>NC_088172.1:96224415-97507428 GCF_028769735.1 Zonotrichia leucophrys gambelii
ATAGTTTTAGTATAGTATTCTTTAATATAATATAACATCATAATATAATAAATTAACCTTCTAAGAATATGGAGTCAGATTCAATCATTCCTCCCTCATCCTGGGGACCCCAGAAACTACCACACAAATCCTTCCCTCTGCTTCCTAATTCTCTATTCTGCTCAAAGCACACCTGAAATGGCAGTTTTTACAGCAGATCATAATACTTTTAAGCCAAGGACAACACACACATGGAGAACACACATGGAGAACACACATGGAGAACACACATGGAGAACACACATGGAGAACACACATGGATCTTGTTTATTGGATTAGGGCCATTTCCATGTTTACCATTGGATGTTTCCCCACAAATGATGATTTAACTACAAGCTCTTTATGATCCAGCTCCAATGCTCTCACAATAGAGCTGTACAAACAGGCCATCCTGCAATTTCCCATTCAGGCTGTGAAAGTAGAACAGATCATTAATTTTCATAAAACCAAGCCAAGACTCAAACAGCCAGAAGGGAAATGCTGAAGTGCTTTCTCAGTATTAGACACATCAATGAGGTACTAGTGAGAATAAAGCTTAAATGAGCTACGCCACCCTCAGTGCCATTACCAATACCTGTGTTCATTAATTACATCTTCATCTCACCTAAACCTTTCCACCAAGACTGTTTTCTGGTTTTCCCAATTGTGAAGAGATGATGAAATGGCCTATATTAGTAATAAAATCCCAAAGTAGAACAGTGTCTTTCAAAAGCCACCATGTGAGTGGTTAATGATTTTTGGGTAAGCAGCCCACCTGGCTTTCCAAGTTTTATTTGCAGTGTTTTACATGTGCACATACAATTATAAGTTTATGCTTTAAAGGAAGGAAAACTGAAAAGTTATCTGCCATGGGTTAATACATCACAGTCATCTACAATCATCAATGAACTGTGACCCATCAACAATAAATAGGAAACACAAAATTCTAGAAGAAATTACTCAAGTAAATTTGTCAGCTAGAAAAATGGAAGTTAGGAAAATAAGCATCAACTGCATCTAATACAACATGAAAATAATGCATTGCCACAGATGTGAGTTGTGAGATAATACCACTTTTTGCTCCACTCTAGGATCTTAATATTAAAAGCATTGCTTGATTTACTAGCTGCAAAAACAATCTCATGATTCTGCAGGTTGGAAGAATGAATAAATCTTTGCACAGGCAGAGACTAACAAGGTCAGGTTTTAATAATCTATTTTCTCACTGTGTAAAAAATCCCTCCATAAAGGCTGACAGCATAGTGTAGGACTAGTTCATCTGACTCTTCATATCCAAAGTGGTTTTTTTTGCCCATTATCAATAGTTCTCAGAACATCTCTAGATAAAACAGGTCCCCAGCAACCCTTCTACTCTCATATTTTTTTCACCTGAAACTGCTTTCCCCTTTTACTTCCACATGTCCTATTTTATTATATGCCTCCATTTGTCAGAGGAAAATAATTTTTCTCTAGTTTTCCACCACTGTCCTTAGTGCCACACTCCTACCAGTGTTCTGTGTATGCTCAGAACATAATTTCCTAATTTCTTGTGCCTTTTCAGACTGGAGCTCCAGCAGGATGCTCTTTCTCTGTCTGTGAATAAAACAATATTGGCAGAATTTTTTTCCAGACCTGTTAAAGTCTGGGAAGCCACAGGTGACATGAATTCAAAGTTTGACCACAATTGAGCGCTTCTTGCAAGCAGAGATGCACCTTTGAAACCCTGTGGCAAACAGATTGTGGTACTTTGGTACTTCGTAGATTTACATTAACCGCAAATATATTCTAGTAGCAATTAATCATGTATTCTTCCCTATTTTTCCTGAATCATCTGTCTTTTCACACAGTTTGACAAGGTTTTAATCAATAAAACAGAAGATTTTACATTTCTGTGTGGATACTCAGTAATTATATTTAGCTGACAAGACCCCATTAGTGTTCCAATTTCTCTTTTCAACATTTTTTTTCTTTAAGTTTTTGTTAATACTTGTCTATCCGTCTCAGACAATTTCAACAAAAACACTAAATAATATTTCAGACCTGTAAGATTTTTTGACAGCTAGGTTACCACACACTTATGAGTATGTATTTGTCAGCTTATTAAAGAACTGCATATAACACATTTATTACTGTAATTTTTACACCTTAATGAAGACTGACAAGAAAAAAAAATATTTTGAACCTACAACTTCAACAAATACCCTGCCAGTTGCCTTAAGGCCAATGTTTCCATAGCAATTAAGGTAGCTACTAAAATTTCTCCCTCACTATCAGCCAATGTTATGTTTTATTAAATTACACCCAAAATGGTACCCTCTCTTCTTTATTACTAAGAAAATGCTAAGTACTTGATTATTTCTTTTTGATTAGCATCTTCAGTTGTCAAAGGTGGAAAAATACCTTATTTTTGTAACAAGTTAAATTTAGAGATGTTAATAAGCAAGCTTTTTTTCCACACTTTCAGATCCTATTTCTTACAATATTCTGATTTTTTAGGATTCTTGCTCATAACAGCATGCCTAATTCTCTTACTCATCTGAGACATCTGCCATTTATAAAAGGAAAAAAAAATCTTTCCCTAATCAAACCTAAAAAGAAACATATCTGCATATGCAGGACAAAATTAATTTAGACATATGAAGAAAGGTATGGTTTTCCTCCTTAAGCAGTAATGGTTTGTACAGAAAAAAAATTCCCCAGAACTACTAGCATATCATTTTTTCCAAAATAATTATAGAACTGATTCACTCTTGTATTACTTCAGTCCCAAAATACACTGAAATCAACTGACTTCAAAACTGGAATTATGCAGCAATGAATCAGTTTTTATACATATATATATTTAAACCAAACTATTTCCAGATATGTGACCTTTTAGTATTAAACACCCTCCTTAATGTGTGTATTTCTGTACCTAGATATAAAACCTATCCATGGTGTGCTCCAACTAAACCTTTGAGATTCTTTTTGTTTGTACAAGAGAGAAATTGTGAAACCCTGAAAAATTATATCAAGCAATGCAGAGATTCATTTTCTCATCTTCCCTCCTAATGGCCTGCAAGTTCTTCTCTGTTCTTGGATTAACGAAGTGGAATATCCCCCTTTCCCTAAGGATCCCTTCCTTAGGCAAAGATTGTGGGGCTTTCAAATTCCATGTTCTCCTCAGTATCTCTTCCATCTCCTGAAAACAGAGTCTTGGACTGAATGGGAGAGTACTTTTTTGAAAAAGGATGCAATTAAAGCATCCCTGTGCTGACACAAAAAGGGAGATGACCATAAGAATATTTAAAACCTTTGGAGGTTTTATGAAAGATATTAGCAAAAGAGGGAACTTGAATTTCTGCTGAACTGATTTTTTTTTTTGAGTAAGCTTGCCAAGAGTAACAGTTGCAGTTAGAGTTAGAAATCAAGAAACATATGAGAAAAAGAATTTTTTAAAAATCCCCACAGCTGAAAATGTAGCTACTTATAGACCACTCACTCAAGACATGCTTGAGAGCATAAATTCGCTGCTGAGATAAATTCACTGTTACGTTACAAATTTAGTACCAAAATTGAAATTAAAGTTGCACTATATTCATCCATCCACACATACGAACACACAAAGAAAGATCCATTTTCTGAGCTGTGTATGTGCCTGGTTAAGCATGACTCCAGATCCAGCCAGAAAATCTTTCAATTTACTCAGTTTTCATACAAAAGGTATCAACACAGTCTTTAGAAAAAATAAGCAGATTAAAACTTCATGCAAAACCACATAACCACTATTTGATGAAAATTTTTGCCCATGGGTATCTTAAATTAATCTGAATATGGGATTAAGTGCCAGGGAAGACAAGTCAAATCTGGTTTTGCAAGCACAAAGAGCATGGTTGAGACTGAGAGGCTTCCAGTCCAGTCTCTGCACTGTGCTGGAAGTTCTCACTGTGGCCATCATCCTGTGTTTTCTATAATGCTCCACACTAAGAAGATGCTACCTAGAGCATGGATCATCTGATTTATTCATAGGAACATCCTGGGATCTCTACTTGAAATTTCAGACAATCAGAATAAGGTTATAGTTCCAGAAGGATATATGGTGCATAATAAAAATGTGGCACATAATAAAAAGCAAACATCAAAGGGTATAAAAACCCACAACAGTCAACTTTTTAAGTAGGAGATGCAGCTTTTTTGGATAATGCACCATGATAGCATGAAATTTCAAATAAAAGAGTAACCCAAGGAACATGGCATTGATCAAATCTGACACCTTAAAAGGAAAGGTTTCTCTTGCTGAGCAGACCTTTCTGATTTATAAGGGAACTGAATTTTTTAAAAAGCACCTTAATAATATAGAAGAATTTGGGAAAAAAACCTAGCATCTTCAGCTGCTAAGACAAATCACCAGGAGTTAATGGCATTCAACAAAGATATTTGCTTTCAGTTTTCTGAAGGACTGTGTTCAGTCCCAGTGCCTGATAAAGAACTTGGAAAAGGCAGGGTGAAAAACTAAACAAGGGTTATAATCATCACCAGCTAAAAATCACAAAAAAATAAAGAAAAAAAAAAACAGCAGCCATAACATGAACTTCATCTCTCCAGTATAATATCACTACCAGAAATCCCATGGAGCTGTAATGATTCCAATCAATTAAAAAAATTCTAAAGTATGATACAAAGCCCTACAAATATTTTCATGGAGTTTATTTAAAATATTTTGTTGTTAAAAAGCTGTAGGATAGAGCCCCTACTAAATTTGCTGAAGAGTTTATGAGCCTTTGCAGGCCAGAAATGCAGCAGTCCCTGGGTTGTTAACTCAGAATACAGTTTTAGGCTTACTGAATCTACACCACAATAAAACCTCAGTCTTTAAAAGAAGTTAAACTCAATATACTCCAAAATAACTCCAAATTCTGACAATCTTAAATTATTTATAAGGCTACTGCACCAATTTTATGTTGCCATCTCATTGCAGGGGTTCCACACTGCTGTCTCCTTAGCACAAAAGTTTCATACCTTGCTGATGTTTCTTGTGGGCAGCTCCTCAGAGCACTGACTTTTTCTCCTTCACAAAGCAGCCTCTGACCCCAGTTCCCTTCTCACCCAGCCACCCCCACTCTTTTATAGCCTCTTCTTCTCACTGGTTACAGCTGGGGCCTGGTAAAGTCAGGCCTGGTCCTAATCTTTGATAACTGGCCCAGCTGCAACTCCTTAGGGGTGAGATTACTTTCTACACTCTTTTTTTTTATATTCTATCCCCCTACAATTTTGTATTAAAATGATTTGCTTAATTAGAGGGGGGAAAAAGCCCACTCTGTTTTCTGAACTAAGGCCTTTAATCTGATCATACATTTAACAACATGAAAAGTCAGCCTTTAATCAGTGATCTGCAGCAGGTCCATCCTTGGCTGTGTTTATGGCCCACATGCAAGCTGCCAGAAGGGACATTGAACCAGCACCCAAGTTTTACAGACTAAAAAAAACAATGAGAGCCTCTCCCCCTCCAAAAAATATGTTATTCAAAATATGTTCCATATACAGGATCAGAATACACCACCTTGATTTGTAGTGTTATTTCTATGCCCTTTATGAGCATAGGGGCATGGAACAGAAGTGCTCTGGGTGCTCACCAACTCTGACAACCAAGTTGTTGCTACCCCTGTGCGTGACTAGAGAAGGACATGGCAAATAATTTTCATCAGTTAACATTGCGGTTATTCATATTCATTCAATATAGTGAGTATTCAACATATTCAGCTGTTGCATTTGCATTGTTGTTGCTTGATCAGGAGAAAGGGCTTGAAAATCCTGAATGGGACTTCCAAGAGAAAGGGAATGAATAATTCTTTTTTACAAGAGTGGCAAAATTGGAGCACCAAGAGCCAAGGAAGTGCAAGAGAGCCTTCATCCCCCCAAAACTGGAACCAACTGAAAAGACCAAGAGCACTAATTATTACTATTATTACGATTAGTAATTATTATTACCTACAAGAGAAAAGGGTATTTTCTGGTTTTCCCTTTAGCCCTGAACAATGGCCTTGCGGGGGCTGTCATTGAAACTGGGATTTTGCTGATGCCACAGAACAGTGCTACCTTTGTTCTGGAAGCCAGAAAAAGATTTTACTCTCAATTCCCCTGACATCCAGGATCCATTTTAAATAGCACACTGGTTTTATTCCTGCTCTGTGTATAGGCATGGATATACACCAGAGCAAATTAAAGTAAACTTGCCTAAGGCTCTTTGAATGTGAAGATCTTGAAATTACCAACTTCTGGGTCTTTATCAGCCTTACATTAGTAAAACATTAAACCACCCTGCTCCCAGAATAGTCTGCCATTCAACAACACTGCATTTACAGCTGCTTCTCTCTCCTTTTTCTTCCTTTATGTTTGTGGTTGCCTTTCCATTTCTCCACAGACTGTGATATCCCTCCAAGGAGAAAAACATACCAGGGGTGTGTGGAAAATGAGTCCAGCTCCTGACTCCCAGCTGGGATGCAAGAGCAGCCTCACATCAAGAGAGATCTTACACCTGCAAATGCACCCAAGCAAGGAGAGGAAAAATAAGAGCCAGTAATTCAAAATAAAAATATCCACATTAAAGTGAAAATTGGAAGCATCCTATGTAGACAGCTCTAACAACCCCAAAAATAGGAAAATTAGCGTGGAGAGCAAAACGGCTGTGGAATATCCCTATTTCCTGACTGGGTTATATTCTCAAATGGAGCACCAACCCTGGTTTTATTTTCCTCCAAAGGGTGCCTACACCATCTTGCTTTTACACCACCAAGGTTTTTCTACTACAGATTTTTCAGCTTATTCTTGTTCTTTTTTCCATCTTATTCTTTTTCCTTGTGGCACTGTAAGATCCCTCCAATTCCACACACCTCACCCAGGATCCACACACCTTTCTGGACACCGGGATTTTGGTGCTGAAATTATGTTTATTGCATATATAAGGTCCTGTTTTACTTTTCCCACTTTCTCAGCAGGTAATTAAGGTTAAATACTCTCATAAATGTTTAAGAAAATCAAAGCTTGCTTCTAATAAGTAGAGGATGCTCAATAAAGGCTTAAACTTCAAACACTTTTTATTAGATATTACTATTATATTGTCTTTAGTTCTGTCATTGAGAAAAAGACAGTCAAGACACCACATGGATTAAAACTATTGGAATATGTATCCCAATATAACCAGTTAGATGGTGCCCAGGCCAGTTCTGACCTTCGCTGCTGGGCCACAGGCAGCACTGTGGTGTTTAACCGCAGAGATACCTTGGCTGGCGGCAGAGTGCAGCGGGGCACAAGACAGGACTCCGTTCTCCTCAGGAGAGAGCTTCTGGCGATGGTGGAGAGAAGGGAATGGATTCTGCTAGAAGGTTGCCAGATGTTTATTCCATGAGTACAGATACGTCTGCACTGGGCCACTGCTGGTAACAGAATAGAAGCCGCATGGTCTCATTCACATTTTAAGCTCAGGACAGGGGAAGGGGAGGGGACAGGTGAGTCACCAACCACGTGAAGGGGCAGGGTCTCAAGGTACTAGGGACACCTATCACACGATGCCTTGCTGGTATGTTAGCCTGATTGACAGGGCACACTCAGCGAGGGGCGAGGGGGAAGGGAGAAGGTAAAACAGGATATTGCAACACACCACAACATCTCCCCCTAGTTTTGTTTAAAAAGAAGAGGGCTGTGTTTATGGTGCAGAATGATTCTACTGAGGCTTCCAGGTCATCCACTGGAGCACTGAGGGCTTCCAAATGGTAGACTTCAGGAGGGGAGATGAGTTTGAGATTAACTTGAGAACCATGCGTCTGATTACTCCAAAAACAATGCTAAAAACTACAATAACTACAACTAAAATAAACAGCACTAAAATTACAGTTTTCAGAATAGATCCCAACCAGCCCGAGAGTCCCCAGCCATTGAAAAGTCCATTCAGCTCGTTGTCAGTTTCTCTGTTGATGTCTGAGAGCCTTTGTCAAGGTAGTCCATACGTGGTTTGGGCTGCGGTACTATGTAGGAGATTGCAGGTGGGATGATCACGAGTAGGACGAGAAGCAGGCTCGGTCTCATGACGTCTCGAGGCTACACACGAACAGTGGGATCTAAACTGGTACAAAAACTTGAGACAAACATATATTACAAACTATTCCAGATAGGAGGCTTAAATGGAATTTCCTCCAGAGAACGTGCGCGGCGTTTTCTTCTCCAGGCAGCGTGAGCAACCTGGGGTGCTTCTGCAGATTTCTCTGAGACTTTGGGAACATAGGGCTTTACCCATTTGGAAGGAACCCACCTTAAACCAGAGGGGGTGGACACACAGGCGTATCCACGTCCCCAAGTAACCAATTTGTAAGGTCCCACCATTTTCCAAGTCTCAGGGTCCTTTACTAAAACTGGAGGTTTTTCTTTCATCAACCTGTGACTGTTCCCCCCAAAGTGGCGTAGGATGGGAGGGTTCAGGCTGTCAAAAGAACAATTCAGAAAATTTATTGTGAATAGCGCCCTGGATAACCGGATGTGGGGAGGTTCTACCTTCAGAACCTGTTGTTGCTGGTCCAGGACCCTTTTAATATCACGGTGAGTTCTTTCTACAATGGCTTGACCTGTAGGGGAGTAGGGGATGCCAGTTTTGTGCTCTACTCCCCATTGCTGCAGGAAGCTCCCGAATTCCTTGGATCTATAAGCAGGCCCATTATCAGTTTTCAGCTCCTTGGGGATGCCCATGAAAGAAAAAGCCTGTAAGAGGTGCTTAATAGCATCAATAGATGATTCTCCTGTGTGGGCAGAAGCATAGACCGCTCCAGAAAAGGTATCTACACTAACATGAACATATTTCTGCCGTCCAAAAGCCTGTATGTGTGTTACATCTGTTTGCCACAGTTCACAACTGTTCAGTCCCCTTGGGTTTGCTCCCGTACTCACTGTAGGGAGTGCATGTTGTTGGCAATTTGGGCACGTGGCCACAATCGCTTTGGCCTGTTCTCGAGTGATGTTAAACTGGCGAACCAGGCCAGGTGCATTTTGGTGGAAAAGCTGGTGGCTGATTTTTGCCTGTTCAAAAACATTTGGGAGAGTGGCCATCACTGCAGGCGCAGCAAGAGCATCTGCCCTTCTGTTGCCTTCAGCAATAAACCCTGGCAAGTCAGTGTGTGACCTGACATGCATCACATAAAAGGGTTGCTCTCGGTGAGTGACTAACTTTACCAGTTTGGAAAGCAATTCAAAAAGTGCAATGTTAGATACATCTTGCAGTATTGCTTGATCTGCTCTGGATACTACTCCTGCCACGTATGCAGAGTCTGTAATCAGATTAAATGGTTCTGAGAACCTTTCAAAAGCCCTAACAACTGCAGCCAATTCAGCAACCTGAGGTGAACCTTCCACCTCAGCAATGTCCGTCTCCCACTGCTGGGTTTGAGGATCTTTCCAAGTCATAACAGACTTGTGGGACCTCCCGGACGCATCTGTAAAGACAGTCAGAGCCCTTTTTAAAGGTCTCCTACTTAGAGCAGTTCTTAATTTTAAAGTAAATTGAACATCTTGTTCAAACAATTTGCAAGCGGGCCGTGCTACCGAAAATTGTCCTGAGTAGGAATCCAGAGCAAACTGCAACACTTCATTTTCTTGAAACAATTGTTCCAGTATTTTCATAGTATTTTGACCTGATTTTAACTCAACTGGAATGTGAATGCACTTAAAATCACATCCTGCTAACTCCCTGATCCGGGTCCTTGCTTTCCGGATCAGTTCTGCTATCAGCTCTTGAGGCTTTGTCAGCCTCTTGGACCTTTTGTGACTGAGGAAAACCCATTCTATGATCAAGAGAGAGTCCCTCTGGTCCCGGTCCTTTTTTGGTGTGTCCTTTGCCTTAGGTGTTTGTTTTTCCTCCCACTGGAAAATAATTCCATGGAGGTGTGGCAACTTACCTAGGATGATAAATTTGAATGGCAGATCAGGCTGGCATCGGTGGGCCTGTCTTGTGGACATTGCAATCTGAACCTTTTCTAGAGCTTTCCGTGCCTCTGGGGTAATAGACCTAGGAGCCCTGGGTCCTCTCCCCCTTTCAGTAAATTGAAAAGAGGGGCAAGGTCTTCATTAGTCAGACCAAGCCATGGTCTTACCCAATTCAAAGACCCACACAACTTGTGGACATCCGCAAGGGTCTTGATCCTTGGATTGATTTCTAGTTTTTGAGGAACAATGGTCCTATTTCCAATTTCTAAGCCCAATACTTCCAAGGTGGCATCTTTTGAATTTTCTGTTCCTGGAGCTCGAACCCTGCAACAATCAATGCATCGATCGTTAGGTCAAGCGCATGTGTTAGTAAATCATCATTGGGGGCACACACAAGGATATCATCCATATAATGGTAGATGATGGCCTTCTCTGCGGCTGCACGAACTGGGGAAAGCAGGGAAGAGACATACCACTGGCAGATAGCTGGAGATACCTTTAGGCCCTGAGGAAGAACGGTCCAATGGTACCTTTTCATAGGAGCTTCTGAATTGATAGAAGGGACAGAGAATGCCAAACGCGGTGCATCGTCAGGGTGCAATGGGATTTGGAAAAAACAATCTTTAATATCAATAACAGCTAATTTCCAATCTTGAGGAAGCATTGTTGGGGATGGCATACCAGGCTGGGGAGAACCCATATCTTCAATTACATTATTAATTTGTCGGAGGTCACAGAGAAGTCGCCACCTCTTTTTGTCAGCTTTCTGGATGACAAACACTGGAGAGTTCCATGGGGACATGGTCTCCACAATGTGGCCCTTTCTTAGTTGCTCTTGTACTAGTTCTTCAAGCACTTTTATTTTTTGTTTACTGAGTGGCCACTGTTTCACATCAACTGGTTCGTCTGTTTTCCACTTAAGTTTTTGAGTGGGGCGCTGTTGTTTAATGACTGCTGCACAAAAATGCTGTGGAGAGTCTGGAATATTAATTGTGACACCCCACTGGGCCATTAAATCTCTCCCTAACAAAGGTTCTGAATAATCTAACACAAATGGACGGATATTTGCCAATTGTCCGTTTGGACCCTCGAATTGAATAATGCTTTTGGATTGCCTTGCCAATTGCAGACCTCCTACACCTCGAAGGTGACCAGCAACATTTTGTAAAGGCCAGTGTGCTGGCCAGTCTTGTACTGGAATCACTGTGCAGTCTGCACCTGTGTCTACAAGCATTTCAATGCGTTTAGACTCCCCACCCCCACTGACATTGCACCACAATTTGGGTTTATCTGTCCCAATAACTTGGACCCGGGCGACTGTGGGCCCTTGTTTATCGACATTTTCAGGTAAAGATGGCACAGGGATAGCTTGAGCAACAATTTGTCCCTTAGGAAGAAACAGGGGTGGGTGGAAACAGTGCAGGCTGAGAACAAATTGCTTGGGATCTGATGTTGTCAGTCCCGGAGCAATTTCGATCTCTTGTGGTGTGTTTTTGTCCCCAGTGATGATGTACTTACAACGAATTTGGTTCCAAGTACCTTTCTGTTCAGGATTTACAGAGACAATATGCCAGTCAGTGTCCTTCAGGTGGAGTGACTCTGTCAGCTGCAACCTGTAAGGCTCATTGACAGAAGATGCGGTTAATACAGAATCACTTAAATCATAACAAAGGTTATTTTGTTTCACATTTAACAGTGGACTAGCGGACTTGGTTTTTGAAGCACCTGCTTCACTTACACAAATGTTAATATTATCGCGCGCTTGATTTATTTTACTACCCTTATTCTCTTGGCCTGCTCCTTTTATGTCTGCACGCCTGGCAGGCTGGCGCTTTATTCTTCGTTTTTTTGTTGTTGACCCCCAGGGAGGGCTTGCAGTTCTCCTCCCCTGCTATTTTTAAATTCATCAAATTCCCTTTTCAGGGGGCACTGGTTACTCCAGTGCCCTAGCTTATTACAAAGCAGGCATGGTTTAGTGGGCTCAACCATTGCCGGTCTCCGCTGCTGCCCAGGGTACTGCTGTGCTGAAAGAGAAGGTGCAGGGCTGGCAACAGCAACACGCTGAGGTGGTCTTGGCAGCAGCCTTGGTCTGGTGTCTTCAGCTACAGTCATCAGAGGCACTTTCCTGTTACAGACTAGAAGCATATCTTTTAATGTAGGGGAAGGTTCCATAGGAAGGCTCAGGATTGCTGCTCGACACTGTTCATTTGCATTTGTGAACGCTATTTCTTCTAAAATTGCTTCCCTTGCATTTTCTTTTTTAACCTGTATTTCAATGGCTCTAGTTAGCCTTTCTACAAATTTCACAAAAGGCTCTGATGGTAGTTGTTTGATTTTACTATAGGGCTCAAAAGGCCCCTCAGGTTGGAGGGAAAAGAATGCCTTTTCAGCTGCTTCCTTTACTTTCTCAAGTGTTTCTGCAGGAATTGCAGCAGCTTGGACTGAGGGAGAAGACCATTGACCCTCACCACAGAGGTGGTCAATAGTAATAAGGTTACCATTGTTGTCTTTTGCTGTGTTTGGATCAGCCTGTAAGCTTGGGAGAGCATCTTTTAGCAGTTGTTTCAATGCTGATTCCCATAATTTGAATTCCGTGGATGTCATGAGACATGAAAACAATTGTTTTAAATCATGTGGAACCACAATAGTCCTACTTAATTCAGAATTTAAAAGGCCACGGAAATATGGACTGTGTGGACCATATTCTTTATGAGATTTACAGATCTCTTTAATCAATTGTCGTCCAAAAGAACTCCAATTAGCAGTTGGGGCTGCTCCAGCTTGAGCTGCAGGCTGAAACGTAACAGGGGCCAGTGACAACATGGCACCATGCATTGGGTCTGCTGTCCCCTGCTCTGTATCCCTTGAATCAGAAGCATTGGGATCACAGCTACAGGTTTGGGGACAGGCAGTGGGTGTGTCCCCACCGTGGGAACCCGGGGAGGGGGCGGGGACAGGGAGCCGGCAAGGGGCGGGGAAACCGTGGGAACAAGGGGCGGGGTCAAGGGGCTGGCAGGGGGCGGGGATACCGTGGGAACAGAGGGCGGGGTCACCTGGTGACATCACGTCAGCAGCCGCCCCCTGGCAGGAGTAGAGGGGCGGAGCTGAGGGTACTGCAGGAAAGGCGGGGGGAGGGGGGAAGGTGTCACGAGGAACAGGAGGAGAGGGGGATGGGGCAGGAATTTTGGGATGCTTAAGAGGATTTTGGGAAGAAGAAGACCAGGTTTGGGAAGATGCCACGTGGCACCCACCATCTTGTGCACCCCCTAGGGACTGGGGGCCATTTTGGACATCACTGCTCTCCGAAAAGCTAACACGTGCTCGGGATTTTTTTGGGGAAAGAGGTTTAGGGGTTTTAGAGGGAGAGGGAGGAACAGGGAGAGCAGAGGCACATGGCTTTACATTTGGCTTTTTCTCCATTTCCTTTTGTTTGAGCAATGCTGTTCGAATTTGTAAACTCCAGAACACAAATTTAGCTGAGGGTAATTTGCCAGATTGTCCTAAGGTTATCAATTCATTCCCAACTTTATCCCAGAATTGAATATTGTGGATTTCTTCAGGGGAAATGTTTGGGAACTGCAGAAAAAGCCATCTTATAAACTGTTTCAATTTTCCTTTAGAGAATTTCACATTACTCTTGATTAGAATGCTAACAATATCATAATACACTCCCCTTTGTACAATGCTAAGTTTGGAACCCATGATAAAAAGCAAAGTACTTAATCCCGCCTGACCAAAAACAAAGCTAAAATCAGCTACCAATTTCTAAAAAAAACCACAGATAGAAAGCGATAACGAGCAGACAAAAGCTTCACAATGCAGCTGTATATACTGCTTTTAAAATTCCCGGGCAGCAGCAGCAGGGCACGCCCTGCCGAACAGAGGCAGAAACAAAGCCTCCCCCGCGGTGGAATGCAGCACCCCCGCGGAGCAGAGACAGCAGCCACTCCACGTGGCAGCCGAAACCGGGACGCCCCCCCCCCGCCGCCGCGTGTGCAGAGCACTCCCGACCCCCGCAGGTCCCCCGGCCACGTGGAAAGAGAGCCCCCCCCCTCTCCCGCAAAGAGAAAGAGAAAGAAAATCTCCTAACACGTGTCTGAACACGCTGCTGAGCCGGGGGGGGAAGGGCAGAGAGCGATCCCGCTCCGGCGCGAATTCTAAAAAACAGTGAAACACGCAGCAGGAAAGCTAAACTAGAACGCTATGAATTCTCGTCTGTGGGGCTGCGCAGCCAAAATGCAAAGGCAAAAAAGGAACAGAACTCGCGGCAGAGTCTGTTTTTGAGCTTCTGCTCTACCGAAAGCAGAGATACTCACGTGAAATGGAAGCTGTAGGCTGGGTACAGGCAGGCAGGTCTCCACCGGAAAAGGACCTCTCTCTGGGTGCAAGAGAGGCTGCCCTTTTCTCCCTCTGGAAAATGTGCTCACCACAATGAAGCTGGGCTTTCCAGAAGGCACCGAACAGTCCACGAAACTTTTTCTGGGAATATTCCCAAAGTCTCTAGCTGGGAGTCTTGAAGCCAGGCTCCTTTCAGCTGGATGCACGGCTGGCAGAAGCTTCTCTGAGGAACTGCGAGTCTGTTTTCGGGCTGCAGAGTCGAGCCACCCACAGGGACGCCAATATATTGGAATATGTATCCCAATATAACCAGTTAGATGGTGCCCAGGCCAGTTCTGACCTTCGCTGCTGGGCCACAGGCAGCACTGTGGTGTTTAACCGCAGAGATACCTTGGCTGGCGGCAGAGTGCAGCGGGGCACAAGACAGGACTCCGTTCTCCTCAGGAGAGAGCTTCTGGCGATGGTGGAGAGAAAGGGAATGGATTCTGCTAGAAGGTAGCCAGATGTTTATTCCATGAGTACAGATACGTCTGCACTGGGCCACTGCTGGTAACAGAATAAAAGCCGCATGGTCTCATTCACATTTTAAGCTCAGGACAGGGGAAGGGGAGGGGACAGGTGAGTCACCAACCAGGTGAAGGGGCAGGGTCTCAAGGTACTAGGGACACCTATCACACGACGCCTTGCTGGTATGTTAGCCTGATTGACAGGGCACACTCAGCGAGGGGCGAGGGGGAAGGGAGAAGGTAAAACAGGATATTGCAACACACCACAACAAAAACAATTAGTCTCATGATAGGGAAAAAATCAGTTTTGCCACATGCTGATGAGCAGATATTTGAAAAATACAATTATGAAATCCACAGGTTTCTAAACATTTTTTGTGCATGAGATTGAATAAAATATAATGTTTAGAGATTTTATCATGGATATTTCGGTTCAAGCAGCGATGAAGGTATAAGGCACTAGCTCCTATATTTGAATTAAAGTTTTTCTTGATATAAACCCAAAAGCCCCACAGCAACATTCAGCCTAGAAGAGCTGCTAAATAAAATGCATCTCACAAAAAGACTTTCTATATGTAACACTGAATTAGGCAGTTTGTTTTCAGAAAATGTATGAGCTGTATTGCACCTGTATTGCCCAGAATTACCTAATTGATTAAGTTGATGAGATCTCACACTCCTCAAAGTGCAGCAGCTCCAACCCCTCATGAAAAATAAATCAACTGCCCCAGCACCTGCAGAGGTGGGGCCTGTTTGTTCTGAAAGTCCATTCTAAGAATACTCAAGCTCAGGAAATATTTGAAAAATCCAAGTTTAATACACAAACTCCCAAACTGAGAAAGGCTGAAAGTTCTAGTGGGACAGATTTCCCAGTTTACTGGTGTCACTTATTAGTCATTATTGTGACGCCTCCAAAACAAGAAGGTTCTCTACTACCCTTTTGTTCATATTTTCTCTTTTTTTAATAATAATTTCTGAAGCATTGTTATCAGAAATTATCCTGCATTTGTGAGACAATTACTATTGGACTGAGTGATGTCTAACAGAATATTACATATACACCACATCCTCAAAGCTTTTAGAATCAATAGAGACAAGAGAGGAAAAAAGTTCTCAATATATGGATTTTCAGGTTTGTTTATAGGACCTGTAGCTGTAAAAGACTAAAGATGATGACTATTTAAGTGCCTAAGGGCAATACTAGTAAGCAAAGAAACCCCCAAAAATATTTATTAAATACTCAAAATTCCTTATTGGAAGTATAATCCAGTAAATGTCAAGATAAAGTGAATCCTGCACTTAACTTCTTTTTACTTCCTGAAATGTGCTGAATTTTGATTCTGTACAGAGTTATACTTCCTACTTAGTAGATATTGCTATAACATTGCATGTGGATCTGAGCACTAAATCTGTAGGATTTATTGATTTGGGAGATTATTTTATCAAAATATTTCCTCCCTTCAATAGGACATCAAATTCTGATTAAAAATCTCCAGGAGGATGCTGGAAAGAGACAGGCAAGGTCTGGGATCTCTTAAGTGCTGAGTACTCATAGAAATGTGGATTATGAGTATTCATAGAAAGTGCCTGCAATAATGCAATTGCATAAATTACATCTAGGAATTCTATTTATTTAAGATAAATTATGTTTTAAGCCTATGTCAGTACAAAGACTCTTTGTATATGCAAAATATAAAGAGTTCTCCATGAACAAGTTAAAGAGCATGAAAGTGATCAGATAAGTGAATCCCTGGGCATTAATGAGACTTCTAGCCAGGTGGAAGGAATAACTCTTACAATAAAAATTTTCATGGCAAATCAGATATTTCTACTATCCTATTGTAGAAAGTAAGGTGCAAGAAAGCAAATTAGACTTTCTCAGGAGGTTCACACCCCATCTCTGAGAAGTGGTAACTGGTGATGTGTGCAATATTAATTATCTGCAAATATGAAGCTGAAAAGGTTAATTTCAATTCATTGTGATTCTAATACTTCAAATACTACAACATTTCCCTGTTTGCCAATGGATATTATTCTATTTTAAATACTACACACTTCTTCCCCATCTGCCTATGGGCCTTGCAGGTGCTCTGGCAGAAAGCAAAGCCTGCAGGTCAGACTAAAAAGAACAAAAATCCTCAGCTGATTTCACTGGCACCATCAGGATTATCTTATCTCTATAATTAATGTCGTTAATTGCAAGAGCATATGCCTGTCATGCACCTCTGTAGAAGATGCTGCTGCTGTATTCACAGGTTTATTTTTTGGTTGACACTTCCAGAATAACCAAAAGCTCAGATGGGAAAAGAGACACTGCAGCTACAATGTGTTCATTGTCTGCCTCTGATTAAATGGAGTATTTACAACTCCAAGAATGTGAGGTAAATAGTTAAGGAGTTGCTGCTGTTTGCTGAGGGTGAGGGAACAGGCAGTGCATGACACGAGTCATAACCACAGCCAGGTGAAAGTTTGTGTGCTGGAGAGCAAAGAGTTCTACCTTGATTTCAAGAAACCATGCAAAAATAAAACCTGAAAGAATTAGTTGTCAAATCTAACAATTCAATTTTTTCCCAATGCCAACCTAAGTCACTAGAGCACAAACATCCAAAATCCATGGTATTCTAAAGAAAGAGAATGTGTCTTCAGTTGCTGTGAGGACACATTCTGCCTCCTCATAAGAAGCTTGGCAGTCTCTATTTTGAGAGATCATCAAACTCAAACAGGACAAATGTCCTCCTGCATCTTTACTCCTCTTTCTTCTGTATGGTAATTAAAACTGGCAGGCAGAAATAATGCCCAAGTTGACTTCCTTTTATTCAGTTCAGCTAATGAAACTGTGATATTTTGAAAATGCCTATTTCTTTCAGATCAGAGGAAGAAATTTTGCAAAGTATCTTCATTATTCAAGGCTTTGAGAAACAATAATTAAAATCTTGCATATTTAGGACCCTGAGTCCTGCTAAGAAGGAACATGTCTTGTAAGCTTCTAAGTCATCTGGCTAATTTTGAAAAAGCCAGCCTGAGTCCAAAGTCACAATCTGTGGCCATTAAAGGATAGGAAAGCTCAGAGGATGTTCTAAGAGCAAGTGCAGGTCTCCCCCATGGTAAGGACATGCACTCCCCATGCCAGCTGGCAGGACAGAGGCTCGGCATCCCACCAAATCCTGCTTGGCCCCCATTCAGATCCTTCCTCTTCCACCAGACCTTGAGCAGCTCTCCATGACAACAGGCAATGCCCCAGCAGGGCTGATGAAAGACCAGGCACAAAGCTCATTTAGAAATTGGGAGTGAATTTACAGCCCAAATACCGTAGAAAAGCATTTTTCCTCTCTCAACAGAACTGTGCTGTGTTTAGTGAAAACGTTCAGAGCAAGGCTCTTCCCCAGAAGACACAGAGGCACAGCTCCTCTGGAGTTAATGGAGCTGGACTGATTGACACAAGTGGAGAAGCCAGCTCAGGATTTGACTGGTTTAATACTAAATACATATCATTCAGACTCTAATTTCAGCACTCTGCACCCTCCCTCAGGCACTCATTTGATATCCTGCATGGCTAATTTGTACTCAAACATAAAATATGCATGTTTGCTGTTGTCTCCAGAACTAAAATATTCAGCCTACCCGTGCATGCCAAAGTCAGTTTCCCCTGTACACTTCAGAGTCATAAGAATGTGCTGTAACAGGCATACCTGTGCCTTTGGGAATGCACCTGAAAAATCAGAAAAACATTTTCAACTGCTAACTGAGTCTCTAATTGCAGGCCCTGATGTGTTTACTCCCCATGCAATTGCACAGCAATTAAAATAACCATTTGTGCGCCTACAAATTCTGAATTTTAGCACATTCGTATTTCAAGAACTCAAATCCCAGGAGAGCATGGCAAGAAAACTTTTTGCCTAAAAGTATTTGTTTCTAAAATGAGGACTAGGGACTCGAGAAGGGCAAATTCAAGAATGGAAGGCTTGTGCCTGAAGGAAAGGAGAAAAGGTGGGAAAGGAAAGAAAGAAGGGGGGAAAGGGAAAGAAAGAAGAGCAGAAGAGGAAAGGAAAAAAGCAGGGGGGGGACAGGAAAATAAAGGGGGGGGGGGGGACAGGAAAAAAGGCAGGAAAAGGAGGGGGAAAACAGGCGGGAAAAGGACCTGGGAGAAAATTCAGCCAGCTCCCCCTGAGGAACACCAGAGGAGCCAGAAAAACACTGCAGTTCCAACCTGCATCATGTTCAACCTGAGAGAGCCAGAGCCATGCTGACAGGACACGTGGCTCACAATTTAATGAAGAGCAGCACCAACAATCTCATCAGGGCAAAGGAACACCAAAAAATAATTTTTACCTTCTAAACAGAGCTATCACCTGGTTGGGAGTGGATTCAACCCGTTTGCTCTTTGTGAAACACTTCTCACCTTATAATGTGAAGATTTTTTATTACCAAGAGAGGAAAAATATCCTTATGATGTAAGGATTTTTTTATTACCAAGAGAGGAAAAATATTGGCATACACTCTCAGATTTTAAGCTGTATAACGCAGATATATGTCCTGATATCTTTTATGATAACCAGGCTAGGGAAATTATATCAAACCACTGTTATAGACTTAAACTTAGCACAGACTTTGCACTGCAAGGTACTAGAATATCTCACCAAGTCAACAATATTAATATTAATATATTCCACTCCATATTCAAGCCACAGCCTACATAATTTTTACTGTTAATCAGGCTGGCAGAAAGAGCCATCCAGTCTTGTCAGTATGATCTATATTTCAAAAAAACCCAAATATTTTATGACAATTTCGCTCTCCTGAAATAGCATGATGGTGCAACCTGTGCTTTAATTCCTCTGCAGTTATAACTCTGGCTACAGCCTAGAGTTTAAAGTATTCTTTGCAAACTATCACAGGCTCCACTGAGCATACATAGATCTTCCATCAGCAAAGATTTCTTGCGAAGTTGAATTTTAAGTACCAGAAGTAGATGTGCTTGGCAAATGGAAGTCTTACCAGGCATTCAACAACTGTTCACATACAGCCTGGAACATAAAAATTCAGCTGAAGAAACCAATATTTTGGCAGAGAAAGAAAGAGGATGAGCACATTACCATAACCAAATTTTTTTTCCAGAGAAAATTCAGAGACAGCAAGTAAAGGAAAGGTATCACCTACAAGCTAAAACCAAAATAAATAGGTAGGACTTAGATCTGTTTCCAAAAAGAATTGCAGCCTCATAAGGCACCACCTCTGTGCAAAGAGAGGCTGCTCTGGGTCTGATCCAGGGTATGGTAGAACAAAAAAACATTTCAAACATTCATTCAAAAAAAAAAAAAATCAAAACTCTAGATTTTCAGTTTTGTCTTTAAGTAATATTTCCTATAATGCTTATGGGATTTTTCCTAATGCAGCACATTTTTTGCTTCTCAAAAATTTGGTAGACTTTGGTGAAGTAAAGGAAAAAAAAAAACCAAAATTTTTCTGCATTTGTGAGCCTATATAATTTCTGATAAAGGCCCCAAACTTTTTGGTTCAGTTTAAATAATTAACAGTGACCAAGTTTTATTTGCACATGGGAAATGTGGATGATGAGGCTGATCCACTTTATTCAGCCTCCCAGATAAAAACACTAGGTTGAACATTAGATCTGATTTGTACATAACCACAGAACCATGAAGTCAAAGAAGTTAAACCCTGCTTAAAAGAAAGAATGTAGGCCCAGGTTTACAAACCAGAATTTGAGGGTTTGAACACAGTCAGTTTTAACAGCACAGACATGGAGTGTATTTAGAAGGGTAAAATGTTTTCTTTTACAGAGATCTGTACAGGACAAAAAAAAAAAGAAAAAAAAAAGAAAAAAAAAAAAAAAAAAAAAAAAAAAAAAAAAAAAAAAAAAAAAAAAAAAAAAAAAAAAAAAAAAAAAAAAAAAAAAAAAAAAAAAAAAAAAAAAAAAAAAAGAAAAAAAAAGAAAAAAAGAAAAAAAAAGAAAAAAAGAAAAAAGAAAAAAAAAAAAAAAAGAAAAAAGAAAAAAAAAAAAAAAAAAAAAAAAAGAAAAAAAGAAAAAAAAGAAAAAAAAGAAAAAAAGAAAAAAAGAAAAAAAAAAGAAAAAAAGAAAAAAAGAAAAGAAAAATTGTACCAAATGTAATGATTTCCAGAAAAACCAGACATGCCAAAATAACAGAGATCTTGTGCCTGAGTGAGGAGCACACTTCAAAACCCTTAATATGACAGAAACACACATATTTTTCAATCATGCTACAAAATCTCAGGCATGTTGCCATGGAATGAGATGCTCCAAGGACATAAGCAGCTTTACCTCTACATTTCCAGAACTCCTCAATTGTCTGGCCTTCATTTTATTTTCTCTGTGAAAAAATGCATGCTCATTTGTTTCTTAAACTAACTCTCACTTTTATGCCTAAGGAAAACAACATAAACAAGTCAAAATAGCATCTCTGAAAACACCAGCCACTAAAGTTCTGTGCAGTAAAAATAAAGCAGATTTTCGAGGCATGGTCTCAGTATACAGCCCTTCAGGCAAGATTGATTTTTCTCAGCTTTCCTGTAAAATAAATAAATGTCCAACACCATTGCCAGAAGATGAAAAAAATCAGGCTGTTTGAGCTGGTGTGGGATGGGAATAATTCAATGCATGGAAAAGAAGCCTTCTGCAGGAACTTCCCAACAGCAGCAACAACTGGTTTAGAGTGACGCAAGGTATTTGTTTGCCTGGGGATATTATGTGCGCCAGTGATTTTTGCTGCTTTTTAAATAAGTTCTGGAGAAGACCTCATTCTTATTTCAAAAATTTATACTCTCTACCCACAGCTGGAATCATGTCTTTTCATAAAAATAGAAATAACTCCATAACGTACATGAACACGTTCAAATGAGGGGACAAACAGCTTTCCCTGGAATACCTTAGGAAGAACTGGAGTACTTCTCATTCTGCTCAATAAACAAACACCTTTTTCACTACCCCAGACATCGACTGAGAGTAGATGGAGAATGATGCAGGAATTCAAAAGTGGCCAAGAGTCCCCAGAGCTGAACCATGGTGCACTGTGGAGTCTGACCTGAAGCAATAAAAACCTGCCAGTGTTTTGGATTTTTACATGGGCAGATAGAGAAACCCACCATGCATAACAGATATCTCTGTCTGGCTGCTAAGGCTGAGCTCATGCTTTTCATGTATGAAAAATAACACTCTTTCAGCACTGGCTGTGTTGGTGACCTCCGTGAGACTTCAATCAAATCTTGCATATAGCTGGGGCTTCAGATTATTTGATTTCTTCTCAAGAAAGAGCAAGACAGCTCTTGTTTCAATTAATATTTCAATCTCACAGAACACCGCATAATCAAAAAATGAAAGAGGTCCCTGCAATTTCAAAAACTGAACTCAGTAATTAAAACAAAGATTAAAAAATATCGTGGAATCCTTATGTGGCCACAGCAGTGAAAATACACCTCAAGATACCATAGCAACATTTGCTCTTTTATTATTAAATAATGTATCTTGTAGGCTCATAAAATGCCAGTCAATGCAGACATATTTTGGGCTTCACTCCATTCCTCTGCTATTCCTCTTCTCTTGAGCTTGTCTTACTGAGACACTAGAGGTCAGCCTCCCAAAAAAAACTAACCACTGCTCAGCTTGAAATCCACAAGGAATCATGGCATTTGGAATTTAATGCATTCAAAAGTGGCACTGGAGATGTAGCAATCACAGAATCATGGAATATTGTGAGTTAGAAGGAACCCACAAAGGTCATGGTCCTACACTCTCAGGATCTTTTCGTCGCTGTGACCCCAAGAATGTTAAAAGTCTCTTTTCCCAGCTTGGAGAATGAGTCAGAGCTCTTCATTTCTCAGTCTCAAGGTTGTTTACTGTAACTTATCTATAAAAAATTTTCTCCTGTCCTGCTGAGGTATGTCCAGCAGGACAGTTCCAGGCACTCTGCCTGTCCCAGGGCAGTGTTATGTCTTTATACTAAAAACTGCATTATACAATATTTGCAATTACTTCCCAATACCTATCATCTCTGTTAGACAGTGAGTTTCTACTCTAAACCAATCTGTAAGTGCCGACATCACAGCAGAAGATGGAGGCCAAGAAGAAGAAGGAGAAAGGCTGGACACGGCCAGTTCCCTCCATCTTGCCCCCTGAACCCCCATTCCAGAAACCCCAAAATCTACTTTTCCACCCTGTGATAACTTCACTATTATTCTACCTAAACTGTTGTGGCTTGCTGATCTTAATATAAGGTTAGTAATTTGCTCCATGGATCATAATCAAAACCACAGGTGTTTTGGGCTCCATGCCAGGGCTTCTGAGCCTCCTGGCAGGGTCTTGGCCATCCTGGACAGCCAGGAGGATGTTCTGGGTTCCTACACTTCATAAGACCAGCCCCAAGAATACACCATGTGCTTGAGAGAACTGTCCAAACATTCATCGGACTCTGGCAGGCTTGGTGCTCTGACCACCTCCCTTTCCTGCACAAAGAACAGCAACGCTTTGGTTTCTTCACTTCAATTTAGCACAGTTGTGTTTACCGAGAAAACACAGTTCATGAACAGCCTGATGGCCTTCCTGGTGAAAATGGGTGGATTTGGGCACAAGGGGAGAGCAATCCCTGTCATGTACCTCAGCTTTAGCTCTTCACACTGTACCCCAGGCCTGTGCTTTATATTGGATGCAGAGGACACTACACAGATTGAAAAGTGGCACAAGGCACCACTGGAACAAGCTCAGTGTGAGGTTGGCGCTTGCAGCATCACCCTGTCAGCAAAGACTGAGGTTCCTGGGCTGGAAGGGTTGGATTTGGAGGAAGAACCATCTCTGACAATGTTACAAAGAGCACAGAGCCAAGCTCTTCTCAGCACCGTGAGGAGGACGAGGATAGATGGACAGACAGAAATGGAAACAGAAAGGGGTACACCTGGACACAAGGAAGAACTTTGTTGTCTTGGGGCAATCAAGCAGGGACAGAGGTTGTCCAGGGAAATGCAGCCTCCAATAGGAGACATTTTTAAGGTCCAAATCAATAATTCTCTGAGTAGCCTGACTTCTCTGACCAGCTGACCTTACTTTCAGCTGGAGTTTGGAGTAAAGAACTCCTGAGGTTCCTTTTTACTTGAATGGCTTTCAGTCTTTTCATTTATAGATATGCTGTTGAAAAAATCTGTGAAGGATGTTCCCTCTTTAAGTTTAGCCACGAAATTGGCTAAGAGAAATTGAAACAGAGTTTCCCAAATAAGGGGCACAAAAACCAGATCTCAGTTTCAGTCCTTACTTTATCATTACTCTGTAACACCATCACTCCTATTCCAGGTTGAAAGGCTTTGCACAAAGGGAAAACATTCTGAGACAGCACTGACCTGTTCCTCTCATCCCAGAGCCCAGCCACAAGCACTAAATGTGGCAGAAATCACTTCAGCTCCATGTGCAGCAGGAATTCAAGAGTCCACAGCAGCACCACACAGGGTGTGAGGACAGGAGGTGAGACCGAGCAATAAAACCATTAGAAATCAATCAGCTCAATATTATGGCAGCTACCAGAAGGGAACTGCTGAGGCTCAAGGTGGGAAATCTCTGTTGTGACAGAGTCAGTCACTAAGGTGTCACACAGATAAATGCAAGGGGACGCCAGCCATGCTAAACCCTGGGATCCCCACTGCCTCCTACCACCTCCTAACCAGGCTCGCTTTTATTTTGCTCAGTCTGGTGGAATCACAGCCTGGGGCATTCCCCTTGTTTGCTTATTTTACTGAACAGCCTTTTCCTCTCCAACCATCCCTCTTCCCACCATTTGTCTCTTCCATGGCTGTTTTCATGCTCAATTAGCTCTCCTTTCCCCATCAATTAGCTCTCCTTTCTCCCCAGGCAGGCATTCCTTTAGCCACAACCCCTCCCAGATCTGTCACCTCCAGCTCCTGCAGAGCTGACGACAGGCAGGGGCCAGGGGAAGCTGCAGGTGACATCCCACAGCTCCTGTGAGCTGGCAGCAGAGTGACAGAGCCTGTGTGACACCCTCCAGCTGCCAGCCAGCCATCAGAGCAGCTCTGTGCCTGCTTCCCAGCCTCAGGTCTGCATTTTTAGTCTCATGACTCGATGAAAATAAAGGTGGAAGAGAGACAAAAATAGGGAAAAGGCTAAATGGAACTATATTCAGGCACTGCATGCATCTAAATTAGCACATGAGAGAAAGGATGGAGAATGGGTGGAAGATATTTTATCCTCAAATAGCAATAGAGAGCATCACTGCAACTTCTAGCCAAAAGTAATGAAATGCATAATGTGTTTCTATCTCTATATGCCAGTGGGGGGGAAAAAAATCAACACAAATCTGTTGCAGACACAGGAACATACATTACCTAAATAATTACCAGTTGTTTTATAAGGAAATTGCATTTTTAGAAAGGCAGAGAATCTTTGGGCTTGTTGGCTTGGGGTTTTTTTTCCTCCTTTTTAATGCCTTCTTCCCTCATTTTACAAAAGCTTATTATTTAAACTAGGCATTTGGGATCTGTGCTGGGGATCAGAGACATGAAAGCACAGCTTCAGCGAGGCTGAAGTTCCTGAAATCCTCTGCCAAGCTGAATCTTACCAAACCTGTCTGTCACCAGGGGCAAAACCAGCATAAAAGTCTGTCTCAGTAAGAAACTGCCTCCACCATCAGTTCCAGCACACACAGGAGGATCATCTAAGGAGGAAAGCTGAGAAACAGCTGTGGAAGCAGAGGGAAAGGAAGACAGGAAAGAGCTGCAAAGGACACTTCCTCCCTCCCTGCATAATTTAAGCCATGTATTTATGAAACACACTGAAGGTCTAATTATGTTAGCTTGCAATGAGCACTTAAGTGCAATTAGCCACAGTTTCAAGCTGGAGGCAACAATTATTTTTATTGCTGCTAATTAACGTACAGGATGTGGTGTAAGATGATTTTTTTTCCTCTAATTCCAACAAAGCAGCCTCAGCCACTTCATTGCTTTCCTCTTTTAAAATGGCAGGTTTCACCCCTGCCTGCTCTGCTGCCCATCCCAGCCTCATCCCACTTTTTTTGCTTTCATTAATTCTTTGCAATGTTCTAGCTGTGTAATTTCTGTCCATATGACAAGCACAGCAAAGCATTAAAGTATTTAAGCATTTTCTTAAGATATGTAGTCCCACTAACTTCAATGGGTTCCCCAGAGCTGGATTACAAAAAAAATGCATTTCAGCAGATATTTTCCTGAAATTTGTATTTTTAACCTTAGGCATATACAAGTAAAACTAAAGCTATCTTTTTATTTTTTCTTCAAATTATTTGTGGTCTGCCATCCTCCAGCTCTTCCTTCTGCTGTGTTCTCCTGACAATAAAGAACTGGGACTAAGGAGCCAGGTCCAGCACTTCACAGCTTTGATGACTTCTCGGTAACATTCCAAAACAATCTGCTCTATGATCATCCTGCTGGATGCCATTACCTCCTTATTCCTCTTTGTCTTTGGGGCTGAGTAGAACTGGTTCTAATTCTTGGGAAAATCATATGAATTTAGCTACCACATAATTCCCCACAGCTGTATTATTGTAACAGAAAATTATAGCTTTTTACCAAACCCAGCACATTCTGAGCATTCAGAATGCAGGCAGCTCCACTCAGCACATTTCATCCAGGCAATCCTTTCAAAAAGACAAAATTTGCATTCAAAATTGGCCTTTCCTGATTTGTGGCATAATGATAAGCCACAATGGGGGCAAGCTTGCACTCCTCTTGTATTTCATCAAGATTGGATAAACAGAAAGATTACATTGTCCAGGGAGTATTTGTGAGAAATACCAAAATCCACCGGAACAGACAGAACTCAGACATAGACTTGGTACTTTTGCAAAGCAGAAGGAGCCCAGGATTTTTAAGAATCTATCCAGAGCCTCACATGTTACTCTGTTCAATTCAATTAATAAAACTACACAACACCAAAAAACAGGAACAGCATAAACCTTGATGTCTCAATAATTAAACTCTTATAATTACAGGGTGGAGGGCATTATCTTTCTTATATTTTAATTTGATACAAGCCATTACTGTTGAATATGGACACCAAGGAAAATGGCCCACAAGTTCAATCCACTGCAATGATTCCCAATGTCTCCTCCTAGCCACTGCCATGGCCTCATCTGCTGCAGCTCCCAGGAGACATCAGGGTCAGAGAAAAAGTTCCTCAGAGATTATTCAGGTCCCTCAGTGCAAGAACAACCCACAACACAGGCCTACCTAAGGAGTGCATTTATTTTCAGAGAGTAGGACCCACCATTTTACAGCCATCCATATTTCAGGACAGACAAAAAGTCCTCCCATGAAAACCAGATCAATGATTCTCCTCAGAGATTAAATGTCACTTTATCTGATAAATCCACCATAAGACAACATGATGTAGATTAATGTAAAACACAAATTTAATATTTTGAGTTTCTTTTCTGCTGCATCTCCTACCTTGGCTTACACTTGTTTGGAGTATTTCTTTTTTAAGTTTCCCCACACTATTGATAGCAATGAATAAAAAAGCTGCAAAGACCCTGAGAAGAGGTATTTGACATCCTCCATTGTTGTCTTATATATCAAGAGATCATTATCATTATGGTGCAAGGATTCCATACGCACCAGAGTTTCATACCTCCTCGATGTTTTCTGTAGGCAGCTCCTCTAGCACTGACTGTTCCTGGTCCTTGCAGCAGCCATATAACTCCAGTTCCCACCAATCCACTCTTTTATAACACTTGTTTCATTGGCTACAGGTGTGGCCTGTTATCATCAGGCCTGCTCCTAATCATTAGTAATTAACTCAGCTGCAACTCTTTAGGGGACCTGATTACATTCTATACCACCTTCATTTACCCATACTGTCTCCCCCTACAACTCCCCCTTTTTCTTTTAACCACAGAGTTGCAGCTTTTCTAGAAGTATATATTCAAATAAATTAACATTATGACATATTTGTACATTTCATTTAGAACTAAGAGTTATACAAGTGTTCAAACAGCATACAAAGTACATATATATATATATTTCTAAATGTTAGTTCAGTTTTATAGTTTACAAAGTGCTTATCTTCATATCTAACAAACACTAGTAGCTGAAATTGATATATGTTGCCAATAGTTTAGTATTCAAATCCTGTTTCCCCA
The DNA here is from genome assembly GCF_028769735.1 of Zonotrichia leucophrys gambelii. Taxonomy (NCBI): domain Eukaryota; kingdom Metazoa; phylum Chordata; class Aves; order Passeriformes; family Passerellidae; genus Zonotrichia; species Zonotrichia leucophrys. Next base: position 96,252,368 of record NC_088172.1, read on the forward strand.
AATCCACAAGGTTATATAGTTTAGCATTTAAATCCTTTTTCTGCCAAAGCACGTCAGGGGTCACCATTTGTTGTCTTGTATATCAACAGTTCTCTTATCATTAAGGTGCAAGGATTCCATATCCCCAGAGTTCCATACTTCCTCGATGTTTTCTGTAAGCAGTTCCTCTAAGCACTGACTGTTCCTGGTCCTTGCAGCAGCCATCTGACTCCAGCTCCCACCAATCCACTCTTTTATAACACTCTTCTCATTGGCTACAGGTGTGGCCTGTTATCATCAGGCCTGCTCCTAATCTTTAGTAATTGGTTCAGCTGCAACTCTTTAGGAGACATGATTACATTCTATACCACCTTCATTTATCCATCCATGGCCATGTGCAGGTACACTGAAATAGCTCACAGCACTCAGGCTGCTACCAGGTGGGGTGTTTTAACATGACAGACATCCAGCAGCTCATCTTCTCCTCAAGAAGGAGAGGAAGAGAAGGATCACCACATTCTGTGAGCAATTTGTGGCATCCTGATTTATGTAAGACACAAGTTAATGAGGAAAAGAAAATGCAGATTCCCCTCATGGAGTCCCAAGCAGCTACTGTGATGTGTCCCTCTTCTTACAGTGCTTTAAAGAAAAACAAAACAAAAAGACATTGAAGATGCCACTGGATTTCCCTGGAGCCTCTGAATAATTTAGTGACTTTTTCCTTGACAGGAGATAAAGAAATAATGCATACTGTGAGGGCCAAACCTATTTTAAGGAAAGAGGCCTTTTCTGAGAATTTTTTCCCATGGATAGTTCAGAAACCAGAATCTGTGTATCAAAGTCATGAAATCAATCGACCAAACAAAAGAAAATTAAATTGCAAGCCATGCTGCTCTAAGTGCAATGCAGCACTCCTTGCCCTTAATTTACACAAAACAACACAAGCAGAAAGATGCTTTGTACTCTGACTGTCTGCCTGAATGTTCTGTGCTGGAATACAACTCACAAAATCATGTATTTACTACTCTCATCCTCAAGGGAGGAAGAGCCTTCCCCTATTTTACCACTTCACACTGCTGCGGGAAGCCACCAGCAATTCCTGGGAGCAAGCATTTCTGCTTTCACAGGTCCTGTGGTACTTCTGCATGGGTACCTCATCCTGCAAGGCACAGGGAATTTCCCCAGGACCTGGAACAAGTTGTTCCTGGCTTCAGCAGTCACAAAACACAGTTGTCTCCGTTTATTGGTATGGCTTGACAGTGAACACCTTCAAAAAGGTTTTGGAAGCTTTTTTCTGAAAGCATGAGCTTTTTTCTGAAAGCATGAGCTTCCTCCTCATGCCCAGTGAGTGTGAGCCTGGGATTTAGGCACTGTGAAGTTTGAGCACAATGTTTTCAAAGAGAAACTAGTTTGCTGTTGAACAAATGCCCCATTTTGGCATCCCCATGCTGTGTCTTTATCCCCTCATCTCTTTTAATTAGGCTGTAAGACCCTGCTGAAAGCTGAGCTCGAAATTAATCACACTTTCCAGGGTAAATCAAGGTAGAAAGATTCCCAGTTGCCAGTAGGAAGGCTGGAAGTTGAGCACCAGTGATGGAAATGACTGTGACCCAAGTTCTCCCAGATAATATTGAGCCTCACTCAGATTTTAAGCTTTCCTATTCCCCACCAGTTTTTGCAGATAATTACCAGGCCTTGTTATAGCCACAACATTTTTTTACACTGGTAATCCATAAAACACTAAAAAAGTAGGAATAAAATATTGAATTTTTATAAGTGTTTAACACAAAGAACCTAGTGTGTAGTTAATTTAACAATATTCTTCTAAGTTCCCCTGCTAACACCTGACTAAAATTTAACCAAAAAAATTTTTTAGTCTTTATTAAGGAAATGTCCCTTGCCCTTCACCACAGGATTAGTAAAATTCATCCATCTCCTCAGGATCTTACAGCTCTCTAGGATACAGAGACCTTTTAACTTGCCAGGGCAGTGAAAAATCTAAAACTTTTTCCTAGAAAATGGCCTAAATAATTCTGTTCTATAAATTATGAAAGCCTAACAGTCTCTCCTGATTTCATCTGGTCACAGCTATAACATGTCTGAAACATTAATAAATAAGACTTTTCTGATTCCCACACACAAGAGAGAAGACAATAGGAGCAAGGTTTAAGTGTGTGTCAATAGAAGGCATCTAATAATTTGTGAAACAGCTGATGTTTTCTTGATGAGAACGTCTGCCTGTGCCCTTTCTCTGAGATGTTACAAAGGAAAAGGAATCCAAACCTTTTTGCTCTGGGATAATCATGCCATAATAACGGTGGAAAGGGATTGGTTATAACTAAGGGCAGAAAACTCATTTTAGAGTGTCCACATCTTCAAATTGCCTTAAACCAAGAGCATTCCTCAGGCTTACCTCCTTCAGATGCATTTTCTGCTCCCCAGGAAGACAGAACACATCTCACACAACCACATTTTATTGGCCTCTCACATCCTCAAGGTCAGCAAAGCCTTCTCCAACACCTAAGGCAAAAATCATACAGCTCAGTTAAGGGGAAAAAAATTAATCCAAGATACCGAAAATGTTCATTTTCTTAAGGACATTTGTTGTTTCCATAAGGAAACATTTCCATAAGGACATGTGTAACAATAGTTACACATAGTAATATTAAAGAGGCATAGCATGCAGATATTTTGTTTCAGACATTATTAGCACTGAAATTTACAGTGGTTATTTTGTTTCCAAGGACTAGTCATTGGGCTGCAGACCAAGTTGTTAGACTGCCAGTTTCATTTGCACCTTACTGGAGCGGTGCTTTTTAGAGGCTAAAAAGCTAAATTTACCACTAAATCGACAGAGCCCTGCTACATTGCAACAGCAAGGAGTGCAGCACAAATTCTGAATGAATTAGATTTGGCTGGAGTCACAGAGCTGCCAGCCCCTGTCTCTCACATCACCTTTCAGCAGATCAGCAAACAGGCAGAGACAGAGCCCAGCAGCATCCCAGCTCTCCTGTGCCAGAAGGGCAGGAGCACCCAAGGGAAATGAGGCTGGGAAAACCTGCCAGGCCAAGCTCAGCTACAAGAAATTCAGCTACAAGGAATTCAGCTCAGCCTCGTGTGCTTGGCATCAAGGGTATCTTGTTAGTCAATAAATCAGAAACAGCTGCTCACTCCTGAGCACGTCCTCTCCACTTGCATGACCAGCAGCAGCTGGTTATCTCCTCCCTACCTCAGGAGCAGGCAAACTCATCCTGTGTTGGGAAAGATGGAAGTTTGACAAGAAAGTTTCACAGATATGTGTGCTTAGCAGAAAGATTTTTGAACATAGAGTCTGATGAAGGAATAGAGATGGAAGCAAGTTTTGATATAGAAGAAAAGAATTGCTGAGCCAGTCTTACTGGATAACCAAGGAGGCCAAGGATATATTAGTTAGAAGGGGTTTTATGTTTTAGAGCAAAGGATAAACCCATCCTAAACAAGAAAATGTTTTTACCAAGCAGGAAGAGAGCACAGGCAAACAAGTCAGCAAATGTTGCAAGTAGAAAAAAGGTCTCCGAATTTTCCACTGTAAGAAAACTGAGTAACAACTTCTAGCTTAAACTGTAATGTACTAACTTTTAGTGATTGGAGAATGGTAACATGAATATGGTAATTACAGTGGTTATGATAGGCTATAGATAAAAGTTAAGGGATAGATTGGTTCTACTGCATTAAGATGCTCAGCAAAGAAAAGTACATAATGCACTGTAACCTAAACTCAGGGTCTGCAGGCCTGCCTGCAGCTGGAGCTGACAGCTGCAGGCACAGCTCTGTCACCCACCTCCCTGGGCTGCTGTAACCTCTTGGATGGAATAAACTGCATTTTGGAGAGTCCCTGGATGTCTCATTTCAGCTCTTACAATCCTGCATCTTACAAAGTCATCTTAAAACCTACTGAATGAAGCATTAAATCTTATTTATCCTTACAGTGTGACTGTCAGAGGGCTTCCCCCATGTGATGGTCAGCCAGGACCATCCTTCTTGATAAAGAAAGTGCTGAGAAAACTTTTCCCTTTAAACTCTGATCCTTGCAGGTGTTATCAGCTAAGAGGATGATGTTATTTAATTGTTGCAGATTGCAGCCAAAGTCAGCCTGTAGTGACACACTGCACTTGGATGCAGTTGGCCAAGGCAGGCTCCCCAGAAATGGCCCCAGGTCATTTGGGATGGATCTGCCCACCCTGGAGAGAAAAGCACTGGATCAGCACTGGTGTACAGTAGCAGCACTGCCCTCAAGACAGCAGGAGCCACATTGAACCTTCCAGCTAATGAGTAATTTTCACCTAAATACTGCAGTTTCCCAAAGCTGTAGAGTCTTCTCCACCACCTGCTCCAACTCACATCAGTGTTCAGTGCCACAGACACATCTTTGCCTCTTTGGCTTTTCAGACTGACCCCAGAATGGATGGCAAGGATGTCACAGCCTAACCAATCTTGGCTTAGGCTGGGCCATTTCTGCTCAGCCCTTCTGCTGCCCATCACCTGCCAAGGACAAACACAGAGAGCACTGGTGACTGCACGGTCACCACGCAGCCCCACAGAGGGCTTGGAGGCTGCTGCCATTCCTATTGCTGGGTGAATCTTGGGAGCTTTTCCTCCTCTCACTTCAGGAAATGCCAAAGTATCAGCCCTTCAGATTGCTTGGAGAAACCCAAATGACCCTGCCTGTGGTGGGGTATGGAGCTCTGGCACAAAGTGCTCTGCTGGCAGGACTCTGGAGACAGCAGCCTCTGATGGAAGGCAGGTTATGAAAAGCATTAGCATGAAAACTAAACCTCCTTCAGACAGGCTTCAGAAAAGGCCCTTTGCCTCTCAGCTCTAAAAAGAGATTAATTTCATTTCTGATTGAAGACTGATGTTATGCTTTAGCAGCCAGTGATCTCTGAGCAAAATAAAAACTGATTAGAAATCAAGAGCTGGGGACTGGCTTGAAGTTAATGAACTCAATTTATCATAGATCCTGTTACAAGTAAAAATAACAGAGTGTGTCTCATGAAAGTCTGGGATAATGATTTCTCCAGCCCAAGTCAGCACTTCCAGAGTGAACAGCAAAATTAGTGGTCAAGAAAATGAAATGTACACAGTGATTTATATGCAGCCCTTGGTAATATCAGTGAAATTAGCAAAATTAGCTCCAGGTATTATTTCTGCTCCTTAGGTAAATTATTTGAAATAAATGTCAGGCAAAACCTATTTTTTATATTAACTGAAATAGGCCTGAGTGAGAATGCATTGCCAGGGATGTAAACCTGCAGAGAAAAAAAAAAAGAAAAAAAAAACAAAAAGAAATGCAAAGAGAGATTGATGTATCACGATGGAAAGGTAAGGGAAAAGGTCTAAAGAACATAACAATTTTCAGCATTGAGGATTTGTTAGAGAATGAAGTAGATCATTCACTCAACAGGTCAAAGGGAAAAGGAAAGGAAACAGTGTAATACTGAAGGAAAAAATAAAAGAAAAATAAAATTACAAATTTTACAAAAAATTACAAAAATTATGAAAAATAAAAATACAAGTACTGTATTTATAGAAATTATAAAAACCTAAGGGTCTCTAAGTCAGACATGTGGTTTGCAAGTGCCATAAAAAGTGGTTCTGCTCTTTTCACTTCCAGGTGGAAGCAGTTGTGAGCAGAGTGTGATCAGTCCATGCAGGGTAGTGGAGACAAACAGGAAGGGGAAGAATCAGCTGAGTTAACTCCTTTCCATTCTCCTATCCCAACATTTTTTTTCTTCATCCTCATCCAGCCAACTCTCCCAAATAATCATCCCACACAATTTTTCTTTCTAAGGCATGTATGAATAAACCCATCCACTCAAATATCAGTAGCACATCTGCAGCTGTGTGTACAACTGAATCTTCTGCATCCAGCTGCTGCTTTAAGGCAGAATTTTTGTATTTCATAAGAAATGTCCTGAACCTCACATCTCAGAAGTGCTGCTCTATTAAAGACAGGAGTGTCCTCCAACTCCTTGAATGCATCTTGAAAAATTACACTCTCCAAGAACCAGAAAAGCATACTTAGGGGTTTTGCCATTCACAGAGATGCTGAACACGGACTTAGGCCTTGTTTCAACCAGCTCTCAGAAATCCCTTGGTTTCATGCACCAACCACAGCAAACAGCAGAGAATAAAAACCAAATCCTGTGCATGCAAAGGAGCTGACACCACAGGAGAGCAGAGCAATGCAGGTTCTCATCAGAAGGCTTGAAAGGAAAGGAATGGAATGATAACAAAATCTTGTGACTGACCAGAGTCCCAACACAGCTGTGATTGGCCATTAATTAAAAACAACTACTTGGACCAATCAAAGATGCACCTAGTTGCATTCCACAGCAGCAGATCATTATTGTTTTTCTTTTCCTCTGAGGCTTCTCAGCTTCTCAGGAGACAAAAATCCTAGAAAAGGATTTTTCATAAAATATGTCTGTGACAATGAAGTATCTCCTGTGTCTCCAGGAGTGCAACCACATCCTGTGGGAGAAGTGAGCAGGAACTGCACTGACAGAACACCTCCTGATTTCACTCTGTATTCTTTCCAAGGGTAGCAGGCACTGCCAGCAGTGGTGATGGGAAGGCAGAACCTCTGGGACATGCAAACAGAATTCAGGAACTGAAGGGGAAGTCAGGCCTTGCTGCTTATTTTATCCCTGCCCTTGCTGTCTCACACACTGCCTTTCTTCCTGACATGACATTGCCCACCAGAAGGCAGGTGGCTGAAAGGTCCAGAGGGCATTTTAGGAGAAGGAGCCCACTCTGGCCAATGACAGAGGTAAAACCAGCAGGTGATGCAGAGCTCTCCTTTCTTTATAGGAGAGTCCGTTCACAGGAGATGGCTCTGACATGAAAAAGACTCAGGAAAAGGGGAGGAGATGGTACTTTCACAGTTTATAGTGCAGTATGAAAGGTGCTATTCTTTTAGAGTTTAAAGGTGGAGTTGAAAATAAAAGGTCTTTTTTTTCCTTTTTTTTTAAACCATCCAGAAAGCAAACTTTACTGAACAAAGACATTAGGACTGCAGTTCAAAGTCGGTGCATTTGCTCATCCTCCTGCACTCAGCACTGTGGTTAAAGGTTCCTGCTGACACTTACACAGCTCCAGCCCAATGATAATTCTGCTGCAATAGTGTCTGGCACCAGCAGTCAATTTTCTACCTTTCATTCTCTCACTACCTGTTCTGTATCTTCCCTTTCCTTCCTTGTGGTCCTGGACTGTGCCTCCTGCACTGGGGCACCTTTCCCGAGGCCTATCACAGACTACTTTTTCCCCCAGAAAACCCACATTAATATTCCTCTCCCATGACACCTTTTTGATTTTGGTGGATCATCATTTTAAGAGTTTTGTCCTATCTTGCTTCTGTCTCCCACAACTGCATCGTTGTCTTTGGAAGTATCCCTTTCCATATCCCTCACCCTTCCCTTTCTGTCACATACCAGCCTTTTTTAAAGGCCCCAAAGCACTTCTAGCCCATATCTCATACTAAAATAGCTGCTATAAATCTACATATCTATAAATACAGACAACATAAAAAAGAAAACACATTGCCACAAGCTTATTCCCGTTTTGCTGTGGGACAAATAATCACTCTGGCGCCATTTGCAGCACTGGGGATCTAATTTCCAAGTCAGAAAGACTCCAATTTAGGACTGTAAGAATATGGAATGTGCAGTGATTCTGCAGAATTGCAGCTTTGAGCTGCTTCCTGCAGATGAGGCAGAATCACTAATATCCAGTGTCATTTGCTGGAAGTGTGTGGCCACTCCAGCATGGCCCATCTGTAATATACAGCTTGTCCTGCCAGGGAGAAGAAGAACATTTGATGCACACATCACTGTCCCCTCTCCCAAAAATGACCCCCTATGAATCCAGGAATGAAATGGGAGTTTTGCCCCAGTTCAGATGCCAAGAAGTGTGGTGGTGTTCACAGGGGTCTCAGGATGAGGGAAGAGATGAGAATCTTGGCTCCATATTTCAGAAGGCTGATTTATTATTTTATTATATATATTATATTAAAAGAAAATTATATAATAAAACTACACTAAAATGATAGAAGAAAAGATTTCTTCAGAAGACTAGAAAGAAAAGGAATGGAATGATAATAAAATCTTGTGACTGACCAGAGTCCCAACACAGCTGGACTGTGATTGGCCATTAATTAAAAACAATCACATGAGACCAATCCCTCCCTGAGCACATGAAAAAATCTTTTATCACCTCTGCCTGTTAACAAAAGCACAGTTAATATCTATTTGTTTGTTTATTTGATATTAACTAGAGAAATGAAAGGCCTGTTTTGCCACGAGTTCTCACACTTCTGTGCCTCCTGTATTTCTTTTTGAGATGTGCTGGTTCATTTGCTAATGCTAAAGACTGACAAGGGGTCCTAAGTGATAGATAAAGATGTTTTTCCTTTGATAGAAAGTCGCTTCCATTGAAGCACCATTATTCTCTAAAAGCATTTGTGATCATGGAGCTTTTTTTATCAGTGTAAAAATCCAAGTTGCAAAGATTGCATTTGGGGTACTAAACCCTCATTCTTATGTCTTTACTAATTTCAACCAATAATAGCATAGTAAAACAGTATAATAGGATAATAAAAAGACAAGCACATGTACTGTGAAATGGAGCAGAGAAATAGCTCAGAAAGGACTCACCAGATTTTCATTTGACCTTCAGGATGGCTATAAAATATGGAATAAAAGGTGTGTATGTTCTGTACATCACATTTTAACAGCTCATTTTAAAGATCTTACATGAAATAGTGTGCCCTATGACACAGGTTCCAGTGCACAAGAGACAGAATAACAAACAGATCAGCAAGTCTAAGTATTATCTAGATATACAAAGCTGCCACTTCTTCATACAAGCAGAGAGTCAAAAGCTGACAAAGCCAGACTAAAGAAAAATCCAACTCCTGACTCTAGGCTAGATGTTCCTGCCATCCCCTCTCCCCAGCTGGAAAGAGTGATTCTACTTTAACCTATTCATTCAAAGTTTATCCAGTCCCGTTTATCTCAGTCCAGTTTTGTACCTAGTGATCATTTATTGTTATTTTTTGCCTGTTGCTGTTTCATTTTTTAGTAAACTGTTGTTTTTTCTCACTTTAATCTATTCATATTTGTTTTTCCTTATTGGTGGAAAGGGACTGATTAAAACTAAGGGGAGGTGACTGATTTCAGAGTGCATTCCTTAAATTGTCTTAAACCAAGACACTTGCCTTCTAAACACATGTAATATAACTGCTTTCAAAATATAACCACCAGCAATAAACTGAGAGGTATCAGTTCCAGGCCCAAATCATTTGTCTTGACATCAAAAGTCTGCATACACAAGTGTACTATTCCAAACTTCTCCTTTTTCAGTTAGCTGACCTTTATATTTTGCCATTGGGTTCACTCTCCCTCCCCTTCTTTCTTCCTTTTTGTTTTACCCCACCTCTGAGCACCCTGGATCCCAATCCCCACCAGCAGCACCATTCTCCATGTAGATATTCATCCTGTTCGCTATTCATAAGCAGCACACAGAGTTGTGCCTTTTGACTTCTAAGTTTTGGTGGTTTTATTTTTTTAAAGCTCTGTTTTGTGAAACAGAGAGTCTAGAGTGAAAAGGATTCATCATAGTCATCGTTATTCCACATTTATCTACAGTGAACTATCTTTCTCATCTATTATGCTTTAAATGATCTAAAGCCTCCTATCTGCTGTGTTCCTCTTCATTACCTGCTGTTCCTGGCTCATCCATTTCTTACCAGCACTGTCTTTGTTCTCCTTCCTTCATTCTCTGGGCCACGTATCAATGCTGCTCGCCATGATCAAGAGGTTCACAATGAGGAGCCACACAAATGATTTCCTAAATGTGATGAGGATCCCAAAAATGGATTTTACACTGCACATTTGGGTACTGTTGTTATTCAAACTGAATATTCAAACAGTTATTCAAACTGGCTTCCCCCTTACCTGTGGCAGTCATATTTTCTGGAAAAATCCCCTGGCCCAGAATTCTTCTCCTGGAAAGCTGTGAAGCCTCAGAGAAAAAGGAAAACAATAATTATCATCTGATTTGCTTCTCCTGTGTTTTGCTCCTTTGGAATGTGTTTGGAGATTGTTTATCCACAGGTGGTTGTTTCATTGTGTTTCTGTGAATTATTTTGACTTATTGACCAATTAAGGTCAAGCTGTGTCAAGGCTCTGGAAAGAGTCATGGGTTTTCATTATTCTCTTTTTAGCATTCTGTAAGTATCTTTTCTGTATTCTTTAGTATAGTTTAGTATAGTGTTCTTTAATATAATATAGTAACATAAAACAATAAATTAACCTTCTAAGAACATGGAGTCAGATTCACCATTCCTTCCTTTGTCTGGGAACCCTGCAAATACAATACTTACCTTCCAAGTTCTTCTCCAAAAACACTGAGAAAACAACACTGCTAGACTACAAATAATGTTAGAGACTTGACTTTCATCCATCCTCACCATTATCTTTCACTTCCATATTTAATGCTACACACACTTGACTTTGTCAATTTTTTTTTTAATTCACATGTTGCACAGCAGACATGCATTAAACTGATACACATTCCTCCACAGCCCTGCTATCATCTATTAGCAGTGGCTGAATTACCCTTGTCACACATTTTTTAGCCTTTTAGAAGATGCTGCACAAACTGCATTCTTAGACAGCATTCAGCAAAGTTATTGCTGGGGGAAGGGGCTGAACTAATCAATTTATGCTCCATGAATTTGTGCTATTTCATAGCAAGGACTGCATGCAGCTGATCACTCATCAGCTAGCTACAGGTGGTTTTTAGACACCAAACAGAGCGAACCTGCCTCTCAACAACTCTGGAACAGGAATTTCTACCTCAGGCAGTTGCTGCTAGGATGGGAAGATTTCAGTGCTGCCTTTCTACTTTTGTGTACAGCTGTGGATGAAATACATCTCTGAAATACAGCCCAACCCACAAGAAGAAAAGCATCAAGAACAAAAAAAAAGGTAGCATTTCACTGCCTGTAATGCTGGCTTGCGAGTCCATTGTTCCCATTCAGTCATATACAAGAGACATGAGTATTTTTAATACAGCAAACAGACACCAATGCTGGCTGCTCACATTCCCAGGGAAAGATGCAGCCCAGGTATTATTCCATCTGGATCTGGCAGACTGGAAAGTTTTCCTTCTTTTTTTACCTGCCTTTGTGTTTTTCACTCTATGTAGTTTCTGACTTCTGGGTGTTTCTGAAAATGTAATGCCAGTGACATCAGGAGAGTCTTAATATCTTATAAAAACCAGAATGATTGTGCTTGAAGAAATTTTCCTGCCCACTGGGAATTAGTTCAGGTGACTGAAATGAAGAATTCTGGGCCCAGCCCTGCCTTGCACCCAGTGTTTGCCAGGCAGGTCAAACACTCCCACTGGTATGACCAGACAGCATTGGTCAAGGGCCTTTTGCTTTGGGATTACACATGGTGAATTCAGCACAATTTCCTTGGAAAATCTCCCTCTAGAACTTGAATGGAAATCTGCTTGCTGCCTGCTTTGGTTTTACTGGGAAGAGGGGCAGCACAAAGGGCAGAAATGACACAGCCCTGTGTTCACTGCAGAGCTGCTGCAGGCAAGCAATGGGGATTGCTGGAATCAGCTGGGTAAGGGGTTTTACTCAAACCTTCCTCACCTTAAAGTTCATCAGGACAAAAACTGGACATAAATTTGAATAACAAGCTGAAATGACCGAGGTAAGTGGAAGAGATGAAATTTTTTCTCTCTCCTTTGGAAATTCATAGGACTGATAGGCAGCGAATGGAAGTGGAATGTTAAATCATGCATTGTTCTATAACATCCAAAATAATTCAAAAGATAGAGATTTGTCCCTTAGATAACTTGAGGATTTCTCAGTTGGAGCTGGTTTTTCTCAAAGGCAAAAGGTTGGATGCTTTTAGTTGCTGGGGTTTCTTTAAAGTATTCTTATTAAGCAAGAGAGATTGGCACATATGAGAGTAAATTAGGCTGGAAAAGCTTCTCTGAGCATCTCTTGTACCAATTTTAAGGTTACAACCAAAGGTTGCCATGAGTTTATCTTTAGGGACATTTGATCAGTTTAGTCTGTTCGTCCAGCTGGGCCTGAATTCAACCTGGCTCCTCTAAGTCTAGCTGTAAAAATCCATTCAGAGGAAAAGATTATTTATATATAGCAATTCTCACACTGTTTCTCAAGCACTTTTCTTACCCTTCAAAATGTTCTACTATCTTTTAACTGCACTTCCAAAACTATCAGTGGATCCACTTTAACATTTCCTACTTGAAGAAACTTCTTACCATAATGTCAGCACAAGGAGCCTTCTATGGAAATGGAAAGGAAAAAAGTTCCTTTTTCTCCTCTTAGAGAATGCAAAGGGGGTTTTGTTTATTTGGGTTGGGTTTTGATGGGTTTTAGCTGTTTTGTTTGGAGGTGGCCAAACACAGCGAAGAGTTGTCCCAGAGATCTTTTAGAACTTCCATATGTGTTGCTGCTTGAAACTAAGATTCAAAAAATTGTAATCACCCAGAGGAGTCAGATCTCTTTAATGTGTAACAGCACAGCCCTGTGGGGATGGAGGCTCTGGATCTGTAGATTTAACAGCATGAACTCTCCCTGTGCAGGCTCACACAGCCACACATCAGAGGCAATAAATAAACACTTGCTGACTTCAGTACCTTTTGTTCATCTAGGAATCCATAAAGACTATTTGGAGCAATATTTTATCTCAGCATTCTCCTCTGACTAGACTTTCTTGGTTTACTGCAGGAATACCTCTACAGGCATTTTTCCTGTTGGACAGCCTGTTGTCAGGTGAGGATTCTCTGAGGACAAACCTCAGTGTTCAAAGCTTCTGAGTAACAATGATATTAAAAATTATCTCCCCCCAAGATTTCAGCTGCTTTCATAAACATTAATTAACCATGTCATGTAAGCTTCCTTTCACTTAACAAGAAAGGAGAAACGCACAATACACAAGGAGTAATTTCAACAAAGGGCTAGAAATATGAGGAAGGAACTGGAGCATCTCCCACACAAGAAGAGGTTGAGAGAGCTGAGAGTGGTCAGCCTGGAGAAGAGGGAAACAGGCTCTTGTCAGTGGTGTTCAGTGACAGGACAAGACAAAAGGGACACAAATTAAAAGGCATGAAATTCAACCTAAAATCATGAATCAGCTTTTTACTGTGAGTGATCAGGCAGTGGAGCAGGTCGCCTGGAGATACTGTGGAATCTCCTTCCTCAGAGACACTGAAGGCAAAACAAAAATAAAAATATCTGTCTGACAACATGTAGCAACCAATAAGATCAAACCCAGTTTTACCTGCCTGTGATGAAAGAGTAATCCCACTTGCAAAGAAGTGTGAAGGGAAGAAGGACAAACAATACTCACCTTTTGTGGTATTTTCAGGGTCCCCTGTCATGGGGAGGAAAGATGAATCTGACTCCATGTTCTTAGAAGCCTAATTTATTATTTTATGATATTATAATAAAGAATGGTATACTAAACTATACTAAAGAATAGAGAAAGGGTACTTAAAAAAGGCTTAACAAGATACTAATGAAAACTTGGACCATGATTGGTCATTAAGTAAAAACAATTCACATTAAACCAATCAAACAATCACCTGTTGGATAAACAATCTCCAAACCACATTTCAAAGCAGCAAAACACAGGAGAAGCAAATGAGATAATATTGTTTTCCTTTTTCTGTGAGGCTTCTCAGTTTCCCAGGAGAGAAATCCTGTACAAAGAGGATTTTTCACAAAATATGATGGTAACAACCTATCAGAAACTGTCCATGACAATTCATCCCCTTACTTTAGCTTTATATTTTATCTCTCCTCCTGTGGGATCAATTCAAGGATGAGGCAACTTGACAGAGCTAAAACGGTGATTTTACTGTGTATTTTTTCACTCCCTGAATCAATGTGTTGTCTGGAGAAGGCTGAGCTAAATGCCTGCAAATTAGACTGAGGCGGACAGGAGAAGCAATGTAGCATTTTACAGCCTGTAATTAATGAGTCACTCAGCTTGTAGACAAACATTTTGAATACTGATTGCAGCAGCCATCATTCCTCCACCCATCATTTGCAGCAGCAGCAGTGTGACAGCAGCAAGAGCTCTGCAACCCCCAAAGCCAAAACTCACAACCTTGCTGAGTCAATGTAGAGAGAAAAAGAGTTAAAGGGTTCAGCAGGAAGGGATATTGAAGGTTCTCCTTAGGCACATTAATTATTTAAATAGATTATTCCAAATGATTACAGTTACCCACATTAGAGCTGCTCTTTGTCCATTCATTGCCAGGCCAGATCTGAGGGGCCTGATTCAACATGAAACAAATATTTTGTCTGCTGGCAAGCAGTGCTCAGATCCACAGAAAGTCATTTTCAGCTTTATCTTTTTTCCTATAATCAATTCTTAATTTGCACACAGAAGCTGACACAGGGAGGGTTCACAACCAGCCTTGGTCTGAAGCAGGAGGCTGGCACTTGTTTATGATGTTTTAATACCGAGGAACTGTTTTCCTCCAGGGTAACATTTCACTGCTCACCTTTCAGGATAGCACTGCTCCCAGGAATGAGCCAAACATTTGGCTGTTACCACGGGGGTGTGCTGCACTAATCACCTAATGACAAATTATGCCATTAATATGTAATGGTTAGCACTCCCATACAGAAGCTCCAGCATCTCCACAAAGCTCTCCAGGGCCATTTCCATGCAAGGTGAGAAATCTCAGGAAGCTCAGCACAAATGTTCTTTAGCACCTGTTTGAAAAACATCTTATTTTATTGTTTTTATAAAAAATTGCCAGGTGTTGTGAGAAAGCCATAGGCTTGTTTTACAGAACAGTCCTTTTCAAAGTCTCCTGTCCTATCACAGCCCCCTGATGTACCAAGAGTGTAAACATTTCTCATGGCAATTAAAAATGATGTCTCACTTGTCTGGTTGACCACTCACCTGAATTACCCACTTCATTAAGTGGAATTACTGCTGACCTGCTCAGGCATGACACCCACTGAGGGCTCAGCATGAAATTCTGATGTCTGGGTGAAGTGTGACCTAAATTTATTGCAGCTTAAGGTGTAGCTGTCCTGTTGTTTCTCCACTTTTAATTAAAAATTGACTTTTCCAGTGATTTTACATTAGTAACAGATGAGGGTGAAATGCCTTCCTGTACCTAGGAGATCTAACCCTGCAGCAGGACAGAGAAATAGGCTTGCAAAATCCTGTGCCTGTTCACAGCCCTCCATCTCATATTAGTGAACAAGGAGACAGCATCAGCCATGGGGAGGCAAGGAGGAAAGGCTAAATTAAATTAACAAAAGCCCAAGCAATTAGATTTCTAGACAGGTGCTGGTATATTTGAAACCCAAAGGAATACACATGCAAAACTAACACTAGCATGTTACCCCACTTTAACTCACAAGTCCCATGACACTTTGTGTCTTTCTTCGAGGTCTATTATCAGCAAATCTCACTCTTTCTTTTTTGTCTTTATAATTAAGTTTTTAAACCTCATTGTGGAGTAAAGGGTAAAAATTCAAATTAACCACTTGTTATGAGATAGCTCGTAGCAGTGTTCACAGGGGTCTTATGTTGAGGGAAGAGATGAGGATCCGACTCCATTATTCAGAAGGTTTGATTTATTATTTTATGATATATATTACATTAAAACTATACTAAAAGAACAGAAGAAAAGGTTTCATCTTGGAAGGCTAGCTAACCTAATAATAGAATGGAATGAATAACAAAGGTTTGTGGCTCAGGCTGAGAGTCTGAGCCAGCTGGGCTGTGATTGGCCATTAATTAGAAACATCCAACATGGGACAATCACAGATGCACCTGTTGCATTCCACAGCAGCAGATAATCAATATTTACATTTTGTTCCTGAGGCCTCTCAGCTTCTCAGGAGAAAAAATCCTAAGGAAAGGATTTTCATGAAAAGATATCTGCAACAATAGCTTTTGGGAGAAAAGCAAAACAAGCCAAGGCATATGTTTTGATTTTGAAGCTAGTCCTGCAGTTTGGGAAAGCCTGAGGGTGGCAGTAGCACACTGATACTGAGGCAATCTCTTTGGTTTCCTTTATTACTCTTTTGGGAGAGGCAAGCAGACTGGGGTTAGATCCTGCATTGACTTGTTGAATAGACATTCTCACACTTTCTGCCCAGAAACAACACTCCTCTTGGACAGGAACAATTTCTGGCAGCCCAAAATTCCTTGTAAAACTGGAAAAAGTTGTCCTAGCTTGTACTGCTGCTTTCCTCATCTGCCTTTAGTGGAACAGAATTCAGTTGCACAAATTTATTGCAGGAACATCACATTACACAAAACACATTACCTACATTGCACAGCCTGGCTATGGAAACCTCGTGTCAGCACATTATCAGCTCTTCCAAAGGATTGTGCAGCAGGGGGAATAGAGAAAGAAAGAGTTCAATACCCAAGCTTCTAAAGGATCTGGCTCTACCCTACTAGAAACAGGCCAAATGCTGCAGATAAAAATAAAAATTAAAAAAAAAATAAAAATCAGGCAGGTGAGACATCATTGCTTTGAGTGAGCAGCTTGTTTGGATATGCTCTTCAAAACCATCCAACAACAGTAAAAAAAGAACATACCAAAATAAATCTATCCATGGTGTTATGGATGCCAAATAAGCAAAGAATCTGGTTCCAAAATCCATGAGATCAGTTTTAAATAATTGTGAGGAATTATCTCAGAGCTCCTACATTGCACATATGCATGTTTTACATTTTTGTCTGCATTGATAAGCACTAGAAAATTATCACTTTTAAAATGCCTAGAAGATTTTGCAGGGTTTCTTTAATTATTATTTCAGTTTTAAGAAAGGATAGAGGCACAAATCCTAAGACACGCGGTATAATTACACTATGGATAAGAGTAGTCAGATTTGCTTTGCTATCTGTGCATGTGGCACTATCTCTCTAATTAAATAGATCAGAATTCCAAGAGGCCTGAATTTCTGGAGTCCTGCCACTGGCAAACACCAGACCCTGCTTTGCTCCAGCTGTGCCTGCTCAGTGCTAATGATGCCTTGTGAGGGCTGACCCAGAACAGAGGCAGGATGGAGCTAAAGAATAAAGTTGGGATTTATTTATTAAAGGCCTTAATGGGTGCACCTTGGGCAGCACAAGAGCTCAGACAGGGCTGCACCCAAGATGAACCAAAATTGTCACAAAATGGACAACCAGTCACAGGGGCTCTCACTTTTATAAGTTTTGGTCCATTTGCATATTGGAGTTAATTATCCAGTTACAGCTTTAGGTTATGAAGTCCCATCCTTCTTATTTTTCTCACTTCAATCCAGCATTGTTTATGCTTTTGCACCTGAAATTTGGATCATTTGTCCTTGGTCCCCAGCCAGAGAAGGAATTGTTTTGTCTGCGTACTTTGTGAAGAGAGCTCACCATCCCCTAATATGAAGCTCAGACTAAAGCAGTGCACACACTAAAGCAGTACAGAACCTGAAAAATAGAAAAGCTCAGACCTGAGGCATCGCTCACATCACTCACAGAGCCCCAGTGCCATGGCTGGGAAAGCCCTGCAGAGAGCCACAGTGGCAGTGCCACCTCGGGCAGCAGGGGCAGTGCCAGGCAGTGGCACAAGCCCTTCTGGGAGCATCAATAATGCACGGGAGGCAGAGCACAAGCCCTGGCAGAGCCCCCTGTGTGCATCAGCTGAGGCAGCCAGCATCAGTGAGTTAAACACAGCTGCAGGAGCCAACAGCCTGTGTGGATTGCTGGTACCCTTCCCCATCACCCTCAAGGGCTTCATGAATAAAGATGAGCTCCACAAACTCTCCATCCAGTTTTCTCCCTCCAACATCATCCCACATGCACTCAATAAATTTCCTTATCTCTTTTGGTAGCAGTGACCTGAAAGATTAAACAAGCCAAAGCCTGAATAATTTAATGATATCCAAACAAATAGCTGAGAAAGATGATAAGGGAATGTTTTGCTGACAGTGGTGGATGAACTAAAACTTATCTTTAGCTGACAATGTGGTCAGTGTGTGATGTCAGCATCACTTAAATTGCATCAGGCAAACAACAAACAAGTTACCTTGACATTTCTCACTGTCATTTGGGGATTTCAAGTTAAATGTCTGCAGCAATAAGAGACAAAAGAAAAAAAAAAAGTGGAAAACATTTAAACATGTTATGGTTTTGTCCTGTGAGGTTCAGGTTTTGAAAAACCAGAGGATTTTGGTATTGCATTAAATGTAAAGTCCTAAGCTTTTTCCATTTTGGTTTTGGGGCTTTTGAATAGTTTCTATTTGACCCTCATGCTGCAGCAAGATAGCATCCCATTGTACTTCAGAAAAGAAAATTAAGAGATGCTATGCTTTTCTACAGAGTTCCCACCCTGAGGCACATCTCTTTGATAGTCTTACTTACTTCTCTGCTCAGATTTCACAAATCCTGCTAGAATTAATGCAGCCTGAATGTGTTTGGTGTCACTGAGCACTAATCACTGAGCAGCTGAGGCTCCTGCTGCAGAGTTCTGCCTCTGTGCCTAAACCAAAGCTGTCACCTTGAGTGGCATTGCTGTGCCAGCAAAGCCTCCTTAATGTGTAAAGCAGCTGCATGAAGAAAAAGGAGATTCCACTGTTTGTTTAAAAATGCTGCACTCTTAACTCTACCATCTGACATGCCCTGGCTGAGGTTCAAGTTAAATTGGAGGTGGAGGTACTCACAAAACCAATGTGGCATGCACACTTTTGTTGGCATGAAGAAATTCCAGTTCAAATCATGGAGAGTCAGTCTGTACAGGATTTTTGAGACTTGCTTCTCCACTTCTTTGGCATCTGAGGATATCCTGATCTTTACTTGTTCTCTGAGCCACCTTTTATTAAAAGCACCAATGACTTTTAACTCTCTGGAAGCTAAAGGAGGATTTTAAAAGCAAGTCAGTTGCTTAGAAGTGTCACTTTGGCAGCTTTCCAAAAAAATGTGTCCTAGAAATGAAGAAGGGAATTATTAGAAAATACGTGAGGACTTCTAAGAAAAGCAAGCACTAAATTCTCAACAGCAGCAGAGAAGTCAAAGCAAGTAGAAGAGCAAAATAAACCCTCTAAGAAAAGAAATGTGGTTTATAAATTCTAGAAAGAACCCTGGACTTTCCAGGCAGCACTGGGGAACTGCTGGAATTGAAAGAGAAAATTCCTTGAAAGCACAGTAGGGAATTCCCTGAAAGCAGAGAAGAATTCCCAGGTATGAGACTGAATTTATCAAAAAGAGGAGGCTTCCTAGAAGACAGGGGGGAGTTTTTAACAAAGGAAGTGACAGAAAGCAACTGGGGGATTTCCTGCAAAGATATGGAGGGAATCTGGAAAGACAAACAGGGAACTGACAGTACAAAAATCAATATTTCCTCAAAAGGGACCATCCCTGGGAAATCAAGGACAAGTTACTAGAAAGAAAATAAGGCATTTCTACAAAGCAAATTAGAAACTTCGAAACTTCAGAGGACTTCCTTCTGTGTAGGCAGTCCTAGAAAGCAATGAGGAATTGCTGGAAACAGAACAGAAATTCACAGGCAGGGAACATCCCTCGGAAATGGATAGGGAAAGACATTGGGGTTCCCCAGAGACACTGGGGAAAGCAAAATCAATCTGGAAAGTTCCTGGGGTGGGATGTCGTACAGATTAAACTGGTGTGATCTTAGAAAATGTGTACAATTATTACAGATGCATCCCAGGAATCCTGGACAACATCGAATATTCCCAGAAAACATCAAGGAGCAGAATTTCTAGAAGGCAAAATGAATGGGTTCCTACAAATTGTGGAAAATTCCAAGAAATTGAAAAGCAGGGGGAGAAGCCTAGAAAGCAAAACCAGATGGAGACCTAGACAGCATTAAAGGGTCAGCCCTAAACACCCCCATAAATTCCTAGAAAGAAAATAGGGGAGGATTTGTAGAATGGGGAGGGTTGTGGTCCTAACAAGATAAAGACAAGGGAAAGCTTCCTGTCATGCATTATGAAAGGAAACATGAAAAGAAAGTATTATGAGGAAACCATCCTTGATTTTGAAGAAGCAGCAACACTCCAGACAAAGGACAGGACTTTTTCCACACTGTATGTGCCTCTCAGCTGCAGGCATGCAGCAGAGACACTTCTGAAGAAAGCATTTCAAAAAAGAATCACCAGAAAAATGTCCCCAGCTAAACCCCTCAATCTTTGAACTGTAAAAATCACTGAGCCTTGGAGGAGACAAGAGTTGGACAGAAAGTTCAGAACTTGATCTCTAAAGATAAAAAGGAAGTAAAAGCATAGCAGACTGTGAGAAGTTCACCACAGGACATTTTGCCTGCACCAACAATTTCCTCTCGAGCCATTGTGTGGGTTTATCTCCAGACAATGGCAGTGCACGTGTGTAAACTCCAGGGAAATTGAAAAAGAACAGATTTTTATAGGAAAGTCAGGATTTATACACAGAGTAACGGTTACTATGTTATCTTATAGGACTTATCTGTGTGCCTGTGGGGGATTCCTCAGCAGCTCTCTGTGTTAACATGTGGGGTGAATTCATCTTAGAGCCTTATTCCTGTATCAATCTGTGTATTTTATGTAAACTACTGCTCCAAGCTGCAACAGAGAAAAGCAGCTACTGCCACTTTTATCTTTAAATGGAAAAAAGATAAGAAGAAAATATATGATTCCTCACTGTCTGGGGGGAAGTTATTAATCAGGTTTTTGGTTCCCTGAGCCATAAGCTGAACCTTTGCTGGAAATATGGCAATGTCTGTAATTGCCAAAGCAGCACAAGGCTTTGCTGCTGGTCTAGCAGGCTGATCCACCCCTCCGTGGACAGCAATTACAGATTTGCCACAAAACCTCCAGGAGAGCAGGATTAAGGGCCTGTTTTCTGTTTCATTACCTGCCTTTGCTTCTATTTACATAGTGGCTGGCTTCTTCCCAAAAGAAAGAACCTCTTGTGAGGTAGGATTTGACTCCCATCTTTCCCCCTCCCACGCTTCTCTTTTATTTCAGGAATTACTGGATTGCTTTATATTCAAGGGAGACTCCATAGAAATGCCATATGTTTATTCATGACCATGCCCCATCAATCTTGCAGGCATGGTGACAGGCTGACAAGGCAAAACCACACATTTCTGAGCTCACCTGAATGCTCCTGCCTCAGGTGGCACATAGGGAATGGGTCACAGCCATGGAAACCTCCAAAACTGCCTCATTTTCATTCCCATCCTAGGAGTGAAGCACTGGAAAGCAAAATGGCTTGCAAACAAGGGTAATTACAGATGGGATTTTGCAAAGAGATGGGCTATCACAGCATTGCATCTTTTTAGCCACAGCAGTTTGGGAAATGCAGGTAACATATTTAAAGTGAGGCTGGTGCCCGTGAATGTGAAATAACTGAGGCTGCCTCAGGCAGAACAGGAATCCCAAACTGATGCATTCAGTACTGAGTGAAGAGAGTGTGAGAAATGGTCACTCACTTTTCATAATTTGAAAAGGTTCTTTAAACCTTACCAAAAATACAACAGAAGACTGAATAGAGAAAAAGGTTATGACACCAGGAGCAAAGGATTTTCCCACCATGTGCTCACCCACACAACGGAGATTTCACCTTTTAACCCTTTAAATCCTCCCAAATTTCTGTCCATTGACTCCTTCTTCACTGTCCAGTGGTAGAGATCTCCTCCTCAAATCCTGACTGGAGGTCGGATGTCACCATAGGGACAAGCCAGCCCACCCAGATGTCCCAACTCCAGCTGTCCCTTGATGACCATGTGAGGGGGTACAAAATAACTATAAGTCTATAAAACTTTTCTTTACCTATATACATGATATTTGTCTATTAATTCTGAGAGTCAATCATCACATTAGTCAACTATCACAAGAGAGAATGCTGCTCCACAGAATTCTGGTCAGCATTTTAAAAACAGCACTGGCTGCAAACAGGTAACTGGGCAGTTGCACCCTTTACAGTGCCAAATCCTAAAATCCCAAATGGAACTGGAAAACCACGCTGTGTCTCATGCTAAACATAAAACATGAGTAGGCAAAATGTGGATTCATCTCCTTTGGCAACACTGGCCATTGAGGTTAGTCCTGAACACCTGCTCCCAGTCCTGCCATCCCTCATCCCCAGTCACAGTCAGTGATGTTATCTCATCCAAATTCCCCTTGCTCAAGCCAGCTGGCAGCATGCAGAGAGCCCAGCCCCTGCCAGAACCACCCTGCCTGGGAGCTGTTCATCCAGGAACATCCCTGGACCCCATCCCATGCAGTCCCTTTGATCCTTACCCTGGTGGAGAGCTGTGTGCTAGGGGATCTGGAATAAAGCTGCTGCTGAGTTGATCCCAGGGAGCAGAGGGGAAAGGGTCCTGCTGGGGACTGTGGCACTCACACTCTGGAAAAATCCCTCTGCCCAGGATTTTTCTCCTGGGAAGCTGAAAAGCCTCAGAGAAAAAGAAAAACAATTCTTATCTCATTTGCTTCTCCTCTGTTTTGCTCATGTGGAATGTGTTTGGAGATTGTTTACCCACAGGTGATTGTTCCATTGGATCCTGGTGTGAGTTGTTTTCACTCATTGGCCAACTAGGGCAAAGCTGTGTTGAGACTCTGGAGAGTCACAAGTTTTCATTGTTATCTTTTTAGCATTCTTTAAGTTTCTTTCTGTATTCTTTAGCATAGTATAGTAT
This sequence comes from Zonotrichia leucophrys gambelii, assembly GCF_028769735.1. NCBI lineage: Eukaryota > Metazoa > Chordata > Aves > Passeriformes > Passerellidae > Zonotrichia > Zonotrichia leucophrys. The sequence goes on from NC_088172.1 coordinate 96,275,090, forward strand.
CCTTTAATATAATATACTATCATAAAATAATAAATTAGCCTTCAGAGAACATGGAATTAGATTCATCATTCGTCCCTGCCATGGGGCACCCTGCAAATGCAACAGCAGAGTTTAGGGCTGTTTTGTGCCTTGAACAACTCTGTCCTGCTGAGCCTGAAATTAGCATGAGAATGGCATGGAGTGGCTGTGCTAAACATCACCTCCTGCAGGGCTACCTTTAGTATATTAAAGAATAATATTCTAAACTATACTAAAGAATACAGAAAGGATATTTACAGAATGCTAAAAAGATAATAATGAAAACTCGTGACTCTTTCCAGAGTCCCAACACAAGTTGGCCCAATTGGCCAAAGTGTGAAAACAACTCACACCAGAATCCAATGGAACAATCACCTGTGGGGAAACAATCTCCAAACCACATTCCAAAGGAGCAAAACACAGGAGCAGCAAATGAGATAAAAATGGTTTTGCTTTTCTCTGAGGCTTCTCATCTTCCCAGGAGAAAAATCCTGGGTGAAGGGATTTTTCAGAGAATGTGAATGCCACACTCTGCTATTTAGTCCTGCCTGTTCTGTGTCACACAGATATCAACTAAATACCCTTTTTTACTTCATCCCTAAAATATAATTTCTAACATTCTTCTTCTATGCAGCCATTATAAATAATATCAGAGAAAAATATCAGTATTCTAACAAACGTTTAACTCACGTTACCTAATGGCAGTTCCATGGGAATGTTGTAACCAGATGATCTTCCAGGTCCCCTTCCAACCGAAACTATTTCATGTTTCTGTGAATTATGAAGCCATTCAATGAAACATAAAACCAATCTGTTTTTTAAAAATTAGAAAGGAAAATTACTAGAAGATTTTCTATTTTAGTGTCTTGCAGACTTCTGTGAATTATCCCAAAAGCCTCCCAATAACTGAGCAAAAAATCTCTTTGATCAGCATTTTTCTTTATGACAAATTCATCCCAAATGTTTACTGTGAAAAATGCAGGGTACAGGTGCTTTTCATGCATAGTGCTGTGGGGGCTGTGCTCCATGCAAATAGTTATAAGGAATCAGAGGGGGGAGAGTGTTCAGCAGAGTGCAATGCTGAGCAAATTATTCTGTCTGCTTTTCTAGCATCAGTTCTTTGAAAATATCAGATATATGCAATGTGTGAGTGTGAAAGAGAGAAATAGCAGTTTGAGAGTCAAGAAATTGCTCCCAAACTGATGGCCCAGTCAGATAAAATAATTGCTCAAACAGAATAAAACAAGTAAGTGGAATACTAATGACTGTCTAAGAGCTACAGCCTTCTAGGTAAGCCTGTAAGTTGTTTACTCTGGTTTTTATGCTTATAAGACAAAAAAAAAAATAAAAACACAACACAAATCTTTTAATATGTAAGTAGACAAAGAAAAGCAGAATTTTGTTCCCTTCTTTCACACACTCTTTTTCATTAAAGCATGACAAATCAGACTGTTGAGCATAAAAGCCCCCTGTTTTTGGAAGTAATCTCTGTCACATAAGCAGCTTTTTCCAACAGAAGAGCATCCTCCATGCACCTGGAGATACAGCAAGGAGATGATGTTCCTCTTTCTGCCCTGCTCAGGCAGGATTCAAGCCTTGAATATGCTAAAAGGAAATAGTTAAATGCATGCTCCACTGATAAGCCTGCTGCACTGTCAGGCAGCAGCTGGGGGGTTAACCTCAATGTGAAGTCACCTTTAGCTCTTTGACAGAGAGGGGACACAGGTAGGAGGGTCACCACAAACACTGGGCCTGCAGAAGGGTTAGCTATGAAGGGACAGCATTTTTGAGTCACAAAGGCTTGCAGGAAGACCAGCGGTGCCCCATGGTGTCCCTTTCCCTGCAGATATCCCAGGCTCCATGGTTTTCTGTTCACACCTCTTTTCTCCTGCATCCAGGAGAGATGGAGCCCAGAGGAGAGCAACTCAGCACAAGGTGACCCCAAGTTCAGAGCTAACCTCACCCCACAGATGTAACCAGGCACCAAACCTCAAGGACAGCACCTATTTGCCCCTTGAAATATGTGCCAGACCCCAAAAATCAAACCAGACTGTGAGCTACTCCCTTCCAAACACATTTATTTGTCATGAAGTCTACTCCAAGCAATGCTTTGTGTCACCTGTCAAGGTAAATGCAGACAAGATTTCCCAGATTTCAAATTTAGGTAGATGCATATTTCCCAAGCAGGGAGCTATAAATGTAGTTTTTGTAGGGTTTTTTGGGGCATTTCCCAGCCCAAATGCAATGGGTTTAACGTGATGAACAATCTCATCAGGGTACCAGAGGAACCCAGGCTCTCAGGCAGCTTCCAGGGCTTAGGTAACCATCTAAATCTGTGTTCTTGCCATCTAAACTTGACACAGCAGCATCCTACCAAGGATGACAAGCAAGTAAATCCTTCATCTCCCTGTCCATTTCCTCTTCTTCCCTGTTCCCAGCAGCTCTTTGGTCTGCCACTGCCCAGAAAAGATTTCTACTCCTTGTAACTGCTGTGTGAGAGGGAGGCTCGGATCTCTGGGCTCTCAGAGGGGAAAATATACCCAAGAAGCAGCTGGTTTGGAGACCAGAGGCCCTCCAGCACGGGAGCTCACAGCAGCAGGCACAGATTTGCCTCATCAGGTCCCTGCCATGGTTTGCCCTCTCTCAGCACCTCACACATGCTGAGCTCAGCAAGCCTGGGCTGCCCAGCTCCCAGCCCAGGAGCCTTCTCCATAAAAAACACATCAAGGGAGTGATAACAATCAGCACAGGGGGAAAAGACAAAGAAAAATACAACCAAGCAAAAAACATAACAAAACAAAAAAAAAAGCAACAAAAAAACCCTCCACCCCTCCATCACACATCATTTATCAAGACTGACCTAAGTGAGATGAAGCATTAGGTCAGATCACAGATTTCAAGGATGGTTTTTTTGCAACCACAGGAGGTCTGATATCTTAGCAAACTATCAGTGAAAGCAGACACCGCACCAACAGGCCTTTGTTTTTCTCTCCCTGTGAAGATTTTTTTCTCACCAGACTGCAGCTAAGGCTCCCAGGTGACAGGAGCCCCCAGGTCCAGGTGCTGTGCCATGTCCTGGAGGTGTCACATCCTCACCTTGAATGAGCACCTCACAACCAGGGGCTCCCACCTGCCAGGGCAGGCATCACACTCAAGCAGATTCTGTGTTTCAAAGCAAGCAACATCCCTGGCAGCTGGTATTGTGAATATTACTTAGAAATTCACACCATTTATCTGCTTGTTCCTCTGTGACAGGCAGACCTAAAAGCAACTCAGATATTGATCCAGCTGGGACAGAGATGTGTCGTCTTATTTAACACCCTCACAATCCTCAGCTCGAGGGGCTGGAGCTTAAAAACATTTTGCAGACTTGGACAATCTAATTTTGAAAATTACCTGAATTATGGTTTAATTATTCTGCATTTAATCACATTGAAATGGCTTTATTTCTGAGTACATTTGTCCCACCAGTTTCCTCAAATAAATTAGTTTTAAAAATCTGATTTAGAACAGTTTTACTTGGCTTTCAGGAGGGGCAGTAAAGCAAAGGATGAGATATACCAAGGGCAGTGTGCATACATTCTTAAAATAAACATCTTCTGTGCTAAAGAAACAGTTAATCTATTTCTTTGTATGCAAAGAAATTTATTTATTTATTACCTGACTTTTTTCAAGAAGCAAATATAATCAGCAGTATTATACAAATGACAAGGTAAGTAACTAATCAGAGCTGGTGTAAGAACAGATAAAACTGCAGTTAGAAGCCCAGATTAAGGTCAAAGAAAACTTATAATTCAATAAATTATAAATTTCACACATGACAACATTTAGCTCCATTTGGGGTTTGATAGTTTCTGCTTTAAACATAGATAAACTATGCTAAGTTAATGTAATTAAAATACAGAGCTGTCAACATCTATGCTATTAACAAGAACAGATTTATAAATTAAGTCTGAGGCAGAACAAGACTGAAATCCAGGACAATTCCATCTTTGTATTTGTTTCCACCTAATGTGATTTATGAGATGCTGTGAGGCCTAATACCCAATAGGAGATGAAGCAGCAAGATTAGGTAGCATGAAAAACAGGTTTTAGGGTCTCCCATAATAGATATCATTAAAGAATTAAACATAGATATTGGTGTTAAGCTATCAAAAAGAAGCAAAAATAATCACAAAAATAATCACAAAAAAAATCCCTTCGCCAAGATTTCTTCTCCTGGGAAGCTGAGAACCCTCAGAGAAAAAATGAAAACCATGTTATCTCATTTGCTTCTCCTGTGTTTTGCTGATTTGGAATGTGGTTGGAGATTGTTTATCCAACATGTGAATTGTTTTAACTTAATGACCAATCACGGTCAGACTGTGTCAGGACTCTGGAAGGGGCCACGAGTGTTCATAGTTATCTTGTTAAACCTTCTGTCTGTATCCTTTCTCTATTCTTTAGTATAGTTTTAGTATAGTATCCTTTTATATAATATAATACCATAAAATAATAAATTAGCCTTTTAAGAACATGGAGTCAGATTCTCAATTCCTCCTTCATCCTGGGGACCCAGCAAATACCACATTCTTCCCCACAGAGAACAAGTCCTGAGCCTGGGCTGTGCTCAGCTAAGGGTGACATGGCTCCAGAGGCCCTGGGGAGCACTACAAGACTGGGACAGTGACAGTGCCCCAAAAACCAGGGCAGCTCCTGCAGCTCCTTGCCCAACACATTGAATTCCTGCACTCAGAGGAGAAAGGAGGTGTCCTGGATTGCCAAGCAAATTGTATTCTATTTGCCATCTGTATGGCAGTTGTCTTCTTTTAATTGGGTGGTTTTCCTTATCTCTTCCACAACCACTCCTCCCTCCAGGAGGGACATCTGCTGATAAGAGTCTATTGAATATCACTGCATGACTGATAAGAACTGCAGCATCCCATTGTGAGATGTGAGCCCAGAGAGAGGAGCAAGAATTCCTACCTGGATATAATCTGGAGATTCTGGAACACCAGCACGGCTTCTCCACTGGATTTCCCAGAGGAACGGCAGCTGCCCCTTCCACTGGATCTTCAGAGGAAGACTACACCCTTTCTACAGGATCCCTGCTCCAGCAGAGCCACACCTGACACTGCAGGAGGGCTGCAGCCACAATTCCAATGGGACTGCCACCAACACCTTGACCAGCAGGGTGTCAGGTTGTGTTCTAACTCTCTCAGTGTTGGTTTAGTTTACTGAATTGTTTATCTTTTTATTTTCTTCCCTATTAAAGAACTGTTATTTCCTGCTCCCATATTTTTTTGCCTGAGAGCCCTCCAGCCACATTCCAAAACAGCAAAACACAGGAGAAGCAATCAGATAATCATTATTTTCATTTTTCTCTGAGGCTTCTCAGTTTCCCAGGAGAAGAATCCTGGGCAAAGGGATTTTTCAGAAAATATGACAGTGACACACAGGGTGTCTCTTACTCGTGCTGAAAACACAACAGAGAAATTCTCAGCAGCGAGCACAAAGTCAAACAACACCTTTGGATGATCAGCTTTGTTGCTGAGCATCCCAAAGGTGTTCCAAACACTGGGAGCAGCGTGGGGCAGCTCAGGGGAGAGCTGCCATCACCTCCAGTGCAAGAACAGTGCCAGGCACTTGCTGACAACAAGAAGGCTCATTAAAAGGCAGCTCTGACAGTAATTTTTAAGATAATTACATCTTGAAAGAGAACACACCTTTGCAGATGGCTGGGTATTGACACAGCCCTAAGTTCCTAAGCAGGAACAAGGAGATCTACTGTGTTTATTCCCTCCTTGACACGATCAGACAAATTAAAGATATGACTGCTTAATATGGAAATTAAGCAGTACTAATTATGGTAGATAAACTCATGGTGATTTCCTACCTGCCATCACCTGCTAATGCTGGATGCTTTAGCTGTAGGCTGAATGTACCTTTTCCTTTTGAACTGAATTCTCCTCTTTGCAAATGGAGCAGTGGAATGGCCCACAAAGCATTTCCTTTTTATCCCCCACATGCACACAACACTTGAAAAGCAACAAATCAGAACAAAGGAAGTCTTCTATGGCACTGCCTACCAGCCCTTATTCCAGTCCCATCACAATCAGTCCAAAAACCAACAAAGAGAGGAATAGATGCAGAAAAAAAATAAAAGAAACAAATGAGACTATCTGAGAGGGACAGGGACAAGCAAGCTCTGAAATTAGTAGCTGGGTGAAGAAGGAGCCTCAAGGAACTTGGAGTAAATAGAAACAATTCATTTCAATCACAAATTGCTAAGACATTCCTAGACAAATTCTCACAAAACTGGAGAAAACTGAAACTTTACAAACTTCTCTGGAAGGAAAAATGATGCCCTTTTGGATGGATAAGAGGAATGAATAGCCAGGGGTGGGACAAGCTGAAGGACACCACAGACCAGGACTATTTTTGGGTCCCTTATTCTCCAATTCCCTGGCATAAACACAACAAAACAAGAACAAATAAACAAAAAAACACCCCACCCAACCACAACAAAACAAAGTGAGAGTTTCTCCATTATTCCCCACCTCCTCCTGACCTGTAATTAATAATTACTAAGCTATATTCATGGATGTCTTGTCAAGATTGTCTTGCAAGACAAATGGCTCTAGTGAGTTTTGGGCTGCCAAGAATATTTACTGGATATCAAACAGACTACTCCTGACTCCCAGGAGGATCCAAGGGCCATCAGTAGGAAATGTACTTCCAGGAAATATAGAGCAAAAGAGCAGCACCCCTCAGAAATATTAGCACAGGCTTTTTAACAAGCTCCCAGCAAATAACACATTTTTAAAAAGGAAAACCATTAGCCTGGGTATATTTACTTCTCTCTCTATCAGCAGAGATGCCTTGACCCAATGGATTAAACATCTAAGAAGCCTCTCCTGACTCTAGGGAGAAATGGGTGAGGCAATCTCACTCAAAATTACTCCTGTTAGATGGTGTCAATCCAATAGCACTCTTAAACCTGAGTTAAACTGAAAATATACTGCAGCCAGTGGTGTAGATGCCTTGAAACCATCAGAGGCAGAGTCTGAGTACACAGTGTGCTGACTGACCAAATACATATGGAGCACACAGCAAAATAAAGCACATATTAACTTGGGTAAATAATCCTTTTGTCAAAATATCTCCTACAAATTTACACAAATCTAAATGTTGTTTACCCAGGAGTCCAAAATAACTCCCAAGCTACCACAGCATTCTGCTTTCTCCCAGGTTAATTTAAGTTAAAGTGTTCACAGGTGTTGATCCATGTTGGAGGTGCCCTACCAGTTCCAAACAAAGCCCTCCATGGGTAGAGGCAGTGCTGGATTCTTGGGGAATATTTACCCTGCCTGTCACACATGGATGTGGCACTGAAATGGAGCACCTCATGTGCATCCTGAAACCCTCAACAAAACCCTGCTTCTGAGAGTTTCATAATTGCACCAGCTGAAGTTCATTTATTTTATGCTAAATGCTCATCTTTGCTGCTTCTGCTGCACCTTTCTCTGCTGCTTTTGTAGCAAACACCATCCCTTCAGCAGCAAAGCTTGGGGCTTGTTTCCTTCCTCACACATTGCCAGCACCTCTGTAAAATTTTAGAGTGTCAGCAAGGTTCAGCAGATATTTTTTGGGAGCTGGAAACAAGCGATAACCTGTGTGGCAGTGACTGTGTAAAAGGAGAAACAACACCTTACCTGTTGCTGAAAACAGCTGACAAACCAAAAAAAAAAAAAAAAAAGAAAGCTGGCAATGATCTGCAAGAGCCATTCCTTTGGGAATCAACCAAAACTGCTCATGTCAAGTGTTTGTGGCAACATAACCCCAAAATTCCTTTCTTTTCACTGCCTTTGGGTTTTGTTGTTACTCCTTCCCTCCAGAACCAGCAGCATGAGCACTAATCTCTTGAACTCTGCCTGCACATTGCTAACACAGCATTTAGTTCAAGTTCTGTGAGAAGTAGGTGAAAACGAGTAATTACCTGCAGGAGGAATTACATTGTACCACTGATAACCAAAACGGCTTTGTTCCTTCCTTGCTTGTATTTATTGGTTTGAAATGCCTTTGGATGACACAAATACTAATTACATCAGATTCCACACAGGCCAAAGGAGAGCCCATGGCTCTAGTTCAGCTTGTGCAAAATAGCCCAGAATTGTTAAGCAGAGCAAACAAACAAATCCAAGAACCAGTATAAAATACACCCACTCTCCTTACTAGCCAAATTAACACTTCTGCACTCAATACACCTTACTTTTTCCAGCTGCCTTCAAACACTGTTCCTTCACTCTGCTCAAGTGCTGCTTCTTTCAGACAGCTTCACTGTGAATCTCTTTTTCTGCAGCACTTACCTTGCTGATACTCCTGGTGCCAGCCAGGGAGTTTGGTGGCTGCAGCCAGCAAGGTGGGCATGGTGGCACCTGGGACTTGGGCAGCATGAGATCCCTGTGCACCACACAGGGAGAAAGAGCCTGTGTCTCTTCAGGCCTTTCTAAATTAATTGTCTTTCCCTAAATGCAATCAGCAAATCAATCACAATTAATTGACCTAATGAAAACATTTCCCAGCACACACACAGAGACAGAGCATAATTTAACAATGTCAGAGCCCTGAGTGCTCTCAGTCACCCTGACCATCCTCAGCTGGGACCCCCCAGCCAAACCTTTGGCCACAGTGGACATGAAAAATGTCTATTTTATTATTGGCTTTTTGGAAATATTAAAGTGAATATTATATGTGTTGTGTTAGAAAGTTATGCTGTATTTATTCTCTTAAGTAGTGTATTAAATATAGTTTTAGGTTATAACAAAATGTTAAAATAGAAACTATGCCATGTAAGATACTTTTTTTAAAGAGAGGATTGGCACTGACATAGCAGCTACAGGACACCTGAATCTTTCAGAGAAAGAGAATTTATTGCTCCATTATCAGAAGAAATGAATTTCTTCCCACCTTGCTCAGCCCTGAAGATGCTGTCAGGATTCAGAGGAAGAAGCCGACACTGACCAGGCAGAATCCTGTGTTTGAATGGAATTTATGCATCATGTGTGAGGTGTATGAATATGCAACAGGCTGTTGCTTTTAAGGGTTAATCCTTTGTTAACATGTGTCCATTTTTGGGCTTATTTTGCCCAGAAAGAGATACCCAGACTGTCCATAACTCTTTGTTTCTGTTGTCTTGTATTGTCCTAATCCAAATTGTCCAAATTTTTATTACTCTAATCATATTACTGTTTTTATAACCATTTTACTCCTATTAAACTTTTAAAATTTTAAAAACAAGTGATTGGCGTTTTTCACATTTTCAATCACTCTGACCATCCTCACCTGGGGACTCCCAGCCAAACCTTTGGCCACAGTGCTGAAGCCCTGGATAAATTTGGGCTGCACTGCTGGTCCTCACCTGAGCTGTGTCATTGTTTTTTATCCCTGTTATCCCTGCAAGTTTTTTTTTTATCCTAGCACAGACTCTGGACCTCTCTTGTAGTCATCCATGGTACCAGCCCAAATCCTGGCTGTCTGGCCACTGGAGGTTCTGGGGTCTCCTTTGGCTCCCAGCTCATCCCAAACCTTACAAAGGAGCTCCCTTAGAGGTAAGGCCACAGGAGTGCCTCAAAATCAGCAGTGAACTTTCCAGAAAATTGCATTCCCCCTTTTGCAGAAGAAAACACCCCCAGGTTTTACAGCTCCTACAGAGATTACAACCCCCTCCTCTAGAGGTTTCAGTTCAACCCTTGTGGATAATCAGGTATGCTGCCCTTAAACCTAAGCCTAATTTCAGGAAGTAAATTAATTTGAAAACCTAATTTGACCTTTGAAAAAGATAGAAAACTCCTTTTGTCTCCAGTAGGATGTGACTAGATGTTTTAACAGCACAAGCATGACACATCATCTCCATTTCACAGCAGAGAAACAATGTGTATATATATTGTAATATATATACTGTATATATATAGTAATATATATATTGTATATATATATGTATATATAATATACATATATATTGTAATATATATACAATATATATAGTAATATATATAATTTTATATATATAGTTATATATATAACAATTTTTATGTATATGAATTGTTATACATATAATAATTATATGTATAGCTATATGTCTATATATCAATTTTTAATGTTACAATAATTATATGTATAAAAATTTTATGTGTGTCTATAAACAATAATATATATATTATATATATAAAATATATATATAAATTTTATATATATATAAAATTATATGTGTGTCTATAAAATATACATATATCATTATATATATACACACAATTTATGTATCTAGACCAGCAAGCAGCACTACCAGGAGTGTGATAAAAATTATCCTCCTCTGAGTTAAAATTTTTAAAAAAATTTAGTTCAGTTAACTTTGCCTGCACTTAGCCATTATTTTTTGCATGTATCATTAGGAAAAGTGAGAAGGAGCCTAACTATCCACTGGAAAAAACTTGTCCCAAGGAAGAGCCAAAATTAGGATCAGCACCAGAGAGTTGTAGCTTTTTGATAGGCAAATTCAGTTAAATGAAGTTATTGTGCTTCAGATGCAACAGGAAGAAATTGAGGGAAGTGAGGAGTAAATGAGGTGAATCAGTTCTGTTTGCATAAAAGCTGTTCCACCATTGCAAAAAATAAAATGTAGCAGCTGTAGCATTCAAAACAAAAGCTATTTCCTAGAGTATAGGAGAGATAATTGTAACTGCAGAACTTCTGTAAAGAAAACTAGATGATCAAATTAGTGCAGACAAAAGGTTTACTGCTACATTACATTAATATAGCCCCTGGAAACATAAAATACAGGAGAATGAAAATTCAGAGACTGCAATTTGGGAATCAGATATTAGATCTCACTGCTAACTAAAAGAGACTTCTGAGCCCACCCCACTTCTGAGGGGGCTTTTGGGAAACACAAAGCAATGCTTGAGGGAAAGCAGGGCTGTGGCAAATCACTCAGGAGATCAGACAGATTTAGAGGAGTTTTTAATCACTGTTTGCCTCTCCATTACCCACACAAATCAAAGATTTCCTACAGCATCCTCTCATCCCAGTCCTTTGTTCCAGTGAAACCATCCCACCTCCACTGGCTGCCCCCAGACTCCAGCACAACTTCCCATGGGGACACTCACTCATGCAGGCTCTGCAGAAATTCTCTCTTGATTCTTCCCCTGTTTCCCTCTTTTAAACTTCCAAGACTGACTGGGCTGACTGACTCTGGATCTCTTGCCCTGGCTGGGAAAGCCTGGGATGGAAAGCCTGAGGGATGGGCTGGAGCTGTGCCCCTGGCACACCAGCACTGCTGCCAAGAGCCCTGGACTGAAGCTCCTTCCTCTCCCTCTTCTTCCACTGGCTTCTCCTGAGATTTTAGCACTTTCCTCTCAGTGCCTCTGCAGACAAAGGTCACACATAACCATCTATCAAACTAGGACATCAAAAGCTGTCAAACACACTTCCCTTCTTTGCCCCATGTAAAAATTCCCTTCTTCTCTCAAGCAATTAATTATTTTTCTTTTTCTGTAGCTAATAAAAGTGATTTTCCTGCAAGCAGGAGCCATGGGGCCAGGTAAGCAAACACTTCCTCTTTTTAAATCCCAGGCTGTGCTTTGCTGTCAGCACCACAAAGTGACCTGTCCACACCTGGCCAGAGACAAACCAGATTTCAAACTCCTCACACAGTTCAAGTTCCACCCACACACTTCTTGAAACAACTCATGTAATTGCTCAATTCATGTATGTAATTATCTGGACTCTCATTTTCTAGTGGCACTCACTCCCTATTTTAGTATTTGGTTAAAAAGAAAAAGATTTAAAACACTGAAGGATTTTCAAAGGGATTTGATAGAGCTAAAAAGAAAGGACAGGAACACCCATCCTGCCCATGGCAGAGGGGTTGGAATTAGATGATCTTTAAGGTCCCTTCCAACCCTGTGAATCTCTGTTAGAATTGCACCAATTATAGGTTAGGGGTCTATCCTAGACAAAAAGCAGAAGTAGACATTTACAGTAATAACTTTCAGAGAGATTCTGAATTCTGACAGCAGTTAATACTCATGCCATGAATTATCCTTCCATCTGAATGCAGAATGAAAAAAATACTAAACCAAACTTGAAATGGATGAGATGGCACAGCACAATCTGGCTCACCCATTTCCTCTTTGTTACTGTGAAATTTATATCCTTGTCTCAGCTGGTACCTGATGTCATTCAGATATTGAGAAACATTGGACTGTACCAGAGCTCTGCTTCTTTAAGACCTGTGGGTTTTTCTTGACCTGTCATTATTTTCCTGCAAAGTAACATCCAAATGGCACCTCTGACATCTCAAAGTGACAGCAAGCAGGTTGAGTAAGTGCACTCTCTGGAGGGAAAAAAAGGAAACCAGCAAGAGAAAAAGGAGGAATTTGTTTAGTGCATGAATTCTCAGAGCTGGGCTAAGCAGACAAACTGCTACAATGAGAATCTGAGAGCTCTCACTTGAAGGTTTGGCTGCTGAACAGTAATAGAGGGAGGTCCCATTAAGTCATTTTGTGTAAGGAAAGAAAAGATGAAAAGAGAACTACAAAAATCCATCTGGGAAGCATATCTACCCCTTATAATGAACACTACTATCAAGTTTTCCAGTTAAACCTGGAATGGATCAGCCAGAAAAGTCAGCTCTCTGTTTACAAATGGAAATCAGCACACAAAGCAAAGCAGTGCCTGTACCAAGAAACCTCCCAGATCCTGCTGGAAACCTGCAGGAGCTGTCAGGCCAGACACATAATAACTTCCAGCATTCTGATATTTCACTTCAATAGGACATAAACTAATGACAGTGGGAAAATATGCTAAGTGCAAGAAGGATACTTTACTGCTCAGCAAGAATTTCTGAAGATCTGAAGTGCAGCAGTCTCTGCGCTATTATTCAGATACAGTGGATAAAGCTGTGCAAGGCAGCTTTACACTCTGTGATAGAAGTGATTTCTGAACTAAAAAAGGAGCTAATTCTGTGCAAGGCTGAATGCCACAGCAATCCCTGTGCATTGAAATGAGATGGATATAATGGATTTCACATTGGGAACAGAGTTCAGCACCACAGAATCACAGACAGCTCCACATCAGACTGCTGGGTAAAGTCACTGGTAAAATAGAGCGCTCCAGTCTTTATTGCCAAGGGAATGGAGACACACAATTAAATGGCATTTTTGGAAAAGCACCCTCCTCCTACTCCCTGCCAGTGTGAGGCTGGCATTTGACTTGACATGAAAACAAGGAATGGAGGCACTGGCAACCAGAGTTCACCTTGCACTTTCACCAAGGACCTGTGTGACAGTGTTCACAGGGGTTTTCGGATGAGGGAAGAGACAAGGCTCTGACTCCATGTTTCAGAAGGCTTTATTTATTATCTTATGATATATATTACATTAAAACTATACTAAAATAATAGAAGGAAATTTTCTCATTAGAAGGCTAGGCTAAGAATAGAAAAGAATGAATAACAAAGGTCTGTGGCTGGGACAGAGAGTCCGAGCCAGCTGGGCTGTGATTGGCCATTAATTAGAAACCACGTGACCAATCAAAGATTTACCTGTTGCATTCCACAGCAGCAGATAACCATTATTTACATTTTGTTCCTGAGGCCTCTCTCAGCTTCTCAGAAAGAAAAAATCCTAAGAAAGGATTTTTAATGAAAAGATGTCTACGACAGACCTGCTCTGCTCCTGCCCTGACACAAATGGGGAGCACATCCACTGAAAATAGCGAGAACTGGGAAAACTGGAGGGAAGGCAGCTCTGTTTCCTGTACATTTCAAGAGCACAGAGTGCCAAACCACCTGGTAATAAATTACCCCACTCCAGCTTCAGGGGGCAAGCTGACAAATTGCATTTCTTCTGATTTACTCTTTCATAAGAAAATCATCATGCCTCCTGGAGATGCAGATATTGCTGTATCAGCTGCTCTTTGCAAGATTACAAAGGGAGCACTGAAAAGCATTTTTAGCAATTGCTTTTCACAGGTGAAGAGATTTGCAGAAATTCTGACTACTTAGTCAATTTTCTATCTTTTCCTCCCCAGTACACACAGCAGACACACATCAAAACACCCCTTGAGCTAAAACATCGTGCAAGAAACTTGGAATAAACTGAAATAAATAAAAATTAATTCATTTAGTTTAAAAATGGAATATTATTCTAACTGAAGTTTTCCATTTCAATTCCCACAGCCTCTCACCTGATGTGCCCATCAGCAGACTCACAGAGGGGAGTCTCTACCAAATTTCTGATGGCTGGTGGAAAACCTGCTCTGAGAGTCAAGCCTGGGGTCTCCTGCTAATTCTCAGCTCAAATAGTGTCTGTTTCTGAGGGCCACCCTTCACAAAAGACACACAATAATGAAAAAGCGTCCAGAGACTCCAACTAAGAGAGATCAAGGTTTTAGGAAACATGGTCTTAATCAGAGGATTAATGGACTTGGGGTTTAATGTCAGGAAGGCAGAACAGAGCTGTGAAAGAGCCTCTCAGTATTCCAAAGGATACTGCAAAGGAAAATGGGGTGAATTTCTCCCTGTGTTCCATGATGAGCACAAGGAGAGGACAAGGATGAAAGGAACAAGATTTTCAGCCAGGAGGAGAAGACAGAGCTGCACAGCCAGAGGCTGGAAAGGACAGTACAATCACAGAGCAGCTGGATGTCACAAATTCATAAAAACAAACATGCTGTCACAAGAGCCCAAGTCATATTTGCCCTTGTTCATTCCCATTTCCTTAGTCTGCACAAAGCCTTCCGAACTTCCATTTATGCACACTCCAATCTCTTTGAGGAATTAAGGGAATTTTATGCCACACACCAACTTTTTCTATCAACTAAGCCTCCCTACAACCTTCCTGATCATTGCTGCATGCTCAGAGCCCCAAGGAGTTAATCCCAGTATTGAATGTAATAGAGGTTGGAGAGAAGTAATTCAAAAGACTAAAATACTGATTTTAAAGGTTTTAAAGACCACTTTCTGCTAATTGTACCTGAATTTTACACACTGTTTACATAGGCATTGTAAAAATCCCTTTTCCCTTGGAAAGGACTGCAACTTTCTTTAACATTATGGCATCATGGAGTTTCCTCACCCTCTCTCAGAGCACTGGAGTTTTTCTGTAAATTCCCTGACTTATTTTGCAGACTAATTTGGGCCTGCAAATATGGCTCTAAAGGCTAATTCTCCCCATGCTGGCCCCGTAAATATACTCAAGGAAAAGCAGCAGCTGAGGACAGAATGCTGCTGCACTGCCAGGGCAGTGTCCACCATCACTGGGAACAGGAGTTAATGCACTGCAGCTTCCAGGATGGATGGGATCTGACAGATCTGATAGACCCCCCCCCCAAAACCCGCTGGAGAGGGCCCTGCAAGTGAAAAGGCAGGTCCAGATATTTTAATCTTTTGTTCTCTAGACATTTCAAGTCTTGGAATAACTCATGGAGAAGAGGCAAATGCTATTTAATACCCCACACAGTTTGCCTGACATAATTTAAGGAAAAAAGAAGGCTGAGACATTTCTGATGCTGTGGGAGAAAAATACAAGAAAATAAGTGTTAAATCAACACAAATGCTCACTTCAAGTACAATCCAGCATTTCCTAACAGCTAACAAACAGATTCTTACATTAGTCGACATTGTTCTGGTTCAGCACAATCACCCAACAATCAATACCTCCTTTTGTGACAATCCAGCAATTCAAAAGCTGCATTTGAATGCTGCCCACTTCTAGGCACTGCCAAATCTGACTCTGGTTCATGGACGTCATTGCTTTTTAGGCCAGCTGTCCTTTTCCTGTGGGCAATGGAGATTAACAGCTCAGCTATACCCACACCAGATTTAAGGGTTATCCAGGCTTCCCTTTATTTCAAAGGTGCAATACAATTACATAAGGTTGCACATTACTGTTGCTGCTGCTACTTCCTAAAAGCAAACTGGTCATATTCTATCACCCTCTAAGTCCTGAACTTGCCAACACTGAGGAACAAGGGCTCCTTCCTCAGAGGAGAAACAGAAATGTAAATGGACAGGCACAATTCTGAAGGTCAGTGGAAATTCTTTCCACCTTGCTCCAAATTGTGAAACATACCCTAAAACTGCAAAATTCACTGCTGCTGGGGAAAGAGGAGAAAAGACCCCTGCACTGTGGTGTAATTAGGGACAAAAGTGCTCCTCAGAATAAATGCCCTAACAGGGGAACCACGAGTGTAAAACTCACCCTTGCTTGGAAGCCGTCTGCCAAGATATTAAAAATGTAATTCCAGGCACAGAAAGAGGCATCACAAATTCAAGAACCTGCCAAGCATAAGGGTTCTGAAATCCTAGCTCTGAGAGGCCAGGAAGAAAAGAATTGACAAGATGAGAAACATGTTTCTTGCCACAGATGGTCACTCCATAAATGTCCACAGTTCGAAGATAAGCCAGCACAAACAAGAGAGCATATTTGTACTTTTAAGAATCAGCACAATAGATGGGTTTAAAAGCACTTGTTACTTGAAAATTATTTTTTCTGTATAGAATGCCATTAGAATGGAATATTAGAATGTCATTATATAGATTATATCCGCCATTATACAGTAAATATTTTATTGTATTTTTTTCTGCATTTTTCCGCCAGCATCCCTAATTTCTACATATTTAAAATTCAAACCAAGACATTGAGCAGTGAGCTTCAGAAAGCAAATACAGCCCTGGTACAGCTTTCCCTTCCTATTATTCGGGATTCAGAAATTATTCACATTAAAATTTTCTTGTGAGTGCTGAAGTCAGGGGACAAAATGCCAGCAGGCAGTTTACAGAAGCTGTTACCTCTGAAAGCCAGATAAACAACAGGATGTCTGTCCTGTGCTGAAGCTGCTCTGGGTGAGGGTTAACTGCACAGCAGCAAAGGATGGCCAACAAAAGCAAAATTTAAAAATTAAAATAAAAAAACCAAACCAAAACAAAACCCCAAAAAATAAAACAAACAAAAAGAAACACTGAAAGAAAAAGCTACAGGCCCCAAAATACATCTTCCCTGTACAAGGTATAAGACACAGGTGCATTTGCTAACATAGTTTTGTCCCATGACTCACCTATAAAGGGGTCTGCAGAGATCAATTATTCTTCATTCTGTTTCCATCCTAAAACTGGGGAGATTCCTTCCCTGCACCCCTCCTCCCCCAGCCTTCTCTAGCATAAGCTGCCAAGAAAATAAACCTTACCCCTTAAATTGGTATTTTCAGCAGGTATTTCAGATTAGACAGGACCTTGGCTTTTGGTGACCTCCTGGACTGTCAATAAGGCTTCTAATTAATCAATCAATCACTAATCCATGTAACCTGAACAGCAAGAGGAGCTCATTTGCTCTCCCTGCCCTCCCCAGAGGTATCCTGAGCAATAACCCTGCGCTCCCTGAGAAAGGAGTGGGGACCAGGCTTCACACTGAGATAAGGCTCCACATTAAATTAGAGCTCAGGGATTTGGTGCTAAACTGTCTCATCACTTGGTGGCTTAACTGACCTGAGAGCCTCAGCTTTCTGGGCTCAGAGATAAATGGCTTTAAATGCTTCACCCAAATTCCCTTCCCAGCATCCCAGGGCACATTTCACTGGCATCACCTGCTTTTTCAGCTACCTCAGCTAGAAACTGGATAGTGCACTTAGCCCAGTACAGTCTGCAGCAAATGACCAACATTACAGTGTCAGAGCATCTTCTCTTTATTACTTCCATCAGAAAATGATGGCTTTTGCTCTGAAATTGCAGAGGAGTAGCCAAGGCCCAGCATAGTGCTGTAAGTTACGTCTCTTTGGAGTAGAAACAGCTTTCTTCTGTTATTATTTCCAAACATCCTGTCACATCCTGCAGTGTTCAGGAGTGAAGTTCCACTCCATTGGTGCAGGACTCTTGGATGTTGCTGAGGCTTTTCAAGCAGAGGATCAGCACTACCTCACTCCTGCTTGAAAAACATCAGATTTGCCCCAATCTGCAGAGGCAGCAGAGCTCAGCCAGCAGAACCCAGGAGCATTGAATCCACAGGGCTGACACAGGTGCAAACAAAGCCCCTTTCAATAAGTGGGAAATGATGCTGGCAATTGATTTACAGACACAAACAGGACGGGGCTGCTATTAAGATTGTCTTGTGCAATTTATTTTTCAGCATCAGTTTCATTACATGATTATGATAATGGAAAGATGCTAACAGCTCAGAAATCTAGGAAGCAGGCTGGAAAACTTAATATTACAGCACACTTTATAACCTCTAAGCTAATTACATGCAGCAAAAGCACATTGACAGTAGTTCTGTCCAATCACCATAAGCACACGTAGCTTTGGTTAAAACAATGCTTGCTTATTTTTGAATGCAATACCTATTTATAAGAGACAACACACAGAGCACTATTCATAAGTTTAACCTTCTTAATATCTTGCTAGATAAACTTTTTGCAACTTAGAAAGCCTATACAAGCACTAATACACAGCTTTTATTGTTCTATTCACCCATGTCTTTTCTACAGCTTAAATAATTTTTCTGCTGCTTTAGCACTGTTCACAATTCTGCTGTATCTGAGGCCTGACTTTTGCAGTTTTCCTAAAACCCTCTGATTTTATGGATTCCCGCAGGAAATGGGAGAAATTGGAGGAAATTGGGTGCCAGCACTCCTCAGAGTGGGGAGCTCAGCTGACTTGGGGATGCCCAGTGCAAATGTAGCTCTGAGCACTGTGAGCAGCCAGGGCTGAGCGCTGCAGGCAGAAATAATGGCTGGCCTAAAAATATGGGGTGGGGAAAAAAAAAATAAGAGGGTGGTGGACACACCAAATATATCAACAAAGTCAGCAAAAATAAACTGTCTCTATGAAAGCACAGTGGTTAAAATCACTCCCAGCTGGGCTCCTGGGCTGTTGGATGGCAGAGGAAGAAGAGAGGATGTGCTGGCACTGCTACACATCTGCATGCAGAGCAGGGAACCCTCTAAAGGTGGTTTGTGGGGAAGTCTGAGCACAACCCTCTCCAGGGATAAATGTCCATGTATTCCTGCAAAAATACAGGCAAACAAGGCCAGAGGAATTCCAGGCCAAGGCCTCCAAGCACAGCTGGAGATCCCAGACAGGGCTGCACTGGCACAGCTCCTGCAGATTTACACAGCATGTGAAGAAAAAGTGGGATTTCTGCAACACACAGGGTGAGAGCTGTCAGAGCTGAGATTTACCACTGCAAACCCATTTTCCCTTCTGTTAAGGCACTAAGCATGGTGCTATTTCAGGCAAGCATCCCAAAGATAATACTTTTTGTTCCAGTGTGTATTACTTCTCTCATGTCTATTTTGCATTTCTAATGAAAGATCTGATCATTGCTTAGCTGAGCAAACCCTGATATCTTTTTCACTGGGGACTTGCTTGGATATATTCAATCCAATCCATGGTGCAAACATGTTCCCAAAGCCAATGATTTCTAGAGCAGCAAGGAGGAGAACAAAAGGAAACTGGGTGAAACAGCAGAGCACAGAATGCTGATCATGACTGTGAAAAACACCAATCGTTGTTTTTAAAATTTTAAAAGTTTAATAGGAATAAAATGGTTATAAAAATAGTAATATAATTAGAGTAATAATAATTTGGACAATTTGGATTAGGACAATATGAGACAATAAAAACAAAGAGTTACAGACAGTCCGGGTACCTTTTTCTGGGCAGCAGAAACCCGAAAAAGGACCCACGTTAACAGAGGATTAACCCTTAAAAGCAACAGCCTGTTGCATATTCATACACCTCACACATGATGCATAAATTCCATTCAAACACAGGATTCTGCCTGGTCAGTGTCGGCTTCTTCCTCTGAATCCTGACAGCGCCTTCAGGGCTGAGCGAGGTGGGAAGAAATTCATTTCTTCTGATAATGGAGCAATAAATTCTCTTTCTCTGAAAGATTCAGGTGTCCTGGGGCTGCTATCTCGATGCAAGTCCTCTCTTTAAAAAAAGTATCTTACACAGCATAGTTTCTATTTCAACATTATGTTATAACCCAAAACTATATTTAACACACTACTTAAGGGAATTAACACAGCATAACTTTCTAACATAACACATATAATATACATTTTAATATTTGCCAAAAGCCAATCATAAAGTACACATTTTTCACACGATGCCCTGGGGGTGGAAGGATTTTTCCTGCGGCCATCCCAGCGCTGGTACTGACAGGGAACCCCCATCCCTCTTCTCCTGATGGCTGACTGATCCCCCATGGCTGTTTGTGGATTTTCCAGCGTGGGAAGAGCTCCCCCAGGCTGCCGCTGCCCTGGGAGCACCCGGGGAAGGAAGAAGAGCCCTGCCGGCCCTGGGAGCCCCGCTGCTGGCCGAAGCCACGCCATGGCTTTAATTTCTGTGAAAAATGCGGATTTTATGATCGACTTTTCGCAAATATTGAAATGAATATTATATGTGTTATGTTAGAAAGTTATGCTCTATTTATTCTCTTAAGTAGTGTGTTAAATACTGTTTTAGGTTATAACACAATATTGAAATAGAAACTATGCTATGTAAGATACTTTTTTTAAAGAGAGGACTGGCACCAAGATAGCAGCCCCAGGACACTTGAATCTTTCAGAGAAAAAGAATTTATTGCTCTCTTATCGAGTTCTTCCTGCCTCGCTCAGCCCTGTAGGTGCTGTCAGGATTCAGAGGAAGAAGCTGACACTGACCAGACAGAATCCTGTGTTTGAATGGAATTTACGCATAATGGATGAGGTGTATGAATATGCAAAAGGCTGTTGCTTTTAAGGGTTAATCCTCTGTTAACCTGTGTCCTTTTACAGGCTTATTTTGCCCAGAAAGAGGTACCTGGACTGTCCATAACTCTTTGTTTTTATTGTCCCATGTTGTCCTAATCTCAATTGTCCAAATTTTTATTACTCCAATTATATTACTGTTTTTATAACCATTTTATTCCTATTAAACTTTTAAAATTTTAAAACCAAGTGATTGGCGTTTTTCACAATTTCTCTTTACCTTCCTCAGGCTTCTTTCAAGCTGCCAGGGATCTGCTGCTCCTCCCAGGCTCAGAATTGCCTCTCTCCTTCTGCCTTCCTGGATGTTTGCCATTGCTGGTTTGCAGCTCTCCTTTCCCTCTTCAGCTCCCCCAGCCCTTTCTCCCTGTTCTGTTTGTCAAGAGGAAATAATGAGTTATTCAGACACACACAAAAATCTATACATCTTCTGGATTAAATAAACACCAGGTCGTGTTTGACTCTTTATATATATATCCTGAACTTGCTGTCTCTTTAACATGGTATCCTAGGCAACCTGAATTATCACATTGGAGATACAACTATCCCAGCTTTTCTTCTTTTAATATAAAGATTAACCTTTGCACATCATCTGAAATTTTAAGAAAGTTCATAACCTGATTATGCCTAAACTCCATGAATTATTCATTTGTCTGGTAGTAAGTGAGATCAGATTTAATTACATTTGAGAGACATCTTCTAAAGAATTAAATGTTGAAATCCTCGTTTGTTGCAGCCTTAAACACAACACTGGCCTTTAAATGAGCACACATACACATGGCATTAGCTAAAAAGTTACATTAAAATTAGTTAAAAAGTTAAATTAAAAATACACCAATACCTCATACAACTAAACAATAGGCATGTTTACTTGTTTGTATATTAAACCAAACACAACTTTATCTCCTTTACTGAATATTAAACCAACAATAAATTAATACTACATTATGTAGAATGTGGCTGTGAGTCATATACAATATATATACCATGGGAGATCAATTTCTTAAACAGCTGTAGGCTGATATCAGCCATCAAAAAACAAGTATCAATAACAAAGTCAGAGCCTCTTGACATATTTGGCATGCCTAAATTCAAATTCAAAAGAGAGACTTTAATTGTAATCAATATTAGTTGTCTGTGCAAGCACTTTACAGAACAATTTTACTCTGAAACACTGATGAAAAGAATCTTACATGAGCAATAATAATAATAATATAAATGCTTCCACCCTTTCAAAGAAATTCATTACCAAAACCCAAGATATAATCAAGGTTTTCATCCCAACAGAATTTATTTTAAGGCCTGACACACCCCTGCATCTCATATACATCTCAATTTATACACATGTGTAACCCAGAAGATTTTGGTGTAGCCATTCCCCAATAAAACTAGAACTATATCCCAGTTAAGCCGCCCCATCATTTCTCTGTATTGAGAGCTTTAATTTTGGGGTTTATTTTATTTGGGACTGCTAATGCAAAT
The DNA here is from genome assembly GCF_028769735.1 of Zonotrichia leucophrys gambelii. Taxonomy (NCBI): domain Eukaryota; kingdom Metazoa; phylum Chordata; class Aves; order Passeriformes; family Passerellidae; genus Zonotrichia; species Zonotrichia leucophrys. Next base: position 96,297,377 of record NC_088172.1, read on the forward strand.
CCAAATTTCCTGACAGCAAATTTCCTCTTGTTTGTAGGGCCTGGTGCACAGGCTGTTTCCCTTGGCAGCCAAAAAGGAGACACAGCCACATCACCTTATCCCTCACCCCCACAGCCTGAGATGAGACTTGGCAGGGGAAGAATTTGCACTGCCTCTCTTTTTCTGCCTGAAAGTTGATGACACAGATTTTTATTTTTTTTCCTACAGTATTTCAAGCCCTACTGAGAACAACCCTATTTAAAAGGCTGCCTCTTAAAGTGTGTCATTCCCAAGCCAAAAAGAGAGGTTGGTTTTACTTGTATTTCCTTTGATTTTCCTGGGTTTTTTTGCTTTGTTTAGCTCTGCTCTTTGCAAATGGAAATCAGCAGACCCTGCATGCCTGGGGACTGGGTTTGTGTGGGCAGGTTTTGGCTGTGGGGTGGGTACAGGAGTGCCGTGTCTGGCATCCATCCCACTGCAATCTGAAACTCTCCCTGGATATTTGCCATTCCCAAGGCACACTGAAAGGATCTGGAGAGCAAGCTCAGCACCCAATTCCTTCAAGCACCTCCCTTTGTCCAAATTTACACCTGCACTTGGAAAAACCCATTGGATTGCGAATCAAACATAACATTTAGTGACATAGAAAGGATAAGGCTTCCCAAGCCAGCAGCAGCCCCTGAACCTGCCATAACCAATGTGAACACACCAAAATCACCTGTTGTGGGTGGTTTATCCCAGGCTCCAATATAAAGTTTAAATGTGTGTGGCTGCAAAACCAGGACAGACCCTGAAAATTGCTCCCCTTCTCCTACCCAGCATCTTTTTTAAGCCCACAAAGCTTTACACATAAAATAATTTTCAAATCTACCCTGGTGGCTTTTTCCCTATGAGATGCCTTCTTGTGGTTTGCTCCTCATCGCAAGGCAGCTAAATGGATAACATTACATTTGAATACTTTAATACACAACATCTTATTGGTTAGTGAAATATTAATGAGTCCTCAATGCATCCTTATGTAACAACTGTAGGTGTCTAGACTGTCTGCTTACTTCAAAACTGCTATGCTGCATAAATTTAGGTTTTCTGTTACTTTTCCAAATGCATCATTTTCTTATGGGAACTCCTTGCCTCTGATAAATAAAAAGGCTTTATGGATGATTTTTTTCACATAGCAGCACTCTGAGCCCAGGGGTCTTTGAGTCCAAAGTCTTGCAGGGATCCACAGGAGGATTTCAGGATGCACAAAGATTACCCTGACTCCTGCAGTACCCCTGCTCCAGACATCTTTTATGAAAATCCTTTCCTTAGGATTTTTATCTCCTGAGAAGCTGAGAGGCCTCAGGAACAAAATGTAAACATTGATTATCTGCTGCTGTGGAATGCAACAGGTGCATCTGTGATTGGCCCATGTTGGATGTTTGTAATTAATGGCCAATCACAGTCAGCTGGCTCAGACAGAGAGCTGAGCCATAAGCCTTTGTTATCATTGTTTGCTATTCTATTCTTAGCTAGCCTTCTGATGAAACCTCTTCTTCTATTCTTTTAGTATAGTTTTAATGTAATATATATGATAAAATAATAAATCAAGCCTTCTGAAACATGAAGTCAGATCCTCATGTCTTCTCTCATCCAAGAACCCCTGTGAACACCATCACATACCCCAATAAATGTTATGTTCCCTCCTTTCACAAATCAGGATATTGCATTATATAAACATGCACTTTCAGAGGCCACAACTCAAACACACATTTAGCTAGGCACTCCAGCAACAAATTTATCACAAGCTAAAATCCCAGGGGTCTTACATTCATGCCTCAATGGGACTTAAAACATGTGCTTGGTGCTGAATCCATAACAGGCCTGGCAGAACTGAGACGGGTTCAGACATGGGCAGGGATGGCTCTCCCAAGCTGTGGGAGCTGCAGCTTTTCCCTGCTGACATCAGGGGGGGGCAAGAGAGGCACCTGCAGAGAAATTGTATGATTAGAGCCAGAACGTGCAGCAGAGCAAGAGTTTCACTCTGGTTTGGGGTTTGTTTTTCTTGCTTAAAGCAGATCAGTTTCTCTGGGTCTGGATTGAAGGCATTTGAGATGGTATTTCATGTTCTGACTCAGGTGTTTATTATTTCTTATCAGTAAAACAGTCTCACTACTGTGAGTTCAGCAGCAAGGCACAAAATGGCCAACAATCCCTTGTGACAAGGTCTTTTAAGATTAAACCATCCAGTTAAGGAAGGACACCCAGATTATTCTCCCTTTTAACCCAATAACTGATCCCAAAGACCTGCAATGGGGACTTTTCCACCCAATTACAAAATGCCACCCAAACCCATGAAGAAGAAGCATGAAGTAGAAACTCAGGATGACACCGTGTGCCCTCCATCTTGCTTCCATCCACAACACACTAAAAATCCCAAAATCTAAATTTCTCACCAAGTGATCCATCTACACTACTCTCTATAATCTATTTCACACTTTAGTGGGTTCTAGTCTATATTGAAGTCTGGGAAACTTTCTCCATGAGTGAGGGTCAAAGTCAGTGCTCCCCTGGGAGTCAGGGCACCCCAGAGCAGACAGAGAAATGTTCCCAGTGCCCTGGGTTTCCACACATATGGGAAATTTTGAATTTTCACATTTATCTGTTCAAAAAGACTCTCCACTTGCTTGGTGTCTCATTCCCAGTCCTTAATTATCCCAAATCCCAAGGTGTATTATTTTTCAGTGCACATAACACACACAATACATGAAAATTGTAAACAAATTTTCTGAGATTTTGACAGCAAAGAGCATCAAGTCTGTTAATCACCCTAGGACAAGAAAGGCTAAAAACCACCTACAAGACTTTAGAAGCCAAGGTGCTGCTTACATGTTCTGAAGGAAGAGTAGCTCTGAGATCTTTCAGTTAGCTTTTTCTGCTAAGAAAAGCTAAACCAGAGGCATTTCTTGCCACCTTGCAGGGGCAGTTTTCTTCTGTGAGCAGCTGCCCTGCTCCCTCAAGCTCCCTGTGCAGAGGATGCTCTGGTTTTGTGCATCCTTACCACTATAAAATTAAGATATGTACAACAAGGAGCACAGGGCAGACTCCTTCAAACTCAGTGCCTGCTTAGTGAAGAAATCCTCTCCTGGTTTTAAAGCATGGGATTGTTACCCTGGGGAGGCTTTTGACACCTTGAAAAGTCAGTTTATTGATGTCACCTGAAAATGGACAAAAAAATATAAAATGGGAGGCTCCTGACTCTATGATTTGTACAAGATCAAGCGGCCAGAAATAGTAAAGACTATCTCCTCTTCAAAAACACTCTCAAGCTGATGAAATTCAAGTATTTGAAAGCACTGACCAGAGCTGAGAGCAGAAAATTATGTCTAAAATTGTGCCTTTATGAGCCCACAAAAATCAATAGGATCCTGCCCATGTTTAGCTCAGAGCCTGGAAGATGGATTACCTTCCTGGGAGTGATCCTTCACAACAGAGCTGCCTGAGCAAAGCAAAGGGAGGAGTTATTTCCCCAGCAGATGTGTTCCCTGGCCAAATGCCCTGAGCTGCTCTCTCCTGCCACGCAGGCACAGCTGCCCTGTTTTCCAAAAACTTCCTGCAGGTGTGGGGGCTGCAGGTGAGCAGTTCTCACCCTGACCCTGAAAAGCTTTCCTCCTCTAAAAATACAAAAAGTCGAGATTAAAAAAAAATAATTAAAAAAAAATAACCCAGCATTTAGGAAGAAAATGGATAAGAGGAGTGAAAGGGATGCACAGCCATTCTCCTCAGTCTTTTGCCCTCCCCTCTGAGCAGCTGCTAATTTTTTCTGCAAACACTGTTATTCTGTGAGCAGTGCTGAGCTCCTCACTGTCTCTAGAATTAGAAGAGCTCACAGAAGTCACCTGGAGTTCATGCTGCTGGTTTTTAATCCCCTCTGATCTATTTCAGAGCCCCTGGTCGTGGTGCCATGAAAGTCACTCAAGCTTTGAGTTCACTTTTGTTGTATTTCCCCTGTGGATGGGTGGGAGCCCTGCTGAGGAGAGACCTGGAATGAACTCTGAGTGGCAATCCCTGAATTTTAACAGGGCTGAGTTCACTCAGGCTCTTCAGAAGCACCTTTCTGTATGGCAAACAATCCTGCAGAATTCAGAGGCTTCAGCTGAGCCCTCCCCAGAACTGGACATGTGGTATTTGCAGGGGGCCCCAGGATGAGGTGAGATGAGTGAATCTGACCCCATGTTCTTAGAAGGCTAATATATTATATAATATATATTAGATTATATATATACCATTATATATACCATATTGTATATATTATATATTATGTATAGTATATATAGTATATACAGCATATATTATATATATTACAGTATATAATATATAGTATACTATATTATATATTATAGCATATTATATTATATAATAGATAGTATATCATAGTATAAAATAGTATAAAATAATATTATAGTTTAAAATATAGTATAAAATAATATAATATAGTATACTATATTATAGTATATTATTTTATATTTTATATATTATATTATATTTTATATATTATATTATACTATACTAAAACTATACTAAAGAATAGAGAAAGGATACAGACAGAAGGCTTAACAAGAATGATAATGAAAAACTCGTGACTGCTTCCAGAGTCCTGACACAGCTGGCTGTGGTTCGTCATTAATTAAAAACAATTCACATGTTGGATAAGCAATCTCCAGACCACATTCCAAAGCAGCAAAACACAGGAGAAGCAATCAGATAATTACTGTTTTCATTTTTCTCTGAAGCTTCTCAGCTTCCCAGGAGAAGAAATCCCAGAAAAGGGATTTTTCAGAAAATATGACTGTGACATGGACACACTCCTTTCTTCAGTCCCTCCCTATCTCCACAGATTTGCACTCACTTTGTTTTGCACAATGCAGTTTGAGCACCACAAGTGAGGGCCCTGCCAGCCTTTCAATTTGGAGAATATCCTGTTGTCACCTGTCAGGACTCAGCTTTGAAGACACTGGAGATGGCAAACAAGAAAAAAGTGAAGACTCTGCTTCAGTTCAGAAACCTGGTCCAGCCCCAAATTCACTGACACAAACCACCTTTTGTAGGAAGAGGGCTGGAAACTGAAAAAAAGCCCTGAGGATGCTCACAAGGATTAACAACAGACTCAGGTGGAGAGGTGAAGGTGCTCAAAGGTGTTTCAGTAGGAACAGATTCAGCTTTTTGTTGGCTCCACAAGGCTGATATCATTCTTTGTGACATTGGGCTGGGAGTTTTATTCACACCTCCTGCCAATTCCTGTTATGCATGTTAGTTTTGGTTGCCTCTGGTTGGGTGTCTTGTTGATGTCACTTCTTTTCTGCAGTGCTCTGCCTGGAAGCATTTGGTTGGAAACTCAGCTTCTAAAAGCAAAACAACCTGAGAAGGTCGATCCAGGAGACACAGATCCACAACATGCAGAGGAGCAATGCAGAATTTTCCCCTGTCTTAAGGTGAATTTAAATACCTTGAGGGGGATGTTGTGAGCCAGCAAAACCACATGGGCAGAATATGAATAAAACCAAAAATAAAACTGCTCCTGTCACCAGTGGTGCAATAGCAATTAGGGACTGGGAAAGAGCATAAGGGGAAGTTTTAGAGTCATTCACTGGAGACATTAGGACAATATTATCCTAATCTTCAATTATAATGTCTTCCTTAATGACTGAGGCAGTGAGATCAAATGTTTTAGCACATTCTTAGCAATAATAGTGGGATTTCTTATGGTAGCCTCTAAAAAGCACTAAAACCTATTGCACTTTTGTAGTTTGGATGTTGTTTTCAAACAAAAAAAGGCAGCAGCTTCCCAAATGTAAACCTTAGCTCCAGCCTACTCCCCTAATGATCTGCATTCAGCTTTTTCCATTGATTCTACAAAACAACATCATTCAGTCACACCAGCAGTCAGAAAACATGAATAAAAGTTTTTAAAGTGATGTTTGTTTCACTCAGTTCAATCCTAATACTCAGATGTTTTACAGAATCTTTGGTGTTCTAAAATGAAAGTCTTGCCTTGGACTGCAGCAGAATTCAGCTTCTTGGGAAACAAACTCTTCCATTGAACATTTGCTATCTCCTTTCATAATATGAAACATGTCTTTGAAGACAACTGCATACACATCAAGTCCCTAAACAGTTCTTTTAAGGCACAAAAGAAGCTGGGGGTTGCACAGAAACTTTTAGATTTGTTATCAAACTTTAAAGTGTTGTCCAGCTCAAAAGTGATACATAATAAAAAGATGAGAGAGATCCTTTTGTCTTTCCTCTAAAAACACAGCCTTCTCTTCCTAAAAAAGCTCCAAGCTGAGAAGAAAATAAACTCATTCTTACAAGGATGATGGTGAGCAAAGTAACAGCTGCCAGAAGACAGCATCTCCTAGAAGCAAAACTTTTTAATTTTACAATATTGCAGGGTTCCAAAGAAATAGCTTTTCTAAAAAAAAAAAAAATTCATTATGTCACCTTTTACTCCCATATAGGTGGAGAAAAAAAAATCTGATTTCTGTTACAAAGGAGACACAATGGGCAGTAAATTCAGTGTGCCAGGGGCAGATGTCAGCTGGAGGTGTGAACACCAGTTCTTGAACTTGCCAGCACGAACACTCCACTTTTAATTTCCCATGCTCAGCCAAGGGATGAGCTCAGCTCAGCCCAAGCTCTGAGTCCTGGTGGGGTGGGAAAGGCTCAATCTCAGCAGAGCAGCTGCCCTCCCTACCTGCTGCTGCTTCAGCAAATGAAAAAGGGAAAAATTGGGGCTTTTCCTTTCCCTCCCTCCCTTTGGGTTTGGTCTCTGGAAGCTGAGCCTGCTGTGCAGAGACAGAGATGCTCACCTGCTGTAATTTCAGTGAATCTACCAAGGATGCTTCCCAAAAGCCTGGGCAATTCACATCCTTGCTTCTCCTCAAACATCTTCCTTAAAAATGTTAGTGATAGGCTCACTGTCACAGCTTCTGTGCAGAGGCAGGCAACTTGCATACACACAAAAACAATGGAAGGAGGTAATCATGTTTTTACATATGTAAAGTTTCAAATGGAAGTGGAAACAAAGAAAGAACTGTAATTAAATTTCCCCAGGCAACCCCCTTTGTCATTCCAAAAAAACTTACGCCAATTAATACTAGATATAACATTCCAAAGAAGTTCTAATAACATTAACACAGTTTTATCACCCTTCAAAGAAGAATTTTGTTAGATGTGAGGCAGTACTGAAGGCACAAGTTTTCAAGAACAATATATATAATGCATCATACTAAATCTTTTCTGGAGGGTGGCATTTGAAGACAAAGAGCCACTGAATCTTTTCCTTTTGGCTGACCTGGTTTTGATTATAGAATTGAAGCTGCAAATATTTATTATGATAATTTCTGCATTTTAGTTGCTACCAAGTGCTAAGATAGCAGGGTATATATAACACTTTGCTATAAATACAAATCAAATTCCAAAGTAATAAACAAAGTCAGTGGGATATTGCCTGGAAAAATGTAATCAAATAATACTCATTATCATCCCCCAAATTTTCTAAGAGGCTGAACACATCACATTAGGAAGGTGCAGTTTTCATTGACATTCCCTGGGTTTTCCCACGTGAACTCCTCTCCCCAGTTCCCAGAGTGACTCCCAGCTCCTTCTGGGTACCAGAGGTGGTCTCTAAAATCAAGACCATGGCACCATCTCCCAGTTTTCCCTCATTTAAGCTTGGAGCTGTGCTGGGAGCACAGGTTGATGTGTGTGCTCTCAGCATCACCTTGCCACACGTGCTGGGGCTCGTGTGACAGCATCTCAGAGCATTCAGCATGAGGCACACACATCACTTGTAGACACATATCAAAAATACCTCCTTTAATCATGATATGTATAAAATAAACACATTCAAATACCTTTTTTTTTCCCAGAGGTAACAGTTTCTGCCCCTCCCTGGGTTCTGGGTAATTCCAGTTGGTTATTTGATGTTCTGTTGCTATTGGGTAGGAGCACAAAGAGCTGTTTCCCACTTAGGTTCTGGGAATTGGGGCATGCAGAGGGGTTTTTGCCAACTTTACCCCTCACCAAAGGGACTGCTGGCAGCCCAGGCACCTTCCCCTACAGAGCCTGAAAGGTTTTGCTCCTCATCTGGAGGGAATCCCTCCCAGCTCATCACCTCCAAAATCAAATTAAGGGCATCCTTATCCACAGGGTAAATCCCACACAGCCAAACAGGCTCCTCTAAAATTTTGACACAAAATTTTGCACACAACAGCACTAAAATAATAAAGGAAACAATGCACAGACAGCTGTGCTATTTTTTAACAAATCCTTACCCAGCTTATATCCTAAGGACAATAAACCATCAAAAGCAATTCTAAAGTCAATTTGACAGCATCACCCTTGCTAATGCAATCAGATATCCCTCTGTTTCTTTTTGAAAGGAACTTAGGCTGGAAGGAAGTGTACCTGCTTTCCAAGGGGAATGCCTCAGCCTCAGGCAGCACCTTCCTCTGCAGAATTTTGCTCTCCCACTCCTAATTCCAGGCTCTCCTGCTACCAGGGAGGCACTTTTGGAGAAGAGGAGAGAAAAAAACCCTCAGATTAAGCATATTTAGCTTTTGGGATTTTGCTGGAGTTTTTTTTAATACAGAGCTAACAAGCATTTCAAAGTCTCCTTCCAACAGAGATTGCATTTGTACATATTCAGGAATTGGTCTAAAACTTACATTTCAGATTTTTAGAGTGTGTGAAGAACTTTTAATGATGGCTTGATTCGGGAACACTGTGGGTATGATCAACTTTTATGGTGTAATGTAAGATAAAAAGCCATGTCATTCCTGCCTAGATCTACAAACATTCCTGAATTTCCTCCTGAATGGGAAATGAAATGTGCTAAGTGAAAGAAAAAAAAATTAAAATATCAAACCAAAAATCTTTACTAATTTTCTATTTTCCAATAGATTTGTGTGAAAGGTTCTCCTGTGCACACTCCACCGTAGTTTTTTTAAATGGTTTCCCCTTTCCACGTTATGGGACTTCATGTTTGATTTCGACCAGAAGAAAATAACTTTTTAAGCGATGGCCAAAAAAATATACAGGGGAGAATCCCAAAAGCCCAGCTCTCTTTAGGAAAATGCTGGTTTTGTTTTGTCTCTGTTAACTGGTAAACTGCAAAAAACACAACAAGGTCTCATAAACATTTTTAAAAGTTAAATTTAGCTAAAAAAAATTTTACTGAAATACATTTGCCATCTCAATGGTATTGGAAATATAAATCAATATTTAAAACTATGTAAATCTTAAAATCCTGCATTTTTCATGGAACTGAATAATAATTTTATTGACATTATAAAGCTGAAATTATTTTGGTAAAAGCTTATAAATATGGAAGTTTAAGCATCTTTTCATGCATAAAAAACCAGAAGAAAACACAAATATGCCAAAATTTTAAATAAAAGCTTAATTCTATCAGGCCTTGTTAAGAGCTACACATTGCCACACAATTACTCCTGGTGATAAAATACCGAAATCAGACTGGAATTTTTGCCCTGTTGTTTTGTCTCACACAATCTCTAACAGAACCCATTTCCTTCTCTCCTGACCTTTGCTTTCATCTCCTGTACCTTCAGACCTCTTTCTGTGCATTTGAATAATGCATTTCTATGCATTATCCTTGTTGCTTAACCAAAGCTAGGGTCTAACACAAGATGCTTGATATAGGAATAGAGAAAAGATGCTTTTCTTCAGGGTGGTAATAAGTAATTTCTTCTATATGGCTTTCTTCCTATAGAGAGGGAACCAACTGAATATTTTGAAATTGAATTTTACTGAATTTAGCCTTCACACACTCACTTCTTTATTTCAGATTTTCCATAACCCTCACTAAACCCGATCCCAGTAATTAATTACCACACACCATCCTTTGAAAGCACACATTGGACCAGCCAGGCAAGAGGTTTGGAGATTAGCAGCCCTTATTTAAATAAGCAACACAGCTTTATCTGCTTACCAGGTGCCCTGCACAGTAAATTCACTGAATTAAAGCCACCTGACAGCAGATAAGGCAGCTGATCCTCGTGCTGCTCGTGGGCTTCTAGTGCATTACTGAGGAATCATCCAAATAAACTTCTGCTGTTACAAGGAGCATCCTAAATTACTCCAGAGCAGGGGGGTTGCATGTTTCAGGAGGATTTTAATTAAACCTAGGGACAGACAACACCGTGCCCACCTGCTTAGATTTCACCTTCAAGCTGTGCCACGTGAAATAAAGCCCTGGATCTCCAATACAGGGAGTGTCCTAATGCTGGGAGCTGGTTTAGGATTTGCATCCAGCTGAGCAGCCTTGCCTTCGTGCACAGCATGGCACACAGAGAAAGTCAGCCAGGATTTCTCACCAACCCGCCCTTCCTGAATGGAACCCAGCTAATTAAGAGTCAATTTGATTCAATTACAGCAGCAAGGCAAGTTCCCAGAAGACACAGATGAGGCTGATAAGGCCTTTTGGAAGCACAGAATCCAGACTGCAATTATGTTTTACAAGGCTCCCCTTCAAAGGGCTGGGCTTCCCACAGGAGAGGTCTCAGCAACGGGGGCTTGGCTCTTGCAGGTGGCCCCAGCCCCACACAACACCCAGGTATGAAATAAATACTGCCACCAGTATTAGCAATTCCAGGTAACTTCAAATATCTGGAGCCACTAATTATCTGGGAGATGTTATGGAACAACTAAATTTTAATTTTATTTTTTTTCTCATGACTGGGATTGCTTTGAAAAGGAGTATTTCTTATTCAGTAATATTCTCCTAACAACGTGTGCTTCAGCACTGATTTACATCTCTGACTGACTGTGTAAATTGCACTGCTCACAGGGGCTCAGGTGCCCCTAACACCCTGTTTTCCATTATTCTGAGTAGCCAAGCAATAAATGTGTTTTAATTGGAACCAGGAACACATATTTGATATGACCAGCAGCCCCTTTTGCAGTGGTGCTGGGTGCCCATGGTTTGCATTTAGATCCAGGCTTCCCTGGAGTGCAGAGGTGAGCATGTGAGCTGCAGCTAAAATTAATATTTCCTCCTTCTGAACACTGAGATATTGAAGCAGAAAAAATAATCTCATTCCATGCCTCACCCCTCTGACCTGCATCCTCCCCAGCTAACAAGGATGGGGGAGAGACACCCTGCTACTCATTTATTGATGCTGCTCAGAGATTCCAAACTTCATATTGTTGCAGAAGTTGCAAAGGCTGGTTTTGATTTAAAGAAATCAAAAACATTTCTGGCCCTGGCAACTTTGCCAGCCCATCTTTCACTCCTGAAGGGTTTGTGGAAAAGCCTCATCAGCCTGGTGAGAGCCCTCAGTCTGACACACAGCTTCAATGACAGCCCAGCCAAAGATCCCCTTTTTTTTAAGGGTTAAGATCAAGCATCTCCTCGTTATTTTGCAGTTTTAAACATTTTTTTGTCTGTATTAAATATATTTTCTCCTAAATGCTGCCAGTCATGTGCAAGTCATGGGATTCCAGGGTGAATTACTCTGCAGTAACATCCCAAGCAACCTTCCCAAAATCCACACCTGTGACATGTGACAACTCCTTTCTGTGTACTGAAGAATTACCCTACCTTCAAGGAATAGCATTTTCAAGATTTGGGGCTGTATAGTTCTCCAGACCAGCACAATGTCCTCACCCTGTAATTAAGTTAATAATAAAATATCTAAAAATTTAATCCTTTGGTGTTCATTGTTTCTGCTGCACTATTAAAACTGCACTAAAATAACATAATACAGAGGAGAATCACCTTCTCCATGTAGAGGACTCAGTGGTTTAATTCACATGCCAATAATCTTCCTCAGCTGACAGACTGTTGGGTTCATACAGACACATATTATTAGAGGCATATTCCCTGCTAATAATAAAAAAAATATGTGAGAAGTGGAGCTGTAAATCATATTCATGGCTCATTACTATCCACAGTCCTACTTAAGTGTTACATGTGGTTTTCTACTCCTCCTCCAAACAGTTCTGGACACCTGCTTGCAACTAGAATTAGATTGAAAACTCTGAAATTTGACATTGCAATGTCCAAAAGTACAACAAAACCTGTAAAACTGTATCTGATGATAAATCAGTGAAAGTCTGAAAACCCACGCTAAAGCAATGATAACCATCACCAAGGGCTGGGAACATTCTTAACTTCTCCAGCTTTGCACACTGAGCAGCAACAAACATGTAATTCAAAATTATCCTCCCATTCCTGAGCTGCTCCTTTATCCTGGATTGTTTTTATTTTATTTCAGGGACTTGTGTACCCCTAAAATAAGTTGGGGTTTTTTCCCCTGAAAAAAATGCTAGAGAACTGACACAGCCCCATTTTTCCCCACACACATTACAAACAGAAATCAGAAAAAAAATGCAGTATATTCAGAACTGTAAATATAACCTGAAAAATTGGTGGTGGAACAAATTAGACAAATTTAATTTCATTTTTCACATTTGCTCATTTAGCCAATAAGCAGAAATGGAACTCAAATGAGCTTATTAGAACCACTAAGTCAATACATTTCTGTCCTGGAAATGGGTCATGTGTCTCACTTATGAAGAGTTATTAAATAGAAACCTTTCTCAAAAAATTCTCTTAACAGATTCCCTTCCCAAACAGAACAAATGAACTCATAAATAGGCACAATATTCATAATGCCTAAAGAATTATTGCTGTTGTAGTCTCAATGCATTCGTTTAGTGCATTCCAACTCCATTAGCATTCAGACTGCCTTTACAGCTGGCAGGACAGGGCAGGAAAAAAATCACCTAACAATGGAAAAACTATACAAAATGTCATTCAGAATGTGGCATTACATGAAAATGGGGTGGGAGACTCCAAGACTACCTGACACAAAGCTTGGGGCATGGAATTTCATCCAACATCCATGTTGGAACAGGCCAGAATTCCGATGGGCTTTACCTATGTGCCCATTTTCAGCCCCTTCAAGGCCAACAGGAAAAAAGAAATCATTCTCATAAAGAAAATATAATTAAAGGATTCAGGGCACAACTCAATTTTTTTTTTCACTAAATTTTTACTGCAATAATCATAAGTTTTTTGCTTTTTTCTGTCACTTTATCCCCCAAAGCAAAACTAATTTGTCTTAAAGGATCACACAGTGCTGGTTTCCAACTCTGTGGTCTGGACTAAAAATCAAAAACAAACCCCCTCCCTGAATTCTAGTGGGTTCCATGCCAAACAAATTCTTTACAACATTGCTGTTAGGGACAGGACAAAATATTTCAGAGATGAAAACAAAGGTGTAGCCAGCGATGAGACAAAAGCCAAGCACATCCCACTCCCTTCAGGAGGCACAGCAGTAGAAATCACAGCTAAACTTATCAGTACCTGATTTCTTACCCCCAGAATTAAGGCACTTTATTTTAAATACACTCACTACATCCACTGACACTGAAATGTGGAAGTTTCTGCAAATCAGAAGAGGCACTCACTTGTGCAAAGCAGCCAGGATTAATGTTAAATTTACCATCTGATGATGTTTAAGGAGCACTTAGAACATCATTCTCTCTGTGTGTTCATGAGAAAATGCTGGTTTACTTATTAATTAGAATTTCATCTGATGGGTATAAATGGTAATTTGAAGCTGTAGGAACTTTTAGGCCTAGGCCTGGGATGGAATGGTCTGAGTATGTGGGGAGTAACAATTTGGGGCACACAGATCTTGCCTATAAAATTCCCGATTAACAAGGGGCTTTAGTTCTGATTTACACCATAGGTGGTGAGCACAGAATTAGAAAAAAAATCCTTATTTACCTTCACCTTAAAGAGAATGTGTAAAACATTCTTGCTGATACAAATCAAGATATAAATCAATATATAAAAAACACTTGGAAATTGTCAGGTCCCCAAAAAGCAATCGCTGAAAAGAAGGAGAAGCCCTTAAAATCACAGAATCATTAAGGTTGGAGAAAATCTCCAAGACCACCAAGCCCAATCTTTGACCAAACACCACCCTGGCAATTAAACCACAGCACTGAATGTCACATCCAGTATTTTATTAAACATTTCCAGGAATGGTGACTCCACCACTGTGGTGTTGTGAGGTTGCCAGGATGAGAGATGAGAATTTGACTCCATATTCTCAGAAGGATGATTTATATTATATTATATTATATTATATTATATTATATTATATTATATTATATTATATTATATTATATTATATTATATCTAAAGAAAGAGAAGGATGCATCAGAAGGCTACACACAAATGAATACTAAAAACCCATGACAGACTCAGAGAGTCCAACACAGCTGGCTGTGATTGGCCATTAATTAAAAACAATTCACATGTTTGGATAAACAATCTCCAGACCACGTTCCAGAGCAGTAAAACATGGAGAAACTGAGACTTCTCATCTTCCCAGGAGAAGAAATCCTGGTGAAGGGATTTTTCAGAAAATATCATAGTGACCCACCACACCTCCCTGGGCAGCCCATTCCAATGCTCGACAACACTTTCCATGAGCAAATATTCCCTGATGCTTAACCTGAACCACCCCTGGTGCATCTTGAGGCTGTGTCCCCTTGTCCTGGCTGTCTGGAAGAAGAGGACAGCCCACACCTTCCTTCCATGGATTAGAGCCTCCTTTTCTCCAGGATGAACGCCCCCAGCCTCTCCTCATAGGATTTATCTCTAGATCCTTCACCAGCTTTGTTGTCCTTCTCTGGACATGCTCCAGTGTCTCAAAATCCTGTTAAAATAGCAGAAATCCAACTACAGTTTTGGGTTGGTGGGCTGCATTTCTGGAGTTTATATAAGCACATGTCTGCGGGGGAAAAAACAAATAAACAAACAAAAAAACCCCAACCTACTGTTAGAAGTGTTTAAATGTAAAATTCAAAGTACTGGCAGCCAAAGCAAGAAGCAAGGAATTTACCAGAAATAGTTTGTGAAAGTTAAGAACCATCTGTTGGAAGCAGTCTTGTAACTCCAAGGAGTCTCTAAGGTACCAAAGAAGGCTTAGGTTTCACTGCAAGATCAATGAAGAATTAAAAGAAAATACAAGTGTAAGCAGAACTGTCCAGAAATCACCTGAAGTGAAGTTCTCCTGATGCAGCATTTCTCCTCCTTCAGTTTTGCTTCCAGGAGCATCTCCTGCTGCCAGCTGGAGCTGCTGCAGGGGTTCTGGCATCACAGGCTCTTGTCAAACACTTCTAAATTCAAGGGCCAAATAAAAGGGGGAGGAAAAATGAAAATAATAATAACCCATGTCATTTTCCCCATTTTTTTGTCCAAACATGTGTCTTGTATAACACAAGGAGCATTATCAGCTGGGGATGGTTGAAGATTCCCCACTTCCCACATAATTTAAGCTCTCATGGACCTAGTAGCAGAGATTAAAAAGGCAAATCTTGCAGCTGAGGCAAGGGGTTATTCTCATCTGATAAGACTTCTAGACACTGCCTGTGAGGTCCCCAGGACGAGGTGAGAGATGAGAATTTGACTCCATGCTCTCAGAAGGCTGATTTATTATTCTATTCTATTCTATTCTATTCTATTCTATTCTATTCTATTCTATTCTATTCTATTCTATTCTATTCTATTCTATTCTATTCTATTCTATTCTACTAAAGAAAGAGAAAGTATTCATCAGAAAACCTAGCAAGAATGACAATAAAATCTCATGACTGACTCCTCAGAGTCCAACACAGCTGGCCATGATTGGACATTAAGAAAAATCAATTCACATGGAACCAATCAAACATTCACCTGTGGGTAAACAATGTCCAAGCCACATTCCAAAGCAGCAAACACAGGGAGCAGCAATCCTTGAAAACAATGTTTATTAAATATGAAAACAATAATTATTGTTTTCATTCCTCTCTGAGGCTTCTCAGCTTCCCAGGAGAAAATCCTGGGCAAAGAGGATTTTTCAGAAAATATCATGGTGACACACTGCAGGCTTTCCCAGAGAGACCAATAAAGAGTTATCACATGGCCACATCATGAAATGAGATGCTGCAAACTTCACTGTGCCCTGCAGCCCTCAAGGAGACAGATTTGGGGTGAAGGAAGAAGTAAAACTACTCCTGCATGTCACAGATATCTTTTATGAAAAATATTTTCTTTAGGATTTTTTCCTCCTGAGAAGCTGGGAGGCCTCAGGAACAAAATGTAAACATTGATTATCTGCTGCTGTGGAATGCAACAGGTGCATCTGTGATTGGCCCATGTTGGATGTTTGTAATTAATGGCCAATCACAGCCCAGCTGGCTTGGACACAGGGCCCAAGCCACAAACCTTTGCTATCATTCTTTCTTTTTTTATTCTTAGCTAGCTTTCTGATGAATTTTTTTCTTCTATTCTTTTAGTATAGTTTTAATATCATATGTATCATAAAATAATAAATTAGCCTTGTGAAACATGGAGTCAGATCTACGTCTCTTCTTTTATTTTCGGACTTCTGTGAATACTGTCACACCTGCAGGCTCTCTCTCCAGTTTTTGTGAGGCTTGTACAGCAGCACCTAAAGAGCCTAAATATATTCCATATATTCCACTTTGTTACTGAAAAGGCTGTTCAAGATTTCAGCAAACAGGGTTTTTATGGGTGAGAACACAGGTCTAGACAAAAACCCCATAAAATATTATTGCACTTAGTTTTATTAGACAGTAAATATTTTTATTCTTTTTGAAAATTGGATAAGATGAGGTGAACTGAAGCCAGTGGTCCCAAGAAATGAGCAGTTCCACTTGAGGAAAATACCCATGCTAAGCATCACATCACAGGAGAATCCAGCAAGGGCAGAAGTAAATTGTCTCTGAGTGAGGATTTTGACAATCAAATCAGTCTGGAAAAACAGAAGCACACACAATTTAGCACACCCTGTGAAGCAGAAACCTGCTGGGCCTGCTCATGTCTAAACTTTAAGGTAACTTCAAGGTTGATCTTAATAAGAAAATATTAAATATCCCTGGTTGGACATGACAGATTGTTGAGGGTAACCCAAAATGTTACTGTGTTCCACAGTTCTTTGTGTCCAAAATTGTTACTGGCTCTTCAAAACCCTGCAGGACACAGATGCATGTGTGTGTGTGTATATGTATATATATATTATTTTATTATATTATATTATATTATATTATATTATATTATATTATATTATATTATATTATATTATATTATATTATATTATATTATATTATATTATATATTACATATTGTCATGGTTTGAGCCTGGCACAGAGCCAGTGCCCCCATGAAAATGCCCTCACCCTGGTGTCTGCTGTGAGATGTGACCAGGAATAAGCAAAACAGGCTCCAGCTTAAACATAAAGAACACTTTATTACCTAAACTACAGGAGAATAGGGAAAAACTATAAGGAAAAGGAAAAAAAAATTGAAAACCTTACAAAAAAAACCACTTTCCTCCTCCCCACTACCTGAATTTCCCAATCCGATACATTCTCCCAAATCACCAACTGCCCAGCCTGGCACCACACTTTAGTATACTCAAACTTCAGTTCATGAAGAGGAGAGGAGTCCTTCTTGTTCCATAGGCTTCCCCTGGAAACACGCTGAAACCTCGTGTGCTTCCAATGTCACTCGGCACCGCCCGGAAAAGTCCTTTTGCCGCTTGTGACATCTTCCTTCCATGCCCAGTGCTCTCACCACCGTGCATGGACCAGAGCTGCTTTTAGGGTTGTCTTTTAAGGATGCCTTGTCTCACTCCAAAAAGGCACAGTCTCTGCTTTGGGACATTTGTCTCCCCCATATTTTTCCAACCCCCTGGGGCCGAGGGGTCCTCACGATGAACCCTCCTGGTTCTGAGGCACTGCTTCCCCCCAAGTGCAGTCTCTGTGTCACAGGAACAAACTGAGTCCATGGCCACAAGAAAAGTCCAGCCAAAAGGCCACTCCAAATCATCTCTCCCCATTCAATCATCTCCACATTCTTCGGGCCAGGTCCTTGTCTCATCTCATCTCCTATCTCCCTTCTTATTCAGCTTCGAGGAGGATTAGCATTTTTGCAAGGCCCCAATCATGAAAGAAAGGGGTTAAAACTTTCAGTCTCTGTCTGTCCCGGAGCTGCGGCACTCCCACACACGCTGCCGCTCCGGCCGGGCACTCTTCCCCCCTCCCTTCTCCTCCTGGGCCGGCTGCTATCACATTCGGTGTCGCCGGCTCTCCTCTCTCCCTCCTGGGGAGGGGGGGGGGGGAATGGCTGCCCGAGGGCTGACTCCCTGGGCTCTTCCACCCTTCCATCTTCGAAGGCCTTCTCACCCCCATCTCTGTCCAGGCCCCAGGCCTACCGCATGGCAGCCCCTCCCCTGCCCAGCAGCAGCGGCTGGACAGGGGAGGGAGAACTGACCTCTTCGCCTCGACGTCCCAAGAGAGCCTCCCAGGGCCAGAGCCCTGCTTTTAACCCCTGTGTATTCTCGGAGGTGTGTCCAAACCCCACTGGCTACACCCGGTGCCAGTATCAAACTCCGAACATCCATTGGTTTGACCACAGCATCCCGGAATTCCCACTTCTTCCTGGTCAAACCACCACACATATATTTATATAGATGACATATGCATACATATGAAGTGTCACTTTTATAGTGCCACTTCACAAATTTTATTTAGTTTATATACATACATATGTATATTTTATTTATTCATTTATTTATTAATATATATTTATATATGTATATATGCATTTTCCAGCAAGACCTGGCTTGAAGGAGAAAAGCTGGCAAATCTCAAACCAATCAGAAGGACAAATGCTGTATGAAACCCTGTTGCTTTGAGGACACAAAATACCTACATTCAGTAATCCAAGCTGGTTTGACAAATTTTTGACAAATTTCCTGAATGCAAAGAGCTGCTGCAGTTTCTCCAGCATCTCTGGATTTCCTCATCAGAAACATAATTTTCAGTTTATTTAAATTATTCCTATGTCATCCCACATTCATGAACTAAACCTCACTTCACCCAGATGCTGTTGATGTAAGAAAACTGGATTAAGTGAATCTGATGACCACACTGGTGAGCTGGAGGTGAAAACCATCATCACATAAATAATGCCATGGCCCCAGAGGTCTTCCTCAGCATCTTCTGCACATTCTGAATGGGGGAGCAGGAGCAGAATCTGTCTGGGACTGTGTGGCACAAAGGTCAGGATGTTTGTGCCCTTCCTCATTGCTCCTGTTTGCAGGAGTCACCAGCCCCCTGATTTTTGGCCTCTGTGGGAAACACCCTGCAGCAGGTCCAAAGTAAATCTGTGGTTTGGTGTAAAACAGACTTAGCAGGAGCAGCAGAGAGGGGACAGTGGATGGACCTCAGAGCTCACACATCACACTTCAGATCCTGGAGATGGCCAGGAAATATTGTCCCACACCAATGGAACAGACCAGAAGGATGCAAACTAGCCATGGCCCAAATTCCTGCATTTCTCTTCACAGAGAAGGCACAACTTCCCAAGAATATTTCTGGGTTTCGCATTCTCTGAACCTCAGAGAAAGAAAAAATAATTCTTATCTCATTTACTGCTCCTGTGTTGTTCACAAGTGGCATGCAATGTAGAAGATTGTTTACCTGATGGAATTGATAACTGGATTCTGATGTGAGTGTTTTGATTCATTGACCAATTGAATCCAGGTGTGTGTGTTAGGACTGTCACTGACAGTCACAAGATGCTGTGCAGAGAAGTGCAGTTGAGTGCTTGGCAGATTCAGTTTAGATGTAATGTAATATAATGTAATATAATATAGAATAATATAGTATAATAAAGTAATTAATTAGCATTCTGATAAGACGGAGTCCTCCTCATCATTCCTCCTGGATGTCAGGCAAAAATATCACTGATGATATCACAGATATCATCTGTACATTTAGAGATGAACAGATGATCAGCCTATGGGCTCCACTTCAGAGCTCCACAGATTACAGGTCAATGTATTTTATATTTTATTTACAACAGCATGGCAACACCATTCTGGTGCATTTCATTAATCTCCTGTGGCATTTGCACTTGGTAATGCTGGGCATGCTGCCATCAGTGCAGAAACATCCAGTTCACACCTGAAGCATCTTTTACAGGGTTTACTCCAAGGAAAAAACCTCACAGATACCACTCAAGCTTCCAGTTGTTCCCCTTCTCCCTTAGTCCCCATTTCCCCACTGGGACCTCAAAGGGATTCATGCCTGCACAGGCAAACAGGTTTTTTTCCTTCTCAGCATCTTTTACTTTATTTTTACATCCTTGTAAACATTTCCAAAACCAAAACAAAGCCCACTTTGCCAGCTGTGCTGGAAATTGGGCTTATGGAAGAGCCCCAGGGGGATGGGTCCATTTTTCAGCATGGGGTTACAATGGACAGAGGAGCAGGAGCTGATCAGCTTGATGTGAGGAAAGAAGGGATGCTGGAAGGCAAGATAAAATGTGCTCAAAAGCAGTGCATCTGGCACCTTCCTGAGGACACACAAGGCAGAAACAGGAATTGAATGTATTCTGTGTTTATCTTTACAAACACATGTATTTCAGGTAGGAAATAACAGGGGAAAAAAATGGCGAGTGACCTGGCATTGATATGCAAAAACATTTCTGCCTTGTCTGGGGCAGATTGGAGCATCACCAACACCAGTGCCCACATCAGGAGCAGCACAGCTTCTGACATCCTGCTCACCCTGGGAGATTCCTGGAGCTGGCACAGGTGAAATACAAGTGCAAACACATCAACACAGAGCGCAGCTCCAACACCAAACAAGATTTGAAGTTAGGGGGTTGTAGCCAAAACTTCTGGGCTATTTTGAAATCTTTTTTCCTAAAACATGTTGGATTTTTCCTAAAACATGTTGAATACAAATGAAACAGTTTCAGTTTTAATGTCAGCACTTCTATCTTTGCAAGAATACACTATGCTGCTCTTCAAGATGGTTTTCTTATCAGCATGTGGCTGCATATAACTCCATGGACTTCTCAACAATGCCTCCTATTAAAAAGAGACATTAGCCTGAATCTAAATACTCTGATCAATTTTCTTTATGGATTTTAGTCCATAATACATTCTATTTCACTGTAATTATTTGCAGGAACATTCTGGCTAGCTCAGTATACTGTCACCACTGGAGCATAATGGAAAAAATAGGATTTGTCCTACCATCAGAAATATTGCTAATCAGTTTTATAGAAGAACAACATGGATTTCCCCAAAACACAGGTGGGGAAATGGAAATTTATTCATAAAATGTTTTGTTAGATGTGTTAAAAATCCATGAATGTTAAACTAATTGGAATAAAATAGTTTTTCACCTCCCTCTTTTCCCCTGAAACACAGAGGCAGTTTTGCAGCAGGCACACAACAACTTGATGGTTGTAGTGGATGCTTCAACTTATGAAGTATTGGCTATATTCCAATAAATTCCCTAAAACTTAAAGTTTTCATTGTTATTCCTTTTAATCCATAAGAAACATCTGCATTACTACACCCTCCCTCCCATTCCATCAAGTCCTCACTATGTATTAGCATAACATAAACCATTCTAGCAGGTTCAGGGGGTTTGTTCAGGTTTCTTTTCTAAGGATGTTTATCAACCTCTTGGAAATTTTCCACACTGGCCAAGAGTAGAAAAGTCTTTGCCTGGGCACCACAACCTTGTTGCCATGCTGTTCCACTTCCTAAAGCACTCCAGGGAATGCTGCCTGGCTGATTGCTCTTTGTGCCTGCCTCAGGGACAGCAAACAGCACTGTGAGACCCTGACACAACAATCAACTCTCTATAGGGAGAAATATTCCAGCTGGCTGCCCTTTTGAAACTGAAACTTCCCCCTGAAACTACAGCTTTTAGAATGTTAATATTCCAGGACTGACAACCACTGTGTTTGCTCTTTACATTCCTGTCTTGTGCCCCCCTAACCCCAAACTGTCACAGACATCTTTTATGAAAAATCCTTTCCTTGGGATTTTTTCTCCTGAGAAGCTGAGAAGCCTCAGAGGAAAAGAAAAACAATAATTATCTGCTGCTGTGGAATGCAACAGGTGCATCTTTGATTGGTACATTTGGTTAATTTTAATTAATGGCCAATCACAGTCCAGCTGTCTCAGACTCTCTGAGAGTCACAACCTTTTTTATGATTCCACTTCTTTCCTTGCTAGCCTTCTGATGAAATCCTTTCTTCTATTCTTTTAGTATATAGTTTTAATATATCATTTTCTTTTCATATAATATATATCATAAAATAATAAATCAGCCTTCTGAAACATGGAGTCAAGATTCTCATCTCTTCCCCCATCCTGGGACCCCTGTGAACACCACCACACAAAACAAACAAAGGGAAGCAATTAGAGAGAACTTCTTTGGAGCTATCATGAGATAGAAATAAAAATCCACAGTAAAACAAACAGTGTGTGACTTCTGAGGAGCAAGAACACCTCAAAGAAACAAACTCATGCCAGAATGAAGACAGATTCATTCATACTTATATCAAATACACTCTGAAGTAACAGCAGTGTCAATTATCACTGGAATGGTAATTTTTCTTTAGGGAAGGAGGCTTTAATGAAAACCACCTTAATCCACTGTAATGGTTTTCAGTTTCTTAGGTTCTGCTGACACCAGGTGGCACAAAGGGAAATAGTCTCAAAGCAATAAACACCTCTGGTCCTGCTGCTGATCTCATCTCACCTTCTCTGAGTCAAGATGTGCCATTTCTGTTACTACAACACCAAAACACTCAAAGTTCTGTCAGAGATGCCTTGGAAGGCTTTCACAGGTTAATAACATCTGCCCTATGAACTGTTCACCCCCACGTGCTCCAAGCTTTTGCATACAGTTGTGTTAGTGCAGAAGGGTTGGTAAAAAGATATATATATGCTCTATACAGCCAGAGGCTTTTCAACCACCCTTATAAAATGAGTCCCAGTTCTTAACAGGAAAAAGATTCACCATCATAGCTCATCTGGCACTGGTCAACATCACCCAGACAAGCTAAACACAAGAGGAAAAAACACTTTTGCATGAATAGCAAGGTACTGTCTTACACAAAGTGTAAGTCTCCTCTTCTTAAGTCATGACTGAGGCCCGTTCCCCACACACCTATGTGTTGGCAATATAATTATTAAATCAATAATAATTTTTGGGCCTGGAAATACAAGGAGCAGCTCTAAAATATTGTGGGTATGAGGTTAAACTCACAAAGAACAAAAACATAATCAGATACTGCTGGCTGCAAATGCTGAAGTGTTTATTAAATCAGAGGAACTCTCAGAAGGGCATTTCTGAGAACGCTGTGGCACTGCTCAGGATGGACTGGCACCCAGAGAAGAGCAGACACTTCACACCAGCTCAAAAGCTGCTTGGGGAGGTCTGTGTGCCCTTTGCTGGGCAGGTACTGAAAGGAAGAAACTCCACTAGTCAGAGTAGGGGTGCTCCATGAATGAGCATCTCTGTAAACAAGAACATTTTTAATTAATTGTCTACACTAGTTTCTACACTATAACCTTAGTCACTGGGTACTTACATCAACAGTCATGTTATTTTGACTTTGGTTACTGCATTTACATCATAAATAAAAAACTCTGATCATTTTTCCAGCTTTGTAGAAACATCACTTATTCTGACTGTTCCATTCTTAAAATCCTATTTTTCAAACTATCATAGCCCCTAGGGCCAGTATCTGAATGGAGATGTTGGAAAAACACCTGCAAAAGTTTTTTAGTGTTATAATAATTGTATTTTCTGGTTTTTAGCAGTCCATGACAATTAGCAGCACATTTCCAATGGAGGAGTCTTCTGTTGAGAAAACATTTTTTCCTAAGAAATATCAAGCAAAGGAACAAGATACAGGAATTCATGTGTCCTGGCTTTTGCTGGCAGCTCTCTACAAGCAGAAAAATCCATGGATAAATATCCAATTTCAAAGCCATGTGACTGCACTTGGAAAAGTGGCCTTGCCCAAGTTTGACTGGCAGCAGAGTAAGATAGTAACTTTTGTTAAAGTAAACAGTACTTTTAAATGAAATGGGCTTGGCTGGGTGGTGGTTTTTTTGAAACTAATTGTGATGCTTAAAAATAATCTGGGCACAGGAGAACAGGAAGCATCTGTCCCAAACACACAGCTTTTCCTTATATTACATATAATGGAAGTGGCATTCACATTCTCCGAAGGAGAGAGAGACATCATTCTCTCTCTCAGGGTTTTTCCTGGAGAAGAACAGAGAGAAGAAGAGAAAACAATTCTTATCTCTACTTGCAGCTCCTGTTGGTTTTGCACATGTGGAATGTGTTAGGAAGATTGTTTACCTGAAGTGATTTGTCCATTGGATTCTGCTGAGGATTGTTTTGTTTCCTTGGCCAATTGGCTCAAAGCTGTGTCCTGGCTGTCTGGAGACAGTCACGGGTTTTTCTTCAGTACCCTTTTAGTATTCTTTAGTATAGTATAGTATAGTATCTCTTTAATATAGTACAATGTAATGTAATACAGTCTTAATAAAGCAATTATTCAGCATTCTGACTCAATGGAGTCAGATGCCAATCATTCCCTGGTCAGGGGCACCCTGGATTTGATAATGGTCAGATGGGAAATTATGTCATTCTTAAAGGCAAGCAAGTGTAACACTTCCACCTATCCTGCCCACACACCATTCCTGTTCAAATGCCAGTTGTACAGCTTGCCAAATCTTTACTTGAGCTTCATGGCTTTTAAAAAACCATGTCAGGGCGCAGCTCTAAATCTCCTGCCTTGGTTGACTGGTATTTTACAATACAAGCAGCCTACAAGTTAAACAATAAAAACCACAGTGGTTACATGACGTGCAGCATTGTAACTGTGATGTGCATTTGGATCAAAAGCTCTCAGCAGTGAGTTATCCCTACAATCAGGAGGAGAGCTCTGCATCCTGGCTATGATGGCAGTCACAGCAGGTGCCCAGGGCAGACTGGAAGGGCAAGGCAGACCTGGAGAACAGCAAATACAAAAGGTGCCATCACCTCTGAAAGAAGTCAAAGTGTAACAACCTGCAGTCTTTCATTTCCCCTGAAGCTTCCTTGGTAATTTTGCAGCTTCTTCTCAGCTCTTGCTGTTTGCTGGCAGCTTCCAAATGCTCCCCAGGATGTGACAGAAGCGTCTGTCAGCAGCCCTGGGTGCAGTAGGTGGAGCAGCTGTGTGGCATTTTGGTAGCCACCACAAAATAAATGACTTAGATGTGTCAGAAACAGCAAAGATTTCAGGTTCAAGATTTCAGCAGCCTGATTTCCAATCTTCCAAAGGTGGGTGAGTTAAAGCAATAGGTGTTTCTTGGCCTACAACTTTATCTCTGTGTCCCCCACTTCGTTACACCCACTCAGGGAGTGCAATACACAAACACCAACAGGCACTCAGCTGGCATCATTTGTTTAATAAAGTTTTTTTCTGGTTTTAAAAAAGTTTACAAGACAGATGTGTTCCACATGATAAACAACTAGAGGCCGATCTTCTCTTGTAATAACTTAATCCATGCAGAAAGACTGGACTGCCTAACCTGATGTCAGGCAGTAGCTAACAATTTACCAAAATATGCACAGATCTGCACACACTGCAATGGAAACAGGTAGCACATGACACCACGGAGTGAGAATCAATACACAAGCCTGCTCAGAGAATTTTCAGAATTCAAGTGTAAGTTTAAGGAAAAACCCTGATTTATTCTTTAAATGGAGCTTATGTACTGAGAGTGAAATGCTCTGCTACAACCTGCCCACAGCCACCCTTTGCTCAGCAGTCGTGTGAGAACGCAAACACAGAAATGTCACAAGTCCTTTTCACTACTGACACTACACATTAACAACTGGATCTGATAGCATTGCTTTGGTTGGTTCAATACAGAATGAAAGGTTTTCTAATGGCTCAGCTCTGCTTTCCCATCTTCCATCCTTCTCCAAAGTGGTTGAAGAGTGTTGCTGAGGCCAGTGTTGGGTCTTTCTTCAAGAATTCAGTGTAGCTTTTGTGTAAGAAACTGTGGAAGGCAAAAAACAGGAACATTATTGTAGGTAGAGCAGAAATACTGCAGGATTCCTTCAAATCCCATTGAGAAAAAAAAATTTACTTATTGTCACAGCACGAAAACTAATGCTAGGTTATCTGTATACAACATTTTAGAGATGTTCAGCTCCTTAAAAATCCAAATGTTATTGGAAAGACTGGACTGACCCAATATTTCCAATAACACTGCAAACCCTCTAAAATGTCCTTATTTCAACACACAACCCAGAAACAGTGTGGGGGAAAACCCTGTAGAGAACAGAAATCATCACCCAATGTCTGACCACCTGGGAAATTCATGGATTTAAAAAAGAAAAAAAAAAAAGAAGGAACTTTGTGAGCAATGAATGATGCTGATTTGTATAAATCACCAGCAGACTAAACTCTGGGGACAGGAAAATGAGAGAAAGGTTAAACTTTAACTTTGCAAAGCTGTTAATAATTAAACTGCACAGCCAGCTCAGGGCTTCAGTGTGCAGAGGAGGATAATAACACTTTCTTGAGAGCTTGGACACATTTGAAAAGTCCAAATCAGCAATGTAACTTTCTGGGAGCAGGGAGAGGGAGGGAAGATAATGAAAGCTGTGTCCTGAAGGCTTAAAGCTGACTGGAAGAGTATGATAAACACATATCTACATAGGCAGATAATCCATGACAAAGGATTCAGGTCTGTATTCAGCCTAATTCCATTCACTGATGTCTGGGCATGTCCTGGAGGTTGAGTGCCTGAAGGCAGAGAAGATCTCCTGCTGCTGAGGCAAGTTTGGCTCTCAATGCCTGCCCTAATGTCCTTATTAGATGGTGGAGGTCTATGAGACAGCCTGTGACTAATTCATCCTGGGAAAGAGCAAAACTGAGCAGGGGCAGGTAAGAACCATGAAAGGAAGCTGCAGTTCTGCAGTTCTGGAGCTGTTTTCCGTCTCCATTGCTAGGGACTGTGCTGTGTTTGGGCTGTCCCAGAGTGAGCTCCCTGCTAGGTGAGGACAGACAGAAATACAACCCTGTGTCTCTGTGTATCTGAAGAACACAAGGCAGGATTCTGAGTTCAGTCACTGCTGTATTATCAGATCAAACTTTCAGATTTCCTGAGCCAACATGGAAACAGTCACAGCTGGGCCAGACCCACAACTCCAGCCAGGCTGGGAAAAGCTTTTCACCCACCCCAACACTCTGGTGTGTGACTGCAGATGAGAGCAGAGGTTGTAAAATTTACAAAACAGCAAGATTATAAAATTTCACCTTCCGGCACTTCTAATGCCACTCTCTGCATGTGCTGCTTCAGTAAAAGAGGCAGGGGGCCAAGCATTCCAGAGGAGAGGAGAAGCCAAACCTGAGGCCTGCCTTGGATGAGCTAAGGCTCCCTTTCCGAGGACACATCTCCTTCTGCTCCACTGCTGGCACTGGGGTCATCCTTGTTTCTGGGGACATTTCTTTCTCTACTGGACTCAGAGGGCACCTTGGTTCTGGTCTTCTCTTTCCTTTGTTGCTGTTTTTCAAGTTTTGTCAACTGTTCACAAAGTAAGGAAAAAAATACATCATGTAATAAAACGATTTCAGAAGTCCATTTCTAAAAAATTGTAAATGTGAGCATTTGTATAAAACTTGCAACTTAGATTCACAACATCAATACATGTATCAACAAAACAAAAAAGAAAGAAAAATAACCCTGAAGGCTGAGATTTTCAAAAGTTTAAAAGAGACAGTGAATTATCACCATAAGATAATATGATCACCCCAAGTATAAAAGAGAAGTGATTTATTTATACCCCTCAGCACAAGTAATACAAAAAATACATTTGGATTGACTAATCCAAATGTATTTTTACTAATTACATTGCAAATGACTTACAAAGTTCTGATTTCCAATTACAAACACAGACAATTGCTCAGACAAAATGAGATATTTCACTGTCACATCCAATGACATAAAAGAGCTATTCATCAGCAATTATTTGTCTAATCTCTTCCTGCTAACATCACATTAAACACTGCAGGATGGTTCAGCTATCTCTTCTTGCTAAAGCTGAAAGCTCAAGTATAAAAACCACACCATCCCTAAGCCTTACTTCCCATGCTACAAACAAATCAACAGATTTTTGTCAGCAGAAAAAGAATGCAATGGGCAGGGAAGAGGAAAGAGAACAACAATTTAAATTGGCTCTCCCTCATCACACTTTGCAGGATGGATGTCTTGACCCCACCTCCTCTTGGAATTTTTATCAGCTGAACACTGCTGGGACCAGGAGTGGAGCTATATTCATTCTTTTCTGTCTCTTTCTTCTTCTAATTCCCTCTCCTCTGAGTTTTGAGCAACTTAACATTGGACAGATTTGGAGTTTGTGAAGCTGAATGGGTTAAGCCAATGCTTTGTGAAATGTTTTGTGTTAACTGGATGCTGCTCTAAATTTTTGCCGAAGCTGTCTGATTTTCTGAAGGTTGCCAGTGAAGTTTTTGTTGGTTTGACTTCTTGATAATATCCTGTTGAAATTTCTCAGGAACATGAAAGAACACTAAGCCCTTTTAAGAGGCTTGTCAAGGGAGTTTTGGGCCTTACACTGCCAGAGAAAGTTTAAAAACCAGCATCCTTCCCTGCCTTCAGCCCAAGTTGTGGCCACCAGGAAGATGTTGTCAGATGGGTAAAGCAGGCAGCCTTGAACTGGGAAGGCAAAACCCTTAAACAAGTCAATATTCCCCAAGAAAGAAATGAAACCCTGCAGAATCCTGCATACTTTGGTAATTCCTTGGTTATTTTACACCTACACACTGGGCAGCAATTCTCACTCCAAAAACAGAGCTGCTGCTGCTAATTATGCATGGTTTGGCCTGAAAACTCTTTGGGCTAAAACTGAGGTTACAGAAAGAAAGACTAGAGACAGAAGTAGATTTTTCAGGGGCTAAAACATGACACAAGAATCCAGAAAAGAATTTGAAGAAAATGAAACCAACTTCAAACCAAGCTTCTTAAGGCAACACAGGGCACTTGTATCCACTCATTCATAGTTGGAGGACTTGTTGAGAAGGATGATGTGAGGGACAGCTTTACTAAAATCTAGAAAAACTAAATCCACCACCTTCCCTTCCTTCACTTGGCAGGTGACCTTATGTTAGAAGAGCATTAAATCAGTCAGACAAGACTTTCCCTTTTGAATCCATGTTGACTGTGCACTGTCCTTTAAATGCCTTTCAGGAGCACCCAGCATGATTTCTCCACAATTTTTCCAGGCACTGAGGTTAGATTAACAGGCCTGTAGTTTCCTGATTCTTCCCTCCTGCCCTTTTTATAAACTGCAGTAACCATTTCACCAAGGTTAAGTGAAGCATTATACAAATAAGGCTGGTGTGGCCTTGCTGAGGCACGGCAATCCTTCCCCCTTTTCTCTCAGCCTGGAAAAGCTGGCCACTGCTGTGTTTAGAGGATGAGGAAGCCTCAGCACTGCGTTTGGTTTTCAGCACAGCTTGTGCTGTTCCTCAGCAGAGTTAGCTCACTCTCCTGTCCAGTCCAGACTTAAATTTGGGACTGAAATTCATAATTTCCTTGTTTCTGACAGAGAGGCACCTCTTCATCTCCATCCAGTCATCCACATGGCAAGAAACTTCACTAAAGGCATGGGGGGTAGTCCAGACTAATTAAAAACATTGTTAATGAGTCATGATTAAACAACAGCTTTAATGAGGAGGAGGAATAAACTGTGGAAAGCTGTTCTGCATTACACACACACAACCTTTCAAGAGGCCAGGGAACTGAAGAAAACAATGCAATTATTTGTCTGTTCAGAGGCTGCACAGGAAGGGCAAGGTCCTTGTACCTGATGGAAGCTGTACTGCTTCACAACAGGA
Source organism: Zonotrichia leucophrys gambelii (assembly GCF_028769735.1). Classification (NCBI taxonomy): domain Eukaryota; kingdom Metazoa; phylum Chordata; class Aves; order Passeriformes; family Passerellidae; genus Zonotrichia; species Zonotrichia leucophrys. The sequence continues at coordinate 96,327,186 of NC_088172.1, forward strand.
ATGCTACAAATTTGCAGAGGATACACATCAGCCTTTCCAGACAGACCTTAGGAGCCACTTACTTGTTTAGGATCAACAGTGGCTGCTGGGGACTCCAGTTCTATTGTTACAGGACCATCATTCTGGATGTGGACCTGCATGTAGGCACCAAACTTGCCATCTGAAAAGGGAAAAGACAACAAGTGCTCAGAGCCCTTGGGAGGATAACACACACCAAAGTTTTTACCAAAAGTGATATCAAAAACAAGTAAAAAATACATAAAAGGGCAGCTAACTGCAGAAAGCTACTAAGAAAAAAAGAGTGTATGTGCACCCAGGTATGTAGCTTGACATTCAGAGAAGATAAATACACAGCTAAGTAGAGAAACATGCACAAAACAAACCAAGTCTACAGGTAAGCAGGGTATCCACAGTTCAGGATGGGCAGGATGGTTCTCAGTGACAGGAAATGACATTTTAAAGGCTCTAACAGCTCCAGTCCAACTGACCACTTGATGTTTTGAAGAAACTTTATATTTAGCCAAAAGGTAAGAAAACCAGGACCCTACTCTGAAGCATTTGACAACTGAATACCGTAGAGCAGAGGACACCAGGGTGCAGCTCAACTCCTGTGATATTCACATTCTCTGAAAAATCCCTTCACCCAGGATTTTTCTCCTGGGAAGCTGAGAAGCCTCAGAGAAAAAGGAAAACAATTATTATCTCATTTGCTTCTCCTCTGTTTTGCTCCTTTGGAATGTATTTGGAGATTGTTTACTCACAGGTGATTGTTTCATTGGATTCTGCTGTGAGTTGTTTTCACTCATTGGCCAATCAGGGCCAAGCTGTGTTGGGACTCTGGAGAGAGTCACAAGTTTTCATTATTATCCTTTTAGCATTCTGTAAGTATCCTTTCGGTATTCTTTAGGATAGTATAGTATTCTTTAATATAGTATCATAAAATAATAAATTAGCCTTCTGAGGACATGGAGTCAGAATCATCTTTCCTTCTTTCATCAGGGAAATACACCAGAAATATGATCATTTCCAATCTGCCACAGCCATTTCTACATTCCTGCTGGTAACCTAGGCTGGTCTTTGAGAGTTACACAACCCTGTGACCACAAAACCCAGTCAGAACTAATGCATCTTTCTTTAACAAAATAATAAACAAAGAATATTATCTTAAATTTTATTTATGGGAGCACAACTTTTCAAATTGCTCTCTACAATCTTCCCATCCCTCTGCTGTACTTCACTTATAAAAAGGGTTGGTCTTTTCCATTTCCCATTCATGTGTAAGGACCTAAAAAAAAACGTAAACTCCACAAGCCCTTTTTTTCCAAAAGGCTGATAAAGTGGTAAAATAAACCCCCAAGTTTACCACAACACTCAAAGTACTCCCATGTCAGAAGCACTTTCTATCTTGTTTTGGCACCAGAACTACTGTCAAGGAACATCTTTCTGTAACAATTCCCTCCCATTCTCCTCACACATTTAAATTTCTAGTTACTCTCTTCATCCTTCCCCACTTTTAAGACTTCTGGACTGATCAATTCATCTTGCAGCATCTTCTGCAATAAAATAGGATCCTAGAAGTATTATTAAAGTGACAAGTCCATTCTGCTGGACACCCAGCTTCCAAATTCCTTGCCTCTAAAAGCCCAGCACACATGCCTTCCTCAGATGGAATATCTGCACCTGACATGAGTCAGAGGAGCCACATCTGAGCCATACAGACTTGAAAAAAAGGCATCATTTACTTCCAGAATATTTTTGTACATGTTTCAAGCCTTATGACCTAGAAATTTCACACTGGTTTTATACTTCTAAGCTTGTCTACTTGGAAAGTTATTCTTAATTAACCTCATGTGAACACTGTTGCTCCAGATAAGAGCACTTATTCTGAAATGACAACACTCACAAAGGGAATTAATCAGGGAGAATAACTGAGCTTTCAACTTGTACCAAACCTTAATCTGAGATAAACTCTTCCTTGTGGAACAATCCTCTCATATTTACTCAGATATTACTACTAAGGGAGTAAGACATTTCACACTCCTTGCCATGTTAATCTTTACTACCTCAGAAGAATAAATCCACGTTCAAGACAGAGAGCAAAGGCCCTGCAACATAAGGAGGAACCTTGGTAGGTCTGATATTTGGGTATTAGCTTACAACAAGAGTGCTCAGGCCTGCAGACACCAGCTCTGCTCCCCAGAGGGGAGAGGGATGTTGAAGAACACAAGAAATAACTGAAGAACAACAGGCAAAGGCTTCTGATGCAGCCTTTTATTTCCTACATGTGCTGACCTGGGTACCATGGCTGTGAAGCTTCTCCAAGATTTCATTTGCCAAGTGTCCCACTGCTCTTGGTGTGGAAGAATGGTTTGTGCCTCTCTTTGGGAACACTTCCCACTCTGAGCTCCTGGCTGGCAAGCTCCAGGCACACCAGGGAGCAGACAGGAGCTACCTGCCCAGCACCTACAACTCCCAACAGCCAAATTCTCTACAGGAACCAGAAAACACAAGGCTCTCAGGAGACAGGACAAGACCTTCATTGATCTGTCTTTGCCTCAGCTACACAAATTCCACTTTCAGTGATTAAATTACTCCTCTAAAATGCATTACGCTATTTGTAGAATCAAAAGGGAAGGGCACCTACAGCAATCCAGAGAATCAAACTCTAATCTCCCAATAACTACAACTGTTGTGTGTGTGCCTGTGTGCATGCAGGGGCAATGTGAGTACAGGTTTTCCAGACAGCAAAGAAGCAAAAAAAAAAAAAAAAAACCCACTGGCAAAGCAATTGGCACAGCAGAAACTTCAACCTAAGAGAATCTTAACAGACTTGGGTGCAACACACCATAACTGGCACAGCTTAATAAGAAAGCAAAATCACAAACTGACAGGTAGCTCCAGTGCTGCCAGCAGTTTTAAATTCATGTGTTATCTGACACAATAGCACTCCTGGGTTTCCAAATCTGTGCTTTTAACACTGAAAGAAAAAATGCAGAAGTGAAAGCTCATTTTGCAGAAAGCACTGGCAAAAAAAGTGCCAAAATAAAGGCACTTAATATTCATTTCAGATACACAACTGCTATTCACTGAGAGAATTAATTCAAAAAGCTGCTTTCAAAATATGAAGTGATTGAAGGGGTATTAGAAGTGCATTCCTTATCAGGAACATATGGTGGAAGAACATATCAAGCTAGAAAAGCTTGAAAAATTGACATTTTTGGACATGGGGACATGTGTGCATTTCACTGTGCCTCCTTGGAAAGCACTGGAATAATTATCCTAACCTAGAGTCAATAGAAAAATTAGCCTCTGAATCTTTCCTCAGCTTTTTTTTATTTTTTTCCTCATTAGGAAAGTAAGGCCAACCACTACCTATTAGCAGACACCATTTAAAAAATAATCTTTTCTAGAAACTTGTCTTCTGTCAAGTGTAGCAAAAAATCAAATCTGAATATGAAAATGGACAGAAAGTACTCAGCAAACCAAAGAGATTGAGTGTGGACAGAGCACAAATTAAGAGGAAAGCCAGGTATTTTCTGATAAAGAGAAAACTGTTCCACACATGACACAGAGTTGAGGAAAGAGAATCTAAACCAAAACCTGTTCTCAAGTAGCACATTACACCTCCCACTGTCACAATTCCAAGTAACAGGATGTGGAAGTGACAGATGGAACTGTGCTGTCCATCACACACTGGTGACACCTTAGAGCCTAAGGTCTAAGGTCACTAAACACACTTCTCAGAAAAAAATGCTTCTCTTGGGTTAATCTATTTCTACAGCACAAAACATCCAACCTTTGAGGGAGCCTGACCACAGAGCTTGTTCTCATGGCTGCAGCCTCTCTGGGCTGCTCATGTTGTGCAGCCAAAACGAACACAACATCTACATGCCATGGAACACAACATCTACATGTCATGGAACAAAACATCTACATGTCATCCAGAGAAAGGCTTGGATAGATGAAGACTGGAGAAATCACCCTGACAGGCTCTAGTAAAAATATTGTTAACATCCCTTCAGCTACAGAAAATCTCAGAATAAAGAAAGCAACAGTGAGGAAAGGACACACACAAGGAGTGTGCACTGGTCACAGCAAGGACCTTACCAACCTTCTGTCCTTACCTTTAATAAGCTCTGGTTTGTAGGCTTTTCTTAGCTGCTCTAGGAAGTTGTTATAAAAAGACTCAGCCTGCTCTGTGGGCATTGCCATGTGATAGTCAGGCTTGTTTCCCTTCAGGATGCACTGGAGAGTGAACTGGCTCACACACAACACCTCATACTGTTTATCCATCACACTTTTGGACCAGTGCTTCCCACTTTCATCTTCGAAGACTCGCAAGTTCAAGATCTTCCGAACCCTGGGAGGAGGAGAAGATAATTAATTCCTAAATTGTCCCCTGCAGGATCAACAGGTATCATAAAGAATGAGATAACAGATGCATATTCAGCCTGCCTCCACATAACAAGATAACCCTCTGCCCCTTGATTCCCAGCCATGGGAATCTCATCACATTAGGCAGAGCCCTTACACAAATGTCAGGTCATTAATCCACACCATCATTTCAGAGTGTGGCACCAGGACAGAATAACTGCATGTTCCACAGCAACATAAAGATGGCACAGGAAGGAAGGGAGCTCACTCTTTACTATCTGCTTTGATGTGTCACAACATTATTGAACGTGTGAACAGCTTTGGGAATTTGAATCCTCCCACCAGACCAGGAAATCACACTCAGTAGGAAATGAGATCATCCTAAACTGTGTTTAAAACTGTGGGGTTTTGTTTCCAATCATGATTCCAATCATGATTCATTATATACTCCTCCTGCTTTGTCACTTCCTAGCACTATTTCCAGACCAGGCCCCATAAGCCAGATGACGACAACACTTTTTCATCAGGATGAGAGGAGGAATCCAAGGAACAGGAGAGAACTGCAGCTGGCAGCAAAGTGGTTTGAATTTTGGGCTGATTTTCTTGAGATAGGGGACAGAACTGACTGGCTCAACACAAAAAGGGGACTTTCACAAGTGGATCCTGAAAAGCAGCAGGAAACTGCAACCCAGTCCATGTCAGGACTGCATCCAAGCCACTCTCCTGTCTTTGGTTTCTTCTTCTGGCTTCTCCACACCTGCAGCATATCAAGTACAAAGGGTTTCAACAGCCCTCAGCCAGGCATTTTGCACTGCACCAGAGGTGAGGCAGTGAGAGCAAGACAAAGCTGAGACTTTGTTGTGGTCCAGCTTCAGGGTTTTGCCATCACTAGGGCACAGTCACAAGAATATCCTTGCCAATTTGTGTGTGTCAACAGCAAACAAAATTAACTCCCGAATGAAGTGGATTGTTGAAAGCATCCACTGGAAGGCCCCAGCAGAAGGCTTAAACCATCACCACTGCTCTGTTTTCTTCATAGAGGTGTTTGTTGATTCATTTACAGGATTACTAAAGTTTCCTTTAATAGGACCTGAAAAGCCTGGTTAAGCTGCTTTCTCTCACTCCCTTTGCCCAGATGCTGGCTTCCTGCCCTTCCTGTCCCAGCCATCCCAACAACCTGGTGCTGAGAGCATGGCAGCCACAGATCTCCTGCCTGCAAAATTCAGGAGCAGCTTCTACATCCACCCAGGCAGGGATGGGAAGTGATGGCAGAGCAGGTGTTACACACTGAGGGAACCAATGGAGAATGTGAAAACAAAAACCCCTTCTTCTTGACATCAATCAGCTCCATTACCTGTTTCTTTTTTGCCTTTGCAAGGACTGAGGTCAGCCCTAGAGCAATAACCAGCCTAAAAAGAGACAGAAGAAGCCCCTGGAGAGCTCTCCCTTGCATGTGTTTGCTGGCTGAATCCCAATATTCTGTGGCCATGGAGCAGATGGCCAGAGCCAGTCCTCCAGGCTGCCAAAACTGATTCCTGTTTGCAGACAAGCAACTGACAAGACTATCCTGCCTTTAGGAAGAACAAAACTCATGTGCAAGCTAAAAGGAGAGTCTGAGGATGCTCATAAATCCCATCATTGAAGGATGGATTTCTTTTGGACTCAAAAAGGATTTAAAAGTCTGCTCTTGATAAAAAACACATAGCAGAAAATGGGACCAGATTTTTCTCAATGGAACATCAAGAGAAAACTTGTATTCAAGGTAAAATCTGAAGAGAACTAACAGGCAAACCTGAATTTCCCAACAGGAATAGCTGATTTGTTTGGCTACTGCACAGGTGTCAGCAATGCACAAACAGAAGAGTACAAGGCAAAAGGAAGGGAGTGACTTACATGTGCTCCAGCTCTCTTTGTGTATCTTCCAAAGAAATACCCAGCAGCACACAGAGGCCTCGTCCTATTGAACTGATTTGTTCACCACCCACTGAAAAAGCAGAGAGGGAAAAGAAAAATCAGGCTAAATGCACTGTCTTGTTTTATGGCACGAGTAAGGACTGGTTTCAGCAGTGCAACCACTAAAGGAAACAGCATTCTAAACCCTGTTTCCTCTGTCTTAAGTTTGTAGATTTGAAAGATCACACAGAAGCATTCTTTCAAAAGTTTTCCAATGCCAGCACTTCTTTATCAGATTGGGTTGCTTACTCCACCATTTAAAAACACTGTATGAAGATTTTTATACTACAATTGCATCAGTTGTCCTAAACAGAAAGGTGGTAAAACTCTCCCCAATCCTTGAAAAATTATCCACCTGGTTGATGCCACCAAGTGCACTCAATTTCTCTACTCCACCATTCCCTTCATACTTTGCCATTATTTTGAGCAGGTGATTTCTACCTGAGTCCTCACAGATTTCTTGAAATATAACTTTCAACAACCTGCAAATTAGACCCTTCTAATTGGGAAAAAAGCCCTTAATGACATTTACAATAAAACACAAAAACAGGTAGTGTTTTCCTAAGAAATGCCTTAAACTATCTTAATGTAATTAAGTTATCTTAATGTGCCTCACCCTGCAATGACTGTGGTAAGAATAAATGTGGTCTTAAAACTGAGATAAGCACCAATTACCCAGCTGCTAAAATTGCATCCAGGTTCATGACTGGGACAAAAAGCTGCAAACATCCCACAAAATGAAAGGAGATCAGGACTCCAGTGAAAGCTGAAAGTGGCTGGATCAGGGTATGAGTCGTCCAGTCCCAAAATTTGTCCTGCTAAGTACAGCAGTGTCCACCAAACTCTTCAACAGCCAGGAACTCTCCCCAGTTTCAACTCAATAGTTGAAACTCCCCCCAGAAGAGGTGCAAACCAGTGCAATAGCAGGGATATTCCACCAGGACACACCATTCCTGAAGGAACCCAGGCGAGCAGTGCCTGGCAGGGCAGCTGGGACAGCACCACTGACACACACACAGGCAGTGCAAAAAGATGATCCGGGCTGCACTGCCAACATGCCTGCCGTGCACGGAGGTGACTGGGACTGCAGTGCCAGGGAGAGGGACAGCGGGATGGCACTGCCACCACAGAAACAGCAAAGCACGGCCGTGCCAGGGCAGCCCCGCTAACACAGCGCCCAGGCGGTGTCACGGCACCACAGCACCGAGCCTGCCGGAGCCCAGGAAGCGTTCGGACAATGCTCCCGGCACACGGGGTGACTCTCGGGGATGTCCCGTGCAGGGCTAACAGCTGGACTCCACGATCGCTGTGGGTCTCTTCCAACTCGGAACACTGTGCGATTCCGTGAGCACAAGCGAAGCAAGACGACTGCGACTGTGCTGCCGACACAAAGGCGCTGGAGGAGGCGATGGCAGCTGTGTGCCAGCCCACGCCCGCCCGGCAAGGGGGCACACGGAGCTCCACACATGTGCACACACACACACACACGTACCCGCGGGGCCGGGTCCCTGGGAGAGCCGCAAGCGAGCGGACCCACGGCAACCCCACGCGGGGGGACAGGGCGAGGGGAGCGCCCGCAACACCCACAGCCAGCCCCGCACACAGACACCGCCCGGCCGGCCCGGCCCCCGCAGCTCCGCGCTCGGGACACACTGACCTGTGACGCTGGCCTGGGCCACCCGCTGCACGATCGCCTTCATGGCGCAGCGCAGCGCGGCCGGCGCCGAGCGGGGACAGCGGCGGCGCCCGGCAGTGGCAGCGGCGGCCGCGACCCGCGCACAGCGCCCCCCGGCGCACGGGAGGTGCCGCTGCAGCCCCGGCAGCGCCGCGACGGGGGATTCCATGGGACAGGGACAGGTGCGCGTCCAGGTGCTTGGCCTTCCTCTTATTCCTTTAATTCCCTCTCCCTCTTATTCCTCTTTATCCCCTTCCTGTGGGGATTTGGGGGTGCCTTCCAAAAAAGGAATATGCACGTAAGCAGATTGGCATCCGCTATTGGGACCCAGCAGGGTGCCCATAAAAATGAGTGGCTGGGAAAAGGAGGTGGTGGCTGTAAGGAGCTGAGGAGCCCATGTGGAAAGGTGGGGCCGTAGGTGCACGGGCTGGGTGGGGCTTGGGTTGTAAAAGCTCCTACAGAATCAAAGGTGTGGGCTGCAAGGGCAGGGACACTTTGCACCAGGCCAGGATGCTCAAGGTTATCCAAAACCTGCCCCTGAGCACTTCCACAGCTGGGGAATCCACAGCCTCCCCAGGCAGCCTGTTCCAGTGCCTCAGCACTGTCACAGTCAAGAACTTCTTCCTAATATCAAAACTAAATTTCCCCTCTTTTTATTTGTACCACCTCCCCCTTGTAGTATCACCACAGTTCCTGATGAAGATTCCTTCTCCCTGCAGCATCCCTGCAGGGCCCCCTTCAGCAATTGGAAGGATCTGGAAGCTGAGGTGTGTGGGCTGAGGAGATGGAGACAGCTTTCCAAACAGCAAGATGGGAAACCTCAGATCCCCTTCTGGGCAGGGCAAGATGTGTCCCAACAGGGCTGTAGGGAGAGCCCCAACAGAAACAGGGAAGGTGATGTCCATAAGGACCAGGGAAAATCCTACAGAATGAACATTAGTTCTGGCCACAGAGTTCAGGGACAGTACCCTACAAGGGGACAGCGTGTGCACGGATCAGGAAAACCCTAAAGAACAAGAGCCTGGAGCAGAACATTCAGTAAGTTTTTAGCTTACAGAAACATCTCCACACTTGTAACTCATCTCTCATGAGCTTTTATTTGAAGGACCATTAAGAACTCTGGTAACCAAGACATTAAACTATATTCCTTCCCATTTACTCATGGTTCCTGAAGTATCCATTTCAGAGCTGCCCAGCTGAGGAGCCACCCCAGGTACAGCCTGGATCACCTGGGTTTGTCCTGCTGGGAAAGCACCTTCACACCAGCAGGGCAGAGCTGCTGTTCCAGCAAAGCAAGGGACAGTTTTCCAGCAGTGCTCTGGTGCCAGGCACTGGGATGATGTTCTCACAGGTCCAGCACAATGTTCTGAACTTCTGTGCAGCTCACTTCTCAGAAGGAGGGCCATCATCAGGGACAAAGAATGACACCATACGCCTGAGCAGCCGAGTAAGGGGAGGCTGAACCTCTTTGTATGTTATTTCTGTTGTCACTGTCAATCCAAAAGGATATTCCTTAGTGTGTACTTCCTTGCGGGGTTGGCTTGCCTCAGGATCATTTTCATTCTCTAAGGAATAGAAAGGATGGTAAGGGAGGGAAGACAAAAAAGAGCACAACAATAAAAATGTTTTATCCCTTTATCATGGCAGCCATGTATTCTTTTTGCTTTTCCTTCCATTCTGAGGACCAGATAGCAAAGATAACCATAGCCAGAAAAACTGATTTAATGGGGTAGATCAGATACCTGCCCTGGTACTGGACAATTCTCAGTACTACAGTAGCAGTAACAACAGGATTCCCAGGCTACCCACATCAAAACTAGCCAAGCAGCCCAGTGCGAATACCCATTAATTCCACTGTGTGACCACCCTCTCAGTAAAGAAATGCTTCCAACCTAATTCTCCGGCAGCACAGCTTCAAACCATTCCCACAGCGCAAATAAAACCAAAAGCTTGGGAAGAGCCTAGGGCCCGTTCCCGCGACTTGAGATATAGCACAAGCTTCTCCCATCATCACGGGATGCATCTCCCCTCAGGAGGGACACCCGGCTCACTCAGCCGGCAGCCTCACAGTCCGAAGTGCCCCGAGGGGCGGGCTGGCAACACTCAGCGTCACTTTCCCCGGCCGGGAAGCGGTGGGAGCGGGACTGCGGAATCCCAGGGGATCCCCCTCAGCCAGGAGAGCCCCGGAGCCGCCCGCGGCCGAGCTCTCCCTCACGCAAGCCCCGCCCCGGACATGACGCGCGCCGAACGGGCTCTCCCTCAGCGAGACCTCCCCAGCCCCCGGAGGTGACTGCAGGCCCCGCTGCCGGTACCGGTGCCGGTGTCGCCTTTCTCCATGCGGCCGTAGTAGATGAGAGCGCCCAGCGTGGTCCAGGCGCCCAGCGAATAGACCAGCGCGGCCCTGGCGTTCCACAGGGCGGCGCGCGCCGGCTTCATGGCCGCCCGCCCGGAAGCCCCGCCCCCAAAAGGGGCACGCGCCGAGGGGCGGGGCATGCGCAGGGGGCGGGGCAAAAGGAGCCAAGGGCCGCCCATGGCAGCGACAGCGGGGTTTGGGGACAACGCTATGGAACAGTGCTCCTACCCCGTTTTGTTTTTCATTAATACAGCTCCCCACTTGCTGGGAGACCTCTTAAGAACTCTTAAAAGAGAATTCTTAAAAGTTAGGCTAAAGCTGTCAAAATCTCTGTTGGCTAAGACACCTTTCAACTCTAATTAGGATGTGTGGAAAACGCAGAGTGAACAGAATATAGACAAACGGCAATACAAATAAATTAGAAGGGAGAAGTAAAAAACTCTCCCTGAATGTTTATTTCGTGTAACAGTTAAAATCCTTAGTTTAAAAGAGAGGAAAGGAAATGTAAATGAATTGGTCCACTTCTGTCATCAACACGATCCATGTAAATCTGCTGCTGCTGCTGCTCAGTGTGATCAGTCACGATGCACTAGAGACTGCCAGCTTTTTCAGGTGGTCCATGAACACCTGGAGACTCACATCATCTGTCAGGATTGGAGCTCCTGATTCCTGCAGAAAAAACAAAGAAATAACAAGCCTAAAATACTGCTGCTAACACAGGGGATGAACTGAAAGCAAATCAAATGTCTGAATTCATTGCCTGCCAAAACCTTTTTCTCCTGCAAAACCCAGATGCCACTCTTTGGCAACAGCACTGACATTATCCTCTCATACAATCTGAACTGCTGCAGGGAAGTCTCTTCTTATAAAGCACTGGGAATTTTGCTGCCCAAAGGTAAGCAAAGAGGATAAAAAAGTCTAATATTCTCAGCTAAATTAGATCTACATGTATCCATATGCCAGTTGCCTTTTCCAGAATAATAAAAATGCATGACATCCAGGCTTGAAAACTCCATTCTGATCATCCAGTGCTACCATGATAAACAACCAAAGACAAATGTAATGATGTTTGCGGCCCCTTGGTGAGACAGGATGGCCACTGCACACACACAAAAGTGTCCATGTGTATTTTACAGCATTCCCAAACATGAGCACCTCCTGCATTGCTTACCTGGCCCCAGGCATAGAGGTTATTGTGGGTCTGAGAAGGATTCACTTTAGACAGGAGGAACCGGGCCTGTAAAGACAAAAGAGGAAGAGTTTGGTAAAATGAGAGCCCTGTCTGCTCCTTCAGGCTTCATCCCACTCTAGATGCATGACCAGCAATGTTCCTCTGCTTTTGCAAGGTACTAATTTAACTTAAGCAGGTTTCAAGCCCGGAAATCCCTGCTCCACAGAGTTTGTCTCCCAGGGGCACTGAGTGCCCTGCTCCAGCAGGCTGTGCCCAGCTGGCAGCTCTGATTCCATGGCACAGGAAACACCAGCACTGCTCTTCTCCCCCTGCCACATCTGCTCTTCCAAAAAGGGCTCAGTGCAAGACCAGTGTAACAGGGTCACATCAAAAATCAACACCAAATCTTTGGTTTGGAGCATCAGTTCCTGCCCCTTCACTGCTACAGGTACAGTATACTGCAACTCCAGGAAGAGTGAAAATAAGAACAGTTTTATATCCTCATTCAGTGTTTGAGAGTGAAGATACAGATGGTCAGTCATTCAGCATTACTGTCCTAGCAAGCTAACTACAGACACATAGCCAAATAATTTATTTCCCACCTTTCTACTGGGGAATAAAAACATATTTAAGTTGGCTTTCCCATTTTTTCCACTCTCAGATTTCATAACCATATCCAGCAAGTGATCAGCCTATTAAAAGACAGAGTTGTAGCAAAAGCTGATAAGAAAATATGTAAGCTCTGTACTTTGAAGAGCTAAACTGTGTTTGACTACCAGAACCATCCTTTCAGAAAAGAAAAATGAGCCATTTGCTCTAGGCAGCAACAGAAAGAGTTCCTCCAGAAAGTTCCTTACCTGACTGCCCCCGTGCTCAGTGTGGATGTAACGTGGCATTGGGAATCTGGTCTGCAGGATTTCCTGGGCATCATCCAGTGGGGCTTGCAGGAGGTGCTTAAAGTTTTCATATTCAGGCATGTCTTGGTAGCCAGCTTTCTGCCACTGGGCAATAGTCTATTGATGGGACAGGGAGGAAAGGAAAATGGAGCAGAGATGTCTACAAGCCTCCCCTTTTTACCCTGAGAATGCTACATGTGCTTCTGCTGAGGGGCAAACACACCTTCACTGCTGTGCCTACAACATTGCTTTCTGTCCCTGAATTTAAGGCACCCCACACAAAACCTGGCAGCAATTTGTGCAGTGCCAGAGCAGTTTGTTGAAAATCTTCAATATGCTTCAGCCTGTGCCAACACAGAAATGAAGCACTTATAAATCACTGACTTTTTGAATCTGGCTTGGCCTTACATGCACCATATGTCTGCACCAATTCCTTTGTACATACACAGGTCAGACACACAGCTCTTCCCTTGTCTGAATTTTACCCACCTGCTGAGTGTCTTGCTCTGCAACAGAAAGAAATTCCTTAAGAGAATTCCAGAAGATTTTTAGAAAGGGACAGTATCTAAGCATTTCCCTCAGTCATGAGAGAAGGAACAGCAGCTTTCAAAAACATCCAGTATTTAGAACTGGAAAACTGCCTGATTTCTTGAAGAGTCTCAGTACCTAAGTATGAAAACCCTGCAAGAAAAAGTCTGTCACTCCTCTGAAAATACTTGCAACTCTGTTAAAGTATGTATCATCTTGTAACTCTGCTTTGCTTCATTTCCAGTTTCTCTGACCTTTTCCAGGCATGGTAAGGGACCCCCTTCATGGCCAAGCCAACACAACAGCTGCTATGATATCTGGTCTGTTTGAGCTAGGTCTCATAAGCTCTTGGAGATTTATATCACACCCAAGACAGCTCAGCTACCTTAGAAGGCATAAAATCAGCAGGATGGCTTCTGTGGTAGTGTTAGAAATAGAAAAGATTTATAAAAGGCAAAATAACAAAATGCTTCACAGAGAAAAACTAAGCCAGGTTCTTGCTCCTGGTAAAACACCTCACAAAAGTAATTGGCTCCTTTATTGTCTTCTTCTTCTAGTAAATTGCTTAGGTGGAACTTTTTGGCTCCTGTCCAATTAGTTATCCTTAAGTTTGAGGTGAAGTCCCCCAAGTCCTATGAGGTGTATTTTTACCTAATTGAGGAAAGAAACTTCTAGGCTTTTTTCCCTTTTAAGGAGACAAAAGATAGTTTTATCACTCCATCAACAGAGAGCACATTAGTGCTGTACTGCTACTTGGTGCAGAACATATCTTAGTGACTCCAGTATTATTTTTACTCTGACAGTGATGGAATTGTATTCCAACAAGCAGCATGTACATGACATGGTCATGATGCTGTGTGGGCTTTGCAAGGAGTTAGTTTGTTAATATTTCATACTAGCAGCAAAGCTGGCTGCATGCATGGCAGGAGGGAAGGAACACAAAAAGTGAGAGAGAGTGTGTTTCACCATACCTCACCAAGGTAGATCACTATCTGGAAGAAAGTATCCATCAGGAGGATTCTGTCAGGAAGAATACTGCTGCTGTCCAAAAGCACTGGCTGGGGAAAACAAAGAACAAAGTCAGGCACCCCTAAGCTCTCAGATCTCAGGATGTCAGAGAGCAATTTCTATGCCCATCCAAGTGTAATTTGATATGATCTTGAATAAAAATATCTTGTCCTTTAATTATTTTTTTTTAATCTACAAGGGCCTTTTGGCTGAAATAGTGTTACTTCAACTCATTATTTTGAGTTGATTGAGCTCTTCCTGGAAAACACAGACTCACCTCAGGAGGCCCATGGAAAGAATAGGCATAAAGGATGGGCTGGATCATAATGAGGGACTGGGTCAGGTCCTGCCTGGCAAAGTGGTGCCGGTAATAGGAAGACTCATCCGGGCTGTTATTGAAGACCTGCAGGAACGGGGAGCGGCGCAGGTGGAAGATGAACTGCAGCAGAAAGGGGAGTGAGACAACAAATGTCAGCCAAAGTGCCAAAACATCTCAACCCAATTCCAGTATTTTTGAACAGCAAATTCTTTGGGGAAAAGTCTGCCCCTTAGTAACTCCTCAGACTTCTTCCCTTACCAATCTCTTGGAGTCTGAACTACAGGACGGGTCCATTACATTAAAAAAGCATCTGTTCCTCCCCTCCTGAATCTGATAAACAGTGCCAGATGTTTCATCCACTCCCACTCACCCCTGCACATTTTTCCCATGGCTGTGGGAAGTGACATTCTTACCTGAGGATACAAAGAAAATGATTCTGACAGCCTAAAGGAGTTGGGATCATCTTTGTTGTACTGTCCAAATTTCTGACACTGTTGGAAGCAAAATGGGTACTTTGGTTATCTCTTTTTTCTATTTTTTTCCCTTTTTTAATAGAATTTACATCTCTTTTTCTAAAGGGTGTTCTGTTAATTTTTAAACAATCAAGGTATGAACCTGACAAGAACAAGTACTACAGTATTTACAGGCTATTTTTCTTTAAGTCAGTGGTTTTTCTGTCTTACTGGAATGAGAATGAAGACTTAATCTATTTTCATATATATATATACATTCATAAAGTCTAGATTTGAAATTATCCAAGAATGAAAGAAATGGTGCCTCTACAGCACTACCCTTTCTTTTTCCATTAATTCAGGGCTATTACGCCTAAACTGGTCTGCAACCTATGGAACACTTCTTGCAGAACAGCAGATAAGTATTTCACCATTTCATTGAAAATAAGTATCAGTGGTTTTAGGAATTAAACTCTAAATGATCCCACAGTCATTGCAGCAAACAGTTTTCCCCTGTTTGTGCTTGTGCTCCAATCTCTATTTGACTGGCCCTGGTTTTTTAGGGTCTGCTGTGCCAACCCCACATGGGTGTTTGGACAAGACCATCACTGATTTAGACAATTTGGGCTTGTGAAATTCAAAGCAAGAGACATTGTGAGGTTGCAGAATTAATTCAGATTACTATCCTGAACTTGCCCATATCTGAATGCTGTGTCCTGTTGTGGGCTCTCCAGTGCAAGACAAACATGGAAATGGTCTAGCAAATACAAACAAACTGGCCTAGCACAGGCCACCAAGTTAGTCAGGGGTTGGAGCATCTTATGAAGAAAATGAAGCTGAAGAAGCTGGGTTTGTTCAGCCTGGTGAAGAGTGAGATCAGGGAGTCAATTTGCTGTCTACCTGACTGGTAACTGGGGTGTCACAGACATCTTTTTCACTAAAAATCCTTTCTTTAGGATTTTCCCTTCTGGGAAGCTGAGACCCCAGAAAAAGAATGCAAACAATGGTTATCTGCTGCTGCGGAATGTAACAGGTGGATTTTTGATTGGGCCATCTTGAATGTTTATAATTAATGGCCAATCAAGGACCGAGCTATCTTGGACAGAGTCTGAGAGAGCTGCCTTTTGTTATTCTATTCTTTTCTATTCTTAGCTTAGCTAGCTTCAGAGAGAATCGTTTCCTTTCTATTTCTTTTTAGTATAGTTATAATGTAATATCTATATCATAAAATAATAAATCAAGCCTTCTGAACATGGAGTCAACATTCACATCTCTTCCCTCATCCAAGAACCCCTGTGAACACTGTCACACTGGGGAAATGGAAATTCTGATTAAGAGATAGAGGCAGGGAAGAAAAAAAACAACAACCGAACAACAGTGACTGTGACCAGACATTGGAACAGGCTGTCCAGAGAAGTGTAAGAAATCCCACCTTTGGAAATTTCAAAACACAACTGAAAAGACTTGGAGCAAGCTGCTCTAACTTTAGAACTGGTCCTTTAAGCAGGAGGGTTGAACCAGTGACCATCCCACCTGCATTATTCCATGTTTCACTATCCCTTATTCAATCCCTTTCAGCATGGCGGGATGTTCACTTATCCCATCCTAAATTTGCTGATCCCACTGGGTTCTGAGTTATTCCACGCTACAGCGACGTCACCATGATCCGAGCACAAACAAAAGTGAATCACAAAAATTTCACTGAAATCACTGAAATCAAAAATGCCCCCAAGCTCAGGTGTTGGCCTTACCAGCCTGATGAGCTGCCTGTCCAGCCAACGCAGAACATCAGGTCCCTCCTCAGACTCAGCCCTGTACACTCCCAGCCGTGCCATCAGCACCGCAGCCGCCTCCTGGTCAAACGCGGCCTCGATGTGCTGGAGCTGAGTCTGTGCATCTGCCCAGCTGCAGAGTGAGCAAAGGGTTAATGCCACATGCATCCACGGGTGCCAATGCAGCAAAAAGCCAGGAATCCCAGCACAGATGGGAGCTGAAGCTGCTGCCACTCTGCAGAGCGCTGGCACGGGGTACTCACTTTCTGGCTATGGTGGTGACACGAATGCGCTTCTGCGTGCTGGAGTGTTGGTAGTGGGTGACAAACTGCACTGCCCCCCTGCCTCCCTGAGGGATGGGTGCATTGTGCTGCAAATGAAACACAAGCACAGACTTCAAAACATGATTTCCAGAACTCTTCCCAGCTGTAACAAGCCCCCACAACACACAAAAGAAATAGACACACACAAAAAAATTCTGAAATTATTTCCACATCACAGAACTGCTGCTTTGCAACCATCCACCTGCTACACAGGGGGTGCCACAGCATTATCTAGACCTGTAAGAAGTGAAAAAGATGATTTAAAAAAAAAAAAAAACAGGACTTACCTGATTTACCACTTCAAAGTAAATGGCCAGAGTTGTACTGGGATCCAGACTACAGATTTTCCATTGAGATGTCCCTCCAATTCCAAGTTCCTGCACAGAGTCAAAAAGAAAGCAGCAATTTTCCTCTAGCAGCAGGAAAGGCAAGCTTATGTTAAATTCTGATCAGATGTACAAGTAATGGCAGGCCTTCTAGAGTGCTTATCTTTTGGGTGTGAATGAAGTTACTGAAGGCCATACAGTTAAAAGAAGCCTTAGGAAGCAAGAATTTAGTCTAAGAAAGACTGTCATTTCCTAGGGAAGTTTCCTGGAAAACTCTGATATTCTGATTCAACTGTAGGTCTAGACTGAAACTTTCCATTGTATATTTATTTCTTTATTAAAGATTTTTCCATGTCAGAAACTTACATTTTCAGACACACATGGCCCTTTAGCATTCAGGGATATGCATGGTCCAATGGCTCCTGCAATTTTCAGCTCCCTGGAGGTCTTGAACAAGGTAAAAAAAAAAAAAGTTTGCATTTTTTTTTTTTAATGAAGTCAGTCAAATAGAATACACACAGTCTAAATGAGTTGCTCAGCTTTAATGAGATGGTATTTTCCCAGACCACCCACTGCTACAATTAGTGAATCTGCAGAACCACATTTTAATAATGAAGACATATTTATAGGGATGAAACTGTGTGAAATGTTCCTTGTTGAGTGAGGAGAGGCTGCTTTAAATAAAACATAAACAAACCAAACAAATAAAACAAAAAACCCACACAACAACAACAACAAAATTACTAAGCTTCCAAATAAATATCTTCTCCCAAAGAAGCACTACATCTTACCTCAAACATGTAGACATTCCTACACCCCAAACATCCCAGAAACTGCAATCAAACTCATCTCTCACCTTCACATCCAGATTTGCACCAAAAGCCATCCGAAATTCCCCATTGTAGCCCTTGCTAAATACCCTCTGGAAGGTCTGCTTGAAGAGAGAAGTGTTGAAGGAGTCTCCCATCACCATGTGTCCTCTGGGAAAGAAAAAACAAGGGAACTGAAGCAGTTGGGAACTAGAAGCACAAAGGATACATCCCTGAACCTCTGACACATGCAAACACATGCAGTTACAGCTTTAGAGCATGCCTTTGCATAGGCAGGATTCATACCAGGGAGTGCAGATTCATGGGTGCCTCCTACAAAGCCACACGGGTTAGTGCTCCACCTTTGTCAGATTCCTTTCTCAACTCTGTTTCTTGCCATTGCTTCCTTCAAAACGTTTGTGTTTCAACCCTGGAAAGCTCTTTGCTCAGGCTGCTTTCCCTGAGCAGGGCTGGAGCCACCCACACCACACCAGAAGGTGCTGGGCCTCCCCTAAGTGCCCTGGCAAACCCAGGCCTGACCAGATGCAGCTCAGTCACACATCCACAGGGTCAAACAGTCTCTCTTCTCCTTGCTGAGCACTGAGGGGTTATTTGCAAACACCTTGCACTTGCAGTAAGACATGCCAAGTCCCCAAAAGGCTTGGGTTAGCACACAGCCTTCCTCAGAGAGATCATTTCTAGCAGTATGGGACAGAGACATTTATCCCTTAAGACATGTCACTTAAAACTGGGCCCAGGGAAGTCAAGAATCTCTGGAGAAAGCATAAGCGAGCTGTTAAGCAGAGAAAATCTGGCCCACACAAGGAAAGCTTCTACCCACCATTGAGTTTTCTAACAGCAGTGCTAATTCACATGCTGCTTTGAGACTCCAGAAATGTGGACTGGGATCAGGTGAGGCTTGCCATATAATTCCTGGCAAATTCAAACCACAGTTTAGAACAGAACGATAAAAACCCTTCTGCCCTGCCAGCACACCTAATTGCTTCCTGAACTATTCTCCCCCTCCAGAAAACCCCCAAAAAGCAGGTGGCAGCTGTGTGCTGCCCTGCTGTGAACATACCCAGTGAGGTTTGCACAGCACTTCATCTCCAGCAGTCCTGTCTGGTCCAGGGCACAGGCGTAGATGTCGATGCAGTGCCCGTTGGCCGCAGAGCGGTGGGCCAGGGTCTCGTAGTGCTGGGAACACACACTGGGGTTAGGAGGCTGCAAAGGGCAACTTCTGCTGTCCCCACCTCAGGCCAGCACAAGGGACACATGGGACAACCACCAGGGCTGTGGTAGCTAAAGAGATGTTGGCTGCAGCACACTGCTCCCTTCTAGGATGAGGGATGCATTTGGATGAGCCTGAGTTTATTGTCTCAAATATAAACATAAATGACAAGGGATCATCTAGTCTGTGATGACTTGCTGGGAACCCAAAGATAGTTAAGAGAACAGGTGTCATCCTGCTTTTCTCTAAGCTGTCAGGCACATTTCACATCTGACATTTTTTTCTATTTTAATGAAAGAAGACAAAGGAGGCTTTCTGGAAACAACCAGTTCTTGGGAGATTTGTTCCTCTCCAAGAGGAGATACAATGATGGGGATGAACAAACTCTCCACCCACCACCAGCTAAGAAACAACACTGAAATACTTTCTTCTCTGAGAAGGCACAAGACCATGATGGAGAACTAACTAGGAGGAAGCTTTTTTACCCTTCCCTTAACCATCCTCATAATTTAGTGTACACAAAGACACAGATTATTTCAAGGACAACCATGCAACCCACAAAGTGTTCTGACACAACATTCAGTTTCAGCTTTTAAACACACCCATCAAGCCCTAGTACCTACTTTGGTGGCCTTCTTCATGAACCTTGCATTGTCCTTCTCTATGTCATGCCAGGAACGGATGGGGGTTTTCAGCTCATCTCCCACCACCATGCCTGGCCCCTGTGTTGGTGGCCCACCTGTGAACAGCATTATTCTGGCCCCTGTGTTTGGAAATGTGCCCTAAAATAAAAACAAAGACTTATATCAAAAATGGGGAGGAGGGGGAAAAAAAGGGGAAACTGATTAAAAAGCAACAATGCTTTCTTTAGAGAAGGATGTGCACGTGCTCCTGCAATGTCAGTGGGGACCTGTCCCTGCTAGAGGCCACCTCAATAAACAGTGATGCACTTCCTGACAGTCACAGCACTCAGATAAACTTTAAACTCAAACCATATCAAGCTTCATGTCTTCAAAACAGGAAACAGGCAGTTTCTGTTCTCTTTACTTATACCTTAGATAATACTTAGAAAAATCCAGTACTTAGCATCACCTCTTGTGTAGCAACACACACAAGAATCAGAAACCTTTAAACACCTGCAAATTTTACCATTTAGATGGTACTTTCCAGCTCACTCTACATTAGCTGGTGCTGGCACAGCTCAAATGTCAGCAGTGACAAATTGCAGCTCTGCACCCCACTGTAACCCAGCTGCACTCATGTGCTTACTTTGGCCTGCTCATCCCAAACAGCAGATTAGAAGTACCTCCAACAAGCCAACTGCAATGGAAAGAGCCACTCCAGTAGAACGCAGGGGTCTCTTTCCCTGGGTCACTGGCCATGGGTCCCTCTGCAGCTCTCCAAGCAGATCTGTTAAATTCATGTCAATCTTATGCACAGGCTGTAGGAACCTGCAAAAATATAAATACAGTGTTTTCCGGCTTCTAAGTGTGGAGAAGAAAAAACTGCCTCTGTTGTTTGCCAGACACATAAATTGCACTGAGACAATAACCAGAAACAAAGAGACATGTAGCAGGTTGTCTTCTTATATGCAAACTTTCCAAGATAACAAGCCTATGCAAAATAAAAAATTTGATCAAAGCAAGACATCAGGAACTGACAAGAAGGCAAAGTCACATAAAGAACAGGAAAGAAGTTCAAAGGTGAGTCTGCTGAAAGGCATGAGAGCTACCACTGAAAAAGAGAAAACTGTGTTCAATGGAGGTAAATAACTGTGACAAGACAATACCATTTAAATCTTCCTTCCCCTCCTGGGAAACCCAGGGTTAGAAGCATGACCTACAGTTATAAAGGGGCATAAAACATCTGCCCTGCTGCGTGTTGTGAAGCTTACCTGCTGGAAATAACAGGCTGCTCTGGAGTTTGAAGAGGTCTTCCCTGTTGCATGGGGACAGCTGGCCTTGAAAGCCCAAGCATATCCTAAGAACAGTAAAGAGGAAGCAGAGATTTACTATTCAAACACTAAACATATCACTTGTATTATTATTTCATATACCCTAAGGCCTGCAATACTGCAGCATTAAATATATTTAAATCTATAAAATTATTAATCTTTGTACCGCCATTAGGAATGGATCATGGGTCCAGTATGTGAGATACACAAACTCAATTCTGAACAAGCTTCCAAGACATTTCCAAAGGCAAAAAGGACAGATACTGGGAGGGCAACAGGCTCTCAGCTGAGAGCACCAAGCCCTCCTTTCTCCCAGAGAGCCCAACAGAGCTGGGGGGTACAAGCCCCCGGCCTGAGGGAAGGCAGAGCACACCTGGATTTGCTTGGCTGTCAGGTCCTTGGTGCCCCGGAACACGTAGCTCTTGGAAATCCCTTCACAGCTCAGCTCGTGAACCTGGACCATCCTGCCAAAAGTGATGAGCCCCACCAGGGCATCAGGGGGCAGCAGGCTCAGGGACATCTGCAGGGACTCCTTCAGGGCCTGCAAATCCTCCTCCTCCAAGCACGTGTCCACAACATACAGGAAGATCAGCGGCGTCTGCGGACCTCGCTGACGGGGGAAGAAATGACATTTCATAAAGCCTCCAGCCAAGGAATAAAATGAGCTCCTTCTTAAGCACCTTGCAGACATGGTATTTATTTGTATTATCCTAGGAATATTTTACACATATATCATTTGTCACAAATAAGACAATTCTGGGAGCTCCAGACTTGCCTGTGGTTCATTTACCTGCACTATGTATTCAATGGTTGAAAACTGAGGCATAAGCTCTGCTGGCTGATTGACTTCAGAAATGCCAGCATATGCTGGGGGGAACTGAAAAAGAGAACAAAAAATTAGGACAAGGAAGCTGCAGGGCAAAAATGTAGGGCTCTCTTCTGCAGCACAGAGCCTGCCCTGCTGATGATGTGGTTATTCAACTTTTTATTTACTGCCACTGCACCAATCTGATTAATTCATTACAAGAAACCCACAGTGCTTTTCCTAAGCACAGACAACAAGTGGCCAGCAGGATGGACTCAATCCGGTGTAAATAAAAGGTAAGGCTACAGCAGCAACAATGCAGTAGTTGAAATTCTTTTAGCCATAGTTTCTGATGGCAAAAGTCTACTCAAATCTAATGAATTCCATAATCTGCAGGAATATTAAATATCAGATGCAAAAAACACACTGAGATACATGGAACAAAAAAGCATTTTTATCTCCTTGCTGGGATCTGCATGCCAGTAAAACCACTGACAGTATGTCAGACTGTACACTAGCCTGGGGGTTCAGCAAGAGAAGCAGGCCAAGGGAAGGGATTTAGAGAAGCAGAATTTATGTTTCATGTCCAGGGACATGAAATAGTGTTCACTGAAAAGGTGGAAGTGCTCTTTCCAACTCACCTGGTTTCTCTGAAAACAGAAGTTACAAGCCCAAAGCTTGGCCCGATAGTCAACTTGGCTGCAAGGGAAAGATGAGGCATTGGTGTCACTTCAGGAACAATTTCACAGCAATTAATTCATTAATCCCTGCTGATTCACAGCACTGAGGAAGAAACAGACACTCCAGCTTGAACAGCAAGTGTTTCAGGGACCAGACTCTTGTTCTATTATTAGGAAGTTCATTAGATAATCCAGCCCTGCCATTTCCAGGCTTGTCAGCATGAGAGACCACTGCCAGCTCTCTGAAGCTCAGCCCTTGGCAGACACAGACTTGGGTCTAATCATTCTTTCACTGCACTTAGGCTCATCTCATGTCCTATTGTTTGTGCAGCTGTAGCACACAAGTGCTCCAGGGTCAGAGCAGCAGGAGCCATCCACCCAGATCTTGTGCAAACACAGAACAAACAGGCTGTTCCCTGGCCCACAGAGTTTACTCTCCTCAGCCCAGTATAACATCCTGCTAGTGCAGGATGCCACGTTCTCCTTCATGGCTTTGATCTCATTTCACTTCCTCTTACTGGCATTCCCGGCTTTTTCTCAGCCCAACACCACGCTCTGAGCATGGTGATCATCACATGATCTTTGGATTGAGATATTCCTCTAAAATTACTTCATTATGCTCACACTGGAACTGACCTACAAGCAGCAGGATGTGTAGCAAGCAGGAAAACAAGTGAACATCAGAGTCCAGAGCACTCAAATCATTAGATTTGAGTATACCATTATAATGGGCATCTTTGTCTATTATGAGGTTTGTCATTCAGCATTAAATTCTCTGGGATGCTGACAGGACTCTCTGTCTTAACAGCCTCCCTCAAAGATCCTCCTGTGCCCTCTGCTCTTGCCAGCTCTAGTAACAGGCATGTTGATGTATGGATTTTAACAAGCCCACCACATCTAAATCAAAGAGGCTGCCAAGCACGGGGCAGAGACAAAGGGCAATAAGGAAGCAGTGAAGCCCAGATGAAAATCAGGTCCCCTTCCAACATCCCCATACGAGCATCTCCTACCAGAGAGGGTTGAGCACAGCTTTGCAGGTGGGCCTGCTGCAGAGCACTGGCTCATACTGCACGGGGGGCAGGTCCAGGCGCTCCTTCAGCGGGGTCAGCAGACAGGCCAGGGGCACAACCATCCTGGTGGCCTCCAGCCTGCTGGAGGGCCACACGTTCCAGCTGAAGCGCACCCCGTCGCGCTCCTCGTTCTGCTGGATGAACTCCAGGTACGTCGCCATGGCCCCCAGAAGCTCCTGAAGGACAGAAAAATGCACATTCAGGTCATTGGTGTGGGCAACAGACCTGCAAAGGAGCTCAGCACATCAGCTACAGGTGAGGGCACAAGGCACTGCAGGACAAACCAACACAGCACAATGCATTAATCCCATCATCAACTAAACCACGTGACTCCATTAATCTCTTCTGTCCAGTGCTCTCATCAACGTTACAGCCAATTAAACCACCAGCAAATCCAACAAAGAAACGAGGAAAGCCGACACTCAAAGGCAGAATGCAAGAGGTTGTTTTTTTTTTTTTCTTATGATTCACTTTTAACATCTCAAAATCAGCCTCAAGGCAATCCTGCCTGACTGGGTCAGTAAAGGAAAACAGGCCAGATTTGCAACACGTCCTGGAGCCTTCAGCTGAAATGCTGCAGCGAGAAAAGGAGGCCAAGTCTGACACCAAACCAGCCACAAATGTCACCAAGCTGCCAGCCTGACCTGCTTACAAAGGGAAGGGAGTACATGACAAAATATCAAAAAACACCCACTCTGCATGGCATCATTGTCCCACTGTAAGGAAGGAACTGAGAGTCCAGAAGACTTCAGAAAACATCAAGAAGGAATATCCCCAACACAACAGGAGTCATTCTCTGTGTTGTCTCACTAAACTCTTCAAAATAAGGCATAAACAAGAGCTTCCAGGCCATCACTACTTTTGATTTCTCTGAGAAAGGCAAGGACAAGCTTACCAAAACACTTACTTGTCAAACCCAGACCACAGAAACACCACACAGCACTAGCAGCAACTCAGAGAGCCAAAAGCAGCAGCTCCACAACCTGCTTCAGACAAGGAAACTCAGAGGTTCACCTACAGCTGCAGATGCTCCAGGATTACCTTACTCCTGGTCCTCACTGCAGGTGGGATATTCAGGAGGGCCACACACATGAAAAATCAGAGGCAACACCTCCCCTCAGAGGAGGGGAAGTTTTGGTGTAATATTTTCCTACAGAACTCCAAATTCACTGACATTTTCCTCTATGCTATTAAGGATGTAAATCAAGCTTAGGTAGAATTGCCCCATGTTTCCATCCCCTCATTGGACGGACAAACAGAAGGGTTCACAACACAAACAGGTCTGTCAAGGTGAAACTCAGAGCTGAGTCTGCCTGTAAAAGACCCCGCACACCACAACAGCAATACACACATTTGACAGCTCAGGCATGCAGCACAGCCACAGGGTGAATTTACTCCATGTTTCTCCAGCTGCAGCCCAGCATCACTTCCCTGCCCCAGGCAGAGCCCTGACTGCCAAGCTGGGTTTGCCATGAGTCGGGGCCCTGCTTTGGGGTCAGGACAGGTGTAATGGCCCAGCTGGTGTGCTTGGCATGGCTATGGGGGCCACCACAGACCCCAGTGCAGCCATAGGTGCCACCTCCGCCCCCAGACCACTGATCCCCAGCACGACCATAGGGGACCCTCCGCAGGGGACACGCCTGACCCCAGCCCTGCCCTGGGGGACAATGCCGATGCCCAGCCTGGCCGAAGCGAACAGCGCCGAACCCCTGCTGCTCTGTGGGGCACTGCTGACCCCATGAAAGCACCGGGCCAGGGGACACCGCTGACCACGCTCCACACCCCTTCAGGGAACACCACTGACCACCCTCACAGGGGACGCCCCCTTCCCCCTCACAGGGGCCGTCACTGACCGCCTGACACCGCCTGGGTCGCTCAGGGGCACAGACCCCCCCATCTCCATTCCCATTCCCGTTCCCGTTCCCATTCCCATCCCGTCGGAGCCCCGCCGCTCCCACCTGCCCGCGCCGCTCGCGCCGCTCCCTCCCGGCACGCCCCGCGCGCCCGGCAAGGCCAGCTCAGCGGTACGCGCTGCCCGCCGCCAACATGGCGGCCGCGGCGGCACGCCCGCTGAGGCTCCGCCGCCATCTTAGCTGAGGGCACGCCGCGCCGCCCTTCAAAAGGAGGGGAGAGGCGTGCCCCTACCAAACTTAGCGGGGCGGCAGCGGAGCTTATCTTGGCTAAAGGCGGCAGGGTCCGCCTTGGAATGGCGACGGACGGGGTTACCCGCCCAAGTGTGGGATGCGGTGCCGCGTTCCTTCCCTGGCACGGCATGAGGGAAGCAGCTCTGCCCTCACGGGGCTCGGCTGCTTGGGAGCGCGCTGTCCTGTTCAGCCGGGAGCACAGAACTTCCTGGTGTGAAAAATGCGTATTTTATGATTGGCTTTTCGCAAATATTGAAATGAATATTATATGTGTTGTGTTAGAAATTTACGCTGTATTATTTTTCTTAATTAGTGTGCTAAATACAGTTTTAGGTTATAATAAAATGTTAAAATAGAAACGATGCTATGTAAGATACTTTTTCAAAAAAGGACTCACAGCGAGATAGCAGCCACAGGACACCTAAATCTTTCAGAGAAAGAGAATTTATTGCTCTCTTATCAGAAAAAATTATAATTCTAACGGCTTGAAGACGCTGTTAGGATTATGAGGAAGAAGTTGATGATGACCAGACAGAATCCTGTGTTTGAATGGAATTTATGCATCATGGATGAGGTGTATGAATGTGCAACAGGCTGTTGCTTTTAAGGATTAATCCTCTGTTAACGTGGGTCCTTTTTCGGGCTTATTTTGCCCAGAAAGAGGTACCCGGTCTGTCCATAACTCTTTATTTCTATTGTCTTATATTGTCCTAATTCAAATTGTCCAAATTATTATTACTCTAATTGTATTACTATTTTTATAACCATTTTATTCCTATTAAACTTTTTAAAATTTTAAAAACAAGTGATTTCCTGGTTTCTTTCTTTTAAATGCAACAGAAATCTGTGTTTGGAATGTGCAGAGTACAGTTCCAGGTCCAAAACAAAGCAAAATGAAATGCTGTCTGAGGTGAACATTAGTTCATACTAATAGTAGCATACCACTGATGTGTGTATGCTAAAGTGTGTAAAATTCAAACTACTAGTATTGCTAACGTTGTCAGGTGTAGGATGAACATTCTCAGCCCAGGACTGGCTTTCCAAGTAGGAGGCAAAGCAAATTTGCTTTTCTGAAGTTGTCTGTTTGTTTACAGCTTCCTCCCACTGCCACATCTCAGCAGCAAAGTGTCTTACCAGGAACCAGGGCTTCAAGGCCACAGTGCCCCCCCTGCAAACATTAGATTAACTAAAATATTGAGCAACTATTTTGAGTTTGTGTCCTGTTTTGGACTTTTAGAGTTAATTTTCCTCCCTCAGAGCTGGTTTAGTGCTGCATTTTTTGATTTAGGATTAGGAAGATGTTGATAACACCCTGATAATTCAGTTCTTGCTGAGCAATTCTTATGCTAAGTCAAGGATTTTTCAGGTTCTTCCTGCCAGCTAGGAAGCTGGGGCTGCACAATAATTTGGAAGGGGACAAAGGCAGGACAACTGATCCCTAGTGGCTCAAGGGATATTCTTTTTCCTTATCATATGCTGAACAATAAAACTGGGGGAGAGTTGGCTGCTGGTTTGCAGCCCACTGCTCTGGCACTCCTTGGGCAATGGTCAGCAGAGGGGGAGCAGCTGTATTGTTCATTACATGATTTATATAATCTTTTACCACTATTTCCCCCTCCTTTTCTGCCCTGTTAAACTGTCTTCATGTGAATCTACAAGCTTTACTTTTTTTTTACAATTGTCTCTCCCATCCCACTGGGAAGGAAGTAAGGGAACATCTGTGTGGTGTTTACCTGTCTGCTGGGTTAAACCAAAGCAGTTTGGAAGAGGAGCACAATCTTAAAGCTCTGTGTCTGTGGAACAAATAACCCAAATAAAAGCTTTCCCAAAAGCATTTCCTGAAAGAAGCACAAGCTTGCTCCAAAAGTGGGAGAAAGGAGAACACCACAGGCTGCCTATACAAGCCTAAACTTGGTTTGTGTTTAACAGCTGAAAGAGAAGAGAGCTTTGAGCTCTGGTTCCTGTCCTCCCCATTCCTCCTGCAGAGTGAGCAAAGTGCAATGACCAAGTTTCTCATGGTGGAAGTGAATATTTTCAACGAGAACATGGACACCATCTATGGAGCTTTGAGTCTCCTCCAAGCTGCAAGCTAAGCTGGGCTCAGTGTGCCTGAGGAGGGCCCAGCCATGCATTTCTCACAGGTGAAATGGCAGAAAGTCCCAGCCAAGCAGAGCAAGAGGAGGGAAAGGTGGTCTGTGTGTGGCAGAGGACAGCTCTGTTTGAGGTGTCTGTACCCTCTTTCAAAGCATCAAGTGTTTAGCAACAATAGGAGACCCAGACTCCACTCACTACAGTTTCTTCCCAAAATCTGGGAAAGATTCTCTGCATGTGGAGGCAAAAAAGAAACCAGTTTGGCTTAAGACCGAGCTTTTTCCCTGTTGGAGCCATCCCAGGAAGAGACAGGAGATGGTGCTCTAACAGCACCAGAGGAAGAACAATTACCATCACACCTCCAGCGGCTCAGTTACTATCAGAGTAAAAATACAAAAACCGCAGCCAAACAACCAAACCCAGGGAAAAACTGAACAGCCACTCAGCCACGGGGAAAATGTTTTCACTACCAAAGCTTCAAGTTTGCCATTCAACCTCATGTTTTAAACTTTGGAGTGTAGAAGCTGCACATGCCAGGCAATAGCTGCCAGCTGCGCACTGTCAGTTCTCAGTGCAGCCAGCTACCATGGTCAGTGTTTGTCTTGGAATTAAAACACAATTTTGCCCTCGATCCCGTGTGGCATCTGGGTGTGCCCACCCTCCAGCTGGTTACTACTAGTGAGGCAAGCACTCAAAAGAGGCTCATGGGCTGACAGCAGGATCAGGGCTCATGAAAACAAGGATGAGCTCTCTCCAGCTCAGGAGGGATCTCATGGTCCTAGAGCAGATGAACTCTGACCTCATGCATGAGGCTTGTGAAAACAAATGAGCAGATCATGCTTCCTATTTGTCATCCATGTTTTAAGGGATAATTCAGCTTTCTACACATAAGTGTTTTCATATTGAGTACTCCCTCAAAACATTACATTTCATACCAGTTTGGAATAGGGACAGCTTTGCCAAGGAGAAGATAGACAAAGCTCAGGACACTATTAATGCTACCTTTTAGCATTTACTCCCTTTTCAGATAAGAATGTCAGGCTGATAGATCAGCCATGTTCATGAAGAACCAGAGTGACAGAAAGATCACTCCTCTGATTCATATAGAAATAGACAGATTGCTATCTGTAAGAAACTAAATTGAAATTGCTTTTCCCTTATAGGCACTTTTCCCCAAATCTGAGAAGCCTTGTTACAGCTTCAATGCTAAGAACTTTCAGATACCAAAAAGGTCATCTAAGCCAGATAAACTCAATGCCAAAATTTAAAGAGCTTAATAAACCATCTATCTACTTCCTAAAGCTGTTCACTGAGGAGAAGCTTTCTCTCCCTTTTCTTATTGCCAATGAATGTGATTACAGAGCATAAAGTGACATACCTGCATGATAAAGCCTTGCTGTTTCCCTGGAAGTTATCTCCTAGCTGCAGTGGAGCACAAACATGGTGTTATCTCTGCAGCAGCAGGCTCAGGACCCCATTGTGTCAGGTCCCCTTTGAAGACAGGAAGACAAAGACAACCCAACCCCACACCTCAATGAAATTACCTTGGGTGGAATAAAGGGTGTCTGATCCAAGGCTCCTTCCAGGGAAGAGAGCAGCGTTTTCCCCTTGGCTTCTCTGTGCTGAGTGGTTAAAGGGGGCAGAGGAAGAACAAAGCTCCAATCATTTCACCCCACATCTCTTTCCTCAGAGCCCTTCAGCCTCTGTAGATATGCACCCCTTTCACCTGGAGACAACACTGCAGCAGCAGGAGAGCCTGCTGGCAGTGCTCACTTCACTGGGACAATCACAGCCCCTCCATGGACTTTCCAGCTTATCAGTGCTCATTGTTTGCTCCAGTACACACCTAACTGCTCCCACACAAGGAGCCTTTCTCTCTGCATCCATACCCTCCCTGCATGGGACAGGAACCATGGGAGGGTTTTTATTCTTTGTACAGCACCCTCATTAGCCTCTGTCCTCCATCCATGCTGTAAGAAGGGAAATGAAAATCAAGCAAGATTTGAATGGATCACTTTCATATGTGATCCAGACTGCTTTTAGAAAGTGCAAATTCCTGGACAATATTGAAAATTCTGATGTAAAAGCCCTTATTACCTTTATGAGGTAAACTGATCCAAAATCTACGTTAACCCTCTGTCAGGGTACCTAGGATGCTGCTAACAGCCACAGAGGTGCTTTCCCACCACCCTCCCAACACACTGCCCAGAGGGCTTATTTTGAGCCAGGCACATTTGAAAATAGCCAGATGCAGCAAGCCCTGTGTTGTGTTGACCCCCTGATTGCTCCCCAGTGCTGGGAGACCATTGTGAAGGTACTGAGTAATTGTGGAGAGGTCCAGCCTGGCCAGAGGCAGCTGAAGACACAGGCAGCAAGTGGTGCAGGGGTTTGCAGCCTGTGCACAGTCCCTGTGCACCCCACCCTGCCTCTAATGTGTAATTCCACCCCTCTGCAACTCTGGATGCTGGAATCCATAAAAATTTTCTCTGTTTCATCAGGCCAGAGCAACCCTTTCTCTTGTGGAGAACATATCTTCCCAGAACATCTCTACTCAAAATTTCAGTGGAGACATCCAGGTATGTGACACAGCTGCAGAAAACACCACCAGAAATTGGATGATGAAGGAATAAATACAGCAGGCAGCAATACAGGAAATGAAGCACAGAGTACATAAGAAAAATCAGAGGTTTAATGATAAATAAGCAGGTAAGAAAGATAATAAAGAACCATATATATATAAAGAACCAGTAAGTGTTTGACATATTCAGATTCTGAAAATGACATATTCAGAAACTTTCCCACCTCAGATTCATAGTCTTCAATTAGATGGAATCTGTCGTGGGAGAAAAGTGTCAGCTTTAGAAGTTAAGGATCCATCCTTAGCATTAATGTGAAAGCAAAATTTGGGATCTCATTCTTGGTACCACTTGTTACAAGTTTTTCTGATCAGCTGTGAGGGACTGATAAATGTTAAGACTAAAATGTCTCAACCTTGTTTGAACTTTATTTTGAACTGTTGCTTAGAAATCTGTTTTATTAACCACCTTCATTGCCATCTCCAGTTTTGACTGAAGAATGGATCTACATTTCCACTTCAGCCTTGATCTTCAGCACTGACTCCACTTCCAGTCCACTCCCAGGAGAGCTCACACAACTGCCACATGGCTGCTTTGTCACTCCATGTCCTGAAGTTGCTTACAAATTTACAAGTCCGCTTTTAAAAAAAGCAACGTGTTTTGTCACTTTGGCTGTGAAGGATGAATCCAGTTTACAGTTTCCTTTCACTTTAAAACTCCAACCATTCTGTCATATAAATGCAGTTTGATGGAGAAATCTCACCACCTTCATGACAATCATCAAAAACCTGCAAAAGAAAGCTCTGTGTCAGCAGAGTAATTGCTTCCAGTTGGATGGTGCTTGCTGTGTGTAACATGTTTTCTGCTTTTTCCCAGTAGATCAGCATTAGTCTAACAGAGGCCAAAACCTAGGAAGTTTTATGGCAACTCTGAAGGAGAAGAGAAAAACAGATCCCACCACAAAGGGACATGTTGGCAGGTTTTACCTACAGGAAGGTAAAGGAAACTTGAGAGGAGAGACCAAAAGCCAGACAGAAATAATTTACCTTGGTATAAACACAGATCAGAAACACAATGACATGATTTGGAACA
This sequence comes from Zonotrichia leucophrys gambelii, assembly GCF_028769735.1. Classification (NCBI taxonomy): domain Eukaryota; kingdom Metazoa; phylum Chordata; class Aves; order Passeriformes; family Passerellidae; genus Zonotrichia; species Zonotrichia leucophrys. The sequence continues at coordinate 96,358,788 of NC_088172.1, forward strand.
GGCTACACTTGACAGCATCTTCATATAGAGTCCAGTAAAGAGACAGGCTGGGAGTGGGGAACACCTGGCAGAGCAGATGTTCAGACCAAAAACAGGACCTGTTCCTCACAGGCAGCTTTGAAGCACAGCTGGCTCAGCCCTGAGCTTGCCCTGTGCCATGTGGGCACTGCAGGCCTGTGTTCAAGAGCTGCATGCGCCACTAATGATACACAGAATTAATTACTCACAGGGCAGAGTCCACAGGGTGTCCTGACCAATCCAGTGGGCTGGATGAGAGGACTGACAGCTCTGTACAGCCTCATCTGCCCATCCACGCTGCCCACTGTCCCCTCCTTGGCAGCAATGATGGTCATCTCCACTTTGCCATCATAGATCAGAGTGTTCAAAATGGTCTCAATGTCTTCCATGGACAACTCTACCTAGGACACAATTTGTGAAATAGATGTTAGGAAAGATGTGCCAGTGAGTCCTGCAAACAGGAAAGGAGCAAACACCATGAGTACCAAATCCACAGAGTTCTAACCTAGCCCAGAAAAAGACACCAGTCCCACTGGGAACGTTATGGAGTTGTGCAGGTGCAAAAAGAAAAGGAATTCTAATACCTCCTACCTCCTGAGCATTTCTGATTTGCACTAGCCTTGGTCTTACCAAAAAGAACTTCCCTGTGCACCTGAGATGCCTCCATCAGCCCAGCACAATACAGTTCCAGTTTTGCAGGAAAACAATTGTGAAAGAAGAAAAAGACAAGACTGCTAAAGCTATACTTGTCGATATACCCAGTAATGGCAGGATATTTTTCCCTCCCCTAAAATTCCTTGAAGTGCATATGTAAACTTAAGAGAAATTATGAAATCTAAACCAGCTGAGACAGTTCACGAGGATGTGAATGCTAATTCTTTTACACATTTCTGAAAACCCATGTTTTCAAAAACACCTTTTTGAAAACCCACAAGCTATCCTGCTATGCCAGGCAGTACCAATGACCCTCCCCAAAAAGCAATGAAGCCACAAAGCTCACCCCCACTACACAAGCTGTGGGGTGCTGAAACCCTTATGAGACCTGCAGCAAGTTTGCAGTAGCCAGCTCCTAGAGCTCATCATGCATGACAATTTGAACAGCAGTGAGATGAATCTGTTCTGACCTTACTGATGCCCAGCTCACAGATGTATTTCCACACCTCATGGGATGAGGCAAACGAGCTGTTCCTCTGTATCATGGGGTTCTGCTTGCTGTCTCGAGCTGCCTCTGCCTGAGAAAAAGCAAAGTTTAGTCAGAGTCAGCACTCACTGCCATGAACCTCCTTTGTGGCTCAGTTTCAGGCAGACTCAAAAACAAAACTTGTTTTCCATTTCTGGGACATGTATAGCATTTAAAACCACTTAAACTGGTGTGTGTGTGAGACAATGCAGTGCACAAGCAAATATAATTTTATAATAAATGACATAAAATTTACACTGTAATTCAGATTAATATGAAGGAATACCAGCATCTGGCATTTTCTTGACCAAAAAAAAAAAGGTTCTGCTGTACCTAGAGCCAATTAAAAACATATTGTAATAGAACAGACAAATGCTAGGATCTGCAGACATATTTAATGAACCAAGGACAATTTAGACTGGGGCACTTGTCTTCTAGGCAGAGCTACCTGACTGACTGCTGCCTTACACCCTCTCTGAAATGAGATGTTCTGCAGAAACCACAGTGATTTTTCCTAGATTTTTTGGTCCTGTGGTCTTTGCTGCCTGGTTTGTGTCTTAGTTTAAGACAATTATATGGGGTGCAGACTTCAAAATGCATAATCTCCTTCCACCAATAAGAGACAAAATGGAAGAAGTCAGAAGTGAAAAGATAGCAAATAAAAGATAACAGACTCCGTGGTTCCAGAGGTCCACAAACAACAATCAGAGGGGGACAGGGACAAAACAAAATCTGGACAAACAATTTTTGGCCAAAAGGCTCCAATGCTGCCAAAAACACTGGAAAAAAATTCCTGACAATTTGCAGATCTGCCCCTTCCTCAACAAACAAATGGCAGGCAGCTGCAAAATCATGGAGAGAGCCTCTGACTCCTCCTCAGCTGGAAAAGGTATTGCAAAATTCCCTCTGGAGCAGGTCTGGACTGCAAAATGCAGCTTCTTGGGTGTGAAAAATGCATATTTTAGACTGGCTTTTCGCAAATATTGAAATGAATACTATATATGTTATGTTAGAAAGTTATAATGTATTCATTTTCTTAAGTCGTGTATTAAATACAGTTTTAGGTTATAACATAACGTTAAAATAGAAACTATGCTGTGTAAGATAATTTTTTTAAAGAGAGGACTCGCACTGAGATAGCAGCCCCAGGACACCTAAATCTTTCAGAGAAAGAGAATTTATTGCTCTCTTATCAGGAGAAATGAACTTCTTCCTGCCTTGCTCAGCCCTGAAGGCGCTGTCAGGATTCAGAGGAAGAAGCTGACACTGACCAGACAGAATCCTGTGTTTGAATGGAATTGATGCATCATGGATGAGGTGTATGAATGTGCAACAGGCTGTTGCTTTTAAGGGTTAATCCTCTGTTAACTGTGTCCTTTTCCAGGCTTATTTTGCCCAGAAAGAGGTACCCAGACTGTCCATAACTCTTTGTTTCTGTTGTCTCATATTGTCCTAAATCCTAATTGTCCAAATTATTATTACTCTAATTATATTGCTATTTTTATAACCATTTTATTCCTATTAAACTTTTAAAAATTTTAAATACAAGTAATTGGCATTTTTCACATCGGGTATGACTTGAAGACCTGTCCCACAGGCAATCCCCTCAGGCACCCAGGGAGAACAAAGGCATTTCCTTCATGTCCATTTCTGTTTTTATAGGGATCCTGCACCCCTCCCTTCCAGGATAAAACACACAAGTTCCCCTTTCCCGGGTTGCTGGGTCTTAGGAATACACAATTTTGGATCACCTAGGACAATTTGTCATTGGACATCAGAGATAAAAGGCTTCCCCTCTTGTCCAGGGTGTAAAAATATCCATCCTTAAATACAACACCATCACACCTACTGTGACAAAAATAATAGCCCAGTAGGGATTTGCCAATCTAGCTGCAGTAATGGCCAACAACTATGGAAAACTTAAGCCTTGCCTGGCACCTGGCAGGTGACTTTGGCACTCACCTTGCTCTGCAGAAACTTAAAGCACTGCTGATTTAACACCTCCACAAACTCAGACTCGAAGTCCTGGTCGCTGTACCAGGCCCCTCCAGTGACGGAGCGGTCGGGCTGCAGGTTGTACAGCATGTAGACTTTCTTCTTGGATGCCTGGGGGAGGGAAAGGTTCAGCTCTCAACAACATTTCCCTTCCTTATGAAGGAAGGGACATATAAGCAGATAATCTGCAAAAGAATCTTATTACTCTTATTGTTTGACTCTCAGAGATAAAAGAGAAGATCAACCCATTTCGATTCCTAATCATTTTATAACAGACCAGATGAAGCCAGCATCTGTCACATGAACACAAAAAAGCTACTGCTTTGCTGTGCCCAACTTCTCTACCCCCACCTGCTTTAGCAGACCCAGTGAGAACCAGGTAACTGCAGACAGACAGCAAGAAGCTGACCTGTGGACCTCAGCTGATCTCTTGCACCTCAAACCTGAACACTGAAAGGCAGAGTCAAACACTGGTGCACAGTCAAATAGAAAACTCATTTTGCCTCCAGCTTTCTCTGCCCCCAGGCCCCTGTTAAGAGCATTCAAACCACACAGCAGATGTTTGAAATTGTTTAAAAATGTCACAAAATACTCACTGCCACAGATTTAACTGCTTTGATTAATTTCTTGCTTTCCAAGTTTTTCAGTATCTTGTTGATCTCTGTTAAAGGCAGATTGCTTTTGTACCTAATGTCCCTGCTCCAAATACCTGTTCAAAAACAGAGAATTGAACAGAAATAAATAGAAGAAACCATTTGTTTCCATGCATACCAACCAAAAGTCACACCAGAACACTGCTTGGGTTGCTTGCCTGCCACTCCCAGCAAAAGGGAAGGAATGGACAGAAGGGATTGGGGGAAAGCAAGCAGGTATGGGGCATTAGATTTTGTATTTGTATTGCCTGGGCAAGCATTTGTGACTTTGGACAGGAATGGTCCCATAAGCAAACAGAGTTAGTACCATTCACAATGATAATTTAAGTACCTTTGTTGCCTGCATCCTCTATGATTTGGTAAACCAGCTTCTCTTGATTGTCAGAACCTTTCATTTTACTGTCAAAACAAGACAGACAACAGGATATTTTTAAAAGGTCCAAAATTTGAAAGAAGTTAGATTTCTTTTAAACAAGAATTGAAGTTCTATTTGTTTTAAACAAGAATTGTGTTCCCAACACACCTCCCCAGCAGACACAGGCTTACCTTGCATTTTGGGAATCTTTGATCCTGTACAGGAGACCTGCACTGCTCCTTAGAAGGTCCAGCTGCCCCTACGAGAGATGGGCACAATGCATTATTTACTTCCTTTCAAACTGCTTGTTTCAGAAGGTGTTTTAGAAGAATATTCTGAAATTCTAAAATAAAAACCTGGTTTCATGTCAACTAAATTGAGAAAAATCAAAACTAACATTTCTAACTGGAAACAATGACAGCCTTGAGGGTGTTTTTTTCCCCTGACAAATTTCCACTTATCATCAGCTGTCAGAAATAACAAATAAATAAATAAATAAGTTATAAATAAATAAATAAGTTATAAATAAATAAATAAGTTCCTGACCCTTTCCACAACATCTACACAATTCCTATTATTTCTCCTGACTTTGCCATGGCTGACAAGGGACATCCAGTTCTGGTACACTTTGCTCTCAGTTCCCACCAAAGCACTCATTTGCACAGAAACCCAGAAATCACAGTGGAGCTCTGGAACAATTCCAAGTTCCAGCAACAAAATTCTGCTTTTTACTAAGTGGCCATCACTGGAAAGCTGCCAAATCTGATGGGCAGTGATTCTTAGAAGCAAATTACTGGCAAAGAGATTGTTCTGCTGTGCATGCTTGTGGCCAGGCAAAGTCCTTATTTCTTATTTTGAAGAGGAAAGCAACTGGACAAGCCTAATTAATTAATATTCACTCTCATTGCCAGCTGATCCTTTCCTGCAGTTACAGCCTTGATTCTTACAGATTTGGCAGGTTCCTGTGTGCCTTCAGAGCAATCCACAAGCTTGGGATTTCATGGGGGGTTCAGAGAACACCCCCACCTATGAGAAAAGGGCTCACATCCCTCCTTTTCTCTACAGCTAATTAACTCTCCATCCCTAATGAGCCTTGTGGTTAGGAATGTGCTGAGGAGGATGAGGAAGGTGGGCTGTCCCTACCATGGAGAGCAGCCTGTTGATGGCCACAGCTCTCTGCTGGGCTTCCATGTGAGGCATGTCATTCTGGATCACCTGGTCCGTGATGCCATGGGGGAACTGGTGGCACAGCTCAAGGATCCTGCAGGAGGAGAGAAGCAACTTTAAAACTCGTGTTCTGCTCCATCCAAACAGCACTGGAGTCAGGATGGGAGAGAGCGACAGGGGCAACTCGGGGGAAAAGTACCCATCAATTGCTTCTTCAGCTCGGCACCTGTGCACCATTTTCCTTTCCAAGACCAGAAAAACTCTGGGACAGCCGAAAGTGACCTGACCCAACCCTCAGTGCCCTCTAAGCACGAAACGCTCAGTGTGCCCAACCACCCTCTCCTTCAGCATCATTTTCCTCATTAACACTCGTGCGTCGAACCACCTCCCTCAGGCCTTGAACGACGCGACCCCGCCACGCCTGCTGCCCTCGGCCCCAGAACCCTTCGTGGCCTCCACACAGCCACCCCATGCCCGCCTGCGGGCGTCCGCAGCACCTGCTCTCGATGTCCATGGGATCCGGCACCTCGGGCTTCACCTTCACCTCCGCCATGGCGCGGCTGGCCCCGGCGCGGGGAGATGACGTCAGAAATGCGCGACGGAGAGGGCGGGCGGTGTCGGTTGCCTGGCAACGGCCAATGTGGGGCGGGAGCGGCGTCCTTGGAAACGGAACGGGATCCAGAGGGATTGACCGGGATCGAGCGGGATCCAGAGGGTGAGCAGGAGCCGGACAGCCGCGATGGAGCAGGGCAGGGTGTGGGGGTCGCGCCCTGGAAAGGGCTGAGGTGCCGGTAGGGCCGTTCCCGTTCCAGGGATGCGATCCCAAAAGGCCGGAGGGAGCCTATGGAGTGTTAGTTGTTGGGTTTTTTGGGTTTGGATTGAAAGCACTTGAGACAGTAATTTGTGTTCGGATTCAGGTGTTTATTATTTCTTATCAGTAAAAGTCTCATTACGGTGAGTTTGGCAGCTTTTTATTAGAAGGCACAAAGTGGCCAATTATTGTAGTGGTGATAACAGGGGTCCCAGAGAGAAGAGATGAGGATCTGACTCCATGTTTAGCAGGCTGGTTTATTATTTTATTATATATATTATATTAAAACTATACTAAAGGATTTCATCAGAAGGCTAGCAAGGAAAGGGAAAGAATAGAATGAATAACAAAATCCTGTGACTGACGAGAGAGAGACACTGCTGGACTGTGATTGGCCATTAATTAAAAACAACCACATGAGACCAATCACAGATGCACCTGTTGCATTCCACAGCAGCAGATAATTATTGTTTAGATTTTGTTCCTGAAGCCTCTCAGCTTCTCAGGAGAAAAAATCCTAAGGAAAGTTTGTCACAGGCATGTTTCATGAAAAATCCTATCTGTTGTTACAAGATCTTTTAAGAATAACTATCCAATTAAGAGCTGACACCTAGATTATTTTCCTTCTTAACCTAATAACTTGTTATAAATGAATACTCCAATTAATAATTAAGGAAATTTATTAAATTATCAAATATAAATTTGGAAAAAGCCACAAGCGAGTTGACTCTGAGCCAGGCGATCAGTGTTGAGGAGACTCAGGATTTGGTCTCTATTGCACCAAAGTCCCTGTGAGTCTCTGAAATGTCATTTCAAAGAGATCTGTTTTATACAGTCCTTTGGGCTCTGGTAGGGGGCTCTTCTATAGCATATTTTAACATATTATTGTAGTTTATCTTTTTTGCTGCTGTGTTTCCTGGAAGCAGTGGATAATTCCTGGAATCCTGTCAGGTGAAAACTTCCTGGCATGAACTTCTGATGATGCCCACCAAATGCCTTCTGCTGGGGTCTTGTCAGACAAAAAAATCCCTTGAAATGTACATCTTTGAAATATTCCTGGCGACAGTGTCCTCCTGGTGTTTGAATCTCCCATTCCTTATTTGTCCGACACTGGCTTGGTACACAAGATGCTGTGATTTTAATTTCCTTTAGCACAAATTATTGTATAACATAAATCACATAACTGATCTTAAAGAGCCCACAATGTGGACTTTTTTGCCCAATTACAAAATGCCACCCAAACCCATGAAGAAGAAGAAGGAAGAAGAAACATGAAGAAGAAACCCAGGATCACATCCTGTGCCCTCCATCTTGCTTCCATCCACAACATACTAAAAATCCCAAAACCTAAATTTCTCACACAAGTGATACACCCACACTGCTCTCTATAATCTATTTCACACTTTTGTGGATTCTGGTCTATTCTGGAGTTTAGGAAACTTTCTCCATGAATGAGGGTCAAAGTCAGTGCTCTCCTGGGGGTCAGGGCACCCCAGAGCAGACAGAGGAATATTCCCTGTGCACTGGGTTTCCCCAGGAGCCCGCTGTAGCTTTGGGATGCCAAGAGCTGCTGGGAACATCAGGGAAAGGCTGAACGCCCCCTCGGGTCAGGGACAGAGCTGATCCGCCCATGGTTGGTGGGTGGGGTCAGAGGATGGACCAGGCTGGGCTCAGTGGTGCCCAAAAATGGGGCAGGAGGTAACAGAGAGAATCTGGGGCACGGGAAGTTCCAGGCTTCCAGGGGAAAAGTTCACCCTCAGCCTGTAAATGAGCACTGGGACAGATTGCCCTGAGAGGGTAGGGAGTGTCCCTGGGACACTGGAGGGTTGGTGACAGAACCAAATCCTTGTAGCCCAGACGTGTTTCCTGGCCCTGAGCATCAATTCCCAAGATCTGGAGTGTATATTATATCTTTGTTTTGTAAAATGTCATCATATCCAAATGCATTTTTGCATTCTTGAATGACATGATGTGATAATGACTCTGTACATCAGGATAAATCAGGTTTGGCACCTGTTTCACGGATATATTCTGAATTCACATGATAACTGGCATAAGCTTAAGAAATAGCTGGTTTTCTTTAGTATTTTCCACTTATTCAGGTGGCCATAGTGGGATGAGGCTGGTTTCACATCTGACATGGTCAGGGTGGAGATTCCTGTCCCTTACTCCTTCCATGTGTCACTGACATGAGGTGCTGCAGCTGTTCTAGCTCAAACACACACAGTCACAGTCACAGCATGGTTTAAAGAATCCAGTGTTCTCTCTTCAAGAGAAACAAAGACAAGAAGTCATGCTGAAAGACTGTATTTCTCAGTGCATTCTTCTTTTTAGGAAAATGATTGCCTTTTTACTTTTCTGTTTTAAAGATCACTGCTGGAAAAAATGACAGCTGGCTCTGTCTCAGCTCCTCAGATCTTCCCACTTCGAATCCCACCTCCTGGGAAAGCTCAGCGGGAAATAGACACAAATACTCTCATAGAAATAAAATCAGGTATGAACAAGGTTTTAACCCCACCTCAAACCTGTACTTATGTGTCCATTTGAAATATTTGGCCTTTATACTTTTTTCACATTTAATCATGATTTTTGGAGTGTGCATTTAAGGAACTTATAAAATTGACCAGCAGATTTGATGCACCAAATATACTTGCATGTAATTTTATGCATCCAAACAATATTACTGACATAAAAGTTATATGTGTTAGCAGTCTTAATTGCTTCCAAGGCCAAACTTTTAAGCTGTTGCATTTGGCTTTGACTACAAAAACGGTTCCTGAAAGAATCATGTACCAGGCTCACTCCCAACAATTGTCATTACAATTTTTGAATTGTCACCTTTTGCTGTGGCAGAAAATACCCTTTCTTTCATTGGAATGGACAAGCTGCTGCAATGTTTGCAAGCAAAATCATTTCACAGACACTTTGCTGTCAGAAATATTGCTTACAATGAAATTGCTTTTGTTGGGTAACTGATATTTCATGGGAGAAACAGTTTTGATCCCAAACATCCAGTCACTTATGGACCTGTTTATTTCCTTTATGTGAGAAAAATCAAGAACAGTACTTTGTTTTCCCAAGGTTCCCACAGTATGAGGAATTAATTTTTCTGTTTCTTTCAGATACACCTGAGGCCTCTATTTATTACACTTTAGATGGAAGTAAACCAGAAGTCAGTAGGAAACCTGGCTATGGGCCTTATAACACCTTGGAGTATAAGGGTCCTATCATGTTACCAGAGGGGAGAATAATGGTCAAAGCCCTGGCAGTTACAAAGTGAGTATCCTGTTTCGGTTTATTTTAGTTCTGTTTTAGCAAGGGACTGTGTTGTTTAAGCACTCCATACCCTGCAGGTGAGAGATGAGCCTTTCCCCAGGCACTTTGCAATCTAAATGATCCTCATGAATAGCACTGACTTGGCTTTCTCAGGATAATTTTTATCCATTAGAATGGATATCCATGTTTTGTGTGGCTGGATAATCTCTTGGGTGTTATCTCCTGGACTCTGGGTGTCCACTGATGTCAGAGGCTGTGGGTGAGGAGCTGATGTACTGTCCTGAGAGCTCCTCCTTTGGAGTGTGACCATCAGAAACACCAGAGAAACCAGGCTGGTGTTTTTGGGGTCATCCAGTGGTTCTGTGGATTATTAGAAGCTGGTCTTCCCAGGAATTTGCTTCATTTCTCCCAAGGGATCACAGAATGCTGAACCTCACAGCTTAAGTACAATGTTGGGTGAAGCAAAAATACAATACATTGAAAGAAAACTGAATTTTGCTGCACAGCCAGTGAGTTTGTCCAAACTAACTTCATGCTTAGAGAGAGGACACATCAATTCTCTGTCTGTACTGTGTTACATTATCTTTTATTTCCAAGGGAGCAGGAACTTCCACTCCACTTGGAGATTTGTGTTTGCTGTTCCCTGTTAGCAGCACCTGCAGCCAACCTGTGCTTGTGTCTGCATGTGTCTGCACTGCAATACAACAAAATTATTTAACACACAAAACCTAGGCCTAGATTTATTTTCTTGCCATCACTGCCTGGATTAACACTTGTTTCCAGACTGTTTATACTAAGACATTTTCAGAGATTCACGATAATAACAATAAATCATGCAAGACTGGTTTGGACATTTACAGCAATTTCAATCCACTGCTGTAATTTAATAGGCATTAAAGAATGGCAGTGGTTTTATCAAATAAATATTGCTCAGGATCCTACTGCAATGATGACTGGCAAGGTTGGAGGGGATGTTCCACCTAATAAACCACATCCATGAGAGATTTTCTTGTTGCAGCACACAGGTCTGTGGCAGGTTCTTAGCTTTGTGAATATTGATTTTCAGGGACTACAGGGAGAGTTCAATTGTGACAAAGATGTTTGTGGTAGAGTACCAGCAACCAAACTTCCTTTTCCCTGTTGAAGATGATGACAAGAATTTCCTTAAAGATATGGCCCCATTGGTAAGTTTTGGAAATTGTAACCGCTTGTGTGAGTATAAAATGTTTTATATATGATATTATTTAGATATTAAGCTCTGACTGCCAGTTTTATTCACATATCTTATTTTCTCTTTTTGCCCATCTTTGCTGATTTGATCCTTTTTGTAATATTAAAATTAAGCTTTTAAAATACTTGCATTGAAAATAAATACCTTAAGGATGTACTTTTAAATTTTTAACAACTATAGCAGGAGAGGATTAGAGCAAAAGCAAAAGTTTTGTTTGAAATTCAAATGGAATTACATTTTAGAATAAGGAAGGTGGAACATTTACTACAAAACCTAAGAAGAATAGACTGAATGTGGAAATCAAGCCTGCCTGGGATGAAACATCCCAAGACCTTCAAGGTACAGTATCACTTCATAAAACTGAGATAGCAGAAAATAGCATAGAGTTTTCCTCTTGTATAACTTGTAAAATGTGGGTAATTTCAAAACCCTCTCAGAAGACAGAACATTCTCTGGAAATTCCAGTTTGGATTGCTCAACACTGCAAATAGAGAACAAAATTTACCTTCCATACATTTCACATGACTTCTTAAAACATATTAAAATGTCATTCATTTCTCAGCAACACAACAAGGCCCTGTCTGTACTTCCCTTTGTGCAGAAGATGCTGTTAAATTGATGGGATTGCAAATCCTTTACAGAATGTTACTGATGTTTGCTTGCAGTAAGATTCCAAAATAAATACACTGAACAGAAATGAAGACTTCACCCAGATTTTCTCTGCAGATAAAGTCTCTTATTCCATGGCAACAGCAATGGGACTGTTTTAGAGCCAGTAATTGTATTAATGTTTACTCATTAATTTACTCTTAGGAGCTGGGTTTTTTTTAGCATGCAGGAAGGAAGAAAACTGTAAATAAATTAAAACACATAAGTCAGCTCAGTCAGAGAGGTGTGGGGTTTCTTCTAGTTTCATTTCCTGTAATTCCATGCAGCTTATTTGAACCCAAAATGTGGAGGCCAAATATGTTTTTACTTATGCTAAAGTAGAGTATGTAACATTCCTGTTCAGATATATATTAACTGAAGCATGAAGTGGGTGACAGTGGAATAACAGGATTGTCATTTTAATCTTGGAAACAGACAGAAAGCCTTCTCACAGATCCCCTCAAGGGCCTCAGCTCCTTGCCAGTGGTTTGGGAGCCACAGAGCACAGAGAGGAATCCACCTCAGCACAGCAAATGGAGTCACTGCAGGTGAGCAAAGGGGTAAGCTGAAGAAAACTTTGCAAGATTGTCATCAGGACAGAGGTCTAAAAAAAAAAGGAGGTGAAGATTTGTGATCTCTCTCAGCTATTAATGCCTTTGCCTGGATTCTACAGTCCTGATTTAAATGGAATGGTAATGATGCACTAGAACAGGAATGCCCAAAGCAGGACACAGTTGTCAGCATGGATAAAACCAGGCAAAGGAAATCAATACTGACTGCATTCCTACTAATTCTTTTCTAATAAATTCCTGAATCTGCAGTTGGCAAATATTTACTGCTGTTTGTTGGCAAGTTAATATTTAAAACTCAATATTCAGTAATGCTGTGGTGGAAGTACATATAGCAAGGCATTGATTTATTTTTAGTGGAAGAAGCCATGGGTTCTTAATTCAGCTAAGGGGGAATCAAGAATGGTAGATACTCTTCAAAGCCCTGCACTTCAGTGCAGTTTATTTCAAATTGCATCACTAGCTGATTTTTCTATCTTTCCATGCATTTTGCAAATATTTCTTTACTAAAGCATAAAGAATTGCCTCTATTTCAGTTTGCAAGTTCCTCTACAGTGACTGTCCAGAAAAGTTTAGTGAGCACACACATGTCAAGGATCCAGAGTGAAACAGATTTCCTTAAGTAAGTGGCTTCTCCTTTCAACATACTTGTCCTTTGGAAAATATCTCATCCTTCTGCAACCAAGCTGATAATCCTGTGGGCTTCTATAAAAATAAGGAAGGCAAAGACAGACATTGGGTCATAGCTGCAGAGCATCATCTAGATAGGACTTTGAAAGTTCTGTTTCTTAAATGTAGTTTTCAACTGTCAGTTATCAGCTGTCTTATCATCCCTTAAAAAAAAAAAAACTCCTAACACCCATAGGATCAGAGAATAAACTGTCTTTTCAAATTATAGTACGCCCTCAGTGCTGTAGGTGAGCGCTGCTCACTGGAGTAGTCTCACAGAACATTAATGCTTATCAGGATTGAAAAAGTTCTGTGATCTACATCAGTGGTTCCCCGTGGTGCAGCAGTGAGGCCTGACACAGACTGCCTGTCAGGACACCTGCTTACCTCCAATCATGAGGAGCAAAGTATGAAACTCCATAGTAGCCAGACTGTCAGAACCCAGGACATCCCTCTGGCTGTTCTGGATGGCTCCTGAATGGCCCCTGCCAGGGGGCTCAGAGACCTTGGCACAGAGCCCAAGACCCCTGTGCCTTTGATTTTGACCTATGGAAAAAATTACCAACCTTATATGAGGATTTACAAGCCACAAAATTTTAAGTAGAATGATAGTTAGTTTGTCACAGGGTGAAAAGTAGAATTTTGGGGTTTTTTAAATGGGGGCTCGGGGTCCCAAGATGGAGGAATTTGGTTGTGCCTTGTCCTTTTTTCTCCTTTTTCCTAGCCTTCATCTTCTGGGTGATGGTGGCACCTTTGGATTGGTCTAACATAGGTGATAGGTATTGGGAAATTATTGTAAATAATGTACACACAGTTTTTAGTATAAAAAGATAACACCACCCTGAAGGTGGTCAGTGTGCCACTGACTGACCTGCTGAATGGACCTCAGCAGGCCAGGGAAAGAATATTATACATAACAGCAAATAAACAACCTTGAAAACCAGAACAGAAGAATCCTGACTCCTTCTTCAGCTGCTGGGCTGGGAAAAGAGACTCTGACACATCTTGGGGTCATCATAACCACAGAGACCCCCAAGACCAGACAGCTTTCTACCTTGCAAAGCTGTTTGGAGTTCAGAACTCCATATCATGGATGTTAGGGCATGGTGTGGTGTTCCACCACAACTCAGAAATCAGAGGCCTAAGTCCTGCCATAGCCAATTGCAGATTATTCATTATTATGCAGCAGTGCAATACTAAACCCAGCTCAGCCAGTTTGCTTTATTTTCAGATGTGCACATTGTTCTGCCCCTCGCCTGTCTGAGCCCTTGGCTCACTTCTGCCAGAAATGTGGATCTCCTGTCCCCCCTGTGCCATTCCAGCGCTTCCCAGTCCCCGAAGGAACACAGGTCAGCAAAACATCCCAGCAATGCACACATCATCCTTGCAAACATGACAGCAATGCACACATCATCCTTGCAAACATTACAGCAGTCCACACATCATTATCCTTGCAAAGAACAGCAGCCTCTGCAAGCTACACAGTCAGTGCTGGCAAACCTGTTACCTACTCACACTTTCATTTCAAAGTTCTGCTCTAATTGCTTTGTTCTGCTCAACACCTTTAGCACTGGACCCCATGAAATTCTACAACAATGGGTGAAATTGATTTTTTCAAGGGCCAAGTATTCTAATAAGGAAAACAAAGAAAAAGTAAGTTATTTGCCTATGTCAGGAAACACTACCAGACCTGAAACTTCAAATGGTGACATGTGTGAGCATATGCACCAAGTTTTTGGAGTGGTGTGTGTAACTGTCTTCCCTGAGCTCTTCCCAAGAGATCATAACCTGATCTAACACATCAGTGGTGTGTTTCCCTTCCTGTATCATCAGAAAGTTGCCTGGTCTGGGAAATGCTGTAGTTTTAAGTAATGACTGAGATTCACCACCTTCTTAGATTAGGTTCATAATTAGGAGAATTTCAGTTACCTGTATGAAGTGGGTTACAGTGGAATAACAGGATTATAATTTCTTGGAAACAGAAAGAAATTCTCACAGAGAACAGAAAGAAAGCCTTCTCACAGGTCCCCTCAAGAACCACAGCACCTTGCCAGTCCTACTATATTTATAGTACCATTTTCATTTTATTGAAAATTTCCTTAACACCTTTCTGACATTCTGTTTCCAGATGTCTTAATATTTTCTCAGTATGTTCCTTTGATCTTTAAGGTTGAGTATCAGCATCAGTTTCTGTCAACTGCTGTGTTTCCAGTGACCTTGCTGCTGATGTAGGCTGCAGCTAGGAAAATACTGAAATCTCATGTTAACCTTAATGATCTCATTGTGGTCCTTAACATAACTGTGAGATGTGGCTTTTCCTTCAGATGGCACCATGCCTTGAATGCAGACATCTTGTGCCAATGAATACACCCACTTGCATTATCTGTGAGGCACCAATAGCTCCACAGCTGCAGCCCCAAACCAACATCTGCATTAAGGTAATTGAGAATAAGTAAAACAAATAATGATTTAACTCCTGGCATGTATTTTTCTAACAGATTACTTCTGTTAGAAATATTTTGCTCCAACTTGGCTTTGTATTATTACATTATGGACAGCTTTAAGAGTTAGTGAGATTTAAAACAGCTTGAATGGAAAAAGGGGTTAAGGATTCCCCAGTACAAGAAAGACATGGACATACTTCCCTTGAGAAGGAAGGAGCAGCAGAGGCAATATGTGATGAGTTGACCTTAACCCCCATTTCCCTGTGCTGCTGAGGAGGGCAGGAGACAGAGAATCAGGAGGAAAATTAAGTCCAGGAAAGAAGGAGGAGTGGGGGAAAGGTGTTTTTTGAGATTTGGTTTGATTCCTTATTTTCCTACTCTGATTTGACTAGTAATAAATTCAGTAACTTGCCCAAGATGAGTCTGTTTTTCCCCTGACAGTGATCAGTGAGTCATCTCTCCCTGCTCTTAAACTCATGAGCCTTTCATTATATTTTCTCTTTTCTGTCCAACTGAGGGGAATAATACGACAGCTTTGGTGGGTACCTGGTCTTCAGCCAGGGTCAAATCACCACCAGAGGTCTTTTAAGGCACCTCACAGTACTATGGTATTATATTATTGTTAGTAATTGTCTATGCACATTCTGGGCTGTCTGGTTTTTGTGAGGATAGTGACTCAGCAAACTGAAACCAGAGTATACAAAGACCTGGAGATACTGATACTGAATCTCCTGAAGAAACTAAAGCATAACTTTAAAAAAATAGTCCCCATGTGATGAGAGGCAACATGGCCTAACTAAAGTGTGAAACAGCCCAGACTTGAAGGATATCCTCTATCTGCAGGGCTGGATAGCCACAGCATTTTGTAATATCAAGTCTTTGTATTTTTGTTTCCAAACAGTTTTCAAATACTCTGTGAAATGTGTTTTCTCTCTGTTTAAAAGGGCAAAGTCATTTGTCAGGTGTGTGGCACAGGAAATCCTCTTCACCATAAGCACTGTGCAACTTGTGAGAGCAAACTGCCTGAAGTACAGATGGTAAGGTTTCAATCACACGGGGTGAATCAAAACATAGTACAACATCCTTTATCTCTGGAAAACTGAAGTCATGTCCCCATGTCACCAAAGCAGAGATTCTCTCCCCAATGTCACATTTAAGCCCAGTCCTCCCACAGAAGCTCCACCACAAATGCCCAATTAAAATGAGTGTCTCATGTACCTTCAAGTTTCTGACATGGAAATCAGGATTGTGAATGCCCTTGAGAAAGCTCAGAAAGCTCTTAGCAAATGGGTAGTCTTGACTCCAAGAGAGTCATGTTTGTGTTCAGATTACTTTCAATTGCATTAGAAAAGTTGAGTATATACATCAGGAACAACATTCACACTGATTTCAGTTATTTTCTGAAAATAGAATAGGCTTTTGCATTATTTTTCATATCTCCACTTTTACATTATTTTTCTTATCTCTACTTGCTGCTTCTCCTACATGCATACAGCTAGCATGCTTGTATTTGGCTGTGACTCTGCACAGAGGTGAGAAAAGCACTGAAATATTACCCCTAAAATGCTCTGTTTCAACTCCCCATTTAGCTTGGTTTCTTAGAAGAATTTTATTTTCAGTTCTGAAAAAACCTTGTATGAAAAACATCTGGTACATTTCACTTCTCCATGTTGTGGTAAATACAAAAAATGATATAACAATAATGGTTTGCAAGTTAAAATCTTCTAATTATAATGATTAACATCCTGAGTTCTAAAACTGTCCATAGCTAGAGGCAAAAGTCTCTTGTATAGCCACATGAGTGTGATTTCAAAGTGAATTTCAGTAGGATTCTGCACTTAGCTAAGATAAATGTATGTTTGGCTGCTTCAGTGAATGCAGAAATGTGTGTAATAGTTAGGCATGTGATTCAAATGTGAGACCTGTAGTAGCTGAGAAAGTTAAATGCTTACTAAGAATTATTAATAATTCTTAATCAGAAAATCTAATAATAATGATGAATTAGTGATGAGTATTTTTAATAATAGCAATAATGCTGATATTATTAATGGCTATTAAATAATTTATATTTAGAACATACTTAGACATGTGCTTTTCTAAATTTTATTTTCCAACTGAACCCCCTAATTACGTTGTTCAACTTGCAATGCAGGCCACAGATTAAAACAGGGCTATTTTGTGTCTGCTTACTTGCTGTTATGGTGTAATCAAAATAATTTTCCTTGGCTTCTGTCCCCTATCCATATTCCTGACTTGTAGAGAAAATAAACTGCATAGGCCTTAAGGCAAAACCTAACAAAACATTTTAAGTGCTATTTGTCCTAGCTGGGATCTGTACTTAAGCTCTGGAAGTTTCAGATGAAAAACCTGTTTTGCTTACTCATATAAGTTAATTGTAGAAAAGTTGGGTAATATATAATTTGCACAAGGCAAAAGAGTGCAAAAATATATTTATGCAGCAAATTCCAAACTGTGAGGAAACTCTTTGCCTGAACACATTCTCCCTGCCATACTACTAAAGAGAGAGGCACAAGGAAAATTGTGTGTTGGATTTGGAAATGCAAGTTTGTCAGTACAGAAGCCTCCATCTTAATTTCATATGTGCTTATACATATAAATACATATGTATTCAAATGCTTATACACATTTGGAAATGCAAGGCTGTCAATAGAGAAGCCTCCATCTTAATTTCTTATGTGCCTATTAATAAATACTCAGTTTAAAAGCACACCATTGATAAGGTTATTTTTTAGTGCTAGTTCTGCTAAAAATATTTTCAAATTAATTAATGCTACATTTTACTGTGTTTTTGTAATGAAAATTATAGGTTAGATCCAAGTGACTCTGAACTGCAGAAATTCCTTTAGGCTGAATATTACTTTATGTTGCCAGAAGAGCTTACTTTGCTCTTTCCCTTTGATAGGCTTGTGGACTTTCCTTCATGAGGAGGATTTTGTGCCTAATGCTTGTTTTGTTTAACCAGCCCACGTTTGGAGGAGACTGGTGCCCATCTCTGCAGGGCCAGCCAGGGCAGACGGCTCGGTGCTCCAAGTGCGGCAGTGTGAACCGGAGCGACGCCCGCTTCTGTGCCTGGTGTGGGGCCAAGGCACGTGCTCCTGCTGCCTCTGGGACACATCTGGGGCTGCTTCTCTGCTGCAGTGCCACACTGCTCTGTGCTAAGCTCCTGCCAGTCACTAAACACTGTTAGCATCCAGATACTTGCTTAGAGCAGAGAGGATTGGGTATGGAAAAATGAACGGCTTAGGTGATGTCCTGACCGCACATCAGTCTGTGACCCCAGGGTTTAGAGCTGCAAACAAATTATCGTGGGTCAACAAGCACCAGGTCATTGCATCAGCTAAGATGCAACAGCCCTGTGCTCAGGCAAAGTAGCTTAACCATCAAAGGTTAAAGTACAGGCTGACCCAATGCAAGTTTTCCCATAACAGCTCTGGGCTATAATCACCTATACAGGCAATTACCAGATATGAGATGATGCATGCAATTGTTTTGACTGAAAGCCTCCTTAACTTCAGTAAGGACAAGTACTTAACTGCTGCTCAGTAGTTACAATCAAGGTAAACAATTTCCCCTTGTGCAGTGCTTCTACCTAAGATCACACTTAAGGAGAATTTATTCTCTGTGAGCTGAATGCACATAAAATTTGAAACACTCCCCTATATGCATAAATAACCATTATTCCTGTACTGTACTAGGGCACTCAGGGTGGCACTTTACTTCCTTTTAATTCATTCCTCTGCCCTTATCATTCCTGAGTCATTCATCCTATGCCGCTCCAGTGACAAATGTTGCATTGAACTTTCCAGCCTGGACCTCCTCCATCCTACTTTGCTTGTTCCAAGTGTGGGACCAGCAACCAGCCCTATGCTCGCTTCTGTGTGTCCTGTGGTGTGTACATAGAGCCCCCATCCAGACAAAGCTCTCCTGGCACTCCCATGGACCGTGGGGACCTCCTGGCATCCTCCCAGGTAGGACACAGAGTGTTACAAAGCCAGGTTTGAACTCAGTGAGAGGCTGCTCCACTGGGGGGTGGATCAGCACAGCTCCATTCCTTGGGAATGGGAATTCCATTTCCTTGGGACAAAGCTGAGGGCTGGGAGCACAAGGAAGGCAAAAATGTTTTTCTTTCTGCTAAAAAGCAGCCTCAGCCCAAGGCCTCGATCCAGCCTTTGTAAATGGCACAGTGAGAAACAGTCAGCCATTCAAAAGTCTTAGCTCTTCAAGTAGTTTTATCTTATTGGCTGTGAATTATTTGTGCTCTGCTGATACAAGGTATTCTTTCACACAAATGTAGTAGTTGTTTTTAAACTGTTTTAAGAAAGAGCCCAATACCTAACAAGGCCAGCTTTTGCCCTACAAAACCA
This sequence comes from Zonotrichia leucophrys gambelii, assembly GCF_028769735.1. Classification (NCBI taxonomy): domain Eukaryota; kingdom Metazoa; phylum Chordata; class Aves; order Passeriformes; family Passerellidae; genus Zonotrichia; species Zonotrichia leucophrys. The sequence continues at coordinate 96,378,189 of NC_088172.1, forward strand.
TACACATTCCCTGGCAATTGTGAAGAATTTGGATTTTGCTTGAATATTTGTGATAAGTTGCATTGTTGTTACAGACTGGTAATTAAAATTTAAAAATTGTCAGTTATTCTTCCTGCTAGCTTTTTCATTCCCTTACAATTTGGTGTTCTGGTTAGTTATGCTTGTAAGCCATTGAATTATATCTATGTTACTTATATTTTCTCTTCTCCTCAACCACCCACAGGCAAAACTATTACAGGCTCAAGTTGCCTGGCAAACTTGTCCTGTTTCCTTGCCCAAATCAAGGGCAGAACTAACAGAAAGAGAAGATAAAGGAACCCAAACCATTGGACTTTTTTACCCATCCAGCAAACTGTTGGAAAAGAAGGAGCTTGAGCTGATTTCACAAAAAGAAAAGATGGAAAAGATGAGTGATCACAAGCCTCTCCTGACAGCCATTAGTCCTGGAAAAGGTTAGAAGTTCTGATTTCATGATTTCTAAACAATTTATGACCTTGCTTTTTTTCTTGAAAATATTATAATGCATGGAATGTGGCATCAGTAGGACACTGATTTACATATTTACAAGTCTGTTTCCACCAGTCACTTGTAAATGATTGCCTTAGAATTCAATCACTGACCTCCACCAATAGCTAAAATAAAACCATCAGCAATATCAAAACTGGGGCTTCTGAGCCCTGTGCAACCTTACTAAATTGGTAGCACATTGGTCTCTTCAGATGCCACAAGACTGGAGGCAGGCGGCCTGTATGGGAATCGGAAACCACTGAACAGCTTCCAGTTCCCAGCAGCCTCCCCAGCCCCTGCCATGTGGGCTTCAGGCAGAGATGTGATGGCACCTGCAGGGATAGTGATAAAACTCTGAGACATAGGGGGTCAGAGCTCTTGAAAGTATGATGAAGCTCATCTACATGAGGAACTTGCTTGGAGTGCTATTGTGAAATAAATGATAGAAGCCTCAGAAGCAAAGAAAGCTAAATTAGAGGAAGGGATTCTTAGTAGGATTATGAAAACATCACTCATTGAAGAGTCTTTCCTCTCCCAGACTACAGTAGGAGCAGTATCACTAGTGCAGAGAACTTTCATTCACAGTGAGTTTTGTGGTCACTTTGTGTTGTCATCTTATTGTAAATCTCCCATACCTTCTTGGTGATGTCTTATGGGCAACCCCTCACAGCACAGGCAACAAACTCCAGCTTACTCCTCACCCAGCTCACCCACTCTTTTGTAGCACTCATCATTATTGGACACAGCTGTGGCCTGTTAAGGGCAGGAATGTTCCTAATCTCTGGTGACTAGTGCAGCTGCAACTCCTCAGGTGTGAGATTACCTTCTGCACTATTCTCTTATATTCTATCCCTCCACAACTTTGTTCTTTGTGGAGTCACTTGGCTGTTTGCTGTCATTAAATGCTTTGCCATTTTTAGAGGTTTTAGTTTTATGATCCTGAGAAATCTTCAGCTTTCTGGATCCCAAACCCTTGAAGACAGTCCATTATTATTAATTAGGGACCTAATAAATGGCTCAGTGGGCAAAATTGTCTTTAACCTCACTCCAGCTGGGCAATCCATAGGATGAGTTAATTTTAAATCATTACAGCACCTCCTGGTTTAGAGGAGCAGTTACTCTTTTGGATCCACTTTCTCATCTATCTCTCTTCAGCACTCAGATGATAACTCCTTAGGCTGTTACCAGAATTAATTTGCTATTGGGTAGTAAAAGTTGCTAATGGATGTTAGAAATTCCTCTTTTGACTGTGTCTGTATTCAGATGGACTCTGATTCTTAAAATAATCACTGGGGAAATCTGTTTTCCTTCTCTCTTCCACTGAAATGTGACATGTTCTCTTAGGCATCACTGTAGGAAATACTTGACTCAACATGCCAGGGAGCTTAATTTAGTCAGAGATAAAACAGGATTGGCCCCTAATAGAGCCAAGAAAAAAGCAAAGTCACAGTGAATATTTGTATATCTCTGTCAGAAGTACAGCTCTTGATTTGTGAGTGAGAACTGCTGTCACTGGGAAAGGTTGGGCAGAAATTCTGAGCTGCTTTTGAATTATTTTCTCTTTTATCCACTTAGCAGAGGTAATTTTGTTGAAGTTGCACTGTGTAATGTATTCTCCTTTAGATCCTGCCAAGGACTGAGGAATTTATTTCATTCCATAAATCAATAAATGTCTCTTACAGTCAGTTCATGCTGAGTTTTATACATGGCTTGAAACTATTTGTATCAACAAGACCATGCACTATCACCCAGGAAAATCTTGTTTATTTATGTCAAATATGACAATTATTTCTTCAATCAAAATAGGATCAGACGTTTGATATTCAAGTTTTTAAATACAAGCAATGAAGTAAAATGGTGGAGGTTATTGTTTCTTGACCATATCAGCTATTAACTAACCTTCCTTTCATGTGTGAAGATTAAAAAAAATATTAGAGTTAAGAAAGGGGCAAACAACAGAAGTACCAAAACACTAATCCTCTGGTGTATACTGTATTTCTTTTATTGCTGTACCTTCAGTCTGTTTTGAACAGGAATCAAGACATTTACCAGGTAAACTTTACAAAGAACTTCCCTTTTCTACTCTAACAAAGGTTAAATCAGTGTGATATAGGTATAATGAGATCTAATAGAACATCAACCATGCAAGAATATGTTCCTGACCATCTGGATTTTTTCAAATAAAATCTGGGGATCTGGGCTACTTATAAACCACTTTATTGCAAATAATACTGACTTCTATGGAGAGATCACTCAGCAAGTAGTCTGTTTTAGATGTTTTAAATAATGCTTTCAGCTTGTATGGTTTTGGGAACAATTTGTGTTGTTCTTTGGATCCTTCTTTTTCTATTCATTTAAAGCTGCTTAACAAGTAAGATTTGTTGGTTTAGTTTGTCATAGCATCATTTGTCAATCTTGAGTCTTCCAAGCACAAAACTCCTTGTGCCCTTGCTTTGTCTTGTAAAAGCCAGAGCAGCACTTTGCTTCTGGCGTGGTCTCTTTGCACTGTTTTAAGCTCCACTTAACATGAAGGAAAGGATAAGGTCAGAGCAGCTGCATTGTGTAAGCTAAATGAGGTTACCAAGCCTACACAGTTTATTTACAACAAAATAAAAAAGAAAATCAGACAGATCCTGAAAACAATCAGTTAAAAATGAGAACAAGTCCATTTGGTTTTTTTCTCTGATGAAAACAAAATGTAGCTCTGGAGTTGCCTGGACAGGAGGTGCCAAAGCTCTAAATGGCTTAAGATGAGTTTTTAATCCAGGCACATTCATCCCCGCATGTTTTGTGCCCTCTATCAGGATAAAGGAATGCTGACTCTCTCCCAGCAATCCTGACAGGCAAAAGAGCAGGAATGCTTAAGCTTTTAATATGCTCTTACATATAGAATTGAAAGGAATTAATTTGGAGGATAATTTACACAGACCAAAATGTTGTGTATCCTGAGTTTCTGTGTTTGCAGTTTTCAGATTTGGATTATTGTTCCCTGTCAGTTATCCAAAATAAACTAAAAATCAGTTCAACACCACATAGTTGCTTAATTGTAATATTTTACTTTTTTCTTTTCTTATGATCTGGAATGTGAGATTTTTCCCTTCACACAGACCAGTTTTGGCTCCTAAGGATCATTCCAAGACGTGGCTTTGTTGTGAATAGAGGATCCACAAGGATGAATTATAACTACAGATAAAACAGTGTTCCACCTGGCTTTTTAGGGCATAACTTCCTTCTCATTTTCATGATTCAATGAATTTTCTACAGAAATTTTTTTTATCTCAATGAAACTGTGCTATCTTTTAAACCTTCCATTCACCTGACTAGAAGGAATGTTAATCACATTTAAGGATTTTTCTCCCTGTGAACAGGTTACTGGAGAAAACAGCTGGATCATGTTTGTGCTCATTTAAGATGCTATGCCCAGAACAACCCTGAATTCAGAACACTGATTGGAGAACCTCAAATGGGAAAGGTAGGAAGGAGCTTGTGAGTAACATCTTCCTTTGGAGGGTCATGAAAAGATTGTTGTGGCTGCTACACAACCACTGGAAAAGTAAATGTCTCCCTTTTCTTTAGATGTTTACCTGTGTGTTGTTTGTCTTGTTTGGTTGTTCCATTTTCGGTCAGTCTTCTCCTGAAGACTTTTTTCTGCTTTTTTTCCAGTGGCAATTCCTCTTCTCTCACCTAAGAGCTGTAAGGGGAGGGAGAAAGCCTTGCTCAGCTGCTTTTATATAGAAAGAAGGTGGGAACCTTCTAGGACTCCTTTCTAAGGAATAGATACTCCAGCAGATACTTGCTGTCTGATTTCTATATTCACTGAGACCTATTGTCCACCAGGATGTTCAGAAGCTGCTGTGCAACTAGAAGAAAACATCTGCTTAATAGAGTTGAGATACAGTCCATTTCAACTTATTTCCTCTGCTAGAGGATTCAAAAGGATAGGCCTGAAGAATATAAAATTGCCTGGGGAAGGCTATTTCTGCTGCTTCTTGGCCTTGTGTCAGTTTATTGTCTTAAAAGCAGTGCCCCCAGAAGTAACAAATGGTTCAAAGCAGATGCCAACTATCTGGGTTTAATGCTGCTTTTTCAGTTTTTCATGTGGATTAGAAGTATAATCAACCTTACCTCAAAATTCTCAACCAGCTGCAATATAATCTTCATTCCACCTCTTTATAATCCCCTGTGCACTCATTTTTGTATGACTTCCATAGACTTGTTGCCAGCAGTACTGTCTCAAGGACTGATACACAAAGGTACCAAAGTTTTAGTACAGACTGGTGTCACTAAAGCAGCCACCAGTTCTCCTGGACCTGGGAGTCCCAAGAACAACACAGCCTTTTGTGCAGCTACAAAACCTCAGTGGAGAATGACTGAACTTCCATGAAATGCAGCCTTATTATTTGGATTAATTTGGTAATTCAGTTGTTATGAAATTTCCAGTTTCTCAAAACACACCTGCCCCCTTCTCACTGACATGGGAAGTGTTGGTACAATATCACAAGGAGGCAAAGGCCACGTGTGTGATTTTGTGCATTGGCTGCACAAGAAACACCATCAGCAAGAATTATTCTTTCAAGTACTTCTGTGGGGTTTTTTTGCTAAGATATACTAATGGCTCCTCTTTCCTTTTAGATCAACTATGCCACCATCTCTGAAGATGACTGTGAAGTCACTATTACATTGAATTTTGCTGCTGTTTACAAGGTCAGTTCATGGGATGGGGCCTGTTGAGAGGCAGCTGGTCTAAAGCTGTCACTAGAGCAGTGTAATGCTGATAGATTTGAAATTCAGGTCTAAACAAGAAATGCTTTTGTTCAGAGGGTGTTAACTTACCTCTTCAGAGAAAAGAATCTTTTTGTTTCTCTGTTGGAGCTGGATGAACAGGTACCTTTATCTGATTAAGCCAGACTTCATGGTTATGTTGCTATCATCTCATTTTCTTAGTTTGCTATTAGTATTAACTTTTTTCATTCAGCTGATGTTGTTTGATGATTCTAGCACCCCTCAGCTTTTGATCTCAGAACCTGCTTTCCTTCAGCCTGTGAAGTGTGCTCTTAAAAACTAAGCTTAGTAATTCTCAATAGTTTGGAGATAACTTTTGTCAGAGCTCCTGTTAGCTCTATTCAAAATCTGGAATCTCTATCTCAGGAATTACCATGTTCCAAAAATCACAACATACACATTTCCAGCTTTTCAAGATGAAAATCTACCATTTCAAAAATCAAAAATTCAGACTGCATCTCTTGTGTGGAATCTTGGAAAGCTTACCTTGCCATGTGAGGCCTGAAAAACTGAATCACATCATTTGAGAAGTGAAATTTCTCAAGTGGTAGAAACACTTTCATTTGGATGAGAATCTTCATTTCATTAACTGAGGTTGTATCATTTTTTTTTCTAAATCAAAAGAAATACCTAACAGAAGGTTCAGAAAAAATTGCTACATAATTTTGCCTCAAAACAGAGTTCAATTACATATGATAATGTCTTGTGGTAATTTGACACTGCTATTCAAAGCCTATGTATTTTCTCATAGCCAAGTGTTGTGCCACTAAGATTACAGCAGCATTACATGATAATCTTAGTAACTGCCTGCATTTGATGATTCTACAGAATATTCATCCTAACAGAGCAGTGAAGCTCAGCAATGATTATCTGAGGGCTGGAACAGAAGTCACAGATGGACAGGATGGCAGTCAGACTAATTTTGGTGAGATTTTTTCCTCCCTATCTTTACAATAGACCATAAATAGATGAGTCAGGAATACAGAAGTAGTGCTTGGAAGCTTAGAGATCAAGGCAGGCAAACATTCTGTGCCTATTTAAGTTGATCTTTTAAGTTTCAAAAGGTGTCCAAGTTGAGATTTAAGCAGTGTACAGATGCCCTCAAAAACTCCTGGGAACTTCATCCCTGGAGAGCTGAAGAGAGCAATGAACTGCAGCCACAGGTCACAGCTTTTATTATAGCACTAAAACTTTAGATATTTCACATACTCTTTTCAATAGGAACCATAAATATCAATATTATCTCTACATCTGAGCTCTGACAGGAACTGCCAGCTCTGGCACATTTGGCAGAGATGAGAAATTATGAAATACATTCATGTAGGGATGTTGTTTAATTGCAATCTCCCACTGGTGTCAGTAACAGTTCAGCATTTTGGGCATCTCATTTTGGACTTAGGTTTTCATTAAATCAACCAGTTGTAGAGTCAGCATTACAATTCAGGAATTCCTATAACACCATTTGACATAATTCACATGTAAATTTCATCCACTTTGTGCTTCCAGTCTGAGGCTTGGCAAGAGGCAGTCACTGCACTGGGAGCTGTGCAAACCTTTTGTTAAAACCAGTTTGAACTGCAACAAGTATTTCATCACTTTCTCATGTGGAAAACTGATAAATATTGCTTTGATTTTGGATAAATTATTTCCAGATCTCTGCTCCAAGTTCTAGTTAGGATACTGACTTTGCTTTGAATTAACACTTATTTTCATTTCTGGTAGGCAGAGATGATCCTAATGTTTTCCATTCAAGAGGCAAAATAAAGAGAACCAAGTCAAGAACACTTATGGGAAAGGAATCTAGGCTCTCTGTAAGTATCCTCTGCAAAAACAGGAAAAAAAAGATTTAGGGAGCAGCATTAACATGAAGGAGGGCATCCAGGCATTAAAATAGAAAGATTTTAACCCTGACTGGGGGCAGGGGATAAAAGTCCAACTTAATAGAAAACCTGAACATTGGTAACTGACATTTTAGTTCAGAACTGAAAATAACTAATTTGTTTTTCTAAGAGTTTAGATTTTTTTTCTTTCATTTTGAACCTGTTCAATTCTGACATTGCATTAGGCCTGAGGACTCTTGCAGTGATTCTCTTATAGATATTTTTCAGAAGCAACATCAAATGGACGTATTGTCATCTTCCCTTGACTTTACAACATTTAACTCCATTGAGGCCTAGTTTAATTCAAGAACCAAGGATTAACTACCCCTGGAGACCAAATTTCCTGAAAGAACTGTCTATTAAAGGGATTGTCAGTAATGACATGGAAAATTTCAAAAGGGCAATGTACATTAATCTAAGCATGAATCAGTCAGCCAACTCAACGGGTGGGAGAAGATACAGAGCTCTGTGATATGAGTCCAGAGATAAAAAAGTGACTGAGCTTTCAAAATGAGAGAAGGTTGAAAGCTGGGAAGAAATAAAAGGAAAATGTTTTAGGTTTTGTTGTTTGTTTGTTAAGATTTAGTAAACTAATTTCACTGAGGCAAAACATACATATTTTTAAAACAAAATACTTCCACAAGTTGTGGGAACTTCAAACTTTACTCCTAAACATGTTGTCATGTTTAATTTTACTGTGCTGAGCAGATCTTTGTACAGCCCTGGAGAGCTGCATTGCCATAAAGTGAATAATTTGCAGACACACATTGCTGAATGAAGACCTCAGTAGTGAGATATTAGCCAGGGTTACCCAGCATTTGCTCAGGTTCAGAAAAACATTCCCAAAGAAGTCAGGGATTAGTAACTGAGGCTCAGATACATTAAATTCATGCCACTGTGTGCATTTTGCATTTTAATTCGAAGGCAGAATCTGGCCCACCTGCTTGCATTTTCCCTGTGTGCAATGTTCCTGTCTGTTGTGTGTCTCCACAGCCAGAGTCCAGACAGCTGCTGGATGAACTGGGTCAGACTGGGAAAGGAAGAATCTCCTTCATAGAACAGTTGCTCAGTGATGTAAGTAACACTTGCTGAAGTTTCCTTTTTCAACTCTTTGCCTGTCTACTGCATGAATATTAGCCTGGAATGCAACTTCAGCTTTATGATTAGGAGGCAACAGCCTTGCAATACCAGGCTTCAGATTGAAAAAGCATTTTAGAGAAGATAGGGCCTGTTTTACATTTATAGATTATCTCCCCAAATTTCTATTTGGTCAGTGGATAGGGCAGTTTTCTCTGGATTTGTCAAAGCCAAACAAAAAAAAAAAAAATTAGTTTTATAATTTAGGATCAAGTCCTCTGTATAGCAAAGGCAAGCATAATCTCTGTTTCTGCTCTGGGATCTCATTTGGCTACTGTTACACACATTAACTCTGAGCTAGGAGATGACAAACATTTTCAGAAGAAAGCAAAACAACACACTTTGAACCTCTCTCTGTCTTGAGCACGAAGCCCATTTGCCAGCTTAAACTGGCATAACACAAAAGCGAGGTGGAAGCTGAAGAATCTGTGTGGTTTTAGCAGCCCCCTTTGGTGTGCTCTGTTCCAGGGAGCTGACCCCAACTCCCTGAGCCAGGAGGAGCGCCCTGCCCTCACAGTTGCTGTCCTGAACAAGCACACAGGAGCCATCTCCCCTCTGGTGCAGAAAGGGGCTGACATTGACCAGCAGTCAGGGCCGTGAGTTCCCATCCTCTGCCTCGGCTCTTTCAAGTTTTACCAAAAGAAATCACACATGCTCCAGTTTCAGAGAGAGCTAAACCCCATCTCTCCTCCACAAATATGTTGCTTTCAAGGACACTATCCACACTCCCAGTTGCCAGCTTTGAAGATTTCCCATAACTTCTGTTATTAAAGCTGCTGTTGTATTCACTTCCTTCCCCCACCTACTTCAACTTAATAAGATAAACATCACCAAAGCCTGCCACACTTTCTGTGTGTTCTGTACTCTCCTATTCACCTTCCTAAGTTTTATTTGCCAAGTTTCCTTAGGTAGTAAGTGCATTGCTCATTCCTCCTGTGCAGGCACAACAACACAGCTCTCCATGAGGCAGTTCTGCTGGGACTGGAGGGAGAGGAGAGCATCCGGGCCCTGCTAGGGTAGGTACTGTGGCTGCCCCGTGTCCCTGTGGGAAGCAGCATCCAGAAATTCCAAAGTTACTCCACATAAATATTCACCTCCAAGCCACTTCATCACTAAGTGCACTGAATTGAAGCAGTTTAAACCAATGTGTTCTGTATTTACAGCTGCAATGCAAGCGTGCAAAAGAAGAATGCAGCAGGGCACTCAGCGCTGGATTTGGCTGTTGCAGCTGGAGATAACAAGGTTATTTCACTGTTCCAAGTAAGTGGGGATAGAAAGCACTGAACAGACTTATGTGACACAGGAACATTGTTCTCATCAATGTGTTATTACAGCAAAGTTCTTCCCCAAATAAAGTTGAAGGTTCTTTGACTTTGGAAGCACCTGACCACGTGTGTCCAGTTCTGTCTGCAGAATCCACGACCCTGTCTGATCAGCTTGGGCCCTGCAACAGTCAAACAGTTTCTCCAAGATTGCCCCATTCCTTTCCAGCAGTTCAGAGCACAATCCCCCTCTGACTGCACTCTATTCTGCAAATTTTCTTTTCCTTTCCAAGCAAAGGGACAAACCAAACCTTCCCAGGCACAAATGCATTTCAATGTCTCTGAAATGTCTGTAATGCCTGATAAACACTGACACTTGAGCAACAGCACTGCAAGCTGTAACTGATGAGCTTAATTTCCTTTTTGATGTTAAAACTGCAGCCCATTGCAGTAAAGGTCAGAGTCTTGTCCTCCAGAAAATTGAGTAAAGCTACTTTGTTGTTCTGCCTTCAGCTTTTATTTATAAATGCATCAACACAAGGCAGCAGCCAACTACAAACAGAAATTTACAAGAATACCAGGCACACTAAGGTGTGGTATAACTCCAAGTTATAAGCCACAATCCTAAAACCTCAAAGTATTTTTAAAACTCCTTCTCCTTTCTATGTCCCAAAGCATCTAAAAGCATCAGAAAATTCAGTACAAACATGGAAATGCATGTCAGCTGCTATCAGAAATACAAGTTTTGGCACCAGAGCTACAACTATCTTTATGAGACAACAATATCTCCAAGCAGGTGGATTTACAAAAAAAATTAAAAAAAGAAAACAAGTAAACCCACAAATAATAATCCTTTGAAAACCAGCAGGAAAATTAGGAGAATCCTTGCAGAAAAATATTTTGTATGCAGTGCATCAAACCCCAGGTACCTCCCAGACAGAGTGGGAGGAGTGAAGCAGAATTCCCTCTGCTTCTCATGGACAGCCAGTCTGGAAGCAGCCTCAGGAAACACGGCCATTCAGTCACAGGGCAGTGCCACAGCATGTGGACAAGACAAGGTGTCACTGGCAACTATGAAGCTGCAGCAGTCTAGGCCAGATTCTTTATACGACAACGCTGGATCTTGGCTTTATCTTCAACCTTGGTCATCATCTGAGAGACCTCTTTTTTCTGCAAAGAGTAAAAATAATACGATGTTACTGTCTACCACTAAGTGGAGCATCATTCAGCTTCGAGGAGAAAGCAGGATACATCCTGCATAAAGCAGAGAACAAGGAAAGGGAACAGCGGCTGATCCAGCCCGAGCCTGGATACAACAAAGCACTTTACACAAAGCCTTGTGGTAAGGAACTAGCCCGGCCGAACAATTCAAAGGCAAGATGCCGTGTACGTACAAGTGCCTTTCTCGTTCGCATTTTTTCCAGCTTCAGGAACTCCTGCACCGTCAGGTTAGTAGGTTCTTTCTGAAGAGAAAGAAAACCACAGGCCGCAGCGTGTTTTTTGTGCTCCTCCCTGAAAAGAGGCGAAAAGAAAGGGAAAATATAAGAGGAGGCAGCAGCTCCCAAGGAGCCACACGCAGCCGCTCTCGGTCGCCACCAGCGGCTCCCCCGGGCCGGGACAGAGGCCGAGAGATCCCCCGGTACTCACAGCGGGTCATCGTCGGGCTCCCAGCCCTCGAGCTCCTTGAGGCAGTAGAAGCACTGCGCCACGTCGGGGCTGTTCTCGCTGGGGCAGTGCACGAAGCCCGCCGCCGCCATCTGCGGGCACAGGGGAGGCCGTCAGCGCCCGCCCGCCCGCCCGGCCCCGCTCCGCTCCCCTCCCCTCCCGCCGCCCCGGCCCCGCGCTCACCCGCTCGGGCGTGCAGGCGCAGCCCTCGGTGAAGGGCCAGTTGTGGAAGGTGGCGGCGCGGACGGACTGGAAGTAGAGCCGCCACCCCTCGGGCAGCAGCTCCCGGCCCGCCATGGCCCCGTTCAAACGGCTGCGAGCGCGGGGCACGGCGGGAGCGGGGCGGACCCGCCGGCCTCACCGAGCCCTCAGGGCGCCTGCGCAGCCAGGAGAAAGGAAATACTTTCCTTGTGGCAACGAATCGGAGCTCAGGGAAACACCCGGGCTTTGCTGCCCCGTTAGGAAAAGTTCCGCCTTTATTCCCGGGAAAGCCGGGCTTAGTTAAGCGATGCTTGGCTGCTCGGGCAGCGCGGTGTTGGCTCCTCAAGCGCAGCTCGGGTGAGCCAGCAGCCGGGCTCCCGAGGCACCAGAGGGAAGCAGAGGGCTGGGAACACCGTTTGTCTGCTTGTTTCACTACGTACCTTAGAACCTCACCCCTTACAAAGCCATGGCTCCCACCACGAGGATCACCTCACTGCCTTTGAGGATCCGGGGTTAAAGGAGGGACCTGGATAAAACAAGCTGGCGGCAGCTCAGCAGGTGACACAGGGCTGTTATAACAGCCCTGTTACAGTTGTCACTTGGCCATCCCTCAGGGACAAAGCCACAGAGCAATATGGTCCTCGAGATCTTCATAGTCACCTTTGAGAACACAATGCAGAACCATGATCATCTTCAGACTACTTTGTATTTCCTAATTCTGTCTGATAAGGAGGAGCTTGCTAAGGCCTGCCTGCGTGTGCCCATAGGGAAATGAGTTTCTTGCCTTGGTCAGCTGCCCACACACCTCCTCTCAGGGCCATACTGGAGTTTGCTACATTCCAATGAAATAAGATGATGGAGAGACACCTTAACAAACAGTATGACTACAGACAAGCTTTTCCAAGGGAAGGGCTTTAATTCCATTCATAAAGACATATATTTCTTTTCTTTCAAAGTCCAGCTAACTCATAACATTAAGAACATGAAAATTTTCACAGTCATGAAACAGACAGAAATGTGCATGGATGTCTGGGCACACAACCCTTGGCTGGGCAGGTTTTCCTTTCCACCCCCACTGGGTTTTGTGTTGGTGATGATGGACACTGGCTACATTAAAACATACTTTGTGTCCCTTTCTCTTCTGTTACAAAATGAAGACTCCACAAAGGCAATTACTGCTACAGTCAGGTAGCCAGCAGGTACACACAGCAGATTAAGGACAGAGAAGTCACATTTGGTGCGTAGCTCTCTGTAGGATGGATGTAAAAGGACCATCCCAATGGATGTGATCTGTAGTTAAAATGCCCAGCCTGGCCTTTGGTCTGTGCAGCTTTCTGTTCATCTGCACTGAAAGTCAGAGAGAGAAGCTGCTACATTGTGGAAAAGGACAAGAGCCACTAGCAGAGAAAGCATTTGGGGTTGTATTTTTTAATTCTTGGCTATTTCTATTTATTCTTTGCTAGGTGAGCCTAGGTGCTTCCAAGAACTAGATCTGGGCCACCTCTGCCCTCTCCTCCTCCCTCCAAGCAGCGAGCCGACTGCTTCTACAAATCAGCATTTCAAACATCCCCGCTGACTTCTGCTCTGGGCTTCTGCCAGCAGGAGGAGGTGGGTGCTGGAGCCTGTGAGGCTGCTCTGTGGCTAGAGGTGTGCCCAAAGGGCTGATCTGCAGCCCCACAACCACAGAGAGGTGGAAGGATCCCAGAGAGCTGATCTGGCAGCTGTGGTGCCCTGCCTTGCCTAGACATAAACCCACCTGACACCGTTCCTGAACACAAAACACTGCGCGCTAGGAGAACCACACTGAGCACGGGGCAAGGAGGGCAAGGGAAGAGGCAAAACAAAGGTGTTTTCTCTGAGCCTGGCACTTGGGATAACAGGAATCCACACACTCTTCAGTATTTCTGAAACATGGTTCCAGGATTACGGTTCTGGTATGGGCAGAACTTTCCTAATGTTAACATCCAGCTACAGGCACCAATACCTTATTTCCCTTCACAGACTCAAGACAGTTCCTAACAAAGCAATCAAACCACAGAAACACTGAATGGTTTAAGTTTAGGTGTTCATTTTTTGCTAATAAACAAACAGAGACAAAAAACCTGCAACATTTTTTGGACAGGTTTCAAAACTTGAAATCCATGGGGCCCCTCTGAAGTGAGAAACACTTTTTTGTTTGGTATTTTTGTTTGCTAATGAGGCTCTCCAAAGTAACAGTGGCAGGAAAATTCCCCATGAGGAATTTCAATTTTCCAGTGGTTTCAGTGTACCCTAGTTGGCATTTCCAGGCCTCTCCCCTTGGAGCACAGGAACCAATCCTTTTGGATTGCATTTTTCCACTCACTGCTGACATCCAAAGTCCTAGGGATAAACACACCAGCGTGTTGCAGCTCTCCTGTGGCAGCCAACATCCTCCACCAAAAGCTGGGGGAGTTTTTGGATGGATTGGGCTTTTCCCCAGAGCTCTCCTGAGCTCAGCGCCGCAGTCTGAGGAAGAAGGCGTGCTTGCACTCCTTGCTGTCCAAGGGGTAATACTTGTCATAAAAATCCAAAATGTACTCCTCAGTCTTAAATCCAAACTTCTGGTAGAGCAGCATAGCAGGGTTGCTTGCAGAGACGTGAAGGGTGACGTCCTTGCCCATGCAGGTCTGCCAAGGGAGGGGGAGAGGAACAAAAAGGAGATATCACTGCAAGAGAACGAGACAGCCTCTGGGGGAATGCGGAGGTGAGCACACTCATCAGCTCAGGGATCCAAGGTACTGAGGAAATGTGAGAAAAGTCACAGGAGTTACCACACATAGCAACAGCAAAGGGAGGGCAGCTGCTGCTCCTTTGAGCCTTTGTTTCTGGGAAACGTGGATTCTCTGACAATGAAAGGTTTGGGATTATAATTTGTCATCTGCCCATTGTAAATTACTAAAGTAATTGTTAATTAAAAATAATCTTGGTGTACAGCCCTGATCTCAAATACAATGGCCTGAAGAAAAGACAAAAAATGCCAGAGGATCAGGCTCTGCACTCCTCCCTGTCAGCAAACAGAGCTGAGCTCTCTGGGACTGCCTGAGCACCTCTGTGCTGTCATGCTGGAATTCCTGCCTATCCCACCCAGCTCCTCTCCCATCCTTCAGGGCACAGCACTCTTCTCCTGAGAAGGCAGGAAATTCAGTTCAGACAGCAAATAATAGCATGGCTGAAGTTACCTTGAAGATCCTAAATTATTCTAACCAGCAACACTGATTAAGATGCTGAAATAATTTATTTTCTGCTTTCATCGAGTGATTTAATAGCATTCCATGTATATTGAGTGTATAGTAACTCTAAAGTGGGAACAGTAATAACCTCTAGGAAATCTCCAAGATAGTACATTCAAGGGGAAAACTCTCAGGAATTTAAGGAGGGAAGGAAAAAAAGAAATAATTGGAAGCTGTTTTGGGGAAAAGAAAATTTGAATGAGATCATTAAGAAAATGCAGTTTATTCCTCTGGGACAGATGCATGAGAGGATAAATTTTGACACCAAAACCAGCCACTACTATTTGCATCAAACCACTTTCCTGTTAAGTTATGTTGTTCCCAAGAATTCAGCCCCAAACTCAGCACACTGATCCCAAAGTCAGCAACTTACTCTTAATACAAGCAAAGCATCAAAGTGTCTCAAGCTACACAGAGGAGGCTCCAAACCCAAGCAGGCTGCCAAAGTAGCACCTAAAACCTGGAGACTGAGGAACAGAAGGTCACAACCACCACTGTTCCACAGGACTAAACCCCTTCTGCCACTGCCAAAAAGTCAGCAATGGCAAAACAATCCTCATGTGAGCCAAACATACAGTGCTGATCTCTCATTGCTAGTGTGCCTAATCAGAGTCAAATCTCTGAAATCTGCTTGGCTTTTCTCAACAGGGAATTTCATGCAAGAAGGATTAGGTTAATTGATGTGATACATCCTACAGAAAGGTGTGAGGATTTTCTGTGGCTGACTTGCCAACTCCAGCATGGAGAGGGAAGTCTCTGAGAGTCCACCTGCTGGATCCCTGCAAGCCTTGGCTCCTGTTCCCACTGGGTGTTGACATCTCACATCAGCACACTGAGCTGAGGGCAATTTCCTTCAACACTTGACACGGAGCTGTCTGGGAGATGCAAGGGCTGAGTTTAAAGAATATTGATGAGAGGCCTGTGTCAGCACTGCAGAGAGCTGTGCAGGTAGCAGAGTTATCCTCAGGCAGCCCAGGAGCACAAAGTGCTTTTCCAAAGCAGGGATCACTTTCCACAAGGCTCTGCCAGCACTCCCTACCTTGCTTTAGCCAAGAAAGAAAGAGGATAAAACAGTTTCCAATGGTGAGTTTTTGTTAGGGAAGCTCATCTTGACTACAGTGTTTCCCATCAGCAGCTCTGCCAAGAGAGTTCAGGGAGTGGTAAAACTGTGGAGTTGGGCTCTGTAAAGAACATGTATCTTACTCATCTTTACTCACAATTAAGCTGCCTTTCCTGCAATTTAATTCAAGAAAGTCAGTGGAATTAAGGCCACTTGAATAACAGTATTCATTCAGAGATTTAATGAAGTTTAACTCCTTTAGTATCACCCGTTTAGTTAGCTGAGATTAATTTTCCCAAGTATTCCTGTGGAACAAGGCCCATTTTAAACAATGAGGTTGCAAACACTTCATCATGAACTCAGCTGTATTTGAACCAGAGGATAAAAGTGCAAGTGAGTGATTGAGAACAGTAAGTGATTTAATGCATGCAATAAACCTCCAGGTGTAGTCAAGAAAGCTGCAATAATTCTAACTGACCCTGCCCCACTCTTCCCTCATTTCCTCCTTAAACCCCCATTTACAATGTCCCTTGCACACAAACTACTGACCACTGAAGAACACAGAGCTAAGGCCAAAACAGCTGAAGTGTGCAACATCCCTCTAATTCTGAGGGATGACCAGGATGGTTATTTTCCTAAACACATTGTGACTTCCAAAGCAGGAGCTATTCCCTCCCATAAACACTCACAAAAAGGGTTCTTACTCTCCAATATCTGCAGGTGTGCACACAAGGAAGAAGTGAGAGCTGATTCTTTGGCAGATTCAAGGGATGATTTCATTTCATTACCTGGATAAGATGGTAAATCATGAAGGTTGCAATCCCAGCTCTTCTCCACTCAGGGTGCACCAAGAGAAAAGAGATGTAAGCCTCATTGTACTTCACATCTGGCACCATAAAGCCAAAGGCAATGATAACTTTCTTGTAGAGGACAACAACACTGAAGTCTGGATACTGCAGGCACTCTGACAAATCAATTCCTAGGGAGAAAGAGAGAAACAGCAGTTGGAAGCACTGCAAACCAAAATAAAAGTGTGGTTCAAATCCAGGGGTTTAAGGCTTTTTAGAAACACTCAATCCCTTCTTTTTACCTTTCTTTTAAATTTGTGATAGCAAGAGACCACAGCATCATAGAATAGTCCAAGGTCCCTGCTAGAGCAGCCCTCTGTTACTGTAAATTATGAGGCCAAATTTCCCACATTTTGGGAAATCCCAGGGGTCAGGACACCCAGAGTGCAGTGGATGAAACCAGCTGCCTGCTCCTGGTGCCTTCCCTGCCAGGTGAGTATGCAAGGGAAAAGATGATACAACAAAACAGACAAAACAGTATCTGCCTAGCAGGGAAGCTTGCATGGAAATACTAACAAAGCTGATTTCCTTTCAAATGACTCAAGGATGAAACTGAAACTTAACTCTCTTCAGAAGCAGCACGCATGAAACTGGGCTTCAGCTTTGGTACCATTGCCTGCTGTGGTTTCTGTCTGTTTCCTCCACTCTGCAGCTCTTACTGGTGTCTCTTGTGCACTCTCAGCTGGTTATGGAGCTGCACTGTGAACCTGACCACAGCTTCCAACGCTATCAAAACATTTGCTTTTAGCATGCAAATACTCTAATCTGGGGATGAAGCAGCCTCTCAGGCAGTGGTGCTTCTGTGAGTCAGCGGCTGGACTCAGACTGGGAGTTTGTTACCTTGCCTAACATCCTGCTGCTGCAGTCCTAGAGCATCCACACAGCCTGTCAGCACCCAGCAGTGCAGCTCAAGGCACTGAAGACTGACTGCTCGATAATTTGTGTGGACAGACCCTAAATGCGATGCAAGACACAGAGGACATGTGCCAGAAACGTTTGCTTCAGCCTCAAGTTGGCAATTGCAATGTATTTGGAACACAGGGTAACAAAACAGCAGAGTGTGTTTTCCAGTAATCACTCTGATGAGAGGCAAGACTTCAGAAGCAGCAGGCACAGAGAAGTGGGTGAGTTATTTCTTGCTCCAGAGTGAGCAGGGTGGAGCGGGACGTGGGAGGGATCGATTGGCAATAGGGAGCTGTGTTAATTAAGGCAAGGCTGCCCTGCCTGTGGAGTGCCTTGCAGCGTGTCTGGACAGAACGCTCCCTGCCCCAGGCACTGGTGTCTCTGCAGGGGTGCAGTTTTTCCTGTAGGGAGGGAGATGCTCAGCTCAGGATGGTTCACCACTGGAGACACTCCCTGCCAGGGAGAGGTTTCCCGTTAGGGCACCAAGGCACTGACACAAACAACACCTGAGAATCTCTCTACCTGGAAACCTGGCTCTGCCTTGGGAGAGGCAAGAACAGCTCTGAAAGGAAGGGTTTGGAGGCACAGAAGAACTAAGTGCTGGCTTAATGATGCTCACCCAGTTGCATATCCCTGCCTCCCATCCCCAAGCTGTACCAGCTAAACCCTTCGCACCCAGGCTTTACGTCCTGCATCACTTCCTCACTTCCCTCTCCTGCTAAACAGAACCAAGGTGCAACAATCATATCCCAGCATCAGAATTTTATCACCATGGAAAAGATTTGGATTCCTGTTTGGAGACTGACAGGGGTGTCAGCTTTCTGATTTAATGATGAGCAGTTCACAGTTGGGTGGAACACACCCATGCTCCTTATGTTAAATAAAATAGGGCGAGTCCTGAAGAACTTAATGAAGGTGCAAGCCAACTTGGCCAGAACTTCAAATGCATTATCAGGAGAAGGGAGACTATGACAAAGCGGTTCAGCCTCTGCTGGGATTGCAAGAGTCTCTCACAAACTCTCAAACAGCTCGTGAAAGGAAAGGTGTGCCAGGTTATTCCCCCCACACTGTGCAATTTGCATAATGAGAAGCAAAAAGAGCTCCCATCCTGACTGGGGCACATGGGCACTGCTGAACTACAGCCCTGCTGAATCACCACCAGCAAATCAAAACACAAAGCCAGCAGTTACCTGAAATAAAGGTGTGTTCTGTTTGCACTGGCCTTTTCTAAATTAGTCTGCTGCGTTGTTTGCTGATCAGAAGCTGATGCATGCAGCAGATGAACCTCCCTGTTATTATTGCAGAAGAACTAAAGAGTGCAGCCTTGTAACCACCCCCAGAAAGGGTGGACACTGTCCCCAAAGAACCCACAGTTCCAGAAAGGACACAGAAAAACACAGACCTAACCTTTCCCATGGAGGCTTGAAGAAATAAAGGACATCACAGCAGACCCTACAGCTGTAAAAGCAATTCACTGAATCACAGAATAAGCTGAGTTGGAAGGGACCCTCAAGGATCATCCAGTCCAGTTCCTGGCCCTGCACAGGACAGCTGCAAGAATCACACCATGTGCCTGAGAGTGTTATCCAGACTCCTTGGGGGCAGGCTTGGAGCTGTCACCACCGCCCTGGGAAGCCTGTTCCAGTGCCCAACCACCCTCTGGGAGAAGAACCTTTTCCTAATCCCCTACCTAAACCTCCCCAAACAGTTTCAGAGCCATTCCATTGGGTCCTGTAATCACAGAGGAGAGGTTGCTGCCTGCCCCTCTGCTCTCCCTCCTGAGGGAGCTGCAGCCCACAATGAGGTCTCCCCTCAGTCTCCTCCTCTCCATGCTGAACAGACCTCAGCCACTCCTCCTACGACCTCCCAACTTTCACTCCGACATATTTAGCTTATGGCTGTTAGGAAAAACCTTCTCACAGAGTTAATGAACAGTAATCTCTGGTATAAAACTGTTTATTTCAACCCCTGATTCTTGCAAAACATTTCACTGGATGTTAAGTTTAGTTAACTACTAACCTACCTACTACTCCTATTAACACCTATTTTTGTAAGTGCTGTGCTAATTAGGGCCTAATTTCCCAGTTTTATACAATCTCAAGAGACAAAGACACCAAAGCCACGCCTCCACCTCAAATACATTCCTGTAACATCAGATAATGGGTTTCTAAGAACCAGCCAGACACCAACTGAAATAAAATTTGGCCCAAGAACATATTTTTTCACTTCTTTCTTGGAAACCCAAGCACTGGAGGAATCTTACCAGGCCAGAAGAATTCGTGGCACATGGAGTTGATAGTGGGGATGTGATTAGGGCGAACGTAGCAGTAATCAATGGGTGCTTCTGGCTCAGCCTTCCAGTTGAGATCATTCCTGTGTGGATTGGCCCGGATTTCTGCCAGCAGCCTGAGTTTTGGAGGCTTTGTCTCATAATCACGTCTGCCAGGAACGTGAAAAGGAAACACAAAAAGCAAGTGAGCAACAAGAACTGCCACTGCAGCTAAATGGCTACTGCCCATGAAATATCTTCTGACATGCTCAACTTTAGGAAAATAAAGAAGTCTTCCATTCACATGGGGAAGCAGCTCCAGGCTCAGCAAAAACACCCTTGTGCCAGAAGCCAGGACACTTTCCAGCCCCACAGCATGTCCAGCCAGTCTTTCCTTACAGCATGAGCAAGGAAATCACAGCTCTGACCCAAGGGCAGGTGCAACTTGCATTGAATGGCTACAGCAATGCCCTCTCTGCCCTTGCCCCCTCTTGGAGATTCCCCTTCCCAATGCAATCCATTTCACCACTCAGCTAAATCCAACACTATCCCTCCAGGGTTACCATGGTGCACTGGGATGTACTGTGAGAAGGAGTGAGGAGCACTGCCCAAGAAAGGTGTCCTCTCCGTGGGCTGGCGGTGCACAAGCCAAGAGCAAGCTCAGACCCTCTGTACCTGATGTAAGGCTTAAGGACACGGGAGGTGTAAGGGCTGACAATACTGTGGTCTGCCAGCAGCTCCTCCGAGCCTACCAGGCGGTACAGGAACTTGCTTGTCTGCTGCCGGTATCCCTTCGTGGCGGGCAGCATCGTCTGCGTGACAAAAATGCACAACAATTGCAGGGAGGTCAGGCAGAGATTGAACACATGGAGGGAGAGTAATGGCCTCTCAGTGTGACAGGGTGGATGGAGCACGCTGGTCCCACCTCTGGACCCTGCTGAGCACTCCCAAATTTGGTGTCCAAATCTGAAAGTGCTGCAAGTCATCTCCCTCCTATACACATCCACCTGTCTGGATACTTCCAGACCTCCAGCATTTGGGCAGGGCTGGAGTACAAACACAGTGACATTTGTGGTGCTGACACTGACAGATAGCAGTGCTGAACCAGCATGTCCCAAGAAGAAAGGGACTTAGGAGAGCCCCAAGCCAAAATGAGTCTTGTTCACATGAGCCTTTTCACTTTAGGAGTCAGATAACTCAATGTGACACTGCTGGCTGCAGCAAAAGCTTTAAAATAAGCAGTGCCAAAAGCTAACTTAGATTTGGGAACACCCACCTGGTATCTGTCCAAGATCCTGAAGTCCTGGCTAGTAGTTCTGTATGTTGCTTGCCCTACTGGGGACCTGGAGACAGCACCTTCTTTGGCTCCATAAATGCCATCAACCAGGAGCAGTGCAGCATTGACAACCTGGTCCAGGTCAAAGAGTGGGAGCCCTCTCTCCCTCTTGGCCTGCCTGACCAGCAGCTTGCGCCTCAGCCTGCGGGCCTCTGGGGTCATGCTCAGAGCATTGGGACAGGCTTCCAGTCTCTTCAGCAGCAGCTTCTCCTCATAGATGCTAACTGAGGTGTGCTTGGGAGCTCTGGGCTTAGCATCCTTCTCCAGCTGTGACTTGCCCTTGTCTCGTCCTCTCACCTGCAAGGGTGTGTTTGACTCTTCGGGATCTTCACTGTCACCTTCCATCCGTTCTGTTTTTTCTTCTTCACTCTCCACCTCTTGCTTGATCTGCTCAGCTGTCTTCACCTTTTTCCTGCTTGCTATCATGGTGCCAGCACCAGCTGTCCCACTGGGAGGGGGCACATACTCTATTCCTGGGTCTATGACTCCATCTCCTTCCATCTCCTCATCATCTGTAGAACAGATCAAAATAATCGAGGGGAAAGAAAAAATAATTTAAACATCAAAGTCCCATTTCAAAAATGGTTATCACAGCATTTTCTTGCTAAGGAACAATAATGTGGGTTTTCCCAACACATTTCATTTTCTGTGTGCTGCCAGATCTCCTGATTTTGGATGGGAGATGCTGAAAAGAGTCCAATTTCAGGACACAGCATCAATCCTGCTCCTAAAGTGTCTTGTAGTTTGGAGTTTGGAAACAGTGCCCTCCTGAGCTGCAAGCACATGTTCTTTGAGGAACGTTAAGCTGCTGAAACTTCCCAAAGGCTGGGAAATCAAAAAGTGAAGCTGGTGAGCTGTATCTTCAGCCAGCACACCCTCACTATTCCTCCTGTCACCCAGAAGACTGGCTCCTTAAGGAACTAAGGAAATTCAGCCTGCATCACTGCTCTGCAATCTCACTGAAATTTAGCATCCATTAATCAGCACAATCAAACCTATAAAATACTGGGATATTACCATGAGAATAAAATTTCTCCCATGAAAAACATTTGAGACAAAACTGGACTTGCTACATAACAGTGTTATCTGTGTTGCAGTGAAATGCTTATGCTGAGTGGTCCAGCAAGTTGCTGTGTGAAGTCTACCCACTGTTCATTCAGGATCAGAAAACGATCATGGGGGTTTCTTTTGGCCTTAGAAGTTGGTGATAAAACTATGGAAAACTGATGCAGTTCGTTGGTGGGGGGCTCCCTAAGCTGTATGTTTGCTGGTAGCAGCAGGCAGGCAAGGAGATTCCCCACAGCTTCTGAGGGTGCTAATTAGATGAGGGTTTACTGGGGGTCCCACCCAGAAGAGCAGCATGGCTTCTGAGGGAGAAGGGGGAGGGAGAGAGGGAGAGCCTAGGGGGAAAAGGGGCCAAGAGGCTTCTCATCTCCCTCACACAACTTAACAGGGAGATTCAAAGTGGGCACAGAATAAGACTTGGGCCAATGGGATTACGGATACGTGATACTTCAAGGGAGGATCACAGGCTTGGAATAAACTGTACATTTTCGAGGGGTGAGACAGAGCAAACCACTTAACTAAAATGTAACACCACAACTGGACTGTGCGAGCAGCTATCCAGGCTGCAACAGAAAACCAGTCAATTCTCACATGTCAGAACTCAGCACATCCCTCTGGCTGTCCAGAACTGCTGAGGACCCTGCCAGGGGGCTCAGAGACCCTGGCACACAGCCCAGAACACCTGCGGGTTTGATTTTGACCCCTGGAGCAAGTTGCCAACTTTGTATGAGGACCTCAAAGTCACAGAAGTTTAAATAGTATAATAATAAAATTATCATAGAGTGAAAATGTAGATTTTAAGATTTCGGGTATGGGGGTTATGGAGACAAGCTAGAGGAACTTGGGCGTGTCTAGCCTTTCTTCTTGGTCTCCGTTTTCTGCAGTGATGTTGGCACTTTGGGATTGGTTTAGAGTAGAAGTGCACTGTCTAACATAGGTGATAGGTATTGGGAATTAAGTGTAAATATGATATATGTAGTTTGTAGTACAAAAAGACAACACCACCTTGAGGGTGGTCAGAGTGCTTTTGGCTGCCCTGCAGAACAGGCCTTGGCTGGGCAGAAAGAAAATTTTATAGATAAGAATAATAAACAACCTCAAGACCTAAAAAGGAAGAGCTCTGACTCGTTCCTCAGACCCGCGGGCCAAAGCAGAGACACCCTGCACATCTCGGGGCAGCAATTAACAACTGCAACCCGAGACTCACACTCAACTAAGACAACAGAATACTGCCAGTTACTTTCCATCTCATCATGAAAGGATCCTGCACCTCATTGGGAACTTCCTTTTTAAAACATACTCCTAGAAAACCGCACACGGTTCATCACTGAAGGAAACCCATGGCGGCCCTTACCATGGAAGAGCGCCTGAGGCGGCATGACGTCGGGGATGAGATCGGCCTCCGAGAGCAGGCTGGGAGTGGCCGAGTGCGAGGCGGGCGTGCCGGGGGCGGAGAAGTCCAGGGACGGGGATGGAGAGGGGCTGGTCAGGGGCGTGCGGTCGGAGGAGCTCAGCGAGGAGAAGTCGATGACCTCTCCCTTCTCCAGCACGATGTCGGGCCGGCGGCAGCGGCTGCTGAACTTGACAGGAGTGGAGGAGGTGCTGCGGTCCAGGAAGCCGGCTGCCTCCTTCTGGGCTCTCCGAATGTCCTTGGCCTCCTGAGTGCGGGACCTCTTCTCCTTCAGCTCCATAGCCGACTCCACGGGGTTGCGGCTCACGCGCTTCCGAAGGCCTTCCACGGTAATGATGGGATCCAGCGGGGGCTTGGAAGCTGCTGCAGAAGGAGTTTGCTTATTCTGAGCTCCTGCACTCACTGGATTCACACTGTGCAGTCAAAACCACACTGACTACTGAGCTTAAAAGATGGGGTTTTCAAAGTGATCAAGAAATTCACTCTGGGACATGTAGCATTAAGCCAGTGTATGACTAAAACCTCGTTAAAGCCCAAATTTTGTTCCTCCACACAGAGGAGAATTTGCATCTAGTGACAAAAGATAAAAGACATTCCCCAGGGTAAAGAGAAGTGGGGAAATTGTGGATTTCAGCTAAAATAACCCAAAGAAAACCACTCTGCACAAGTCAGCACAATGGAAAAAGGTAATAAAATATAACAGGCCTCTCACTCTACAGTATGTGCCCCATAGTTCAGTCAGCCATTACAGCAGAACACAGCTAAGGAGCTGTCCATGCACACAAACTGGTTTAAACTGAACTTTTCTCACATCTCCCAGCTCTGGCCCAGCAAGGAATCTACACACTACTGGGGATAGAGTTACCTTTTGCCTTCAGTGCAGATGCTGACAGCTTCTCTCCTTCAGGCTTCAGTGTTGGGGGCTTGTTATGAACCAGCTTCCACCATCCTGGTTCTCCAAATTCCTGTGCCCCCGAGCGGAAAAACAAGGGGCTCCCCACAGAGAGACAGCCAGCAACTGTGCTCCACCATGTTGAGGTCTTTTTCCTGTGGTGGGAGAGAGGAAAACAAGGGTTAGGTCCCCACTCACCAGCTGTGCTTCCATCCTGGACAGAGTGTTTCTGCCAGAGGCACTGACACACAATCACTGAACTACTCCTGAAGCACTTTTGTGGCCCCTTGGAGGCAGGGAGCTGTATTTAAGCCTTTCCCTCTGCTGGACAGTGCACTCTTACTGGGCACCTGAGCTTTTTTAGTTCCTTTAGGAACTGGGGACAGGGCTAACTAAGATGTCACTTAGGGAAGAGGTGAGAAGAAACCCTGAAGAATTGCCCTTGTAGCCAATAACTGAGGTACTCCCTTGAACCTGACTCTGGAGTGTCAGGTTCGTGCAACAGAGTTGCCCAGAATCTCAGGATTTCTTGCCTTTGCACACCCCCCACATGCAGAAACTTCTGTGCTTGCCAGGGCTTGGCAGAGCTGGTGTTCCCTCAGGTGCTGCCCTTACACACCTTGAGGGACTGAACCCCAAAGGTGGGGGATCAAACCCAGCTGCTGCAGCTCCACGTCTGAAATGTTGCAGTAAAACTGGATAAGCTGCACTTCAATATGCCAAGGAAGATCTTTGCACTGTTTGTGCTGCTGCACACCCGATTCAGCTGTCTCTGTTCCTTCAGTGGCTTGTCCAGGCAAGTGGGAAGGATGTGTCTGAGGCCAGGAATCACTCTCTGAATTTTAATCAGAGCAAGGAGTGCCCAGTTCCCAGGGCAAGTCTCAAAAGGCAGCAGCAAACCCTGGGAGGCACTGAATGAGGGACAATGGGCCACCAGCTGCCCTCCTGTCAGGGTCCCTGTGGCTCCCAGAGAGGACAAATGCTAACAACATTTCTGAGAACAGAGCAAGGAGGCACAGACAAGCTCTGAAAGCAAAGCCAAGACCAAATCTGGTTAGGAAGAAAGGCCAGATCTTATGACAGAGGAAATCCCTGGGGAAGGAAAGAAGCTGTGAAGTCAATCAAATCTACAACTTCCAAGGATTGCTCAGTTCCTTCCCTGCCTCCACAGCACACACACTAACAGTAAGGCTTGGGTTTGACAGCTTCAGCACATTCAGAATAAATGTGCTGTTCACCTGGAAAATGAAGGCTGCCCTCTACAAGAGGGGCTCCTACTCTGACAGTGTGAAAAACTTTCCAATTGTTTAACACCTACTATGTAAGAGCCATTTCATTATGATCTGAAACAATCTAAAAGGTGAGGTTCAGTTCTTCTTGAAGAATTTGGTCCTTTGGCAAGCTTTGTAGCCAAGGAATTTTGCTGGATCACATTTCTGTCCCTAAATTTGGCAATACAGGATCAGCCCACCCATTGTGACTGTTTAGAAAAACTCAATTCTCTGCAAGTTCATATGCTGCCTAAAGGAAGGTAAGAAATAATCCAAAATACATGCATTTGTATTGCTTTTGTGTGACATTCCTGGGGTTGTTTTTCCCCAGTAAGAAATGCTGATTCTTCCTCAAGGGTACCCCCATGCCTGCATTCAGATTCTCGATATTAAATCCTCCATTTTTATCACTTGTAAGGCTCAACAGAGATGTCACCAAATTAACCAGGATTCTTGTCCATCTGTATAAGAAGCTTTAATTCCTTTGGCTCACCAATCAGACCCTCAGGAAAACATCATGTCTTTACCTGTTCCCTAATAAGAAAGTCCAGTGTTTCTCAATAAAAGCACAAATGTCTTCTTTCCACCTGAAGTACCCCTGGCGGCCCGTTCCTTCCAGAGACAAGTTGTACATTGCCAACATGACAACCTGCAACAGAAAGTGTTGGACACCAGTGAATCCCTTCTGCTTTTTCTGCTGAACAGACCCCCACAGCTGCCACACACACACAGATCTTTGCTCCCTCATAAATATCTTATTTTTGCAACATCTCATAGGCAACTTCTGCAATCCATCTTCTTCCTGGTTTTGTGCTGCCTGTTCTTGTCTTTCTATTGTTAGATGCACATTCTTCCAGAGATTTCTCCATCCCATGGGAATAAGAAGCTGCCTAGTTATGCAGGTTTGTGCTGAGACACAAGAATTGTGCATAAATGAATTGTATAAATGTTGTATAAATGAATTACAGTACAGCTGGGGTCTGAACGTAATGTGGAGGTAGAGAAACAGACTTTCAAATAAATTTAAAATAAAACAGTCACAAGTAATCCTGCTATCCAATACATCAGAAACACTGTGACAATGGTCTTTCACACACTTCACAACCAAATTCACTCTGACCTGTTACATACCCAAACTAAAGGGCAGCTTTGAAAAATATCTCCTTCAAGTAAATCCTAGGTGATCAACTGTTAATTACATTTACTTAATTAATTTCAATTAATTTATTAGAACAGAACTAAAGTCAGCTAGGTTGGGATCATCTTTTAACAATCACACAGCCTCAGTGTGGCACTACTTCCAATAATAACTTGCATTTCACCCTCAGAGGAGTCTGAAATCTGCTTTTCTCAGGAAGATGGGTCTCCTCATAGTGGACCTTGGCTTTCTGGGATGCATTGTCAAAGACAACAAAATGAGGAAACATGGGAGGCTTTAATGTCCCCTTCACCATATCTCTACCTCACAACCCCTATCAGTTTGATAACTAGGATTTTGTGGGTTTTAAAGTCAAGTGGGACAATGTCTCAGGATGTCAAAAATAATTCTCCTTCAACTGGCTAAAGATATGGATCTGTTAAGGCTGCATACTCTGAAAAAAATCCAGAAATCACTGTCCCCATTCTTCCTGCTTCAGGTAAGTTAGTTTGACCATTTCTCTCCATTCCACTTACCCAGAAGCAGCAGCAGCAGCTCTGGCTGCTGGAAGCCCAGGGAAGTGGTCACAGCTTTCCTCCTCACCCATTTTCATTTCGTCTGCCCCTTCCCCATGGCACTCTGAGGAGACCTGGGCAATACCAGCAGCCTTTTCTTTCCCAGTGTGGAACCTGGTGAAACTCTGCCAGCACACAGCCCTGCCTACACCAACTTTTTCCCTGCACCGGCACCACGGGAAAGCAGAGCAGGAGTTACAGTCAGTGTCTCAAATTATCTTACATGACAATAAGGCCAAGTGCCTATGGGTAAGAATCAAGGAAAAGCCAATCAGGCTGATATTTTCAACAGTCTGCCAGCTTGTCCTCAGGACAAGTGGCCTCCTGAGCTGGAAGATGGGGACAGGGAGCAGAATAATAATCCTGTTACTCAGGAGGAAGCAGTTGGTGATATGCTGAGCCTCTTAGATGCTCACAAGTCTATGGGAGCAGATGGGATCCATCCTAGGTGAGGAGGGAGCTGGCAGAAGAGCTCACCAAGCTGCTCTCCATCATTTACCACCAGTCCTGGCTCACCAAGAGGGCACCTGATGGCTGGAGGTTGGCCAGGGTCACAGCCATCCGTAAGAAAGGCTGGAAGGAGGATCCAGGGAGCTCCAGATCAGCCAGCCTGACCTCAGTGCCTGGCAAGGTTATGGAACAGATCATCCTGAGAGCCATCACTTGGCACCTACAGCATGGATTCAGGAGGGGCAGGTGCCCAGATGATCAGCTCAGGCTGGACATTAGGAAGAATTTCTTCACAGAAAGAGTGACTGAGCATTGAGATGGGCTGCCCAGGGAGCTGGTGGAGTCACCATCCCTGCAGGTGTTTAAGGAAACCCTGAATGCTGCACTCAGTGCCATGGTCTGGTTGACAAGGTGGTGCTAAGTCATGGGGTGGATTTGATGATCTCAAAGGCCTTTTCCATCCTAGCTGATCCTGTGATATTCTATGAGAAAGCACACCGTTACAGGCCCAAAGAATGCAAACAGATGTTATTTTGATTGCTCAGGTGTGCAAATGACTGGAACAGTGAATTCCAGCTACTGCACAAGCAGCCAGGTTGGAGCTTTGTACCCAGGGAGCTGGCAAGCTTTCTGTTTCTATGTTGCCACCTCACCAGTTTTACATTTTCTTAGACATAACAAACTGTTCATGCCTAGAAGCCAAATTGCATTTATTTTGCTCTTCCAAACCTGCTTGAAGCCATGAATTCATGAGCAACATAAGGGGAAGAAAAAAAAAGAAAAAGAAAAGGAATGTGGTTTGTATGATTATCTTTCAATTTCCCTGCCAAACGCTGAAGTTCTCATGTGCAGGCAATCCTCAGCTAATTAATTTCTGCAGTTCATGCAAATGCTCCTTTGTTATCAATACCTGATCCTCCCTTTCCAGGTAGCATGTACACAACCACCAACGATTTCAGAAAGTCCCACGGCTGTTCTGATGGCACAAACATTTCACTTACTTGTTGCCATGTTAATCTCAGACGTTCAAATTGCTCTTTCCCATCTTCTGAGCAATCAGAGCAAGTGAATCTGAAAAAGTTATCTCCTTTGAGGTAGCTGAGCTGTTCTCTCAGTTGACCTAAAATGAAAAGGTAAAAATCAATCTTTTTACCCTTTTATAGGAAAAAGTGCTGCAAAGGAAATTTGGATTTCTCCAAGATCAGGTTTGTCTGAACAAAAATGACAGAACTACCTGTAAACCCCCATGCATCCAAAGATACAGGTTTTAATTCCGTGTTTCTGCAGCAGAGGAAAAGGAAATCAGGGCATCTAAACTCACCAGGAGTTAATTTACACAAACATGAACAACTGAAAAATTATACCAGAGGACAGGGAAACAATGTTAAGACTAGAGTGTTTCTGGAAAGTCACACTCCAAACATGTTTCTCTACAGGGATGTCATCTCTTTTACTGTATAATTTTATAATTTTTAACATATGGATACCCTGCTTCCACACTGAAATACAGAATTCAAGTTGCAACTGCATCTGATGGGGGGAAAACCCCTCACACTTGGTAAATGAAGAGAATTTCTAAGAGGCAATTCAATGAAATAAAGTGATTATTTGTCTATTTTATTTTCACATGAGACAACTGAACTCCCTAAAACTGAATTATTAGGAAACAGCACAGTATCTCCCTTTGGCAGCTCATTTATTCTGCACATTTGTATGTGGCTACCGTTGCTTTGCAACTGGCCTTGTCTGCTCCTTGGATTTGTTCCACAGCAACTGCAGAGAGGAGCATGTTTGTAAAATAAAACAAGCTGAGTGTTAAATGAGGTGCTCCATGTGAGATAGCTCATGCTGCCTGTAACTCTGCTTCATTTTTTTCTATTAATAAATTTCAAGTTAATATTTTCCTTTAGTGCATAGTAATTAAATAGTCTGGTGCTGCTTTCATTACATTAACACCTAAACAATCACTAACACGCCTTGAGAGGAGATTTTTACGCTATAAATTTTGGCAAATCCTAAGAAGGCAAAAAGGGCAGCTCTGACATATCTGCGAGGCAGGTGCCACCTAAACGGTTCCTTATTTCTTATTTCTAACCACAAACAAATAAACAGACCCCAAAAAAACCCCAAATCAAATCAAACAACAACAAAAAAACAACCCCAAAGCCAAGGTGTTTAGCAATATCTAAATCTTAAATGTAATAACAGATCAGAAAATCCAGAATTTAGAATATAAAGCTGTCAGTTACAATGCTAACAGCATATACCTTATATCAAGTGCCAGAGGAGAGGCACCAAATTCTGCAGCTTGCTCCTAACACCCCCAGAGCTGGCTGCTGAAGGCTGGGCATGTCTCTAAGCCAACTTAAATTCACATTATTGGGAAAACATTAAGGTTGAGATTTAGCCATATGCTCCACAGATGTGAAAAATCAACAGGAAGGGGGAAAAAGTAACACATGAACTCCTTTCCTCCCCAGAGCTTCACAGCAAGGGTCATTATCTGAGTGAGCAGAGAGGTCAGGTCGCTTGGCCAAGGCCCCTAAACAGCTGCAAGAATCGTGAGGGTGGGCACGTTTCTGAACTTTGATGCATCACCAACCAAGGCAGGACAGGGAGCAGCCCACCAAGATGTGAAACAGGAACACAGCGCAGCACAAACACCTCTCAAACACCACCACGGAGAGCACCACACAGCCTTACTTGCTGGGATCCACTTCTGGCACTTCTCACAGTAATAGGACATCTCCTCCATCCAGGACGTCTCCCCCTCGTCGCTGTTGAGGGAGTCCCCGCTCTGGTCGTGCGACAAATCCACGGAAGCCTGGTCCTCGGACTCCACGATGAGCAGAGTCTCCCCTTCCACCTCGCCCTCCTCCAGCCCCTCGGAGGTGGAGGTCCTGGTGGCCTCATCGTCGTGGCGGCTGAGCAGCCCGCCCATGTGCACGTTGTTGGCCATGCTAGAGGGAGCCTGCCCCACACCGAGCTGCTCCTGCCCAGCCTGGGACGCGGCACGGCCAAGCCCCCACAGTGCGAGTACCAATCACAGATGAAATGGGTTTGTGTCTGCCCTAAAACCGCAGGGGCTGGACTATAATTTATACAAAATAAGCAGTCTTTCACAGGTTACCTCTGTTTGTTACAACACCTGCAAGGAGTGAGATGCAAACGACCTCCAAACGTCTTTAATCAAACCTCTAAGGAGCCAGGCCAGTGCCTAGGGCTGCTGGGAACGCTTTTCCATCAGCGCCTTGTCTCTCTCCTCAATGAGCCGCTTTGTCAGAGCGATCTGCTCCTCCAGCAGGCGAACGTTCTCCTTTTTCTGCTTCTGACGCTCCAGATCTCTGACCACGCCACTCCGCAGCCTCTGGAAACACAAAGGACACAAAGGGTTTGTCACAGCCCGGGGACGCGGATGGGGACCAGCCCCACCCGGGCTCCACCCTCCCGTGAGGGTCTTCCCACAGCAATTTACCGTGGCTGGAATCTTCAGGACATCCAGAATCACTCCACCAATACCCAGAATCACTACACCAAAAACTGCTTTATTTGCACTCGCTGAAGTGATGCTGGTTAGTGATGATGCTTGGGTTTACTAAGTGACAAAGCTATTGAGCAAATAAATGCTCGGAGCCTGGAATTCCCGTGCCATGCAGGATGGATGTGATCTAAAAAATCCCTCTCATCTCTGGCCTAAGTCTTTACCAAATCAGAATGAGCTCCTCAAAACTTCTCTGCTCAGAGGCAATTTTGTGACAAATTGGAAACTATTTTAAGAAAAATTGGCATGTGTCTTCATTTGCTTCTTTCTGCTCATGTCCTAATCTTAAAAAAAACTGCTTATGCCAAACTTGAAACAGCAAAGCACTTGCTTCACAAATATCCCCTTTACCTAAAGTGTTCATTATAAATCATGTAAATATATAACACATAAATAAATAAATACATCGTGTCCAACACAACACCAGCAGCTTTCAACCTGGGGTGCCACCCCTCAATGGGTGGGAAAAGCCCTAAGAAAATCCCTGCTGCTTCTCTCTCTCTTACCCGGACATTTTTACTCACATTGATATTTTGATAATTAGGTGAAAGATCAATAATTTTTTGACCCATTTGAATGATGCCAAAATGCACCTGGAAATAATTTATTTGAAAGCTGACCCTGAAGTCACTTGAGAGGATGTCTGTGACTATTATTCAACAGAGTTTAATTCCTCACCTAGCATGCCAATGACTGCACACTTCAAATCATTTCTCCTGTCAAGATCAAAACAGAAAGGTTTTGTTTAAGAAATAATTTTATCTTGTTAAGAAAATGCACAGCCACACGTGTCTGCCAATAATCAAAACGCTCCAGAAATTAATCTAACAAAACCAGTTCCTTCTCACCAGCTTCCATCAACTGAACTCAGGCTACAAATTACTGTAATTACTGATTACTACAAATCAGTAATTTGAAACTGAATACAAAGTTCATAAACTTATAATTACATTGCTATCAGTTAATAACAATAAAGATATGAGGAGATACAAGGTAACTGATCAACTGCACCAAGAATGTAAATCCCTTTTCCTTCACAAAACACTGCAATCTTTCAGATGGTGGATGCATTCACTTTGAAAATGCACACTTTGCAAAAGACACCTTTAGAATTTGAGTGTCACAAGTGACAAAGACCAGAAATGAGAAAGGTAATCTTCTCATCTTCCTCTGTTCTTGGAAGTTAGCCCTGCTTGTCTTCTGCAGGCATGAAAAGCATGTGCAAGCTCAAAGCACTCTGGGCCTGGCACATCAATTTATAAGAGTCAAACCTTTATTAATCTGCATAAAGATAAACTTGAAATCATCTCTACACCAGGACTGTAAAATATTTATTTCCATTATGTTATCTAAATAGCTGGATCTGTTGAACATGAAGCCACTCCTGCTTGGCTTGGCCATGAAGAATTATAAAAAGAAAATCTCAGATTTAATTTACAAAACATAAGCTTTGAGCCTTGGACCTTCTGAATAGGTATTAGCCTACAATGGGATTTGGGTCAAAAAGATCCATGAGGTTCAGGTGTCCCATGAAACACCCAGGGGTGATGATTATTCTGCACATGTTCAAAGTACAAGTGCCATTAATTGCAGCTGCAATTTAGTTTAGCAGCATTTAGCAGCTATTCCTGCCAGATCCTCAGTGCCTCAAGGCAGGCACACTGAACCAGAGAGCAAACAGCTACAAAAATGTTAGGTGATCCAACAAGCACATCCATCAGCTCTGGAAGTGCAGCTGCCACTCCAGGATCCCAACCATCCTCTCCTTGCTCCTGCCTGTGCCCTTCAGAGTGCTCTCCCACCCCTGCTCACACAAACCTGCCTCTTTCCTTACCCACACCAGCCTTATCTTCCAAATTCCATCCCTCTCAAGCACTGACAGAGACAATCTCTGGAGGGACACAAAGTATAATCCTCTAATTACAGAATGTATCACAAAGCCCAAGCAACAGCCAGCTGGGCTATGGATTGGGAAGTTGAACTCTGGTGCTCTGTACCTTCTGACTGCCTCAGTGTCATTTAGCACAGGCTGTTTCTGTGTGCATTTTCTAAATTTTTTGTATGTAAGTGGGGAAGAATCAGCTGTGTGCCTTCAGGGCCCAAACCAGCACATCACTGCCCACACAGCACAGCTTCACACAACCACACAGCTTCCAGTCCCAGGCAGGGCTGCTCTGCTTCAGGACTTACCATGATCATACCTGACACCTTTTGGCTGTGGGATCCCTGGCACTCAGGCTGCCTGCCAGGAATTCCCTGATTTTTGTAAATACAGCACAGAGAACTGCCCTGTTCAATCACCACGTGGTGCTTCTGACAGGTTGCACTGGCAGAACAAGAGGGGAGCAGGGGCATGGCACAGCACAGGGCTGTCTGTCCTCCAGCAGGCTGCACTTGTGGGACTGAGGAAAAACAGTGGGCACACAAGTGGGACAGCCCAGATAGACATGGGAGAGCCCCGGGAACACTGCCAGAGAAGGAAGGAAGGAATGGAAGGAAGGACGGATAGATGGAGGGAAGGATGGAAGGATGGATGGAGCAGGGACACGTGGGCTCAGGTGCGCGCAGGGGGCGGGGCTTGGCGATGGGCGTGGCTTTTTGTCAGCGGGCGTGGCTCCGCGCTGAGCCCGCAGGTGGGGGCGGGGCCTGCCGGGCCGCCAGGTGAGGGGGCGTGGTCTGAGTAAAGGGGCGTGGCCTGCCCGGCCGGTGGGCGGAGCCGTATTGAGGGCCGGCGCAGGGCCCCGCTTGCCGCCTTCCCCCCGTGGCCCGCGGCGCGCACTCACCTCCAGCTCCCGGCGCTGCTGGATGTGCACGGCCGCCACGATGGCGGCGGAGAGCAGCGCGGAGACGGCCAGCGCCAGGCGGGAGCCCCGCGACATGGCCGGCGGGGCGGCGCGGGGCCGCGGCGGGGAAAGCGCCGGGCGGGCGGGCGGGGGAGCGGGAGAGCGTGAGGCGGCGCGCCCCGCCCCTGCCGAGCGCCGAGCGCAGCGAGCCAGGCCCGGGTAGCCGAGCGCCGATGCGGGGCGGGGCTGGGGGAGCGGCTCCGGGAGATGCCGGTCCGGGACCGGGCAGAAACTCTGACATGGGTGCTAAACTCGCACCCTGATAGCCAGAAACCCTGCCATGGGTGCTAAACTCGCACCCTGCCGGCCAGAAACCCCCAAAATCGGGCCTTTGTTCCCTCAGCGCCGCTGGGGATTTGGTGCCCAGCTGTGCCCGCGTCTCCTGGGACTGCTCCCTGGAGGTTCCCGCCGGCCAACGCGAATAAATGGAATTTTCTTGTGCGTGCAAGAAGCATTTCTGGTTTTGTCGAGTGAAGACAACCAGTCCTGGGTTGTCCTCGCCCAGAAATGCCGAATTGCGTGGGAGAAGCAGCTGGAGAAAGCTGCTCTTTAATTGTTTGGTGTATTCTCATTGTTCAGTGTGTGGCCTTAAGGCCTCGTGTTTGCCAGGTTTTCGTGCTCTGAAGAGAGAATTATTCCATCCCCAGCCCTGCCTGCAGTGGAAGAGGGAAATCAAACACTCGTCAGGCTGATCCCTCCTTATTATAATATTTTTAATCTCTCTGCTGAATGAACATGATTAAAGTGAAAGGTGGAATTAGTGGGGATGATAATATCCAATGGAGTCTCATGGCTGTGCTGTGTTTACTCTGGTTAGGGTTTGTGCTTGTGAGGGGTCCAAGGCCACTGGAGT
The DNA here is from genome assembly GCF_028769735.1 of Zonotrichia leucophrys gambelii. NCBI lineage: Eukaryota > Metazoa > Chordata > Aves > Passeriformes > Passerellidae > Zonotrichia > Zonotrichia leucophrys. Next base: position 96,413,329 of record NC_088172.1, read on the forward strand.
GCCAGGAACGGGGTCGAGCCTGGTAGATGGGAGCCAGCACAGAACCCCTGGCACTGAGGAAGGGTCCAGCTCCCTCAGCTCTACTCAATCCCATCATTAATCCCTGGAGGGGCTAAAATCCCCAGGGAGCATTCAGGCTGCACTTTCACAATCTGTTTCTGCCCTGGTGGTTCAGGTGTTCCTGTCCCTCCCGTTCTCCCAAGGGCTCAGCTCCCCTGCCCTGACCCTGCTCTTCTCCTTTCCCCTTTTCCATGCTGTGGGGTGAGAGGGGACCTTTCCCAAACCCGGATTAGCAGCTGGTCTGGTTTAAATCCCATTTTCCTTTCTGGGAGCCGGGCTGCAGGGGCAGGGAAGTGTGTGATGGAGGTGGGAGGGCAGGAGCGCCCAGAGGGGATGGATGCGCACCAATGGGGGATGTTTTCCTGCTGGGAAAAACCTTCCCAGCTGCCGGTGGGCAGGAGGACACGAGAGAGGAATTCAGCCCCACAAACACAAGACTGGTGTTAGTCTCCCAAATGCAGAGGCAGGGCATGGGCTCAAGCTGAGGGAGAGGTGGATCAGGAGGGTTTCTCTGCTGGGGAAAGCTGTGCTGTGCCCAGAGCTTTGGTGCCCTCTCTCCCGTGCCTGGTTCCTCCTTATCTTGGAATAGCGGAGCTCACGGAGGTGGGGCCAAGCCGGAAAAGGGTTGGGTCACACCTGAAGGAGACTGGAAAGCTCAAGGCCATTTTTCCCCTGGGCAAACAGCTCAGATCTGGATAATGATCTCGGATAACATCTGCAGTCCATCCTTAGGGGGCATTTCTGTCCTGGATTTCAAAGCAAATACATCTTGTGCAAGCCCCGTGTGCCTCATCCGCCCTCCACGCTCTTTCACAGGCATTTGGCACCCTCTTTGATAGGGCTGCATTGATTGCAGGCCCTGTCTCAGCAAGATTTCCATGTTTATTTCCCTGTTCCAACCGTTCTGGTGGATGAGGAGGAGTTCTGGCCAGGCTTTGGGTCACTCTGAGAGGAGAAGGGGTGGCAGAATCAGCTCAAGCCTGTGTGAACCACCAGAGAATCCAGAAAACGGGCTGCTCACTTGTGCCGAAAGAAAAAGGACTGAAGCCTAAGGAAACCCAGCAAGATGTGGAAGGGGAGGGAGAAAAATGTGAGCACAGCCCATATTTCCAGGTTTGATCCTGAACCACAGCCCCCTCCTGCTCCCTTTGCCCTGTGTAATGTGAGGAGCCAACCTTTTATCAAACAGCAAACTAACAAAAAATAATAATAAAAAATTCAAAAACCATCCTCAAGGCACGTTTTCACAAAGCTTTCTGGGTTTCCCCCAGTGTGTGTCTGTGTGTCTGTCTGTTTCTGTGCTCACACGGAGGATTTTGCACACACCCAGAGCTCTCCACTGGGACACAGGGGCTCGCCTGCCTCAGTGGCAAAGAAGACAAAAAAGCTCCCAAAACCTGATTTCAGCAAATTCTGTTTGCCCTGTGAAGCTGAGCGTGGCCGGGTGTGGGTGTGGGTGCCTGCACGGCCCTGCCAAGCTCTGGGGTAGAGGCAGAGCTGTGCCTGCTGCTGTGAGCATTGATTTTCTCCTTATGGCAGCGCTAATTATAGCAGCAAAAGAGCTAATTGCTGTGTTGTAGGTGCTTTTATCTCACCGTGATACCTTTTCCCCTCCCAGAAACAGAATTATTCCATCCCTCTGCAGCAGGGATGGACCTGCTGTGGTGATGCAGGCACTGATGGCCCAGGTGCAGCCACCCTGGCCCTGCAGGAAATGTTTCTGTAGGATTTTCTGGCAGGGTCTTGTTGTTTGTAATTAAAAATGCATTATGCAGAGGAAAAAATTGTAATGTGTAACTTTTTGTGTCCCTCCTCTGTAATTCAGAGGCTTTTCTGTGCTCAGAAACCCCAAAAGTAGTTTTAATTCATGAAATGTATGTGTTAAAAATGCTTTATTATGACTGGGTCAGCCTCCTTTCTGGGCAGGTGAAGGTGTGCCTGGCTTGGATGAGTTTTATTTTTTGATGGGCATGAATGGAGTGAAATCCCTTGGAACTCATCCCCTCAGCACTTGCACAGAGAGAAGCTCTGTGAACCTGTTCTCACCAGCAATTTGGATGGATTTTGTTGCTCCTCCAATTCAGACAAGCCCCAGGGCCCTCTGATAGTTCTTCCCAGAGGGCTGGAGGGAAGCAAATCTGATTGTCCGGAGATTTGAGTGATGGAATAAAGATAAATTAGCGGGGGAGATGACAGAATCCTTTACGAGCAAGGAGCGCTGAAACTTTCTTTCCATTTGCAGGGCAGCCTGTGAAACAGTTTGAAACAGTTTGAAACAGTTACTTGGGATTTTAAATTCCCCCTGCACTTCCTCCTTCCAGCCGAGAGGGAGGCATGGACAAGGTGCCGTGCTGCTTTTACAGCCGGGCTGGTGTGATTGCAGCCGGGCAGCCAGCCCGGGGTCACCTCCAGCTAAACCAGCTGAGCTGTGGGGCTGCCAGGGGCTACCAACGCCTCATATTGCCCTGCCAGAGGGGGAAAAGGGTCCCCAGACATCCCAAACTCCTTCCCTGGCATCACCAGCATGAGGGAGTGAGGAGAGGGGTCTGGATGTGCCTCCCCACCATATCCCTCCCAGTGGGTGCCTGCCATGGGGAAATCAGGGGGGGATATGGTGGGGAGGGACATCCAGACCCTGTTTTTGGGGTGCTGCAGAGGGTCCCCCACCCAGGGAGTGCAGCCTGGCTCCCTCCTGCAATGCTTCCCCCGGGAGGGGGATGTAAATCAGGCAGAGGCCAAAGTCTGCCTGCTCGGGAGCAGGGAGAGGATGTAACCCCGGCAGTAATCATTATATTGGTGCTAATTGCACAGACCCTTGCCCACGGGAGGGACGTGGGGACGGCGGCAGCGCTGCTGGGAACTCAGGGCAGGGGTGTTGCTGGCTTAGGGCTGGGCTTGTTCTCTCCTGGAAATCATTGCCAAAGGCTCTGGGAGATCAAAACCGCTGTGCAGAGAACCCAAAGTGGTGGCAGGGTAATTCTGCAGCAAGACAGGAGGTGTGTGGGGTCCTGGCCCCCAAAGCAGGGGGAGCTGCACCCCCAGCTCACACCCTGCCAGGGCTCTCCCAGGGGCAGGAGGGGTTCTGGGGCTGCAGCCATGAGAGCAGCAGGGAGAGAAGAGCTCATCTGGGTGTGTGTGGAGGGGCCGGGGGCACCCATGGGTGCTGCAGCCTGCTCTGAGCCCCTAGGCAGCCAAACCAGAGCTGTAAGGAAAGGGACCCAGCTGGGAGCGGCTCCGCTGTGCTCCCGTGGCCATTCCCAGCAGTGTGTGTGTGTGTCTGTGTGTGTGTCTGTATGTCTGTATGTGTGTCTGTGCTCCTCCTGGGCATGTTGGAGCACATGCTCTGCCGTAGCACAGGCAGGACAGGCAGGGACTCCCCAGCAGCAGCGCTGGATCCCCATTGGAAGCAGCCCTGCCCTGGCACCGGGACAAGGAGCAGGAAAAGTGCATCTCTAACCAGGCAGTGCCTGACACAGGGCTGGGGACAACCTGTCCTGTCCTCTGGCCCTGCCTGGGGCCGGTTTGTGGCCGGGCTGGCATCACCAATGCCAATGGCCAAGGCTGTCCTGGTGCTCTTCCTCATCGAGGAGGAGCTGGGAGGAATGCAGCAGGACCAAAAACCCCAGGGAGCTGCAGTGCCAAGGTGCTCGGGCAGGGGTGGCAGCAATGGCACTGTCCCCAAGCACCCAGCTGGGGACAGTTACTCTTTCCTCTCTGCCCTTATAACTTCTTTCTCACTCCAATAATCCTGCAGAAGGAGAGTGATGGCAGGGGCAGCTCCGAGCCCCTCCTGGAGATTTTTGAAATGGTAAAGAAATGCTTGAGCTCGCTCCGCATACAATGGGATTTATGGCAGCCGTCATCCGGCAGGAATGAGGAAGCCTTGGGGGGCCCCAGAGGTGCCATTTGTCCTTGGGGAGGGGACAGGGGATTTTCTACACTCGAGGTTTGAGCTCGGCGGGGGATGGCAGGGATGGCAGGGCCTGTGGGAGGGGGGAAGCACGGCTTATCACGCCGTGCCAGCTGCGGGAAGCGCGGGGTTCAAAGGCACGCTCATTATTTTCAGGAACCTGGAAGGAGACTGACTGAGTCAGCCTCTAGTTGTGGCTCATCCAGCTTTTTTTCACAGAGAGCTTTCCCCTTGTCTTCCCAAAGCCTCGACAAATGCTTGTCATCCCAGTCAGTTTGGCTTTGCATTCCTTCCTGGAGCTCTCAGGCTCTATGAGTGCATCCCAACAGCACTGCATCCTGGTGGCACTGCATCCCCATGCATCCCACAGCCTGGAAAATGTGCCTTTTCCAGGGCAATACCTCCCATCTGCATGGGAAGCAGACCCGGACTGGGCAGCAAAGTAGGAACAGGGAGATGTGGTGATGATGATGATGATGATAATGCAAGGAGGGAAAATGCCTCCCACAAGGATAGAGCCAGGGAGTTGGGTGTCAGCAGACCACCTGTGGTGTCCTTTCCACTGCATTCCAGCAGCCCCCTCCAGAGACTGAATTGGGAAGCTGCTCAAATGGCCAAACCCACCTGGCTGAAGCTCCCTGTGACCTGCCAGGGAAATTCCAAAATCCAACAACTGGGCAAGAAGGGTGAGAGACTGCTGCCACATCACTGTTCACACAGCTGTTGGTTTGGTCTCTTGTGAAAGCACCAGGGAAACACAGGGCTCTGGGGGCAACCACCAGCACTGGCTGGAAGAGGCTGGAGGGGCTCTGACTTATGTGGAAGTTTTTGGAAGTTAGAGCCCATGTGGGTTTGCTGGTGTCTAAAAAGGTGATGTATTTTGAAGCACAGCCGCAACATTCAGAGGGAGTAGATTTCTGTCCACTATTTAGCTACTCCTGCAGGATACTCCTGTGATTTCACTGCCTTTGGAACCTCTGCTGCTGGATCAGGCTGGTAGGAACACACTAAGTTCCCAGGGAGGCAACACTGGGCATAGGATTGCAGGAAACCAAGCAACAAAAAATCCAGAGCTGGCAAGGAGCTTCAGAACCCTCCAGACAGAGATGCTCACAGTCACCTTTCCATGCCAGTCTGAGAGCTCAGGGCTCTGCTGACCAGTTTGTGAGGGTGGACATCTCTCCAAGAGGCAGAGATGCTCCCAGACTGGTGCTGGACCGTGTGTAGGGCATGTGGGGCACACAGGATCCTGCAGCATGAGGCACTCAGGATTCCTTGCTTTCCCCAAGCACGGGGCCGTGGAAGACAGTGTGGAGGATGCTCAGGGGCTGCTGCAGTCCAACACCCACCACAGACCTCATAGGGGGGACATTTCCACAGGGAGTGGGACCTGTAGGCTGGGTGGGAACCTGTGGAGATGCTGAGTGCCCCGAGGGAGCGGAGCCACAGTGAATGGGCTGCCAGAGGGACGGGGAGAGTGGGAAGGAAGCGGAGCCATAGGTGGGGAAAGACAGGGAGACGCCGGGAGTGGCGGGGCCGTGGGAGGCAGGGAGACAGGAGCTCGGTGACTCAGCCTGCTGGGGCTCTTTGAAACCCGGCAGCAGCGAGGCACAGGCAGGGCAGGTTCTGCCGCAGCCCGGGGAGGCATCTCCCCGCGGCTGGCACCTTCTGCATCGCTCCCTGCCCGGTCAAGGAAAGCAGCTCGCCCTCCCAACTGGGGCAGCCTGCAGAGCCGCTGCTCCCTCCCCTCCTTCCAAGATAATGCTGGCACGGAGCCACCCTGGCTCCTGCCGCTGCGGTGAAGCGTTTCCTCATCCAAGCAGGAGAGCTGCCAAAACCTGCCTTGGAAGCCGGGCTTTCCAGTGGCCAGGCCCCAGGGTGACAGGGGCAGTAGCTTTGTTCTGCCCATCAGTGCTAACATCCCCCTGCCCTCCGCGGGCCGTGCTTTAGGTGGGAATGTGCCCTGGGAGGCAGAGCAGCCGTGTTTCAGGTGGGAAGGAGCCCTGGCAGGCAGGAGCAGCCGTGTTTTAGGTGGGAAGGAGCTCTGAGGGGCAGGAGCCCTGTGTTCAGGTGGGAAGGAGCCCTGGCAGGCAGATCAGCTGTGTTTCAGGCAGGAAGGTGCTCTGGAGGCAGGAGCAGCCGTGTTTCAGGTGGGAAGGTGCTCTGGGAGGCAGGAGCCCTGTGTTCAGGTGGGAAGGAGCCCTGGCAGGCAGGAGCACTGTGTTTCAGGCAGGAAGGTGCTCTGGAGGCAGGAGCAGCCGTGTTTCAGGTGGGAATGTGCCCTGGGAGGCAGAGCAGCCGTGTTTCAGGTGGGAAGGTGCTCTGGAGGCAGGAGCACAGTGTTTCAGGCAGGAAGGTGCTCTGGAGGCAGGAGCAGCCCTGTGGCGAGGCGAGGCGCGGTGCGTGGGGCGGGCGCTGCCCAAGCCCGGCTGAGTCAGCCCCGGGGCCGCGGCAGCGCCGCAGCATCCCCGGCAGCGCCTCGGCTCCTCACGGACGCAGAGCCGCGGCACAGAGCAGCTCGGGTTTGTGCTCCTGAAGTGGCTCTCAAGGTATTAAAGTGTCTTTTTTACCCAGCACGGTTTTTGAGTTTTTTTATTTTCTTTTATCTAATACATTCTCTCTCTGACCTGCTGAGATCTGTCCGGCAGATTGGGTTGAGGCACACTGACCACCCTTGGAGCAGTGTTAGTTTTTTTATACTAGAAACTACGTGTACTTTATTTACAATAATTTTCTAATACCTATTATTTGTATGAGACATTCTGTCTATACCTTAAACCAATCTAGAAGTGCCACCATCACGGCAGAAGATGGAGGACAAGAAGAAGATGAAGAAGACAAAGAAGACGAAGAAGACGAAGAAGACGAAGAAGAAGATGAAGAAGATGAAGAAGAAGACAAAGAAGAAGAAGAAGAAGAAGAAGAAAGACAGGACACTCGCCAGATTCCTTCATCTTGCCTCTTGAACCCTCATTCTAAATCCTCAAAATTCTACTTTTTCACCCTGTGATAAATTCACTATCATTCTACTCAAACTTTTGTGGTTTGTACATCCTCACACAAAGTTGGCAATTTTTTCCAAGGGCTAAATCAAATGCACAGGTGTCTTTGACTCCGTGCCAAGGTCTCTGAGCCTTTTGCCAGGGCTTTGACACTCAGACTCTTCCCCATCTCTCCCAAAATGCATCTTGAGTGCAGTGTGAGGTCTCACCAGCCAAGGGGGTGTCAGCTGGGTTTTTGGGGGACTTGCAGCAGCCCTGGTGTGCAAGAGCACTACAGACCCTGAAGGTGAAGGTTCTGTTTCCCAAGGGTATGAAGCTGTGGCCGCTCCTGCATGGTCAGTAAACTTGTATAAATCTCCTCACCCAAGCTCTGCTGGGAGCCAGAAACCTAAGGCTGCATGGCCAAGCTGCTGTACCAGCCAGGTTCTCATCTCTGGCCTGGTTTGGCTCAGAATAATGAGAAATAGCCAGAAAAGGGGTCCTGAGTGACTGCAGGGCAGAGCAGCCCCAGCCAGACCTGCTGGGTTCCCTCCATTCCCATGCCAGAGGAGGGATGGCTGGGGACAGGATCCCACTGGGGGCTGAGCAGGGAGGTCCCTTTGCTGCATTCCATGCTGAAGGCATTGCCCTGGCACTGCTGGGGGACTGTGCCTTTCAGTAACACTCAGCTCTGATGGGCTGGGCAATTAAACCCTCATCCCTGCCAGGCCATGTCCCTTTGCAGCCTCATGTGCTGATGGTGGTGAAAAGCAGCCCAGGCAAGAAGAAAACAGACAGGGCTCCCTGGGATCACAGCTCAAATATTCCCTGTTCACAGACCAAGCTGGGCTGCTGTCCCCTGAGCAGGACCTTCCTTTCCTGGGCTCTTCTCAAGCCCATCCTTCAGCAGGGTGATGCTGGCAGTGACATGGGGGCCTCCAGGATGGGGGGATGAGTCCCTGCCCCTGCACATACCCCCAGTCCAACCCCACCCAGCGTTAGTTTGGGAAGGGACTGAGACAGCAACACAGGGCTGGTTCTTTCTTTGATCCCACCTCTCCCTCCTCACTCCCAAGTGATCTGAGTGAAATGAAACACATTTTAGCATTTAGTAGTCAAATCCGTAAGGGTGGGTCCCACTGTGCTTTGACCCTACGGGGCGTTTTGTACATTTAATTTGATTTACACCCGAAATATTAATTTAAAGTGCTAGGTTTTCTCCCACACCCAAGTAATGCTGAAAATTACACAAGATCCTACAGAAATGTTTGTGCCATTACCTCGTTAGCATCATTATTTATCGAATTTAATTACAGTGCTGAAGCTGTGCATGCAGCATTGCTCCAGTGGGAGCATGGAGAAGGACATGGCCATACAGGGATATGTCTGTGGGCTGCCTTGCTGAAGACAAGGATCCCCAAAGATCCCCAAAAATTCCATTTCATGGTGCCACATGTGGTGTTGGTGGGGTCCTGCTGTGAGCATGCTCCTCAGGCTCCTCCAGGTTAGGAAATACCAAGTGATGGCATTTGTAGGAAAGGCAGGATGGTTTTCCTATGGGCTCTGGCCAACCATCCGCAGTCTGCATTTCCAGCTGGTGGCTCAGCACGTGGGCAGCCCACTGCCCCTGGAATGCTCTCCTTCATGGAGCTGGTGCCTCTCCACCCAGCTCCTCTTGCCTTGCCAGAGGCTGCAGGACTTTCTCTCCACTCTGTGTCTCCCGTGGTGCTGGGCACAGCCCAGCCCTGACCAAGGCTGTGTCAAGGCTCCAGAGCTGATGATGATATTATTGTTATTATTATTGTTATTGTTGTTACTGTTATTATTCCTGATTCAGCCATACTTGTAACTGCACGTCCGACTTAGAGCACCCACTGGAAGTGAAGCGTGTGCTCCAAGACCTCATTAAGTGAGAACCTCAAAGCAGGATTTGAGAAAGCCCAGATGACAGTGAAGTCCTCTCAGCAAGCTCTTGGCTTGAGAGCACTCTGATTAATGTCATTTTCTACCTCTTTTGCCTTAAAAGACGAGGAGTCCTTAAAATAAAAGAAATCTCAAGTTGAAAGCACTGCAAAAAAAAAAAAAAAAAATCAATTAAGCCCCACATAGCTGTATTTTGTCCTGGAGCAAAATCTCAGACATAACAGAAAAATTACATAGCCTGAAAGAGAAAGAGAGAAAAGGAAGGTTTTATGTGCGGTCTGGCTGAGGTATTGCCCCAAGCCATGCTGAGGTGGCTTCCCACCTGGTACCTGCGGAAAATGTAAACTCCCCACAGGAGCAGGGGGAGCGAGAAGTGCTGGGATGCCCAGGCGGAGATACGGGCTGCTGGAGGAGCTCTCTGACAGGGCAGCACCTGATGTGGGGCTGGAGCTGTGCCCTGGGGCTCCGGAACGCTAACGGGGACATCGGCATCCAGCAGAGCTCTCTCATCTGGCCCTGATCTTGGAGGCTGCTCCTTCCAGAGGCTCCATTCCAGCCCCTGAAGTTCAGCCTTGGTCTCAATGAAACCGACAATGAAACTCCCATCAATTCCCGTGGTCTGTGCTCTGCCCTGTGGAGGGAAAGCGGCTCCCCCAGAAGGAAGGAGTGACTCCGTTTGAAAGGCCTCTTCCTCAGGTGGGGAACTGGGAAGCGGCTCCCGGTGCTCATTCCAGCAGCTGCCCCGGCCCCATGCCTGGGGACGGAGGCACCGAGCGCGTTCCCACCGCTTTCAATAAGAAATCAGATTGAGCAGGAGACGGGAGAAGGGATCCCTGAGTGTTGTTAAACACCCAAGGCCACGCCAGGCGCGGGCTCTGCTCTGCTCGCAGACTTCTTGTGGGTTTTCTTCTGTTTCTTTTGCTTCCTTCCCCAATACCCTAACCTCTCTTCTTTGTTTCATTTCCACTTTGGGAAGAGGGGGAAGACGACAAGAGGCAAATAAAAGAAAAAAAGGGGAAAAAAAAAAGGAGGGGGGGAGAGAAAAGGCCGTGACACGTTTTGAATTTTAAATCAATGACTGAAAAAAAAAATTGTAAATTTATTTTTTCTTTTTATTTTTTTCTTTCTTTCTGAACAGAAGAAAGGTTAATCATTGAGAAAAGTAATAAGAACTTTCTCTTCCTGCTGCTGCTGCTCTGAGGACAGCTCGGCCTCTTTCCCGGCACCTCGACAGGCACTCCCGGGGGGCTCTGCTCGGACCCCGAGGGGGGAACGGGAACAAACCCCGGCCCCATTCCCGGCAGGGCATCCCCAGTGCGGCGGCGGAGAGAGGGACAGAGGGACAGCGGCTCCGGCCCGGCGGGGGCTCCGCGGGCGGGCAGGCGACAGTGGCAGGGCTCCCTCCCCGCTTCTTGGGGTTTTGGTTTGGTTTTTGTTGTTCTTTTCTTTTCTTTTCTTTTTTTTTTTTTTTTTTTTTTTTTTAATTTTCAGACGTTAAATTCTTTTGCAAACATTCATGCCTTAGGAAGGGCTGGAACAAAGCTCAGCTGCTCCAACCGGTCCGACAGGTAAGCAGACTTGTTGACACCGTTATGTTTGCAGCACGCATGCTCCTTCCCAAGTTTCCTGGTGCATTTTTCTATTCCACCTTATGAAACTTTCCTCCCCCCCCACCCTTCTCCCCTCTCCTCCCCTCCCCTTCCCCTCCCCGCGCCTCCGCGGCTCTGCCCGGTGCGTGCGGTCCCGCTCCCCCGGACGGCAGCGCGGCCCCGTCGGGGCGGGCGGCGGGGCTGAGGCTCCGCTCCGTGCCCAGCCTTGCCCCGCCGTGCCCTCGCCATGCCCAGAGCCTTCCTGGTGAAGCGCCGCAGCCCGCAGCCCGCCGTGCGCAGCTGGGATGGGCTGCCCGACGAGGAGAGAGCCGACACCTACATCCCAGGTACGGCCCGGACGGACGGAGCCGGCGGGGTCCCGGCGCTCCGCCGAGGGGGAGACGCGGGCAGGGGGATTTACCCGGCCGGGGGAGCCCCGAGGGGGCGGGCAGCGGCTTTAGAGAGAGCTGGGTGAAATACAGTGGAGGGCGCAGGGACAGCACTCGGGGAAAGTGTCCGGGCAGCGGTGCCAGCCCCGCCGGGCAGCGTGTCCCACCCGGGGATGGGGAGCGGATCTGGGGGGGAATGAATGTTTCTCTCTGTGTGTGTGTATGTGTGTGTGTCCAGGAAGGTGGGAAACCTCGTTTGCATGAGAAAGGTGGCTGGGGGAGGAGGAGAAGGAAGGACCCGGGGCGGGCGGGGTGGGGGTGATGTACTCCTGGCCTCCCCCTCTCCTCCTCCCGCTCCTCCTGCCCTTGCCCGGGGTATAACGGGAAGGCGGCGGAGCTGGCTTGTTTGAACTTTGGGACCGTTCGTGTTTGAGTTTCCGATTGCAGCGTGAGCCGGGGATCCTCCCCCGCCGCCAGCGGCCCGCCCGCAGGTTAAACACCGGGGCCCGCCGGCTCCTGCCCGGCCCTGCCCGCGGTCCCCCCGCTTTATCGCATCCCCACCCCTCCGCAGGCGGCATCGGCTGCGTGCTGCTGGGCTACGAGGACAGCTGCAGCCTGGAGAGCAGCGGCAGCAGCAGCGGCGGCACTCGGGACGCCGAGCCCAGCGATCCCCCGACGCCGCAGGCGGCCCCCGGCGAGCTGGGCACGGGCGGCGCCGTGCTGCTGGACCTGGCCGGCCAGCGGCCCGTGGTCAGGTCAAAAATCAAGGTAAATGCCTACATCCACATCCCAACCATCTCTGGCAGTGGGGTGACCCCTGCTCAAGGTCAAGGCCTGGCACTGCCCGGGGACACCAGGTGACAATCCCGCACAGTGGTGACAGCAGCTGTCCCGCACACCGCGGCGGAGGCCAGCCCGCTGTGGGGTGGCAGCGGCAGGGAAAGCCCCGTAAGCGCTGTGCCACAATCTTCCAGCGCCCTTTGCCTTCTCTTATCCTTGCCCGGGATGTGCTGCCCCTGACCTGCTTGGCTCGGGTCCCACGGGAGCTCTGAACCAGCCGGGAAGGAGCAGCCCTGGCAGCACGGAGTCGTGCCCCACGGGGCGTGGGTGGATCGTGCTCCTTAGCGTGGGGCCTCCTTAAAAGCTGCCTGCTGGGCTGTGCTCAAACCTTCCCCAAGGAGGGCTGGGGTGACCCTTCACGCTGCCCCCTCCCACCATGGCCTATCAAGAGAGCAGATAAGGTTCTCCTCCATGGCTGTGAAGGACCATTGCCACCTTGAGGTGGACCTGCGGGTTTGGGTGAGATGGAGCAATCATCTGCCCACGGACTTTGCTGGGGGGCAGGAGCTCTGGCTGCTCCCTGTGCAGAGCCAGCACAGCAGCGCAGTGATTTCCCTCCCTCCCAAGGCTGGGAGAAGGCAAACGGTGCCTCAAGTCCTCGTGGTACCCTAGAATCCAACACCGAGCGAGCTCCCGATCTCTCTGTGAGCATCCAGGGTGTCCCAGGCCACCCCAGCGTTAGGCAGGAGGAGATGTGTTTACCACTGGTGGTTAACACCTCGTTAAACCCTGGCTGCCGCTGTGCGGGACGGAGCTGTAGAGATTACCATTGTCTGTGCCGGGCTGACAGCTTTTCTGTCGCCGCGTTCTGAAGTGCCATGATTAGGTTTCACCCCGATTATATGCAGCTGCTTGAGGTGGAGTCATCGCGGTGTTGCCCAACAGAGTCTTCCCAGCTGGCTCCCCCTCCAGTTTCACACCTCGTGGTTTCACAGCTGCCGGGTTTTTTTAAACTTTCTTTATAATTTCGAGTAGCGTTGCTGCAGTAGTAAGCAGAGGAGGAGGACCGGGAAAAATAACTGGCTCTTCAGGAAAGAGAAACCCCAGACGTATTCCTGTCCTTGTGAAAAGCCCGCCCTGCTGCTGTTTGACTTTAACCCGCTTTGTATAATTTAACCTGGGCTTTTTGTGACTGTCACAGCAAAACCTTTCAGCAGAGCTGGGCTTTTCAGCCGAGGGATGTGGTCCTGTCTGCTCTCCTGCCCTTCCCTCATCCCTGGCGTCTAACAGGGGGCATGTCCGTGTGTTCCACCAGGAATAATTAAACCAGCAGCACAGTATTTACATTTTCCAGGCATTCCAGATCTTCCCAGGAGCTGAATCATCAGTGTCTTCTTTAGTCAAGTTATGTCATGGTGCTGGCACAATGCTTTTGGTGCCAGGAGTGGGAATGAGATTACCCCCTAATGTCACTTTGCTGTTAATTAACGAGACACCAACGGGGCGAGATTAGGGCCATTGTTTCAGTCTTTGCTGAGACAGCACAACGTGCCTTGGGTTTATCTCTCCAAAACCATCTTTTTTATCACTGCTGGCTGGTTTTCGAGGGACCTGGAGCAGTTGGAGGTGTGACTGGTGAAGGCAGCACAAAAAACAGCTCTTTGGCACTAGAGAGGATTTCCCTTCTCCATCCAGGGCATCAGCAGGAGCAAGAAAGGTGCTCAAAGCTTAACCCTTGTGTTTATGGATGTAACCAGATAAGGGTTGCTACTCCCTTGGTTGGAAGGAAACCACTGCACAGAATTTGTTTTAACCCTTGAATCCAAGCTGGCCAGAGATGCCTCAGTCCCAAACTGTGCACATTAAATCTCCCACTTGATCGCAAGGAAAGCGTGAAGGTTTCACCCAGCGGGAAAATACTGAATGCTTTCACTTTTCATTTTTAATATTTCCCCCCCCCCTTTTTTTTTTAATTTTATTTTTAATGCCACAATAAGCCCTGCTTGTTTTGCTTTATTCCCCCTGCTGGTTCATCCCGATGCTCACACAGTCCTCCTCTCCCACTCCCCAGTTCACCACGGGCACCTGCACCGATGCTGCCCTGCACAGCTGCGAGCTGTGTGGCAAAGGATTCCGCCTGCAGAGGATGCTCAACCGGCACATCAAGTGCCACAGCCAGGTGAAGAGACACTTGTGCACCTTCTGTGGAAAAGGCTTCAACGACACCTTTGATCTGAAGAGGCATGTCCGGACCCATACTGGTGAGAATGGGATCCTTGGGGACCCGCGGGAGGCTCTGGGAGAAGGGGTGGGATGGGACAAGGACAAGGAGAGGGTGAGGGTGACCTGGTGGGATCATAACATGAGGGTCTGGTTAACAACATTTGCCAAAAATTGTGGGGATGCAGTGGAGAAAAGGGGAAGACTGAGTGTGTGTGGTGTGGACAGAGAAAAGTCCTGGGAATGATGAAATCTGAGGAGAACTATTGCAATCCCTATGAAGCAGTGAGGGTGCAGGACCTGCCATCCACACCTGGTGTAGACACAGCCCCGTGCTGCCATGCCTGGGGCAGCAAGGCTGGGATAACCCCCTGGATGACCTGCCTGGGATAACCCCCCAGGATAACCCACCTGGGATAACCCCCCAATAACCTGCCTGGGATAATCCCCAGGATAACCCACCTGGGATAACCCCCCAATAACCTGCCTGGGATAATCCCCAGGATATAACCCCACCTGATAACACCCCCCAGGATAACCTGCCTGGGATAACCCCCACCAATAACCGCCTGGGAACCCAAACCCACCGACCCCAAAACCTGCCTGGGACAACCCCCAGGATAACCCACCTGGGATAACCCCCCAATAACCTGCCTGGGATAACCCCCCAGGATAACCCACATGGGATAACCCCCCAGGATAACCTGCCTGGGATAACCCCCACCAATAACCTGCCTGGGACAACCCCCAGGATAACCTGCCTGGAATAACCCCCCAATAATCTGCCTGGGATAACCCCTCAGGATAACCCACCTGGGATAACCAACCCTGGATAACCTGCCATGGGATAACCCCCCCCCAATAACCTGCCTGGGACAACCCCCAGGATAACCCACCTGGGATAACCTCCCCAATAACCTGCCTGGGATAACCACCCTGGGACAGCAAATCGCTGCAGTTATCCATGCAGGAGCTCCATGAAAACGCTTTGCCCTCTAGAGGCAACAAGCAGCAGTTTTCTGGGGATTTTGCTGTTGGGAGCCTTCCCAGCCGATTGCTGTGCAGGATGGTTTTTGAGGGACCTGGAGCAGTTGGAGGTGTGACTGGTGAAGGCAGAACATAAAACAACTCTGGCACCAGAGAGCATTTCCCTTCTCCATCCAGGGAGTGCAGGAGCAAGAAAGGTGCTCAAAGCCTAAGTCCTTCTGTTCATGGATGTAGCCAGATAAGGGTTTGCTATCTCTGGAAGGAAACCACTACACAGAATTTGTTTTAACCCCTGAATCCAAGCTGGCCAGAGATCCCTGAGTCCCAAACTGTGCACATTAAATCCCCCACTTGATTGCAAGGAGATGGTGAAGGTTTCACCCAGCAGGAAAATCCTTAATGCTTTCATTCTTGAATGTTTTAATCCCATCAGGATGGGATTCTGTCTTGGGTTTGGAAATGTCTGGAGGAAGCAGAGTGTGGTTCATGCTGTGCCTCCCCCAGGCTGCAGGATGTGCTGTCTGTGGCCTCTGCTGTGGGGTCAGTTCCTGAGTCCATCCCAAATCACCTTCTGTTGCCTCAAATCCAGCTCACTTTTCCCAGAAGTTGTTACTCCAGCCTGGAGCAGGGAGAAGGCTGCCAGTTTGATTGGATTTTTAAAAAAATTTTTCCCATTGCTTCCCATTTAAGTCATTGTGGAAGCAATGGCTTAAATAAACATCAACCTCATCCTCTCCAAGGGCAATGCTTCCTGGTGGCCAGGCTGGCTGTGCTCAGCAGGCTTTGACTTTGCACTGTTGGTGGTGCATCCACCACATCTCACAGGCACATCCCATCTTCCCAGATGTGTGGTCACCCAATGGGAGTGGAGATTATTTGGGCTTGCTCTGCAGAGCCCCATTAACCAGGTGAACTGCTAGAAGTGACACAAGGATGTTTTTAGGCAGGAGCTGTTTCTTAGCAGTAGAGCCCCCTAAAACAATGGCACCTGTTTGGATGGGAAGGCATTGCCTGGAGCCAATGTTTTGGGCTGTTTGGGTTTGTTTGCAAAGCTTTCATGTGGGAAGGAGAGCTGCCACTGAGGTATGGAGTCAGGGCTTCCAAAAGAAGTGATTTTTCAAGCTGCCCCCTCATCAGAGAGTCAGAAGATAAACCCAAGAGGGTCTCTGGTCAGAATAATTTAAAATGATTCCTAAATGACTTTAAATGATTCCTAAGTGATGAAGAGGTTCCCACAGCTCTAATGGGCTGTGCCATCCCGGCAGTGCCCTTTCTGTGCTTGTTCCTGCCTGTGGAGTGCTGGAGCAGGCACCAATGATGGTGGAGGTTTAAATTGCCTCAAATGAGCACAAAACTGCTTTTTGTGTGTGAATTCTAGTGAAGGTTTGGGCTTTCTCTCCAACTGCAGTTTAATGAATGGAAATGAAGCAATTTCACAGCAGCAGGCATTAGGAAACTTCTGTCTTGATAGTTTAATCTGGTGCACTGGGATAACATCTTTTAACTAATCAAAAATGCAGTTGAGATGATCTTATTGGAACTTCTAATTAGCTTGGATTTCTGGTAGATTGATCAGGTCCTGACTGGTAACTCATTGCAATCACAAAGTTACAACTGCCTGAGCAATCAGGTTTACCCATTTCTGCCTGGCTCACCATAGGGTCTTCCAGACCCTGGCATTCCACCTTCCCTGCGGAAAAGAGGGGTTTAGGTGACTCCTTTTATCAGTTTTAAGGGTGGTCTTTGCTTGGAAACTTACTGATCTAGTCTAGTAACTAGAATTCCTGCTGGTTTATGTTCTTTCAAGTGTTGCTAAATCCTCAGCTCTTTAAGCACTGGGGGAGTTGTTAAATCAGTGTTGATTGGTGGTAAAATTGATTTTTGTGGTGTTGGTTGTCTGGGCTTTCAAATCACAAGCCAGTTTCTTCTCCCTCCTCTGGAAACACACAGAGTTATTTTTTTCATCTTCCTGCATTTCTCTAGAATTTGTAATCTCAGTCATCAAAACTGTATGGTATGAAAGTACTTGGGATTGCTGCTGTTCACTGAAGCCTTGTTAAACCAAAAGAGAAAAATTAAAATTTTACCAAGGCAGAAGTTTTCTTTCATTATAAAAACTGAAACTGAGAGTTTTATCCAATCACAGGATTTCAAACAGTCAGTGGTCTAAAATAAGTTTTGCAGGAGTTGATAATGGCTGCCTTAGGACCAAACCACTGATGGGCATCTGTTATCCTCAGCATCTGCTGGGGATAACATTCCTGGGTTTTCTATGCCTAAATATATAAACCCATAACCTGAAAGGAGGATGTTCTGTTTAGACAGGCAGCTCCTTGGGCTGCTGGATATCTCAGCAGCTGATGTGCCAGGACCTTGCTCTTGGCTGGCTGTAGGAAACCAGACACAGGTGACACAACAGGTGACACAAGCTATTGTATTTGCAGGGACCCTCATGGCAGCAGGAATGATGCATCTGACTCCATGCTCTCAGAAGGCTAATTTATTACTATATTTATATTATATTATAACCCTCCAATACGTAATGTAATGTAATGTAATGCAATACAATGTAATACAATGCAATACAACGTAATACAACGCAATATAATGTAATGTAATATCATGTCATGTCATATCACATTATATCATATCCCATTATATTATATTGCATTGTATTGCATTATATTACATTATGTTAAATGTTATATATGTTATATATTATATATTAATTATGTTCTATAATATATATTCTATATTATATATAATATCATATTATATAATATCATATTGCATGAAATTATATTGCATTATATTATACTTACAATATACAATATATAATATACAATATATAACATATATAATATATAACATAGAACATATAATATAATGCAATACAATGCAATATAATATAATGCGATATGATATGGTAATATAATATAATATAATATAATATAATATGATATAATACTATATTATATTATATTATCGTACCATATCATACTATATTATACTGCATTACATTACATTACATAATACAGAAAGGATATTTACTGAATGTTAAAAAGACAATAATGAAAAGTCATGACTCTTTCCGGAGTCCCGACATATCTTGGCCCTGGTTGGCCAATGAGGGAGAACAACTCACACCAAAATCCAATGAAACAATCCCCTGTGGGTAAACAACCTACAAGTGAGCACAGCACAAGAAAAGCAAATGAAACAATAATTGTTCTCCTTTTTCTCTGAGGCTTCTCGGCTCCCTAGGAGGAAAATCCTGAGTAAAGGGATTTTTCAGAACGCCACAGTAACCTCTGTCTTTCCCGCTGCAGGCATTCGTCCCTACAAGTGCGAGGTTTGCAACAAGGCCTTCACGCAGCGCTGCTCGCTGGAGTCGCACCTGCGGAAGATCCACGGCGTGCAGCAGCACTACGCCTACAAGCAGAGAAGGGACAAGCTGTACGTGTGCGAGGACTGCGGCTACACGGGCCCCACGCAGGAGGAGCTGTACCTGCACGTCAGCGGCGTCCACCCCGGCAGTGCCTTCCTGAAGAAAACCTCCAAAAAACTCGCAGCTGTTCTGCAAACCAAGCTCAGCCCCGTGCTGCAGAGGAACTCCAAAGAGGAGGGCAAGGACGAGTGACGCTCGCCGCTGCTCGGTGGGAATGAAGTTTACACGCAGGACTACAGATCTTATTTTTCTAAGAACTATTTTGAAAGGAATGCCTGAAATTAAAGGGATGTTTTTGTTAACGGGACTCTTGATGTTGGTAAAACCTCAGTTTGACAGAAATATTCCCATTCAGGCTTTTTTTTTTTATGTGGCCAATAAAAATGGAATGCTTGCAAAGGCTGTCGCCTCTCGGATGGAGTATTTAATGAACTGACATTTGGGCAGCCTGTTTTCTGTCAGGTCCGAACACCCCTGACAAATGAGAGTTCACCTTTCCCCAGGTGTATTTGTGTTTTGTAAAGTGAGTAACTGCTACCTCCCATGCAAATTACTTATGAGAGGTTTGGGTGAAAATGTTGGGCAAGAGTGCTGCTGGTACACAGTTCTATGCAATTGAATTAATTTACATGCCTTAAGAACAGGAGTACATTGTATCATCCAGTGAGTTACAAAGTGCAAGTATCTCAGCTCTGCCCCCTGCGCAGCCTGCTAACAATTTATGGAAGTGTGATCCAAGGTGAGTTGAAACTCTTCCCAAAGGATGCAGAATGTTTTCTTCTCAAAATTTCTCCACTATTATTCTAGGGCAGACTTTTGGTTGTGTTTTAAGTACTTGAAGCCATGAACTTACTTTTATCATGTGGATATACAAGTGAAATCTTAGCTCTGGTGTTCCTGGACTTGCTGAGCTCACCTGGAGGAGTATTACATCTTTTTGATTTACACCAACAGCAACCCAGAAACCCAAAGAAAGCACTGTAATGACTTGAAATTAAGTATTTTCTGTCATGATGAAATGCAATTTTGTGCATATTTTATGGTGTGTGTTTTTTTTTTTTTTTTTTTTTTTTTTTTTCTTTTATATTCAAGTACCTGTTCATTAATACAACAATGGAAAGGGGGATTGAGCCTGTGTCTGCTTCAGGAGATCACTGCAAAGCTGCAGGCACCAATCTGGCTGCTCCTCTGTGACCACTCTAAGTGTAGAAGCCTCTTCCCACCTAAAATACCAAGTCCAGACTTTCACAGTCATTGCTGCTAAAATGAGACATTTTGAGCAACTTTGCAAGAATTGTAAAAAAATCTTTTCAACTTGCTTCAGGTTTGGTACTGGCACCTGCTTGGGTTTTTGTGGGGAAAAGATTCTAGGGGGTCTTAAAGCATTCCTGAGGATGTTAATGCTTTATTCAGCACAACTGTTGGTGCTTGGGACCTTGAAAATGAGGATAATAAAGTGATGCCACCGTGTTAAGAACAAACTTATCCTATGTAGCAGGAAAGTTTGTAGAATATTTTAATAAATGGGAAGTTGCTGGGAAAAAACCCCAAATATCTGAGGTAAATGAGAAGATCCTGACTTTGCAGAAAGCTAAAGCTTGTACACTGACCCCCAGGTCTTGTAACTGAGCAGTGTAAAGGGAAGGTTGCTCACTCTGCAGTGGGATTAATGTTCACCTGACTGCATGGGATTTGTGTGCTCAGCTCTGCTGAAACCTCAGCCCTTCCCTGGCACAGCAGAGCTGGGGCTGAACCCTTCCTCTGCAGCCAGAGCCATGTTCTGTGTTGGTTTTTTATCTCTCCTGCACCATGTGCTCCTTTGGCTCTCCTTTCAGTGTCACTGCCACATCCCTGCTGACAGAAGCACAGGCACAGTGAGCTGGGCACAGAAAGGATTCACAACAAAAGAGAAAGGGAGCAGTGGCAGGCTGCTACAGGGTAAAAGCCATCCTGGATGGAGAGCAAAGCTCTGGATGTCAGAGCTGGAATAACTGCCCTGGCTGCCCAGCAAGTTTTTCTGCAGAGGACAGACAGTGCCTGCAGCAGTGCCCTGGGTGCATCACTATAACAGTCTGGCAGCTTCACTGAATCTGGTCACAAAGCATCTCTGGGTTTGTGTGACACTGGTGACAGGCACCTGCCAGTCCTGTTCCAGGACAAACCAGCCTGTGCTGCTGCAGCCATGCTCCACAGCTCAGCCAGGGCTGCCCAAGGCAGCAGCCAGGCTCTCCGAGGTGCCAGACACAGTGACTCCCTGGCTCCATGAGGTACAGACTCACTGGGACTGAGGGTCACAAACTGCCTTTGCTGGCAGCCTTCCTCAGGCACGGGGTTCTGGCTGATTTTCTTAAATCTCAGAGGTTGGTCATGACTTTATTTGTAAGCTGCAGTATTATTGTGAAAACTCACACCTACAAGTTATACAAGACAAAGAGAATGAGGAAAAAAATTTTCCAGAACAATACTGCCTGACATGATCAAGGCTTATTTATTCTCTGCTTTACAGACTTGATTTTATGTGCTTCAAATGTAAAATTTCTGTTTCAAAACATTTATTCACAAACTTATTTGAAAAAAAAAAAACCAAACAAAAAACCAAAGAGAAACCCATAAAAAACAGTCCCCAAAACCCAACCAGCAGCTCTTCACCCCTCAGAAGGCTTTGCTTTGATATAGAAGCTCACTCATGTGGCACTGGCGACTGTTCCATGGGGTGAGCTCCTCATGTGCTCAGGCCTGCAGCAGAGTCAGCAGAGCTCCCAAGCCAAGGCACACAGCCCCATCTCTCAGTGCTTTTCTGTGGGCTGGGTGTAAAACACCTGCAGGAGGAGCCACCAGCAGCAGCCAACATTCCCACCTCTCAGAACACCCGCTGGAAATTTCTGGGAGTGTTGGCTCCAATTCTGCTCCTCTCTTGCTGAGCCACTTCTGCTAAGTGGCCACTTTGCTGTACTGTTCTAAATGAGAACTAATGAGGACTTTCCTTGTAACTCTCAACACAGGTTTTCCAGTTGTAGCTGTAGGAAAAACCACAAATAAGAACAAACCTGATGATGGCATGAGCAAGAACTGACTGAAACCCAGTCTACCACATCCACTTCTTTATCATTTGCATTTCTCTCAGCTCATTATCATACATCACAGATGTTGTTTTGCCTTAGTTCACCAACTTCATTTTTAAAGACTCAGTTCTGCAACTTTCATTTGTGATTTTTGAGGAAAAAAAAAAAAGATTATTTGATCAAACAGTTTTACTTGGTAGTAGAAACTTTTCTATCAACCCCAGGCTGTATAAACTGTGTGGGATAAAAAAGAGAGGCCAATAAGTTGGCTTTTTTCTGCCTGGACCACTGAGGTTACCTACAATATAAGAAAATAGATATTCCCCATTTGAAAGTTACTTTTTGGGAGGGGAGAGAGGGGAGCCTGGCTAGCAAGAAATTAGCTGAAGTTACACAAAAAAGAACATGAAAAAAAGTTCTTCCTTTGTCTCTGGCCACTTGCTTGTGCTCAGCCTGGGTCAGTTTTTGTCCCTGTACTCCTCCAGGCGCAAGAGCCACTGGTTCCAGTACTGAGAGCACAGGTCAGGGTCCATGAAATGCGGATGTGCCGGGGATCCGTCCTTGTAGGCAACCACCACGAGCCCACAGCGAACCTGCAGCACAAACAGGGGCTGTCACAAACCCCACAGCTCTGTGCAAGCCTAAACCTCACTGCAAAACAGCTTCCAACATGTACAGCTCACACAAGGAATGGGGAATAAAAAGGGGCAAGATTTACCTTTACAGAGAGACTTAACATTCCAATGCTCCAAAAACCCCCAGCCCAAAGCTCCAGTGAAAACCAGGGGGTGAACTCTGAGGATGAGTGATATTTAAACCCTGCAGATGCCAGGAAAATTGCCAGAGACTGAGGAGTTTTTGCCTGAGGCCATACAACCAGGCTGATGCCACCCTCCAGCTTCAGTCTGGATAGAAATGGTTACTTAGGTATGTTCTGACATCTTTCATACCTGGCAAAACCCAAATCCCAAACAGACACTGGCATTGGGTTTAGGAAGCCATGAGCAGAATTCCAGGCCATATTTCACTCTGTCAGGATCATGACTGTGGAGTGCTTGTGCTCACTGACCTCTACAGTATCCTAGAAAGTCCTTTGCACAGCATACAAATTACCCTGCTCTCTGCTGCTTTGTATTTTCTCCCTTCAATATCTGTACTGAGGTAAAAATCTTTCAGGCCAAGCAGACAGGTTAGAATTGCTTTTGGAGTCTTTAAAAACATGATTCCACAATCTTCTGATTAAGTGATTCCCAACACACTGCTTTTCCCTGAGGAAACACAGTACAGCTCCCAGACACCAAGTGCATCACTCAGTCCCTCATTTGCTAGCAGGACAGGATGCAGGCAAGACCCTCCCACACCATTTCATTGTTTGCAGGTTCTTCTGCTTTATTTCCTCTCCTGCCCCTTCCTACTCTTGACACAAGGACAGAGCACAGGGGATTGCCCACATGCCAAGTACCTGGGAGTTCATCTGAGCATCCCTTGGTCCCACTGAGCACTCCCTTAAAACCACTGAAAATTCACCACTGGCAGCCAAGGGCAGCAGGATCAGCAGGAGCAGTGGAATTATTTCACAGTATTATTCACACCTTAACCTGATCTCAGACTGGGCTGCTTTCTTACAAATCCTACCAACACTTCCATGGTGGGCAGCAGATTCTAAAGGCAGGAAGAAATGAGGATCACACAGGCATTGCTGCTTGTCTTGGCATGCAGCAGGGCTACTGACCTGGAAGTTATAGTTGGCATCATGATTTATGGCTCCAATATATGCTGCAACCTGTAATGGGTTGTCATAAGTATTCTGCAGAGATGGCTTTGGCTTCTCTGAAGTTTTCCAGTCGATCACACACAGCTGGCCCCTGCACAGGAGAACAAGACAGGACAATGGTTTAAACTTAAGTTCAGTCTCAGGTAAGAAATAAGGGAGACAGCACATAAAGACTTTTCACTCTCAGCCTGTTTCCCCATGATGTCACTAAACAAGTCTCTTTCACACTGGCAGTTTAGATCCTAAAAACCAAACTAAAACTAGATTACTCAAACCTGCAGCAGTTCCTGGAAAATGCAGACAATTGCTTGAACCTGTCCCTTCTCCAGCAGGAAGCTCCCACAGGAAAAACAGCACTGAGGATCACCCAGGGAAGTTCCTCCAGCCTGCCAGTCCTGGAGATCTGTCCATTCAATCACACCCTGGCCCCCAGAGCATCACAGCACAGGGGTTTTAGGAAGGGCACTCACTGATACTTGGCCACGCAGTCGACCAGGCCCAGGTACTGCAGGGTCCCGTGGTGAACTCCGCTCTCCAGAGCCTTCACCTCGCTGATGTCCTCCAAGACACCTTCCACACTGGACAGGTAGCCAGCCACCACATCATCCTCACCCTGCTCCCTGGCTGCTGTCTCTCCAGACAGGAATATTGATTCCAGAGCTGAATGGAAGAGCTCTCCCTGGAGAAAAAGATCTAAGAAAAATGGGAAAAGCCCCTTATTGTATTTGCAGGGAATGTCCCGACGAAGGCAGGAATGATGCATCTGACTCCATGTTATTCAAAAGGCTAATTTATTACTTTATAATACTATATTATATTAAAAAATACTATACTAAACTATACTAAAGAATAAAGGAAAGATACTCAATGCTAAAAAGATAATAATGAAAACCTGTGACTCTTTCCAGAATCCCAACACAGCCTGGCCCCAGTTGGCCAAAGAGTGAAAACAACTCACAGCAGAATCCAATGGAACAATCACCTGTGGGTAAATAATCTCCAAACACATCCCAAAGGAGCAAAACACAGGAGAAGCAAATGAGATAAAAATTGTTTTCCTTTTCTCTCAGGCTTCTCAGGAGAAAAATCCTGGGCAAAGGGGTTTTTCAGAGAATGTGAATGCCACACCCCCTCACCTTTTAGACACTACTTTGGATTTGTATCCTACATATTCCACAATGTAGCTCTTAAACCAGTCCCAATTTTTGTACTGAAAGTCTGAGGGTGTGGGGAGAAGGGAAAGAAACAGAAAATAAATTGTCAGTAGGGAAATTGGTATCCCTTTAGTAATGCTTCCTTTACTTTTTTAGTCTCATTGATTACTGATACATACACTGGATAAACCAAACAGTTACTGAAAAACCTCACCATAAACAGCAGGATACACTGGTTTTTGAAGGCTCAGGACTCCATGAGTTCAAAATGCCTGTTTCCATCTTGTTACAAAGTAGCTTTGTAACTGCAAAGAGGCTCAGTAACATCATCTGGAAAATACCTATTTCTAATTAGATACTGGCTAATCGAGAACTAAAGGAAAGTCAGACAGGATTGAGCAAAGTATGCCTACAGTCTGTCTCTCATTTTCTACAAATTTCTAAATCCATTTTAGTGGTCCCAGAACAAAGACAGAGCTTAGGCTCGTTGGTAACAGGTACACTCACAATGTGCTCTCATGAAATGGAAACAACTTCATGGATTTCCAAACCACTCATCCCATTGTACCTGCCAGCAATCCAAACTACAGCTTCTCCTCTGCAATCCCACTGTGGCCAGACTTACTTTTGGTGTACTCTTCAAATCCCTCCTTTCCAAGCTCCTCTATCATCTTCTGCTTCCATCTTTCCAGATAGAAGACTTGCTGAGGAGAGAGGGTTTGTTGAAGGATGCGGGTGACGCTGGGCAGCTTCGCTCTTTGCAGCCTGATTTTCATGGGCACCTTTGAGTCACTGCTGGCAGGAAGAATTCTCTTGCTGGGGTTTATTAAAGGAACCCAATTCTTGGGAGTTCTTGTCCCAGCTTTAATTGGAGGTGTTTGTTTAGCTGGTGGCCCATATAACAAATTGTCTTCCTCAAGTATTGTCTCTGGGGTTTGGGCACTGGTTTTGTAAGATATAACAGAGTGGACCAAGTTCTTGTATTTTTCTTGGTCAACTTGGTCATAACTGTTTCCTTTTTTCTTTTTGCTGTAAACACATGCAGAGGTAGACAGACACGAGTATGGGAATTGCTTTTGGCAAAATGGTATTTGAAAAAGCACTTCCAGGCTCCCTGGCTTCCTAGCCAGGATCTGTAGGAATTGCATCCTGACAAGAAGTGGTTGTGAGCAGTCAGAGTTTTCTTCCTTCTGTCAGCAACAGTCTGTGGGTTACCATATTTGTTTCCTCCTGTGGAAAAAGAAATTTGTGATTTACAGAGTCAAAAAACTCTGCCAACCATCCTGTTCTTGCCCTTTGCCAAAGAAAGAACTGCTATGACCAAAGTGTCTTCACTTACCTTGTACCACCTTTATTCTTCAGATCAAGAAGATAAAAAACCAATGAGCAAAAGGAAAAGAGGAAATGCTCCTGAAAAGAACAGCTAAATCTGAAATCTGCATCACTTGAAGATTTGTTGCAAGCAGCTAAAGCTGCATCACAGGACATCCCTACAGCAACAGTACCAGAACTGCCATGGAGGCAGGGACAAAATCCAGATCTGCCAAAAACAACCCTCAAAAGAGGGAGGGTGAAATTAAAGTTATTAAAGTTACACAGAGGACAATGAGCCAATCCAGTGGTGTGAGGTACTAAAACTCTGAAGTTTATAGAGAATAACCAACTTAAGGAGATTGTGGGGAACCTTACAGGGTATAAACCCACAATTTTCTTCTGTATCACTAGGAGAAAACAGACAGTAGTATATATATACAATTGTGAGACTTGAAGCTAGAAAAGGCAAAAAGAAACCAGATGCACTGCAAATATTTTCAGAATCAAAGAAAGTTTTTTAAAGTTCAGAACAAAACATAAACACATTTTTCCAACCAAAGTCTCCAGCATAGTTGTGCTCAAAGCCACTTAGGAAATTTAAGAGCAAGAATAGCATATAAGTAATACCATGCTCAGCACACCTTCCAGGGATGCACTGGAAGCCCTGGGAAATATTTTTGCACACATTTTTAGATAAAATGTAACACTTCCATAGTGGCATTTCCTTCATCAGTGCAGAAAAATGGATCCCTTCCCTCTTAGAGCTTACCAGTAACTAAAGATGCCAGAGCTGGGATTGAAAAAAAAAGAGGAAAAAATTAATCTTATTCCTGTGTGACAATATCCAAGCTTGTGGATTCCCAGGCTGCTGTTTGATAGTTATCATGAACAGGCTCATTAATGGTCACTGTGGACATGCACTAATCAGAACAGAGCAAATGCTGGGCCAGTGGCTGTGCCTTTGTCACATAAAGCCACAGCACAAAAGAAAAAGTTTATTCTGGCTTTGTGCCACTGGAGGAAGCAACAGGATGCCTGGTTCAGCATAAATTCATTTGGAGTGAGCTGCTCCCTCAACACTTCCCAAGGAATAAATTTATACCAGATCAGTGTTTTTTACTGAGATATGAAATATTATGAGCTCCAGAGTTAAATTTAGTGCTACACAGTGCTTCAGTGACTAGCAGGAATTCTGATTTAACAGCCTTTGTTGTGCTGGGGAATATACCTGTGGAACTTCCAGTACTTGTGGAAATGTTTGTGCAGTGTCCTGTTTTACAAAAGGAAAGAGGTTCTAGGATTGCTAAGAAATAAGGAACCCTTGTGCCCTGCTGAATGAAGAATCATGTGTTTTTCAATAAATCACTAAAGTGGCATTTCTGTGCAGATAACAAGAAAGAAATGGAGTGGTCAGGATCTGCTCTTGTACACAAAGAACAGAATTTAATTGAGATTTCCCCCTGGGGAAGTGTCTCCCTCCTCTCTGGAAGCATTTGTGGTTGAAGACTGGCAGAATTGCTTCAAGTGTTGCATGATGAGCCACAATGGAGAACTGAAAAAAATTAAAATAACTTGGAGCTAAAAAAATATCCCCAAGAGGACTTTACTGTCCCAAGCAAGTTGACTTTGCAGCTCCAACAATAACTGAGCTAACACAACTAAGGAAAATTTTTTCCAGTATAAGAATGAATGGTTTAACTGAAGGAAATAGGATTACTTAAGGAAAAGTTCCCATCTATAAAAACCTACCTCCAGCTGTGGCTTTGCATAATAACCAGTTTGGCTTTTTCTCCACAGGAACCTATCCACCTAAAAAATAAAAACCAAAACAATGGCTTATTTCAGAGATAACAAAAAAGAGCACTCCCAAACACACCTACAGACCTGCTACCCCTTGTCCCTAATTTGAGCAGAACAAATCCAATGAGGAAGGTATAACTGTGAGTTCCCCATAGTTTTCAAAATACATTATTGAACTATCCAGGTTAAAAATAATCCTCAGACAACGAGACAACTAACAACCTCGTTTAAAGTACAAGCCCACAGTTGTGAGCTTTAGTTCAGTGTAGCTTCAATAGGCATCAGTTCCCAGTTCAAGCTCCATTCCCAGCACTGGGAAGAAAATTAGCGGGGAATAGAGCTGTAACAAGAATTCGGCGCTTTTTACGATATGTGATAGAGCTGGGCCAACACCAGTAACCACCAAGATGCCCTCAGGCAAATAAACTTTCTGCATGCGCCAGAAAATTCCAGTGCCGGACAGCCCGGGGGAAAACCTTGTGCTGAGAGGGAAAACCCACTCTGGCCAAGGAGCCCCGCCGGACGCGGGCATGCCCAGCCACGGCAGCCCGGCCATGCGGGCCGCTCGCTGACGGGCCCGGGGGCAGTGTGGGTCAGGGGAACACCAGCACTTTTACTCTTTCCCGTCTCTTTCCCGTCCCTTGTCCTTCCCTCTCCCTCAGGCCCGCCCGGCCCTCACGACCAGCGTTACCTCAGCCGCGATTCCCGCCACCGCCGCGGGCACCACCGCGCAGGCGCGCCCCACCCACAGCCTCTGCCCCGCTCACCGAGCATGCGCTGCCCGCTGCCTCATGGGACTTGTAGTTCTCCCGCACTGCCAGCCCGCAGTGCAGGAAGCCCCTTTCCCCTTCGCTAGAGCGCCCAGAAAAGTAGCGAGAGGGGCGTGCCTGCTCCACCTCGTGCTCTTTTGGTATTGTTTGAAAGGCTGCAAAGGAAAACAACCAAAATCTTTCAATGCGAGCCGAAAAATAAAGCGTTGCATTGCTGTCTTGGATGAAGGCTAGCAGCGCCCTGCCCTCACCAAAGATGGCGAGTGCCCCTCGGGGGGTGTGGCGGCGGCGGCTCCGCCCGGGTTATATGAGGAGGAGGTGGCGGGGAGGAGCAGAGAGGGAAAGGTGCAGGGTGGCTGTCTGCGCCCGGAGATATGGCTCTGCTCCGTGGGGACTCACAGGACAAGGTGAGGGTGGCGGCCCGAGCCCGGCTGGGGCGGCGGGGAGGGCGCAGCCGAGTTGGCCCCGCGGTGTGAGAGGCAGCTCCCGGCTCCTCTGCCCAGGCAGCGCTGGGACAGTGACGGGGCTTTGGCTTCTGCTCCGTTTAGGACTTTTTAAAAGAAAATAAGTCCCCTTAGCCCTCGTGCTGAGGTCTCCTGAGGGTAGGGGGTCAGAGCGGCCGGGGTGGGCGAGGGGAGCAGCCCGGAGGGGAAAGGTGAGCGGGCGGGAGGATTAAAGCCGGGGCGGGAAGGAGGAAGAGGAGGGAAGGGCAGGGCGGTGCGGGCTGCGCTCTGTGCCCAGGCGGAGCAGGTGATACCCGCGGCCCTGGAGCTGCGGAGCCGGGCCTGGCAGGTGATGGATGCAGGAGCAGGACCTGGGCCAAGTGCTGCAGGGGGTTAAACTCGCTCTTCCCCGGGGCCAGCTGCCGTGCTGGGGCTGTGATCGGCCTTCCTGGCTGTGCTCCGCCGTCATTGGGCTGCCGGCTGTCACCTCACCTGCGCTGCCCCTCTGCCTTGGCTGTCACATCAGCAAGGTTTTCCTTTCTCGCTTGGCTTTCCCTTCTCCGGAGAAGTGTTGAAGCTGTAAGTGCCAAGGAGTTTCGTGTCTCCCCTTTCAAGCAGCACAGGGGATTTCCTAGTGTTAAGACTCTCAGCTTCTCAGAGGAAATGCAAGTGAAATGCTGAAGCAGGAACTTTGTGAATTAATGTTTATGTAGTGCAGACAGTGACTGGAATTCTCTCTTCTGCTGGACGAGCTGCTTGGGTTAACCTACCTAAACTGCCTGGTTTAATAACTACCCTCAGCACACCTTGAGAAGAAGGCAAGGCAGCCCTGTAAGAGTCAGCAAGTCGCCCATTTGCCTTTCATATTGTCACATCTGCATGTGGTTTTGCATTGTGACTAAGCTTTGCTGGCAGGAAGATGACTTTGCTTTAAGCTGTTAGGTGTGCTGAAAGTCTCTCCAGCCTGTGTTTTCTCCAGCTCTTTGGAGCATGTATATTAACTAACTTAGGGGGCTAGAAATACACCAGCCTTTATTGACTTCTGGTTAATTTCCTTTTCTCTGCTTCTTTCCCGTATGAATCTTGTTTTGAAACAGTCCTGAGTCAGTAAGACAGGCAAGAGTTTGTAGAAGAAGCATTTTCTGGTAGCTTGCTTTGAGCTGTGCTTTCTTTCACAGGCTTTCTTTTCTGCTGCATGTGAAACTCTTTGTATTAAAGTGTCTGCCCTTGGAGAATACTCGAGGGGAAGGTCAAATATCAACTCTCTTGCAACATTTGGTAACTTTTGAGTGTTTATGTGCCTTTCTAACTCAGGAATATTGGGGGGAGGGGAAAATGTTCTCGTGGTGGGGCTGGAGTAGCTTTAAACTCTGATGCTCAATGGACAAAGATTAGCTTGTTTTAGGTTGTGGGACTGTCTCAGGATTCCAGCAGCACGGGGGAGGATAGAAATGCTCCTATCTTGTCAGCCTCTGTTTGGGCAGAGAAACAGCAACATGGAACTGGTGTGTGACCAGTAGATAAAAGTCATGCCTGTAAAGGAAACTTCATTAGGAATTAACTCGAATAGGAGCCACTGTTAAGTATAAACTAAAAACTGACCCTGAGGTGGCAAAGCAGGAGAGGCTCAGGATATGTGGGAAGAGGAAGGGAGGGTAGGATAAAGGTGATTGGAAGTGCAGTGGAAAATAAGGTGTAATCTGTCATGGGGGAGGAAAAGGCACTTCAGAATGTGAAGTGAGTGGTGGGACTTCCAAGCTAAGCTTGAGTAAATACCTTGGTATTTCCTAATGTCAGTAGCTCCATGGTGTTTAAGGGCTTCTCTCTGCAGCTGAAATGCTCTGGATCAAAATGCTGAGAGCATTTATTGGTAGCACCTCTTCCACAAAGCAATCAGTGAAGACAAAATGTTGTGTCATGGCCTGGGACTTGCTGTTATCACTCACAAGTGGTGGCTCTGCAGGACAAGTTCTGCTGCACATTCTGGAAGGAATGAGACCATACTGGATCTTGTGCTTGGCAAAAAAAAACCCTGCTCCTGCCTGCTGCTGAGCCTGGAATCAGCAGGGAGGTGAGCTGCTGCAAGGAGCCAGCTCCTGGACAGGGATGGTGCCCTCTCAAGGACACACAGCCTCCATGAAGCAGCTTGGGCTACAGAAGGTGAAGCCAGCACAGTGAGGCTGCCCTGCTCCTGACATCCCTGCCAGCAGCTCTGCCCTCACTGTGGGAGGTCAGCAGAGCATTCCTGGAGAATCCTGACTGTACCTTGGGCTTTGCTGCTGTTGCACCATTCCCATTTGAGCTGGGCTGGAGTGCTCAGCCCCAGGCTGTGCTCTGCAGGCACACGGGGGCTTGCCCTGCATGGCCAAAGCTGTGCTGAGGAAGCCATGGCTGGGGTGGAGGTGTCCTGCTGGTGGAACTGGGTGAGCCAGCACGGCTTTTGCTCAGAATGTGGCATCCTTGGATGTTTATGGAGCCCTTCCCTCAGTCAGGAGCCGTGTGACCTGCAGGTTCCTGCAGAGAGTGATGCAGAGATCCCTCTGGCAGGAGAGGGACACTTTATTGCACAGCCCCAGGCAACAGGTGCTCTGGGCCTTCTGCTTCCTTGGCAAGCCCTGCACCTGCTGAGGAATGCCATTGCAGTGTGACTACACTGAGCTGTTGTTCCCTCTTTATCAGTGTTTTAACCAAAAGAATGAAACCTTTGCATCACTGGAGTTCTTCAGTTTGAAATCACACATTTGGGGAAGCATTTTCCATAGAGTAAGTAAGCAGTGCTTCAATTTTTGTGGCTGTGTGTAACCAGACCACTTCAGGACTGTTCAGCTCAGTGGCAGAGTGGTGACAGCAAACTGCCATAAAGGCTGCAAAATCCAAGCTTCACACGTGCTCTGTAGTGCTGCATGCTTGCAGTGCATTTTCAGATGTCCTTTTAGAATCCTGATTAAAAGGAAACTTAAGCTGCTTGTGCTGAATATGACTAAAAAGTAGTTCCAGCAGCTAATGCTGGCCAGATCCTCTGCTGGCTAATTCCTGGGTGTCAAAACAAGGCCCTCTGGAACTGAGGGCTCTGTATAAACACCAGGATCTTTTAGTGCTCTCTGGGGAGCACCTAAACAGCTTTAATTAGAAAGCCTGCTCTGTAAAAAGTGATGGGTTTTAGGTAGTGGCAGATGTAATTACTTCTGAAGCCTTGTTTGTGGGTTGTTGCTTGAATGACAGTAAGGGGAGAAGGTTTTTAAAAGGTAGCTGACAATAAGCAGAAAAATCTGACTTGTGAGCCCTTGTGGAAGGGCTCCTTGCTCCTTCCAAGAGCCTGGCTGTGTGGGAAACCCCTGGATTCATCTGTCTTTGGGAACAAATACCCATTTCACTAGCAGTCAGAAGTTGTACACAGTTGCTTGCACTGGCAGATTCTTTTGTTAGAATGCAGAAGTGACACCGAGTCATCCGGAGCTGATGCTAAAACTGCAGAGGGTGGAACTGTAAAAGCAGCAGCTCAGGCCTCTCACCAGAACTGAGAGACTTGGGTGGCTGAGGGCATTTCCTCCCTCTGGGTGTCTGCAAGCACATCAGAAATGTCATGTCTGTCAGGCAGAAGTCTGCTAGCTGATGGTCATCACTGCCTTGTATTTAAGTGATCCAATGTTTTTCTTTTCTTAGCATCTCTAACAAATACAAAAAACCCCAAATGTTCTAAAATTCTACCTGGATTGGGCACTGTAATGATCTCTGCTCTTTCCTGGACTTCTAGATCAGGTGTTTATCATGGTGTCCTAATTACTACCGTAATATCTATTTATAGACTTTTGGTTCTGAAACCTAGCAATGTTAACCAGTATGATGTCTATGTTATTGTGAAGGGCTCTGCTTTGTTCTGATTTACCAGTTGGACAGGTAAACTGCACTGAACAGGGAGTTTTGCTTGAATCCTCAAGGAACCCTAGGAATCCTGAAACGAGTCCTGAGTTTAGACGTGGGAGGTGTCAGAGAAGCTGTAACAGTTTCTGGAGTCACTGCAAACCAGAAGCTGCTTCTGGGGAAGAGAAATGAAAGTTGAAAGTGAGAGTACTGTGCTGGCTCTGGGTGAGTGTTTCATTTTGCAGTCCAAGCCAGCTGTTTCCATTCTGTGTGTCCTCTGTGCCTGTTTGGGCATCTGCTACCAGTGAGGAAGGGATTATTCCTCACAGCTGCTGAGCTTGGATTATATCCCTTGAGGGTGTGGAGTGACAGACTGGTTTCTGGTAACTGAATGGGGAACTTTCAGTTCTCTTGCCCCACTGCTTGGAGTCTGGGGAGGAAGCAGTGATGTCCTAGCAGAGAGATGCCTCTGGGTATGAAGGAGCTGCCAGAGAGTGAAGATGGAGGGGTGACCTGGGAAAGCCTGGGGTTGGATGCCTTGCTGTGGTAAAAGGACAAGCCTGGGGCCTGGAGGTGGATGTTTGATTCCTTTGCTCTGCACAGTCTTCATTTGCCCATGAGGAGGTTGGTCCCCATTCCTGCTTGTGGGATGGGTGCAGGAGAGATGGTGGCACAAAAGGTCCTGTGTGCAGGGCAGGTGTGGGTCAGGGGTTGGTGTGAGACATCTGCTGTGGGTGCTCCCTGAGTTAGGGCTTTACAGAGCTCTGCTGACAGGAGTGGGGCTTCCTGCTTCCCCCAGTCAGGGCACAAATGCTGCTCCAGCACTTTTTGTTAGGAAACAAAGCACTCTCTCCTCCTGAAGTCAGACAGTGTGAATGTTCCCTTTGTAGTCTGAGCCATGATTCTGTAATCCTGAAGGTCTCTGGCCTGGAGTTAGGAGCCCCAGTGACCTTCACAGGACTAGAGCAGCCTGGGGTCTCACAATCCTTGGTTTCATTTAGCTCCAGATCCCATTTGCAGTTTGTGCAGGGTGCCAGGACATGCTTGTGACATGTTAACTGCTTTAATCTGACCAAGCAGGACCCTCTAATGTTTGTGCTTGTCTGTCTCCTGTGTAGGTAACTAGACAGCATCTAATCACAGGTTACTTTCTCCACAAGAAAGAAAGCAAGCAAGCTCACAAATTCAGGACTGTCTGATTTGTGTAATCCTTTCCTTAGTTTAGCTGAGAGGAAATGGTTTCCTTTGGCTTATCATACTTTCCAGACTCAGCAGTTCATATTGTTAGCACTGCTGATCCTGTTTGGACAGCAAATACAAGTAAGCAGGATGTAAAACACTGGGGTCTGCATCTTGCTGCTTTGGCTGGGAAATGGAAAACGCCAACCAACTTGCCTTTCATCACTGTGCTCCCAGTGAAACCAGTGCCTGACTGGTGGCCTTCTACCTGTCCTTCCTGCAGTGCCTGGGGGGGATCAGCTTCTGCCCAAGCCTGTGTCAGTGACCTCTGAACCATGCACCTCTGTCTGGCCTGTGCCTTTCTAGCAAGGGCCAGAATTCCTGCCTGGATGGGAGCATAATGTCTGTCCTAAGTGATGACTGCAGGGAAGTGATTATTGTTGGAGTCCCACCATGTCCTGTGGGATGTGAACAGGGCCTGGCACTGCAGGGAGCTGTGCTTTGTAAGTGTGCTCACTGCCAAGGCAATGCCCAGAATGGGCTGAAAGTCTTCTGTCCTTTCCATCTTCTGGGGAGCTTAATGTGCTGCACGCAAGGCCATTCCATAGCTGTAAGGCTTAACAAGTTTTATCTATTACTTATCTCCTTTTAATTCTAGCTAACAGTGAGGATGCAGCAGTTTTTTAGCATGGCTGGAGGGTGCAGTGGCTGGGGCATCCCTCACTTATTCACAGCACTCTGATCATGGGGAGAGCAGTGGCAGGGCAAATGCTGCCTGTCCTGGCAGCTGTGTGCTCTGCAGGCAGCCAGAGACACTTGTCACATACCAGATCTGGGCTGCAGATGGCCAGCCTGGGGGAGGCATCTTCCAGAGCCTTTGGGAAGCAAGCTTCACCTCACAACAGGCAGCCTATCCACAGTTCTTAGGCAGCTTTGCAGAGGCTTGAGGCAGCATTTAGCCATCTGTGATATGATAGGATTGCTCAGATCCTGGCACCATTTGGGTGCTGGAGCTCAGTGTACAGAGCAGAGGTAGGAGCAGGCTCCTGGCTGGTGTGCTCTGTGCTGCAGGGTGCTGAAATGGCAGTCCTGGTGCAGTTCTCTAGCCTGCTTTTCTGAGAAGGCCTTCAGAATTATCTCCAAAGGGGAACTGCAGCATTCCTCCTGGCTCTGATAGTCATTCTTCAGCAAACTTCCTGTGTTGTGACCTTGATCTCTGGTGGCTTCTCCCTTTTGCAGAAAACAGCAAGGGAGGGCCTCTTAGAAGACAGTCTTCACGTGTAAGCTGGAGGATCTTCTACTGAGAAAGCTATTCCACTGCTCTTTAAAAGTTTCAGTAGTTCTGAAATGATGTTCTGGGTCTAGGCTGTTAGAATGAATGAAGCAATAGGCCCCCAAAGGAATGCTGGTTCAGTTTGACTCTTTGAAACACTGAGAAAGGAATTCTGGTCATAAGTGTGTACCTGAAGGCAGGTGTGTAGTGCAGTGTGGTTCTTGTTCACAGCTTCACTAAACCTACCTGGTGCTTGATCAAGGATTCTGTGAATTCTCTTGCAGCTGAGGTCTGTATCTGTAGACCTGAATGTTGATCCTTCTCTCCAAATTGACATCCCTGATGCCCTAAGTGAAAAGGACAGAGTGAAGTTCACTGTGCACACTAAGGTAAGGTCATGGGCAAAAAGAGGTTGTGCAAGTAACAGATGTATTTGCAGTACACATACCTGCAAAGATGGGCTTGGCAATGTAGAAAATCTAATTAGATGGAGATTTTCCATTTAAAGGTGGCCTGGGAATGTGTATATATATGCATAAACTTTAGATTTCCTAGGATCTGAACTCTCTAAACAGAGGCAAGTAGCTGATGGCTTTGCTAAGGAATCCTAGCTAAACACCAGAAGGATGGGGGTAGGAAGGGAGCTACTGTGAAATGTCACAAACCAAACTGCATTAATGCTGTTCTACAACAGTACTTTTTTTTTTCTAACAGTCTCCTTAGTGGTGCTGTTGAATAAGTGCCAGCTCAGCTAAAAGGGAGTGGGCAAGGCTCTTAGTAAGCAGAATAGCTTCCTTTGGAAATGGACAGAACTGTTTCTAAAAGCACTGATTTACAAAACAGTAGGGCTTCTATATATTCTCTTCCAGACTACACTGCCAGCTTTTCAAAGCCCTGAGTTTTCAGTTACAAGGCAGCACGAAGACTTTGTGTGGTTACATGATACACTCACTGAAACTGAGGAGTATGCAGGACTCATTGTAAGTACTTCCTAAAGAATGTGATCCTGAGTGAAAAACTGTAGCAATCTAAAGTGCCTGCTAATAGGGGCATGAAGTGTGTTTTACCAGTGTTACTGGTGTTCTGTAATTTGGGTTTCCTGTTTCCTTAATTCCTAAACAACTTGAGTGGTATGGCATTTGTGTCAACTTTGCATATAGCTTGGAGCAGCAAAAGGTGCTGTGAGAATCTTTGACTCTGTGGTGGTATTAATATCTGCCTGAAGGTGGCACACTGAAATAATCTATTAAATGTGGGCTTTCCTTCCTATCATGATTCTTCAGGAGATGGCTGGCAATAGGGTGTATTAGAGAAGCTGTTGCTCTGGTTTGGTTACCCTCCTTGGCAGGGATAACACAAACCAAGGACCTAGAATTCCTGGATCATGCATTCTTTACCACACTTTCTTATGACCAGCCAAAAGAACCTCCTTCTAGAGAAGGCTAGAAGTAATCTTGGAAAACTTTGTTTGCAAATATCCATGACTAACCAATTCCCTGCCTAGATACCTCCAGCACCTTCAAAACCTGACTTTGATGGTCCTAGAGAGAAGATGCAGAAGCTGGGGGAAGGAGAGGTGTCCATGACAAAAGAAGAGTTTGCCAAAATGAAGCAAGAGCTGGAAGCGTAAGTAAAATGAGTCTACTGCCAAAAGCTGCATTTAGAGAAGCCTCCTGGGAGAGCAACTCATTTGGTGATAACTGATCTTGAGGGTCTCTGTTTTGAAGGGTGTCTTGAAAATCCTGGAGCTGGGGAGTGGCCCAGCTTTTCAAGCTGGAAAACTTCCTAGGTAAAGAGACTGAAAGTAGCTTTGCTGTCACAAGCTGGCTATTTCAGAAGTCTGCAATTGAATATTTTCATGGGCTAAAGTTAAAGCAATTCTTTGTACACTGAAGAGGGTAGTACAAAGAGGATCTCAGTCTGTTGTTTCCTTG
The DNA here is from genome assembly GCF_028769735.1 of Zonotrichia leucophrys gambelii. NCBI lineage: Eukaryota > Metazoa > Chordata > Aves > Passeriformes > Passerellidae > Zonotrichia > Zonotrichia leucophrys. The sequence continues at coordinate 96,450,180 of NC_088172.1, forward strand.
CAGTGAATACCTCGCTGTCTTCAAGAAGACTGTCTCATCACATGAGATCTTCCTGCAGAGGATTGCTTCTCATCCTGTGCTCAGCCAGGATCGCAATTTCCATGTTTTCCTGGAGTATGACCAGGACGTGAGGCTTTTTTTCCTTGTTTCCCTTTCCAAGTGAGGCAAACTGTTAGGAGTGCTGTTGTTTTTGCTGGGCACAGTCAGAATGTTCTGTGGATCTATGTGCAGCATCAGCAAGTAGATATTGCAAGTATTTCTGTGAGATGGCTGAAGGGTGAAAGCCTGACCTTTACACCTTTCTCTGTTGTAAATCCCACTGTGTTTCTAAATCCTTGTCAAGCTGGTTAGGGAGCCACCTTTGCATGTCTTTACTTTGGGAATATGTATGGCTCAGATGAGCCAGTGCTGTGTTGTATGGTCCTAAAGTGAAGGAATGGAAGTGTATTTAAGTCACTCCTGCATATGTTTCATCACACCTAATTAGGAGTGATGGCTGCTGAGCCAAGATATGCAAGGAGAAACAGAGCTGTTTATGGGAATTGGAAAAATCCCTTGAACTACTTGTAGCCAAGCCACCTGTTACATGTTACATTTTTATATGGGTATTCTGGAGGGCTTGGAAATCAACCTGCTCTGACATATGCTAAGTCTAAAGGATGTTACTAACATTGCAAGTATCAAAACAGTTACTTTTTTCTCTCCCTGGATATAACTTTAAAGCTGCTTTGGCTTCTCTATTACAGCTGAGTGTGCGGAGGAAAAACACTAAAGAGATGTTTGGTGGCTTTTTAAAAAGTGTAGTAAAGAGTGCTGATGAGGTCCTCTTCTCTGGAGTCAAGGTAAGGTTGTTGCTTTGTCTCTTACCCTAATTTTGATTGTTTCTTGCTTCCTGCTCCAGGGAAGTCACTCCTGTCTGCTTCAGGCTTGCTCTGCATGAGGCTCAGCTAGTGACATACCTGCCTTGTTACTGCTCTCCCAGTTGAGGGGGAGTACCCTGCATTAATTCTGATTTCTATAGAAATCAGACATTGTGGCTTTAGGCTGTTCAATTTCAGTGTATAATTCAAGTTTCTGGATGCAGAAGACCTGCCTTCATACCTGATACTGGAGAGGAAGGACTTATACCTTCAGGAAATATCCTTGTGGCTTTTGTCTACTTTGGAGCTCTGAACAGACATGATTTATGGGTTTTTGCTTATACTAGACAAGATCAAATACCAACGACTCCTGTAACTGGTCTTGCTCCAGCTTTTGTGTTGTGTTGCCATAGCAGCACTTCCCAAAAAGCTTGTTGTCCTATGTGCACTGTCATGAAACATTACAATATGTATCACGTTTGGTGTGGATGAGAAACAAGCTTGTTAACTGCTTAGTCCTTAGCTACAGTGTTGCAGCAGGCCCAGGAAACAAAATTCCAGCAGTTGGAAGTCCTGAGGGCTGTCCCGTAACTTACTGGCTGCTTCAGACAACCTGCATCAGTATTTGAGTGCCAACTTCATCTTCACTGCATAGTGAGGAAGAAGTTTGCCAGGTCTTTTGGGATGTCAAACCCTTGGCTCACATCTTGTCTTGAACAGTTTTTCCATAGGGATTGATGGGCTCAAGCTCAGGCCCAGGCTATGGTTGCTTCTTTGGCCCTTCCTAAAAAAGGGAAGAGCTTGTATTCTGCAGTTACTGACTTAACAGGTCATATTCTTTTTCAGGAAGTGGAAGATTTTTTTGAGCAAGAGAAGACTTTTCTTGTGAACTACTACAACAGAATCAAGGATGCATGTGCAAAAGCAGATAAGATGACAAGATCTCATAAAAGTGAATCTTTTCAAAGCCCTTTCAAGGGATCATCCAGTTTTGATGATTTCAGCCTGAAAACCTTGTCTTGTTCTTGCAGATGTTGCAGATGACTATATTTATACTTCAGCTTGTTTGAACAGCCTGGCATTAGAAGAGCCTACAGTTATCAAAAAGTAAGCAATTCCAACTGTTCATACACATATCCTGAGTCTGGGAATATCAGTTTTTTTCTGTAAAATCCAGAGGATTGGGTCATATGTGGATTGAGGTTCTTGAATTGCATGCAAGTGGCATTAAAATTTTCTTTCTTCTGGCACCCTTGCTGTGGCAGACCTAATGTCACCAATTGCACCTAACTCTGAACTAGTTCATCACTTGCTAGTTGTGGCCTAGAGGTTACTTGTGCTGGTCATCAAAATCCTTCTAAACAGAAATCTCCATGATTCTCTTCAGGTGGCAAACTGCTGGAGACCCCTGAAGGGTTTGTGTGTGTGTTGTAATGTGCTGTTAAATGTAACTGCACTAGGTCAGCTTGCACTAGGTCTGTACTATCTTCTGGACCTTTGCACTTCCAAAATAGTAAGGGATTTTTTAAGGGGAGCTCAGTTCCTTTTTTTGAGGTGACTTCTTCCACCTTTTGGCTTTGCTATCAATTTACCAAGACCTTGTTAAAACAGAGTGTAAAGCTGAATCAACAAGTCAGCTCATCCCTCTTGGATAACAGCAGGGAAATTCTCCACAAGACCTTTATGCTCTGTAGATCAGCATTGTTATATTAAATGGTGTTGAGCTGCTCAGCTGTACTGTTCTGGTAGGCTGGAATCTAGCACATTGAACCTTTTCTCAAGGTCTTTGCCTAAATGAGTTTTTTCCAAGCCCTTGTTTGGATCTGTATACAGGAGTAAACTCCAGCCTTCAGCTTTCTGATTTCCTGCCAATTGATCCTGGCATTTATCAGACTAAGAAGTATCTCAAACTTATTTATGCTTTTTTTTCCCCCCTCACTAGGTACTTGTTGAAAGTTGCAGAGCTCTTTGAGAAACTCAGGGTAAGATGCTTTGCTGGGGGAAGGTGTGGGGGAGAAGAATCTCTGACTCTGCATGTGGCTGTTCTGTTACACACCAACTGATTCTTTTTTTTTTCCCCTTTCTGCAGAAGGTAGAGAGTAGAGTTTCATCTGATGAAGACTTAAAGCTCTCTGAACTGTTGAGATACTACATGCTCAATATAGAAGCTGCTAAGGTGAGAAGAGTTTTCTTTTTGAAGCTTAGTTTTGTTATGGGCAACACAACTCACTCATGGTATTCTTTGTGCTTTAAGAAGACAGGAAAGTGGAGCCTTGTTTTGCCTAAGAAACCTGACACTCTTAAACCACAGCAGACTATAGAAGCTATATATTAGCTAGCTGGAGCCCAGCCACTTACAGAAGACTTGGACCAATTTTTCTTTGGCATGTAAAGTGGAAGAACTCTTTAAATTTCTGTAAGTTAGAGCAAACTGAATTTAAGTCTGCAGCAGTTTCTTTCCTGTTCCCTGCCTGAGTAGTCATGGACTTGCCAGTAAAATCAATGATGACTAATTAGTAGTTGGGATTGATTTCAGGATTTTTAGAGTGCTTTAGCACAAATAAGTGGTAACTTGTGAAGGCTCTTGGAGTCTGAGCTTCCAAGAGGGCTTTGGTAGATTGATGTGACTGCAAAAGCCTTGCTGGCAACATTTTCTAATAAAAACTTGCTTTGACAGGGGATGACTATGCTGCAAAAAGGTATCTGCTGAGCCTCTTCATCTAGTGTCTTACCTGTAATGTCAGGTACCCCAGAACACCCCTACAGCCCCCCTCAGTGGGGTGTACTCTTATTTAGACATCACAGCTGTACTCCTGCTGCATTAGGAAGGGATTGGCTCACAGACCTCTATACTTATCCTGTCTAGGTTAGTGCAGTGCTTCAGTCAAGCTGTCAGATCTCCAAATTAAATGGCTGCTGGAAGTAGACTGAGGGAATTCAGAAAGTGCTTTTTGCTCTTAGTGGAGACATCTATCTTACAGGAGGAGAAACTACTTCAAGGGAAGAAATTATGCCCATAGTAGCCCTTTGACTTCCTTCACTAAGGCATAACTGGCTGTCCTGAAAATGTAGTGCTGCACTGTGAAAGGATGCCAAGAGCAGGCTGTAATAACTTGTTTGAAAAAGCAGATCCTGGTGCTGAAAGAAGTGAAACCTCCAGCTGCTAAGGTGGCTCTAACCTCAGTTTGGGAAGCTGTCCTGCTAAGGCTCTGGTGTGCTTTTGCTGTCTCTTCAGGATCTGCTGTACAGGCGAACCCGGGCTCTTGTTGACTATGAGAACTCGAACAAAGCTCTAGACAAAGCCAGACTAAAGAGCAAGGATGTCAGGCTGGCTGAGGCACATCAACAGGATTGCTGTCAGAAGTTTGAAAAGATTTCAGAATCTGCTAAACAAGGTAAAACAGGCTTTGCTGAACTTATGCTTAAAGGAGAGCTTAAAGCAGTCAAGGTCTCCATCTGAAGGCTCCTGAACAAACAGTCTGAACATCCCAAGGACAATAGAGACAGATGCTGTAAAACTAATGCAGCTAAACATTTTTAAAGCAGTTTTCTGTAGCAGAGCAGTGTCAGTACTACACCAACCTTATTTATAATCCCCTAGTATTTGCTTTCTGGACTGAACTCAGCCTCCATGTGAATGTAACTACTAGAGGGTAACTAATTATCTCAGTCAAAGCTGTGCAAACAGGCTTTTGCTCCCTCTCAATACAGCTGAGTGGCTTATACAGAGTTTCAAACATTGGCTCTCAGTAGATGAGTATATGTGTGTATATTTATATATATCTATTTATAATACACTTACACTAAAGGAGCAGCATGTATACCATGAATCTGGCTTTTAAATGATCCAGGTTCTCACACAGCTTGTCTGGCTTATTTCTGCTTTGTTCCAGCTCTCTTCCTACAAAGCTTTTCTGTCTTAAGCTGTCTGTGTATCATGTGATGACTGCATCTCTGTCTCAAAACAGCATGACTAACTCTTGAACCTTTTTTTGATCAAATACTGTAATCTGAGCTGCACAACAGAACTCCTGAAACATGAGGGGCATTGCTTGTCACACTTTGTCTATCTCTTACCTTTGTTTATTTCCTCCTCTACAGAACTGATGAGCTTCAAACAGAAGAGAATAGCAGCATTCCGTAAAAACTTAATTGAAATGGCAGAACTGGAAATAAAACATGCAAAGGTGTGTTCTCTTTGGAATTTAACAGGTATAGGTTGAGAGAAATGAGTAGTGTGTAACTGGGAGGGTTTGCTGGGTCATCTGACTTCCCATCAGGCAGCCTCTGCCAAGCTTTGCTGGGCAGGCTTGAAGGATCTGTTAACTTAGTGTGGAGAACAAAGCAGTGACTGTGCATCCTCAGCTCCCTTTGGAGAAGGAAAGTCTAATGTCCCACTCCCTGAGAGTACTGGACTTTAGCACAGGCACATCAGTGCTGAACTGGAATGTGACACAAAGCCTTGATGACACTGCTCAGTTTGGCCCACTTTAAAGGCTTCCTGTTGACTCTTGCCCCTCTCCTTAGCACAAACTGATTAATGGTTGCAGGCCTGCAGGAGGAGCCAGACTGCAGAATGTGTGATCTGGTTTTGGTTCTTTGCTGCTTGAGTGCTTGTCTTTGCACAAAATCCTGTGACAGACCCACTATTTGGGAAGCTACTTCATTGTGAAAGGCAGGATTGGAATTATCAGTCATCCCCATCTGAAACTAATTCTCTTCCTTTGCAGAACAATGTGTCTCTCCTGCAGAGCTGTATTGATTTGTTCAAGAACTGAGGAGTCCTACTCTGAAAATGTGACAAAAGCATCAATTGCACTCAATAGCCTGGGGCAACTTATTGGCTTGACTTCATTAGCTTAAAATAATAATAATGTCACTGAGATTGTTTCACTAATACTTAGGTATGTTGATAGTGATACATTGACTTTATTGGTATAAATGGGAGCTGAATTGTGTATGAATTGTCTGGATGTAGCTAACATCCTGTTGGCTGATAACTCAAAATGAGTCAAATGTAAGAAATTAATTTGCTGTTGACTGACTTCATCTAGCAGAAAAAGTTTACTGAGAACTCCTTTTTTGCAGGATCATAATGTCTCTTCATGGCCCTGATGTATTTAAAACTTGCCAAGTGAGAGTGACTTAAGGGTAATAATTTTATAAAGTGAATATCTTAGCATTCCACTTCCCAGACAGATTTCTACTACAATATATTTTGAATTTCTATAACTACATTCACTATTTGTACACTTGGGGAACACAGCAAATAAAGATGTCTGACACAACAAGCTGTTGTATGGCAAGAATTTGTGTGGGATGTAAAGTGACAAAGAGGCTTCAGACACAGAACTATCACGAATTACTCATCACCTGGAGCTCTTCAGAGCACTAGAGAGAAATATTTGACTCAAGAGAATTGTTCTTGGAATGGGTGTTGAAATGAAATGTATGGACTTGAAGTGACATTGCTGTTTGAGTGGCTGGCTGCAACTTTTACTTCCCCTGTGCTGCACGTACAGAATTGTAAAGTAATTTTATACCTCCTACAAGCAGCAAGAGGCTGTTTAAATCTTCAGGGCTTCTGGAAGGTATAAAGCTCTTGAAACAGCTGAGCTCACAGTGCCACAGCTGAGGTGGCTCAGCCCACAAGCCCCAGGGCCATCACTGGACCATTTATTATCAGTTGGCATCCATGGATATAGGTCAGTGAGTCAGACCCTCCTAAAGGCAGCTTTTGGGTGAGATGAGTGTCTCAGCCTTGCTGAATTTCATGTGACTAAACTCCTAATCATGCTCAAAGTGGGCTCTGTGGCTGTGCTCTGGGCAGACTGCCTGAAGCAACTCCAACCAGAGAAGCTCTGAGAATGGGCAGCTCTGTGGCAGTTTCTAAGGGTTTATTTTCCTGTGACCTACTGCTTTTTCTTCTTGATACTCCATGAAAGCTGAGCAGCTTGTGCCAGCCACACCATCCTGCAGCAGAGCAGCTGAAGAATGTGTGAGCTCCTTTTTCCTCTGTTTGGCAGGAATAGTTTCAGCCTGGGGTTGTTTGCTATAAGCACATTGTGCATATGTGGCCTCTATGTAGCTGATAGGTGGCAGTGGTGCTTCCTATGTCAGGTAAGCTCCTAGCACTTGTCCTGGAGCCATCAGTGGTCCCAAACTGGATGGCTCATGCTGGCAAAGCTTTGGTTTTTCTTAAAAAAGCATACTGTTTATCCTAAACTAGTTCAACCTGGCTCCAAAGGCTCTTCTCATTTTCTCCAGAGAAAGGGTGCAGTTGTTTTTGCCATGGTAAGAAACACTTTGTCCTAACCCCAGAAGTGGCCCAGGCTATGGTGGGTTTCATGCAGTGTTGGAAGCTAAATGAGAGACCCTTTTTCTATTTCAAATACCCTTTTGGTGCTTTTCCCTGAGATGTTTGTTCTTACGTTGGCACTCTAAATTCTTGACATACCTTAATCCCAGTCAAGATATCAATGTGAACAGATTAAAAGTATGTTAAACACTTCAAGTGGCTGTAATTATGGCTTCGTACTGATGTTGCAGCTACTGTAGTTGCAGTTAATTTACAGTAACTGCAAGAAAGCTGTACAGCAGTCTCTGCCACTGCTGCTCTGGATGAAGCTGCTGCGTGTCAGCTGCTGCCAGCAGAGTGCATTGCAGTGACTTGGAAAATAAACCCCAGCACAGCTCACACCTCTGCAGGCCAGTGGGTGGCAGGCTGCAACAGCCACTGCTTACCTGCTCCCACCTTTCCCCTCAGGCTGAGTTAGGTGAAGTCCTAAAAAGGCTCCTGCATCCCCCAGTTTCTTACCTGGAAGCTGGACAGATGTTGATACATAAGAGAAATTAGCTGTGGATGTTGGCAGCCTGCTCATAAGGAAGGACAGAAATATTCCTTTAAGGCATGCCTTTTCTTATAGCAGAGCCTTGAATAAAACCTTAGCAGAATGAAGATCAGCTTGGGCAAATCAGGGTGATAAGGCAGGTTATCATCAATATGAAAATAAGTTTTTTAGAAATATTGCTGAGACTTAATTGAAAAGGTTGGTTGGGGTGCATGAGAGCAGAGTCTCATAGATGTCCCAAACAAGGATTAACTAATGTATATTTACTGATCCCATCTGTAAAGCAGGTTAACTTTAACTTTGCAAGCTTGTTCCTCTAGTTTATGAGGTTTATGTTCCTCTACTTTATGAGTTAAAAATTGCCTTTTGAGAACAAGCACAGGCCTTATCACTGTGATGGCAACTGCTGTGAAAAGCCACATGTTACAGATGTCTTCATCACCTATTTGAATGAGGGCAGAGGAAACTCTACTGTTTGGTCAAATTTACTAAGGTGTGTTAAACATTCAGCTGTAGAAAAACTGCAGATGGGAGCCAAGCTGGTCCCATAAGAGAGGCTCAAAAACATGTCCTCTTGCACAAGGCTGTGATTCCAGGTGCTGCAATAAAATGGGTTTGTAGCCATAGAAAGGGAATGATTAAAGATCAAATGTTCTTCAGGAAGGAACTGGTTTGCCCTGACGTGTGCAAGTAGTCATGATTCTAGGAAGGCACATCACTGATGCTGAGGCTGGTAAAAAAACAGAGAAGATTTTGTGTGCCTTTGGGATACATAAAGCCTGGAAGAGCCGTGGGCATGTACTCTTTGTGCTCTTTATCCCAATTTATCCTGATTCGCTCCATTCCATCCTCTTTCTTTTGGATTGCACACTCTGTAGAGGAGCTCTGATCTGAGGTCCTTGTGCTACACTTCTGATAGCAAATGTGAATTTCTTGAAACATGGACTGGGGAAGGTTTTCTGAGCAAAGTTTGTGACTTGCCATCTCTTTCAGCAGACTGGGAAAGGTGCTTGTTTGTGCTGTGAAGCAGAGAGCTCTGCAGAGTTCCTGCTCTTAGATGGAGTTTTCAGTTCTTCCCTGCTCTCCCAGCACTTGCTGCTGTGGTTGAGAGCACAGTCAAGAGTGATTTCAGCCTGTCCTCCCAGCACCTGCGTCACTGCTTGCTGAGAGTGGACTATCTGAAATGGGTTTGAAGTTTTGGTCCATTGGCAGATCACTGCTCACCAGTGAATGAGTGCAGCCACTGGTGATCCACGTAATCCCTCAGATTGTTGGCTGCCTGCAGCTCTCTGTTTACCAAAAGTTGTGTTTCATCTGCTATCAAAATGCTGCCCCGTGGCTGAGCTCTGGTGTGGGCTCAGCTTTGCTTTTTGTTTACTTTTAATATTACAAAGCCAATGAGAAGGCCCAGCTGAGATCAGAGTCCAGCTCAGCTGGGTTGTCATGCTTGCATGCTAAAAATAATCCCTGCTAGGAGTGCTTCATGACTTAAACAGAGCAGCAGGAACAGTGCCTGTTTTACAGGACAGGGAATTCAGGTGGTGTGCGGAAAAGGAGACTTGCCTGTGGTTCCATGGGGAGTTTTTGTCAGATCCAGGAAATTAACTTGATTCTGAAATTCCACTCCTGGGCTCCTGCTGTCTTGATCAGCTGCTCTTGGAAGCACTGAAAGGAGTGCTGGTGGCTTTGAGTTTGGCTGTCCCTTGGCTGTGGTTTGCTGCTCTTCTGTGCAGATGTGAAGCTGCCAATGTCACTGTTCTGCCTCCACTCCAATGCAGTGAAGCATTTCAGTCAGTTTGAGTGACTTTTAGTGCTCTCTTATGCGGGTCTGTTTTACTTGGCAGTAGAATTGCAAGGTCACTTTCTGCAAGAGAGGCTGCTGGGGTCCAGGGCAGGTAGAAATGGGTTGTGAGAGCTCCTGTGCTGGTGCTTTGGCTTCTTGTCAGCACTCAGAGTTAGAGAGCAGTGGACTGTGTGCACTCACTGCTTGCAGCACCTTAACTTCTCTTAGGTAAGACTGTAGAAGTCTTCCCTATCAGTTCAGGGATTCTCATTCCTTTTTGTTCCTTGTGTTTAGTGTTGCTTTGCTGTTAGTTAAAAACTTTCCTGTTTTGTTTGAGGAAAAGGCCCCTGAGAGTCTGACTCACTGACATAAAACAGGAGTGAAAAAGAACTTTAGGGTTCCTGTTTAATGCTAGTCTACTGCCTGCTTTGAAAACAATGTCCTGCTTTATTATGTCTGGTTTAGTTAGGATCAAGTTTGTTCTGCTCCCTTGCCAAGGGATTTTAAAAGAAAAAAGCAGAAAGAAGAGAGATGACTATGAAACAGGAGAGGGAGTGTAGATTGCACCTGTGACTCAGCCCAAGAATGTACCTCAGGTTTAGTACAGTTTAGTCAGGAGCTTCCAGCTCTTTCTTGAACTGCTCCTCCTTGAAGGCCTTGCTGAACAAAAGCTCTTTAAATGTAAGAGGTTAATGAGAGATGTTCTAGTACAGGAAAGCTTGAGACAGCAATGGATGTAGTTCCATCATGAGCTCACTGTCACTGCAAGGGGATGGCCTCACTTCCCCTCCTATTTTGTTCTTATTGCATGCCTTGGGCTGGTCCTGATGTTCATGTGGCCTTGGGCCAAGCTGATGTAACTCGCTAAAATGGTGTGAGATGGGCCAAAACAAAACAAAGGCTTCTTGCCAAGTCACTGCACTGAATCTGTGTCCCTGGAGCTGAGAAGCACGCAGACCTAAGCAAGGGCAGCTCAGAGGGGGTGGAGAAGGACACCTTGCTGGGGAGGCTCAGTTTGGCTCAGCTCTGTTTTGGAACTGTTGAACCAGCACTGGTCCAGTGAGTGCTTCCCTTCCAGGAAAGAGTGGCAAGATTACTTCTAAACCTGTAACAGGAAGACCTGGGCCATCAAAGTCCAGGGCTGAATTCATGACAGGGACTGTCTTCACACTGAGAGCTGTGCCTTGTTGGAAAAAGCAAAAACCCTGTCCTTTGAAAGGTGCCCAGACAGCTCTTGCTGGGAGGTGCTGGTGGTTGGTGACTTCGGAAAGCCTTGTGTCACCAGTGCTTGAGAAACTCCTTCTCCATGGGCAATGCAGCACTGGAGATTTGCCCCCACTGGCAGCACTTTTAGGGAGGGCAGAAGAATGGACTGGAGCCACGGGTGTGTAAAACATCAGCAAGTTAAGCCCAGGAGCTAACAGGCAGTGGCACTTTAAAAATTTTCATTCTGCTCTGGAGATTATTGGCACAGCCTCCTTCAGTAAATGCAAAGTGGTTGCCATGGAGGACAGGAAATCCCTCGTCTGCACAGAGAAAGAAAACATTGGAAACTGTCCTACTGTAAAGCACAGCTGCCTCTGTGCTGGGAGAGGGGTGCTTGCTTCTACGGAGTGTTTTCCAAAGGTCTCTGTTTTTGTCTGCAAACCTTTGCACATATTTGCTCTGTTTCTTAGTGGGCTGCTTGTGCGTTTCAGAAGAGCTGGACAAAGGAAGTGGGAGCAGCTGGTTAGGACTAGTTTTAAGTGCCCTGATTAATGTGAGAAGCAGGAGGGATTTTCACTTGGAAGTTAGATACTTAGCAAACTTTCAGTGTATGCCTCTCCATTTAACTCTGCAGCTCCTCTCACTCCTGTTTCCCTCTGCCTTCCCTCTGTGCCTTTTCTTGCCTCAGACCTCTTGGAGCTCAGGCCTCCGTGCTGTGCTGGCTCTGTGTTCTCTACCTGGAATCTTTCACATATCCTGGCTGCTGGGAACACCAGTCTGAGCCACGTGTGCAGATGGAGCAGCTGGCCATCTGTCCCTGCAGATACCCAGATGTTCAGAGCTGCCCTGTCCTTATGAGATGGGTAAGAGGGGAGACTCCAGGCAGATCTTTCAGGACATGTAGGTGCCACCTTTCCTCTGCAGGCTCTGTGTGAGGATCCTGTTCCCTCAGGAGCTGAGACCAGACAAGCCTGTGGTGGGTTAACTAACTTTGTCAAGCCATCACTGTTAATTAACATCCTGAATTTATACAAAGGCTGAGCTGCCTGGATGCTGCCAATACATGAATATCTCACCTGTCACCAGGATTGTCATTCTTGCCTATGAGCTGCTTCAGAGGCCAGATAATCAGGTTACCACTGACGTACACCAGTGATTATTGATCACCTGTAGATACTGATCACCACTGGATCAGGAATTTCCCTTCTTACAGAGACAGGTTTGTCAGTTGTTTAGTTCAGGTCTGGTTCTGTCCCACTGCTGTCCACACCATTGCAACCCCAAGCTGTGTTTGGAACAGAAAAAGAGAAGGCCATGTCTGACTTGATGAGCTTTAGCCTTTGCTTGGAAGCGTTTTCTGGGTCAAGTTTTTGAGCTGATGCTCACGAAACTGGACTTGTTTCAAGGCTCCAGAGGATATTCCTACAAGTAGACCGAGGTGTTCTGGCTGGAAAGGGAGCTGCTCATCAGCTTCTCTTTGTACACCAGTCACTGCTTTCAACATGATGGGTTAAATCAGCAGCAAGGTCTCTGGGGACCCCTCATAGGGACACTGTGGATGAATTTAAGGTACCTTTGGCACCCAGTGTGATGGGAATGGTGTCAATACCCCAGAAGTCCTATATCCTTCCTGAAGCTGCTCCAGGATTTCCCTTGCAGCTGTCCCCAGCCTTGCCACAGTCCAGCTTTGATGCAGTGCAGAATGCTCAAAGGACCCTTTTGCTATGCTGCTTTTCACGTTGGCAGAGAGTCTTTTGACGTCACCTGGCATGGCTGTGTTGACTCGAGTCAAGGCAAGACTGATTGACACCAGCAGGGCTCCCTGGCTGTGTTTGCCCAGCCCTGAACAGGGCAGCTTGTGACGTCTCTCTGGAGCCACCACAAGGCCACCTGATCCATGTCTTCCTTTTATGAGTGACCACAAAGTGCCACCTCCTCCTTTCCACCACCAGCCCTCCCTAGGTATATTTGCACAAGTCTGTGCTACATTATTTTCCCACCAACAGCTGGGAATGCTGTGTGTTTTAGGTGTCTTCACCTTGCTGGGATGGGGTTTTTCTTCCCTGATGGGAGGCTGGGCTTTTTAAGCCTCACATCCATCTGTTGCAGAATGCCTGCTTAACCCTGAATTCTGGGGCTGAACTGGCACTGCTTGGCCCATTGGTGTAGGGCCTGGCTGGGTTTCTTTAGGGCCACCTGATTCTCAGAGTGTTTCTAATCCTTTGGCCTGTAAAATATGCAAAGTGACACAGAAACCACTCACTGATGTCAACAAGACCATGTGAAAAAGAAAAAGAAACCCCCTGTCCGTCCCTTAGGTGTGTGCAAAAGGAGGAATAAAAGGGAATAAATGAAAACAGAGATGGTCTTGCTCATCTTCAATTTGGTTGTCAATGACAACCATTCTGGAAACTGTGTGTTGCATGCATTTCTGTTCTTTTAATTTTCTAGAGGACCGGGACATCCTTTTGTTAAAGGAAGGGGCTAAAGAACTTGCCTGGGGGTGAACAAATCTCTTGCATTTGACCTCGTGACAGCATCTTCCTCCTTTGTGGCAAAAAGGACACCAAGAGCTTGGTGTTCTGCAGCAGAAAGGCAGGAGGCAATGCCATTTGAACCAGTGCTGGGTGGTTGTGTGTCTGTCCATCTTTTACATACACACACCACCTCTTTATGTCAGACATTTCAAGGGGCTCTGGAGAGGATGACCTAGAAAATCCTTTGGGCTGCAAAAAGCCAAGTGCAAAATGTAATGTGGCACCTGCGCATGGCTCAACCTTCACTCAAATAGAAGAGGGGAAAATGAAAGATTTATTTGCTCTCCTTGGGACTGTGCACTTGGTATTTGTGTGCTTCAGTGAAATGGCAAGCTGGAGGATGTGCTCTGGAGGGAGAAACGTGATGCTTGGCTGAAAAGCTTTCCTCAGGCAGGATAATTTGGTCTGTAGAAACTGGTTAATCATAAAAGCCATGTGGTGTTGAGGGCACAGGGCTTAAAGTGCCAGAGCTTCCTTGGTGCACACAACAAGCAGGGAAACAGGGAGTTCTTGTGGGAGACAGGCATCCCTGTGTCCTGGTGGAGAAACCTCTGTAAATAACCCACCTGGCTCTGTTTGCTTTCTGAGCAGCTAAAAAAGGAGCAAGGACACCAGGAGGACACTGCTGGCTGGTGAGAGATGGATTGCTCTGGGGAAAGATGGAGCTGGTGACAGCTTCCTGCCCTCCTTCCTGCCCCAGCTCCAGCCCCAGCAGGAAGGATGTAGGAATGGTGTTATCGTGTGTTGGCACTGTGCTGCTGAATATTCCTGCCTGCTGCTCAGTAACCAGCTCCACAGTGGGTGGAGCAGATAAGAAGGGGCCTGCAAGAGTGGCCTGGGGAGCAGGCTCAGCAGAGAGCCCCAGATCCATTTCCTGCTCCTGGAACAATGGATCTGGGGTCTTGTGTGGGCTGGACAGGTAGAGCACTTCTGGGGACACTGCTGGAGGTATAAAAAGGGAGCATTTCTTTTTAAAGCACAATAGAGAGAAGGAAATGGGAGCTCTGGGTGCACCTCCTGTCCTCTGCCTGCCCCTCCATGCCAATGTGTGCATATCCTGTGCCTACCAAAGCCACAAGATAAGGCAGCCCTGGAAGGAGGCTTGTTTTCTGGGTGAGTGACTGAGCTCTGGGCTGAAGTTACACAATCCTTGTTTAAGTGGCTGTCCTGCAGCTCTGCAAAGGCCTGACAAAGCAGGCAGGGGAGGTGTCTGTCCCCCCAGGAGGCTGCAAAGGGAGATCCAGCATGGTGGGGTGCTGGTTCCTCACTAATTTCACCAGAGGTGTGGCAGTGCCCCCCAGCTCCAGCACTCTCAGAATCACAGTCCTGTGACTTTGCAGTGCTCAGAGATGGTTTCCCTTGCTCTCCCAAGGAGGTGAGGAGGATGCTGTGTTGGATGGACACCTGTTGGAGCTGCTTTGCCCAGGGCATGCCTTGGGGAATTGGTCAGTGATCAATCAACACCCTGGGCTGCACAGAGGGTTTGGGAGCAGGTCAGATCCTGCTGAGCTCTATGGAAGAGGCATTTTCTGTCCCTGTAATGTCAGGATGCACTGCAGAGAGTGAATACATAATGGGTACACTGGCTTTACAGAAAGCTGTTTCTCAGCATGCTGCAGAGCTGCTCAAGGCAGCACCTTTGGTAGTATTTGTGTAACACCTTGTGTACAGGAGTCCCAGTCCCAGTCCCAGGGATCAGCCCAGCAGCAGGTGCTCCCTGAGTCCTCTGAACCTCTGGGGCTCTTTGCTCTGCAGAGCTGGACCCAAGGAAAACCCCAAGGCTCCATCCCCTTGGCCTGGAATTGTAGGAATGCTTAAAGGGAAGAGTTGGAATGCTGCAGTGAGCAAATACAGATTGAAGAGGGAAAATGGAGATAAACCAAGATAAATAAAGGATCCCCTGGCTGCAGGAATAATGTCTCTTCAGTGTTCTCAGGCAGGCCCAGAGAGGTGTATCCATCCCTCCACATCCGTGCCTGCCCTGTTTGCTGATGAGGAGTGTCCCTGTGCCAGCCTGGCTCCCAGATGGAGCACAGGCTGTTTGCCTGGTGGAAGGAGAGGGTAAAGAAGACCTTTGCTCTGCCCTGAACCTCCCTTTGGGCTCCACCTTTCCTTGTATCCCTGCCTGGCCACTCCATCAGGCCTCCTGGATGTGTTCCTGCCATTTGGGTGTTGTTGTGGGGAAGGATGGAGCCCAGAGATCTGATCCATGAAAGCAATATCACGGCTGATTTCCTGTAAGCCAGTGAGGACAGGGGCTGGAAAAACAACCTGGCATGTTTCAGGCAGGTGCTGCTTGTAGTGCAGCACCAGGCTGGGGAATGAGCAGCAGAAAGTGGAGGGTGAATGAGCTGTGACAAGGACACCACAGCAGGTTTCTCAGTCTGTGTGTTTCCATACCACAGGGTCCTGCTGTGAATTTGGGAGCAATGTGCTCTTCCACTGAGGCAATGCTGAGTGAATTTTTCCCTGTTAAGCAGCAAAGGCAGGCTGTGCTTCCCTGGCAAGTGCAACTTGCTTTCCAGCCCCAGGAAAAGGAGAAGCCCCAGGAAAACGGCCTTGGATGGCTGCAAAGGTCAGCTCAAAGAGGAATCCATCAATGTCCCTGCAAAAACTGGAATGAGAGGGATTCCAGCCACCCCAGGGTGCTTGTACTTTGTCTCCTAATGGGGAAGGGACCATGCAGGGGGGTAAAGAAGTTAAAGGTGATTTGTGGTCAGGTCTGGCCAAGTCTGTGTGCCATTCAATTATCTCCTGCTGCTGCTGGGAGTGCTGTCTGACCCAGGCTGTCTCCCAAACCTTGGATACCTGCAGGAGAAGCTCCTGGGCATGGGCTGAGGCCACACCAGGTACCATCCTAACAGCCATGGTTCCAACTCCCAGCCAATCCAGAACCTGCCTCCTCCTCCTCACCTGGATCCAGTTTGTCCCTGCTGATCTGTGTGAGCACAGGGGAATACTCAAACTCCAGGACTACCTGGACAAGAAAAAGACTGAACTAAAGGAGGGTCTTTTGGGGCATTTATTGGGAGGTGGTGGTGGGACTCCTGTGGCTGCTCATCTTTCTTGCAATGGTGCCAGCTTTTCCTGCTCCTTGAGGCCCAAATGCCTGGTGTGGGGTGTTGTGGTGAGGCTCCTGTGCTGGAGAACCTCATGTATCACTAGGGCCTGCCATTGTTTGACATGTTGTTTTCCCACTTCAGCTGTATTCAGATCAGCTTTAAACCAAATGCTCTGAAATTAGCCTGAAAAAAGAATATTTGTTGCTGAATTTGGGGTGTGCCAGGTGTGTCTGTGCAGCAGGCCCAGGCCACAGGTACCCTGGCAGCTCTGCAAGCTGCAGCCACAAGCACAATGCGTGGCAGAGCTCCCACCCTCACCTCGTCTGTAAATATTTGTATCCTTGCCTGGTCAATCAGCAGCCTGCTATTTGCACAGGGAGAAGGCAGCAGACATCTGAAGGATTAATTTTCTGTGCAGGCCCATTCACAGGAGCTGGGCAGGAAGGATTCCTGGTGGGACTGAGGGATAACAAAGCACAGGGAGCAGCAATGATTCCTTCTGCTGTGTAATGATGCCAAGGGGCGCAGTCTGGGCAGTGTTCCTTTGGGGATTTATGGAGCACTGAGCTTATCACCTGCCTGCACACCAGGAGCTGCTTTAGGCTTGAAGCACTAAAGAACAGGGCTCTTGCTAATGGCGTGTCTAATCTCCCATCTCCTGGTGCTTTCCCGAGGCAGCCAGCCCCAGTGGTTACAGATTTACAGCTCCTTTTCCTTCTTCTGGAGCTGTGGTAGTCCAGCTGCCCAGTGTGACAGTGGTCACAGGGGTTCTTGGATGAGGGAAGAGATGAGAATGTTGACTCTATGTTCAGAAGGCTTGATTTATTATTTTATTATATATAACATTATAACTATACTAAAAAGAATAGAAGGAAAGGTTTCCTCAGCAGGCTAGCTAAGAATAGAATGGAAAAGAATGATAACAAAGGCAGCTGGCTCGGACAGAGAGCGAGAGCCAGCTCTGCTGTGATTGGTCACCAAATCTAAACATCCACAGGAGACCAATCACAGATCCACCTGTTGCATTCCACAGCAGCACAAAACCATTGTTTGCATTTTGTTTCTGAGGCCTCGGCTCCTCAGAGGGGAAAAAATCCTAAGAAAGGATATTTAGTGAAAAGATGTCTGCAACACCCAGGGGCAGGATAAGTTGGGCAGGCAGCCCTTGCCAGCATTCCTGCAGAGCCATGGCCCCTCTGGGATCAGCTCCATTCCCAGTGCTACAGGCAGCTTTCTGCTGCCATGTGGAGCAGAGGAAGGTGGTGGGGCTCTGATTTGAGGCTCAGCAGCCTTAGCTTTGTGGGAACCTTGCTTCAGTTCCTGCCTGGATACCACCCTGCCTTCCATGTGTGTGGATAAATCAGCATTACTGTGGATCACAGCATGAGGGCTGTCATCTGTGTGATTTTCTGCCCAGCCTTGCCCCATCAGTGGCTGTATGGTGGATTGGATCAGGGATCTGCTCCAGTGTAAACCCCTCGTCCCTCCTGATGGATCCTTCACCATCCCCACAAAACCCAGACTTGTCTTGTTCCATTGCACCAAAAAAGTGTCTGAGAGTTTCCAAACTGTGATGGTGTCTTCATCCCACTCAGAGAGGGATGAGGGGACAAGCCAGGCACAATGAAAATCATTACCCTAATTTCTTCATCTCCAAGCTGCTGCCATCACTGCAGGAGGTGTAACATGCACCTTCAGGGCACCTCTCCATTGCAGCCTCTGGTGTGTGCACTGCTGATGCCACCCTTGCAGCAGCCTGCAGCATGTCAGGCATCCCAAGCAGGATGGCTGCTCCCCTGAGGAAGCAAAGGGAAGCATCCCTGGGTGTTCATGCGCTGCTCACCTCTGCTGGGGTCCAGGTTTAATTCCCAGCCTTTTTCCTGGTGTTGTTCAGGAATACCCACCCTCTCCCTGCTCCAAAAAAAAGAAGCTTTAGGGGAAAGATTTGCCAAATGTTTATCTTTGCAGCAACACAATCTTAACTCCTCCTTCTTGCCTCACTTTTTATCCACAACACCAGTTTGGGAGGCCAGGAGTGAAACAGGGAAATGATCCAGGCTAAAATTAACATGGTGAAATGGATGGTTTGCGTGTCAGTCCATTGAGAGATTGTGGCCATGACCAGAGACATCAGGTGGAGTTCCTAAGAACTGCTCCAGGCTTCTGGGTACAGGCATATTTTGCCTGAAAAGCCACAAACCTGGTCTCAGAAAAGGGTTTGGAGAAATATGCAGCTGTCTCTATTTGCATGTAGAGCTTTTGAAGGTAGTGACAGCACATCTCAGGGCAAAAAAGCTCCAATCCCTAAATTGGAGAATTGGCCAAAATGAGTGTGAATGATGCACCAGGTGGAGTCTGACACCGTTCCATTTTCTGAATGTCTTGTTGGGAAGCTGTTTGTCCTGGTTAGGGGGGTATAACAGTGCCACAGAGCCAAAAGCTCTATTTTGACCTAGAGAAGGGGAAGGCAGCAGCAGAAGGGGCTGGCCTGTGTGAGGAGGCAAGGAGGCAGCTGGTGTTTTTGCTGGTCAGTCTCTGCCTCCTCCACTTGCATGTTTTCACACAGTGTATTCCCACTTCCTCAGGAAGTGCTCATTCTTTTGAATGTAGAAATTTTATCAATGGCTTTTCTGGGTTGAAAGGAGGGATGCTGCTCTTTCAGAAATGGCTGGTCACCTTTTTCTGCTCAGTGGACAACAGTTGATGGCCCTGCCTTGGCAAGACTCTGCCCATAAGTTTTGCCTGTCTCAGGGCACTGGGAGGAAGAGTTTTTAGGGTACTTTTTCCTTTAGTTCTCCCCTTTTGTCACCTTTCTTTGTGGGTTCACCTTGGGATGACCCAGGTGGGGAACTGGCTTTCCTTGCCTGAGTGTGAGCAGGGACAGCCTGGCCTGTGGAGAAAGGTCAGGTCTGCATCTCCTGGCCTTGTCCTGCTAAACAAGGCAAGGCCAACCCTTCTCCAGCCTGGCTGCCCATCTGGCTTGGTCTGTAGCCCAGCAGAGCTCTGCCAGTCACAGCTGGGGTGAGCTGGTGGCACCCAGCAGGGGAGTGGCACACGTGTGACACCACAGGGTGACAGCCACCCCACACCAGGGCAATCAAACCTGCTTGCAAGGAGGGCTGCAGCCCTCACATGGTTTGGGGAGTGGGTAATCAGGGCCACAGCAGCACAGTGAGGGGCTCAGGGCAATTCCTGCCTGCTGGAACGTGGCACAGCTGCAGCCACGTCTTTGCCTCTGCCAGAGATTGGTCTCCAGCCTCTATTTAGTTAGAACCTAAGGAAGTGTGGAAACCCCTGAGGAGAGCTGGAAGTGCTGTTGCTGTTCTCTACCAGGTTTTCCTCTTCCAGAGGAGATTCCAGAGTATGCTGGAGATCACATTTCTGTGACAGTGGTCACAGGGGTTTTCAGGTGAGGGAAGAGACGAAAATGTTGACTCCATGTTCAGAAGGCTTGATTTATTATTTTATTATATATATATTACATTATAACTATAGTAAAAAGAATAGAAGGAAAAGTTTCATCTCAGGAGGCTAGCTAAGAATAGAATAGAATAGAATAGAATAGAATAGAATAGAATAGAATAGAATAGAATAGAATAGAATAGAATAGAATAGAATAGAATGGAAAAGAATGAAAACAAAGGTCTGTGGCTCGGACAGAGAGAGAGGCAGCTCTGCTATGAATGGTCACTAATTCCAAACATCCACGAGACCAATCACAGATGCACCTGTTGCATTCCACAGCAGCAGATAATCAATGTTTACATTTTGTCTCTGAGGCCTCTCAGCTTCTCAGAAGGGAAAAAATCCTAAGAAAGGATTTTCATAAAAAGATGTCTGTGACAGCATTTCCTCTGGGTGCCCATCCTTGACAAATGGTGGAGATTGGGGAGTTACAAACCTGTTGGGTCCTTGCATCTCCCATCCCTGGCTCAGTGTTTATAGGACACCTGTTTTACTCCTGAAAGGGCAAGAGCTGGCAAAGCCCCTTCCCTCAGCACACCACACTTGAGTGTCCCTTCAGAGAAGGAGTCCTTGGGCTGGTGGGGCTGTTAAGGGAAACAGATTATTCTTGCAGAATAATGCAGAAACCATCACAACTGCAGAGGTTTGGTCAGCTTAGAAACATTTTACTGTCCTGCCATTCTGGGGATCTCCAACTTTGTGGGTGTTTTTTCCTGCTGTTTTTCTTTATTGTTTCAAGTTTCTCAGGCTCTTCTGGAAGCACATTGGAGGAGCTGAATTTTGGCTGTTCATCTGTGTGGTCCTCCCCTCGCTGTATTCCAAGGCTGTGTCCTCCAGAATGAAGCAAGGACAGCCGTGCTGTTTTGTCACACGGTGAATCCTGTGTCACCTCCTGTCCTTTGCCATGCTCCTTCCCTGAGCTGCAGGCTGTGGTTTCAAGGCTCCTGAGAACCACATCAAAAAATATCCCAGCCCCGTGATGCAAGGCACTAATGACCCATGCAAACTCACTTTTTTCTGGTTCAGATTTGTTGAATATTTTTGTCTGCCTGGAAGGCTCTGTGCCACATCAGGATCTGCCTGTCTCTGTGTCCCTGCACCATGGCTTGCCTGTTTTCCTGCACAGAGGCACCATAAACTCCATGAACCACAGCTAATTGGGTAGAAATTGGGTGTTCTGCTTGTGCAAAACTGGGATGGAATGTATGCTGATGGGTGGACTTGTGACGGTGTTCACAGGGGTTCTTGGATGAGGGAAGAGACGAGGATCTGACTCCATGTTTCAGAAGGCTTGATTTATTATTTTATGATATATATTACATTAAAAGTATACTAAAAGAATAGAAGAAAAGGTTTCATCAGAAGGCTAGCTAAGAATAGAAAAGAATGATAACAAAGCTTCTGTCTCGGACAGAGAGTCCAAGCCAGCTGACTGTGATTGGCCATTAACTAGAAACAGCTCTATGAGACCAGATGCACCTGTTGCATTCCACAGCAGCAGAAAATCAATGTTTACATTTTGTTCCTCAGACCTCTCAGCTTCTCAGGAGGAAAAATCCTAAGGAAAGGATTTGTCCTAAAAGATGTCTGCAGTATAGACTGGTGCACAGACGCTGTGTTCCTGATGGGGGACAGTCAGCCCTGGCACTTGGATGCTGTCCCTGGGTCCTGGCACTGCCTGCTGGGATGGGACACTGGGTGTGACCGTGTCTCACTGCTGCTCCATCCCTGGGTCCTCCCCACTGCTGGGAGTGCAGGTGCAGATGCTGATGTGGCACAGCTGGGATGTGAGAATTCTTTAAGTCCCCACAGCTTGCAGCATCTGACATCAATAGTTTCTTTCACTGTAAAACTGTTGCTGCACAATTTCCCTTTGCAAGCCTTTCAAAAAGGCACATCTGTCAGATTTTCATGTTGTCAGTGCTTTGTCATGTGGGATTTTCTGTTTATTAAGAGCAGGGCTTCTACCAAACAAGCATCTCAGTTACAAAAGCAAGGTGACCTGAAGTCATCTTGGGGAATGCTTTAACTTAAGGATGGTGTACAACCCCCCAGAATATATGACTATAGAATGTGGCCAGCTTTTGTCACTTCCAGCAGAGAGATGTGATCTGCTTCATTTCACCCTTAATTTTGCTTGTATGGATAATTTAACATCCACTCGAACACTTGGAAAAAATAATATATTTTATATGATATATACTATCACATATGATATTTATATTTATATCTATAAATATAAAAATATAAACATTTACATTTATAAATAATATACAATATTATATATTATAAATATATAATAAAATATATAATGACATTTATTTATATTTATATTATAAATATAAAAATTTATATTTATCGTATATTTATATGACATATAATGTCATATAAATATAATATATATATTATATAAAATAGAAATATAATCCATACTTTATATAAAAATATAAATATAATAATGTTTCATTAATATTAATAAACACTAATTAATGTTACTGTTAATTAATTTTAATTAATACTACTTAATACTAATAAATAGAAATATTATGTATTTTATATATCTATATATTTATGATATAACATAAGTATATTATATATTTATATATAGATATATGTATTTATATATTATATCAAATATAAAAAACATATAATAAAGATATATACACACCTTCTATGTATACATAAAATGGGAGCCCCACAGCCGGTGCTGGGCCCTTCCCTGTGCTCTCCAGCTCAGAATTCCGGCATGGCCCTCCATCCCATGGGAGTGTGAGGAGGAGGAGGAGAGGAGGGTGAGGGAATCTCTTAGTAATGCTATGGTCATCCCAAAGTCGGTGCCTGCTGCCAAACTCAAACTCAGGAGCTCTGCCAGCCATGTGGGCAGGCTCAGAGCCTGGGTCATGTGCTGTGGATGCAAATTCAGTGCTCTTGAAAACCGAGCTAAGCCTGGGGGCTCTACAGCCAGCCCGTGGAGAGCAGCTGTTGTGGCAGCGCATAAAGGAGCGGGAAGGGAAAAACACTCTTTCCTTGTTTCAGAGAGAGAAGAATCTCTCCAGCCTGGGGCCCTGCTGTGCCAGGAGCTGCGTGTCAGGCTGTGGCTGGAATGGCAGGATCAAGGTGGGGACAAGTGCCTTGGCTCCAGAGCTGGAAGGATGGAGAGCCCCCACACCTCTGTGTGCCAGGCTTGGAGAGCAGGAGGCAAAGGAAGGGACAGCCAGGGGCTCCAGGGTCCCTCCAGTCCGGAGCAGCAGCTCAGGGCTGCCAGGATATGGGAAGAGTTAAGCAGTCTGGACACAAGGAATGAGCTGTGGTGTTCCTTCTGTGATTTAAAGAGGGAAAAATGCACCCTCCCTCTCAGAGGCTTCCTTCTGTCCAAAAAAGGCTAAATAGGCTCAGTGAAAAACCAGCAGAGGCATTCCTCGTATTCTCTGGAGTGACTGGATGGAAAAGCCTGGATTTAAAGGGGCAGTTTGCAGCAGATTAAATGTATTTCTGTCAGGAATTCACCTCCTGCAGGAAAGCTGGCTGTGGTTTCCATAGGGAAGGGGGAGCTGGGTGCTAGGGAGAGAAAGATGAGTCTGTGTACGAGATGGGTCTTAGCAAACACAGATGATTCATAAGTCAGCACAGATTATTAAACACAGGCGGCCAGTTTGTCTTCTTTATTTTATTAGGGACAGCTTACATGCACAGTAATAACCCCGGGACTCAGCTGGGCTCAGCAGCTACCAAACAGCCTGGTTAATGGAATTAACCCTGATCCAAACCCTGCTCATGCCAATGGGGGACTCTCTCCTGACTTCCAACACGCTTTGGAGCGTGACCAAAGTGAGTTTAATGAGCTCTTTGAATACATTCTGTCATCCTTCTGTGCTGTCCTCTCTGGGCCAGGACTGCAGGCACTCAGTGCACTCTTTGCTGGTGCCTGTCAGCCACTTGCAGAACACATGGGAGGGCTGGTTGGCAAAATTACCTCCACAAAGCAAAAAGCCACCTCTGGCACCCAGCAATGAGTCACAGAGGCAATCTGGGGCTTGAAGGAAAGGGAGGGAGGGAGCTGAGAAAAATCTTTAAAAGTGAAAGGAAAATTAAGGTAAGGAGGTAGGGAAAATGAAGGTAATTAAGGGTGGAGGAAGGGAGCTGAGTGTCTCAGACATCTTTTATGGAAAATCCTTTCCTTAGGATTTTTCCTCCTGAGAAGCTGGGAGACCTCAGGAACAAAATGTAAACATTGATTATTTGCTGCTGTGGAATGCAACAGGTGCATCTGTGACTGGCCCATGTTGGATGTTTGTAATTAATGGCCAATCACAGCCCAGCTGGCTCGGACAGAGAGCTGAGCCACAAACCTTTGTTATCATTCTTTGCTATTCTATTCTTAGCTAGCCTTCTGATGAAACCTTCTCTTCTATTCTTTTAGTATAGTTTTAATGTAATATATATCATAAAATAATAAATCAAGCCTTCTGAAACATGGAGTCAGATCTTTGTCTCTCCCATCATCCAAGAACCCCTGTGAACACGGTCACAGCTGAGGATCGTTGCCAGTGTCAGAGTGATGGGGAAGGGAAGGATCCCTGGCAGACAGACAGACAGACAGACAGTGTGGTCCTTCCTGCCCATCCCCAGCCAGGGATGAGAGCAGCATAGGGCACACTTCATGGTGGGAGCACTGCCTCACCCTCTCAAGTGGATCAGAGCTGGACACGGATCCACCCTGCTCTGCTCATTGCCCAAAAGCAGGATTTCCAGGGGGATATCCTAGGGGATGAGCAGGAAGGTGTCTGTAGGCCAAAGAACCTCATCAGTCAGCACTTTCCAGCTACTCTGAAAAACACTGAACTCTTGCACCCCTGTGGGGGGCTTGTGGCTTCTTTTCAGAGCCTGCTCCTGTCTGAGGGGGAGTTCCCCACTCCCATGGGAGTGGTTAGCCAGAGCATCCCTAGTGAGCGTGGCTGAGACTGTGTGAGAAGTGAAGGTTAGGGGATAAAGTGTGGGAAGAAGGAAAACAACTGATATGGGGGAGGAGGAAAGGGATCTGGAAGAATGTTTCAGTCACTTTGGGTGGCAGTTTCGTATCTCCCTTGGGCAGAATTTCTGGTCACAGAATTTCTGTGACTCTCTGAGTGAGATGCAGAAGACCAAGCTTCTTCATCCATCAAGTCAGGGCTGCTTTTGCTTGGACCTTTTTACTGGGGAAAGGGCTTCAGGAAAGTCTCCTGAAGAGAGACTGGGGAGGCAGGGGGATGGAGCAGTGTCACTCCTTAGCTGCCTTTTTAGGGTGAGGATGAAGCTCTTCGCCTCAGTACCTTCTGCAAATGCCAACCCTGGGCAGCTCATTCTCTTGCAGTGCCTTGACAGGAATTTTGCAGTTTCTCCAAATCAAACCTGTGCCTGTTGGACCTTTATACTGGGGAAAGTGCTTCAGGAAAGTCTCCTGCAGAGAAACTGGGGAGGCAGGGGGTGGAGCAGTGTCACTCCTTAGCTGCCTTTCTAGGGTAGGAATTAAGGAATTTAGGGTAGGAATTAAGCTCTTCACCTCAGTACCTTCTGCGAATGCCAATTCTCTTGTACCTTCTGCAAAGGCCTCATTCTCTTGCAGTGCCTCAACAGGAATTTTGCAGTTTCTCCAAATCAGACCTGTGCCTGTTGGGGGGTCTTACCCTGCAAAACTCACTCACATGTGGAAAGCCAAAGCTGCAGGCCCTTGCCCACTGCCGGCTGGCAAAGTTCAGCTTTTAGGGGGCGTGACAGGACAGGGTCTTCTCACTCAGTGGCCCTGCTGGAGCCCCTCCTGAGGGTCACAGTGCCTTGGTCCCTTTGCAGGAGCCTTGGGAGCAGAGATACACCCCGTGCTCTCTGCCTGGCAGCTGCACTCTCACTAATTTGTGCTGGCACCCTGAGGAGGGCTCTGTGCAGGCTCTCAGGAGCAGCTCCTGATGCTTGGCAAGGCTCCCATGCAGCTGCTGGATGGAGGCTGCAGGTCAGGCCCTCACAAAGGGGCTCAGCCAGGGCAGGACTTTGTGCACATCAGTGCCTGGAGGTTCCCTGAGCAGGTTCCTGTCTGGTTTGTGTGTTTATTGTGTGCTTGGAATGGAAGACATACTCAAGCTCTTTTCTAAGGAAAGCTGTTCAAAGGTACTGCCATGAGCAGCAGGGTTGGCTTCCCTTTTTGTGGCTGGGGAAAGGAAAGGATTGCCACCAAAATCAAGTAGCTTTTCATGTAAATTTGATGGTTTTACCAAGTGCTGACCTGCAGCAAGCTGGAACCAACTGAGAAACCACCCTCTGTCCCTCTTTCTCTCTTCCCTAGCAAGTGTCTGGCTCTCAGTAGCACAAACCACCCCAGAAAACCTCACACATCTCCTCTTGGGTGAAGCATTGCCCAGAGGAATATCAGGAATATGGATTTTCTGTGGAGCACAGGCAGCCCCAACAAGGTGATGAAGTTCAGCAGGAGTGTGTTTAAGGGAAGGGAGAGGACATGGTTTGCCTGGGTTTTTCCTTGGAAGGAAATGCCCTCTGAGAGGAGGCCTGGGAGAGGTGGGTGCCAGGGCTCAGGGAGCAGGATGCAGTGATTTCCAGGAGCTGCAGAGGGGGGAAGGACTGCAGTGGGGTTAATTTGGACCTGTGGCACATTGGGGGTGGCAGGGAGTGACTCAGCTGGTTGTTCTGCTCTTGACTGTCTGCAGCACTGTGCACTGCTGTCAAAGGAGCTCAAGGAATGGCAAATCCAGCTTTGGTCCACCTGAAAGGATCCAGCTTGGGTTCACCAGATGTGTTTCAGGGGAGACCATTCCTGGCTGGCTGAGGGATTTCAGGCAGATTGAGATTCCCAGGCAGGACCAGCATGCCCAGGGCTGTGAGCAGGGAGTGGAGCTGGGGGCTGAGCCAGGAGCTGCTGGCAGTCCTGGATGGCCCAGTGGCTTCCCAGCCCTCCCTCCCTCCCCACTGTGCCCCAGTGCTCCAGGGCACTGTGGGCTGTGTGGGCAGAGCATCCTCCTGGGAGGAGGGAATTGCTGACCACTGGGAAGCAGAGGAAAGCCTGGTTTAAAATAGCTTTGGTGGTGACTCCTATTCCAGCCTGTGTCCCTGAAAAATCACTTAAAAATCTGTTAATTTCAGTTAAGAATGCAAGAAGGGGTGTGTGTGAAGGCTTATCTACTGTGACCGTGTTCACAGGGGTCTTAGGATGAGGGAAGAGATGAGGATCTGACTCCATGTTTCAGAAGGCTGATTTATTATTTTATGATATATATTACATTAAAACTATACTAAAAGAACAGAAGAAAGGATTTCATCAGAAGGCCAGCTAAGAATATAATAAGAAAGAATGATAACAAAGGTTTGTGGCTCAGTTCTCTGTCCAAGCCAGCTGGGCTGTGATTGGCCATTAATTACAAACAACCACATGAGACCAATCACAGATGCACCTGTTGCATTCCACAGCAGCAGATAATCAATGTTTACATTTTGTTCCTGAGGCCTCCCAGCTTCTCAGGAGGAAAAATCCTAAGGAAAAGATTTTCCATAAAAGATGTCTGTGACAATCTACCTCTTGTAACCAGGGAGCTCAACACTAAAATCTGTGAGAAGATCCCTGTAAGAAGAACAGGACCTGTGCTTGGGTCCTGACAGGATCATGGCATCAGACAAACTCCCACTTCTTTGTCAGAGAGCACCCATGATATCTGTGAACCCAGAAATGGTGTGGGTTTGGATGGGTGGGAAGCCTTCATCAGCTCATGAAGCACTGATGCCAATTTATAAATTGGTCCTTGGGGCTTGCCTTGCCTTTAGATTCTCAGAAGGACATTGAGGTGATGCTGGCAGAGGCTTTCCTATCTTCAATAACTTGGAAGAGAAAGAGAGAGGAAAAGCAGAACCATGAAGACAAACATGAATGGAGAGGATGAATCTCCTGCTTGGCATGGATCTCCCTTTTTGCTGTGCTGAAGATATTCTCTCGAAACTTGCAAATTCTGGCATGGGAATGAAAGCTGCTTGGCTTGTCTCCCCCCTCACCTCCTGCTCTCAATTCTTTGATCTGAAAGGGCAATCACTCAGTGGAACCAGGCAGTTGGGGCTTTCTCAGGAGGGTGACTCAGCCCTTGCCACAGTGAGTGCCCATCTGCTGAGCTTGCACAGCTGGGCACAGGTGAGCTGCTCAAGGAGTTTATTTTTATTTTTTATTTTCTCTCCAAGTCTCTTGTTTCCCTCAATTTAAATTGGCTGCTGCACTTTCCTGCTGTTTCTAACTGGCCTTTAAGGGAGTGTGTCCAGGATTGCAGACATGGGAGTGTAAAGGAGTCAGGAGTGCATTTCTCCAACACACCTGGAATTGCTGGCCCTGAGCAGGACCCTTTCCCCAGCTTTATCCTGCCTTTTATTTATTTTTTGTATTTCTGTGATTTAACAGCAGATTGAAGTGACAATGTATATCTCTAGCTCTGCTTCCTGTCTGCTCATGATAGGCATTACATCTCCACAGACGTCTCCATCTACCCTCAAGGACCCAGACTTTACTTTTTGAGAGAGCTAAAGAACCAGCACTTCAGTTCCTTGGGCACCAGTAAAATCCCTGACTTGTGAGATTTCCGGCCAGCTCAGAGTGTCATCAAAAAAAATGACAGAGCCAAGAAAGTGCTTTAAAAACTTGGAAGAGTGCTGAGATCCACCTTTTAACCATTTTTCTCTCTTTGTGGGCAGAAGATTGTGTGTCTCTTGTGCTGCTTCAGACAACATCGGGGATTTTTGTCAATCCTGGCTCTGTTCTTTGAGGAAGAAGCCCACACCACAAGACCCATGAGTCTTGCAAGCTGGAAAATATCTCCAAATTTCCTTCTCTTGCTTTGTGAAAGGACAGAGGTAGGAACCTCAGTGTCCTTCCTTGTGTCACAGAGAGAATTGAGAGTGAGTTGTGGCAGAAAACACAAACCCCAGGAAGCTCCCACATGGGGGATGTCACTGCCCCTTTCCCCAGGTCTCTCCCGTCACATTTCCCATTTCCAGCTCTGGAAGCAGCAGTGTTTTGAGGCACAGCAGCCCTGTCCCTCTGTGCAGCGCTGGGCTGGCAGCGCTGTGGCAGGGCAGTGACTCAGTGCCTGGCAGAGGCAGGGAGGGGAGGCAGCAGCCCCCAACCTGCAGCTGAACAGGCCCAGCTTTGTGCTGGGCATCCTAAAAGGAGCTTTATGGCTCCTCTCAGCACAGCACGAGCCCCAGCTCCTGCACAGGCCCTCTTTTGTGGGTGGTGACGTGGAGGCGAAGCTGGGCAGGAGGTGGGGAGCTGGATTGGGACTGGAAAGAGCCAGGACAGGGAAGCAAGACCCCAGGGTGGCTGATCCTGATCGATCCAGAGGGGAAGTAAGGCACCTAAGGGTGTGCCAGGGGTCTGACTGAGCCCTGAGGTGATGGTGGTCCCTGGATGTCACTTAGAGTCACCACAACCATGGTTGGCTGCTGAAGGCTCTTGCAAGCTGCTGTCAGAGGTTCCAGGTGTCAGAGGTCCCAGGAAAGGTGAGGGAATACTTAGGCACACCTTGTGTATTGCAATTCCATGTAAATATGCAAAATCTGGGCTCTGCAAGGTTTTGATTCACACTTCCTCCGCTTGGTTTCACATTAAAAAATCCCCATCAAACCCTCTGCAGCTGCCTCCTCCTCTCTCCCTCACAGGGACAACTGCAGGAGCCCCTGCTTTCACCATTTGTCTCTCAAAAGATCAATTTTCACTTTGCTTGAGCTAAATGGCTTCTCACCCTTTCCTCGCACGTTTCCATCAGTGGGTAATGAGAGCAGGGGACGTTCTCAGCTCTCTGCTGCTGTGACGGGGTGCACATGTTCATGCAAGGCATGTTGCTGGGAAACCCAGCGGCCAGAGTCCCCCTTGCTGCCTTGCCCTGGCCCTGAGCACGTTAATCTCTGCCTCAGCTCAGCAGACAGACATCTGCTGCTGTTTTTCCAGGGTGATCACACACAGGGACAGCTTCTGCAGCTCAGCTGCCTCTGAAGGCCACCTCAGACCCAAGCCCAGCACCAGAGTGGGGCCACAGAGGCTGAGACCCACCGTGCATGGGGGTCTCCAGGAGGGGAACTACCCCACATTTCTGCTGCACCATGTCAGGGTGATTCCCACCTGTTATTGCAGAGTAGAGCTGGGAAATGCCCCTTCTGCAGCTGTTTATTTTTGCTTAAAACCCTCTACAAGAATGTTAAAACACTGTTTGCAGCCAGGCCAGTGCCCTTGATAAATAACTCCAGGTTTAGTGCTCCATCACTTCTGTGGTGTCACCTCAGTAACTGCAGGGCATTCCCATGGCACAAACCCTGGAGTGATGCAGCATCAGCTTGGCCCAAATGTGTAGAAACAGCTGAGACTGAATAATTTGTCCTCTAGGCATGTCAGTGGCCCTGAAGACGGGGCTGCCAAGTGCTGTGACAAGACTTGTGTGACAAGAGCAGCCGTGCAGAGGCTGCAGGTGCTGAGCTGGTGCCCAGGTGGGTGTGGGAGGTGCTGGTGATCTGCAGGCTGGGATTCTCCTGCTCACAAATCCCAGTTTCACATCCTCCTTGTGCCCTGCAGCTGGGTGCACCAAGCCTTGGCTGGAGCAGTGTGAGAACTCAGCTCATCCCTCCGGGTGTCCAGAGCTGCTGAGGACCCTGTCAGGGAGTTTGGAGACCCTGGCATGCTGCTCAGAACACCTGGGGATTTGATTTTGACCCCTGGAGCGAGTTACCAGCTTTGTATGAGGACGTGAAAGTCACACAGGTTTGAATGGTGTAATAATAAAATATTCACAGAATGAAAACGTAGATTTTAGGATTTTTGGTATGAGGGTTATGGGGACAAGATGGAGGAATCAGGCCATGTCTAGTCCTTCTTTCTTCTTCTTGTTCTCCATTTTCTGCAGTGATGTTGGCACTGTGGGATTGGTATAGAGTAGAAGTGCACTGTCTAACATAGGTGATAGGTATTGGGAATTAAGTGTAAATATAAAAGGACAACACTACCTCAGGGGTGGTCAGAGTGCCTGTGGCTGCCCTGCTGAGCAGATCTCCGCTGGGCAGAAAGAAAATTTTATACATAAGAATTAATAAACAACCTCAAGACCGAAAAGTGAAGAGTCCAGACTCGTTCTTCAGTTGCTTGGACCAAAGCAGAGACATCCTGCACATCTAAGGGCAGCAAATATCAACAGCCAGCCCGAGAGAGCAGGCAGCATTGGCAGGTTGTTACATGGAGAGAAACCTGGGAATTGCTTCTCTCAGCTCAGTCAGTGCTGATGGATTTGGGCTGGACAGGGTCCATAAGGGAAAGGCTTGCCCCAAACCAGATGGGAGGCACAAGCCCAAGACTGCTTGAGGCTGGCAGGCTGGGATCACACACCTCTTTACCAGCCTGGAAATCCTGGTGCTGGGCTGCCCATTGGCATTTTTGAGAAGATTTAAATAAAAATATTTCTTATACACGAGCCTCTGCCCAGAAACCCATGCAGCTGCATGGCCTGGAGAAGATGGATCACCTGAAACTGCTGCAGAAGAGCAGGATGCTTTTTTTAAATGGCCCCTCCATCACAGATTGCACACTAATATCAAAAGTGAAAAAAGATACAAGAGAACACCCCCCTCAGAATGGCAAATAGCTCCCTGAGATATATGGGGATGCTAAAGCCAGGAAACAGGTGAATTAACACAACTACTAGCCACTTTTTTTATTTCTTGAAAGTGCCAAGGTGTATTTTTAGCACCAAAATTTTTGGTGGTTTAGGTCTAAAACCACCTCAAAGGCTGAAAATCAAGCCTGCTTTACTGAGCCCCACAGCTGTGCTTGGGCAGCCAAGCATTAAAAGAGAAAAAGCCACGTAGCTGGAGAATTCAAACACAATCTGCTGCAAACATGGTTTTCTGGGAAGATGAGGCAGGGCCAGGGGGAAAAAATGGTCCAAGGGGGATTTTGTTGCTTGTGCAGCTCTGTGCTGAGGAGGGTTTGGGGGAATTTAGCAAGAATAAATGTCTAGGTGCTGCAGCAAGGGGTATTACAGCTCACCAGGCCACTGGGGCTTCTTGATGTCTGAGGTACAGATATCAGTTACACTAATGCTCTAAAAATGCTGTAGCATCCTCTTATTTCCTTTTAAACTGGGCTTTCCTCAGGATAGCAGAACCCTGAGTCTGTGCTGTGGTTGGATGAGCTATGCTGAGGTGTTGGATGAGGAGCTGAAGGAAGCTGGTGGGTCTCATTGTCTCCACACTGTGAAGGGGCAGGAAATTTGGCTGGGGGAGCTGTGGGATGGCCAGGCTTATTTTTCTATATGAAAATTTACAAGGAACAGGGAGAAAAGCAACCCTAAAACTTCCCTCTCCTAGCTTTCCACAAAACGCCCAGCAGAGCAAGGAGTTGCTTGAGGCACATCCCACCCAAGGAAAAAAGATATAAACTCCATCCCACCAAGCATCTTCTTTCAGGAAGAATGCTTTCTTCTTCTTCTTCTTCTTCTTCTTCTTCTTCTTCTTCTTCTTCTTCTTCTTCTGCTTCTTCTTCTTCTTCTTCTGCTTCTTCTGCTTCTTCTTCTGCTTCTTCTTCTCTTCTTCTTCTTCTTCTCTTCTTCTTCTTCTTCTTCTTCTTTTCTTTCTTTCTTTCTTTCTTTCTTTCTTTCTTTCTTTCTTTCTTTCTTTCTTTCTTTCTTTCTTTCTTTCTTCTTTCTTGTTCCTTCTTTCTTTCTTTTCTTTTTCTTTCTTTCTTTCTTTCTTTCTTTCTTTCTTCTTTCTTCTTTCTTTCTTTCTCTTTCCTTTTTTTCTTTTTTCAACTTTCACTCTTCTTTCTCTCTTTCTCTTCTCTTCTTTCTTGCTTCTTCTTCTCTTCTTTTCGTTTTTTCTTTCTTTTCTTCTTCTCTTTCTTTTTCTTCTTCTTCTTTCTTCTTCTTTCTTCTTTCTTTCTTTCTTCTTTCTTCTTTCTTCTTCTTTCTTCTTCTTTTCTTTCTTCTTTCTTCTTTCTTCTTTCTTTCTTTTCTTCTTTCTTTCTTCTTCTTCTTTCTTTCTTTCTTTTCTTTCTTTCTTTCTTCTTTCTTTCTTCTTTTCTTTTTCTTTTCTTTCTTTTTCTTCTTTCTTTTTTCTTTCTTTCTTTCTTTCTTTCTTTCTTTCTTTTCTTTTTCTTTCTTTCTTTCTTTTTTTCTTTTTTTCTTTCTTTCTTTCTCTTTCTTTCTTTCTTTCTTTCTTTCTTTCTTTCTTTCTTTCTTTCTTTCTTTCTTTCTTTCTTTCTTTCTTTCTTTCTTTCTTTCTTTCTTCTTGTCATGAAGGAGGTTTCCCTCATGTGAGAACACCGTGACATACAATTTGTAGGCTTGCCACAACAAAATTTAGAGGGGAAGAAAACTTTCCCCATTTTGCAGGTAGAAGGCACTCCCAAAGCGATGATATTCCTGCATCAGGATCCAAGGCTGCTGCTTGTCCTTGGAGTTGGGCTGAAAGGAATGCCACTGGGATGGGAAGGAGATAAGGGAGGGAAGAGGCAAAGCAAAGATGGAGAGGCAGAGAGCTGGGTACAAGGAGAGACTGAGGTTACTGAGCATGTCAAAATCAGGTTTCCTGGCGTCTTGTATGACTTTACAGGGACAAAATCCATATTTTTCAGCCACAGTGGTTCAAGTACAGCCCTGAGACTGCTCTGGACCCTCGTGCATCTGTGAGCAATCTCTTGCATGCTGAGTGCAAAGTCACACGTGCAGCAGCACTGCAGATTCATCACAGCAGGGCTGATCCCTTTTTCCCCTCAATGCCCTCCAGATTCTTTCAGGAGCTGGGCTGTGGCTGCCCAGGTTTGGAAGAGGGGCTGGAAAGAAGGTGGCCAGAGTGGGTGAAACGTGGGCCAAATGATCCCAGGGGAAGGTGAGCTGAGAAGGGAAAGGTCACCTAGACAAGGCCAGGAGGAACGTGGCTCCTCCACCTAGGGAAGAGAGACAACAGCAGCATTTGGGGACACTTTGTCTCCTGGGAATTAATGCTGCTGACTGCTGCTCATTGAGCCCAGACAGGCCTTCTGGGGGAAGTCTAAACATTAACAGAGCAAGAGGTGTGCACACAGCAGGGCAGCTCAAACACAGCGTGGGTGGATTGCTGGAGGGCATTCACACTCAGCCGTGGCTCAGGGGGGTCCTCCCGATGCTGGGCTTGCACTGGTCAAGGCTGCATTTTATCAGCTCATCAAATATTTGTTTGCAAATCTGTGACCTTCAGAATTTCCCATCATGGGCATGATTTTGGCTGCAGCATTGCTGGCAGCCACTTGGACTTCCAGTATGGGCCAAGAGCAGGGCAGGGTGGAAGAGCTCCTTGCCCACCCCTCTCCAGGCTTTCACCAGCACTCCTTCCTTCCAGAAGATTTGTTTTGAGGAAAGGAGGGGCCAGGGAAACCTCTGGAATGGCTGTCACTCTGAGCACCAGTGGGGAGCAGTGGTTTTGGTTTTTTTAGTGGTTTTAGTGGGGAGCAGAAAGGGGGACACCCCCTTTCTGCAAGCAAGCAGAGACTGAACTCTCCTTACTGTAGCCAAAGTCATCTTTGCCATTCCAGTGAAAGAAAAGCACAAATGTCTTTATGTGAACACCTCAGTTCCCTTCAGACATCTTGCTTGCCCCTCAGGGGGGATTTGGGGTGAGTGGGGTGGAGCTGTCACATTAAAGGTCCCTTTTCCTCAAAGGTGGCTGCCCTGCAGACAGATTTCTGTGCTTTTAGAGGGGGAGTTTGAGGCTCCCACACCTCAGGGATGTGGCCCCACTCTGCACAGGCTGTGCTGAGGTACAGGACAGGCTTTTCTCAGCTTCTCAGTAGGAGTGTGTTTGTTTCCTTTGGAGTTCATCAAGTGTAACCTGCAATTCCTATTAGTTATGGCAACACTCCCTATTTGGGCAGCACCATTTCTGTGCTTTTCACTGCCTAAATGCTGCATTGCTGACTGGAGTATTTCCTGATAATATCTTTTTCTGTGTTTCTGAGGAAGCTTTCCCTTATCCCAGACCTCCCTTCCTAGCCCAGGACTCCCTTCCCCAGCCTGACATGCTCTTGCTCCTGGGCAGGGTGCCGCAGCTCTCCTGCAGGGTGGCCTTGCTGATTTGGTAACCTGCTTGCTCACAGGCTTATCTGAACCTGGTCTGGCTTCCTTGGCCACTCTGGGTGTGCATTTTCCTTTGAGGCAGAGAAAGGGAATGGGCTCTGCAGCTGCTCATGGCTGCAGCTACCAGCAGTGATGCAGCTCTTGTGTCAGCTCCTGTTTCCTCTTTCCAGAAAAGCAAATTGCTGTCACTGAGCTGTCAGTGATATGGACAGAGGCCAGGATTTGGCCTGTGTGATTTTGTGAAGACTCTTGCTCTATGTGCCAGTTGGGAATTACCAGCAATAGTGCTAACACATTCTGGTGATCAAGGCTTTTGGCAGGGCTGAGGAGAATTCAGCTGGTTTTATGCTCTGCTGTTGAGGTGCTGCTTTCATACAAGCATCCTTTCCCCAGGATTTATTTTTAATATGGGAACTTGTCAGAGAGAGGGGCAGCAATGTTCTGCAGTGTTTCCTGGTGTATCTGCATGAACAGCTGGGCTCAGGCTGGACATGAGTGAGGAAAACCTGCAAAAGCACCTTTGGATGTGATTAGTCTCAGACAACAGCTTAAATAATGTAATTTAACATAGCAATGTGAAGTCCACAGATGACTATTTCTTCTTCTTCTTCTTCTTCTTCTTCTTCTTCTTCTTCTTCTTCTTCTTCTTCTTCTTCTCCTTCTTCTTCTTCTTCCTCTCCTTCTTCTGTTTCTTCCTCTCCTTCTTCCTCTCCTCCTTCTTCTTCTTCTTCTTCTTCTCCTTTTTCTGCTTCTGTTTCTTCTACTTTCTTTTTCTTGTTTTTTCTGCTTCTGTTTCTTCTTCTTCTCCTTCTTCTTCTTCTTTGTCTTCTCCTTCTTCTCCTTTTTCTGCTTCTGTTTCTTCTACTTTCTTCTTCTTCTTCTTCTTCTTCTTCTTCTTCTTCTTCTTCTTCTTCTGTTTTTTCTGCTTCTGTTTCTGTTTCTTCTCCTTCTCCTTCCTTCTTCTTCTTTCCTCTTCTTCTTCCCCATCTTAAGCTCTGTGCTGCAGCCTGACCTCAGTCAGTCCCTCCCTTTTTTATGCTCTGGGTGGCCCCTGATATTTCTTTTTAAACTCTGCACAGTGCTTGCTTGATGGGCTCCATGCTCAGCGTTTCAGAACACATCTGTGCCCACCAAAAGCCTCCTTCCACGTGCTGGAAACACAAATGAAATGGAGCACTGGGGAGCAGCCACAACTGGTCTTTATTGCCAGCTCCTCTTGGTTAGCTGGCAAGGAGGAAAGAGTATTCCTCTCAGGCCTTTTTCACATCCCTGTCCTGATTTTTCCAGTAGGAAATTGTGAGCACATAAGTTCAGCAGAGAGCCCCAGGGAATGGGAATCTCCATAGGGACGTACTAAGGACAATAATAATCCAATATTATTAATAATATTGGAAAACTCTATCACTCTTTAAAAAATCAGTTTGAAAGGGCTCAGGGGGATAAAATGTTAAAAAAGGGGAAATGCTGAACAGATGCAGCTCTAGCTTTGGTTTTAAAGGCCTTAAAAAATCAGAACAGACAGCACATAATTTAACCCACAAGACTTCTGTAAAGGGATTACTCTTGGGTGTCGAGCTGCCCAAGGATGGGGGAAAAGCAACAGAAAAAAAACTTCCTGATGCTTCAAAATCCTATGGGAAAGAGGAAATAATTGTGAGAAAATAAAGCAGACCAAGCTTTTCTCAGTGATCTGGTGGATGAGCAGAAGCCCACGAGCTTACAGAGAGGCAGAGATGCAGCTGCAGGTGGTCTGGCCCAGGATTTTTAGCACTTTCTGGTGTGGCTCCCTGAGAGGCTGCAAGCAGCTGGAAGCCTTTGTGTTCAGGCAGGAAAGTGCTCAAAAATCAAGAGTGAGCCCAGGAACTCACCAAGGCAGCATCAAAGCTGAGCATCTGTTAAATGTGAGCTGCCTCTGGGGGTGGTTACAATGGAAAATGTGAGCCTGGAAAGCTGGAGGAGATGCCATGGTCTGAGCTGCTGGCAAGGAATTGTAGTAATCTCCTTCAGGGATGGGGCCCTTTGGTTTTGGCCTTCAGAGAAGCTCTGGGTGGCACAGGGTCTGAGCCAGTGCTGAGGTGGGTGACAAAGAGCAGCCTTGCTGATATCCATGTGTGCCTTGAGTGGAGGGAAAAGGGGGGGAAATGTTAAATGTTAAAAGGGGGGAAATGTTAAATGTTAAAAGGGGGAAAATGCTGAGCAGATGCAGCTGTACCTTTATGTTTTAATGGCCTTAAAAAATCACACACACAAAAAAAAAAAAAAGGAGTTGTTTCCAGGAAAGGTGTCCAAAGCCTCAGCTCTTTTTCCTTTCCAGTGTCATAAAAGCTGTTCTTTGACAAAGACTGTAATTAAAACCCCAGCAGTCTTATCTTTTCTCTGATTAATTTCAATGCTATAAATCCAGAGGAGGAAGGGGACGCTTAAAAAGCAAATGTCTGTATTTTCTCATATGAACATATTGTTCTCAGGAAGACACTTTCTTCTTTGACAAGGGTCTTTCTGTTGGAAAACCATTGCTTAGACTTGCCCTGACAGCCCAGGGATATCAAAACTTGTCAGCATGGAGGAACTGAGTGGCCAGGCTGGAGATGGATAATGTTGGTATTAAGAGAGCAATTGTCTTTCTGACTTGGCCATGCCAAGCAATCCCCTCCCATTCTCCTGATCCCCCTTCAGAGCTCCAGGGCAGCTGCTGGCTTGTGGCACATTTATTTTCCTAGATGTCACCTTGGGGGTTTCTTCTCCCCACCCCCCTGGATTACTAGGATGCTTGAACTCGTTTCTGACTGTGGTATTACAGATGTGCATGGGCTGGGCTGCATTTTTAGGATCTGATTCAAAGCCCACTGAAGGCAGGAACAACTTGCTGTTGATGTCACTGGTCCCTGGAGCAGGCACTGTGTAACTGCTAATTTTTATTCCAGGCAGTTGCAGTTAAAAGGAGCGAAGTAAAACCCCCACATTTTATTTTAGAAGTAAAGTGCTCAGCCAGCTCCACTGGCTGCTGAGCAGCCAAAACAATGATCCCACTTAAGCCAGGGTTTTGTGTGTAAAGTGTGCCTTCTTCAAGCTGGCAGCTCCCTGGCTGCTCCTGTCCTGTGTCCTCTCCGTGCTGTGGGATGCTGGTCCCCACTGAGTGACCCATGGATCCACACCCTGAATTTGAGCACTCTGGGGTCACATGGAAATGTGCTGCTCTTGGGGCTGCTCAGGGGCTTTTTTCCTGCCTTTGGAGATCTTTAAAGACTCTTGTAACTACAGGAAGTTCAAGGGGAAACACCAACTTCTCAGTCTTGTGACAAGGTCACAGACATCAGAGAGGAGTGGGACCCAGGAGCAGTTTGTGAATAAAAAATGTATGTATGGGTACATATATGAGTAAAAATTCCCATTGTGGGGGCCAAGCTGCAGGAGAGGAGCTGCCAGGGAAGGTGTGTGAGATTTGGGTGGCTGTTTCATTGGGAAGAATTACAGACCCATTGGGACCAAACCTCTTATTTCACTTTCTTTGGGCGGCATCTAAAAGCTAACAGGATTTTCTTTTCCACCAACTTCCGTGGGCTTTGGATCAGGATCTTTGTGCCTGCAGGGTTATCTCAGTTTCCTGGAACTCTTTCACTGTTTGAATTTGCTAAGTATATTTACTGCCAGGCTGCTTTCTTCTTTAACTCCGATTGCAAAAACGTTTTGTTCCCGGCAGCTGCCGGTGCAGGAGCGGCGGCGCTCCCTCAAAGTTGAGCTGTGCACGTCCCTGGGTGTCCCCTTCTCCAGCTGGCCCCAGCTCAGTCTTAAAACTTCACAAGATTCACTGTGGACTTGCCTTTTGCAAATTATTAGGTGCAGCTGGGGAAGATTCAGCAGAATCAGGCAGCGTTATTCATATTTTTCCTTTCTTTTTGAGCCTCAGACAGCTTCTTGCAAATACATGGGCTCTGGAAAAGATGTTTGCTCTGAGTTTATTCCCTCTTTATTTGTTTGGTCACATGAGGAGGGCAGAACATTCAACTGGCTGAATGTAGCCTCATCAATACTCCCAATGAATAAATAATCAAATGTTCTGGTTGGCTATTATTAAATGAGGGAAATTTTCCAGCAAAAGCCCTGGCTGTAGGTGCTCAGCACCTTCTGAAGTACAGAAGAACGTGGCCTGACATTTAAAAACAGAGGAACCTAAAGTGAGGGGGCAGCTTGGAGGGCAGAGGCTGGTGGAGCCCATGGATCCTCCTCCT
Organism: Zonotrichia leucophrys gambelii; assembly: GCF_028769735.1. Lineage (NCBI taxonomy): Eukaryota > Metazoa > Chordata > Aves > Passeriformes > Passerellidae > Zonotrichia > Zonotrichia leucophrys. Next base: position 96,489,280 of record NC_088172.1, read on the forward strand.
TGGATGGAGAGGCATCACTGGAAGCCCCAGCCTTCCACCCAGCAGCACAGGTGCTGATGGTTGAGCATGGCTTTGATGGTCAGGAGAGTGCCCTCACTAATATCTATAGACTTGGGTATTGGAAAAAAATCTGTGACTTGCTTTTCCACTTGACCTAGGGCAGGCTGGCAAGTACCTGCTCTTGATTTTTTAGGCATTGATGGAAACATTACACTTTTAGGAGAATGCATTTCATCCAGGAGTCAAAACAGGTCTTTAAAATACAAATAGGAGTGGAGGCAGCAATGCAGACAAGCTTTACATTGTATTTCTCTTGAGTACACAGAGCCAAAGTACGGCTTGCAGTATAAATATACATGTGTGTGTCCAACCAGGACAGCTGAGAAAAAGTCTGAGAAATGTAACTCCCTGCCCTCTGTTAAGTTTTAAGCATGTGCTGCAATGTCAGAGAGACCCCAAAATGTATTATTAGAAAGGATTCACTTCAAGGGCTTTTAAAGATAATCTTGGCACTTATGGCACATCTAAATGTTTGGATTTTACAACATGTTGTTCTTTATAAGCCATTCCCAGGGGTTAATTAGGCTGGATGAAGAGATTTACAAGAGCCTCTGCCCCTGGCAGTGGAAAAGGGAAGCACTTCTGCTGGCTGGGAGGGATCCATGCTCAGCTCCCAGGAGGAATGAGCATGCCAAAGGCCATTGTCCACAGCGCTGCACTGCTGTGTCAGAGCACTTCCAGCTGACCAGAGTCATGGTGACCTGGTTCCCAGCCTTCCCATTCAACCTCCTCTGCTCCAGTTTTACATTTAAGGCCCTTGTCAAACACCAAATAACAATGCCCCTTGCCAAGGGGAGTGCTGGCCAAAAGTCCTCTTTGGATGTGAGCTGAAGGTTTTCCAGAGCTCAGGGCCAGGTGGGAGAGCAGAGCCCGAGTGAGAGTGGCTGGGATGCACCTTCCCCTGCAGGGCAGGTTTGCTTCCAGCATAGCTGAAAAACAAGGAGATAGCAGCGAGGTGTCGGGCCAGGCTGGTGTGTGAGGTGGTGCAGGAGTACCCAGGGAGCTGAAAACAAGTGCAACAAGTGAGCCAAGCACAGGGGTGGCACAAGCAGCCACCCTGGAGTGTCAATTCCACACCAGTCCCCTGTGCCATGGCGGGGGGACAACAGAGACACCTCTGGCAAACCTGAACCTGGACTTTGAATTCCTCCCACAACCTGCAGCTTCCCCCTGCACACCCTGAGACCTTCCCCAAGTCCCAAACACCACGTTTTGACATTGTGTTCACATTGTGCTGCTGCAGCAAGGTTTGGGGCTTGCTTTGACCCACATCCAGCAACAGCTTCAAGCCACTCACCTGGCCAAAATGCCAGCCTGGCACCTGGGTGTAATTGTATATGTACTTGGATAGGAGTTGTTTTATTTATTTATTCATTTTTTAAATTTGCTAATATAAAAATCCCTTTTCTGCTCAGAGACAGGATTCTGAGTACAAAGTGTTGTGTGCAGCCAGAGAGCACAGCATGTTCTTGGACAGCAATGTGCAGGTACACGACTCTGCTCTAAGGAGACCAATTCAGAGCCAGGATTTACCTTGGCATTATTCGGTGCCACCTCACACACAGATTTAACCCCAAGCCTGAGGTCTCCAGCTACATTTTTTGAAAGAGAAACTACTTTAAAAAATTACAATTAAAAAAAAATTTATCCTTTTCTTTCTTATCTTCTTTTTTACTTCTTTTTCTCCTGTTTTTCTGGGTAAATAACCATGGCTAGGTATGTTTGTTTTAGAGACCTTCTGACACATTTCAATGCTGATGTGGCAAATCCCAGGAGATTCAAAGTGAGGTTTTTTTCTGCAGAGACAGAGAGGGACTGTTGGCCCTTTGCTAAGTCCTCTTTGCAACAGTGGGTGTGTGTTGGATGCCTGTACCCAGCAAGAGAAATTCACTCTAAGATTCATGTGGAGCAGAGGGGGATTGAAGTGGCGTGGAAATAAAGAGATTTAACAAAATGCAGGTGGAGGGCTTGGCTGCTTTCTGTTGGTGCACAGGAGCAGAGGAGTGAGCAGTGGGGTGGGAGCTGTGTTAGCCCAGGTGATGTTGAGCTCAGACAGTGAAGGTTCCTGTCCCCTCCATCAGAACCATCCCCCCTCCACTGTTGTCTCACAAATCAGTGCCACCTTCCCTTTGGTGTCTGTGAGCTGGAGAAAGATTCAAACAGGACAAAGGTAAAAAAATGGCAAGTTAATTAGTTTTTTTTTCCCCACATAAGATTTGAAGTGATGAAGGGAGAAGAAAAATCCATATTCTATGAAGGGGCTTTTCTCATCCAGAAAAATATTCCACTTACAGAGTGTATTTTTTCATGGAAGAGCAGAAAAACCCCTTCAGCTCTTGGCTTTTACTTCATGGCTCTTGTGCCTGTATTTTGCAGTCCCTCCAAGTGCATCCGAACCTCTCACTCTGGACGTGGCTCACACTTTTTCCCTGTTGGCTCCTGGGTTCAGCCAGGTGACAAAAAAGGCATTGCACAGGTTTTAGCTGGAGGTGTGGGGGCAGTAGGCAGAGGAGCCTTGGGAATGTGGGAGAGCCTCAACCAGGGAAGCCTGTCCTCAGCTGAGGTGTGTTTCTTCTTCTTTGTGGCTTGTTACTGAATGCTGAAAGTGCTCTATTGTCCTCTACTCGTGCTCTGTAGCACTGGCATCCCCAAAATACCTTAAATTCTCTATCTGGGGCCATGGCCCAGGATTTCTCAAAACTGGGAGCTGTGCTTGTTCCTGGCTTGTTAGGAGAGCCTTCCTGGGCTGTTTTCAGTTGGATTACAGGTTCCAGATGTTGAGTCAGGCAATGAGCATGAAGCCTGCTAAGATCATCCATGGGAAGTGGGAAGAGTTCCCTTTTCAGAGCCAGTGATTGCCCCATCCCAGTCTGCTGGCAGTGGAGCAAGGCAGGCTACACTTCCCTGAACTGCTTCACCCCTCCTCAGCTGATTTGCCAAATTCTGATGAGGTTTCTTGCTAAGCTCCTGAGTCACGTAAGTTTGTGTCCAGCCAAACTTTCAAGAGAAGCCTGAATTTTTCAGGACCTAAAGCCAATTTGGGGATGGAAAGGGGAGGACTCTCCTCCATCCAATGTGGATGCAGAGGGTCTGGAGGGAATAGGTCCCAGGGGTTTTTCCTTGCCCAGATGGAAATGCCCTTGGTCCAAGCTGTGCCTAGCCCTGGTCCTTCAGCCTGGGCACAGGGACACCACTCTGCAGGGTGAAGGATTAGGTAATTTCCTTCCCTTCTCCTCTGGAAGGTGTTTTGATTAGCATAACCATTGTGTTCCCAAATTAGCTTGTGTTCCTGCTTTGCCCTCAGGCTGGCTTTTCCTGTTACAAGCCTGCCCTGGCACAGGGATACAGCTTTCCACTGCAGCATCACAGCTCACATCTGGACAGATCCAGCCACACTCATTCCACCAGCTGCCCTTTCTGAGTAACCTTGGGCTGATGCTGAAGCTACAGAGAGCTGGTCCTACAGCCCTGCAGGCCACCAGTGCATGGAAAACCCCAAACAGCCCAAAATGTTTTTGTGAGATTGGGGGGACCATGGTATGTGCTGGATGGCGACCAGCAGCAGACAGGACACGGGTGCATCCCACTCCCTGTCATTGTGGCAGAGGGAATGTTAATTTCTGGCACATTTCAGGCTGAGGTGCACATTCCTGGTACCTCAAGCTATCCTAAATGGGATCTGAGCCTGTCCAGCACATCCTTGACCAGTCACTCACCTGTTCCTGCTTTCCTCCTGCCAGCAATTGTTCTCAGCTGAAACAATGCAAAGTTCTGGGAAAGAATTAACAGGAGAATACAAAATATTTTCCATGTGCCAACAAGACAGATACACACACAGAGAGAAAATAATCAAAATAATTAGGGCCCTGATTTAATGTCTCTTGAGTGCCACAGAGAGCAGGAGCTGCTTGCATGCAGCTACTGGTTGGGAGATCTCTTTGGTGTCAAGCCTTATCCACAGCAGATACCTCTGGGGGTCTGAAATCAGATTATTTTAACACTCCTTCATTGCTGGCTGAGCTACAGGGGTGGTGTAGCTTCACAACCCTCCCTCTGTGGAGATGAAGCTGTTTACGTGAATCCTCCCAGAGAACAGGTTTAAATTCTGCTTAAAACATCTCCAGTGAGGGATGGAGGAAGGGATGAAGCACATGGATATTTAACCTTGCCCCACTACAAACCACATTTGTTATTCATGCCTTGAGATGACACAGAGCAATATTTCACCAATTTCAGATGGGGTTCCACCTGAATGGGAGCTCAGTTATGGCCAGGAGGGTAGAAGGAAGGATGCCACAATGAGGCCAGTGGGAAACATGAGAAGTAGGTGGGGAGGAAAAATAGAAGTTCCCTTCTTAAACCCTTCATCAGCTGATTGGACTCCAAGCTCCTTACCGATCTACTTCTCTAACAACACTTCCACTCTCGGTGCACCCAAAGATGAACTCATTGAACTTTTGGCTTCTGGTGAGTGCCTGATTTGCACTCTTCCTGCCAGCATTTGGGGCACCTCACAGAGCAGAGCTGTCAGGGCAGGGGAACAGCACAACAGAGATCTAAGGCACGAACACCAGGAGTGCTCCTGGAAAAGTGTTGTTTTACAAACACCCAGGGCAAAGCCCAGCTGCAGAGACACAGGGATTTAGTGTCTGCTGGGAACTGGGCTGTCCCACTGGGCTCTGGCTGCCAGCCCACTGACGTGGGGTCATCCTGCAGGTCCTGGTTCATATTTCATATTCCAGTGGTATTTTCCAATCCCATGTGGAGTTAGGTGGAAAAACAAGGAGGCCATGCAGGAGGTACAGAAGCAAATCCAGCTGTGGCATGGTGCATTTTCTAAGCCAGGCCTGAGCTGTGCCATGGCAGAAACAGGGGGAGAGGAGGGATCCAGAAGCTCTTGCCACCCTGTCCCTGCACTTTGCACTCTGCTGCAGCATCCACCTCTAATTTCCATCCCTGGAGCAGAGCTGCTGCTTATTAAACCCAGACCAGCAAGGGCTTGGCAAGGCACGCAGGCTGGGAGGAACAGCCAGGGAGCCAGGGGGAGGCCAGACAGACTGATTCCTTCTTTTATGAAAAAGGGGAGGCTGCTTCCAGAGCCTTCCAAAAGAACAAGTGTGGATGTGGTGCTGCTTGGAGGATGAGCCTGGCCAGGAGACAATGTAGCATCACATCCACAGAGCAGGCAGCAGCCGAGTCTGGAGCAAGGGGCTGCCCTGCTCTTGTTCCTACCGGATTTTTGGTGCATTTCTGCAGCAGGAAGAATTCCATGGTGGGAGTGAAGAGGGGCAAGCACCTCTGCACCTCCATGAGGGCACCACCAAGGCCAGGCAGAGCTCCCTGCTCTCCTGGAAGAAAGCACAAGCTGTGCCTGTCCGTGTGCTTGGCCACAGCCTGGATGTGGGTGCCATGGGGGTGCCACAAAGCCCTTGGCACAGTCCTGGGTGGCTCCCCAGGTGGGATTTCATGGTCATCTCTGCACAACTGAGCAGAGATGTGCTTCAGAAGGAGCTGGGCTGCAGGGGACCTCAGGGAGTCCTGCAGACCTTGTGGCAGCGTTTGTTTGATGACTGCTGTGCAGAGCTAAAAATACCCCAGCTATGGTTAGGAGCTCAGGATAACTAATACACCCAGTGGAAAGATTTGGAGCTGTTCCAGGGCTAAACAACAGCTTCTTCACCAACAGCCAAAGGCTTGTGGATGCAAAAGTAACTAGAAACTGAAAAACTTGGGCTGGAGCAAGCGATTTTCAAACTGAACCCAAAAAAACTTTTCTAGTAGTGAAGACGACTGTGGAAAATTGTCAGCACTTTGGTTTTTTTAACAACAGGGTACACAGACCTCTGGATTTAGGCTGGATTCTGCCTCTGGGCAGGAGCTGGGAGAATTTAAGGAGAATTTCGTATTTAAGGAGAATGCCTTCATTATGAAGGTGAAATCAAATTACACTGATAATATGTTATCCCAGTGGTCTGGATGAACAGCATACGTGCAGAGGGAAGCACCGTGATGGGAGGTATTCACTTGATGTCTTATAAAGTGAGGGGAAAGACCCAAGAATAGACCAATGGGGACTGTGGGTGCTGGGAAGAACACTCTGGAATGAGACAGCTTCCAGCCACACAGGGGCTGGGGAACTGAGGGCAAGCAAGGGTTTCAGACATCAGTCTACAGACCCCAAACACAGCTAGGAAAGGAGCAGAGGGAGGGCAGAGCAGAGTGTCCATTTCAGGTCCACCTGCAGAAGCTGTGTTATCATAACTAGCTGAAATGTTTCTCCATTAGCATATTTTTCCTCTTCTGCCACCACATCAGCCCTCATGAAACAGTCACTTATTCTCCCCTTGCCCTTGTGTCGAGATGTGCCAGGCTGCGGGCAGGAGCTGCTGCCCTCGCCAGCCTGGCCTCAATAGCACGGCTTGTTCTCCGTGCAGGGGGTGACAATCCAGTGGCAGCTGATGTAAATCCCAGCAACACCACTGAGAGCAGCCCCAGTGGCCACCCCCTGAGCAGGTCTGGCTGCTGAAACACAATGATGTTGATGTGTCAGGCCAGGAGGGTGGAAGGTCCTGACAGCCCGTGCTGCGATGGAGAATTATCACTCCCTTACAGACACCTTTTAATAAATTCCTTTCTTACTCCACAGCCAGTGCAGAAAGCTTGGTTTAAACATGGCCAAGGAGAATGCAGGATAGGGAAAGAGACAACTCTGAGCTTGGCTGAAGGTAAGGAGGCATGGGAGACATACTCACAGTCAAGACTAGATCTTTTGTCTGTTTTGGGATAAAAAGTGTAGCCAATGCCACATGTGTGTTACAGAGCAGGCAGCAAACCTCTGCCCTGTCAGACCAACCCTTTTTGCCAGCCCTCACCCTCGCACTCTCGGTTGGGTGTCAGGATGTTGCTCCTGGGGAGATGGTTCTCATATTTTTATTACAGGCTTGCAGGGTGCAGCATGTCCTGAAGATGCTCTGGCTCATCTCCAATGGTTCATCCTGGAGGTTGCTTCCGACGTGAAGGGAGTCCCTTCTGACCCACTTCCAGAGAGAAAACTCCCTCTGGTGTGAACAGGCACTTGGTTGATAAATCTTGCCATGGGAGGCCAGGAGACACACAGAAGGCAAGTGCCAAGACGACAGCCGCCATCCTGCATGGCACTGGACATCGTGGCCATGGCTTTCTCCCTATCCTTGGACCTGCAAGCTGCAGGGTGATGGACCAGTCCCAGCGCTGTTTAACCGCACAACATTTGCAAACCGTGAAAAGAGGCTCCCACTGGGGCCGGGTACCTTTCGGGTCCCATCTGCTCCCCGGTGCTCACACCCAGCCTTTGAGGAGCACAGAGCAGCCCCCCTACCGCTGGCTGGGAGGGCTGGGTGGGATCCCACACCACGCTGTCCCCGCCGTGCCCCAGGGATGGGCTGACACCCGGGGCAAGGCCGGCGGACAGCCACGGCCGGCGCACAGCGATCCCCGGCGGCACTCCCGGCCCCAACGCTGCCCGGGCCGAGCGGCGGGACCGCGGCGGGACCGTGAGGGCCGGCGGAGGCACCGTGAAGGCCAGCGGGGCAACGTCTCTCCCCCAGGGGAGGGCCCCGCGGCCGCCCCGCCCGGCCCGGCCCGGCCCCGCGCTGAGTGGGCCCCGCGGCGCGGCGCGGAGCGGCGGGCGGGACGCCACGGGGCGGGGCGGGACGCGGCGGCCGAGCCCGGCGAGACAGCGGCGGAAAGTGCCACGACTCCACACGGCCGCGGCGGCGAGCAGGGACCGCGACCCGGCACGGGTGGGTAGGGGCGGCGGCAGGGCAGCCCTTCCTTCCCCGGTCCCTTCCCCGGCCAGCGCTTCCGCGATCCCCCCGCGCTGCCTGCGGGACCCCCCGGCCCCGGCGCTGCCCCGGCGCCGGCGCTCGGAGCGGGGCGGGAGTTCCGAGGCGCGGCAGCCCCGGCGCGGAGCCGTGTGGCGCGGGCAGCGTTGGCGGCGGTCCCGGCGCGGGGTCCGGTCCGTGCGGCGGGGCCGGGCGGATGAATGGCCCTGAGCGCGGAATGGCGGCGTGTGCGGGCAGGGCGAGGTCCGGGCCCCGCGCTGCCCCCGGCCCCAGCGCCGCCGTCCTGCCCCGGCGCCGGCCGGATGACAATTGCTAATCTGATTAACTCGCTGAAGGAAGGTCCCGGCGCTCGGGCCGCTGTCCCTTGTCCCTTTTCTTTCCTTAACTAAGCCCCCCTGAGGAAACTCTGCTGGCACCCCGGCAGCGCGGAGCTTTTATTAGACAGAGGCGTCGATCCCCCAGGCGGGGACCCGCGGCCGCCGAGGGCTCCCTGCAGCCGGGACACGGGCAGCCTTTCCCGCTGCTCTCCTCGCCCCGGCGGGCCGCGCTCCAGCGGAAGAGCGTGTGCTGCACACGTGGCTGAGCGATGCAGGAGTGTCCGCGCCCGCTGTGCCAGCTCGCACCTCCGTCGAAGCCCTGCACCGGAGTCGGGGCTACTCGGGATGTGAGCCCCAAGGAGGAGCTGATGAGGACCGCCGGTGAAATCCCTCTGTGGGCCAGGGAGGGGAGAAAGAATTTCTAATAGCCGCTGCAGGGTTTAGTCGAGCTGCAGCTGTGTTGTGGTGCTGTTACACTCCTCTCCTATATACACATGTATTTTCTGCCTGTGTTCTCACTCCTGGGCTGAGGAAGGGAGCTGGCAGCGCTGCTGGCAAGCACAAGCCAGCTGGCTGCTGCTGCCAGAGCTAATGGAGCACTAAGACACGTTCAATTAAGCTGAGCTATAACTGTTGATGATGGGCTGATCTGGAGTTGCTGTGTGGAGTAGCACATGCTGCTGGGAGCCTGGAAGTGCACAGTCACTTACTCAGAAAATGTATTTAAACAGGCAACATGGGCAGGATCTGCTCACGATGTGCAGGCTTTTCTTGGATGTTTTTAATTTTTGTCTCTATTGCAACAGGGTGGAGGGAAAACCTCCAGGAGAGGTATCTGGTGATTGTTTTTTTATCTGCTGGCAGTGCTGTTGCTGATCTGGCCTCCCAGTTCCCTCGTCCTTGCCCTTTCTCTCCTTTTTTTTTTTAGCTGCTAGGATATGTAGAGGAAGGGATGCTGCAGGAGCTTCACAGGCAGGCATTGCTGTGGGTTATGCAGAGCCTGTCTGTGGGCACCCAGTTCTCCCTGTGGCCCCTCATCACCCCTGCTGCCTTGCTCTAAACTGAGATGCCACCTTCACACCATGGCAAAGTAAAAGCCTTGGGGTGCAGGGGTCAGTGTCCTACTTGCCCAGAGCATATTTTCCTGTCTGCAGCACCTGTTGACACCAGGAGGAGATAGCATGTGTTTTCCTTTGGCTGTGGGAAGAAATAAGATCTCTGTAGTTACTGCACAACCTGACTCTTCCATTGCTACTGCCCACCTGTTGTGTGGCCTGGGTGATTTAAATGAGGGTTGGTGGAGGGGCTGGGCCATAAAGATGCTGAATTCCCATGGATTTCATGTATGGTCACAGAGGGGAGGACAGGCTGAGCAGCTGGCTCGGTTCCAGCCTGGTTTTTGACACAGCTGTCAGTGACAAATGTGACCACAAGACACTGAGCATGGCCCTGGTGCTGTCATGTCACATGTCTGTGGGTTGGTTCATCCTGGAAATTGTTTAGTGCTGAAAAACCAGCAGGGCTGAGTTTGGACTTTGGCTCAGGTCAAACAGAGGTGGCTGCATGTGCAGGGAGGTCAGGTCCCTTGGGCTGCTATCTGGGATTTTGGGAAGCTTGATGGATAACAGGAAAAAGCCACAGGAGTGGAAGAGTCAGAGCACAGCATTTCAGCCAGCTCTTCTGCATGAGAAGGCCAAGTGAACACCAGGTGAAGTTGTTCATCTTATTCCTGTTCTGATGTGGTGAAAACAGCTGGACCAGCTGTTTTGGGGAAGGAGTTTGTATATGGAGATATTAGATGATTTCTGCTGTTTTGAGTGGGAGAGGAGTGGAGGATGGTCCAGAAACATAATGGAAGTAAATGTGCTCAGTGTTGGACGTGAACTTGATTTTTTGAGCATGGACTCCGATGACTGCTGGTGTCCACTCACTTCTTGGGCACACAGCCCTCTCTCAGGCAGGTGGAAAAATGCCATTGTAGGAGTGATGCCCCATGGAACACCAGAAGCTGCAGGAGGGAGGATCCTCAAGTCTTTGAGCCTCTCCAAAGCATGGCTGTCAGGCTGAACATGTGAGACTGCCTTTGGTGCCCCATTTTGCCGTGTCCTGGCTAAGACTTTGTCCAGGTGGGAAGCACGGAGGGGAAAGCACGTGCTTGCAAGGGGGATGGTGTCTTGCTCTGCAAATCCAGGAGCAAACTTCCAGCACTTGTAAGGGCAAAGGTGGCAAGGTGAGGAAATGTCAAAGCAGAGCTTCTCTCCTGGCTGCTGTCACCGTGGCACAAACGCTTCTGGCATCTCTGCACCAGGAAGTTCTTGCAGGAAGACTTTTCCTTATCCCCCAAATGCCAAGGCCAGCCTGGCTTGCTTTAAGCCTCTCTGTGCCCCTTTGGAGAGATGGACTCTTTCCTGAACAAGGGATGGGCTCTTCCCTGAATGAATTGCTGAGCTGGTTGTGCCAAGTCCCAGCCACAGGAGGAACCCTACAGGTGGAACTTGCTCCTCCCTCGGGGCACGAGTGCTGGGACAGCACCAGGTGCTAGCAGGGATCATTTCCTGGCTGGCTGCTCTCTCTCCTTCCTGTGGATCTTCTGCTGGCACATCTATCCTCAGGAGCAGCGTGGGGTTCCCCTTCTCGAGCTTGGATGGCCTCTCTGAGCATCTCGGCTGCTCTCAGGAGTTCTGGCAGCTGCCAGGGCTCTTGTGCAGGTCCACAGCTCCTCAGTGCTCTCAGCTGCTTTGTTCCTGTATTGCTTTTGGTCTGGAGGGGGTTGCTGAGGAGCTTTTGTTTCGATGGGAAGGACTTTAGTGCTCATTTACATCCTTATCTCAGCCTGGCTTTAAAGCAGGAGGCAAGGTACAGGCAGCTTTTACTGCAGCCCATGGAGCTGGGTGAGGCTCTCTGCCAGGGACAGAGGGTATGGGGCTCTGGAAGGGCTTTGGGGACAGTCCTGTGGGGTGAGGATGGGCAGGCACACGGCTCTGGTGCCATGATGTCACATTCAGCGCTGCCATCTCACCCGCCTCACCACCACTGTCCTCTCATCCATCCTTCCTCGTGGAGATTAGGATTCCTTGCCCCATTTCCATCCCCTCTGGGCTCCATCAAGCTGCTTTGGAGGGTGGCAGTACCAGCTGGTGGGGTTGGAGTGAGTTTGTCAGCACTTGGGGGTGCCCTTGCCCCTGCCTTTGCCCCAAGGTGCGTTTTTATCTAGATTTGAAACTGTGGTGCTGTGAGGTCAGGAAGGGCTTATTTTTACAAATATATTTGGGTTGCTGGGTGAGGAATGTAGGTCACCTTGTTTTGGCCCTAAAATAGCTCCTGGGTGCTTTGGTATAGCCCTAAACCCAGCACAAGTTTGGGGGTTTGTGTTCTCCAGCCCTGCTTTCTATTTACTGTCAGGGAGAGGAATTCCAGTCCTTTTCACACTGTGGTTAGGAATTACCTCTCTCTCCTGCTTGGGATATCCCAAAGCAGTGCTCCCCAGTCAGGAGGCAATGGCTTGGCACCAGATGTGCTGGGATAGAGTGGGCTGAGGCCATTCAAGTGCCAAGTGGCCAGGGTGGATGTGAAATAGTAATGAGGGATGCCTGCAGTATCAGCTGGGATCTCCAGCAGTGCCCTGGGGTAGAAAATTGGCCCTGACAGGGCTGGCTGGTTCCAGCTGGCATGGAGAGCCCTCCTGCCTGCCAGCTTCTTTCTCTGCTGCTTTACCTCAGAGAGGTGGGCAGGGAGAGCTGCTTAGAACATCCTTTCCCAGGCAGATTGGGTGTCTCCAGTGGGAGATTTCAGCTCCTCCCAGCCCTGCACCCCCTGCTTGGGTGCTGGAGATGTCACTTCACTGTCCCCACCTCGAGGGCCTCTGAGGTGTCTCCCTGCAAGCACTGAGGTTTGAAGAGATGCTGATCTCCTTAGTTTTAGTTTTATTTTTGCCTCCTCCCCTTCCATCCCTCCCTTCCTCCCTCCCTCCTCGACCCACACCCCCTCAAAGAGGAAATTTGATAATGTCACCAGTTAATCGTGGGGGTGAGAGCTCCTGGTGGCTGAGGACTTCCTGCATTTTGCTTGTTCTGTTTTGAGTAACAGTGATGAGGAGCCACAGCCATGGCAACTCCTGGAAAATGTCCCTTCCCACATTACCTTCCTGACAGCAGCATCTGAGGGACTGGGAGCCACCTCAGAGCCACGTGGAAGTGATGCCCTGGTGGATGAAACACGTGGATGGGCCAGCAAAAATTGGATTTGAAACCAGGACAGGTTCAAGTAGCCATTAAGAGGAGTGGAGATAGCAGCCTCTTTCCCCAGGTGTGGCTGAACCCTGCTGGCCAGAGCTCAGAGCAGGCAGTGTGGTCTCTGCTGCTGCTCAGCAGGGAAAGGGAAGGGCTGCTGCAAAACTTTCTCCTCCCAGAGGGATATTTTATCCCAAAGATAACACCTGGATATGCATCTGGGGGCAGTGAAAAAGCCAGGTGCTCCAGGGAAAGCCCAGATTTTGGCCAACCTGCTCTCAGCAGTCTGAGAGTGGGCTCTCTTACTGCTGCAGGTATGGCTTAGGGTCGTACAAAACCACACCACTGGACATAGAATGAGGCTCTTGGCTGTCTCTGATTGCATCCCTGCTTTTATTTCCTTCTCTCTGGTTCTTCTGGAGAGGAAATTGAGTCACTGAGGTGCAACTGGACCCCTGTGCACGGGCAGTGTAGCAGAGGAGCACAAACTCAGGGGTGTGCAGGCAGGTCAGGATGAGCTGCGTGAACCTGGAGTGTTCCTCTTCCCAGTGGAAGGCACAGATGCCCGTGTGAGGATCCTCCTCAGAAAAGCCATTGCATTTCTTCCCTCCCCTGCTGCCCCTAACTGCTGTCCTGGTGTCTTGCAGGCACAGAGGAGCGAGGCAGGATGGACGTGTACGACCCTCAGACGCTGGGTGTTGTGGTCTTTGGAGGCTTCATGGTGATCTCAGCCATCGGCATCTTCCTGGTGTCCACCTTCTCCATGAAGGAGACATCTTACGAGGAGGCCTTGGCCAAGCAACGCAAGGAGCTGGAGAAGAGCCAGCAGCAGAAATTAGAGAAAAAGAAGAAAGAGAAACTGGTTGAGAAAAAGGGAAAAGCGAAGAAAAAGGAAGAGAAACCGAATGGGAAGATCCCAGAGCAGCAGCTCACTCAGGAAGTGACAGACCCTCCCAAGGAGGTGCTTCCTGAGCCTGCTGTGGTGCCTGAGCCTGTGACAGCTGAGACTCCCATTGCAGCAGTGGCAGTTGTGCCCCAGGAAAAGGAGAAACCCGTCCCATCACCTAAGGAGAAGAGGAAGAAGGAGAAGAAGGTGGCAAAGGTGGAGCCTGCTCCTAGCCCGGTGCTCGCTCCACCCCCTGTCAGCGTCCCCAAAAGTTCTCCCGTGCGGGAGGTGGCCCCCAAGGAGGTGCCTGTGGTGGCAGTGCCCCCAGTTGGCACCCAGCAGAGTGCTCCTGTCATCAGCTCTGTCACTGTCAAGAAGAGCGAGGCTCTCCCAGCCCCGGAGGACCAGAAGCACGATGCACCTGCCAAGAAGAAGGCTGCATCCAAGAAGAAGAGCGAGCCAGGTGAGGCCAAATTCCTCTGCCTGTATCCCTCTGGTCCAGCACATTGGTGTTAGAGAGTTACAGGTTCCTCTGGGATTTGTGTTGTGGGAGTGAATGAGAGGGGCATGTCCCCGTCCTGGGAGAGGGACAGTGCCAGGGTGCTGCACATCTGGGTGGAAAGCCAGGGTGAAGTGCTTTCCCCATAGAGCCCTGACTGTTAAAGCACAGAGGAGCTCTGCCACACTTGGTCACTGCTAGCATTTCCTCCTCTTTTGGTGGAGGTGAAGAAGGATTCCTCAAGCGGAGAGGATTTATGGAGTTTCATACTGCAGGGATTGATTGTAGAGTAATTAGAGGGAAGAGACTTTGGGTCTGTCATGGGGAAGGGAAAACTTACCCATCATAAGTTGTGCCTTACTTGATTGACTCAAGAGATGGAAAAGATCGGGTGGTCCTGAACTCTGCAGCGTATAAAAAAGGTGTAGGGAGGGGAAAATCAGCTCTGTTGCTGGATTCTGGCCTCTCATTGTACCAGTGGGAACAGTTTGGGATTTATTTTTGGTTAAGTGATAATTACAGGCACTAAAAACATGAGTAATTTCAGACCTGTGGAAGGGTTCCCATGTGGGCACATGGCAGAAATCTCTCAGGTGTTCTCAAAGATGTCATGTGATGTGCATAGATTTCTTTCTTCACAAAAATAAAAACCAAAAAAACAAACAACCCACCAAACTAAGACATCTCTTCTTGCTGCCCTTCTGCAGCACATCCAAACCTGCTGTGCAGCCTGGCAGTTTCCACACTCACATTTTGGAAGAGGGCCTGCTACTCAGCAGGGCATTTTGCAGCTGCTGGGTTTCAAAGATGGGTTAAACCCCTTGAATATGCTCTTCCAAGGGAAGGATTTTACTAAAGACCATCTCCATATGGTGATGGGGTTTGGAATGACTGGAGAAGCTGCTCCTGGAAGTGCTGCAGGGGTGGTGAGCTTGGGGGAACTGGAGGTGACTGATTTGTTGTGTGCACACGTGTGAAAAACACAAAAATCCAAGCACTAAATCCCTCAATCCAAGCTGTAACAGCTGAGGGAGTGTGGCTGGGAGATGACCTTTTAGCATTTGTTAAGTTGGGAGGTTTTGGGGTTGCTCCAAACTTAGATTCCCTTGGGTATGAAGTGCCAGTCCTGCATGTCCTGAAAGTGAAGAGTGATGCCTTGGCTGCTCCTGTGGGATTTTGCCAAGGAAAGCTCTTGGTAGGATTTGTGCCATGAAGCCAACTGCGGTTTGACCAAGGTGTTTTCAGCAGCTGTGATCTCTCCTCATCAAATGCAAAGAAACAAATGATTCTGTGGCAGATAAAAATGGGTGTTCAGAGTGTTCAAGGACACATCCTCAGCCCTGAAACAGCTAGCAAACCTGACAGGAGTGGCTTGGGGTGTTTTTCTCCTGCCACTCCACCTGGAGAGGGGCGGAATTCCGCTTGGTGTTTCCCTGCAAGCCCCAGGGCTGAGCCAGGGGATGCCATGTGCTGTCCTGCAGCCCTGCCCTTGCCAGCATGAGTAAAGTGTGAGCCAGGCCTCAGCCCTGGTGGCACAAGGGGTTGGTGCTGCTGGGAAGTGGCTGTGGCTGGGGACACAGACACAGCTGCTGCCAGGGCTTGGCACTGCTGTTCCAGATGGATCTACCAGAGATCACTTAGCAGTTACTGTCACTGGCCAGACAGACTCAGCTTGTGGAAAACTAATTTATTCTTCATTAAAATAGATGAGAAACAGAGATTTTTTTTTTAGAAGTGGAAACAATGCCTTCCTCCCCACCTCCTGTGCTTATTGCCAGGCTCAACTTCACTCCTTCCCTCCTGACTCCTTTACCTCCCATCCCTGAGTGGTGCAGGAGGATGGGGAGTGTGGTCAGTTTGTTACAGCCACCCTCTGCAAGCTCTTTCCTCCTCACATCTTTGCCCTGCTCCAGTGTGGGGCCTTCCATGGTCCTTTGGGAGGAACCTTGTCCAGCATGGGATCCATTCTCTAGAGGAAAATCTCTGCTCCAACACCTTCAGCACCTCCTCCTCCTTCTTTGAACCTTACTGCTTGGAACATCCCAAGCTTTGTATTCAGGAGACTCTGGTGTTAATGACTTCAGGGGCTCTGGAACTGCTGGACTCCAAACTGCTTTTCCTTCTTGTGGTTTTCTAGGAAAAAGAGCCCACAGGGCCACAGATACATGCAGGACCCCCTAAACCACAGTCTCTGTGTATTGTGCACTGAGGTGCTACAACAGCATCATGGTCCCTGATGCTCCCTGGCTTTCCCAGGTTAGCAGGGGAAGGGTTGGAGTCATGTTGCTTCCTTAGCAAAGAGCTGGAACAAACTGGTGAAAGGTGGGACATGACCTTGCTGTCACTGGCACTAGTGTGAAGGATGCATGGAGTGACAAAATTCACCAAAATTGTATTCTGGTGTGGTCCAGCTTCTGATGATCAATGTATCTGAGCCCCCTGGCACTGGCAAAGCACTCCCAGGTCCTGTTGAGAGTCTCTCAGTTTGGTAGAGGGTTATGGCAGATGCTGGGACCAGCTGTTGAGCCAGGCAGAGGTGACAGCTGACTCAAGGAGCACATGTGTGGTGTCATCTCCAGCACTTTTCTCACTGTTCTCACTCAGAGGTACCAAATGTAACACTGGAAATCTGTTTGGAGGATGGTTTGAGATGGTAGCTGTGGGCTTGAAGCCTGCTGAGATGATAGAATATTTCTGCTGTTGTCCCCAGAAGTCCCAATCCCTCCTCTCTCCTCCCCAGCACCCACAGATTCGGATGGGGCCCTGTACCTGCCCTACAAGACTCTGGTGTCCACAGTCAGCAGCATGGTGTTCAGCGAGGGGGAGGCCCAGCAGCTCATCGAGATCCTGACGGAGAAAGCAGGGATCATCCAGGACACCTGGCACACGGTAGGGCTCTGCTGAACCTCAGGAGGTGCAGGGGAGGGGAAGCACCCCATTTTCAGGCAGGCTGAGGCTGTCTGGGAGAAGGGAGCTGAGCTTTCCCCTGGAGCAGAGGGCAGGATGTCCCCTGTGTGTGTGGGGTGGAGGGGATGGCTCTGGAGGCGTTGGTCCCCACTGATGTGCACCCCATGCTGGCAGGCCACGCAGAAGGGCGACCCTGTGGCTGTCCTGAAACGGCAGCTGGAGGAGAAGGAGAAGCAGCTCTCTGCTGAGCAGGAGGATGCAGCTGCTGCCAGGAACAAACTGCGGGAGCTGAGCAAGGTAAGCCCTGCGTGCCCCTCCTGCCATCCCCGCTGTGGCCTCTGCTCATGGTGGCTCTCCATGTGCCTCTGCTCCCACCTCAGCCCCCTGATGGGGCTCTTTGCACCCTTCACCTGTTGGCTGTTTTCTTCCCAAAAAGCAGAGGAGATCCTCCCTTTGCCCTCCTCTGTTGGGGCTGCTCCAGTCTGGGGAGGTGCCAGCCCAAAGAACCGCAGGGTAGTGCCCGTGGGCAGCCATGGGAAAAGCAGGGAAAACCCTTTCTGTGAGAGATTGCAGCTTCTCCTTCAGGGAGAAAAGCAAATCCTCCCTCATTTCAGCTCCCCTGAGCTGAGATGGTACCTTTGTAAGGAACCTGATCCTATTTGCAGTGCCCTTCTCTGACTCAGCCCCCTGCCCCCAGCTCTTTTTGGGTGTTGAAGGCAGAACAGACCCCTGCCACGCTGAACTTGTGGCTGTCAAGTCCATCTGCTTAATTTTTCTTCTTTGCCCCAAACGTTGTGTGATGTTATTTATCCTGGGGGAGGAAAATAAAATTCCAGGCTGTCTTACTCCTTTCTCTTAGCTGGCCCAACATGGAACAACAGTGGCATCCAGTGGCCACAGAGCCCAAAACAAAATGCAGGAGGAAATGTAAGTGCTACATGTGCCTGGGCGTGGGGGCAGCGACAAGAGGGCTAAACTTTGTAGTCTGCTGAGCTAGGAGGCCACATCCTCTTCAAATGGGGAGCCCTGTGCTCTGAGGACTAACTGGGGGCCTCCTTTCTGGAAGGAGCTGGCAGCCGAGCGGGCCAAGGCGGGGGCCGTGGAGGGCAGGCTGAAGGAGCAGCTGCTGAACCGCGAGCGGGAGATCGTGGCCGTGCAGGCACGGATGCAGGCCAGCTACCAGGACCATGTCAGCGAGACTCAGCAGCTCCAGGGCAAGGTGAGCCCCAGAGTGAGCCCTGCACCTGCCTCTTCCTCTGCCAGGTGGCTGCTGGTGGCACCTGGGTGACATTCTGGAGGAGGCTGAGCCGTGTGAGGGGGCAAGAGCCTGCAGTGCTCCTGAGCTGTGGTGCTGAATTTCCCCTCAAAACCCCTTTAAGGCCCCACTAAACACCCCTTAAACTCCCCCAGATCCCTTCCCAAACCCCTTCAGGTACCCCCACACCCCTCTAATAGCCACTTAGTACCCCCACACTCCCTAAATACCCCCTCAATCTCTTTAAGCCCCCTCCAAACCTCTTTGGAGGAGAGGCATGTTGGAGCATCTTCATAGGATGTCACACCCCTGAGGGCTCTCACCATCAGCACTCACTCCCCTGCATTGCCAGTCCCTCCTGCTCATCTCCTGGGCTTTGACAGGGGCAGCAGAAGGGCTGCTGGTGGCATTAACCCCTGTTGGGCTCCTCTAGATCCGGACCCTGCAGGAGCAGCTGGAGAACGGCCCCAACACGCAGCTGGCTCGCCTGCAGCAGGAGAACTCCATCCTCAGGGATGCCCTCAACCAGGCCACCAGCCAGATGGAAAGCAAGTAAGGCTGGGAGGAGGGGCAGAGCCTGGGGCTGCCCTCTGGCAGACCTTGGCTTGACCACCCCCTTTCCCAAAGGTACTTCTACAGACATCCCAACTAGCTGGAGGTGGAGGAGGGAATGAGGGAGGAACAGCTTTGCCAAATGGCTTTTGGGGGTGCACCAGGAGAAACAAAGGTGTTCTTCCCAAGTGAAAGGGCAGGGAATACCTCTCTCCTTTGGGGTCACCTGTGCTGATGCCAGATCCAACAGGCAGTGGAGAGGAGAGAGGGCATCAGAAGGCACTGTGGTGTTTTTCCCCCATAGGGGACTCATACTCTCAAACTTGAGAAAAAATGCAGCCAGCTAGTTGATGGGAGTGATGCTACAGAGAACAGAACAAATAGGAGCTAGGTAGAAGAATTTCACACTCCTTTTTATAGGCAGTCTGAAATGACTGGTGATTAACAGCAGGCAAATAATTACAGAGGGGACTCCAGCTGTAGTGCTTCCTCTTGTGTCTGGGAACACAGATCCATGTGTCCTTTACTTCATAAGAAAGGAATGTCTCCTGTGACTGAAACAGGGCTTTTAAAAAGTGATTTGTTGGCTCTTTCCACCCCCTCCCTGAAGGACCAGGAGTGTCCTAGAAACAGGCAAAGTTTTCACCATTTCAAGTCCTGTATCAGGCCCACAGGAGGATGTGTTTCCCCCGACCAACACCAGGGAGGCTTGGCTGGCCTGTGGGCTGAAATAACCCTGCTTCTGTTGCTGCAGGCAGAATGCTGAGCTGGCCAAGTTGAGGCAGGAGTGCAGCAAGCTGATGAAAGAGCTGTCTGAGAAGTCAGAGGTGCTGCAGCAAGAGGAGCAGCAGAGGAAGAGCTGGGAGATCAAAGCGACGGCCTCGGAGAAGCGAATCGAGCAGCTGCAGGTCAGGCAGGCACTGGCACACCCTGTCCCCTTGCAGGGCTGGGTGGCTGAATGGATCCATGCACTTGGCCATGGGAAGGGCTAGGAGGGACAGAAGTGTCCCTGGTTGGGAAGGAAGCTGCCTGGCAGATTTCCTGATTGCTCTCCACCCCATTAGCTTGTGACATTCCCTGTGCCCCTTGTGTAGCATCACTGTCAGAGCCCAGGGAGCAGCATGCCCTGCTTGAGGCCATTCTTCTGCAGGTGCTCTCTTTCTCAAACTCAGATGGTTTTAAGCTTGTGGCCATCTGGTTGAGGAGATGGAGCTTGTGGCTTTTTTGGTCAGCAGGGAGTGGCTGGGTTTGGGGGTTTTAGGGGTGTTGAAAGGACACCTCCCAAGCAGAGCCAGTGAGCACACAGAGGTGTGTTGCTGGCAGGCAGGCTGTACTCACACAGGGTAGAGCATCTTCTTGGGATGCTGATCCTGCTGGGATGTTGCTAAACTGTGTGCTGGGAGCACAGGGTGAGGGATGTCTCTGAATTGCTCTGGCCTCTTCCAGAAGGTGCAAGAGAGGTGGAAGAGACCTTTATCTGCACATGCCAAAATAGTTTTATGCAGGAGTTCCTGAGCTAGGGGCCTTCCATATCCTTGCTCTTAATATTTTGTGTGCCTGAGGATGTGGCTCTCATTTTGGTGGGCTGCATTTGGCTTCTGCTGCTTTGGCAGGTGAGGAGCAAAGAGGGTGATGTGAGCTCACAGCTGGTGTGAAGGCAGTGGCTGCCTCTCTGCTCAAAGCAGGAGCTCCCAGACATGCTTTTGGGAGAACTCCAGGGCTGTCAGCTCACTGCACACCTTAATGCTAATTAATAAATCACACTAGCTGACTCTAAAGTCAGGGATGTGCTTAAGGTGCTGGGGAGGATGTGTTCCACAGTAACATCTGGAGCTCTGAGCTGAGGATATTGAGTCAAATCCTTAAAAACCAGAGCAGCTGTTTTCCTGGTGGTGCTGAAAGCATCCCTTGGACAGAGACAGGCCTGCTGGTTTATCTTTTCCTGTCCCCTCTGTGCAAAGCAATTTTTCTCCCTCTGCAAGAGTGCCACTTTTACCTGTAAAGCTGCAACTCATCCTTTTCCCCTTTGCCTTCCCCCTCAAAATGCCTGCCCTTGCCAGCCTCTTCCTTGCTGCTTTCCATGATGGAAAATAAAAGTATTGCCTGGCTGAAATTGCACAGCCAGTTCCTCCTCCTGTGGAAGCGTGGTTGGGTGTCTGTGCTCTGCAAAGCCCCGTGCCAGCACCTCTCCCTGCTGGGCTGGGGCGGTTTGAACCGGGGCCCTGGGAGCTTTTTGAGAGCTCTCCAGAGGAGAGGTTGGCCATGGAATTGGCCCAGGACTGAGACATTTGGGTATTGTCTGCTTCCCAGTGTGAGCGCTGGCACAGGATAAAATGTGAGCGCAACGCGGGGCGCTCCGTGCGCAGGGGGAGCGTGGCGGGAGGACGATCTTAATCCCCCAAAACACAGCTTAAAAATAAGATTGTGACACATGGAGCTTTGCTTCAAACTGGCTGGGCTGTCTGTCAGGCTCCAGGAAACCTTGTCTTCCTGCCCTGCAGGCTTACCAACGGGAGGCAGAGGTGATGCTGCAGAAGAGGCTGGATGAGGTCAGCGACGAGCTCCGCAAAACCCAGAGCAGCTACAAGAGCCTCTTGGCAGATGCAGAAAAGACCAAAGGGCAGCAGCAGAGCATTGCTGGTGAGGAACTGGGATCCACATGGGGCAGACTGGAGACTTTGAGAGCTTGGAGGAACCACTTGGGGCAGGACAGATAGATCCAGGGATGAGTTGGGCTGCCTGGTGTTGGTGTGAGTGTGACATGGTCTGGTCCATGGTTCTGTCCCTCTCCTGTGCTGGCCTGCATCCCTGCCTGCCCTTTCTGTGCCTCCTCAGAGCATCCTTGGCCAAGGAAGGCTTCTTTGGCTAAGATCCTGCATGGGCAGAGCAGGGTGGGGAGTGTCCAGGTTTGTTTGAACCTCCCCTACTGTGTTTGTCACCCTTCCCTCCAACAGAGCTGCAGGCCAAGCTGCTGAGCTCCGAGGCAGAGGTTAAAAGTAAGCTGCTGGAGTTGGACAGTGTGAAAGGGAAGCTGCAGGATGCCAGCTCAGAGAATGCAAAGCTTCTGGAGAGGATCAAGTCCATTGAAGCTCTGCTGGAGGCAGGCCAGATGCGGGAGGCAGAAAAAGACAGAGACCTGCAGGTTGTGTGTTTGTTTAATTGGGGTGGGAGGAGGGGAGTGGGTGACACTGCTTACACAATCCCTGAGCTGTCTTTGCTCTGGGATGCCACAGAAAGGGCTAACCTGTGTCACATGCCTGGGACAGGTCATCAAAGTGCTTTCTCTCTTCCAGGCAGCCAACGAAGCAGAAATGAAACAGCTGCAGTCCAGGTGGGTCCAGGTGCACACCTTGAGTGGCACCTCCAGCTTGCTGTCCATGTGTCCCAGGCTTCCTTGAGCACTGAGCCTGTGGCTGAGGGCTTCCTGCCTTCCAGGCAGGCTTGGGGCTTTATTTTCAATTAAAATATTAATTGGCTGTGGTGCTGGCCCCATGTAACAGCCAGTCCATTCTGAAGCAGGACTGAGATACTGACAGGCACATGGAGCCTGACCACTCCTGCGGAACAGGAGGTTCTGCTGGTGTTGGTGCTGGGTGTGGGATGTCTGGTGCAGGTCCCTGCTCAAGGCTGGGCCAACCAGAGGAAGTTTTTAAAAGGTGTTCCCAGGTATCTCCAGGGATGGAGATTCACCACCACTCTGGGTTCCTGTTCCAGTGTAGGATCACCTCTTCCCCCACCCCCCAGCACAGAAGGGTTTCCTGGAATTTAACTGGAGTTTCCCATGTTCTGAGTCCTGCCTGTTGTTCCTTGTCCATGTGCAGGGCACCTCCAAGAAGGCCCAGGCTCTGCATGGGGGGAAGATTTCTCAGATGCCCCCATTGCTAGCAAGCATCCAGCATCCCTCTAAAGAAGGCAGCTCTTGAGTTGTCCTGAGACCCCAGGAGATGTGTGTAGTTCTTCTCAAGAACCTGAACCTTGGTTTGCTCTCACTGAGGGTCCCTTCAGGGCACATGGGGGATCTGAGGGTGTGGAGGGAACCTGCAGCTTTCTGCTGTCTGGTTGGCAGCCCTGATTTAGGGTTTCTCAAGACAGTGGGATGATAGTTTCAAAATGCAGAGCTGTGGGCTCTCTCAGCCTAATGAGCCACAGATAGGAGCAGCCCCAGTGGTGCAGGCCAGAATTCCTGGCCTTTGCATCAGGTTGCTTTTTCCCCAGTCAGTTAAGTGATTGCATTTTATTGCTGGTAAGGGGCTAGAAAACCAGATCCCACTCCAGTATTGCCCTGGCTGTGGTTTTTAGTCCTGCTCCCTCTTCCTCCTGCTGTGTGTAGATGCCAGAGCAGACCAGGATAGGAAGGGCTGTGTCTCCATCTCGGGAGCTTGCTGCCCATGAGGGGGGTGACTGCTCAGGCTCACTCCTGCATCCTGCCCTTGCAGACTCCAGGAGAAGACAAACCAGCTCTCAGCCTTGGAAAAGGAAGCCACACAGCTTCGGGAGGCAGTGGAGCAACAGAAGGTGAAAAACAACGTGAGTGAGTGACAGACAGACAGCCCATTGTGAGTGAGTGACAGACAGCCCATCCTGAGTGACAGACAGCCAGCCCATCCTGGTCACCTTCTGATGGCTCCAGGGGTGTGGCCAGAGGCTCTTCCAGCCCCTTGGAGCCCTGGAGGCATTGCCTCATCTGCCAGAGAGCAGGAATGCCCCTGGTGGGCTGCCTGAGGTGACATGTCTGTCCCTTGTTCTCTTGGAAGGTTTAGGACCTGGTAAGCCAGGGAGATCCTAGCCTGGCAGGCCAAGGCAATCTATGAGGAGGCTCCTTCACACCTTCCTGCTCCTCTGCTCCTTATCCCTCTACTGCAAGGGGATGTCACTTGTGTGGAGGCCACTTTGCATCCCTGCACTTGGCCTGTGTCCCTGCAGGCATCCTGAGCTTGCTTCTGGAGCTCCTGTCCCACCCAGGGCACTGCCAGAGCAATAGGCTGTGTGGAGCCACTGGAAAGACTGGGGGGAAAGGAATGCTTATGGAAAGACTCCTGACCAAACGCAGTTCCCTCAGCAGTGGCTTTGAAATAAATCCCCTGCTGTGCCAGCAAGCAGCTTTGTGTGGCTCATTGCCCTCTCTGTGTGTGGTGTGTCCACAGGACCTTCGGGAAAAGAACTGGAAGGCAATGGAAGCGCTGACCACGGTGGAGAAGGCGTGTGAGGAAAAGCTGCTTGCTGCTACCAAAGCAAAGGTGAGCCTGGCATTGCCCTGGTGTTGGAAGGGAAGCATTCAGCTTAGGCCTCCTTAGGAAGAGAGCTGGCCCAACTCTTCTGCAGGTTTCTCCAAAATTTTTCTTGTGCATCCCTGGTCCTGGTCATGGTTGAAGAACCCGGGACATAAGTGATGCTTTAGTGGTTCCCAGCACCAGCAGTTTTCTGTGTTGGCTGGTTCCCCAGCCCTGTAGGCACAGAAAAGCAGGAGCAGTGTTGTCAGCCTGGCCAGCAGGTGCCCAGGAGCTCCATCCATTGCAGTTTGTCCCTGTTTCAGGAAGAGCTGGCCCAACAGCTGGACGCGCTCCAGACGCGAACCAAGCAGACGCTGCTCTCCGCCTTCCCAGGAGTCACTGTGTCCTCACAGCAGGTGGGACGGCCTTCCCAAGCCCTCCCCAGAGCCTCTCCTCATGGCAAGGAGAGAGGTCCAAGCATCCTCCTTCCTTCTTCTTCTCTTTTTTCCAAACCCAGGACTATGACACGTGGCTACAGGAGTTTAAGGAGAAGACCGTGGGTGTGCTAAAGCAGCAGATGATCACAACAGAGCCTCCAGTAAGTGATGGCTGGAAAGTGGAGGGGTGAGGGTATGCTGGAGGGTCACATGTTTCTTCTTTTTACCTCTCTCTCCTTCCTTTCCCTCTCCTTTTAGGATTCAGCTCTTAAACTAAAAGAGGCAGAGGAAGCGCAGAGCACTTTACAGGCAGAGTGTGAGCAGTACAGAACGATCCTCGCAGAGACTGTGAGTTCCTGCCCTTTGCACTGTGTTGGCTTCCCCTCTGCAGAGGTCTCCTGTCAGCCCAGGCTGCCCATGAGCTCAGGGTGGGCATCCCTTGGTGTGGTGGGGAACTATGGGGTGCAGTATTTGTCAGTGAGACAGAGGAACAGGATAAAGGTGAATTTCTAGAGCTCTTCTTCAGCCTGATTGTGTTGGAAGCCTTGCTAGTGGTGATGGAATGAGACACAGCAAGGGCTCTGATGAGCTGGTTGTGCCAGAATAGGGATTAGGAGCCCCCAGCCCCACCTGATTCCAATTCTGTCCCCTGTTGTTTGGCCCAAATCCTTGGAGAGGCTTTGGAGGCTTCCATCCCTTACCCTGCCCAGCCTGCTGGGGCTGCAGGAGCTTTGGGCCCAGCTGAGGCTCTGCCCACAGGAGGGGATGCTGCGAAACCTGCAGAAGAGCGTGGAGGAGGAGGAGCAGGTGTGGAAGGCAAAGCTCACAGCCTCTGAAGAGGAGCTCCAAAAGGTGTGTGCTGCTGACACAGCTGGGTTTGGTGCTCCTGGAGCTGGACTTCCAGGAGAAGGGGCTGTAAATTGGTTGGTGGCCCTCAGTGTTCTGTCAGCTGTGAACACTGAGACACAGGAACTTTCTTTTCTCCCAAAATCTACTCCTCCTGTCACCAAGCCAGCTGACAAAAATCCCACCTCATGCAGAACCTTCCCTCCTGAATGCAGAACTGAGACTGAGCTGTTTTCCATGGTCTGGCTGCTCCCCATGCATCACGTGGGGTTTTGGAGTTAGCTGGGCTGCAGGGAGCTGGGGGAAGCTGTTGTACAAGAGATGTTTGATTTCTCAGCCCACTGCTGGCTCCTGCAGGGCCAGCACTGCTGAGGCTGCTGGGGGATTGCACAGGGTGACGTGGCTGCTGCTGCTGTTCCTGATGGGAAGAACGGCTGGTGCTAGGGCAGCTCCCAGAGCAATCCTGCCTCTCTGTGGAGAGGAGGGGAATTCCTCCTTTCCAAACATTTCTGCGGAGTCCTCTTCAAAAACCAGCCTGGGTTTAAGTGCTTTTTCTGGCAGCTTGGCCTCTCTTAATAACGAAGCCCATGCCACCTCATTGGAAAATTGCTGCTTCCAGACCAAAAAGTGCTTTCAGCAGGAAGCTTGTGCTGGGTCTCATGATGGTTTCTCAGGTGTTGAAACCTGACTGCAGCCACCTGAAATGCTGCAGGCAACACTGCTGCCTTGCTCCACCATTTATGGCCTGTGTGTGTTAGACTTGTCCTCCCTGGGAAGGAAAGCTCTTCCATGGAGCTCCCCTTGGATGGGTCCAGGATGAAGTGGGAAGGGTGGGAATCAAACAGCAGCCAGCTTTTGATTGAGCAGAGGTGCTCAGTGTCCTTCTCTGATCCTTTCTGTTTCAGTCACACCTGCAGCTGAAATCCCTGGAAGGTGTGGTGGAGAAGTTGAAAGCAGATCTGCAGAGCACAGATCAGGTGAGGGTTTTTGGGGAGGGGAGGTCTCTGCATGGGTTGAGTCAGGCCCCATCTCCTGACTTGCCTTTAGCCACAGCATGTTTGGGATGTGTTGGAGCTCACACAATCACCCTCCTCCTGCTTTCCTCTCTTTCCATGCAGCTAAAGGAATACACCTCTCTTCTGGAAACACAACTGGAAAATCACTTGGAGACAGCCAGCTCCGAGCGCCAGAACTACACAAAAGAAGTTGAAGCTGTAAGTATGGAGGCTGCTGCCTTCTTCAGCTTTTTCTAACCCTGACTCCCCACCCATGCATGATTTCAGGAGTGCCCTGGGCATCTGGAAGTGCCCCAGGGATCTGCAGCTTTGCAGAGAAAGAGGAAAACAGATGGAGATGGTTGCTCCAGTCTGGGTTGTAGACTCTAAAGCCAAGAATCATGGGCAAGGGGATGGGTCAGGGACACAGGACAGATCTCTGTGGAGGTGCTGTGTGGTTTCTGTGGCTCAGGTGAGACAGACCTGTCCCATGGCTGTATTTGCTTGAGCAGGCACATCAGCATGTGATGACACCAAGACCTCTTTGGGAAGATGTTGCATCATAAAAAAGCTTCCTTGGGCCAAAGAGTTCCTAAACCAAGTGCATAAAAGGAGTTGGGTTTTATTTTCCTTTCTTTGGCAGTTGAGGCTGCTCTTGTCAGAGTCCCAGGAGCAGCTGGACGCAGCAAAGACTGAAACACAGAAGCAGAGCAAGGAGCTGGCTCTGGTAAGGAGGGACCCTGGGAATGCCCTGGTGGGTCCTTGGGGCTGGCCTGCAAAGCAGCTGCGGGGCCAGCACCCTTCCTGTGGGCTGAGGGAGGGCAGGGAGGCACAGCCTTGGCAAACCTGGTGCTGCTGGGCACCACACGTTCAGAGGGGATTGCTGGGGGCCAGGGGAGATTTTTATTTCATTGTCTTTCCTCCTGTGATGGGGTAGGAAGGAAGGGAGAGCAGCAAGGTTTGCTCAAGCTGGTGTGTAGCAGAAAAAGCCAGCTGCCCCACCATGGACACTTGTCACCAAAACACCACCCTGGGGCAGGGGTTTGGGGATCCATCCATCCATCCATCCATCCATCCATCCATCCATCCATCCATCCATCCATCCATCATCATTTGCTCTGCACCCCTGGGAGCTGTTGAGCCTTGCAGCTGCCCAGCTCTGATACCACTGCCCTGCTCTGGCAGAAACTGAGGTGGTTTCGCAAGCATTCCAGCTGGTGTGCAAGCCAAAAATCTAGCAGGCTTTATCTGCAGGCTTGTGGGAAGGCTGTGGCACAGGGATGTGTCGCTGAGCCAGGCTTGCTGCTCATCCCTCAGGTCAGGCAGCAGCTGAGTGAGGCAAAAAGCCATGTACAGGAGGGAGGAGTGGTGGGGTTACCATCTGAGGCCAGTGAGGCTGCACCCCTCGAGCTTAGGGTGCTGAGGCCACTCCTGGGCAGGCTCTGACCCTCTGGATGCTGAGAATGCCTTAACCATGTGTCCTTTCAGCAGGCTGTTCCCCTTGGGAGCCCTCTGGCAAGCTTTGGGGGATGGTGACAGTGCCCTGTGGGGTTCAGAGTCTCCTCAAAGGAAGGGGACACCCCCCTGACAGAGCAGTGCCAGGATCCCTTCCCTGCCAGGGAGGATTAGGGTTACAGAGGTTCCATAAATCCTGCTGCAGCTGGGCTGAGGGCATCAGCAGCAGCTGTTCCTTTCCAGGCTGACACCTCTCACCAGTGGCAGGGCTCTCTTTCTCCTCTAATCCTGTTAACTGTGGAGCCTTCTCCCAGGCATGGGGGCCTGCCAGGCACATTTTCTCTATGGGATGCCTCTCATCCCACATTCCAGCTGCTGCTGCCTGAGGAGCAAGCAAAACTGGGCAGTGCTAAGCCAGGCCCCAGGCTTGCCATCAGCAGTCTCCCTGCAGAGGGGGGGGTGCTTGTACTTACTGCCCTTTGGGAAAGCTTCTGGTTTTATTTCTTCTGTCCAGCCCAGCTCTCTTGGTGATGTCCCTGCTAGCTCATTTCTTGAATCTTTTTTAAAACGCTGTTTCTGGGTGTTTTCCCCTCTCCTCAACACAGTTGAAAACCCAGCTGGAGCAGAACGAAACGCTGGCGGAGAAGGAGCAAACGCTGCGGCAAAAGCTGGCACGGGAGCTGGAAGAGGTGGGTGTGGGTGAGAGGATACCAGGGTGTGCAGAGCCTTCCTTTCCTGCATTCTTGGCTGCTAATGAAACCCAAGAATTAATTTGAAGAATTAATCTGAAGGCTTTTCCCCATCACTGTCCACACCTCAGCCATCCTTGTGAGACGTTCCCTCCCACGTCTCAAGGACTTCGTACAGCAGCTGTGCTAAAGCCATGTGGCATCACTGGCCCCTCAAATTCAGCTCTCCCAACCCCCCCCATGTCTTGTGCCAGCTTTTTCCTTGGAGGGTTATGGGCTTGAGCTGGGTTTCCTGCTGCTCCAAGTGAGAAATGCCATCTCCCTGCTGGAAGCAATGCCTTGTGTGTCTGCAGCTCCTCAGCAGGGCACTCAGGGTGGCTGGAGCTGGGTGTGTGGGAGATGCTGGCACTGTTGGCCTCTGTGCTCACTGAGTGTGTTCCTTTGCAGGCCCAGAGCTTGGCACGCAGCTTGCAAGCAGAGCTGGAGAAGCTGAGGCTGGCTGAACACACAGCAGCTTCAGACAAGGAGGAGGCTCAGCATCTCAAGGTGAGTTGGCTGTGCCACCACAGCAGAAGTCACGTGTGAGCAGGACTATGGGCATGATTGATAATTTCTGAGCTCTGGGGAGCAAGGCCCATCCCATGGTCACCCTGCAGGAGAGGGCTGAGAGCTCCAGGGTGGCTGAAGGACAGCAGGGCCACTCATCCCTGCAGGTGACATCAGTGTGGTGCCCTGAACAAACACTCACAGGCTGGGCTTTTCACACACTGGGAAACCATCCAGTGCTGGCCCATGGCATCTCCAGGCAGCCACAGAGAGCTCTGTCTGTCTGTCTGTTCTCCCTGTTGAGGTGGGAACTGGGTGTTCCCCTGGCCTGTGGTCACTGAGACAGCTTGATGCAGACCTGAGGTGGCCTGAGGTGTTTTGAAGGGGGGAAGGTCACCAGGTGGCAAAGGAAGGCTCAGGCAGGTGCCTTCTTTTGACTGCCATGTAGGAAAGACTTGAAAAAGAGAAAAAGTTAACAAAGGACCTGGGCCAGGCAGCAACCAAACTACAGGAGCTACTGAAGGTTTCCCAGGACCAACTGGCCAAAGAGAGAGAAATGGTGAAGAAGTTGAAAGAACAGCTTCAGGAAATGGTACTGGTGGTGGCCATGTCCCTCCCCCTGGTGCTCCTGGGGCAGTGTGCAGCAGGCAGGGGTTTAAGAGCGGAGGCAAGGTGGTCCTTGCTGCCGGAAACCATTTTTGGGTGGCTTTTGGGAAAGGCTGAGACCACAGGAGGTGCTGGTCAAGGTCCTGGCCCATCTGTGAAATGCTTTGGGCCTTGAGCTGCCATGAGAATAAGGGTGAGGCCAGCTGAGTAACCCACTTCTTTTTCTTGTTCTCCAGGGGCAAGAGGACAGTTCAAAGGAAGGGACTTCAGTTTGATGAGTCTTCACCCTGGACCTTACAGTTAACTTACCAAAATGCCTTACACATTCCTAAAAATAAAAATTTATGCTAAATTTACTGTAGATAAAAGATAAAAGCCATTAGTGACCCAAACCCTAGTTTTGAAACTTACAAGAAAACATACAAAAAAAATTCCAAAAAAAACAACCAGTAAACACTGCAGTTTGTAAGAAAATCTTCATACTGTTTTGTACAACTCTTCATTTCCTGGGGAGCTGCTGTGGCTACTCTGGGGCTTCACCCTCCTGTTCCAGCAGAACCCAGCAGTGTGTGAAAAGGGAAGAGACTGTGCTTGTATGTCAACCAGTGCAATTATAATTATATATTTTTTTCTTTTTTTTTTCTTTTATTTTCTTTTATTTTTTTGTTTTGAGTGAAAGGAGTGTGAAAGTAAGACCCACCATGGAAGGATGCCTCTTGGCTGGGTGGCTCTTGGCACGTGGATTTCTGGGTGTTGATGCAATTAAAACAACGTAGCGAAGAGAGCTTGTCCTTGCTTTATTTTTCTTGTTTGTGTTGGGTTTTTTTAAGTTTGTTGTGTTGTGTTTTTTTAAGTTTGCAAGCCAGGTAGGGCTTTGGGGTCCCTGAAGAAGGACTTTGCTTTGGCCAGGAGCTGTGTCACAGAAGCCATCCCCTGGTTTTTATTCACTACAAGGAGAGAAACTTCATTCCCACTGTGTTTTCCCACTGCTGGTGCAGGGCTGGCCTCCCTGTGTGGGGTTTGGCAGAGGGATTGACACTTTTGCCATGGCAGTAGGGGCATGGTGGGGACAGGACCATTCCTCCTTGCTTTAAACCTTAGTGCTCCCCTGTAGTCTGTCCCTGTGTGGTGGTGGTGGCCCTTGGTTACTGTCAGGCTCTAGTCCTCTGCTCTCCCTTCTTGTTGCTTTCCTTTTTACTTTTTTTCCTTTTTTTAATTGTTCTTTTATTATTCTTTTTTTCCCCTTTTTTATTTTCAAGCTGGTTTCTTAGGAAATGGCAAAGGCCACGTGACAGCGTGGTGCTGTCTCCCCACAATAAAGCTGCTGAGCCCAGTGCTGACATCAGCAGGCTTTGAGAGAGGGAGGAGGAAAAAAAGGCCCCTCAGTGCCTGCAGAGAGCCAAGGCCAGGAAGGAGGATGAGGGGCAGAGCTGCTTCCATTTTGTTCCTGGGGAAGGCCAGTGTGTGACCAACCCCTGCACTGCACCCCTGAGACTCCACAGGGCTGGGACATGCTGTCCCTCCCTCAGCACTGTGGCTTTTGGGGCTGTGATGAAAGCTGGGGCAGGGCTGTGTGTGACTCAGCTGGGACCAGGTGAGAACAAGAGCCAAGGAAATGGGGAGCTGAGAGCCACCCCTGCCCCCTCCCCTGTGTTTGTCCCCACTCCCTGTCCCAGCACAGGTGGCAGAGGGAGCTGCTCTCCCCATCCTGGAGGGACAAAGGAAGCAGACCTTTGCCCCACAGCCAGGGTTGGCCTGTGGTTTATCTTCCTGGACTTTGTGGCACATGTGGAGGAACACACAAATTGAGGCCACTGGTGACCTCAGCCTGCCAGCACTGTCACTTCCCCCAGCCCAGCAGCCCCGACCTGTTGGATGGAAGCTCCCCAAAACCGAGGGAATGCCTGCATTTTGTCAGGATTGCACCAAACCCCCACCCAAGCCCCAGACAGGAGGGAGTTGTGGAGCATGGCAGGGTGGCTCTCACCCCCAGCAACCAGGGCAGGAAGGGCCCTGCAGCTGCAGGTGCTGGGAAGTGACGCAGTTCCTTTGGTTTTGCAGTTTTTGGCTTTTGCAACAACTCTTTCCTTTCTTGTGAGCTGCAGTGCACAGAGAGCAGAGACCCAGGCCTCCCTCAGCAGCACAGCCAGGGCAGGCTGGCTGCAGTGGGGGCTGTCCCATGTCCCCAGCCCCAGGGCACACCATGCCCTGCTGGCACACAACACCCAGCTGCCTGTTTTAGCAACACAGAGAGGAGGACTGTTCTGAAGCAAAGCTGAAATCAAAGAACTCTTTTTGGAGAAAGACATTCATCAGTTTTTCACACCTGGAATGGTACTGTTGCCATGTTTTAATCCCCCTGGCACCTTGATGGAAGGGGAAGGACATCCTGAGGGCCAGAGAAAGCCACACCTTGCCCAAGAGCACAGGCAGCTGAGGCCTGGCCCGCCCCTCTTTCCCCACAGCTGGTGGGATTTGGGATTTTGCCATGTGCCCACCCAGTCACCTCCTTTCCTCCAGGAGAGCCACCCAGGCTTGGTGCTTGTCAGCCCATGACTCAGAGCAGCCCCAGCACTGCAGGCAGGTACCTTCATTGATAAAGATCAACAAGCTGCTCAGCTGGAGTGACTTGGAATGAGAACACTGGATCCTTCTGCTGATTCAGCCATGCCTGGAATTCCCTTTCAGCCTGGGTACCTGGGCTTATCAAGGCACAGTTGAAGAGACTCAATTTAACCCTCCTTGCAAATCACATTTACACTGCCTGCTGTTTACACTTAGGCTTGAATTAACAGTCTCCATTTCCTGTTCTCATCTTCTCACAGGCCAAATGACCAAAAATGGCTTTTGGGAAGCCTGCATGTGTACTTCAAAATGTTCACACTACCTCAGCAAGTGTGACTGAGCTGCCTCCCTCAGCTCAACTCCTTCACCTTTTCCTTCATGTGCCCCTGTTAGGAAGTGATTTCTCCCACCAGCAACCAGCCAAGTTATAGGAAGCATTAATGTTGTTTCTCCCTTCTTGTCTTGCCTTTTCAGAAGGTCTGGGTGATTTGGGAGAAATCTTAAAAACAGTCACAAGAGTTTCATCCCCTCAAAAACCAGAATAACCCTGAGAGGGGAAGTTTGGCCACAAACCCCACGATGTGAACAAGCCCACAGCACTGTGGCTCTGAGGATTAAGAGTTACTGTTAGTTCTGGAGCACAAGGATCACTCTGTGACTTCTTGTGAGGGCCCTAAAAGCTCTCCAGTGGGCTGAAGCAATAGCACCACACCCAGCCAAGGCCCAAAGTGTCACCTCTTATCACTCACTTCTGGGACTAAGGTACTTTGAACCCAAGTCCCTGATCCAAGGACTTTGACATTGTGGGAAATGCTCTCCTACCTTACAGGTCTGACATCCTTCCTGTTTTGCAGTGCCTCCTGCTCCATTTTGTGACCAAGGAAGGAAATCCCAGGCAGAAGTGTCCACAGCGTCACCTGGGCTAGATAAAGATGCCTGCAGCCTGGAGGCACCAGCTATCAGTTGGATCTTGGCTAGGAGGTGCCTGTTTGTGAGGCAGCACCACTCCCAGTGTGTCACAGTGCTTTCCTTATCTCCAGGCGGACTTTGGACAGGGATCAGAACTGCAGACACCTGGGCAAGGAGGAGCTGTTTATGGGGATCATTACACACTTGGGTGAGGCCCCAGTTGACTGGAAGACAGGCTGGAAGCCCCAGCAGAATCCAGGCCAGTTTGCTGTGCTCGGAATCAGGAAGCTGCACTCCAGTGGAGAACCTTGTGCTCCCAGCCCTGTGACCGTGTGGGTGCCAAGCCAGAGCAGTCAGTCAATGCCTGTCTTTAATGAAGGGTTTTACCCACCCAGCCTGGCCAGAGAGGGCACATGCTGAGTCAGGCAATGGCCCACTGCTGCCCTGGCCCCCAGCACAGCTGGCACTGCCCTGCCAGGAGCTGAGGGGACACCACAGCTGTCCCTGCACAGCTGGAACAGCTCAGGGAGGAGGGACCATCCTGTGACTGCCCTGGCTCCCTCAGTCCCCACAGGGCAGGCAGGGGCACAACACCCAATGCATGGCTGGGCTCCTGGGCTCACACTGCAAACAGGGAATGGCTCCCAGGACAGCCCAGCCAGCGGGAACTTGGGCCCAAAGCCTGAAGGCAGAGAGAAGTCTGGGAGCCTGCAGCAAGCAGGGGATGCAGAGCCAAAGAGGGGAACACACAGCTGAGACAAAGTTGTTTCCCCCAGATCCCTCCAGCTTCACCAGCTCCTCCTTCCAGCCTGTTTGCCCCACT
Organism: Zonotrichia leucophrys gambelii; assembly: GCF_028769735.1. Lineage (NCBI taxonomy): Eukaryota > Metazoa > Chordata > Aves > Passeriformes > Passerellidae > Zonotrichia > Zonotrichia leucophrys. The sequence goes on from NC_088172.1 coordinate 96,522,889, forward strand.
CCAGCTCCCAGAGCAGGGCAGGCAGCCTCTGCAGAAGGCACAGCAGCTCCCTAAGTGCTTACCCAGATCCAGCAGAGCCAGCCCCCTGCAGGAGGGCTGATCCCGAGGCTGGAGAGCAATCAGTCACTGACCCAGGGGAGGGAAAGCCCATTTATTTAGGCTGTTCAAATTTGGCACGCACAGAACATATCACAGTAATGCACTGGAGGCTAAGGGTTTTGGTTTTTTTTTTCTTTTTCTCTACAGACATACAAGAAAACTCTATGCAACTCCCATGTACACATTACACAAAAGAAACAGCTTTAATCAACCACTGATGAAACATGGAAGCTTTTAAGATCTCTGTAGCTGGCACAGGAATGTTCTCTACCCCCCATACAAAAGGCATTTCAGGTCAAACTTTCTAGTAGGTGATATTTCCATGCATTTCTACAGAATTAAAGAAGCTAACAGACAAAAAGCCCAGATCAAGCCATATTAGTCAGGCTGATTGGTTCTACTAAGTTAAATCAATAGTAATTATGGACAAATGGACCAAGTGACCAAAGACTGGGGCTGAAAATACAATTTTTAAAGTTGTGGTTCCTTTTCATTTTATTACTCATAACTGGAGAGGACTGATATAAGAATCTGCATTTATAAAAGCCTCAGAAGCATCTGATCCACTAATAAGTGTATATTAGAGAAAGGTAGTTCTAAATTAAACTGCGTCAACAGAAAAAGCAATTTCTATAGAATCATTCAGGAGGAAAGAGACCTCAAGACACTTCATAACATGAAAGTTGAACCTACAGAACAAGTGAACCTTTAAATATTATTACTGCACTGTGAGTTTACAAGAGTGGATTAGGACTACTTCTCCAGAAAAAGTGTGTCTGTTTTATGTCTAGCTTCATAATTAGGCTTTTTTAGTACAGCTCTGCTACTGCAAGCACTAAGAATTTAACCCAGTTTGGTGCTCACAGGTTGCTTCAGCTGAAGTTAAACTACAGGTTGTACGTTTTGTCTTAAATGGTTAAAGGGAAAGTTTTTGAATTTCACTTTTTACTATTTGGAAAAGCAAGAACAGGAACCAGATTATTCTCACCTCTCCACCTTTCATGATACACTGCTCCAATTTTTAGAGACCTTTAGTGTTAATCCATTGGGGACAGTACTGGGCTGGACAACCAATGCAAATATTAATACACCAAGATAAATCCTTAATTTGATTTATTTAGGGTCATTTTTACATACAAGCTACATCTCCAAAATCTACTTTATTCTACATGACAGCTTCCCTACTGTTAGTGAAACCCTTGCCTAGAATGTTTGCTTTATATAACTGATCTATTAAAACATGGAATGCTCGTAGAGTTGTGGCACTGTATGACATCTACACGGGACTTCCTTCAAAAGCTACGACTAGGGAGCCTCCTAGCTTCTCAGCAATGCAAGCTCGGTTCAGGTCCTCTGGCCCATTTGCTTGGCATTCATGCTTTATGCCTAAAAAAAGAGGCAAAACACTCAATAATGCAGTATTTCAACATGCTGGTAAGCAATCAAAGAAACATACCTGGTAGTAATATTAGAAGAAGCAATCCAGTCACTCAAGCAGACAAGTCCTGCCTTAGCTTAGGGAATTTGATGGTTTTTCCCTGCCTCGTCCCAGGAGACATCTGGCTGCACACCAAATGTCACTGAAGGGACATGAAGGCAGAAATCTGTCACTAGCTCAGTGCTCAGGCTCTTAGAGCAAATCCCTCATTTCTTGTGCTGCCCTGGATACAGCAGGGGAGGGAGCTCCAGGCAAGCACATGGACAGGGCTGGCTCAGCTCCCGCTGCCTCTGCAGAGGTGGCTGAAAGCACCACCTTGCAAACCAGACAGGCACAGACTGAGCTGGGCTACCCAGCCAACAGTGCTGCTTTTCCTTTTCAGGGCTGCAGAGCCCAACCCATGTCTGCTTTACATGGTGGAAAACAGAATTTCCTTGGGATTTATTTTCTCAGCACACAGCAGTTTCCCATGGCAGTTCCAGTCCCTGGAAGGCTGGCACTGCTGCACAAAGATCCTGTCAGTCTTGCACAGTGCAAGGTTTTGGCCCAGTGCAGCCTGAGCAGCTGAAGAGTGCTACTTGGCTATCAGCCAGACTGCCTTTACTACAGCATTGTAAGTTTATGAGTCTGCATTTTAACAGACACAGGGATGAAAGTGCTCTGCCACTAAGGCAGCTCTGCACAAAACCCAGTGTTGTGTTATCAATCTAATGGTTTCTAGCCTGTATGGTGCAATGTGCTGCTCCATGTGGTCTATCAAACATTGCAAAACCTGCTCTTGTCCTGAGCACTGTCCTAGTGCCTCTGAAACTTTGTCAGATAATATAAATTTGTGCTAGAGCTCATTTTAGCTCTGTCACATGACACTTCACTTCTCAGTAGTATCTCAAAACAATAACAACAAAAAAACCCCAAAACCTAAACTAATTAAGCCTTGCTGTGTACTCCAGGGACACAGCAGAGTTAGCAACATTAGTTGTATTACATACCTTGAAACTTCTTTTTGATTGCATCCTTGGAGCTTGCGTAGATCATCTTACTTTTGAGAGGTGCTTGTTCTGGTGCCCTAGTGGGAGACACCACAGAGAGTGAAATTAGTGACACTGATGATCCACCCCAGACAGAAGCAGTATCCTACCCACCATGGACAACTGGAACATCTCATGGCTCCAGAATACAGGCACCAGGCTGCCCAACTCACTTTAAGCCTGCCATTTTCCCAGCCTGGGCAATACAAACACTCAGAGACCTCACCCACAGAGCCTGCACTGCATGCTAGGAATGAGAGAGTTGGGAAGGCGGCTTACCACAAGAAAAACATCAGCTCTTCTTTTTTGGATTCCTTGGTCTCGAAGCTTGCATCATACAAGGCATAGCGGCAATCCTTCTCGGGAAGCATCTGCACAAAGTGCTTGAAAGGGTCGGTGACCGTCACTCCGACGTCTCCCACCAGAATCTCTTTGCCTTCCTCCACAATAATGCACTTTTTGTCTGGACTGAGGCAGAAGATGACAGCCTTCTTCCTCTTCTTGATCTCCTCCGGCGTGGAGCACTTCCGCACTTTCATGTCGTAGAAGATGCGGCACACCTCATCGGCCACTTGTACTCCGGAGGCCTGCGGAGACCACAGCAAACACCTTCAGGCCCTGCACCCCTCCTGCTCCCAGCCACAACATGGCACTGCCTTAAGCCCAAGGCTAGGAGACAATAGATTCCTGCAACAGTCACTGCAGCCCCTCTTTTCCAAAGCCAAGTAAAGAATCTGGAGTCTGGCTGCTGCCCGCAGCTGCCTGCCAACCTAAAAACTACTCCAAAGAAAGCACAATCCCACTTACACCAGAACATTGTTTTGGGGGAGTTTTACAGGCATGCCAACCCCTTGTTCTCTGAGATTCAGTTGTGGCAGATCCTTTGGCATTAGAGCAGCTTAATTTTCTTCCCCGTTTCAGGCTGGCTGGACAAGCCCACAAGGATCTTCTGTTCAAAGTTTCCCAGCCATTTCCAGCATGCTTGCTAGGAGCTTTAGGAACAGAGGCAAAACTGGCCAAATTCCACACTTGTCACATGGACTCAGTTTAGAGATCAAGGGAAATGTAGTGGGGTACTGGGATTGCACTGGAAGCTTTCAGCTGAACAAACCAACTTTGGGAAGTTGCTCTGAATTCAGTATTTCAAACAGAGAATTTGCAAGTCTTAAAAGTCTCTTCTTCTCATACCTACTCCAGCAGTTTTTAAAGCAAGATCAATATTTCTCCCCCACCTTGGAGTCAGCTGGGAAATTGTAGTGAGTGGTATCGTGTTCCCCTGTGTAAGCTGGAACAAGAGGTGCACATGCAGCATTATCAATCTGATGTTAAAAGCAGCTGCACAGAATAAAGAGGACAAGACCTAGCAAGAATGATAAAAGACTGAACTGCATTTTCAGTCTGATGCTTCTCTGGGAATGAGACAAAAAAAGTGGGAAATAGAAGCATTTACATTTGAGTTTTGTTCTCAGACTGCACCAAGCTGGAGAGTTTAAAGGCAGCTGTGCAAGAGTGAATATTGCAAATGTGGGAAGCCAGCAGGCACTGCTGGAAGGACATCATGGCCAGAGCAGTAAAGACCAAATTGAAGCCTGTCCAGTACTGAACAACTCTATCTGTTCAAAATGCTACACACAGTATAAACAATGAGATTCCTTTAGAATCCTGCTTCCTCCCTCACTGCTTTTGTGTCTTCCACATTCAAATGACATTACTCACCCCCATCTATCAGAAGGAAAACTGCCTCCCTCCCTCCCTCTGTGCAAACCACGACACGTCATTGATGCCAGCACAGTCAGCAGTACCAACAGTCGGCTACAGCAGCAGGTGAGACACACAACTCAAAAAGGATAAAGGCTGCTCTTCATTTTTAAAAAATTTATCTTCAGCCTCAAAATGTGAGCTCAAGGGATTTCTTTTGCATTTTGAAGGAGCAGCAGAGTTCAGCTGTAAAACCAGGGAGACAGAGGTGCAGTGCTCAGGCTGTCCTTGAGAGATGGTTATGGAATGGACACCTACTTTAATGTGTGGGGGTTTTTTAAAGCCTTGACCAGTGCCTATCACAGAGAACTTCAGATAAGCCCAGATTCTCCTCTTTCTTCCAACATCCCTCCTCCTGTAACTCAGCTAACCCAGTGAGGAGAGGTGGCACAGCTGGCAGAATCTATTGCCATGGAGTTTGGTATCTAGAGCTCCCAGGTGCTGGCCACAGAAAACCAGGACAATCTCATACACCAGCAATCTGAGACAGCTTTTCTTTAGGGTGGAGAGCAGTGCTTCCTCAGGGTTCACCTAAATACAATGGGAGCTCCCTCCAGATTTACAATGCATGCTCAGCCTGTAAGTGGTAGCTTATGCAGAACTGCTTGAACTTACTTTGGGACAGGAGAACAGCAATTCAGTCATCGTGCCTCAGCTGTGTGGCAGGCAGCCATCCTCCTGCATATCACCAATAAGGTGAGGGAAGCACATGGAGAAAGCCTATTTCAGGACAAATTCAAGCTACAGTGCAAACATGGACCCAAAGTGACTCATTGTGGTGTCACCTCCTCCATACAGAGATGCTGCACTTTGTCAGAGTGTGACTGAGAGCTAATGAGGAATAAAGGTCTTCTCCTGTCCCTGTGTTTGGTGTGGGCAAGAGCCTCTTTGGGAAGACTTTAAATAACACAAAGTTAACCTAATAAAGCAAACAGTGCAGCAACTGCAGCTATTTCATCATTCACTAAGGACAAATCCACAGTGAATTCAAGAGAAGCCTTCTCCTCCCCAAGGTTTATTTTCTAACTAATGGCACCTCAGTAGCTGGCAATGGGTGGCAAGACTCAGGTTTTAGTCACAAAGCCCCCCAAGGTTCTTAGAAAAGGCACAGAAAGTCTGCACTGCCATGGAAATGAGGCTATTTATAATGAAAAAGCAGCACATGTCACCTACCTCTACCTTTGATAATTCTTGAGCTTTGCCTGAACACTACAACAAATAATTGCCTTGCCCCAAGTCATGTTAACTTTGCAAGCACAGGTTATTGCTCAGCTCAGAGCCAGAAGCAGCAGCAACAGAGCTGCAGCTTGATGCAAACTGTGCAGTCATGTGCATTTGCTTGTGCTACTACACAGCCAGAAACACGTCTCCAAGTCAGGAGACAAGTTGTTTCTTTAAAAAGAAACTGAACACTGCTGGCAAGTCAGTTCAGATTCCAAAAATGTAGAAAGTATTTAGTCTGGAAACTCAAAATTCACAGCAACCCTTCAGCTGATAACTGGGACTGATCAGAAGCTGAAGGGACAATGGTGACAACTGGATTTTTCAGCTTTCCAAAGCAAAAGGCTGTTAGTAGCTGGTGCTGCTCCTTTTCACAGCTGCTGTACAACCCCTGGATTCATCACACAGGCTGACACTGGCAGCCATTGTGTTGCCAGGGACAATGCAGATTTGTTCCATCTGAGAACACCCTATAGCTGTGTTACAGTATGGGCTGAGATGAGACAGTGCAACAAACCAATTCCCTCTGAAACCAGATCTGCTGTCCTGACTGCAGGGCTCCCCCTTCAACCCAGCCACAATGGCCTCACAAATATACTTAAAAAGGACAAAACTCAAACCCCAGGCAGCTTTTGTTTTAAGGTAGCTGCAACCACTCTGTGTAGAGCAACAACAGGATGACTGCTAAGAGCACTGGAACAAGGAGAAATTCCAGACTCTAAATACACGTCCTCAAGTGACATTTTAACCTCGTGTCTGCTGCCTTGTCCAGAAGAAGAGCTGGTGAGGAGAAGCCTCCACCCTCCCAGTAATGACAGAGTAAACACTTGTTAGTCTGGATTTTCCCTCTTTGGCCAGATATGGCTCTGCTCAGAGGATTCAATGCAGCACATTGGTTATTATTTTGTGCATTGTGGCTTGAATGCTGCAGAGCTCCAGCAGCCAGCCTGCTCCTGTTCCAGGATGGAAGCAGTTATCCAGCTCTGGAGTGGCACAGGGGGTTGGTTCAGGCACTTGTGGGATACACGACCATCAGCCAGCTGGTGACATTTCACTGAGGGGACAGACCAGACCCTTCAATGCAACAAGGCAGCAGCAAGCAGGCAAGCCACCTAATTACCAGATGGGAAAATCATGCCAGGACAGCACATTCAGGAAAGAAGAGGCAGAACAAGTTTCTCTGAGGCAATCAGCACAACTGAGTTGTGCCCCAGCACCTCCATGCACACGCTGGGGGCTCAGCCCCTCACCCATGACCCCGTGGCACTGGTGGCAGTGTCCCCACTGGATGTCACCTGAGGCAGGGACTGCACTCACTGCCCTGTCAGCAGGCTCTGCAGGAACACAGCAGCTCTTGTTCAGAGCCTGAAGTGCAGAGCTCTGCACAAGCGCTGGGAGAGAGCACAATGCCCTCCCTCCACAGGCAGCCAGAGAGGGAGCCCTGTGTCCAGGCAGCCTCCACTGCAGGATCCAGACCCAGCTGTCCCCACCAAGAGCTCCCAGCATTCTGCCTCCACTGCCAAGTAGCCAAACTGAAATTTAATCTAAATTGGGGGAGACTGAAGAATAACCCAAAGATTTCTCAAGAAAATCCCCACATAAAAAAGCCATTTTAGGAGTGAGAGACATGTTAGGCACCTGATAAACTGGATTCACAGGAAGCCTGCACAAAAACACAATTTTGACACATTGAAATTCCACATCTCTTCTGTTAGGAAGTGAATACTGTGGGCACCAGTATTTTTCTTGAATACCTAAAATATTTTACCTAAGAAGAGTCCTTGTTTTCCTCAACTTTAAGACAGCTAAGACCTTAAACTAATGATTTAGTTTGCCTCAAGACAAATTTGAAGGACTAAATTTGAGTTTAAGTCTTGAGAATTTCAGACTGTTGGTTTCTCTCCTGTGATTAGAGCCCAAGAACTCTCTCCAGTGGTGCCTGGGCATGCATTATCTCCAGAGACATTCCAAGATACAGCTCTTGACTTGTTTTGTCTGGGAACCACTCACAAACATTGTACACATCAGGGTGAACTATCCACAGCTACTCAAGTGGAAACTTTTGCTTCTTGGAAAAGTATCATCAATTTTTTCCAGAATCTGACACCAAGAATGTATTAAAGCACGCCTTGTTTAATTGCAAGGGCAGATGTGAGAACACTGTGCTCCCGTGTTTGCTGGCCACATTATTGGCATCTATTTGGTTTTTAGTTTCTTCAGCAAACCCTGTTTCCCTCATGCCTGGCTTAGCCTCCCTCCTATCTACCTCTGAAATTCCCTGCCACTGCCAGAGCTGCCTGTGCAGCCATGTGGCACTTCCCTCTGACTCACTCATGTGTCATAGTACATCTCTGCAATAAATACTTTTCCAATTAAACCTATTTCCACCCAACTGCTCTGGGACAGCACCCTTCAGGGACAGAGCTGTCCCCTGCACTGCCACACAATGGAACCTGAGGGAAAAACTAAGCCAAGGTAGTTGGGGGAGCACTTAGGAGAAAGGGAGAGTTACAGCCTGGCTGAAAGGAAGTTTTGCCAAATCAGGCCTCTGGAAAGGTGTCACCACCTAAGGCCAACAAGCCAGCTGAAAATGTAGGCAGTCAAAACCATAAAGATATTAAATACTGCTTGGCTTTCAATCTGTTATCTGAGCACTCAAGAAAACACATCTGATGTTAACATCCCCACTTTTCTGAGCAGGAAGGAGGAAATGCAAGGAGCAGCTACTTTGACTTCATCCCAGAGACCAGAACAGTGTGGGAACCGCAGTGACTTCAGGAGCCTGGAAAAGCCCACATTCCCTGCTTACCTACAGACGGACAGAGAGACCTCCATTTACAGGGGACAGCCTGTACATCTCAAAGGCCAAGGTTTCAACTCAGATCTGAGGCCTGACAGGAAACAGAACTAGCAGCCTTTTACTACTGTTGTATAAGAGGCCATTATTTGCACACCATAAACCAGCAAGAAGTACAGAGTCATCTGCATATCACTTGTAGAAAGACTCAAGTTTTTATTTTGCATTATTTGGTCTCTTTTGGCAGGGGGAAGGTGTGAGGGAAAGAACTGAAACTCTATTCAGCTTTTATTTCCTGCCCCAACCCCCAAGAAGAAAGGTTATTGACAAGATGAGACGAGTCTAAAAACAATTATTTTAAAAAAAAGAAAAAACTATCCTTTGAATTCCTGAAGGTCATTTCTTCAGCTTTTAGCCAAAGAGGAAATTATCTCCTTCTCTGAGCCACCACCAAGTTCACTCCCAATTGAATTATCAAGGTAGGCAGAACAAGCAATACCCACAAAAGGCAATCCCAGCAACAGCACTGAAAAACAGGAACAGCAGTGGCCAGCAGCAGCAGGGCAGAAGTTTTGAGCAGCAGCCATTCCTGTGCTGAAATGTAAGTTTTCAAGGTAATGCAGGTGGAAGCTGGTGTGTAACAGTCAAAGGTTTTCAGGAACACATTCAGCACACAAATCAGCTGTTATGAGCCTAAATGCCTGTAGGAATTTTCCTGTACCTACAGCAACCTAAAGCTTAAATGCCACCCTCACAATGAGGTTTGAAGGGCAGCTCTGGGCATCCCTGACACTTTTTAGTGAGGGATCCTCCTCTCCCGAGGGGACTGCTGTGAACACTGAACAAGCAGGTGAGGAAAAGGCTGAGCACAGCTTCACAACAAGGCCTGGTTGTAGTCAGGCTCTCTCACATGGGATTGCTTAGGTCAGCCCGTGCACCCAGCAGGAGCCTCTTGACAGTGATCCTGCCAAGGCGAGTAGGAACATGCCAGACATCAGCAGCACCAATTGTCAGGAGGCTGTTATCTTGTATATGAGGCAGATGTACCTTGTAATTACACAGATCTGGGAATAGCACTGACTAACAACCAAGAAAAATCATTTGCACGGTACTCCAAAGACCTTGGACTCATTTAATCCAGCAGCAAAGAAACTGAACATTGTGGCAAGGCACAAAAGCTGGAAATCCAAGCTCTTTTGATAGCAAAGGATGCCCTCCTGCTGGCACTACCACACTTTGCCAGAAGGCCTCCACTCTGCCCAAAACCAACTTCATTTGCAGCCTCTCAAAAAAGCCATCCTAAACCCTGTTGCAAAAAGGAGATCACTATGAGAAATAGTAGTTTTGAGTGACTTGGGAATTCCCTGGTTGCAAAGCAAGATGAAGCCTGACAGGCTGAGTAGTCACACTTAACTAGGTTTGCATACTGCAGAGGTGGAAGCTGGCTTGTTGAGACAAGCCTCTCTTAAACAGGAGCTGTGAGTCTCATCAGACTTTTTAGCAGCTTCATCTGCAGCTCCCATCAGCTCTGCTCCATGCTGCAGCTTGGGTGTTGGAGAAAGCAGGGACATGAGCAGTACATCCTGTCTGCCACCCTACACACCAAAAATTTATTTCCTGGATATACCACATGTTCAGTGGTAAATACCAAGGGAAGGCCTCAATATTTAAAACCTCTAATACAGGTAAATAACTCAGTATTGATGTGTGTATTGCCACTGGGTGAATAACCCAGTAAGTGTGTGTTGCTGGACAAGTGCTTGTGGATGACTCAAGAAAAACAGGGCAGTAGTTAAAGCTGCATGAGCTAATAATTGAGGCAAATTTGCCAACCTCCATCTCCTGAGTCAAACGGGGATGCAAACTCTGAGCACGGGCAAAGCAAACAGAATGAGCCACCATGAGACTGAACACGCGTTTGCTCTATTCTGCCCCATTTATGCAAGGAGAGCCCTAACACTTTTTTTTTTCTTTTGAAAGCCAGGAAACACAAGCAAATCACTGCGGATCCCTAACAGTTTTTTTGTTTCTTTGCTTCCAGCGTTATGCCTTGGATGAAGGTTTTCAGTACTGTCCGGAGAAGCAAAACAAATTAAAAAAATAAAAAAAAACCCCAAGTCGTTGCAGCAACTGCCTCAAAATTTCAGCTTCCTGGAGAGGCCGCTGCGACACCCTCCCTGTTTTTACACTCAGCGATTCCCCTCCGCGGGTTCCGCTTCCCCCTTTTGTCCGCCGGCAGCGCTGCGGGCTCGGGCCGGGCTGGGCGGCCCTGGCAGGGGACAGGGCCCGTGCTGGCCCCGCCGCCGCTTTCTAGGCCAGGCCCGAACCCCGGGCCGTGCGAAGATGGCTCCCGCCGGGACCGAGGCGGCGGCCGCGCTTCCTCCCGAGCAGGGCAGCCCCCGGCCTCCCACCGGCACCACCCGGTGCCTTCCTGCGGGGCTGCGACCCCCTCGCAGCCAGCCAGCCCCCCGTGGGGAGCGGCAGGGCCGCCGCCTCCCGGCCGCGCCCTGCGGCGCCGCGCACAGCCCCCCCTTCCCACCCGGCCTTTTCCCGCCGCGCCCTCGCTCCGCGCCAACCCCCCCCTCCCAGGGCCGAATGGACGCGCCCGCCCCCAGCGTTTGTGTGCGACGCGGAGCGTACCATTACCTTACGGTGGGGGGGAGGAAAAGGAGGGAGGACAGTTCCATCACTTCAAGGCAGGGTGGGAGTAACCTTCCGCCGCCTCATGGCGGGATGGGGGCGGGGGGGAAGGGAGGAGAACGGATCCGCCGCGTCAAGTTCAAAGGCGAACGGGAAGGACCGGGAGAAAGGGAAGGAGAAGAAAAAGGGGGCCACGATACGGCCAGGCACAGCGGCGCCGCCAGTCACAGCGCCGGCCGGGATGCGGCGGGCGGTACCGCCGCCCCCCTCCCCCCTTTTTCCCCCCAGGGATGAAGGCGGAGGCGGGAGACGGAGAAGCCAGAGGCCCGTCCGGCGGCGCGCGGTGCCTACCATGGCGTCAGCGGGGCGCGGCGGGCGGGCGGCGGAGCGCGGTGCGGCGGCGGCGGCTCCCTCGGCTGTCTGGGCGCGGCGCGGGCTCCGGCGGCAGGAAGAGAAGCTGCGAGGGCGCGAGCCGGGCGGAAGCGCTGCCGACGTCACGGCCGCCGTGCCCGGAGGAGGAGGAAGCGGTTGCTATGGCGGGAGCCCCGCGTGGCGACGCCCCGGCCCCGTGCGCACGCGCGGGCGGGGCGGGAGGTGGCCACACCGTCGCACGCAGGGTCCCGCCCCTGAAGACTTAACCAATCACAGAGAGATATTGGCTGATTGACGTGTCAGCCGCCCAATAGCGCGAGCACGCAGGCGGGTGGGCGGGGTTACCTGCTCGAAGGTGTGCCGGGCGGGGTGCGGGGATGATGGTGAGGGAAGAGCTGGGGGGCTCGGGGGGCTGTGACGGACAGCGCGGGGGGCACCAGCGGGATTTGGGCTGCTGGGAGCCCGGCTGGAACCGACTGGGGCGGCCGTGAGGGCAGCGGGGAGCTTGCGGGAGGGGACGGCCGCAGCAGCAGCAAGAGCGGCGAGGGGCGGGCAGCCGGGCGGAAGTGTGGGAGTTTTTCTCTTTTTTTTTCTTTTTTTTTTTTTCTCCCTCCGAGGGTTTTTCACTACCTACTTTGGTGCGATCGCAGGCGGGCGGTGCTGATTGGCTCGGGCTGAGGCTGCGGCAGAGCCCGGCGCTTCCCGCCGGCACCCGCGCATCCCGGATTCCGGCACCGCTTCATCCCCGCGGCCGGAACAACGGGCGGCTTGTCCTCGGAACAAAGGCGGCCCTGAGGCAACGCGGCTGCCGAGGCCGGGGCAGCTCCCAGGAGCTGCTGCTCCGTGTTCATGGCAGCCCTGACTGACGAAAATACTCATTCCTTAATGCTCCTGGCCGGCAAAGCTCGGGCTGCTTGTAATCAGAGTACAATGGCATCTGCTGATGGTACAAAATGTTTAAATGGAAAGTTAGGTTTTTATCACCGAATTCTGACTGCAGTGATGTTCCCGGCTTGAGTCGATGAACTAAAAGCCCCCAGCATCAAAAGCTTATTTGTTGTGTATGTGCCTTCGTGTAAGAAGGAAACAAAAACAAGACTCGATGGTGGCGTTTTCAGGGTTTGGGTATGAGGGAACAATACTTCATTGCAACTATCGTGAAGCTTCTCTGTTAAAGGTTTAAGCAGTGCTTACACACCTTACAGTTTTCATCCATACTGCTGTTCTAGTTAAAAGAGTTTAATTTTTATTTGCTTTATCCCCTCTTTCAAGGCTACCCCAGTAGATGGTCTTTTTAGATGTTCACATGTTTACATGAGAAGTTGCTGGAAGACCCCATGCTGAAGATGGGTGCATTGAAAAGTCCATCCTTTTTCATTAGGCTCTTGAGCTGGGTGACTTATTCCTGCCAGGGGTTCCTTTTTTGCAAAAGCTCTTGCATCAGATTTGTAATGAAACTAGCAAAAAGACCAGCACGACTCAGACTTTAATTGGCCTGACTGGATACTTCTTCCCTAGGCCCATTTCTGATACATTTAATCAAAGAATGCTTAAATTTGACCCCAAATCTTGACTTACTTTGGAAGTATTACCAAGAAATGAACAGGGTCATGTTTGATATTTTGTTTTCCATTTGGAAATGTAGTTCTAAAACAAGTTCAGATAAAGTGCCTGTGTGGTAGGGAGAGCTTCAATCCCGTCAGTAAGTTTCTCTGGACAACTTCTGGTGCTGCCTCCTGCTGTGATTGTGGCTTGCAAAGGAAATCAAGGCAGTGGTGGTCAGAGCCTGTGGCAGTGCCACAACAGACCTCCCTCTCTGGTGGTGGGTGCAGAAAGCATGGGGCAGCCATGCTTTCTAATCAACATTGATGTGGGTAATTTGTCTGTTACTGCTCAAGGCTTGCTCTTCCTCGCTGGGTTTCACTCTGACAGAGGGGTACAGAAGTGCGACATCCTGGGGAGGAGGGGAGGAGATGATGCAAGGCCATGAGAACAGGGCTGGGGCTATCTCATGCTGTGTACTTATAAGGGCAAATGAGGTGGAACTGGCCTCTTGGCTCAGCCTGCACTGAGAGGTGGTTTTGGAAATGTTGCAGTAGGTTGAGAAAGTATCTAACCAGTTAAAGGAAATTCAGCAGGGACAAGAACTCCTTCACCAGGAGGGTAAGAGGAAATTCTCACTTTTAACCTGCCTGGTGAGAAAGATGTGCCTGCTCTGGGAAGGGCACTCACTCACCAGCAACCACAACTGCTCTTTGAAATATTTAATTCCCCAGAAGACAAAGCAGCATAGCCCACCAAGGTAGTCGCAATGACAGACAGGAATATTGTGAATACATTGTAGAGAAGAAGGTTTTTTACTAGCTCTTCTGCTTTTCAACAGTGAACCAGCTTTGCCCTTTTTTTCCATAGTGTTAGTGCTATAAATAATCCAGGCTGGAAGCTCAGGCTGCACATTTGGATGAACCATCATGAAAGGTGAATCCTCCTCCTGCTCTTAAGGCAAATGGTGTTTGCAATCTGCCTGAAAAACATGCACTGCCCCCAAAAATCCATCCCTCAGCCAGAGGGAACCCTGAGAGATTCCAGCAATCCTGTAGCTGTGGTGACCACTTAGGTTCCTGTCAGAAACACCAGTGTGAACTGCAGCTGGCAAATGCCTGCCCAATGAAGGATGGCTTCAAAATCCAGCATGATCAATATAAAAAGTCACCCGTGGTCTCCATTTTCGAAAGAGACCCAACATCAACAAAAACCTGAGATCAATACATCCACTTTGCTGACTTTGTAGCTTTTGAGATGGTGACTACTTGCTTACTTTCTATGCCTCAGCTATTTGAACTCCCCCTCCCGTCCTCCAAGCTACTGACTCATTTCCTCCTCTAAAACCTTCCTTTTTTAGCCTTTCGCTCTGAAGTATTTAGTGTCTGTTTTGAGCTGCATGCTCCATGCCTTACTTAGGCAAACTCCTACATCAAAGCCCTGCAAGCCATGGTTTTGTACCATGGAAATCGTTTGTTTTCCCTGATAGTTTCAGTCCTGAGGGGCTGCCTTGGCTACTGACTGTGCTCGTCGGCAAATTGCTGCTTTGCTGTTGGAAATCGGGATGCAGACAATCGGCAAAGCAGCTGGTGAGCTGAGGCTGCCGCTGCTTATGCTAATTGCTGTTGTCTCCCTCTCAGCCCCGCTTCCCCCATCTGCCTGCATCCACCTGCCGTCTTTTCATCCCCTTTTACCCTGAGCAGGGATTACAGAGGCTCCTGTTTGGCTGAACAACCACAGAGCACCCGGACCCTGACTCTCTGTGCTCTCTGGTGCTGCAAAGGAGCAGGCAGTGTCCCCTGGTGCACGGGGGTGACCCCGGAGCTTTGGTGGTGGCTGATGGATGCTGCTGTACCAACACTGCCTGAAATACAGTGCCTTTTTCTCAGGGCTTGTGGAATATTGGCTCTGTGGTCTTGGCGTCGCAAGGATCAGCAAAGATAATTTTAGACAGGAACAGAAAGTCTCTGTAAACCTTACAGTCATAGCTATTTCGCTGGCAGAAAAAAGACCCACAAGGAGCCCATGGCTGTGCATTGCTGAAACATTCTGCTTAGCAGGTGTGCTGGAGTAAAAATTTAAAGGGAAATTTGGAGACAGGAGAATCTAAGGGTGATTTCCAGAAACTGCTGCATCCCTTTTCTGAGGAGGTGGTGCAGCAGACAGGATGCAGGAACCAGAACCTGGTATTTGGTCCTAAGCCCTATCCTATTCCATGGCGTGAGTCTGGACAAGCTGCATTTCCCCTTGGCATTAGTTTCCTGTTTTTGAAGTGTTAACTCTGTTCCTGCTTTTTCAGTGTTACAATTTGAGATTTAGTGCAGATCAGAGCTAGATGTTGCTTATCAATACTTCCTATTTTTACAGTAATGAAAAGGCTGTTCCTAAATTCCTACAGTTGAATGCCAGAACTCGTATTCCCTTTAATTTGCTGTCAACCTCCACAACTGCTGCAGGTTGCAATCCTTCTGACTTCTGCATGGTAAGAACTGCAGGCCATAAGCAACCAGAATAAAATTTGACCCTGCTTGCTGGTGTAAAACTGGGTGAATTTTATCAGCCTCATCAGAATTGGTCTGGATTGAGTGGGATGGGGAAGTTAGCTCAGTGCTTCATTACCCCCGAGGCATTTTCTCCACTAGAAAGACAAAGGAGGAAATAACACAAGAAGGCAGCTCAGCAGTGGAACAGCTTTATGTTAATTTAAGTAAGCAAGAATGTCATCAAGCTACTCTCCTACCTGGCTTATTTTTTTCCCCCTTTGGTTTTGTTGCCAGTAAAGTCTGCCTGTTGCCAGTAAAGCCACATAAAAAAATACTTTTTATGTGAGAATGAAATGCATCTTGCTCCAGAATCAGCTTAAGGGCTGGCCACTGCTCAAATCCTCAAAAGAGGCAATGTACAGAGCTTACAAATGATGTGTTTCCCTTGCATACACGGGGATTGGATCTTAAATCCCTGCCAGTCTGAGAAGGGAGGCTCGCCTTGAACCAGCGGGTAAAGCTGTAAGCAGCATCTCTGCCTGCATCACCCGAACGCTTTGCAGCATCCCTGGGATCGTGCTCCCGAGCTTTAGCCGTGAGGCAGGGCTGTGTGTGCAGTCCCTTCTCTAGAGGGGGAGGGCTGAGCCCAGGGAGGCTGCACGGCTCTCACAGCCTCGGGCAGGAAATTGGTGGCGAGCGTGATGAATTCTTCGCTGCCTTAGCAGGGTAACACCCGAGCCTTCGGGTCATCTCTGCTCTGCGCATGTAAGGAGATCACATCGTGCTGCTACACTGAATGCGGCACGACTGCAGGGGCTCCTTGGAGAATAAGCATTTGTGGCTTATGTGGGCTTTGTTCCAGGTGTGGAGGTGGTTGCTGCTGATGCCATTAGTAATTGCTATCTGCAATGTCATTAATAATTATTTTATTTCCTGAAGTTGTGAGCCCCCACTCTTCACAGTCTGTAACCCAGACAGAAGGTTGTTGTAGCAGTTTCATTTTCTTATGACAGGGTTTGTGCTCAGCTGCATCAGAATAATGAAACCTTTCGGAGGTGTGTTGCTCATGCAGGATGGCCCCTTGCTTTGGCTTGGGAACTGCAGGTCTGTCTGTGTTTGTCAGGGCTGTGGCCACTTACTGAACCTGTCTGGGTTTGGCTCTCTGGAATGGGGGGAGCTTGACTCCTGTTAAAATTGGGAGTTCATTTTATGGAGGGCTTCTGTGGATGAGATTAGATGGGAGGTGAATTAGCCCTACCCCATGTATAGGGCAAGGTGATGTACAGGCATAGGCTGGAAAATCCCCACCCCTAATCTGCTTACTGTCTAACCATAAGAAATGCATGGGGTAATGAAAAAGGAAGCAATGAGACATATTAGTCAGCATGATGGATGTTCATCAACAGCAGCCTTATAGCTGTGGAGGATTTGCTAGAGAGTAGTAAAACGCCCTTCAAAACTGTCAAAAGATAATTAAGGAGAATTGACTATGATTTCTGGGGAATGCTCTGGGAATTTAGGGTGGTTATGGGAGGCCTGAGTTGCAGAGGTGGGTCTGGAGAGGTAAGCACTCATTTCCCAACAGCGGCCATGGCTGCTGTGACACTGGAGAGAAGGCACAGCACTGGCAGTGCCTGTGGAGCACAACTGGGATGGACTGCAGGACAAATGTGCCCAGAGCCTGGGTCTGGATGGGTCTGAGTGCTATGGGAACTGGCTGTGCCAGCACTGATATGGGTAGGGCAGGGGAGAGCAAGCATATCAGTGGTTTTGCCTTCCAATACATCAGGTAGTCTCAAAAAGGGATTTGCTTTCCTGGTAAACCTGATCCTCTCATATGGGTGGAGAACACTTCTGCCACTACTGCCACTTGGGCTGTGCCAGGTGAGGTGGAGGAGTAGGAGGACATTGCAGAGAGACACACTGGGAAGGAAGAAGGTCTTGCTGTGTTTCCTGTGAGTGTGAGTGGATGGGAATCTCTGACAGTTTCCTTCACCTCTCTGCTATCTGTGTTGTGGACAGATTATGAATGGAGTCAAGAGTGGCTTGATAGCTGTATCTCTGCTCTGGCTGTATTTATAGCTCTGGGTTGACAGCTGGGTCATGGTGAGCTATATATACCTGCTGTGGTTGGTCTTGTCCAGGCAAGTGGCTGTGGCAAGTCTCCAGTGAAAATCAGTGTAGTGTGAATGGAGCATTCCTTTCCCACCACTCTCTTTAGATCTGTTCTGTGTGCCTCAATCTGTACTGGTGGCCTGTGCTCGGTGTGCTGGCTCTGTTCTGGCACACAGAGTGTAGAAAGGCTGGTTGCTGTGGGGGTATGGACCATCTGGGTGAGCCTGTGTATTCCCAGTCTTCAGCAAGCAGCATTCTCCTTCTGAGCCCTTGCATGGCCTGAGTGGCACAGCTCACATCTCTGCATGGGTGATCACCCAGCAAGCTGCACGTGGGTGCTGGGATGGAGCATGGTTACAGCAGCACTTCTGGAGGGAGCCAGGAAGCTCACTCAGCTTGCCAGTCGATGGTGTGTGGGCTGAATCTGGCCAGGCAGAGCAACTTCTTCCCTGAGCACACCCCCCTGTCATCCTTCCCTAGGGCTCTGACACTTCTGCTGCGTCAAAACCACTTGAATGTAACCAAAACACAACTCCTGGCCAATGTTTCCCCTGCCTGGTTGCCCATCACAGAAGTCTTTCTCCCAACATATGATGCTTTGTTCTTGCAGTGCTCACAAAGATACTCCTGACCTTCCCTCTAGCTCCTTGGGCTTCCAGCCTCATTTCCCCTCCTCTCCAGCATCCCGACTGTCTCAGGCCCAGATTCAGCATCAGCCTCGCCCCTTTGGGGTGGAATTGGCCGGGCAGCTGGGAGGTGTCCGGCTGGGGATGCCGGGGCAGAGCGAGGCTGTGTCTCCCCTTCTCCCAGCAGAGAGGCGCTGAGCGGAGGGCTGCTGTCCCAGAGCTGCTGCCCGCTGGTGACTGAAGGCACGGCACCATCTGGTGGCATGAAAGGAATTTGTCTGTAAGTCTGTCAGAGAGCAGTCCTGACTTTCTCAGCCTGATGCAAACTAGCAGTTTCAACTACTTTTTGTCTCCTTTTTATTTTCCCCTCTTCTTGCCTCCTCTCTTCTGAGGCTTTGAGTCCCTCTGTGGCTTTGCCCACCTGTCTGATGTTTATGTCTATCCCCAGATACTCTATTTCTTACAGAGACAAACTTGTCCAGCTCTGAGTCATTCCTGGATCATGGTGCAATTTCTCAGTCTGGGAAGAAGCCTTAGAGAGCTGCTGCTGGCCAAGGGCAGGCTGCTGCAGCCTGAGATGTGACAGCTCTGCTCCCCGTTTAGAGCTGTCCTGGGTCAGATCAGAAGTCTGTCTAACCTGGTGTCCTCTTCCTGGCAGGAGATACCTGGGAAGAAAGGCTGTGACCGTGTTCACAGGGGTCTTAGGATGAAGGAAGAGACAAAGATCTGACTCTATGTTTCAGAAGGCTTGATTTATTATTTTATTATATATATTACATTAAAACTACACTAAAAGAATAGAAGAAAAGGTTTCATCAGAAGGCTATCTAAGAATAGAACAGCAAAGAATGATAACAAAGGTTTGTGGCTCACCTCTCTGTCCAAGCCAGCTGGACTGTGATTGGCCATTAATTACAAACATCCAACATGGGCCAATCACAGATGCGCCTGTTGCATTCCACAGCAGCAGATAATCAATGTTTACATTTTGTTCCTGAGGCCTCTCAGCTTTTCAGGAGGAAAAATCCTAAGGAAAGGATTTTTCATGAAAGTTGTCTGTGACAAAAGGCAGTCATTTAGCAGCAGGAGATCACCTAGATGGTGTGCCAGCCTCCCATGTGCAGGCAGGAATCTCCTGAGTTTGGCATTGTGCCTCTCCTTTTGATAACCTTCTGTGGATTTCATCCTTTTTCTGGTTTTGGCTCATCACCACCTGAACCTGTAAAGACTCCTGGCATTTGCTACACCTGCTGGAGGTGCAGCTGGGCAGGACAGGACACCTCTGCCTTGGGCTGGGGGTATAAAGAGCTGTCCCAGGTTGCAGGAGCATTGTTCATCTGCGTGCTGGGGCTGCAGGGCAGAGCGCTAGCAAGGATTGGTGATATGTCACTGTTGCCTCTCTTTTCCAGGTCCCTTGGAAGCACTAGATATGCCAGGAGTGTCCAGATTGTGGGTCTGCTGATCTTCAGGCACAGAGCAGTGATGGCAGCTCAGAACCAGGTGTCAAGGTGGGTGTTAAGGAACAAACCCAGTATGTGAGCTGTGTGAGATGGGGTGGTTTGGTTCCTCCAGATCCCCCGAGACCCTCACTGTTTAAGGGCTGCTGGGCACTAGATTGGGACTGTTGCCTAAAAATCAGGTAGGAAAAAGTGGAGGCCTCTTTGTGAAAATCATGGCAGTTCAAGCTCTTTTTCACCCAAATTCCATTGGATTTTGGCTGGGTCTCCTTCTGGCTTGGGGTGTCATGAAACCTGGATGGGTGACAGTAATCTGGTTGCTGTTGGTTTTGTCATTAACCAAACACAGTACCTCCTGGCCTGTGAATGTGTGTCCCAGCACAGCTTGCATGCCTGGGCTGGAGGAAGGGATGCCAGGTGTGTGAGGAGGAGCTGGGAGTTGTGCTGGGCTCTGAAGCAGGCACCCCTGCACTAGACAGCATTGTGTTCAGTGTTCTGACTGCTCTCAGTGCACTGGGAGAGGGCAGCACAGGGCTGTGCTCCTGTTATCCAGAGTTCCATGTGAGCAGGGAAAAGATGGAGCCACTGCAAGTCCATCTTTGCAAATTCACGTTTTGCCACCAGGGAGCTCCCATTCCTCACACCAGTCCTATGGTGAGAAAACAGAGTCCAACATGGCAAAAAATTCCCTCGGTCTCCACCGGATCCCAGCTCTTTTGTAAGGGCTGGACTCTGTGGTGCTTGCTCTGGCTTTAAAAAAATATTATTTTAGTGCTTGGATGGGTTTTGCTCTTTCATTGCAGGTTTCTTAGGAATGGGAGAACATTGAGGCTGGGAATATTGAGGCTGAATGACAGAAAACACAGTGAGCAGGTGGAAATGTGGTGACAGCAATGCATTTTTCCTCACTCTGATGGTTTTGGACAGTCTTGATGGAATAGCGGAGCTGGAGAGGGTCTGCCTGCAGCCATGCCCTTGCTGCTAATTGACCTACAGAGAATAATGTGGCACTTGTACTTCTAGAAAGAGTGTTGACACATGCAGTAGGTTTAGTTTGGTACTAATTAGAATTTTTAATCACCAGTGATAGGACTTTTTCTGTTTGATTACAGGGTTGAAGCATTTACTCCCCCAGACAATGGAACTCTCACCTTTTCCATGCACTCTCCTGCCTTCCAATGCCTGGTTTCTTTCCTGCTCTTACCTGGCACTTTCACAAACACATATTTCAACCTCCCACATTCCTGCATTGCTGAGGAGACAAGTCTTTTACACTTGGAGGAAAAGATAATTGGTAGAGTTGAAATACAATTGGTATAATTGAATAATGATTAATTAATTAATAATTGGTGAAAAATTAGTAGTCAGAATACTGCAGTGAGTTTGGAAAAATGACTGTGCTCCCTTTTTGGGGGCTGGTGTGAATGATGTGAGGTTAGCTGTGGCAGAGTAATGTGTTCTCTATGTTCCTGCTAGATCACAGCAAGGGACATCAGAGTTTGGAACCAGAAAAGTATTTCCCAGCATGAGGATACCAAAGCAGTAGACCAAATTACTGGGGTAAGAAATGAATGTCCTTTCTTGGAGGTTCTTAAAAAGCAGCATAAAAAATGGTGTAATTCCTGCCCCTTTCCTCAGATAGTCTGTCACAGGACATCCTCAGCAAAGGTTTCTGTAGCACACAGACAGAAGGGTGGAAGGACATCTTTAGAGACCTCCCTGGTAAGTCTCCTCATCTTAGGCCTAGATTCTTTCCTGTCATGGATCCACAAAGGTTGTGTGCACTGTCTGCTGGGAACTGTCTCACACCATGCCAAGGAAGAGGAAAAAGTCCTTCAAAATCCAAGCAGTTCCCAGGAAAACAATTTTTCTCCAGGAAACCAAAGACACAGCTCTGGCACTTTTCAGTTCAATATGGCTTCCTTCTGACTCTGGCTGACTTTGCTGTCCAGGGAAGACAAGGGAAAATGTTTCAAGTTAGGGTGAGTTTAGGAATATGTTGGAAGAGCAGCATATGCTGGCATGCATTTGTGTGGGAATATCTATGGGTTAAAAAAAACCAAAGTTCTCCTAAAGTGTGAGAACTTGCTTCATCATTTATTTGCATGCTTCAACACTTGTGTTTTAATGAGGGCTTAGATATTTCATGTATTAGCCAGAACAAACACAGCAAAGGGCTCTTCTAAACTCTTGATGAAATCATTGAGGGGCTTTGTGCCTACCTGTGATTTTCCACTTATTTGAGTTTCCTTTGAGAAGTGAACCTAAAATCTGGCACTCATGGGCCCCATGTGACTTTGTGGTGTTCTTGGGAGCACTGCTTCTCCATAAAACAATGTCTTGATCCCATCCAAGCACAGATGTTTGTTTGTTTGTCTATGACAGGTATGGTATCAATGGTATTTGCTTGTTGAGCCATCCAAGTCATGCTTCAATGGAAATTCTTTAACAAAGTTAAAAATATTCATTGTAGTACACTGGCTCAGCAAATACTGCAGTAAAACCTTTGGAATAGAGACTAAATGACAGAAATTAGTGAGTTATGTGTGGAGGGGAAATGAAAAGCGTTTTTTATGGCATATTGCAGTGGTTACTAAGCTTTATGACTTTCTCAGCAGTCTCAGGATGTTGTATTTTTTTTTCCTTAAAAGCTGCTGGAAGAAAGACATTGCATAAGAAACTCCATTTTCTAATTTAAAAACAAAATTCTAACTCATGATTGCTTAGAAAAACATGAAAACATGAGCTGGATGTTCCAGATAAGATGTTGAAATCAAAACCAAGCAGGATGGAAATCTTGGTTCATAGTTTTATACTCCAGACAGCAAACAAACAGCCTTAGATTGGCTTAGAAATTCTGCAGTTTGGAAATGTATCAATGTCTGACTTTTGGGACCTGTCTGCAGGCATGAGGACACATGTGATTTTGGAATCAGAGCTTAGTCTCTTTTTTGTTAGACAATATTGACTTTCATAAAAAGTAAATACTTCTGCAAAATAAAAGACTTTTTAAAAAAAATATTTTTCTGGTGGGAGCACTTTTTTTTCCCAAACTTTCCTTAGCATTACTTGAGTCCATTTTTGTCTCTTGTTTTGTTCCCCAACTAATTTTATTCTATTCTGAGTTGAGAATTTCATCCTGAAACTTTTTTTGGTTCATTCTTCTTTCCTTCTGGACTTCAGTGTTTCTGTCTGGAGATTTCCATTTGCTTAGATTTTGATGTTGACCTCAGATTTGGTGTTTTGTTCCATCCCTCATTTTGTCTTTGTCACCATGTTCTTTGCTTTCCAGCTTTGTTTTGTACAATTCCACCTTGGGTGGTGGGTGGTGTTCTACCTGGATGTTGCCTTTTACCAGCTGAGCTTAGGATGTTTCCAAGTGGCTCAGTGCAGCACCCAATGTCACATTTGAGCTCATCTTCTCATGACTGGGAAAGCTGTTGCCTTGTTTTGTTTTCCCAGAGGAGATGACTGAATTTTTGGTGAAAGACATGCACAGTGCAGGAATTCACAGAGAGGGAATTACAGCTCTCCAAGCAGAACTGACCCTGAGGGTGTGTAGTGGCAAACTTTGTGGTTGCACTCCTGGTGATGCAGTGGAGTGGTGTAAAAGTAGCTGGAGGATGAAAAATATTCTCTCTATCCCCCACTGTGTTTAGACCTGCATCATCCATTGCTTAGGATATACAAAGTGCTATCCCTAGTGAGATTTTTCTTTCCCAGCTGTTTTTTGTTACTTTGTTAAGGTAAGATCTGCAGCTTTGGGCATCATATACATGAGATAGAAATCTCTTAACCGTAGAAAGGCTGGCTGGATCTTATTTATCAGTCTTTGTCTTCAGAGCCTAAGTGTATCTGTCATCTCCTAGTTTATCCTATAGTGGACCCCTGGCTGTCCAAGGCTTCAAGGTCATATGGATAATTAGCAGTCAAACACTTCCGTTCCATCTAATTCAGGCTTTTCCCAGTATTACTGACCTCATATGGCCCTGTCTGGGCTGGATGCAAGTCAAGGGCCAAACCATGCATTAAACCAGGTATGTCAGGCTGCCAGAAGGCAGAAGCAGGGGTAGAATCACTCCCCTTTTAAACCAACATTCCTTTGAGCCATACATCAGGTCATGCCTCAAAATACTTATCTGTGTTTGCCAGCCTTTAATAGGTGGTGAGCATACACATTTCAGAGGAAGTTGTTGGGTGGTATATGGAGATTAGAAGTGCCTGAGCACACAAAGAGAGAGAGGGAGGGAGTTAGAGGAGGCATGGCCAGCTCTTTAGAGATGTGTAGTGCTTGCTGGTCTCCAAAGCAACTCATTAGGCCTTTTCACAACACTAATTGCTGAGTTGCTACTTCAGATTCCTAAGTGAGGACTTAATAGAAAGCATGACCATAGAATGGGGCTGGTGGGACTCAGAATTCTTGCTGGAGCAAGTAGAAGGTGGAAGTTTGGAAGAAAAGGAGACTGCTTTTGCATGCACCCTGAGATGTGCGTGAATTCAAGGACTCAAATGGAAGGAGCCCAGTGAGAACACAAGAACAGCACTGAACTCTTGTCCAGGTGGGAAGGAAGCTTGGAAAAGAGCAGATGGCTCACTGGCTTTTGTCTCCTGGTAGCCCCCAGTGCACATGCATTTTTGGAGGTATATCCTAGAAGCATCCAGAAAAGTCAAGAAGAGACTTCCCAGATAAAGGAGAAATGTGGGTTCTGTGTTCCCTAGTTCTCCAACAGATGTCAAGGAGAGGTTTGGAAAACACTGGCCTTGCACAGTGGCAGACAGGACTGTGGCTGTGGGGATTTGCAAGCAATGTGACCTCACTTGTGACTCCAGATGCCTTTACAGAATTTGGCATCTCCCTGCTCTACTTCCCGTTCCATGTCTGGTTTGTCCTGACTCCTCTGCACTTGGCATTGGGATGTTGTGTTGCAAAGACACCCCACTGGAGAACATTTCTGCACTTCCTCACAGCCATGCCCTAGGTCAGTGTGTCGCTGGTTGACATGTTTCCTGATTTGTGTTTATTGCTGCAGAGCCACTGCTTCCTCCTGGCCTTGGCTGACACCACAATCTTCACTCCACATAAATAGAAGGCCTCTCTGGAACTGCCTGTGGGGTGGGCTTGCTCAGCCTGACCCTGCCAAGGGGGGACAATGAGTCTGTCTGAGCCACAGGGCTTTCTTATCCTACTGTAAGTGGCCACTTTCAACATCCAGGAGGGTTGCCTGACTGCTAAGGAGGCCAAGAAGGGAAAGAAGGCAATTTCCTGGCCATGCTGTGAATTTTAGCAGGAATACCTGGGATTTTGGGAGAGCAGAATGACAGACTTCCATTCAGTGGGACACTAGGGCAGTGGAGTTCCAAGGAGTGCTCCTTTGTCAGGCAGTCAGGGACTGAACTGGGAGGTTGGCCAGAGTTTTCATGGCTTGGGACAGAGAGGGAAAGGAGGCACTTGCCAGCTTAGGTGGAGTAGTCTACCTGCAAGAAAATGTGAGGTATCTTCAGTATTTTATAGGACTGGTCTGGCCCTAGAGGCCTTGCAGAGAAGCCAGAGTAAAAGGGCCAAAATATATGTGGTCTTGAAGGGCCTTGTCATCCTTTGCAGGGTAACTCTTCAGAACACTTTATGCCCCTTTGGAAGTCAGCACTGCTGCTGCTTTTTGATCTCACTTTTCTGGATAATCACTGGCATTGTCTGCTCAATGTATTATACAGCTACAATTTAATTTTTCTCTCTGAAAATTCCTGCTGAGAGAATTGGTGGGCTTAGGCAGGTATTCAGCTGTGTCAGTCTTCATGGGATGCCTTCTCTACAAAAAGGGCAAAGCCACAATTACAACTAAAGCCTCTTATTTCTTGTGTTTAATGGTATGTGCCTGGCAAGGATGGCAATGGAAAAGCAGCAATGTTCTTTTAAAATTGGTATTAGTGGGAACAGACACTTGGGGAGAGACAGATGAGAACTGCTTCCAGCCTGAAAGCAGCAGCTGCAGAAACAGAGGTTACTTGTTTTCCATGACTGGGATATGCCCAAGAGTCAGAAAATACATGATAGAACCTTTGGGTCCCAGGTCTCAGCCCTGCTAATAATTGCTTGAGAACCCTCTGTAAATAATTTAATTTCTTTCTTTCTGGCCTGGAACTCAGTTGAGAGCAACTGTTGGTTTACTTCTACTTGTTTTTGGTTTTGTTTTTTCTTCTTTTCAGAATCTCTAATCTCAGCTGTTTGGTGACTGCATGACTTCTGGAGTGCAGGACAATTTCACTACCTCAATTCAAGAGTGTGGGCTTCACAACAGAGAATGGCTTGTTGGGGAGACTGGTTGGGCTGTTCCCTTGAGCATGGGTGAGAGGGTTTTGGAGAAATGGCTTTCATGTGGGATCAGGGTCAGAGAGTTCTGCAGTGGCCCCTGTCTTCAGTGGGATCTCCCTTCTGCCACAGCCTTTACCTCACCCCAGCTCTGAGTCCACACAGTGACTGAGCTGGTTGGGCCCAGGTACAGAAGGGAGAAGAGCAAGGGGTCAGAGCTGGAGGCATCTCTGGACCCTGCCAGATTTGGAATTAGAAAGGGAGCAAAACAGGAGCAGCTTAGAGGCCTCTCATGATTCTTTGGCTGCTCTCTCAGCCTCCTCTGTTCTGTGGATTCCCAGCAAACCTCAACTTCTGCTTCATGCAAAGGGCTGTGCTTCCCCTGGTATTGCTTCTCTCACAGTGAGAATCCTTGTGCTCTTTCTTCCCCAAATCTTGTGCTTGGGAATGTCCAGTTACACAGTCATTGTGTCTTAAGGAGGCTGATTCACTGACCACCCACATGATTCCTGCCCTTGGCTGATGCTCACTTGGCTATAGAAACCCCCTTCGAAGGTCCCCAGTGTTGCTCACAATGAAGCAGATGGGAGTTTCTAAGTTGTCTCTTTAAGGACTTGTAGATGCAGGTGTTGGAGTCCCTGAGTTTCAGGCAGGTGAGGGACCATATAGATGTTTTCTGCATTTTTTCTGCAATGATCTCTACGATTGTAAGAGGTCTGCAACCTTCTTTTACTCTTCTAAAGCAGCCTGCCTGGTTTTCACCTGGATTAAAACACCCCTCAACCTTGTGCTGTGTCAACAAAGGAGCGAATTACCTCCAAACTTAAGACTGTTGAGGTGACCTTGAAATATTGGACCCTTTTACAGCCAAAATCCTTCAAAGTGGTAGGGAAGAGAGCCTGCATTCCTGACCATTATTAAAGTGGACATTGTTAATCACATGTGAGGTTGGATTATTGCATGCATGGAATGAGTCCTTGATGTTGATCATTCAGAAGTACATGAAATACAGTTTTCAGTTTATTAACAATGACCTCCTGGAGGGACTCTCCTCCTGTGGCTGAAAGAAAATATGCTGAGGGAAGAAATAAAGACTAATGAGATTAAATGAGAGGTATTATGGCATATTTTCAATCTCTTTCTCTGGATTCTGGGCCTTGAGTCAAATCTGGTTCAATGTTTTCAGCTATTTTGTGTGTTCTTGGACAAGAACCTTGCTTGTACTGGCTTTACAAGCCATCAGTTGTACTAGAAGTTCAATTAATGGCCATATTGACAGCTCCTCAAATTCACAGTTTACTTCTCTGAGAAGGATCAGATCTTCAAGAACAATGTAGAAAGATCCTACAGGACAGTCCTCACCCAGCATGACTTGACTTCAGTCCTGAGAACTCCAAATGATTTCTTGGGGTGTGGCATGTAAACACTGAACTCCTTGTCAGTGTCTGCAAATGCACCAGCCCAGAAGGAGGAAGCAGCTCTTTTAACCACTCTGAGTTTCAACTTATTGTATAGCAGGAATAGCAAGATCCAGGCAGAGAGACAAGCATCAGGAAGAGATGGATTTAGTGCACTGTCTTCCTGTCCACTGCTTTAGTTTTTCACCCAAGCAAAGTTCTATGCTGGAATTTGAAGGAAAAAGACGAGGTGTCTTTGTGAGTAGTTTAGATGAGCATTTTGGGGGAGAATTAATCCCTTTGTTGGCTTTTCCTGGGAAGCCAACAAAGGGGTCAGGAGATATGTCCTCATTGTTGAAAGATAAGGATAGCTAAAATGTTACTCCTGCTTCTGCTTGAAAGCATTACCCCACCCGAGAGACTGGCATTATGTGGCTGCCTGTATGTTGTGGAGCCCAGGACTGAAGTGCTGGGCTCTAAACCCTCCAGGCTTCTTCCTTTGTACTAACTGGGCACAGTGAGGCTTTTGCTTTGCTCAGCACAGCAGGACTTGTAGGTGGATAATGCTGCCTGATGCTGAAGTGGCTGTGATGTCCTTGTGATGACTGCCTCAAGGCATGCTCAGCTGCTCTCTATTTTCCCAGTGAAGTGCAGTCATGGTAATCAGGCCTTTTTGTTGTTGAGTGATTTCCTATGACTTAAAAAACTGGAGTCCTGAAGCTTAACAGCCGGCATCCAAGTGCCCTATGGAATACTTCAGCCTGACACCGAATGATTCAGAGTAACTGGAAAGAAAATACCAAGTGCCAATGTGGTTACTTAATCCCACACCCAGCTGCCTAACTTCATTCTGTCCTCTCTGATTTTGGAGGTCCCTGGCATTGGGAGAAAAGAAGGGCTGAATGCATAATGTCAGTGCATTATCCAGACTGCCTACAGAATCAGAAAGTAATGCTCAAACAGCTGAGTGGCATTTGGGCTTTTAAAAATCTCTAGGATACAGAAGCACACTGTAATAATTTTTATTCCCCTTTCTGCTCTCACCCAGGAAGGATTTTGTTTATTTGGTAGGTGTCTGTGTGTTTGTATGTGGATGGTTTTATTAGTTTACTCTTAGTCCAATAAGAAACCTATTTTGCATAATGAGTATCTCTGCATATGACATGCTGCTGTGCTGGTGCAGTGATGTATCCTCACAGCCTCATGGATTTAGTTTCCCCTCAGACATCTCACAATAAATAGCAGGGTTTTTTTCAGGTTCCAGCCCCTGGGATTCATGTGAACATATGGAAACTTTGTCATTCATTATACTACCTTATGATCTGGCAGCCAGTTTGACAGAGGAAAACTTGGAAATCTACCCTTAATTTATGATTGATGTATTTTAAAAAGGAGCCAAGAAGCAGATTGAAAAGGCATCTAGAGTGTATTAGGTTTGAGATATTTCAAAGGTAATCTCCTACCTGTAGGGAGCGTGATTATTTTTCTCGTTCTGAGGTTTGCTATCTCATTACTGAGTGATGACGACAAAAGTCCTTGTTCCTCCATGTGAGAGCCATGCAGAGATTAGAGCTCTGCAGGCTGTGCTTTGCAGCCCTGCAGGAACCAGCCAAAGGAAGGCTGTTATCTTTAGACAAATGCAGATAGCAGGCCTGGAGGGGAGGTGCTCAGATAAAGAGTGAGGGGCTGCCACAATGGAGATTTTTCTGGGAAGTTCAACCAAACTCTGCAAGTGTGTTCAGAGAATTGCCCTGTGTACACGTTAGGAATTGCCAAAGGGAGAACAGGTGCCAAAGGCTGTGGAGTTTCCTTCACTGGAAATACTCAAGAACAGTCTGGACACGGTCCTGTGCCATGTGCTCTGGATGACCCTGCTTGAACAGAGACCTCCTGGACCCACTGGTTCCTTCCAAGCTGACCCATCCTGGGATTCTGAGCTGTGGTCCACCAACACCACAGCACTGTGGCTGAGCTCTTAGCAACGAGACACCTGATCGTGCAGCTATTCCTACAGGAGCTGGACACAACTCCTCAATAAACTGCAGTGAAATGAAAGCTTCCTTGTCCTTGCCCTGTTGTCATGTTCATCAAAGAATTATTTGCCAGCTGGGAATTTGAGAAGGAATTTTATTTTTTCAAGAGTCACAATTTTATTTTTTCTCCTTATGTTTACACATTTTAATTATTCCTGTTCAGATTAATCTAGTGCATTTGGTCTGTTTTTTACAGACATATCTTACATAAGATTGCTGGGAGAATACTGTGCAAGTCTTTGTGAACAGCTCCACTGGTAAGTGCTGCCCTCCATAGCGGTGTGACCCATTCTTTGCTATTCCCTCCACTCTCTTAAGATTTCTTCTTAAGGCTTGTGCTGGTCACATTTTACAGCTCTGTGTCATCCACTGTGTTGGGTGCAGTGATCTGCTGTGGGTTTCTGTCTCCTTGCTTGGATGACTGAAATTTTTTTAACTGGAGAGGACTGACAGCAGCTACTGGATACAAAGCAGTTGCCTCACTCACAAATAACCACTTCTTTGACTAAAAATACTGATCTGAAAGTGAGTCTTTACTTGTGCACTTGAGCTTGCTGAAACCTGAAGGATTGATAACTATAAATCTGGCCTGCAGCATGGCCTGTAGATTAACTGTATGTTAATTAAATTATGATCATCGATGCAGTAAACTTATTTATGTGTGCCAATCATACATACTCTTCTGCAAGGCCCTTTCACGTTTTGGAGTGGCCTGGTGTTTTTTCTGGGTGTGCATGCATAGAGCAGCAAGTGAGCCACTGGTGAGGCGAATTTTGAGGTTATTCACAATTTCACTTCCTTCTTGAGGGAAAAGTCTAAATGGCCAAGTATCCCAGTTTGTCTGGTATGGGTGACTGGTTTTGTTTGCAAGCTACCTTGATGATTCTTCTCTTGAAATTGTTAAACACAGTAGGTATCCCTGCCCCTTCCCATGCTTCAAATCCAACAAGCACAATGTAGAAAAGAGTTTAAATCCTTCCTAATGAGAAGCAGTGAGGAATCCTGCTGGCAAGTCAGCCCCTTGAGAACAGGCTGTTCTCAGCACTCAAATGTTTCATAGATTCAAGTCTTGCTTCCCCATTCCCTGCAATAAAGCCTTAACCAGGCAGAGTTTTCTGCTCTGAAATGCTGGGCAGGCAGGAACTGCAACCACTTCAAAGCTTAAAACAGAGGTTGTACCTCTGGTTGTATATGGGGATTGTGGAAATGTCCAGGCTATGCACCATTGATTTGTCTTTCAATAAGAAATCTTTCAGTTGAGAGCACAACAGTTGTCTCCTAAAAACAAAACAACAAAATCAAACAAAATAATCAAACTTCCCCAACCCCAGGATGAAAAAAACAAAGCAACTGCATGTCTGTAAAGCAGTCTGGCATCTGGCTTGGCTCTGCTGGCATCACAGCAGAGGAGCTGACTTGAACCAAGGAAAACTTGAGCTCCTGGATGGCCTTTTAATTGTTTTTTCTTGCAAGGATTAGAGATTTGTAGTCTAGCTCTTGAAAAGGGGCTTCCACATAAATATGTAGTTAAAGTGTGACACCATGCTGAGTGAACACTCAAATTTGTGCTATGCCCTGAAGCCCTTGGACTTGGAAGTAGTGAAGTTACACTACCAGCTGCTGCTGAGGGAGGGGAGAAATTATTTGATTTATGGAGAGAACAAGAGTGGTGTGACTGTGAACCAGCTCTGTGAACCATTCTGCATGGACATAGTGCTACTGATTTCCCTTCAGGGCTTCCAGGGATCTGCAAAGTCTCAGAGTATACAGGGATACTCTTTGTATCCCAGCCTAGTGTCTAGCAGGCTGCTGGAGGGGCAGTTTCTGCACAGCACACAAACATACACTTCATTTAAGGTTTCTTAGTAATGTGAAGTCACTGGTATTCCTCAGAAGCTAAGCTCAAACATGCACTCTGCGCTTTGGGTTGGATTGGAGACCAAGGACAGAACTCATTTTCTTGTCAGCTCTGGGAAACAATTCCTGGGGAAGAAAAAAACATGTAATAAGAACTAATGACCAAAAATCTCACACAGCAAAGCTATTTCTCCTGCAGGCTGAGGCAAATACATAAGACGAAGAATACAGGGAAAAGAGAATGGCCAAACTATTCTTAGTAAATACAAGCTATATGTAGCCATCAAAGGCACCAGATTGCAGAAAATCTCTGGTGATAATTTTGAATATATGGTATTGCTGTGCTGGTATTTATATTTCTCAGAGTAAAAAAAGGTTTCTGCTGCAGAGGGATTTTTTGCTAAAATCCCAAGTGCACCAGTACTTCACTTAAACCAGCAGCCACTTTCAGCACTGTGGGTTCACTGTTTCAGTTGCACAATCTGACCATAATTGATTGCATGCAGTTATTTGAAATGCAGCTTTTCCTGCTGCCAATTACTTTGTTTTCTGCCTGTGTGTAAACAACAAACCTCCCCTCATGGGCATAAGGGCAGATTAACTGCAGTAATTACTAAGCAGATGTCTGGAAGTGAATACGCATTTCTTACAGGCAGATTATCTTCTGCACTAGCAGAAGGGAAAGGGATTCAAAGCAGGTGCTGCTGTCACCCCAAAGTGATGTGAGCAGCCTGGGGCTCAGCAGAGGGCTGTGTAAGTCCTGACTTGTCTGCAGGGTGATAATCATTGACCTACTTGAGATCAGTGCTGGGACATGTTTGGCATTCAATTCCTAAAAGTGACCACCAGTGAGTGAACAGCCCTCAGTGCTACCTGCACTTCTTTTCTGTTAATTTTTTTTTCTGCTCCCAAGAAATCCAAGGCCTTCGAGGGCTCAACACCCAGATTTGAGAGCCAGTGTTTCCCAATAGCTCTATTCCCACTGAATTGTCCAAAAGGTGCACTCAGCACTAAGTGCTAAGCTTATTTAGAAGTCTTTGAACTTGAGAGGGGGGTCTTTACTAATCCAGTTGTACTGCCAGCACAGAAATATGTTCAGAGCAGCCCTTTGGTGTCCTTGAAGCTTCTCCTGGAATTTACTGTTTTTCAGCTGAGCAAACACCTTGCAGCCTATCTAGAAAAGCCACTTCTGGCTTTTGGCTTGTGGCAAGAGCTTGCCAGTATGTGAAGGTGTTTGTACATCCAGAAGAGATGTGGCTGTGTCCTATTTCATCGGGCACTTCAAATTAATTATCTTTTGAAGCTGAGAGACAAGACACAGACCTGGTTTTCTTTGGATGGACAAGTCATGGCATTGCCTCCATTCCTCTCCTGCAAAAGAACGCCTCTGCATGCCACAGCAGGGAGTGGTGACCGTGAGTCTCAGAGGCAGGCAGAGACTTTCTCCCACCAAAACTGAATAAGCTGATGTGGGATGGGTTGGTTTCCATAAGTAGAAGACACTCTTCTACTGCAGTGAAATAGTTTTGCCTTTGGTATTGAATCACTCTCAGACCCATCTCATAAACTGCTGACTGCCTTGCTCAAGAGGCCTTTTTTTTGTGAGCCCCTGGGACTCGTGATCAAATGCAAACCCTGCAATTGGTTCTGGCAGCCAGTTTGACAGAGGAAAACTTGGAAATCTACCCTTAATTTATGATTGAGGTATTTTAAAAAGGAGCCAAAATGCAGATTAAAAGGCCATTTAGAGTGTATTGGGTTTGAGATATTTCAACGGTAATCTCCTACCTGTAGGGAGCATGATTATTTTTCTCGTTCTGAGGTTTGCTATCTCATTACTGAGTGATGACGACAAAAGCCCTTGTTCCTCCATGTGAGAGCCATGCAGAGATTAGAGCCCTGCAGGAACCAGCCAAAGGAAGGCTGTTATCTTTAGACAAATGCAGATAGCAGGCCTGGAGGGGAGGTGCTCAGATAAAGAGTGAGGGGCTGCCACAATGGAGATTTTTCTGGGAAGTTCAACCAAACTCTGCAAGTGTGTACACGTTAGGAATTGCAAAGTGGAGAAATTGACACATTTAAAGAACTCTTTCCATTAAGAACACAAGCCCCCTGGTTTATTTTTGTGCCATGAAAACTAGCCTGGGCACATGGCCCACAGCAAGTCTACCCATTGATGTTGCCATCCAACTTCCATCTGCCATTTCTGTTGTCCCTGTCTTTATGGGCTTGATCCTACAAATCTTTTCAATGAATTCAATGGGGCATTTTATCTTTCAGTCCCACAGACACAGAGGTGTCCATATAACTCTCCAGCTGCACAGTGGCCTGGCTGACTGCACTTTACAGGATCTCTGTGCCCATACAGAAGCTTTGGCTGGAGGCTACAGAACATTTATTTGAAGGATTTTCTGCACATATTGCAACAGTTACAGTTGTAAAAGTGAAATTTTCATGTTTGACACCTATATTTTAGAATGGTGAAAGACATATGAGGGATGTCAAGAGAAAGGGCAAGGGGTGTAGCAGTTATCTGGAGAAATTAGTAAGCCTGGTATCATAAAAAGCTCACCAGTCCTGAGTGAAATTGAATCATAGACAAAAAGGCAGATGAAAATGTGTTGGATATTGCTCAAATATCAACCACAAAAGAAGATGTTAAACTACTATTTTTCTAGTTATACTGACGGCACACAGTATTACAAACTTTTGCAATGATATCATGAGTCTTCTGCTGCTTGGTAAGTTCTTTAATTACCGGCTTCTTTGTTTAACTGGTTATTAGTGAATTTCTGTTTTATATTTTTAAAAAAAGCATCTCTGAAAGAGCAAGATTGTTGCACCCTGCAGAAACAAATGGACAAAATGCAGCTTTATTTCATGAACCAGGTGCCCTTTATTCATCAGAACATAATTTTTTTGCCAAGCCTTTTTTTCTCCTCATAATTGCTTTGTTTCAAGTCCTGATTTCCTGGGGTTTGGACTGTCAATAGCCAACAAACGCAGCTTGTTTGTGTTTGGGTGTCTGCAGGTGATTTTGGCGGTGTTCATTCTGGGGTTCCTGCAGCCTGCTCTAATGGAAGGTATCCCTGTCCATGGTTGGAGTGAAATGATCTCTGAGGTCCCTTCCAGCCCAAGCCATTCTATGATTATTTCTCTTGCTACAAGAATGACCCCAATGTCCTGTTAGTGTTGATAGCTCAGCTTGTTGCAAACTGCAGGGATTTTTCCATGCTGGATATAGCTGGCATGAAGGCATATTCCAGTCAGCAGACAAGCCCTTTCCATCACAAGGCAAGCTGCGGATATTCAGGTGCAAAACCTCCTCCTCCTCTTTTAGCCTAACAATTCCATGAGGCATTATATCTCACTAGAGCTGGCTCCCTCATGCTACATAAAGACCTGTCTTTCCAAACTTAGGGCTCCTGATGGGACGAGGGAGATAATGTTGGTATTTAGGGAGCAGACGGGAAGCGGAGCCGTCTGTCTGGGAAGCCGTCCCGGCCCCTCGAAGCGTAGGTGAGGCAGCACCAGCTGCGGAGGCCGAGGTAGGAAATTACTCAAGGTGTTGTGCGCTGGCAACAAAACACCGGTAGCTTAAAATGCTCTGTGGCTTTTATTTTCCCTTCGCAGCAGAAGGAAATAAGCACAAGAATAACCCACGAGGAGGCAGAGTCTGGGAAAAGCCTCCAGCTTGCCGTGCGGGAAAGCAGCAGCAGCAGCAGCAGCAGCAGCAGCAGCATCATCATCATTATCATCCACCTTGCGCCCCCGCTCCCCGACCCTGCGGAAGCCCTCGGCCAACGCCGGCGGGACCGGGGGCTCCCGGCCGGGGCGGGGCGGGCCGGGGCTCAGCCCAAAACATCGCCGGGCCCGCCCCGCCCCGCGGCTTTAAAATGGCGGCGGCCGTGAGGGGGAGCTGGTAGAACGCAGCTATGGCGGCCGATCGGGTGTCTGTGGCTGTGCTGCTGGCGGCGGCCCTGCTCTTCTTCGCCGGCGTCGTGCGGGGCGCCGGGCTCCGCCCGCGGCTGCTGGGCGCCCCGCAGCCTATCGAGGACCCCGAGAACGATGAAGGGCTGGAGCGGGCTCTGCAGTTCGCCATGACGGCGTACAACAGGGCCAGCAACGACATGTACACCAGCCGGGTGGTGCGAATCATCAGCGCCCAGAAACAGGTGAGACACCGGGGGCGACACTCTCTGTTATGGGGTTGGGAGTGAGGTCGGCCGGATTCCTGTGCAGAAAGGGCAGAGCGCTAGCACGGGAGCCTCTGCAAGCTGTCGGTTTTTTCCCCACAAAAGGTGGATAAAAGCTCTATTTTTATATCCTGGCTTCTCATAGTCTGGGTGACCTTGAATGCTGCGCGCTGTCGAAGGAGCCAGTGGCTTTACTGCGCTGCTCCTGGGTTAACACATGTCTCTGTTTATTGCTGCTTTGTGGGACTTGTTTACTTGGATTTGGTTTCCTGTTCCTAAGGAGGTGCCAAGTGCCTCTTTGGTGGAGGTTGCCACATCCAATTCCCTGTGTGCTTTCACAGTCTGTTTTCCATCATGTAACAGGATCGCTGCCTGCCTTCCTGCCAGGCTTCTCTCGGCAGAGAGCCCTTCCTTCCCCGTGTGCTGTGAGTAAAGCCGCCTCGCCTGCTTGTCTTGTTGCAGGTCGTGGCTGGAGTCAAGTACATAATGGAAGTGGAGATTGCCCGGACAACCTGCACAAAGCCAGCAACTGATATCCAGCACTGTGCTTTCCACGAGGAGCCCCAGATGGCCAAGGTAGGCTCCAGGGCACAGCCTGCTGACCCCCACCCTTCCCCTTTTCCAGCCCTGTCCCACTGGCTTCATACAGATGGCTGTGGTCAGTTCCCTTGTCTGCCTCAGCCAACATCAGAGACTTTATGCCTTTATGCTTAACAAGGCAAAGCAAGCTGTGCCCTTGCAGAACTTGTCTTGCCAGGTGATGTCAGAGAAGGCAGGGCCTTTTGGCTGTTTTTTAATGATGCTTGGGCTGGAGCAGTGCATGTGTCTCAGTCCTCTTAAGAAGCAGTCGTAGTCTGGATCAGATGGGTATGTGGAGGAAACTGTGTCAGGCCTACCTCCTGACTCTCAGTCCAGGGTCTTCAGAATTCTCATCTCTTCTTTCCCATGGTGATGTAAACATGCTGGGCATGCTTTCCTGTGGGACTTGTATTGCTGTGAATAGAGCTTTGGCCAAAACACTGCCCAAAACAAGCTCATCTCCCCATCTCCCTGTGTCCACCAAGCAGTTACACAGGCCTTTTGTAATGAGTACTTGAGCTTTTTGGGTGGGAGCACCAAACGTGTCTGCCTTCATCTGGCCTGAGGTTTTCCACAGTGCCTCATTCCTTCTGTTGATGGCAGCAACAGGGATGTATGTGCCCTTTGTTCTTGCATGTGTGAGAGGTGTAGCTGCACGTAAGAGAAGCACAAAACTGATGTGTGCCATTATGGAAACTGTCACAGGTGGCTTAACTGTGCCTGTGGGCTTATGTTTGAGTATTAACAATGCTGAAAGCTTTCCTGTGTGAGTGGATAAAGGAGATAACCTGATTGACAGCAGTGCTGACTGCTCAGCTTTATTTCTGAGGGTTTATTTAAGAGATGTGACTTGCTCTGAGCACAGGAGTGCTGCTCAGAATACTTGTCTGGAGAGTGCAAATGTAGAGAGCCACAGGAGTGAAGAACAGTTGTAAATGGCACTTATTTTCCTAACTACTTTTTTCTTTCTTTCCCTAGCACACCATCTGCAACTTTGTGGTGTTGAATGTTCCTTGGAGAAACCAAGTGGAGCTGCTGGAGAGCAAGTGCCAGTAAGCCTACCTAGATTCCAGCAGAGCCCAGCAGCCAGTGGTTCACATTGAAAAGAAAAAGGCAATAACACAAATGGAGATGGGCTTTATCAAAGCCTGTGACCTGGCTACTGATGTATGCTTGTGCTATGCAAATTAAACCATGTAACTTCACTTTTAAAGCACAGTATGATCTCAACTTTTTCTTCTTTGGAATGACTATTTTAGAGCAGCTGTTTTGGTCTTCTACAGCTTTCCCAATGAATTCACTCCAGTATCAGAATTCTTACTAAAACCTCTTGGTATCCATGTTAAGTGACTACTGTAAACATAAAAACTTAATTAATAATTGCCATGATGTGTGGTTTTCTTTGATCTTCTGCTGTCTGGGAGGGAGGGTTTGCTTTTAGTTCTCACCTGAGAATGGGATGAGAAGGAATATTGGGTCCTGATCACAGAGGAGACAAACCATCCCTGCTTGTACCTTAGCCTGGCCTCCAGTTTTGCGTAAAAGATGGAAGCTTAGCTGTTTTCACTGGAGAAACTCTGCTTTGGAGAACTCCTGATCTTGGGAAGATTGGCTGGAGCTGTAATGATTTTGGGTGCTGGCTGCTGTACTGCTCTAAGGCTGTGAGGAAGGAGGAGGCTCCCCTTGATAAAATTGCATTTTCAGGTAGTAGGGAAAGTGCCAGGTCAAGAGAAAGTCCTGGGACTGGGTGAAGGTGCTGAGGTGAACAATGGAGATACTACTTTTTTTTTTTTTTCCCAGTCCTGATTAAGTAGGAAATGCTCTATCTTGTGTTTTTGCTTTTCTATATTTCAAAGTAAAAAATACATTCCAAATTCTTCTTGGTGTGAATCTTACCCATGGATACAGTGAGTCCAGCTTGTGGGTTGTTCCCCCTAAGGGAAATGCCACTTCCCATCATTTGTTAAGGTTTGCCAAGCTTGCAGTGATCATTAGGTAACACCTTGGTTGATGTTGTTGGGAGGATGAGCTGGTTGCCTGACACCAAATATCTACACCTGGGTTGTGCTCAGATCCAATAGGAATAAATCCCTCTTTTCCTTCCTTGTCACCCAGTTCTTAGTGCCCTGCATGAAGGTGGCCTGGTTTTTCTTGGGAGCCAGGTCAGTGACTCTGCACATTTCCCTCTGCTGACCCTGGAACTGCTGGGTCAGGCTGCTCAGGTGCCCTCAGGTGTCCTTCTCAGTCTCCTCAGTTCATACATGGTTATTTCCTGGCTTCCATCTGCACAAGCATAAGGCAGCGGTGAAGGGATTCCCTCATGCTTTGGGTGAGTTTGCCTCTGTTAATCTTCTGTCCTCTTGGCTTGAGGGTGGGTAATTGCACAGGTCTCCTTCAAAGAGGGTCTAGGCTGGAAGGGAAGGTGCAGATAGACAAAAAGAGGCATTTCCAGCAATTTGTTGTATTTATTGTTCAACAGCTCGTGAAAAAAAGTGGCTGTGCCAGAGAAGATGAGAGTTTTAGTGTTAGGAGCTCCTGAATCTGGAGGTGCTGCATTTTCCTGTTGAAATGCCAGTGACTAAGGGCATGAATGAATGGCACAGATTACCCCAGCTCACAGACTGCTGAGTGTCAGCCTTGGTGATTATCCCACCTGGAGAAGTGCCAAAAAGAGCCTGACCTAATTTAAACACCTTCCGCTGTGGGCTGTGTTGCTTTGCATTTGCAGCAGCCTAA
Source organism: Zonotrichia leucophrys gambelii (assembly GCF_028769735.1). Classification (NCBI taxonomy): domain Eukaryota; kingdom Metazoa; phylum Chordata; class Aves; order Passeriformes; family Passerellidae; genus Zonotrichia; species Zonotrichia leucophrys. Next base: position 96,561,570 of record NC_088172.1, read on the forward strand.
GAGCATTAGTGGAAGTTCCCCTGCCAAGAGCATTTTGCTTCTCAGGTCTTTTTACTTGGCTGGCTGGCAGTGACTGGGCCAGCTGAACACTGAGCCCTCATTTTTTAGCTGTATTCTCTGCCTGACTATTTAAAATGTTGCTGTCAGATATGAGCAGGTGACCAGGGAAGTGCTTGTTTCGTGTAGTTGCTTTACTTTGCATCTCATACATCAATTCTGGGGATATTCTTCCTGAAACTCAGTAGGGTCAGAGCTTTGCTGCTGCTACAGCTCAAGAACTCAAGGTTTTTTCCTGGCTCTGGTTCTCAGGGACAGATTTAGGGCCAACCATGTGAGCAGTGTAGCTCTCCTTAGCAGTGCTTGCCCTTGCAGACCTGTGCTCACATGGACTTGTGGTCCTGGCTCATTGTTTCCTGTTTATGCTGATCCCTGGGTTGTTGCCCTTCAGGGTTTTTCTGAATCTTGAAATTGTATCAGCACTCCTTCCAGGTATGGACACTTCCCTGTGCACACAGCTGAAATGGCAATTTCCTGCAATTATGGAGGGAAATGACCACGTGAGGATTTGGCTCACCCTGCAGCCTCAGTCTGGGCCACCCAGTGGTGTTGCTGATGTGAATGCACTCATTCACATCAGGTGTATCCTTAGCCTAAGGCATGGAGACCTCTCAGGGGGTGTTTAAACATGCTTGGCTATTTGTGTTCATTGTTAGCATGCAGTGCCTTAGAATCCCTAGTGTGAATCCCTCAGAAGGTCAAATTTACCAATCAAATACACAACCAGTTTTGAATCTTAGTGCCTTGTCTCTTGCCACAGGATAGGGAAGACTTCATGTCCCATTCCTTGTAGGATCCAATGGTCACCGGAAGATCATTTCTGCAGGGCTGAGTAGGAAAGTGTCCTAAATTTCATCACTGGCAATGCTGAGCCTTTCCATGCTCAGCTTTAGTGGTGGCCTGCAGATGAGAAGGTGGGAGGACAGGTGCCTGTTTCTCCTCTCTGGGCAGCATCATCCCAGCTGGGCAAGGAAGGGTGAGGAGGAGGACTCTTCCTGAGAAGAGCAGCAAACCTGCAGGCTCATGGTGCAAATCCCCTGTGTCTCCCTGCTGACCCTCTGGCATGAATCACAGCTTACTGGGACAGCAGACCTTGGGGCAGGACCCAGGGCTTGAGGTGACACATGCTGAAACCTCTCCTCTGTATCATCACTCTCTCACAGGGCATTGCCCAACCTCCCTGAGCTGGTGGGCTCCTGCTGGTGGGATTTTGCAGCAGGGAGAAGAAGAAAAGGAGAAGCTCAGCTGCTCATCCCCATGTTAAGCTGGGGCGTGTGCTGGACACTAATTTTAAGCTTTCTGGAGGGAGATGTGGGTGTGTGTTAGCACAGGGCTGATGATGGGGAAAACCTTTCCCTGTTTCCAGCTGGAGAAGATTCCCCAGTGGCTCATGATGCCCTCAGTGTACCATGCCTTGCAGGGAGGCACTGTCCTCCCTTCCCCATGAGCTGAGAAACTTCATAACTTGTGCCCTGCTAACTCCAGCACTTTTCAGCATCTAGCTGCAGAAGAAATTTGGACTCAGGTCATGGAATGGATTTTATATCTTTGGTATAAAAGCTAGCAAAAGAAGAGCTGTTTCAGTGAAACAGCAATGCTTACACTAAGCATGCCCCTCTCCTTTATCCTAGGTGGTGTCTCCATCTGTAGAGGTGAGTAGTGGGATATTTTGCCTTCTTGTGGGGCCAAGGAGGGAAGCCTTGGCATTCCTGGAGGAAAATTACCATCCCCAAGTGCCAGGACTGGCTAAAAAAGCAGGAGGAGGCTGGAGAAAAGCTTGGCTGGGCTTTAAGGGTGACTTTGGTTCACAAATGCAGCTATGCAGTTCCAGAGCCAGTGGGACAGATGCTCTTCAGACACCACATTCAGCTCCCTTGGGTGGCATTGGATGCACCAAACTCCATCTGGGCAGAGTCACAGCTAGGTGAGCTTGGGGGATCCCAGAGCTGGTTGCAGAAGGGGTATGTGGGAACTTTTCAGGAGCAGGCTTCTCTCAAGACAAGCCATGACCTATAAAATGAAATTAGTTTTGGGTCTCTGAGCATGGCTGGGCTGGGCAGGTTGGCTAATTACACTGACCTTCCCTTGGTGAAACCCATGGGACTGGTTAAGATGACTACAGATTTTTAATTACCTCCTTTTCCTTGCTGAGCAGCAGGTCTTTTCACTGCTTTCTGTGTTAGCCAGATAACATAGATGGAAATGTTTTTCCTATTTAATCTGACATTTTCAGTGTCTGCTGCACACCCCAGATGGTTCAGTGGAAATGATTTCTTCTGTGAGATGTTGAAAGAGTAATGAAACATGATGTTTCTACAGCTCTGACACGCTTTTTGCCCAGCTGCTTGCATGAACAAAACTGTCTGGGATCTCAGTTTGATAGGAAATTGGAGAACTGACAAGAAACTTACTTGCTCTGTGATCTTGTAAACTACTTCCCAAATGTAGGAAATGCTTCTTGCAGATGCTTGTGCTAGGAAAGCAAGGAATTCAGATATTAGAGGATAAGGAGTCTGGAAGGTCCGATTCACCAGGGAGGAGACCTGCTGGAAACCAAATTTTTCACCTGGTCACAGAGAGTGTCAGCTTAGTGCTAACTGCAGAGCTTCTCAGCTGATAATGGGAGGAAAAATGCCTGACAGGTTTTCAGGTGCTCCACCAAGCATCCTCCATCTATCAACAGAGCCAGTTTGATTGGAAGTAGTGAGAGTGAGCAGTGAGTGTGAAATTAAACATTGGCCCCAGACTGACATGTTTTGGTCACGTTCCACTGGACTTGGTCTGAAATACACAGGCAGGCAAGGTTTATGTATTTAGTTTTACTTTTACAAGATTTTTATTTTTATAGAGAATGTTGAGGGAACCCTTACTATTGGGGAAGATGTTGTGTGATGGCATCTGAAACCAGCACTTAAGCTGCAGATGTGACCAGATGTCCCTCTAGGCTGCTCCTCCCTAAGTTTAATCATTAGTATCTGCATTTTACTGAGGCATTTGTATTGTCTTGTGGAAGATACAGTTTCACAAGCCTTCCTGAACCTTAGATGTCTGACAATCCCACTTGTGCCTCCCAGGACTGGAAGAGAGAAAAAGGCACTACTGCTGCACATGGTATTGCTAGCAGGGAAGAGCAGGGCAAGCAACAGTATTGGATGAATTTCCAGCATGGAAAAGTGCTCCCTGGATCCCCCAGACACCAGGGACCAAGTCAAGCCTTCCTTTCTCAACGCTTGTAGCCTCATACATGTAACATAAAATCTTTCCACAGGGGGTCAGCATCTTACAGGAGATGCACAGGAATGGAGGACAAGCCGGTTTCTTACCCTCTGCCAAAGGAAGGCAGCCCCAAGCATCTGCCACAGCCCTGATCCTTATCCCAGCAGGTCCATCTGCTTCTGAGTGTCTGCTGGAGGGAGGTCTGATCCAGCCTGCTCTGATCACCTGGGCAGAAGGACACTAGAGGGGACAGATCAGTGTCCCCTGGTCAGGCAGGGGGACTGAGGGAGGGACTGCATCAATCCTCCCCTCAGAATCCTGGATGTCCACAAGATGAGTATCTTGCAGGATCAGCACCTGTTTTTGCAGCTCTTTGCCTGGGCATTTCCACTGCCAACAGACACCTCTCAGTGTGTCCAGGTGTTATGCAAACTGAAGGAAGTTTAATTTAACTCCATCCTCTTGTCCTTCTTCTGAAGAGAATTGTTTGTTGTAAGTGCAATGAGCAAACCCAAATGTGTCTGCCCCTAGGTGGAGGAGTGTTGACAATGTTCTCTGAGATCATGATAAAGATTGCTTTTGTTGCTATGGGATTTCTATTCTGTAATAGAAAATGTGTTTTTCTCAATAGCTCAGATGTGATGGAAACATTTGGAGAGCTTCTGTCAGTCATGTCCCTGCAAACAGAAACCCTGAGGCCGTGTAAGCAAGTGTGGGAATTGGGATATTGAAATATGAGCATCCTTGACCACTAATCCTTTGTACCTGGCAGGTGCCTGGAGAAGCAGTCTAACGCAGAGACTGACAAATTGTATTTGTGGCTGCTACAAATTTTATACAGGTACTAACATAAATGTGTGAAAGGAAGGGCTGTGAACTTTCCTGAGCTGTGCTGAAAATGTTACACAGAAGATATCTCCTTACATTTAGCTCTTTGGGAAAACTAGGATCAGATAGAAAAATATTAACTTATTTTGCTGAAATACTCAGCTATTTTTCAGTATGCTGCTATGAGAAAAGAAGCAGAATCTGGATGTTATAATAGATTAGGGACTGATTAATTTAGTGACTCTTCACATCTCCGGTCTAATTGAAATGCAACCTATTGTGCTTTTGTAGAACTTTGCATGGCTTCTTCAAAAACAGCTGCTGACACATGCTCTGCTTGAAAATATTTGAGCTCCTGAACACAGGTGCACCCTGCAATGGGCAGGTAAATCAATGACTCTGCAGACACTGAAACTGCCCTTTTTTTGATCCCAGTGCCATTTAATACTGGCAAACAAGCACCAAGTGGGAAACTGTCTTTATGCTGCCCCAAATATGTTTCAGGGCCATGTGCAAAGCCAGAAAAAGTTGTATGTGCACTTCTGAAATCAGTGGTTAATGTCCTCCAAACCCTAGGAAATTACTGCCCAAAATTAGATGAGATCTGGAGAATTCAGTTTATGTAAATTCCTGTGACTGTCCCAGGGATTATTAAACCAGAACAAGAGCCTTATTCTAGTTGGCTCCTGGACCCCTCAGTCTATTGACTTGCATAAATCTTGTTTGCTTTGGAATTGAAATTAGCTCCCTTAACTGCATCAGCATAAAGCAAGCATCTCATTTTCTACAAGCCTTTTTTTAAAGGTGGACTGAGATTAAATAGCTGGCAACTCAAGCAGATATAAAAGGCTGTGTTGTAGCAATGCAAATGATGTGATATATGGCATAATTGGGATCCTTGTGCAGACGAAATGAAAATCAGGATGTTTTTTTTTTTTTGTTGCTTGCTCACTCCTGGGATGTTGTGCCATCAATTAAGAGCTCATTCCCTGTGAAGGTGAAAGTCCTCACTTTGATGCAAGACTGGGAAAACTGCAAATTGTCTCATCTCAAATGGCAAAGGTTGGAAAGGTGCAAATATTAATTGGGAGTGCTTGGCTGGGGATGGTCCTGCCTGTGCCCAGGTCAGGCATGGCTGAATTTCTTGTTTTCTGCTAACAGCCAGAGTTTAATGAGGTGGATGTGAATTTAGACAAAGCGTTGAGTAAAGAATGGGGGATCTTGATAGCATGACAAAGTGCCAGCTGTGGTGTCTGGGGGAGCCAGGATGTCCCCTCCAAACCCTCCTGTAGACTGTTCAGAAAACCTTCTTCCTTTTTGGAGTCCCCAGAGAGCTCTGCACAACATCCCCTCTCTTCAGTGCTTTCTTGGGATGGTGGAAGGCAAAATCTCTTCTCTGGAGGCAAAACAGGCGCTAAAGAGCTGCTGAGCAGCTACTGAAGAGAAGAAAGTTTGTAGTGATGCTTGTCTTGTTACCAGCTGCATCTCAGTCCTCAGTTACTGGGTTTGGAAAGAAATCTCCAGTAAGAGCACAGACAAACTCATGGTTATTATTTCCTACTTTTCAATTTAAGGAGAAAATAACAGTGAGATTGGAGGAAGCCTTTGGGTTTCTGTGCTTAACACAGAATGGTTCAATCCTTGGTCAGAGCTAACACTGTGCTCTGAGGCCACTGCCAGAGCAGAGGAAAAGTCATTTTTTCACACTCAGGTGTGAGGTTTTTATCTGGATTTGTTTACCAGCTACCATTTTTTAATGAGAGAACACTTACTAATTTTATTTAATCTCAGGAGTAACTTGACTTTTATCATTATGTCTTGTTTGTAATGAGTTTAGGGTTATTTTTATAGGTCAGTTTTGCTGGTATGCTCAATTCTTGTTATTATGGAGTGCCATAAAAGGTGGATAAGACCTTCAGACTGCACCAAAACCTAATAGTTTTGAGAATGACAGATGTCTCAGGATGGTGTCTGGTTACTTGGTTCTCCTGAGCTCCTCTTTCCCTTGCAAGGCAGAGCTCAGCACAGGTCCCTGCAGCTCCCAAGGCAGAAGCCATCTGTTTATCAAAACAACACCTTGTTTGAAGGGACATCTCAGCCTGTGAGGGATGGAAAAGGAGCTTCTGGGGATGTTTACACAAATTTGGTGGCGTTTAGAGCAAGGGTGGCAGTGCCAGTTTTTCTCCCTGATGGACTGCCACCATTCCTGCAAGGATGCACCAACTGCTGCCTGAGCTGTGTTTATTTATAGCCCTTCATAAAACCAATTACCCAAATGTCACAAAATGGTGTAATTATTAGTGCATTTCCTCCTGTATTAGCATGCCCTGAGCTCTTGCACTGTCAGGGCAGTAGAAAGGGCAGTGGGAAGGACCACAAGGCAGCTCATGGCCTTTTACCAGCAATGGCACAAATCACATTTACTGGGCTGTGCTAGAGCTGAAGTAACATTTCTTCAAACTCCCAGCCCTGCAGGCCTGAACAAAGTGTTTTTGCAGGAGCTGAGAGGCTGCCAAGGAAAGATGAATTGCTGATCCTGGAGGGAAACGTGCTCCACACTAATCTAGCTGCTGCATAGTGACTGGGATGGTGGGCTGGTGGATGGCTCAGGAGAAAAGGGGTTGCATGCACAGAGGTGTTCATGGGCCAGGACAAATTGTGGCTCACCCTTTTTGTGCTGGGGAAGAATTGTGTCTTCTCCATGTTTCTGAAGTGCTGCAGAGGTGATTGGGCTGGGGCATTCCCCCGAGAGGCTCAGCCTGGAGCACCTAAGAGCAGGTTCCCAGTGATTCAGGGAGCTCTGCATCAATCTGTGACCCTTCCAAGCATGTGAGAGTGGATGCTGTGGTTCTCCTCTTGCAGGCTTCAGGCTGTTGTGTCCCTGCCACTGCTCCCCTGAGTCCTGGGGGTGTTCAGAGTTTGTGACCATCAGGATGGAATTCTGGACACCCGTGTATCGCAGACATCTTCTTATGAAAATCCTTTCTTAAGATTTTTTCTTCCTGAGAAGCTGAGAGGCTCCAGGAACAAAATGTAAACATTGGTTATCTGCTGCTGTGGAATGCAACAGGTGGATCTGTGATAGGTCTCGTGTGGATGTTTGGATTTAGTGACCAGTCACAGCAGAGCTGGCGCTCTCTCTCTGCCTGAGGCAGCTGCCTTTGTTATCATTCTTTTCTTTTCTATTCTTAGCTTAGCTAGCCTTCTGAGATGAAACCTTTCCTTCTATTCTTTTTACTATAGTTATAATGTAACATATATATCATAAAATAATAAATCAAGCCTTCTGAAATATGGAGTCAGATCTACGTCTCTTCCCTCATCCTGAAAACCCCTGTGAACACAGTCACACCCGTGTCCAGCTTCTCCACATTCACCCAGAAGGCAAGCAGGCAGGTCCATACATCCCTGTCTGCTGCAGGTGGTCCTCTGCAGGTTTTGGGAGGTCCTTTGTTGGTGCTGAGGTTTACACCTTGGCAGGGTTGGCCTGTGGGTGCTTTCAGCTTGGTGGAGGCAACAGGGAGCCAAGCTGCTTCCCAGAGGGACAGAGTGTCCCAAAACCCAGGATTCTAAGTTGTTTTCTGGCTCTGCTACTGGCCTTGGGTGATTTTGGGCAAGTTCCTTCATCTTTCTGTGCCTCAGTTTCCTGAGTTGTAAAATGGTGATAATGATTCAAAGTCAGGCTGCATGGGGCTCTGAGCAATCTGACCTGGTGGGAAATGTCCCTGCTTATTGTATGGGGTTGGACTAGATGGCCTTCAAAGTCCCTTCCAACCCAAAAACCCATTCTGTGATAATGTGGTGCTCCTCTTACCCAAAATAATAATCCCAGACTCATTTGGGACCTGCTAGTGGATGTAAATCTTCACTGCTGTGGTTACAGAGGAGCTGAGCTCTCATTTGTCAGGGCAATTTTGTCAATATGTAACTTTTAATTTGTTCTGGCAACTGCAGAATAAACTGCCTGATCATAATATAATTTTCATGGAGGAACATTTCCTAACTCTCTCAATCTGACCCTTATGAAACATGGGTGATTTTACTACTTGGAGAAATTAACTGTGCTGTACAGTATCTGCATCTTTCCACCTACACACTTTCATGAAATGTTAGGATTGTTTTTGTTAGGTAGTGCTGCTTATGCCTCAGCAATTTCCAATGAATATCTGACTATAAATTGCTGAGATGCTTTCCCAGTGAGCTGAAAAATTATTTAGGATAGGCTTTATTCATTCCCCTTACAGAAAAATAATAATTTCAGGCAGGGTAGGACCCTTATTTTCCATAAACAGATGAAAGGTTTTTTTTTTCCTTTTTTTTTTTTTGTGTTGCTGTTTTGTTTTCTTCAGAAGTTTTACACTTTTTAAAGGGCCTGGCTACACTGGGGATGAAAGCAGGAGAGAAAATGGGGCAAGCCAAGAGCTGTCATCTCCCACTGCTGCTCATGGGGCTGGCAATCCCCTTCCAGCAGAGCCAGTGTCACTCCAACCCTTTTATTTTTGTTTTTTGCAGCCCTGTGCAGATAGGTAGAGAGGGCAGGTTGCTGCTGGTTCCTGCCTTCTTCCTCCCCACCTATCACTCTCAGCCTTGCATTTCAACGAGAGCATTTTTCATTCCTTTTGTTGGCTACAAATGCTGGTGACTGAGGCCAGCTGGGAGTGACACCACCCTGCCAGGCTGCAGAAGCATCAGATGTTTAATTGGTTGCTCCACCCTAGGATAAATAAACCCTCAGAGCCTCAGCCTTGAGTATTTAATCAGAGGAGTTAAACATTCAGGGAATTGGATCACTTGATCTCTTTACTTAGAAGTTTTTCTGCTTCTCCTTGATGAGCCAGACATGCTGACAGTTGGCAGAAATCTTAGAGACATTTGTGCAGAGAAAAGCTGGAGCTGAATTTTTTTTTTTCTGATTGATTCTAGAGGCTATCAGATGGAGAAGTTATTGAAAAATGGGAGTGTGGTTCAAGCTCTCTGACATTGGCTTTTCTTTCTGAGCACATCCTTCTCAGCACAATTGTGCTTCCAGTTTATGAAGAGAAATTACTTTTCAATCAGGACTGCTGGAGAACACAACCCAACAGGAATTCACAACCTTTCTACCTCTTGCTTTTCCCCCTCTGCTCCTTTTTGGCTGCTTGTCACTCCTGAGCAGCTGCAGCAGGAGAGATGGGATCATGAATCACTGCCTTGGGGAAAATGCAGATGTTCCTCTCCTGTTGTTCAGGAAGGAAGCTGAGTAATGCCATATGCAGGTGTTAAGTGCAGGTGTGTTTGAGGAGCGAACTCCTGGCCACCTGTAGGTTGGACCTGGCAGAAATCTTCTTGAAGGCAGAAGTTTGACAGTGTGGTATTGATTTCACATTATTTCATTCTCATCCTGATGAAAACATTTGGCCTTTGGACGATGGTGTTCTTAATTTTGCCCAGTGCAGAATGTGTCAGGGTGTCAGCTGAGATGGATTTGAAAGCATTGCTCCCCTCAGGCCTAGGGGAGTTTTTTCCAAGAGCTTCAAGTGGAAGGCAGATGGTTTTCAATTGCTTTTTGTTCTGAAGTGAGACACTGAAATGAAAATAGTCTTCAATGTATTAATTGCAAATACATGATTAGCAATGATAAAAGTTTGCTGCTTAATTGGATTTCAAAATGAAAACTGTGTAGGGATGATCATAAACCTAAGGTGCCACTTTTGTTACAAACAAACATTCCATAATTCATAAACTTCTTTACTTTGTGAAGGGGAAGAAGAGGAAGCTTTTCTGTCTCTCCCACCTCCTTTAATTATTACCTAAACCTGCATTAGCTCATAGGAAATTGAGAAAATACACCCATAGTGATGACTGGGGAATGAGATTTTGTTCTGCCTCTGGCTGTCATGCAACATTCATCCTTTTGAGGGATTTTTGCTCCATCTCTGCAAGCTTCATGCACTAATGCTAGTCATTTTATTGGCACAAACCAGAATGTTTTCTGCAGGAGAGAGTCCTTCAGGGCTGTGGCCCATGTTGCTCTCGGGAACTTGGTGTGTTGGGGCCACTGCTGAGGTAAAATATGTGCTTTATGCTGTTATTCAAGTGCTCATTATACCTTGGACTCCTTGGATTTCTCTTGATAAAATAGTTCATATAACTTTCAGGTTATTTAGCTCTTTCTATTATTCCTTTAAAATATGAAATAAAAGTCTCCTTTCAAAGAGAAGAATGGTTGCACTTGCATAAAGAAAAGCTGAAATGAAACATCTGAATCACTCTGACCTACCCAATTCTACTGAGCAAATTTCATGCAATTTGTGATTCATGTCAGCACCCTCAAAACCATGTTATTTCCATCAAATTGATGATGCGTCCTTTTTCCTTCCTGCTTCTAATGAATTTCATTCTCACTGCAAATTGGATCACCCAGCCTTCCACTGGAAGGTCAGGGATGTTTGTGTGAGTGGGGAAAGCAGGAGCTGTTCTGTTCCTGCAGCTCTCCATGCAGCCCTGAGCTCCCTCTGGCTTTCCTCCCCCAGCTGAGTGCCTGCTCCACACTCCTGCACCTTCCCTCACCCCTCCTGCTGATGTCTCATCCCATCATTCCAAGGATGTGGAACCCCCTCCAGCCCTGTGGTTTCTGTCCCTGTGCAGGATTTCCAACTGGGTGCTGCTTCGGCTTTTTGCCCCACTCCCCTGTGATGCATCCTACCCCATAAGCAGAGAACAAGGTGACTTCTCTTGAGTTTACCATAAGGAAAAGTCTAAAATCCAAGCCATGGATGTGCATTTTGATCTCCTCCACAGGGCAGCAACAATGATGCTCAAAAATGAGCTTTTCCTCCTGCAGAGCTAATCAGGAAAGACCCAAGGCAGGAGAAGAAAGGGAAAAGTGGGGGCAGATATAAAAGCTGCTCATCTCTCTGTTTTCAGCACCAAACTCATTCTTGCATGAGCCCCTTTGCTGTGCAGCCATATCCTGCAAAGGTAAAAAAGGCTTTTCTCCTTTTTATATTAGGTATGGACTTTCAGTTTAGAAAACCCCAAATCCTGGGTATTTTATAACCTAAGCTATCCAGGGTTTTGAGTCATAAACTCACCTCCCACAGCTGGCTGAGCAACGTGCTCCCAACTTGTTCCTGCCTTCGTGCACATGGCATTACCCATCCTCACACTGCCTAACGTGTGTGTGTGGCACCAAAACAGCAGCTGTAGCCCAATGTGCTGCTTCCCATCTGTGGAGCTGGAATCTTAGCAGCTCCATGTGCCAAGGGTTGGGGTGTGGTTGATATTCCCCATGGATTGGGGGTCAGAGTTGCTGATCTGTGCCAAAGCTGAAGTTATGCAGATCTGCTCTGTCCCATCTCTTGTGCCCTCCAGGGAGCTGTGGGTGCCCCCAGCTCTGGACTGCAAGGGCTGGATTCAAGCATGCCAGAGTGCTCCTGAGCAGCTCAGCCATCCCTGATTTCTTCCTGCAAATGTTCAAAAGCTGGATTTCATTTCAACATACCGGGAGCTGGTTTCGGCTCATTTCCTGCAAAAGCCAGCAGGGCTGAACGCTCAAGGAAAGCCAATTTAAGCAGGGCTGTTGCACAGAAAGCCAGTTGTGAGTGATCTGTTTAATTTCAGCACTCGCAGTGCCTGCTGGCCTGGGAGGTGTGCATGGATCAGGGAGCAGGAGCCAGGCCCTGAGCTGCACGTGAGGAGGGTGTTTGCAGCAGGCTGTGCTGAAGGAGCTGGATACAGGAGTGTGGAAATCCAGAGCACCTGGAATATTTGTCTGCTCTGGGGTGCCCTGACCCCCAGGGGAGCACTGACTTTGACCCTCATTAATGGAGAAAGTTTCCTACACTTCAAGATAAACTGGAATCCACAAAAGTGTGAAATAGATTATAGAGAGCAGTGTAGGTGTATCACTTGGGTAAGAAATCTAGATTTTAGGATTTTTAGTATGTTGCGGATGGAGTCAACATGGAGGGCACAGGGTGTCATCCTGAGTTTCTTCTTCATCCTTCTTCTCCATGGGTTTGGGTGGCATTTTGTAATTGGGCAGAAAAGTCTCCATTGCAGTTCTTTGGGATCAGTTATTGGGTTAAAAGGGAAAATAATCTAGGTGTCCTTTCTTAATTGGACAGTTTAGTCTTAAAAGTCCTTGTAACAAGAGATTGTTGGCCATTTTGTGCCTTCTAATGAAAAGCTGCTAAGCTCACAGTAGTGAAACTGTTTTATTTCTGATAAGAAATAACAACCACCTGAGTGCAAACATGAACTACCATCTCAAATGCCTTCAATCCAGACCCAGAGAAACCAACAACTGGTACTGCTGCACAGGAGGATGCATCACTGAAGGGGGTTGAAGGTAATTTGAGATGGTGATGCCTTCCCAGTGCTATTTCCCTCTTGCAAGGGATAAATCCTCTTGAGAGAGAGGATTTTTATCAAGGGATGAGTTTCTGGCAAGTGACTTCATTATAGAATTATGGAACAGTCTGGGTTGGAAGGGGCCTTTAAAGACCACCTAAATAAACACCCCTGCAATAAGCAGGGACATCTTCACTGAGACCAGCTTGCTCAGAGCCCAGTCCAGCTTGACCAAGAACATTTCCAGAGACAGGGCAGCTAAAACCTCTACCTGTTCCAGCGTTTCACCATCCTCATCATAAAAAACTCAATTCTTTCTAATCCAAATTGACCCTGCTCCAGTTTTAAAGCCATTAGGTGCCCTGTGACCTTTCCAGCCTCAGGAGGTTCCTCTCTGAGGGGTAATGAGCACCAGGAGCACAGCTCTGAGGCTGCGTTTTGCCCCTGTGGGTGGTGCAGAGGTGCACAGTGTGGGCAACTTCTCCAGCTCCTCTTCTCTGGTTTTGTTCCAGTAGAATGAGCATTATTTTCCTTCTTTTCTGGTTTCCTGGCTTCATGCAAGTCAGGCCCTTTTTCTGAGCAGTGCTGTACAGCTTGCCTTTGCTGCTGATCATAGCAGTGCATAAGATGATGCCATGCCTGTGATGTGCTTGGCAGAAGCTGTCTCAATTTTACCAGCGGAATTCATCAATCACAACCATAGCCACCAGTCACACAAACCCATTTGACAGCAGCTTGTTGACCAGCTCACCAGTTTTGTGTTCCTGCTGCAGCCTCTTCTTAATTATCAGTGAAAGGGGAGCTGTGTTGTGATGTGGTCTCAGCTGCAGCAGAAATAAGGAAATATTTCTTCTTTCTGCACAGAGCTGTCGGCCCAGCTCTTGACCTGTATTGATCACTGTCTAGGAACCCAAGTACAGGCAGAGAGAAGAGGACAGATACAAAAACCCCCAAAACTGAGGGAAGAAACAGGAGAACAGTGAGGTTAACGTGCTGCACAAGATCAGAGGCTCATTCAGTTTGATGGAAAGCCCTGGAACAGAATGAGTCAAATGTGAATTCAAACCAGGTTGCTTTGGTCTTTGTCCTGTTGGGACTTGAAGTTCTCCATGAACAGAAATTTTACCAGCTCTCTGGACAACCATTCCAGTGCTTGAATATCCTTATAATAAAGTATTTTTTCTTAAATCCAGCTAGAATCTGTAATTCCATCTAATTCCTGTTGTTTCTATGGACCAGGATGAAGTGGGGCTCAGCTGGTGGGTACTGGGGGTGTGCTCTTTGTCTTTGGGCCAGGGTCACTACTGTTCCACTGAATTTTGGTGTACTTCTGGTCACATCACTTCCCTCTGCTGACATCTCTCATCTCTAATGATGTCACAGTGATGACACCTCACACAATATTCAGGGTTCCATGCACAGCTTTCAGAGGAGGAAATGTCTCTTGTAGCTTCACAACCACCAGCCACCCCAGACTCTGCACCAGCATCCACCGTGCCTCTAAATTTGTAGCTTTCCTTGATTTGAAGTAAATTCCCACTAAAAGAGATAATTTCAAGACTGTTATATGTATATCCACACGTTGTTCTATTACAACACACATTGTAAAATATATGTATTGTAATATATTACCCTACTTAATAAATCGTTGTAGGTTTAAAAAATTTATGTGGCTACAGGAGCCACTTTCTCCCAGAGGTGTAATATCTCCTTTTGACTTAAATAGCAGGAAGGTGGTGACCACCTAACTGGGAGCTGACAATAATTCCTGCCTGTCACAAGAAAGTTTCACATTAATTTCTTGCACATCAGCTCTGTTGCCCCAAAGCTGCTCAAAAATGTCTTGCTTGCCTTACCCAGAAAGTGCTGTTTGTTTGTTTTTTTCCTATTGGAAACTGTTGCAATGAAAATTGCCCAAAAATGGAGAATGTTGGTGAAATTACAATCATTATTTGATGTTTTGTAGGGGTATATAGAAATACAATTATTTGGTGAAACTGCCAGAGAGTCACATGGGAGATATCCTTCAGAGAATGCATCTAATTTCCCTCATGAGTCAGACTCCCTTGTAATATCATTTCTATTGGGGAACCATTGGCAAAAAATATTTATTTTGAAGTCCTAATTAATGCAGTTCTCCCTTCATCAACTAACAACAAACCCCTTCAACAAAACAGAGTAAACAAACAATATTTCTTTAGAAAAGTGGACCCTGACAAAAGCCCTAAATAATTTAATGAGAATTTCAAGTCTTGAAAGACAGTCTAGATGAAAAAATAGATGAAAAAACCCATTCTGCTAAGTTATGCTCTGAAAGTTTTGTGTCAATTTGCTGAAACTTTAGGAGTGAAGGCTCTCAAGAGGGGCAGCTCAGAAGGAAAAAAATATGTTTTTCTGTGAGTATTGAGAAATACTCTGCAATCTGCTCAAATGACTGAGCTTCAGAACTATCAAATATTTGTATCAAATCAATTATGAGCAATATAGAGATCCCAGCTTATTTCCCATGTCATTTCACTTCATTTGAACCAAGAAATAAGTTTATGAAAAGGATGATCAGAGCACCACCAGGGAAGAGGACAAGAAACAAAACCTCACTCACTGCATTAAGCCTTTGGAACAAATTGCTTCAACAATCTAAAAGGTTTATAAAAAGGAGAGCATCTTTCACCCTGGGGGTAACTGAAGCACCTAATACACTTGCATGAGGAAGAGGTGCGCAGAAACTTGGAAATGCTAAAGAGTATGAAAGGTTGGAGGTAGATGAGGATTTGCTCCTCTTGTATTCCATTGAAATCTTTCAGGTAAGTTAAAAAAAACTTTGTAGGCAGCAACAAAATTTAACATTCACTGGAAAACCAGCAGGTCCAGGTCCTGAGAGGAAAATTATCCCTTCCCATGCTCACATTCCCACCTGCTAAGAACAGACATGACAGGACTCCTCCTGGCAAACCCTTCAGTGCCCACACTTGCAGAGGAGGACAAAGAAAGATCCTCCAGCAATTTAAGCCCAGCTTTTCATTCCTCTCCTTTTCCCCCTGCCCGTGCCTTTTGTGACCAGGTAGGTCAGTGCCATGCTGGTGGCCCTGGGTACCCACAGCAGGTAAATAAATCACAGGAAGCAGGGCTGGCAGGAATTCACAAGATCTCTTGCTGCTACCTTTCCTCTGGGCAGCACCATCAAAATTTGCACAGGGAACTTCTTCATCCCAACAGAGTTGTTCCCTAGCAGTACTCCAGCATGGGAATATTTTTTGTCTCTTTGTTTGGGCTGGACTAGGCCAAATCTCCAGAGCATGAATCCCTCCCCAGACTCATGGCTATGGAAAAAGAGAGATCACTCTGACAATGAAGAGTCCCTAAGCCAAGGGACCTTGTTGCAGACAACTTTTATGAAAAATCCTTTCCTTAGGATTTTTCCTCCTGAGAAGCTGGGAGGCCTCAGGAACAAAATGTAAACATTGATTATCTGCTGCTGTGGAATGCAACAGGTGCATCTGTGATTGGTCTCATAGAGTTGTTTCTAGTTAATGGCCAATCACAGTCAGCTGGCTTGGACTCTCTGTCCAAGACAGAAGCTTTTATAATCATTCTTTGCTATTCTATTCTTAGCCAGCCTACTGATAAAACCTTTTCTTCTATTCTTTCAGTATAGTTTTAATGTAATATATATCATAAAATAATAAATCAAGCCTTCTGAAACATGGAGTCAACATTCTCATCTCTTCCCTCATCCAAGAACCCCTGTGAACAGCATCACAGAACCTCTCCAGGCTCTCAAGGACAGGCTGAGGAGAGAAACTGCTGCTGCCAGAGTCACTGGACATCCTCAGGGAGTGTATCCCATCTTCCCTTAGGGGAATGATTTCCATTGGAAATGCTATGTAGGATTTCTTGAGGAAGGTGGAAGTTCTGGACAACAAGAGAGAGAAGGGGAGAAAGGTGAGGGATGGGGAGGGTGTGATTACAATTTTCTCTCTTCTCGTTGTGCTTTGTGGAAATACCAGCCTGGATTCCATTTGGTGCTGTGCCCTGATGGATAAAAGAGCCCTTCCTTTAATCCAGGGAGGTGGTACAGAGAACAGGCATCTCCTTTGGCAGCCCAGGGCTCTAGAGGTGGGAGCTGCCAGCAGGGACAGCTCACCTTGACCTGGGGCTGCCACTGCAGCTCCTGGCTGTGCTGCTTCCTGTGCACATGGAAATGGAGGGTAAATGAATGTTGCTGTTGGATTGAAAGGCTCCCTGATTCACTGAGGAGACATACCTCAGGTAATAGGGAAGAGATTTATGCCTTGCCAAAGCGGGCAGGAAGGAAATAATTCTGCTAGGCACAGATCGCTCCTTCCATCCACTGCCACTGCTGCAAGGCACTCTGGAAGAAATTCAGGTGTCCCTGAGTGAAGCAAGGCTCCTTTCTACTGCCAGGGTTACTTTAGCAGCAGGTAGAATTGCTTCCTTTGCAACATTCATTTTCTGGGGTAATTTCCCTACACATCCCCGAGGCCGCGCTAATGTGCCTAATTCCCTTTTATGCTCAACTAAGCAGCTGATTGATCCTTGCTGCAGCTCTCCCTGTATGGACAGGGGTCAGAGCAGCCCCCAATAACACAGAAAAATCAGCTGTATGAGACACTCAGCTCCCTACAGCCAGGAAATTTCTTTTCCCAGCTACTCTTCCTGAAACCCCATCACTCTGACAGCAAAAGGATGGTGCCTCATTCCCTCTAAATTAGGAGCCCTGAAAGAGGAGATTTGGCATCTCTCCTTAAGTGCCCTTGTTGTTCCCTCTGTGCCCTGGATGGTCAGAACAATGTGTTTCCATCATCCCCTGACTCCCAGTGGCTGATTATGGGATGGCTCTCACCCCAACCTCGCTGCATGTTCATAAGTCAGCAAACATCTCCTGCCAATTGCAGCATTTGTGGCCATTGCTGGCATTTATGTGCACATCACCGTGTTTATGGAGCAATGCACAGTTGGGAAAGCAGATGGTTTGTTAAAAAAAACAGGAATGCTTCATTCAGGCAGTCAGGGAGAAGTGACTCAACAGCATGACTGAGTAGCCTTTGGGAATGCACAGTTTTAAAAGAGATTTTCTTCATGGGACTCAGCAGAACTGCCCTGTCTGGGGCAGTGGACTGAATAATATTCAGTGGGATTTTTCAGAAGTGCCTCAGGTTTGCCAGAAGGAAATTTCTTATCCTTAATGACCTGTACTGCTAAATTATTTAGGTGTCATTGATAGTCTGCCCACTAGTCCTAATGAAGGCCAAGTCAGGCTCTTTAATAAGCACAATGATGCAGTCTGCACCATTTGGGTCCTTGCTAGAAGCTGTGCTGCTCACATGATGGGAGCTGATTAAATCTGTATAGCTCCACTATGCAGAGGTAACTGTCCTGAATGTTCCCATTTTTCCATCTGTCAAAAAATAAAAGACCTATTTGGTGAATATCCATCAAGGAAGGACAAAATTTGGATGCCTGACCACAAAAAGGCAATTTTTACAGCAAATCCCACTGGTTCAGTGATATTTTGTACCAATAAGACTTAGGGGCAATGTTTATCAGCAGAGACTGATGCAATTTCAGATTGCATCCCTTAATTCCCCCTAATTATTGTCCCTTAAGGTGCAGCACACACCTGTATTATTCACCCACACTGCACCTTGGAGGAAAATTAAACTGGGAGGTAGGGAGTACAAATTTTGTGTTAAAGCGCAAGGGGAAATTACATGTTCTCTGAAGAGTGCAGTCCTTCTGCCCCTGAATTCTGAGCAGAGAACATTCTAGGAAAAAGAAATCAGGACAGTCACCATCAGCCTCTCCTGCAAAACACTGACTCTGCAACCTACATGTTGTTGTGCCTGCTAAAACTGCTCAGTGGTGTTGACTGTGTTATCACCTGCCCCTTCCACTGCTCCTGAAGGAAAAGCTGAGCTCCTTAGCTGGCAAAATCAATAAAAAGAATCATCATGGGGATCTGTGCAATTCTCTCCTCAGTGATCCCACGGTTTCCTGAAAGAGGTCAAGCACAGCTCAGCAGGTTGGACGTACCGGAGGGAGGGAGCAGAAACCAGGTTATTTTCTGTCAGCACTTCCAGAATGCAGCATCTCACAGTGCATTCCATCTGCAGCTAAATAGGAAACTTTCCAGACAGCAGATTTTGCCATGTTTTTTTGAAAGCAAATTCTTTTATGAGAATATGGCGGCTTTGATTTGTATTTTTAAGGGGGGAAAAAATTGCGGCGAATTATTTTGGATTTACCATTTTTTAAAAACAATGCAGTGTGTGCATGCCACATTTTCTGGCCTTAAATGTCCTTTGTTTTGGTCTGAGAAGGAGAAACTTCATTTTCATGGTGGTGTATTTTAATCCTGCTCAATCCTCCACATGTTATGGAGCTGTTTTCTATGGAGAATTCAACAATTTGCTTAGATGAGAAATTTATTTAGAGCTCTCTGTGTCATGAAAGTGATATTCAGAATTTCACTCCAAAAAAATTTGAAGGAAATAAAGGATTTTTTCAGATTTGGGCTTTCATTATTATGACATCATATTATGGGTCATTATTGTGACATCTATGGAACTTCATTTTCATGGTGGTGTATTTTAATCCTGCTCAGTCTTCCACATTTTATGGAGCTGTTTTATTTTGACATCAATGGAGAATTCAAGAATAAGCTCAGACGAGAAATTTATTCAGAACTCTCTGTGTCATGAAAGTGATATTCAGAATTTCACTCAAAAAAATTTGAATGAAATAAAGGATTTTTACAGATTTGGTCTTTCATTATTATGACATCATATTATGAGTCATTATTATGACATCATACTATGGGTCATTATTATGACATCTATGGAACTTCATTTTCATGGTGGTGAATTTTAATCCTGCTCAGTCCTCCACATGTTATGGACGTATTTTATTTTGACATCTATGGAGTATTCAAGAATTAGCTTAGATGAGATATTTATTCAGAGCTCTCTGTGTCATGAAAGTGATATTCAGAATTTCACTCCAAAAATTTTTTTGAATGAAATAAAGGATTTTTACAGATTTGGGCTTCCGTTATTATGACATCATATTATGGGACATTATTATGAGATCTATGGAACTTCATTTTCATGGTGGTGTATTTTAATCCTGCTCAGTCTTCCACATTTTATGGAGCTGTTTTATTTTGACATCAATGGAGAATTCAAGATTTTGCTCAGACGAGAAATTTATTCAGAACTCTCTGTGTCACGAAAGTGATATTCAGAATTTCACTCCAAAAAATTGAATGAAAAAAAGGAATTTGCAGATTTGGGTTTTCTTCCCAGCAGCATGTTCCTAACTTCTAATTGGCAGCTTTTTTGGGGGCAGACTGAGGATGGTTGTGCTCTGCAAGCACCATGGTCTACTCATTCTTATGGAGAATGGAAGGGCTGATGGTGTTCTAGACAGTCACTCCCAGGCTCCACAGAGTGGTCACAATTTTCTGAAAAATCAGATTTATTTTTCCTCTTGCTGTTTGGTGTGGTGGCCAACATGTGTATGCTTGGGTTCACAAATGCTCAGGCAGTCTGGGAGAAGAAAAGTTAATTGTGGGCTATTAAACATAGAGGATCCAAACTCCCTGGAGCTGTCAGGACAGTGGTTTGGGAACAGGGATTCTGGTTTGAAAGGGGGTTCCTGTACAGGGAGGGGTGACTGGAGAACCTTTCAGGGTCTCTCAAGCCCCTGGATGGTTCCTTTCCCTCTTAAGAAATGAACTTCTAAAACTGGGGTAGAAGGAGGCATAATGGTGGGAGAAAAGTGGGATCTGAAGAGGAGACAGCTGGCTAAATTTTCGTGTTGCCTCTTGAAATTCCAGTCACTTTGCTGCTGATTCTTCCATCCATCACCAAAGTGGAATGAGAGCAGAGAACCATGAAGAGTAAATTTATTATATTGATCTTTCTCTCTTTTTTTTTTTTTAATTTTTTCCAATCCCATATATAGGCATGACCTGTAACAGAGAAGCTGTCAGGAGCCTGCTTTTCCTCCCTGTGGTAGATGAGATCAGTTTTCTTCCAATGATGTGGATGCTGTTTGGATTGCTCCCTGCTAAGACGGCCCTGCCTAAGTTGGGAGAGCAGGAGAAGGCCTGTTCCTAGCCAAGGTGTACATTTGGAGACCTGAACCTCAGCTAGATGTGTGTGATCTTAATGAAACTCTTACCAGGCTGGCATGGCTCTGTTTGCCAAGGCCAGAACTCAGCTCTAGGGTTTTAGTGAAAGATTAGGTTGGTTTCCTCTGGAATGAGAGCTAGCTCGTGTTGATGTGTTTGTGCCCTCAGATCTGTAACCCTGAGCTTCACTTCAGCAGAGTTTGGCAGAACAGTGGGGAGTTCCAAGGTGTTAGGATAAAGAAAAGCAAAAAAAGAAATCAAATTCTTTACTGTGAGAGTGGTGAGCCACTGCAGCAGGTGGCCCAGAGAACTCATGGATGCCCCATCCCTGGAAGTGTTCAAGGTGGGTGGAGCTCTGAGCAACCTGATCTAGTGCAAGGGGACCCTGTCCATGGTGATGATCTTTGAGGTCCCTTCCAGTCCAGGCCATTCTGTGATTCTATGATCCACCAGTGATAGAAAATTACTCATTTCTCAGATGCAGAAAGAGATTTTCTAGATGTTCAAAGTCAAGGAAGATTTTCAGACAGAGATGGATTGCCTTTCCAGTCCTTGGTGCTCAGCTGCAGCTTGCAGCAGGTATGGTGTCCTGCCATCCCTTGGGGCAGAATGCTGGAGAGGATGAGCAGGGAAGAGCCAGGCAGTGGCATCAGTGAGTGGTAGCCCTTAAATGGTGCACAAGGAGGTTATTTGGTGCCTTGATTACTTTGTGTAATTACCTCCAGCAGGGACAAGGTCAGCTGCTAAGAGACTACTAAATTCAACTGAGAAAGACATGCTAATGGATTTTTGGGGGTCTTTTTCCATCTGTTAAAGTTTATTTCCTACCTTCACTGGTTTTAAAACATCTATCAGCAGTCTGTTCAAATGCTGGGCTTGGCCCTGCAGTGCAGGACTCAGCAGGTACCAGCTGGGAAGTGAAATGGTATTGATGGGAATTGCAGCATGGAGTCTGTTTCCATTGCCCCCTGGGTACAGGAGCACATCTCTGAGCAGGGAGGGAATCAGTCCTGGGCTGAACCTTGTGCATGTGTTCATGGGCTGATGTTTGCTCTATTCCCAACAGTCTAAGGTGGACTCAGGAACAACAGAAGTGAACTAAAATACTAAATACACCTAAAGCTCTTGCGGAAAAGATATCATATTATGTGTTATGTGCTCTCTGTGTGATTATTTTCTCTGGTGATTATTATTCAAACTGGAAGTAGAGCAATGTCTGGAATACAAATCTATTGGTCCATTGATGCCACTACACTCTTGATCAAATTAAAACTCAATGACAAGTCCTTCATTATTTTCCCCCAAAAAGGTTCTGTCATGCCCTCATTCCTCCCAGTGTCTGTTTCCCAAATTTAGCAACATCACTTGAATTATTGAAAACTGAATTATTTCATGTCTCCCACTTCTCTGACAGGAGCATGATGGCTATTGACAATGGGCCATCAATCATGTTTTAAAAAGAGCTGTCAGTATCAGCCAGGAGAAAGAATGATTCAAGGACTTCCAGCAAAAGATAAAAAAACCCTAAAGAAGGGCCAAGTGAAATCTTTCCCTAATGAAAGCTTCAAGTTATAACCAGAAGCTGTGTGCTCTCAGAATTCCTCACCCAGGCATTGTTCTGGTTGTCTCCAGATAAAGGAAGCTGCTACATCTTGGATTTGTGCTGTAATTTAATTGGTGCCCAGATGGACTTGTGAACAGTGTTTCAGAGCCTGCATTTGAATAAGCGTTTTCATCTCACCTGCAAGTGCTTCAGACAAAGTGCAAACGCAATGAATAATAATTACATTGGCTTCTGATCACCCCATGCCATGGAAACTCATGAATTGAGCGTTCGGTGGAGGTCAGAACAGATGTAGGGAGCTAAACTCTGCCAGGGGCTCCTCTGGGGTGTAGTGATTTTTAGGTGTTTAAAAGCTATTAAAATAATTCCCCTATTTTATTTTCAGCACTGATTTTTATGAAGAAAAGTAGCCAGCACAGAGAGAGGAGACAGAATGTGATTGTCAGAAAAACAGCAAGGAAAAAAAAAAGTTTGGGAGACCTAGGGCTGCAAATTGGCATTCTGGGGGAAGAAGTGCTGCCCACCAGAGCTCCTGCCAGGGCTTCAGCAGCCCCTCAGGGGTTTTGCTGCACCCTTGGACCCACAGGGTGTACCAGGCTCATTTTTTCCCTTCCCAAATCTGGCTGCCCACATGGCTTGAAGGGGTTTATCCTGGTACCTGCTGTGCAGAGGAAAATATCTGTCTCTGCCTGCAAGTGAGACATCCATCGAGAAAAAGAAAAAGCTAAATATGGTGTCCTAGATTGCCAGGCAATGTGTATTATATTTACCATCTGTTAGAGGTGGGACAGTTGTCTTCTGCTAAGTGGGCAGCTTTCCTTATCTCTTCCACAACCAATCCTCCCTTCAGGGGGAATATCGGCTGATAACAGGCCACTGAATGTCACTGCATGGCTGATAAGAACTACAGCATCCCATTGGGAGATGCTCCGCCCAGGGGGAGGAGCCAAGCATTCCTACCTGGATATAGTCTGAGATCTTGGGACACCAGAACAGCATTTCTACTGGATTCCCAGAGGAAGAGCAGCTGCCCCTTCCACTGGATCGTCAGAGGAAGACTACACCCTTTCTACAGGATCCCTGCTCCAGCAGAGCCACACCTGACACTCCAGGAGGGCTGCAGCCACAATTCCAATGGGACTGCTGCCAACACCCTGACCCACAGGGTGTCAGGTTGTATTCTGACTCTGTCAGTGTTGTTTTAGTTTGCTGAATTGTTTATTATATTTTTATTCTCTTCCCTTATAAAAGAACTGTTATTCCTGCTCCCATATCTTTGCCTGAGAACACCCCTAATTTCAAATTTATAGCAATTTGGAGGGAGGGGGTTTACAGTTTCCATTTCAGGGGAAGCTCCTGCCTTCCTTAGCAGACACCTGTCTTTCCAAACCAAGACATATGGGAAGCTCTGATTTCAAAGGCAGATTTGAGGTTTGAAAGTTTCGAGCAGGGTGGAGGTGGAGGAGCAGCTCCGGTTCCTATCCTGTCCCACAGAGCATGGGAACAGTGGTCAGAGAGCAAAAGCAGGAGATGCCAGATAGCAAATTAAGGAATCCTGGTTTGGTTTTTTTCCTCCTTAAAAATCACAGCCAATTCATTGCTATAGGATCTGAATGAAAACACATATTTTTTTTTCCTAGCTCCTACTGTGCTTTTGACATACTTAAAGCTGGACAGACGAGGAGCCAGAGTATGGGGAAGCCCAGGGCTGGACTCAGGTCTGGAAGAAACTTTGTCTGAAGGCAGATTGTCAAACAGCTGCTTCCTAGATTTACTGCTGTTGCCTTTCTTCCTCTGCAAAGCCCTGATGGCACTGTTTGAAGTTAGCTTGTGAAAACACTCACACACAAATATGCATATGTGAAAGCACCACGTCTCCTTGCCCTTGGCTCATTTTTTGTACCTTCATGGCAGGACTGTTCCCAAAAGCATCGGTTAATTACCCTTCCTCCTTCCCAAGGGGCTGAATTTGGACAAGGCTCATTGAAACAGAACCGGAGTGAATTGAAGTCAATCTGCACACAGGGGAAAAGTCCCACTTCACTAATCCATGTGGCACAGCTCCAGCAGAGACATTCATCTCAGCTTCTTGTCTCTCTGGGGAAAGAGTGAGTGACAGATTCTGGAAAGAGCCTGGACCACTGAATTTTTAAAATCTACTTGCTTTTACTGTACCACTGTCAAGTTGTGAGTTCAAGAGCAGGACACAATTCCCCAAACTTGTAAGATGGGCACAAAGCTCATTGCCTTGTAGAAGGTGATAAATGGGCATTCCTCTTATTTGCCCTCTGGGTTCTCAAGCTGAAAATGCAGGATTGCCTGCTCTGTCCCCAGCACAGATCAGCTGGCATGAACAGAAAAGGGATCTCTGCTGCAGCATGAATTGGTGCTTAGGAAGGATTTTGGGCATAAGCAGATGTGATTTATGCCCACTGTGGTCTCTGAGTACCATGAGTTAGAGACCAAACACCCTCTAACAATGAAATCCTTCCACAGGAACCCTGGTAGAACTCTCAACACGCCCCATTGCAATGTCCATGCAGAGTGGGAGGAGGGAAGGAAGGCTTTTCCAAATGCCAGTCCCTGTAATGTGTTCCTTCTCTCACCTGTGTGCCTGCAGGTGTGTCATGGAAGGACAGGAGTACAGATAGGTCTGAGCCACTGAATCAAGGAGGAACAGCAGAGGCTGGAACAGGCAATAGAGATATGGGTGTTGACAGAATCTTTTTCTGACTCAGGAAGCTCTGGCTGTGACTGGGTTTGGGCACCAGCTGCACTGGGCTGATGTTGTTGTAGGTGTAACCAGGATGTGTTTGTGCTTTTGTGTAAAAACCCCATAAGAACCTCCAAGGAAGGTGCACGTAGGGATGTGACTTAACAATTTTTGACAGTAATCCTAAACCCCTGGTGATTCTTGGTGTTGAAGCGTGTTGGGAACTTGAATTGTGCCCACAAGGTAGTGATGATCAGTGGTCAGTCTTGCTCTGACCAGTCAGATTATCAGAGATCCAGAGCACCATGTAGCCACTGTATTACCTGGAAGTGTCTCAGTCCTGCCCATAGCGTGTTCATTTGCCATCAGTGGGATTTGTGCCAGCCAGACTCTGGCAGAGAGGCACAAAACATTGGTGCATTTAGCAAGTGCCAGGTGTGGAGCCTCTCAGGAGAGAACTTTCCAGGCTGCAGCTTATGTTTGTTAATCAAACACTGTTTTCTGTGAGACAGCCTGTATTTTGAGCACAGAGAGCAGGGCTGAAATGAAATATTGCTATTTGTTTTTCACTGCTGAGACATTCCTCTTTCCTCCCTGCCTTTTCTTGCCCATTCACCTGTGGTTTTACACCTTTCATTCCCAGCTGTCACCCAGCCCCTCTTGGCCCCTGGCTGGATTGATGCAGACTGCAGAGAGGTTTCACTTCTCCCCTGCACTGACCTGAGCCCAAACTTTCTGTTTTCATTGGGGTGTTGGATGCTGGGGGTCAGAGCCTCTGATCTGAATGGTACAGAGGGACAGGGCTGTAAATCTGTCACTGCCTGGGGGTGTGTGCGCTGTGCTGGCAGCAGCCTTGATCTGACACACCAGTGTGACCGTGTTCACGGGGGTCTTAGTTTGAGGGAAGAGACGAGGATCTGACTCCATGTCTCAGAAGGCTTGATTTATTCTATTATCATATATATTACATTAAAACTATACTAAAAGAATAGAAGAAAGGATTTCATCAGAAGGGCAGCTAAGAATAGAATAGAAAAGAATGATAACAAAGGTTTGTGGCTCGGCTCTGTGTCTGAGCCAGCTGGGCTGTGATTGGCCATTAATTACAAACATCCAACATGGGCCAATCACAGATGCACCTGTTGCATTCCAGAGCAGCAGATAATCAATATTTACATTTTGTTCCTGAGTCTTCACAGCTTCTCAGGAGGAAAAAATCCTAAGGAAAGGATTTTCCATAAAAGTTGTCTGTGACACAACAGGAGCAGGGAAAATGAGAGATGCCAACTTAACTGCTCACCCTTTGTGTCCGCAGGCCTTGAGCTGATGGGCTCCAAAGCTGCAGGGAGATGGTGACACTGTAGACAGCCACACTAACAGGCTGAGTGACCACATGAAGACAGACTTCTCCACCCCTCCCTTTCTTTCAGGAAATCACCACAGTGTGCGGCTGTTGAGCAGAAGAATTTTGATTTTTGCTTTATTCCTCTGTGGTATTTCAAGCGTGATGACCCACATGGGCAGATGGATAGATATTAGCATGGTCCCAGCAATTCTGGCATGCTGACACCTGCCAGATGGGAATGTGGTGCAGCACAACAGAAATCACATCTCATCACATCCAATCTGAATGCAACTCTCTCTCTGTTGCAAAAACAGCGTCCTCATCTGAGACATCTGAGAGGAGTTAGTTGCAATTGACTTGGCAATGGAAAAGCAGAGTTTCCAGGGACTGTGTGGTGTTTTCCCACCTGTTACTGCTGGATTTTAACAGCAAGGCCGTGCCCAGTGCCCTGGCAGTGCCAAGGCAGTGCAGAGGGTTCTGCATGGAGCCATCAGAGCGTGCAGCAAGGGGAGGAGGCACGTGTGGGCCACAGGAGGAGACAGAAAGGGACAGTGCAAAGCTTGCCAAAGTCCCCCCCTTACCAATTTTTGGCAAGATTGGTTGAGGCAGGGCGAGTGCACAGAATTTGTCCTCTGGCTACAGTGTGTTTTCTCAGATTTGTTGTTGCTGGAATGTCTCCCAAGGTATTAAAGAGCCTTTTTTCCCACCCTGCAACTGAAGAAGTAGTAGAGATTCCTCAGCTCTGGTTTTCAAGGTTATTTTCTCTTATGTAATACATTCTTTCTCTGACCCACTGAGGTCTGTCTGGCAGGTCGGTTTGTGACACAGTGCCTGCCCTGGGGTGGTATTAGCTTTTTATACCAAAAACTACGTGTACTTTATTTATAATAATTTTCCAATACCTATCACCTATGTTAGACAGTCTGTCTCTACTCTAAACCAATCCAGAAGTGCCATCACCACAGCAGAAGATGAAGGCCAAGAGGAAGAAGAGGAAGAAGAAGAAGAAGAAGAAGAAGAAGAAGAAGAAGAAGAGGAAGAGGAAGGAGGAGGACAGGACACACCCAGATTCCTCCATCTTGCCTCTTGAACCCCCCTTCTAAAACCCCAAAATTCTACATTTTCATCCGGTGATAAATTCACTATCATTCTGTTCAAACCCTTGTGGCTTGTAAGTCTTCACACAAAGTTGGTAATTTTTTCCATGGGCTAAAATGGAAGGCACAGCTGTCTTTGACTCTGTGCCAAGGTCTCTGAGCCCCCTGCCAGGGTCTTGAGTCATCCAGGGCAGCCAGAGCAATGTCCTGGGTTCCGACAGGTTTGAAATTAGGAGCTGACTTAATGGTTCAGTGCAACGTTTTTTGCTTCATGCTTCCTGAAGGCTAAAGCCTCTTGTGGGTTGTGGCAAGAGCTTGGAGAGTGACAAAGTGCAGACAGCTTGTGATAGAACAGTCTGACTGGACTGAATAATCCATTATATCAGCTAAGATTTCTGAGTTTCAGCACTTGTACTTGCCAGCCCTGTGATTGTCTCATTCTCCCTGACTGCACCATCCCTGCCCAAAGGTTGTTTTCCCTTGGTATCCAGGGAATAAGCGATCTCAGAGAGGTCTCTCTGGGAAAAGTGATGCAAGGAACAAGTAAAGTTAAGATGGACACAAGGAACAGCTGTGGGAGGTAATCACCTTGCAGGTTTTGTGGGAAGAGATTGTCTGCACCTACAGGAAAATGAGCAGAAAATGAGCAGGTGTCCAGGCTGTTTCTTGTTGGGGAGGATGAAAATTTGACAAGAAAGTCTCAGAGATATGTATACTTGGCTGAAAGATTTTTGAATGTAGAATCTGAAGAAGGAATAGAAATGAAGCAAGTTTTGATATAGAAAAATAATAGATATGTAGATTGACAATTGCTGAGCCAGTCTTACTGGATAACCAAGGAGGCAAAGGGTATGTTAGTTAGAAGGGGTTTTTATGACTTAGAGCAAAGGATAAACCCACCTCAAACAAGAAAATGTTTTTACCAAGCAGAAAGAGAGCACAGGCAAACAAGTCAGCAAATGTTGCAAGCAGAAAAAAGGTCTCAGAATTTTCCACTGCAAGAAAACTGAAAAACAACTTCTAGCTTAAACTGTAACGTACTAACTTTTAGTGATTGGAGAATGGTCACATGAATATGGTAATTACAGTGGTTATGATAGGCTATACATAAAAGTTAAGGGATAGATTTGTTCTACTGCATTAAGATGCTCAGCAAAGCAAAGTATATAATGCATTGTAACCTAAACTCAGGGTCTCCAGGCCTGCCTGCAGCTGGAGCTGACAGCTGCAGGCACAGCTCTGTCACCCACCTCCCTGGGCTGCTGTAACCTCTTGGATGGAATAAACTGCATTTTGGAGAGCCCCTGGAGTCCACATCCCTCATTCAGGCTCTTTCTGTTTCTCTGGGCTCAGAAGATGCCAGTGCTGGTGGACCAACATCAGCCCTCAAAGAACAGGATGAAAGAGTGAGCAAATGGTTCCTTGGTGGCTGCCCTTGTAGGAAAATGAGCAGGTTAAGACTGCAACACACTTTGCAAAAGCTAAATGCTGCCTTGGCTGTGATTGCCTAGATTGAAACTACTTCTCTGCCTTCTGTTTGTTTTGCCTGGCAACTGCTAGGCAATTACTGGAAATGAGGAAGAAAACCCTTTCTCTCTTTAAAGCACATCAAATTGCATTCTTACAGATATGGAAGAAAGTAATTTTTCTTGGAAGCTTATCTTGGCCTGAATGGAAAGTTAAACTCCTGTGCAACCTGGGAAACACAATGTTCTCCAAGCTCAGCCTCTCCCCAGGCTGAAAAGGTGCTGCTGCAAACTTCCCCTGCTTTTGTACACTGTGCATAACTAAACTCCAGCTTGTGTCAAAGGCCATCACCATAAAGAGATGAAAAACCCTTTTCTAGACCCTTGTCACCCCCTAGGTACTGCTCAGCACCTCTGCCTACACCAGATGCAGCTGCTACATCCAGATGTTCGGCTTTGTGGGGCACATTGATTAATTCAATTTCCTTCTAGCTCTTCTTTTAGGATGTCTGCAGAGCCACCAGAGCTGAGTGGGAAGGGATGTGCACACTCAGCAGAATTGCCTCCCTGCCCTCTGAAATCAGTGCTGTGGGCAAGGGGATGCCACTCTGCTGGTTGCCATGGTAATGAGCCACCCTGCAAAAAACCCCACTTTTTTTGTCTGCCTTGTGAGAAACATTTCAGCCGCCAGAAATCCCTGAGTGAGGGGGAATTTCACTGCAGCATTTAAAACTCCTGTTGCTGAGCCCTTCCTGGGCTCCCGGAGCCTGACACTCCAGGCTCAATTCAGGAAAGGGAATGCTTGAAGGAGCACAGGTGCCTAAAACCCATGCAAACCGGGGCCTTTGGAACAATTCCTTCTCAACAAGAATTGAGGAGCAGTAAATTCCAGGCTTCTCATCTGTATTCATACCTCAGATGGGCTTTTTTTTTTCCTTGAGAGGCAAAGGGAAGGAAGGGAAACACAGAAATGGAGCAAGGCAGCTTCTCTGCTGGTGTCTCTTTGAGCTGCTCCAGAAGAAACAGTTCTCTGACACCAATTAACACCAGCAGGGAATCTGCTGATTTTAAGTGGAACATCAACTCTCATTGAGATAGAAATAACTCTTTTATGCCTACCTCAGTTCTCAACACTATCAAATTCTGGGCCTGGACTCCTGCCAGGTCTTTTCAGAAATAATGAAATGATTGTTCTTACCTCCAAGCTAGAAAGACTTTCAACTGGAAAAAAAAAAAAAAAAAGCATCCCCTGCATTTGTTACAATTTTATCCTTCATTTTCATTAACAACTCATTCCTGGTCTAGCCTGGCAAATATGCTTATGATTGTACAGTCCATTGAATTCTTTTCACTTAGCTTTTTTTTTTTTCCTTGTCTCCTACAGGACTGAAAATTGGACTATGATGAAGGGAAATTTACTTGAAGGCGAGCCAAGGAGGAGCAGAGAAATATGGCAAGCATGGTGATGGAGAGACCCACTGGAGCAGGGAATGCCAAGGAGAAGATAAAGAAGTAGCTGATTTATGATCACCTGGTGAGAAGACAGATGGAAGATGGTCTGGGAAGTTTTTGTAGCGATGTCCTGTGGATTATAAATGAAGTAGAGGGATGCAGGGGAAGTAGGAAAGGCAACAGAAGCCACTGGGGACTTTTTGGAGTGAAGCTCTGCCACAGCTTTGCAGCTGGAACTTTTTTCCTTCAGGCTGAAAAGTAAATTCCTCAATGCTGCCATACTTGAGGAACTCCTTCTGCTTCTGCCAAATTAACCATATCAGAAGCAAAACAAACAAGATAAAAACAGAATTTCCCTGTTGGTATTTGGAAATGAAAGTTTCATTGCAAACATTGATCCTTTTAAATAAAAAATGTAAAAAAAAATCATTGGGCAAAAGAAATAATATTTTGCCCATTTCTTCAGTGTTTCCACTGAATTTGGGGAAACATGTTGGTATTTGTTGGAAATATCAAGACTATTTTGACTAAGGAGGGGTCTGAATACATATGCTTCTGAATTTCTAGTGCCAGCAATGCCAGAGTAAACATGATGTCATTATTAGTTATTTGTTCCTGCTCTGGAAATCCCTCTCAAACCTGAGACTGGGCCTGAAAGCACAACTTGAGGGATGGCCAATTTATGGAGTGAGGCTGGTGAGAAAGTGAGAATGGTTCAATTAGAATTAGTTAAACATTCTGAAGCGATTTTCAACACCCACATAAGCACACCAAGGGTGAGATGAAGAGGAAGAAATCCTGCAGGTCTGTCTTGTGTGTGATAGGAAGTTTTGAGATACATCACTAAGACACTGACTGTGGGCCTTTGCAGACAGAATGTATTTAATATGTGACACAAGCAAGGGAAGAACTGAATAATTCAGACTGGAGAGGACCTCTGAAGGCCTCTGGTTTTTTCCCTCTGCTCAGGGCAAGGCCAGGAGGAGCAGATTGCCCATGGCTGAATCTGTTCGGGTTTTTAATATTTCCAAGGATGAAATTATCTCATGTCTCTAAACTTGTGTTTCCAAGTTTAACCACTGACTGAATGAAAAAACTCAGCCCAACAGAAGAAGAAAATGAGATACAAATAAGATTTTGGTCCTGTGGTGTGAAGCAGCTGGCACTGCTGACTGACTTAAAGTCCTTGACAGAATGATGTCCCCTCTGTCATCATGAGTTACTGAGTTCCTGGAGCACATCTTCTGCCCAGGTTTGTATGAAAAGCATTTCTCTTGCAGGCTCCAAATGTGACCCAAAGCTCGGTGAGAGGAACAGCAGGGGGATTTTATCAGATGTGGAGTCCTGCCTTGGATTATCATCCCTGTGTGCACGTTCCAAACCAGCTCAGGAAGAGTTCAAGGCAGAGGGATGGGGCCCTCAGCAACCTGACCTATAGTGAGTGCCATCCCTTGTCACGGACATCTTTTATGGAAAATCCTTTCCTCGGGATTTTTCCTCCTGAGAAGCTGGGAGGCCTCAGGAACAAAATGTAAACATTGATTATCTGCTGCTGTGGAATGCAACAGGTGCATCTGTGATTGGCCCATGTTGGATATTTGTAATTAATGGCCAATCACAGCCCAGCTGGCTCAGACAGAGAGCTGAGCCACAAACCTTTGTTATCATTCTTTTCTATTCTTAGCTAGCCTTCTGATGAAATCCTTTCTTCTATTCTTTTTAGTATAGTTGTAATGTAATATATGTCATAAAATAATAAATCAGCCTTCTGAAACATGGAGTCAGATCCTCGTCTCTTCCCTCATCCTCGGACCCCCCTGAACACGGTCACAATCCCTGCCCATGGATCTTTAAAGTCCTTTCCAACCCAAACAATTCCAGGATTCTATGATTCTTTGATCACATGTTTTATAATTGAGCAAATTCCTTTGTGCTTTATAGGGGTGGGCTCATAAAATCTGATCTCCCAAGCCCCTTCCTCTCTGTACTTGCTTTGCTCCCACAGGGACTGTGACAAGAAGACAAGGACATTTCACTAATGCTTCAAAACAAACACATAAAGGGCTGAGAAGACAGCAGTGGGACTCCCAAGACAGCCCACTGTTTTGTCCTTTTGCATCTAATTAGGTTGAATCTTACCATCCTCAGCACTGAGTTTTCAGAGGAAAAAAGCTCTGTTGCAGCAGAGACTGGAGGGGGTCTGACTTAACCCCATGTCCAGCACCTCAGCTGATGAAAGGCATGAAACCTATTTATTCACATGGTTTCCTGCAGAAACAAGAGGACTGTGAATTTTTTCTTTTAATCAGTATCTGTCTCCCTTACTCTTCCCTCCATGCCTTTTTGCTGTTTTTGATAGTTTCCACCAATTTTACCAGGAGCTGGGAGATTGCAAAGATTATAAATTCATACAGGGTTTCCCCCCTCCTCTAAGAGGTGGCCATATAGGGGAGGCATTGCCAGAATGTTCATGCTTCATGTGGGTGAAACAACAGAAATGTGAACTTAAGACTGATTAGACAACAGAAAATCCTCAGATGAGGGATGAAAACTGTTAACAAGGTGATCAGACTCCCACATAAGTGTCATTAGGGTTTTTTATCTCTCTTTTACACTGCCTCATTTAGCTGAGAAGAGGAAATTCAGGGATCTCTGTGTTCTGGGATCAGCTTCAGTAACTGGATTTTCCTGTGCATTGCTCACTAGGTGGAATGGCAGAGCATCAAAAAACAGCACACATAAATAACATTTGGAAATTAATCATTCCATTTCCTGCAAGTGATAAGAAAATTTACCCTGTGTGCAAGCAATTAGCAGTCATTTATGGCAATATGTAATATTTAAATACTAAGTAAATTAATTATTTGGCATTATTTTTAGTGAGCTGATTTACTGTAATTACAATGACTAAATGAATCAATTACTTAAAAAAAAAGCCTCCAGACTAATATGGCAAATCAATTACTTAATATTTAATGGGAATTACTCACTGTTACAGAAAACAAGAGAGGAACAAATCCTTTAATGACATGAGAAAAATTCAATCACTGTCTGGGGGAAGGGGTTTCTGTACAACATTACCTTTACATAACTCATGAGATAACGCAAGGGATAGTGGGAATGCATGGGAATAGTGAATCCAGACAAACTACCTGGCACCACCAGGAGGAAAACAGCTGGGACCTGCTTTTCTGCACCATCCCAGCAGGAGGAAACAGCTTTTCCAGTGAGCAGCACCTGTGCCAGGGAAGTTGTGGAAACAGATGGTGGGTGCCTGGATAAATACCACCTGTGCTGGAAAAACAAATCTGGTGTTTGGAGGCATTAGGGAAGGGCTGGAGAAGACCATTGTGGTGGCTGTGGGAGGAGGTCACTGTCAGCCCACACCTTGGACAGGGTCTGCTCACCTCAGGAGGGTCTTTAGGGGATGCTTCAACAAATTCCAGTGGGGACAGTGGGAGTCTGTCACAGCTTTTGGACAAGGAAAGCATGGATGAGCAGATTAGCCTGGAAATACAGGGATGGAGAAAATGTAGGAGTCAAGGGAGGGCTGGAGAGGAGAGGCTTACATGAATGCACAGGGTGAACTATAGCAAGGATACACCAGGAGAAAAAAGCTGGAGATGGGGCAGTACCCAGGGAATTTAATTCTCTTCCAGAGCTCAAGTGGAGTCTGATGAGGTTTAAATTGGACAGCAGCTTCAGTGTTAGTCATCAAAAGGTGGAGAGGAAGATGAACGGTGCTGTGCAGTGTTAGGAATAACCCTCAATAGGAAACTGGGGTTAGAGCCCACCAGAACTTGGTCAAATTATTATTCCTCATCTCCTGTCCATTCTTTTAATCCAATATTATGGTAAGGGTGTGTATAAATTAGTATATCTTAAAATATGGCTGGTTATGTCACAAACAGATTTGGCAGCAGCTTGTCCCATCACTGGTGGTGGCAAATCTTGACTTTAAGCTCAGACATGGTTCACTTGGAGCTTTTCCTGTTCCTGAATCCACAGCTGATGAGGAGATGGTTCCCTTGGAGCTTTTCCTGTTCCTGAATCCACAGCTGATGAGGAGATGGTTCCCTTGGAGCTTTTCCTGTTCCTGGAAACCAGAGCTGATGAGGAGATGGTTCCCTTGGAGCTTTTCCTGTTCCTGGAAACCACAGTTGATGAGGAGATGGTTCCCTTGGAGCTTTTCCTGTTCCTGGAAACCAGAGCTGATGGAAATAGACACCGGTGCTGATGGAAGGAGTTCATCTCCCTCTCACCTGCTGAATGCCTCTGGAAAGCCTCATTACCATGCAAATGGAGATTGCACACAGGCTAAGAAAAATGCATCTGTCAGGCTGCACATATTGGGAACAGCAAATGTGAGCATAGCTGGGATTTATAGAGCAAAGGGATTTCACCTGGGGCTGCTTACACTTGTCCTGCCACTGGAAACAATAAGGGTTAATTGTGCAGCATAATTCTGACATCTTCTGATGAACAGTTCATCTCTAATTGGACCCAAAAAAACCCCAAACTGCCACAGTACTGGGAAACTTTTGACCTCAGAATGGGTAGAGGAGAATTTTGACAGAGAAATTGCAAAGCTGACAAATGGGAAGGAGCAATGAATGCAGCTGTGAGAGGGGGAAATGATGATCTAACTCAGCCATCATTTTGCAATGGATCAAGTTGTCCTCTGACTCCCACTGCAGCGAGCCTGTGGTGATGCAGGCACTGAGATGAAAGGCTTGAAGGATGAGGCTTGAAGGATGTTCCTGCTCTAACCTGCTGTGGGAAAGCAACTGGATGGAGATGCCAGGGCATTCCTGACAGGGTGTGGAGTGTGATGAAATGGGCACCCAGCTGGAAGTCCAGAAACAAGTGGCTGTGTGGCTTGGGCTGTGCAGTGGAATTCCTGCCTGGGAGGGTCAGGGCATCTCAAGATCTAGAGGAAACAACTGCACTAAGCTTAGGATGTTCTGCTTTTTATCCTACATTTGTATAGCCCACATCCAGGCACAATTTGCCATGCCTGGGACAGAGTTCCTGAGGAAACAAGTCATCCAGCTTTGCCAGAGACACCCAGTACAAAAGTCTATCCATCTAAAAATATTTTTATATCTTTCTGAATATTTTAATGCATTTATAGATGTGGTGCTTCACCAGCACTTCCCCAGAGTCATATGCTCTCTGCAAACTCCGTAGAACATATCTTAGATTGGAGATTACAGGAAAATAATTTATTGATCTATTGCAATTGACATGTGCACAGTACAAGGCATTTGGCAATGCACATATATTGTATTTACTGAGGTAATACTGGCAAGGAGTCAGGGACAATTAACTTTGCAAAGGCCCTCAAGGGAAAAAGACAAAAGCAAGTTTATAATTTATACTAGAAATAACAGGCAAAGTCTGTGTGTGTTTAACCTGAGCTCCAGGATATACATTTCTTGGAAATGCATAAATGTCCTCCCAGGTTTTATATCTAAACATGTTTTCTTGAAACACAGCTTGATTTTCATGCTTTTCAGACTGTTTGTAAGTGGTTAGTGCAGAACATCTTTGCCTTGGATTGCAAGGAGTGTCTCTGCTGCTGTACTATGAATTTTCAGGGTTTTTACCTTCCCTGCAAAAGAAAAGCCAAGAGCAGGTGGTAGTGCAGTGACCAGAAATGTGTGTCTGCATTGGATAACATTGAAATGAACCCTGCAGAGCTCACAGGAAAACCGTTCAATTAAGGCATTGATACTTCCTTGAAGAACTTGATATTTTTTAGTGGGAAATGGTTTTGGATTTGATTAGGCTTTCTTACTTGTAGATTTTTTAAAAAAATTTTTTACTGTCAATGAATGAATGTGTACTGAACACCAAACAGTTTTCATGTAGGTTTTTTTCCATTACTCCTTCTCCTCCCTTCTTCCTGCTGTGCACAACATGCAGTAGAAAGTTTTCTGCTGAAAAAATTCCTTTAAAAAGTGTAATTCTCTGATCAATTCTACCTTTTTGTCTTCTATCTCTGTAAAGATCAGTGATGTATTTCTGTGTTTGCTATGTCACATACATACAAAGTGAAGAAAATTATGTATCTGTGATTATTGTCCCCTGCTCCTGCCCCTGGGCTCACTTGGTGCTGTAGTGACTCCTGCTGCTGAAACAGAGCAAGCAGGTCCTAATATTGCTGATAACCAAACCTAGCAGATTGGGTTTGGGTTTTTTTCAGACATCCTAAACTCTTGTAGCAAGTTTTAATAAGGATTTACACAGCTTTGGTAGCAGCTTGGTGTTCTTGGCATGAAAAGTCTTTGGCATATGCTTTGGCACATGCCACTCCATCCAAGCAATTTGTTATTGTCTGCTCTGTTTATTTTCTCAACATCCTTCATCCCAGTAGTACAGTTCAGCTGCATCCTCCAAAAATGAAAAGGGTAAATGTAATATCCACTGCAATATGAAGCTAAAGCATGTAACTCCACAGCAACGCTCTTTCTCCTACTTTTCAATCAGAACTGAAGAAAGCCATGGTTAATTAATTAATTACTCCAAAAGACTCATCCCAAGGGAACATCTTTTCCTCTGCCACAGGAAATGTGTGTTTTATTAGTGATGCTCTTTTCCATGGAGTCTGCCTAGCTGAAAAATAGCAGCCCTAGATGTCTGAATACACCATCTAAACTCAGAATGGGTCAGCGGTCACTTTGGGGCTGCAATAACTGAAGAGCAAACCTGCACAGAGAATTTTCTGAGCTTTTTTTTTTTGAGAAATGAAGTCTGATGGCTTTGTGCTTTGCCAGTGACCCTTCATGGAAAGAAAGTGCACGACTCATTTTGATGAAGGGCAAACATTTTTCTAAAGAACTCCTACAGCAAAAACTCTCAGGTTGCGGTGGGAGTTACCCCAGAAGAAATCACTCACAGCTGCCTGAATTCCTTTGCTCTTCTCTTTACTGAAGCCATCTACACTGATTTCTGCTAATTTTCCAGCCAATCCAGCCTTTGCTAATCCTTCCCTCCAAAGCTCTTGGTGCTGTTCTCAGCCCAGAGCCATCCACAAGTTTTATGAGTACACCCACTGGGCCATATTTCTCTCTTTGCTTAAGAGAATGTCATGCAAGACAATGTCATACTCTTAATAAATTCAAGACATATCTCATCGGCTGCCTCCTCTTTATCCACTTGGCTGGTTGCTCTGACAAGGAATGAAATTAGAAATGGTTTGAGAAAGTAGGTTCTTGAATAATCTATGCTGGCTGTTTTTATCAGTTTATTCCCTAGATGACTACTAAAATATTGTATAATAATTTTATCTTCTGCCTTCCTGGGTATTAGATTACTGCAATTTCCTTGGTTCTTCATTCTGTCATGAAGGATGAGCTCCTCTGCTTGCCTTCCTGGATTCCTCAGGCACAGAGAATTTACAGAGATAACCTCTAAAGGTGTAGGGATCCTCTCACCTGACTGCAAAGTGCAGGAGGAAAAACTTCAGCTGTTCCTCAGGATGTCATAACTTCTCTAAATATTCTTTAACCAGATCTTGTCCAATTTTGATTTGCAGTGCTATTTCTTTGGGAAATGTGCACTAAACACCTATATTGCCCTAAATATGAATAATTCTCTTCCAACCTTTCAACTAGTACATTCAAAAAGGAGCTGCTGGAAAAGACTGACCTCTCACTGCCAAAGGGGATGCAAATGATTTGAGCACAAAAATGCCCAAAATCTGAGATAAGACGAAGTCACATTCCCTTTTTAAGCATTCCTTGGCTCCCTTAAAGACGTGATCAAGGGGATATGTTGGAGACAGGAAAGAGATGCCAGAACTGCCCACAGATGTAGCTACAGAAACTGGGTTTGTGTGAGCCCAGCAGCCTGGCAGATAATGGCTCAGGAAGTGATTTTCTGCCTACTTGCCAAACATGAGCCGTGTCCAATGTCTTAGGAGTGCTCGAGTTGGATTAGCAACACACACACATTTCCTTACAAAGGTCTGGAGCATCACCTCTGCTGGATTTCTGTTCTGTGGTTTCAGCCACGTCACCCTAAATGCAGAGGGATGCACACTGCTTGCAGGAGCAATTTAGTGAATTCCCAGAGCTGTGATATGAGCCCAGGCTTCTGCCACAGAATTAGATTTTTTAAAAAACAGCACGTGGGATAATTGTTTTTTTTTGCCTGCCAAATGCCTCTTAAGGCTTTTGTCTGTTTTCTCTCTCTTGCCAATTTTGGGCTGTGACAGCAAAGCTGAAAATCCAGGACATAAAACTTGCCATCGATTTCCGATACAACGGTTCCAAAGGAAAGGTCAGCAAGGAAAAAACAAACACATTGGACAAAAACGCAGCTTCACTGATGGCACCCATGGAGCTGCCCCAACACAAACAGACCTTTTATATCAACTGATAGGAGACAAAGGTCCTGGAAGGTGTGTTGGTCTTAAATTGCTGATGCAAAGCCAGCCCAGCCATGCCCCTCCTATGGACAGGGGAGGCATGGCTGTGAGAAAATAATCTATATAGAAAAAAGGGAAATAATAGATAGCATTACAGTAAGGAGACAAAATAATCATGGGTAATGCACAAAAGGCAAACAAAGTTCTTGTGATCTGAACATCAGGAAAGGAGCAATTTCAGCACCCATAAAGTTGTCATCATAAAAGCATTTTATAGGAAGGGCAAAAAAAGGATACAAAGGTATTTATGAAATTGGATGCAGTGTGTTCTGCATCCATCCATTAAATTCAGATGGGTTTGTCACGGTTTTTGTGCTTTAAATCTTTGTGGTAAATAATTTAGGCATTGTTTCATATTGTCGGCAAGTTAGAATAGGTTTCAAATTGGAGCCCAGTGCAAAGTTGTTTAATAGAAATTTTTGTGATGAAAAATTCTTCTGGTACTGACAACATCATTTACATGAGAAATAAAGAAGGCATTTATGAGAAGCTGCTGTGTGGTTTTGATAATAATGGTAACAATTATCTTGCAGCCTTTCCCCACCCTCACATTGCCACATGTTAACTAATTAACTAAATAATTAATCCCTTTTCCTGCCAAGGAGAGAGGCTCTGCAAGCACAGCTGAAGGAACCATGGCACTGCAGGGAGGGGTGAGAATGTTCTTACTCTCATGGACCACTCATCACTAACCTAGAGTTTCCTCTCCTCTCATATATTATCTTAAGGCTGCTTGATTGTTTGTGATGTTTTCATTTGCTTTGTTGTGCAGGCTAAACATGAGAGCTGGGAGTACTGGGGAAGTCAGGCTGAAAAGTGACATTCCTAGTTCAGAGTTACTTGCCACCCAAACCATGTCATCCTCTCCTCCCAGTTCTGAAGAAATGGTTCTTAGAGAAGACAGGAATTTTCTTGGATACCTCTCCACAAGGAGGTGGATTCAAATACTGCATCAGGACATCAGGTTTTGTTTCTAGATCTGACGTTTTTGTCTGCATGAAGCCAGCCCATGGTAATATACTAGAACTAGAAGTTAGTTCTTCTCACCATCTCCACGCAGAGGCAGGATAAATATTCCCTGGGGGACTTTTGATAGCAGAAGAGATCAAACAAATCCACCATTTTATAAGGTACATACATTTACAAGCCAGATAATTCCACACATGTGGGAATTACAGGTTATTTGCTCATAGACCTTTAAAATCTGCAGAGCAGGACCCCAATATGTTTCTCCTTAGAATTCAAATCTTGACTCCTTCTTTACAACCACTCAGGCCTCACTTGAGTGCTGGGATAACTGGTTTGGCTGATTGGAAAAATATTGTGTTCATATTTGAGACAAGGCAACTGAATGCCCTTTTTTGCATTTTCAGGTTGACTGGGCTTTCCTGGAAACTCTTAGGTTTTATCACCCACTTCAGATTTGAACTGCTTTCTATGCTTTCACACAAAATAACTGTATAGCCATAATTGCATTATTCTGCACCCCCTCTCCCAAGGGTTTGGGATGTACCCAGATGCCCCAGCATAGCACAGCACTGCTCTTTGATCTGCCAAAGATCTGAGTCTGCAGCAGCAGAGAATTACACTCACCTCTCTCACATCCCAGCACTTCATCTATTATTCCAAGAAAGTTGTCCCTGGAGGTATCAAATGACCACAAAGTTCTGCTGCAGCAGAGCTAAATATTTACTAATAATGTTAAACTAACACACTGTGGTTTTTTTTTTTTTTTTTTTTTTTTTTTTTTTGCAAGGCAACATTGGCACAGAGCTCTGCTGTGAGCCATAAATACATCTCAAGATCTCATAAAAGTAAAGCTGGAGAATTTCTGGTGCCAGAGCTGGCATCAGCTGCTGTGAATAGCCAAAGCCTGTTGATGCCCATGGGGACATAATGCTTAACCCACTGAGGATTTGCCTCCTCTTGCCTGGTGTTTCTAAAAACCTTTTTGGAGCTCCCCAGATGCTTCAGTTGGATCTCTCAGGTTGAGGAGGAAAAAGGTTTTTTATTAGGTAGCTCCTAAAGGTAGATGCAGTTTGTAGAAAATGCCAAACTAGAAATTCGTGTGCATGGTGCAGTTGATGTTGGCACCTGGACAGGTAAAAATTGGTGAGGATTTCCCCTGCTGACCATCCAGCTGCTCTCCACAGGAAACATCCTCATTTCTGGGAAAAGGACAGAGATTTTCACCGGTGATTTGTAAAGGAAGGCAAATATTTTTGGGTTTTTTTGCACCTTTCTTTACAAGTGGGCAGTTTTGCATCTGCCCTGCTCTGGGCAGCACTGCCAGTCATTTGAGGAGAGGAATAAAACAGAGTGGATGAAGGGTTGTGGCATCTCCAATGGAGATGGATCAGCACTTGCTGAGAGAAGCCAGAGGGAGAACACACATTTTGTTTGCTGCAAAGGCTGTAAGGTGGGAAGGAATAATTCCTTTATTGCAGAAAAGAAGAGGGATGTTTGTGAACCTCTCCTGAGTCTTTCCTGCCACTGTCTGGTCTTGCCAGGTTGAGGAGTCCCAGGATGGAAAAACTGGCAGGAAAGGAGCTTCACTCATCTCAGGGTACCCAGAGCAATTCCCAGTGATGCTGTTGGTGATCCAAGTAACACTGAAACCCCCAGCATAAAGCAATGCAGAAGAAAGGGAATGCAGCATTGCAGGGATAAATAATGAGAGAATGCAAATAAGGTTTAATGACAGCCACTATGGCTTTATGGAAAATAGGTCTTGTCATAGAAATGCTGTTTTCCCCTTCACAGGGCTTCTGAGCAAAGCAGAACAAAGGTACCACATGGACAAAAAGTAGACTCTAAGCTGAATTGGAACATCTCAGAGGAATGTGGTGTTGGATGCCATAAAATAGGAGCTTAGAGGATCAGTCTGATGCTCAAAACACTTTTATATTCTCACTAAAGGGTTTCAAGTAAATATGAAATCATGGCTAATAATGTTTGCCATGTTGTATTTTCTCCTCTCTGTCCACCCACCTATATTCATGGTGTTTGACAGAAATCAGCATTTTTGTATCTTTCATATCAAACTGTGTCCCCCAGCTTGGGACACAACAGTGGGACAATGTTAAAGGAGGGAAAATGGCACAACAGCAGCTGACAGACACAAATGTTTCCTTGGGAAAACTGGGCAAAAGTCTGTCCTCAAAAATTCTGTGCTATGTTCTTGAGATACACAGTAAAATACAGGGAGCTTTTTGGTCTGATTGGTTTTTTAGCCATGTTAATGAGATCCTGCCAGTAGCAAGTAAAGCAGTTAAGAATAATTAAGCTGGTGACAAACACTGTGTAGTTTGACATGATTGCATCAGCAGCTTTGAAAGGTTTGCCTGTTTGCATGAGGATTTTAAAGTGGAGCCAAGTTAGAGACAGGAAGGCAAAGGGGAGACCATGATGAACATGACCCAGCTGGGATCAGGAGGGAGCTGGTCATGGATTCAGGCTCCCACAATAGGATGACAGGTCTGTGGAGCATTTTAGGGGTGCTCCAAGCTTACCTTCTCTTCTTGAACACCTCAGGTTTGTGCTCCAGGTGCTGCCAAAGCCCTTCCAGCCCTTCGCAGCCACACCTCCTGCTGCAGCCTGTCTGGGAGCTGTGCCTGCCTGGAGCTGTGTCAGAGCTCCTCAGACAGAGGTGCCTTTGCAGACCCATCTCTCTCTCGTCACAGCTGCCAGCTGATTAAATGAGAATTGCAAAGGCATTCTTCAGATGCAGACTGCTGCAGCCAAGTGTTTCATGGATTTACTTAGAGCTTCCAGTAAGTTACTGCCTGCAACACTGCCAGAGAGGCAAGGAGGTGATGGTAAAAAAAAAAATAAATTCAATTTTCATCCAAGATGATTTTCTTAGTTGCCTATACACTTTCCAAAGGCAGGGGCACACTGCAGGTGTTGTCATTTCATTTGAGAACTGTTGGAAGTTTCCACACAGTTCACTTGCTTCTTTGCTTCTTGAAGATAAGGAAATGCTCCACATCAAAAGTGGGACTTTTAAAGGCAAGCTGTATAAAAATTAAATCCCCATTTCTTTTATTGCCCAGCTTTGGTACATTGACCATGGCATTTAGCCTGGTGTGCTGCTAAAGAGACATTGCTCACAGTACATTTCTCAGTCATCTCGAGGGCAGAAAGCAAAGCCTGGTGCTGTCTGAGGCCTTCCACATCCTTAAATTCCATCACTCATCAAACATTTTTGTAGCCAGCAAAACACCAGTGGCAGATGTTTTGTTTTTCAACAAGGCTTTAGTAGGCCTTGCCAATTCTGCCCTGAGTGACACTCACTGTGAAGGGTGGGACTGTGAGAAGGACATGACTTACATTAAACAGGAGATTCTGGTGTGTCCTGTGCAAGGCAAGATGGATGGCCTGGAGAAGGAGTTGGAGAATTTCCACAGTGGACTCTTCTTGGCTGCCCCAGCTGTAGATCACACCCCTTTCTCCACCTCCTCTTCAAGGAGAGAAAGCAAAGCTTCTCCAGCTGCTCTTTCTCTCAGTGTGGAGGCTGAGAGAAAATCCATTCCATGGATTTTCACAGCATCTGTTCCAGATGTTTGCATCTACTCCAGCAGATGTGTCAGCCCTGGAGCAGAGAAAGGCAAGAACAGGACTCCTGTGGGATGTTTGTCCCGTGAGTGAGGGTGCTGGGGACCAGGGAGGAGAGGAGTTACCTTCTTGTGGGAGTGCATGTGAGGGTGGGCATGCCAGTGGCAACCTGGGATTGCTGCTCTGAGGTGCTTGGTGCTGTAAAGGTGGAATGAAACCTCAGGAAAAGGCAGGGGAATAGAGCAAAGTGTAAGAGTTGAAATGAGGGATGCGGGACTCCAGGGGCTCTCCAAAATGCAGTTTATTCCATCCAAGAGGTTACAGCAGCCCAGGGAGGTGGGTGACAGAGCTGTGCCTACAGCTGTCAGCTCCAGCTGCAGGCAGGCCTGGAGACCCTGAGTTTAGGTTACAATGCATTCTATACTTTGCTGGGCATCTTAATGCAGTAGAACCAATCTATACCTTAACTTTTATGTATAGCCTATCATAACCACTATAATTACCATATTCATGTGACCATTCTCCAATCACTAAAAGTTAGTATGTTACAGTTTAAGCTAGAAGTTGTTTTTCAGTTTTCTTGCAGTGGAAATTTCTGAGACCTTTTTTCTACTTGCAACATTTGCTGACCTCTTTGCCTGCGCTAAAGAGGTTTGCTTGGTAAAAACATCTTCTTGTTTGAGGTGGGTTTATCTTTTGCTCTAAGCCATAAA
Organism: Zonotrichia leucophrys gambelii; assembly: GCF_028769735.1. NCBI lineage: Eukaryota > Metazoa > Chordata > Aves > Passeriformes > Passerellidae > Zonotrichia > Zonotrichia leucophrys. The sequence goes on from NC_088172.1 coordinate 96,605,501, forward strand.
ACCTCTTTCTAACTAACACAGCCTTTGCTTCTTTAGTTATCCAGTAAGATTGGCTCAGCAATTATTTTTTTCGATATCAAACCTTGCTTCCATCTCTATTCCTTCATCAGACTTTACATTCAAAAATCTTTCTGCTAAGCATACACATCTGTGAGACTTTCTTGTCAAACTTTCATCCTTCCCAGCAGTAAAGGACATCAAAGTTACAAGCCCTCGACTAAGCCATCTTTGCCCAGAATTTGTTTCAGCAGCTATTCCCAGCAAAGGGCACTGTGTCAGCTGTCACCATTGCTGCACTGCTGTCTTTGCCTGAAATGAGATCTGAGTGTGGCAGGAAGCTCAGGAAGGAGAGAACAGCCCGGTTTATTTGTCCCACACTTGCCAGCCCCATGGCTGCAGCCCTGCCTGAGCAACAAGCTGAGCAGTTTCAGGTCACTGAGATCACAAGCATCTGCTCTGACTAATGGCATAATTGTGTGGCCCTTCTGGCTGTGGCTTTGCTCAAGGCTGCAACACTTTTTGTATTCAGTCTGTTCCCAGTCCTATCATCTGCAGCATCTCTCAGAGGAAATGATGCTGAGACATTCCCCTCCCCAGCCTGTGGGCTGGAGCATGCTCAGCCTGCAGAGCCAGAGCCCTTGGGCACCCCTGGGCACCCCTGGGACCCAGGACTGGACTGACAAGCACAGCAGGGACACAGAGAGAGCTCTGAGTGCTGCTGCTCCCCTCCCTCACTGTGCTTTGCTTGCAGCTCAGCCCAGCTCTGCAGCTTCTCACCTGCTGGGCTGGATTTCACACTCAGATTCCCTCAGCAGCAGAGGTGCACCAGCAGTGAGGCCAGGATGGAGAGATGGGTGTCTCCAGTTCTGCCATCCCATCCTGCAACAGTTCTGCCATCCCATCCCATCCTACACCATTTGTATTATCCCATCCCACACCAGTTCTGCCATCCCACACCATTTGTGTTATCCTATCCCACACCATTTCTCCTCTCCCATACAAATTCTGCTATCCCATCCCACACCAGTTCTGCCATCCCATCCCATCCCATCCCATCCCATCCCATCCCATCCCATCCCATCCCATCCCATCCCACATCAGTTTTGCCATCCCATCCCACACCAATTCTGCCATGCCATGCCATGCCGTGCCATGCCATGCTATGCCATGCCATGCCATGCCATGCCATCCCATGCCATCCCATCCCATCCCATCCACCATCCCATCCCATCCCATCCCACCCCATCCCATCCCACACCAGTTCTGCCATCCCATCCCACACCATTTTCCGTGGCAGCATCAGGAGCAGGCCAGGCATGGCACAGACTTTGTGTCCTGCCCTGATGAGTGCACATGACAAAACCCAATGTTGACTCAGTTCCCTTTAAATGCCTTTTATGTGAGGCACAATCTCCACCCAGTGTGGAGGCTTGGTTGCTGAGGAACCTTTCTGAAACCTTGCTGGATTCCTCAGCTGGACCACTTGGCAAAAACCAGATTAGTATTTCCCCATCTCCCCAAGAGGCAAGAATAAATAGAAACTGTGGGGCATTCACCTCTCTGTCTCCCTGTTGAGCCTCTTAAAATGAGTTAAAAAATAGAGCTGCCTCTCTGAAAACACTGCCAAAGCCTCAGAAGGAACTTGCCTTAAGATAAGCCACCACAGAGGCACCTTGAGCTCAGTACAGATGGCAGGAATTCACAGCAGGAAGGTGCTGATTCCAGGCCTAGCTGAGCTGGGGTCTGGTGAGCACATCCTGGCTCATGTATCCAGACAAAAGCTACCACTATGTCAGACTGTGGGAAAGGAGGCAAACTGCTGATGCACATGGCACCTCAGGGTTTTGGGAACATTTATGACCACTTTGTAGATATCCTGAATTAAGGCTGTAAAAAGGGGGCACTTCCAGAAAGGCTCCAGGATCCCCATTGATCCTTTCCCTTTCCCTTTCCCTTTCCCTTTCCCTTTCCCTTTCCCTTTTCCCTTTTCCCTTTTCCCTTTTCCCTTTTCCCTTTCCCTTTTCCGTTCCCCCTTCCCCCTTCCCCTTCATCCCTTCCTTCCCTCCTCTTTTCCACCTCTCTAACTCACATTTAGTGCCAAATTAAATTCATGCCATTGGGTTTGGCCCATGGTCTGATTTACACCTGAATTTGGGCAGAGGCATCTTCCCTGGATCCCAACAGCCTCACACCTGGGCTCTGCTGCCCCTGGGCACTGTTGTTCACCCATTGCAGCATTACCTTGGAAAAAGATGCCTCTTTCTCAGGTTGTTTTTGCAGATTAATCTTGCAGTAGCAAACACCAGGCCAAGCCAAGCCCACTTCCCCCTAGATTTACATCTCAAATCAGATTTGTGTACTAAAAACAAGAACTTCAAGTGTTTTTTGCTGTAGCTGTACTATAAAGTGTCTCTTCTACTTGCCTCCTTTCCCAAATGAATTTTTTATTTATTTACTTAGGGTTTCAATACTTGTACAGCCATCTCATCATCACTTTGCTCTGCATGGTTTCCCATTTGCACAAAGCTCAGGAGGAGCACAGTGACCTCAGAGATTTCTGCTGCTGTGTTGCCTGGGCTGCAAGGTGGTGGGGAGTAGAGACTCACTTAAATCGTGGCAATGCAATAAAATATTCTTCTTTTATCAGCAAAACAGGCTGAAAGGAGGTGTTAAAATTGGGTCTTTTAGCCACCCAACTGAGATATCCTGAGGAAACCTGATTTATAAGAAAAGCTGAAAATTTGATGCCTGAAAATCAGAACCTTTAAAGCACATCAAAATTCAAACCCCCAAGACTGTTAGGTGGATCATAAAACATTCTGGGAATTCAAGGCTGAGGACCTTCTTCACAGGACCTCCTGCAGGAGCTGGGGCAGCCCTTGGCATTCTGCAAAAGGCTGAAGAGCAAAGGGTAATTTCAAACACAAGAGCCTGATGGATTTCTCTACTGGCAGCAGTGAGAAATACTTGTTAAACAATAATAAATAATAGCCCAACTTGTTTCTTGTCATTTAAGTTCAGTCTGACTTATTAATTACGATTTTATTCGTTCACTGCATGACTCTGGCTGGTCACTAGATGTCACTAATAAAGAATAAGAAGGAAGAACCTCTGGGGAACTTTTTGGGGAGGCCAAATTTAATGGACAATAGTGCCTGGGAGTGCCTCAGCCCAAACTGCTGCTAACAAAAGGGTGACACTCAAGCACCAGGATGGTTTGGGAAATTGCCACAGAAGGATTTGAAAAATGCCACACTTCTCACGTATCCATTTTTTACCAGTGCATGGAAACCTTCCTACTCTGTTTCCCAGCACTGGAAGAAAAGGAGTGGACTTGAGCAGGCCAGTGTAAAATGCTGCCACATCAACATTCCTACAGCTTTTGGGGTCTCCTGAGGAGCAAGGAGCCATCACATCTGAGACTTTGGCATGGATTTACTCAGGCATGGGCAGCATTAGTAAACTTTTGATCTGGCTTGTTTAAGACATGTTAAAAAGTCTTTATTACCCTCCATGGTGCATCTTCTGACACAGTTTTGCTTTTGGAAAGCTAAACTGCTCCTCCCATTGCTTTTGGAGGAGCAACCAGCACACATCACACACTTCAAGGACTTTGAGGAGCTTGCTGTTTGTTAGCATAAGCCCAGGGCTCAGTGAGGATTTAATCCAATAAGCACAACTACCATCACACCATTAGTCTGATGAATAGACACAGCCAGAGCCTTGGATGTGCTCAGCTCAGGAGTGAATCCATCAGGGAGTGAAGGTCATCCAGCTCCCCTCAGCCACAAGTTAATTGCATCCAGCTCTCCTGGATGTTCAAGGCACTTTTAAGTTACATTTCTTTTGGGCTGTGCCTTCACTGGGCATTTGTAAGAGAGTGATGCCAGAAAGACAGACAGCCCAGGGATTAGCTTTCTCTTGTCAAGAGCAGCCTTAGGTCAGACAGCCTTGGGTTATTCACAGGACTGCATGAAGCACCTCAGTCCTGCTCAGCTCCAGCCTGGCATCCCAGTCCTGCATGCCCAGGGAATTTGGCTGTTTATGGGGACACAAGGATGGGCTGGACAAGCCTGTCCTTCACCTCAACCTGCTCAGCAGTGTGCAAGATGTTGGAAAGCCCTATAGCAATATGAAGGAGAGGATATTCTCCTAGTTTCTGTCTCTTGTGATGTAAGGGTCTGAGGCCATATATCATGTTGCAAATTGTAGGATAGATCATGATACGAATAGTGCAATGGGGAAGAAGGTAAGGGAGTAGAAGTCTGTTTTTAGGCTGATGGGGATTTTGAAGTTTATAATGAACTTTCAATCCCAGAAGGAGGTAAGGCTTTCTTTTCCGGATTGTTATTGGGATTAGGCTGATTAAGAAGGAAGTTTTGACTGTGTTTGTAATTGTGCTAGGAGTGTTTTTGAGGATGTTGGATAGAAGAGGGAAGAACTCAAGCAATGCCATCAGCACAGGGAGGGACAAAAAAATGGCAATAAGATGTTGAGAGAGAAGCTGAGACATTTAACTTGTAGAGATGAGTACCCTTATCTTCTGACACAGCTCAGCTTCATCTATTGACCTGCAAGGAAACCTCTGCAGCCCCCAGACAGGACCATCACTAGCCACCCTTTCCTTGCTCATTTTGTGCCTGATTTTGTCAGCTTCTTTGTTTCTTGGCAGAAATGAGTGCCAGATACCAGCAGTTTTAGTCAGTGATAAAATCCCAACATTTCAAAAGCAATTTTTGTTTTAAATCAAATTTCAAAATAAAATGCTCTCCCCTCTCCCTCCTCCAGAAATGACTAATGAGAATAATCAAATTAAATGGTCTTGAAAATATGGAATGTTTTGTTTCAACAATATCTAAATGTTCTATTTCCATATGGTACACATATTGTTATTCTACAATAACAAAGATGATGATGATGATGATGATAATGATAATGATAATAATAATAATAATAATAATAATAATAATAATCCCCCAAAAATAAAACACCAGAAAATATTAATACAACAGCTGAAATATAATATTAAAAATAATGTTTGATATTATCCCAAAAGTTGAAGTGAAAGTAATGGAAATGAGTGAATTGAAATAGGAATTTATTTATTTCACCAGGATGAGACCACTTGGGATCAAAAGAGACTTACCAAGAGCTTCTTCCAGGGCTTTCCTTGTTCCACAACCTCCATTGAGGAGAATAATATTGATTTTCAGTAATTATGGAGTTTTTGAAGAGAAAAAAAACCATGAATCCAAAACAAAAAGACACTCACTAGGCTTCTCAATAATCTGTGGGCCAGTGAGGGGCTGGCAAGCAATGCATCACTCTTCCTACCCAGAATGAATTGATTCTGTCACCAGCAAAATAAATGCAATCAAGCTCTTGACTTGAATCATAAATCCTGTGTAAGTCACAGTTAGCAGTAAAGTGAACTGAAGCAGATGAAAGAGTCTGACAACAGGCTGGTGCAGCAAATAGTCTCCAATAGGGAAGGGAAATATAAATATTTTATTTTGATATTTGGAATATTTTATTTTGATATCTTCTAGTTTTCATAAGAAGTTCATGTAGTAGGAATGTAGAGAGTTGTTGCATGTCAATGTGACAGATCCCATCACCCTGGGCTTTTCCCATAAAAGCAGAGTGCCTGACCAGGTGATTGTCAGGGTGTTTATGTCCTGGGGGCCTGTTAGGCTGAATCTGCTGAGAAATTGGTTTCAGATTTTTTTTTTAGTGTTGGGTAGACAGAGGAAGCCAATGGATGTGATCTTTTTGGATTTCAGCAATGCTTTCCATACTGTCTCTCACAGGATCCTTCTGGGCAAAATGTCCATCCCCCAGATGAATAAACACATCCTGTGATGGGTGTCAGAGGAGGTTTAGGTTGGATATCAGCAAAAGGTTTTTCACCCAGAGCGTGGCTGGGCACTGAACAGGCCCCCCAGGGCAGTGCTCACAGCACCAAACCTGACAATCCAAGAAGTGTTGGCACAACACTCCCAGGTACATGGGGTGACCCTTGGCCATGGTCCTGTGCCGGGCCAGGAGCTGGGGCCAATGTTCCTTGCGGGTCCCTTCTGTGGTGCTGTGAAAAGCCCTTGCAAAAACCCCTCCAGTGGGGAAACTCTGCAGAGTGAGGTTCCTTCTGTGCAGGAAGCAGCTCACACAACTTCACACAGCAGCTCACCTAACACTGATCTAATTGTCTCTTTTTCTGGAGGCTGTGTCTGAGGAGATGTGACCAGGGACCTTGTCCTAGAAAGCTGTGGAGAGGAGTTTCAGTGTGCTAAAGGATCCCCCCCACACCAGCTGTTGCAGACATCTTTCTATGAAAATCCTTTCTTAGGATTTTTCCTTCCCGAGAAGCTGAGAGGCCTCAGAAACAAAATGTAAACAATGGTTATCTGCTGCTGTGGAATGCAACGGGTGGATCTGTGATTGGTCTCGTGTGGATGTTTGGATTTAGTGGCCAGTCACAGCAGAGCTGGCTCTCTCTCTGTCCAAGCCACAAGCTTTTGTTATCATTCTTTCTTTTCTATTCTTAGCTTAGCCAGCCTTCTGAGACGAAGCTTTTCCTTCTATTCTTTTAGTATAGTTATAATGTAATATATCTATCATAAAATAATAAATCAAGCCTTCTGAAACATGGAGTCAACATTCTCATCTCTTCCCTCATCCAAGAACCTCTGTGAACACCATCACAACCAGCAGCAGCAGCCAGACTGCAATGCCACCCCCCAGCTGGAAGCTCTGTGTCTCTGTGAAATGAAAATGGTGTTTGCAACTGGTCAGAAGGATGGGAAACTCTGGGTCACAGCACGAGGATTTGGGAGAGAGAGACAGACAGAGAGACAGAGACACTGTCTCTTCCACTGAAAAACTTGGGCAAGGCTTCCTGTGCTGGGGAGTGGGGCAGAAGGGGGACCTTCCCCACCTGTGCCAGCTATGGATGTGTGAACTGACACTGAGCCTGCCCTTCAGGGCTTGGCAGGGGCAGCCCTGGGGCTTTGGTGCTGCAAAACCTGACAGGGTAAGAAACAATTGTCATAAAAACTGACACAGCCATGGAGTGTGGGCAGGCAAAGCCTTCCCTGAGGATCTGGTTAATCACCCAGAGATCACCAGCACAACAGCTGAGGTGGCAAACACCAGCCAGATACGTTGGTTAACACAACCTGACCCAAAGGCTGCCATTTAACAAGAACTTTTTACATTAAACATTGTAGGCCCAGCCCTTAGAAGGAGGTGGCACAGCTGAGGCTTTCTGTGCTGATCATGTATTCAGATTTTATCACCAAGTACTGAAAGGCTCTTGATTCACTTGATTTGTGACAAGTTCAAACATTTTCCAGTCTAACTGCTCTCAGCAGAGACAATGATGAAATCATCTCTGTGTTTATCTCTACCCAAGATCAGTTAAAGTTCCCATGTTTAGTATTTTAAGATATATTGAGACCAAACTCCTTCACAGACAGAGAACAGAACTTCATCAGCAAACCAGACAGCATAATTAGGGGAAATACAAGCAATCTTCTTCACCTCAGCTTCACCAAACAACACAAAATGAAAAACATTGCATTATTCCTCAAATGAGTTAGGGAGAGAGCTGATTAAAAAGTGTGGGACAGAACGTATTTCTCCTTGAAGACAGTATTTCATCTTAATAGGCTAATTCTGAATGCAGTAATATAAAAGAAAGTTTCTTTTTTGAAATGAGGCTGCAAGAAAAAAAAAGTTCAAACGTTCCTTTCTAAACTTGTTATCTCTGAGATCTCCTGGGGCATGGCTGAAAGCCCACAGCACAGGAGATGGTGCTTTTTTATTTGAAAGGAAGGAGGTGGACATTCATAAACTCATCAGTCTGGTTGTGATGCCCAGAATGACACTGACATCCACTCATTTCTTTCCCAAGTCCTTAAGGAAGACTAATTAGAGGGTTAAAAGCAGTCAGCTCACATTTATCACAGGACAGTGGCAGTGCCAGTGACGGCATTTGTTTTCCTGGGTACCTGCCTGAAGGGGATGAGTGAGGTCTTCTGACGCTACCTCCAGTACAGCAAGTTAATACTCGGTGTGGGTGAAGTCCCCAGGAGGTGCAAACAACGGCTGATTCTAATCAATAGATTTATTGAATACAGAAATGTTTAACTGGCATGCCACAGACAAAGTCTGAGAGGTTTGGGGTGACTCTGAGGGACAGGGTTTGGTCAGACTAGCCTGGGTGAAGCAGAAAAATGATCTGCAGCCTCTCAGGCGGCATTGGCTAAAGACTTGGTGTGACACACAGGGCAGGAGAATCTAGCAGTCTGAGATGAGTGTCGCAGACATCTTCTATGGAAAATCCTTTCCTTAGGATTTTTCCTCCTGAGAAGCTGAGAGGCCTCAGGAACAAAATGTAAACATTGATTATCTGCTGCTGTGGAAGGCAACAGGTGGATCTATGGTTGGTCTCATAGAGTTGTTTCTAATTAATGGCCAATCACAGCCCAGCTGGCTCAGACAGAGAGACTGAGCCACAAACGTTTGTTATCATTATTTCCTTTTCTATTCTTAGCTAGCCTTCTGATGAAATCCTTTAAGTATAGTTTTAATGTAATATATGTCATAAAATAATAAATCAAGCCTTCTGAAACATGGAGTCAGATCCTCATCTCTTCCATCATCCTAAGACCCCTGTGAGCACTGTCACAGGGCATGGATTATGACATTGAGAAGAAGCAAGATGCAAAGGACAGACACTGTTGGGGATGCAGGATGCTCCAGCAAAAAGGCAGAGCTGGTTTGGAGCAGTGAAAATGGGAGTGCAGCTTGACAGAGAGTGCTTTTGCTCTGGTCACCTCAGGGATGGGAGGGTCTGGCATCAAGTGTCTTGCCTGATGGTGAAGCTGTGATCCAAGAATGATGCAGGGGCACTGCCAAAATGCCAGTGCAGAGAAAGGAGCAAGAGCAAGACAGAGGGGTCATCTGTAACACAGAGTCTGAAAGGAAAGAACTGGTTATATGAGAAAATGAGAGACTGAGCAGAGACTTCCAATTATTTTTTAGTAGGTAAAAGGTGGTAGTGAAAGATAAGAGGCTAATTGCTCTCTTTGTTGGGCCTAGGAGAGGTAAAATGGAAAAACCAGCAGGAACTTCTAATTTTCACAAGAACTTTTTGCACTTTCTCTCATCCTAACCAGCTGACCTCAAAGAGGGGCGCTGATCCCAGCAGAGTGGGTTACCCTTATTAATCTTCAGCAATGCAGTTCTGGTTCTTGCCCAGCTCACATTCCCATCGGCATGCTGTCAGAGCTGAGTGTGTTTCAGGGTGCCAGATTACCTGGAGGTGACAAGTGTGGCCTGGTTTGCCAGGAGTCTCTGTAAAGGTGTGCACCAGCCCTCTCCTGAGCCAGGGAGCTGCTGCAGTGTGTGAGGGTGGCACCTCAGAGGTCTCAGTCTGTGTGGAACTATGTGTTAGCTGTTGCAAGAAGAGGTGGAACAGCCTTGAAGAGAAGCTGCCTACACAGCTCCCACAGTGGGCACTCCTGTCTCAATGCCAGATGCAAATACATCTCACTGTGGCATGTGCAACACTGTGGGGAGCCTGAATTTGAACTGTGTAACTCTGGGGAACCTTAATTTGAACTGTGTAACCCTGAGGAACCCTAATTTGTCCTTGGTGCTTGAGAAAGGGAATGATCTGAACCAGCATCATCTTGGTTGGCATTTTTCAGTATAACACCAATTAGTTTTCAATTAGAAGATTTATTCCGACTTTCACAGCATGCTTTGGTGGGAACAGGGCTTTGATTGTCATTTCCTAATGCATCCATGCTAACTCATCTGTGTGGAGATCAGGTGCACCATGATTCAGACAAGCTGACAATTCCCCACAGTCAAAGGCAAATTTTCCAAGGTCCATAACTGTGAGAGGTATTTTTAACACGCAACATTGCATCAATTCCAGATATTCAGAAGCATATCAGATTCTCTTGTCTGACACACTTCCCTTTGAGATGAGCATCTAATGAATTGTCCACAGCTTCAATCTTCCCTCAAATTGCCTGCTTTTTTGGAGAGGCATAATGAATACAAATTGCATTATAGCTCTGATGCCTCTAACCAGTGGCTTAACTAACACATGGTGGCAGTCCAGGTAGAGCCTGCCAGTCCTTCTCCTGCAAGAGGACATAGAGAAATGATAAAGTGAGGAAAAAAAACCGCAAAAGTGGGAAGAAGAAGATAATTCACAGTTCTTGGAAGTTACTTTGAATTGCAGCAGCACCACTGGTGCACCAGGACAGTGGAAGAAAGGAGAGTTTCTGTATTCCAGCTGGAGTTCAATACCTGAGAGCTTTTCCCACTTCAAAAGATGCTTTTTGGGTGAGGAGACAAAAAGGGGACACCAAGAAACCCTGCTTCTGCTGCCTTCTCACAGAGCATGTGGCTGCACTGTGGAGCTCCATGCCACTGTCAATTGGGGGACTGAAAACATCGGGGCATTACAGAGAGAAAGTTGTGCATTAGAAAGCTGTTAATTAGAAAGTTGACAATTAGAAAGCTGACAATTAGAGCATTTACCTTAAGACTATAATCCATATTGCTGAAAAAAGGTTGGTGTGCTCACCAGCTAAAATTACTATTTCCCTTCAAGTTAAAACACTTTATTTTCTGCCAGACATAATGTGTGATGTACAGCCCTGTGAATTAATAAAGAACTGCCTCCCTTCAGCTTAGCTTTTCCTGCTGAGTCTGATAATGAAATTTAGTCTTCTTTTATATACTCAATTAAAGTAAGTTAAGAACTGAGAGTGTGACTTCATTTATTCTTTGGACAGCATGGATTTTCTTTGGGCTACATCAGCGGTGAAGGGCATAACCCTTTTTCACCCTGATCTTTTGAACATCTCTTGTTTTCTGAGAATAGGGAAGAGAAATGGATCGGCACGAGCCAAAGCTTGCTGGAAACAGCAAGGACCTTCCCTCAGGAGTCAACATATTTAATTTCACTCTTTTCATAGATTTTTTGCAAGAGCTGAGTTTCTCTGCAGGACCCAGGGTTACAAAGGAGCTGAGCACGTGGGACACCGCCTGGGAAAGCCTGCTGGTAAACGTGGAGCAGAGGCAGCAGGGAGCAGAGGTCTCTGGAGGGGCTGAGAGGAGATTTTCCTGAGATTCCCTTTCAGGGATCCCACCTGTTTTCCTGCTGCCAGGTTGCAGTGGCCCTGAGAGATCCCCTGCAGACTTATTTTGGAGGAGGAATCCAGCACAGATTTGTCTACCCTCAGCTCTGCTGAAAGAGTGAAGCTGCAATCTTACTTTATTAATTACCTTGTCTCAAAACAAGGTCTACATTTATTTTCTGGCTTTACTTATGGCTCATGCCTAGTCCAAAGTTCAGGGCAAAAGTCCAAAACTGTTGGTGACTGACACAAAACTCCTTTTCTGTTCCTCAGCACTGCAGTGATGATGTGGTCCTGACCTTCTCCAGGGTGATTTATCCCCAGCTCCAAGCAGGTGCAAGGCCCTGAGGCACAGGAGTTATGGTGCACCTTCCTCCAGGGCAGGGCCAGTCCATCACCTGCACATCCCACAGCAATTACAGCACCCTGGTTCACTCCTCACCACTGCTGTACTGAGCAAGGCTGGAAAACTCATCAGCCTGAAGATTTGTTGCTAATTGCCTGCTTGGAGGATATGTATTTCATCATTTGTCCAGGCTCCCCTCCAGGCTTTTTTTCTCTGCCCTTCTCCAGGATCCTTTACTCCTGTTCATTTCCACACCTCTCCCTGCTCTCTGGTTGTCTTTTTCCCCCTTTTCCAGCCCTCTCTGAGGGCAGTGACCTGGTGGCTCCTGACCTGTGGTTTAGGATGTGACCTGTCTCATACAGGCCACCACTCCTTCTCTCCCAGGAGAAGGAAAAGCACATTTATCAGCACTGCCCTGCTTGCAGACACCAAATTTGGACCCACCTGTCCCTGCTCTGGATCCAGCAGTTCTTGGGACTAATTTGTGCAGAACTGCACATGGAAAGGGGCTGCTTTCCCTGACTTTTGGGGGCTACTAACCACCCGTCTCTGCAGAAGTCCAGCCCAACAGTGTAATTATGAAAGTTATTAATAATTACAGAATATCCCAGAAGATAGAAAACCACACATACTGTTGCTGGGAAATTCACCTTCTGTGGAAAAAGCTGTAGTGTTTTGAGGAAGGAGGCAGTTGTCTGTTTTTAATAATGGATTTCTTTGTCTGCAGCAGCATCTTGGATCTCTCCTGGCCCGTGAAAATTCCCAAACCAGTTAATTTAAGGGAAAAAAAACCAAAAACCAACCCAAGCTGAAAACCAACAAGGCTTATAATTGAATGGAAAGAATTAGCAATAATACCGGTGCTGCTGCCAGTGACAGCAGAGTAGGGAAGGTTCAGCAGCTCAGGGCTTGCTCTAGTGCCCTTCACTGGTCTTTCCTACTGGCTCATTAGGTAGAACTCTCACAAAACAGTCAAAAATGGTTTCCCCTAAGAAAATCCGTTCAGCAGAATTATCCATCCACGAATAAATGTCAAGACAAATCTTTTCACCTTGCCCAGGTCGTTCTGATAATGTCAAGCCAGTGCGTTTCAGTCCTCCTGATGATTTGTTCCAGTGACAAAATATCCTGCTTCACAGCTTTCTCTGTTAAATTCCATTCTGGCTTTACACAAACACATTAACATTCATTTTCATCTAAATGGACCTTGCAATTTGCAGCATTAGTGTTTTGGCTCCAACATTTTTAGAGCCAAATGTGTGCTGCCTGCTTTGCTGCGTGTTACTTTGGCATTGTTGGTTGCAAACAACCATCAGTGTTATCAGCAAGTTTGTGAAACGTGTTTGTCCAGCACTGGGCTGTACTGAGAGTTTGTAAAAGAAGGATTTTGCAATAAAATCTCAGCCTTTTTGACTGTTTGTTCCATTTATGAGTTAAAGAGAGCTTGGAAACAACAGAACCTGCAGTGTGATGGAAGATCCGTCTTTCATGCATGACAAATGGTTTGGCACTCAAAAGTCTTCAACAAATTAGCATATTGGTGCTAATTTAGCAAAGATTGGTGCTAATTTAGCAAAGATTTTTAGCATGTCCCAGTTCTGCTGTCCAAGTCTTCCTTTGCCTCCTTCAACCTGATCCCCTCCTGAGCTCACTGCTGAGGTGAGTGCTGCTCCCAGAGCTGTGTTTCATTGCTCAGCTCCTTCAGTCTGGTGATGTTCCCTCCCTTCTTCACAGCTCCTGGACCCTGCCTCTCTATATATCTGTCTCCGGCCCAGCTGGAAAGTGGCACATGGAAGACACATGGCCCATCTTGCTCCATGACCAGGGCATCCAGCTCAGTGAGTCATTTAGGGGAGAGCATTTTCCCTTTCTTCCTTTTCTTCCCTTTGCCAAGCCCTGATCTGAGTCTCCAGCCCAACACTCCAAGAAAGGTCCTCACAACCACAATATCAGATGCAAAGCTGTCCTGAAACACCACCTAGGGAGGTGTCACACAGCAGGTATGGAAGGAAATGTGCAATCCCACCCTTGGCCTTTTTAAGTCTCTGCACAGGAAAGCATCTCTGCTCGTTGTGGACCAGCTGGATGAGAGGATTTCATCCCATGTAGGCATTAGTTAAATGGAAAAATGGTCTTGGAAAAAGATCCTTATCTTCCCCTTCCTGCACTCCCATGACATCCCCACTCTCAGATGGGGAAGGGGGGCACAAGTCTGAATGCCTACAAATGACACCACTGGAGGGGTATTCCTCCAAAAAGGAGATCTACAGAGGCACAGCCCTTCACACTAATAAAGGGCCCTTTCCTCAAAACCAGTGCTCTGGGGAAGCAGAAGAAGTTAATGCCTGTGCTTCAGACAGGCTGAGACATCCATTTCTGGTAAATACATGAGGGAAATATTAGATATCAATGCAAATTCTGTCTAGCAAGCAGCCATGTGGTCTTAATTAGCAAGATTTAACTCTGTAAAAATGAAGAAATTTATCTTCCCTGCTCAGTGCTTACTGCACAGCTGGCTGTGATAAGTTGCCTGCATTTTAAGACCAGCAAATTAACTTTTTTATGCAAGCCCCTCTTCCAAAATGTCTGTGCTGGTGGCAGTGAGACACTTATTTCTCATAAAAGCACCTGCTCTGCTCCTTTGAAGGGATGGGTGCAGAGATCCAAATAATTAAGTTATTTTTTCACTTTTCTATGAAAGAAAGGGGTATTTTTGAACTTGAAGAGGTTCTCAGAAGGCGAAACCATCTTTTGCCAAACCAAACCCCAGAGGCACATGCTGAAAATGTAACCTGAACTATCTGCACTCTTGGTCAGCCCACTGGACTGGATTTGGCTCCCTTCTGGCCAGAGCAGGGACCATTTCTTCTGCCTCTTGGCCAGCTGGCATGGTAATAGATGGAGCTGGAAATATTTTGGCCATCACCCAGGTGCAATGTGTGGGGTGAGGAGGGGAGCCACGTGAATCATATTTTTCCAGGAGCAGCAAATTTCCTCCTGGCCCCTTAAAAAACAAAAGAAAATAGGGATTTTGTTTCTATCCAAACTTATCTCTGTGACTTGCATCTTGGTGGGGACAGCCTTGGAGGTGAGTCAATCCCTGATTTGCTCCAGGCTATGATGAAAATTGCTTTGCAAGCCCCAGGGCTTCCAGCTATTGCATGCTCCTCCCTGGAGAGAGCTGCTGGGTTTCTCTCTGGTGCACTCAGGGTTTGTCTTACACAAACCTTTCCTGCAGAGGTTAATGCAGAACAGGGCTGACTTGGTAATGCTGCTTCTGATCTGATGCATTGGTGAGGCTTTCCTGAAGGTAAAAGGTTAGCTTAGTGGATGTTTGAATATGTAAGCTGGGAGGTTTTAATTGAGAAACAATTTTCTACTGCTTTCACATAAATAAATATGTTTTCTCACATGGGTTCCTATCCATGTACCAATGCATTTCCCCATGGGAAAAGCCAGTGCTGGCTTTATGAGACATGTCCTTTTGCTAAGCAAGCTGATTTTCCTCAATATTTAACTGGATGGGCTTTTTAATGCAGAAACCCACTTGGAGTTTTCAGCCTGCTCTGTATGTTTGTTTTAAGAAATCTCAAATGAGCAAATTTGTTGTGACATTCCCTAAGCTCACAACAAGCAGCACACCCACTGAACCAGAACTAAGTGAGCTGGCAGAGGAGCTTTTGTTTTGTTTTCCAAAAAAAGAGAAAAGTTTGAACAAAAAAAAAAAGTTTGAACAAAAAAAAAAAAAAAGAGGAGCTTTGAGGGGATGAAAAATATCTGCTTATGAATTTACTTCAGCAGAAAATGTGGGAAAATATTTTAAGACATGAAATCACTTTCATTTCACAGTATCATTTCAGCTGTACCAAATGCTGATCATTTCTGAATTGCACTTGTAGTTTAGAATTGTCTTTGAGGAAGGAAGAAAAAAGAACAGAGGAGAAATAAGCTGGGCTGAAAAGCTGTTAAGTAAACCCCTCCATCTGAGATCAAGCAAAATAAAATTCAAGATAAGCTTAATTATATTGTGCATCTTTTGTTTTAGCCTCTAAGCTGAATGTCTCTTATTCACACAGGGCAGCTTCTTTCTTCAATTAACCATAAGAAATAGTCTGTACACAAGTTAGGGAATTTTTGCTTGCCTTTCATCTCATGCTCCCTGCAGGTGTGTGTTGGAGTTGGACACCAAGACCGAGACTGAGAGGTACAGGAATCCTAAAAATCAGCTCTGGGCAAGGGGGCAAGTGTCTCCTGTGGCCCTCAGGCAGGATGAGCTCTGTGTTGAGTACAGAGGGGCTTCAGGCCATCTGCTGATGCTGCCCTGCATCCCAAATCCTCCCCAAACAATCCTCGTGTGCCGTCCCACATGGGGCTGGCAGTGCCAGAAGCGGGAGGGCTGCAACGGTGTTATATTGCACTAAATAGTTTATTTAGTTGTTGCTTTGCACTGAGTTTGGTATTTTGCACTGAATGGTACGTTTGTGTCCTCATGGGATTCCCCTCTCTTACCACACAGTCTTCCCCTCTCCCCCAAAGTCCCATGGTGGTTGCTCTCCCAATGTTATTCCTTCCCTCACTTGTATCCCATTGCCTGTGAGGGGAGGAATAACATGGGGAGAGCCCCCTTCCCCTGGGCTTAAAATGTCCTGGGAGGAGACCCCCGCAACGTCTTCTTTGGGAGGAGACTCCTGACCTCTTTTTCTCCTTTCCTCCTGCTCTCTCGGACCCCCTGGAGTGGTTCCACAATCCTCAACTTCTACTTCTCCTTCCTTCCTGCTTCTCGGACCCTCTGCAGTGGCTCCACAATAAAGTGGGACGATCATCCTGAGGCAAAGAGCGCCTCCAGTCTTTTGCTTTTGTCCTTGTAAGACTGAGGAAAGTGCCAGAGGTCCAGAGCTAGCTAGATCAGACCTCAAAGGCCGCATAGATCACCCAACGTGGGCCTCAAAACCAGCGTGGGCCTCAAACCCATTACCCAGGGATTAGGAGCCTCATGCTCTACCAGCTGAGCTAGGATGTGTTGTATGCACATTTAGGGTTGAGACACAAAGGGCTCTGATCTGGAGCCATATCCCAGAAAAACTAAGAGGCTCAGGCAGGGGGAAAAAGCAGCAGGAAGAGGCCACACAGTGTGCCAGGCCTGCCTTGTGTATTATGGTTCTGGGGGCTTCTGCTGCTCCAGCTCTGGCAGCTCTTGGGGAGCTCAGTGACAGGGTAGATCCATGGGATGCAGAATGGCACCCCTCAGAAGGTTCTGGGAATGTAGGGAGAGCTCAGTGCTGGACCCAGGAGGTGAAGGAAGGGCTGCCACAGAGCCATGGCTGCCTTACTGTATGGGCATGGAGGACAGGGAAGATTCACAGTGAAAATTACACAGAGGGATGCAGGGTACAGAGCTCTGTCAAGACCTGTCCATCTCCTTGTCTCCGTATGTTGCTCTGATTTTTTAAGTTTTTCTAAGCCTTCTGATGTTTACATTATTGTAACGAACTTTCTCGCACACTTTATGTAAATACCTTATTGTTTTGCATTCTTTTATAGAGGAAGAGAAATTTAATAGACCAATCCACTGTCACTTTTAGAAAACTATAAATGTTAGAGGCAGAAATTAAAAATTCTCTTTCCACCATAGAAGAGCTGCATGTCCACGTCGTGTTATTTCATGTCCTATAGTGACATCCATATTCACACCTTCCAGAAGAAAGCTTTTCCTGATGGATGCAACCACATTTAGGATTAAACATTTGGGTTTTCCAGTAAGGTTTCTCCAAGTGAGGCCTCCCTCAGAGCAGGGATTTCCCTGTGCAGGTGTATCCTTCAGGTACAACGCCTTTGATCCCACACCTTTTGGCCTCTGCTTTGTCTCTCTCTGATTTTTGCTTCCCTTGTGTACATATTCCATGTAAGACACGTTGTGGGGACAGTGGTATCAGGATGCACAGGGATTTGAAGAATCCATTAACACTGGTAACATTAATTACACTGCAAAACAAAGCATCCATGAAAACATATCCCACGGGATCTAAAGCAAAGATTCATTAGTTCAAGCCAAATAACTCTTCTCCAAGCTGCCTGCTAGGGAGAGCACTCTGTGAATGGCAGCTGAAGAAAAATGAATTTATTCTGGCCATGAGGAGCCACTGCTCCTCTCAGAGTTTGTCACCACAGAGGGACAGAGAGACTGGAACTGCTCAAGTCACCAGCAGCACTGAAAGAATTAAGAAAGGTCCTGGAAAGAGAAATGATTTTTTGGTATTGTATAAGGTACCTGCTTGATCAAATAGGGCCTTTAGAATAATGCCAAGTGATTAACAGCATGAGTCCCCAGGACACAGGTGATTGCAGCTGGAAATCAGTGCAGAGCATGAAATGCTAATGAAAGCAGAATTGCTAGACAGGATTGAATAACTGCTTATAACTGTTTTGCTACTGGGAAGGCATAAAACCCCCCTAGGAAACAGCAATCTGTCCAAAACAAAATTATTTCCCAACTTTCACCGACGAGTAGATGCTGCAAGGCTGGGAGCTGTGGATTTCTAACCCTTCCAAAGAGTTGTTATCTAAATTTTCTTTGCTGAAAGTCAGCACTTTCTCCTTAGCAATAAAAACAGCTAATGTAGACTTGTCTCCTAATTACATTCTTGGCATTATTGGTATCTGCAAATGGCCAGTTTCAAAGGCTTTTTTTGATGGGGAAGGGAGAGGGATAAGGATAAATTTTCTAGTTTTTGTAAATTTGGAGCTGTTCTGCTTTATCTCAGGTTGTCCAGTGAGCAAAAAGCTGAAGGTGAAAAATGACATAAAGTTTGGGTGGTGTGGAGTGGGCTGGAAGAGCTCTTCCAAGGCTATTTTTACCCTTTTGGCACCCATCTTTTCTTGCTGTGAGTGTGGTTCTCTGTTCCTTTTCCTTAGAGAAGGAAGTAGCATGAGGATGCTGGACATCATTCACAAAGGGCTTGGAACAGCATCTCACACCTAAAATACCCAAGAAGGGCCAGCTGGACAGCAGCCAGAGTGAAAAATTCCTTGGAAAGTGAGGTAATGGGGAGGAAAATTGTTTGGTAATGCTATTTCTTTTTAAACAATTATGTCTATTTTCCGGTCACCTGATGGGATGGCTGGGGCTGAAGATCTTCAAATATGTGAAAAGTAGAACAGAAAGAGGGGATAAGTGAACAGGTGGATGGGAAAAGCCATGCTAGTCTCAAACTAGTGCAGGTGTTTTATCCATGGAAACTTGTCCTCAGAGTGCCCAAAAACTCAAAGTAGGAGTGTTAATGCAGAGTGCATAAATAGACATGGGCCATGGAACAGGGCATGGGCAGACTGGGGACATTTCTTCATCACAACTGAGTGGGTTTAGTGGAGGAGAAATAACTTTAATCTCCAACCCCAAACATCTGCAGCAAACCCAGGGTGTGCTGTGCTTCTGGCTGGACGAAGCAGGAGGTCAGAATTTCCTGTTCCAGCAGGGAGAGGGGTGCCAGGCTGAGGATGCAGAGGATCTGTCAACCCCTGGATTCCATCTTGCTGTTGAAATGGATGGCAGCTGGCCATCTTCCACCTGGATATCAGTCCAATGCCTTGCTCTGCCACTTGTGCAGAGCAGGCTCAGAGGTCACCTGGACATGAAGGATATAAACCCTGGCATGAGATGGGCTGTGATTAAGGGCAGAAGGGACCACAAAACCTAAAATCCACCCAAGCCCTTGTGCTTTTCATTACCTTGTGATGTCCTGGGAACAGCCAGGAGGAAACAAAACACCTGGCATACTGGTGGAAGTTTGATAGCCTGAGTCTGGGCCATCCATCCATAAGTGAAAGCTGCTTGTGCAGCTTGAAAGGATTTCTGAGAGGAGATTTGTAGGAAATTGGGAGCTTCTCTGGCACTTGGGGAAGATGTATAAATGCATGAGATTGCCAAAAATAGCCCAGAGGCTTTCCAAAACATAAACAAGCAGACTTCACTCAAGTACACCAGGAAAGAAGAATGGATTTTTCTACAGATGGGTTTGCAGTTTATGAACTCCTTGGGAAGACAATGACTGCTGGCCCATCCATCCAGGTCAGAGACCCTTAATACAGCAGAAAACACAGGTAAATTGCCTTATTTCCAGAGGCATTCACAGGGAAATTTACTCTCGGACAAGAGTCAATTGCCTTGCAGTTTGGGTCATATGACTTATGGAAATTTGCCAAGATGCTGGGAATGATCCTGTAGGATAAGTGATGGGATTGGCAGATGATCTGGGGAAATACTCAGCAAACTGAGCCTCAGTTTCCCTGCTCTGAAGAGCTTCAAGCCTCACTGGAGGCACTGTGGGAGGCAAAGTTGCATCTGTCCTTTGTGTCAGCAATTTACCACTTCTGAATAAAGGTGCAGAGAAACTTGTCTGTGCAGAAAGCCTGAGCTGCTGTGACAAAAACTTACACAAATCAAGTTCTCTGACACAATTCTGAACAAGCACTTGGGGTAGATTATTCCAGCTTTCCTTACTCTGCAACAATGACTAATGCAAGGTTTAGGTCATCTTTAAAACAAGGCTTTCATACTGCTGTCCGTGGCACTGAAACCACTGAGATTGATTGCAGATGCAGCAAGCAGCCTTGACAAATGAATGTTCCAAGTATAAACATTTGGAAAGTCAACAAAGGTAATAAATCTGTGCAGCGTATGGGGAAAAAATAGCTGAATAAAGGTTTTTGGGGATGTTTGGCCTGGACACTGCAGAGCTCTGACAGTTCTGGAAACAGCTATCATTATTATACATTGCTTTTGTTTGCTTTATTTCATCACACAGACCCACAGGCAAAGCACGATGTGCTGCAGTGGGTATTTAAACAGGAGATGGAAAAAAAAATGTCTGGGATTTTTTTTTGGCTTTTCTCCTGCCTGGTTTGCCTAGGAGAGCAAGATTTTTGAAAGGGGATATTCATGTCCAAGTCCCATTTTTGAACGGATCTATGAACAAAGCTGAAAAGATTTTGTGAATACCCAAAGGTGCATCCTTAGGCTTTTGGGGAGCCCAGAAGGATCAGATGAACCAATTGGTATCGAATCTATGGGTGCCTTTTGGATATCTCAAAAGCTTTCCTGCATCTTCCAGCATTCTTAATGATTCAAACTCCAGCTGACCAGAGCCTTAGCTAATTCCTGAAATAGAAGTTTGGCCATCCTCAGATCTGATGATAAAGCTGCTCTGCAAGCCAGGATTTCTACACAAGATGCAGAGGTTCAAAAATGCATATTTACAATTCCAGAGCCTTGCATCATTTCTCAGAAGGGCTCAGCCACAAAGATCTCCCCAGCAGAGCCAAGGAAAAGTGAAGTTGCACTTGGTAGCAGACTCCATCCCAGAAATTTAATAACATTTATTCTTATGGGCATGTCAGAAATTAGAGGCTCCAATCTGGTGCTCCTGAAGTCACTGGAGAGAGGACAATTAGCACTGAGCTGTCTCTGCGAGTCCAGTATTGCATTATTCAAATCTTCTTTGCCTCTGGATTTAGGGACACTGCCTTGCAGCCATCCCAGTGATACAAAAATCTTAAATGACAAATGCCAACAAACGGCACAGAATCAAAAATTACTTTGTTAGTGACTTGTTCTAGTTTTTGTTTTGCTTCTCCCTGTTCCTCCCCTGCCGTCCCACATCCCCCATCCCCGGCAGGAGTTTCCATAGAAACAGCAGGAACGGGTTCCTCTGCATCCTCCACTGGGATCCAGGCAGCAGCACAGACTCTCAGAGCCATCGTTGTAAACAAAAAGAACACCTTTGTCAAAATCAGTGTTTCACCTGAGGAGAACACGAGCAAGCTGCCGCCCTGCCCGTGAAGGAGTTGGTGTTTTCTGCCCCGGCTCAAGAGGTGTTTTCTCCTGCAGAAACAGGGAATTACAGAAACACAGCTGCTGGCCCATGGCCACACGTGCCAGGATGCACAGGGCACTGTGAAACTGCTGTGCCTGGCACTAAGCACAGACAGGCCCTGCAGGAGCCAGGAGCCAGCCTGGACAGGACAAACTCTGGCAGGGCTGTTCTGTGAAAACTCAGCAGAGCTGGAGATGAAGTGGCCCCATTTCCCTACAAATCCAGGCAGTGAAATCAGTGCCTTCAAGATTTCACCTCCCATCTCTATATGCAGCTCTTAACTGGCACATTTCTGGGTATTTTGAGACAAAGCCTCCACTTGTATTTTTATTAAATCACAATAATCACATTTGAGCTGGCGTCTTAACCGAGGAAAAAACCTGTATTAAGTTTTTGTGTAGCACTTAAAAAAATAATTTAGTTGTAAATTTTTTTTATATATGAATGACTCTTGTCGAGAAAGAAGCTTTACTTTTAATGTCCACGTGGCCAAAGATATGAAGTCAATGGCTACTCTTACAAAATCTTTGCTGCCACTTTTCAAAGCCAACAGGACCTATGCAGTGATTTTTAAAAGATGTCTTGACCAAGTTCGGCCAATGCAGCTGCTTTATGATAAGTGTTCTAAGTAATTCACACTTCCACTTCTTCCACCTCCACTTCCATTTTCTTTAAATGGAAGTTTCTTCCTTTTAAAAAGAGTTTCTTCCTTTTGAAAACATCAGTTAATTGCAGTGCACTATGACATCAGCCCCTGCAGACTGGAAGGCACCAGTTCATACACTGCAGTACCTACAAAGCACAAAGGATTCCACTAAACAAAATTCATCATGACATTCTGCCAATTATAGTCCCTTCAAAGCTAAAAACTCAAGTTTTCTGAGCAATGCCAGGAATGCTAACAGGGATTGGACTCTTCACAACTTATTAGCTGCTACAATTTTCATATTTTTCAATGGGTGCAGAAATAAGCCTTGTCTCTTAACAGAAGATTTACATACATGATAAATGGAAAGGAGGAAATGAATTAATTCTGATTTGTGACTCTACTTGGAGGTCACGAGCTTGCCAAAGACATCTAACAGCATCACAAAAAATAACCAACTCTTAAAATGCAGTCTGCCCAGAGTCCTGACCCCACCTTTTGATTTTATTTTCTGAAATCCAATATATCCATTTGCTACTGTCAGTCATTCCCTTAGAGAATGACCCTGTTATTTCAGGGAAGCCCCAGACATAGGAAATTCAAGCAGACAGAGCCAGGTTACCCACTAGAACCCTATGGTTTCTTTGCAGGAAGATGAATAGTTTTCTCCCAGAGCTGCATTTCCTACTCTCTCTTTCTCTCTGCTGGTATCTCCAGCACCCTCCCAGACCTAACAAAGCAACCCAGCTGTAAAAATCTCATGCCACACTGATGAAATGCTGCACCTGCCTTCAGCCATGGCTCCATGACAGCAGCAGCTCCCTCTCCTCTAAGGGTGGAAACCCAAACCCTCTGGATTACTCAGAATCCAGGCATGGCTGCTGCCCAGAATTATTTTTCCCATTTTCCCTCAGTTCTGTGTCTGGATGCAGACTGCTGCTCCTTCCCTAGACAATCTGCTATGTGGAGATCTCAGTTCTGTCACCCACTTGTGCTGTGTTTGTAAACTGCTCCTCTCTCTATGAAGGTTTTATTATTAAGATGCCAACACTTTGCCCTGGATTGACTGCTAAAAACCATTTTGCTCTGTTTTGCTGAAAAACCATGCACAGATAAGAGATCTGTTCCACATTTCCATCTTCTGTGTGCCTGCCAGGTGACCTCCTTTGTTTGACAAATGGTTCATCATGGCTCCAAGACATGCAGAACATCCGTTTTGCTCACAGATCCTCTTCTCTCTGTGAACCTTCAGCCACTGTGCCTTGCTTTTCACAATTCTGTCACTTGTTAAGGTTTTATCTCTTGATTATCCAGCCTAATTTCAAATTTAACCTGCTGCAAATTTTCCAGGACAGCTCATCCCCTCATAATGATCTGGTAAAGCTGTGACAGGCATATTTATCCAGAAGGAGCATCTGATTCCCAGGAAAGTTAATGAGCACTTCCACTTTGCCACAACAGTGTAATGCAAAGTACACATCCCACTGTTAAATGAACTGAAATATCACCTTTCTGATAAGACAATACTACAGTGGTATTCAGCTTTCCTCAGTAATATCACAGCTAATGATCCAGCTCTTTATAAGGCTGCATTGATATGGGAACATCCAAGACATCACCGTTTTTATTTACTGGAACCTGGGCTCTCCTGCATCCTCTGCCAAGGGGTTTGGGTTTCAGTGACAGCTCTGAGATCAGGCACATCCTGTATTCCCTAAAACTGCCCCTGCTGGCCAGTGGATGCCATGATTAAAGACCACCAATCCCTTGCTACAGTGCTTTGTAGATGGAGAACTATAAGCTTTTCTTTTACTGAGAAAACACAATGCCCATCTTCTTTTCCCAACTAAGTTACCTGCTCTCATTTCCTGTTCAAATAACAAAAAACCAGCACAGCATTTGCAGAGCTCCCAGCTTTCCTTCTTCCTTCTCCATGCTGGAGGGACTGCTGTGATCTTCCCTGCCCATATCCAAGGCCATTTTCCCAAATGCCACCATCACCAGACTTCAGGCACATTTCCCACTCTGCTCTCTGTGGTTGCCCCATTCTAGGTGCCTCACATCATTATCCCTGCCTCAGATACCTGTGTGGTCCTAGCATGTTTTTAACATGCCAAGTCATGATTTTGCATCTGTAATTGCACTTTTTGTTCCCATGCCATCTCTTCCACTGGGTTTCCTTTAAGAGTGGTTGCTTTGGAAGAAAGTTCAGCATCATCATCCAGCCAGCGCTTCCTCCCCATACAGAGATTGTTCCTCCATCTCAACAATGACAAATAAAAATTTTTCCTTTTTTTTTTTTTTGTAAAATCTGTTTATATTGTGGGCAGATTCAGTTGGTTTTAGTTGGGTTTTTTGGGTTTTTTTGTGGTTTTTTTATATAGGTACTACTTTCTGCCTCAAATCAAGAACTTTGGGCAGGAAGCTGCTCCTTGCAGTCCTCTGGAGAATGGATGCCAGAATTCAGCTGTGTGTCTTGTGAAACAAAGACCTCCAGATGTATCTTGGCATCAACAAATCCATATCAGTTTTCCCTCTTTAAGAAATGCCCAAGATTCAGTCTAAAATACAGTTTGCAGAAGGCTTTTGGTTTGAAGCATCCTGTCACACTCACTCATTACTTTTAAAACACTCACCAAACTATTCTGCTTCCTGGGCTAGCACAACAGCTTGCTCACAGAACTTTGGGGTTTAATTTCAATCAAGATTCCTTGAAACTAATTCAGGAAAATTTCATTATTCATGCTGCTCTTTGGATTGTCACTACGGATAGTTTATACTGTGTTCATGAGCAATAAAATATAGCTTTCTACTCCAGCAGTTTAGGCAATCCCCACTCCTATCTATTTATTCTATATCATGATTACCACTTCTTGTAATTTCATTAAAGTACAGGAGGTTTGTGGGGGTGCTTTATTTTCTGTTATGATGCTGTTACAATCTATTCCAGAAACACAGTGTCAGAAAAGTGTTGGGTTTTTTTTTCTGGTTATTTAGTTGATGCTTTTTTTTTTTTTGTTTTGCTTGCTTGTTTTCTTTTTTTTATCCCTTTATCTTTAATCTGCTATAGAAGTTCTCCCAGGTCCAGGTGAAATTTCTTAACTCTCTACCAGCAGTGCTGCTGGCACACAATTAAATCTTCCTTAGCCAATGTACTTCAGGGTTTTTAGAGGTCAGATATAAAAAAGATCTTCTGTCATTCTCTTCTCAATTGATTGCATCTCCTCTCTCAGATAACAGAAACCTTTTTTTTTTTAAACAAAATCCCTATTTGCTTTCATTGCTTGCTGACAGCTTTCCTGGAACTGTGGTGTCTACTCTGAGTTAATTTTTTGGACAGCTGAAATCACAGCAGTTCACTCCTCTCCCTCACTACTCTATTACACTTGGATTTTTGCTATGGCCTAACAGCCACAAAAGGTTTGTCTGGAGCCAGGGCTGGAATATCTTCCAGGAACCCCCATTTTCCTGCAAACCTTTTCCCTCTCCT
This sequence comes from Zonotrichia leucophrys gambelii, assembly GCF_028769735.1. Lineage (NCBI taxonomy): Eukaryota > Metazoa > Chordata > Aves > Passeriformes > Passerellidae > Zonotrichia > Zonotrichia leucophrys. Next base: position 96,631,014 of record NC_088172.1, read on the forward strand.
GGGAGGTGAGCCCTGTACCAGCAGACAACACCCAAAGATTTCATTATATTCCAAACTGCTGTAGTTTTATTGGGGCTGTGTCTCAGGCCCCCTTAAGCCCATGAACAGTTTCTGCATATTTACTTACCCTGAAAGGATTTCTCCTCCTTCCATTCCCTTCTTCCATTGAAAACCATAAAAGCACATGGCTTTCACAATATCCTGCACTGGAGCCTCACCATCAGTGTTGGATGATGTTCATGTCCTGACAGTTTTTGCATTCACCTCCTTTTGGTTTCATGTGTTGCTTCTTTTGCAATTTGAAAATTAAGGAAAATTCAGACAATCCCCACCCACATTTCCATGGCCTGCCAGTCATCTCTCACTCTCTCTGCCCTCCTCCCAACCACCAAATCTCACACTCTGCTCCCAAACCTCCAGAGCCTGCAGTGTTATTGCTGTGTCAGGTGAAGAAGTGGAGGAGCAAACCCCTGGTGCACAGATCAATGGATGAGCCAGTGGAAAATCATTTGTGTGTCCTGTTTAATACAGGTAGGAGATGCCAAGAGTTGTGTACAGTCCAAAAAGTGAGGTCAGATGTGAATCACAGTGGGTCTGCCCAGTTATGGGGAGAAAGTTGTGCCTAGGGGCCAAGGAGAAGGATGAGGGAACACTGATGAGCAGGAAAAGGTCTGTGATGTGTGGGACAGAGAAAGAGAAGGAACAAACAGCAGACAAAACAGCAAATGTGATGGAGAGCTAGAGAACTGGAGGAAATTCCTGGTGCCAGCACCACTTTATCTCTTACAAAAGAACCTGAACAAAAAAGAAAAGGAACTTTTACCTTGGACTGACTTCCAGCATTTGTGGTACTTAATGGACTGCAGATGGACTTGGTTTTTCAATTGTCCCAAATACCTTCAAGTCACTGCCTGCCAGCTCTCACAGCTATCAAACTGTCCTCTTTAGGATGAAAATAAGGACAGAGATTTCCACTCCTCTGGGAAAGAGCTATTAGATGCTCTTTATTGAGGAGAATTTGACAGCTGGAGTAAAACCATTTCAGTGGTGACCTTTCCCTCTTGATTCCTCCTGGATTTTCTTTTTGAATTCCCACTCACATCAGTGTCACACCAGGGTCTCATCCTGCTAAACTTGCCAGAATCCTCAGCAGCTTTCTGGCTTTCCAGCCACGGTCCATCATGCAGGTTTCCACAGGACACAGAGGAACCTCTCCATCCAAGCTGTGCACACCCAATCCTGCCAGGGAAGGTGGGGTGTCCCCCCAACCTCTGCAGCATCACAGAGCCCAGGGCTGGGCAAGGAAGGATGGTGGGACCTGGAAACCTCCTGAGATTGCATTTATCTGCTGACAGGGAACCACAGTGGTGGCATCATTCACATTTCTGCCATGTCTATTTCTCATTCTGGGAAGCAGGGCAAACAAATTAATTGAATTTCACTGCACCACTAGCATGTAATAAACTCATCTGATTGTTAGTCATAAAGACCTAGTCCCTAGAGTGAAGATAGGACAGAGCTAAGCCTTGGGAATCAGGCAGGAAAAGGAGGTTCCTTGGATGCCACAAATCCAGAAGATACAGAAAAGACCTCACTGTCACAGACATCTTTTATGAAAAATCCTTTCCTTAGGATTTTTCCTCCTGAGAAGCTGAGAAGCCTCAGGAACAAAATGTAAACATTGATTATCTGCTGCTGTGGAATGCAACAGGTGCATCTGTGATTGGTCTCATGTGGTTGTTTTAATTAATGCCCAATCGCAGTGAACTGGCTCAGACAGAGAGCTGAGCCACAAACGTTTGTTATCATTATTTCCTTTTCTATTCTTAGCCAGCCTTCTGATGAAATCCTTTCTTCTATTCTTTTAGTATAGTTTTAATATAATATGTATCATAAAATAATAAATCAGCCTTCTGAAACATGGAGTCAGATCCTCCTCTCTTCCCTCATCCTCGGACCCCTGTGAACACAGTCACACCTCACCTATTCTAGATATTTATTTTTCAATTCATAACTGGTTAAACCAATATCTTAATTAATAACTGGTTAATAAATAACCCATATGTAATAAATAAATTAATGATTTATAATAATAAATTAACCTCTTGAATCAAGATCACCTGAGTCAGGATGTCAGGAAACATCCCAGAAAGTACTGTGTACTTCAACTCTGTCCTACCCATTATTCTCCCTCCCAAAAGACAGACTGATAAATGCATGCAGGGAATTCCTCCCAGGAAAAGAAAAGAAAAGAAAAGAAAAGAAAAGAAAAGAAAAGAAAAGAAAAGAAAAGAAAAGAAAAGAAAAGAAAAGAAAAGAAAAGAAAAGAAAAGAAAAGAAAAGAAAAGAAAAGAAAAGAAAAGAAAAGAAAAGAAAAGAAAAGAAAAGAAAAGAAAAGAAAAGGGATAAGGTTAAATTGCAGTGTGTAGTGGTCTCCATAGATCCATAGTCCTAGGGTAAAATAATCTGGATTTTTTTTCACTTAATTAAATCACTATCTATTTTAAAAGAGAACAGATATTCTTTAGGAAAATATAAAACAATAAAAAAAAATGGGCAGTAGGAGTAGATTACAGCTCCTGGGAGGCTGTTGAGACCCCTCAGTCACAAACTGTCCTGAGCCAAGCCCTGAGGGACAGGGAGGCAGATTCAGATCTGGGACTTCACATCCAGGACTGTAAAGATGGGCTGAGGCTGGAGCAGGATTCAAGGATTTCCTCCCCAGCGTCAAAGGGAGGAGGGTAGCAAAAAAACCCCAAAAACCAGAAAGAAACCCCAAAAACAGGAGACTGAATCTGATGTCTCATATTATTAACACCACTACATTTGGGTGTTAAATAAAAGAGGGAATTGCTGCAAGTACACAATTTCATTGTTTCTAAGCATTCTTAAATGAGAGCCAGAAGTAATAGAGGAGATGTGATTCCATTTTCAACCAGACTTTTCAAAACACTAGCAGTTCTTAAAATAAAGATAACCATTCTCAGCATGGTTGATTTACATTGGTACAAGATGGGACAAAGTTTAGTTTTCAAAATCAAATTTGACAGCTGAAGTTGTAATCCCACTTCAGCAAAGGGAGGGGGTGAAGAGCAAGATCTGCTCACATGAAAAATCTAAATTTGGAAGGATGTGAGAGTTCACAGCAGGACCTGAATTGTGCCTGTGTTTGCTTATCCCCTGGCCTGCTGGAGGGACTGGGACAGAAAGTGAATCTATCTGTTTGCTCAGGGGTATCAGCAGAGAAACTGAAATTATTTACCTAGCTTATGGAGGTCTGCAGAGATCAGTGCTGAACCTGAAATTGTCTGGCAGCCCATCTGTGCCTCAGATGGGCTGCCTCACTCAGCACAGAGACCCAGAGGGATCAGTACCAAATTCAGAACTGTTTGTCTATTCACTCTTCAGCCTGTTTACTTTCCCATCCCTGAGATGGGAAGCAGACCAGCAGAACCATGAAGAACATCTCAGGCTTGCTTCTGAGTGGTGCAAAATGCTACCAATTGTCACAGTTGTTGGAGCCTTCACAATTTACAGAGAAATTGCTAAAACAGACTCCTTTAATGATGTGCAGGACCGCTACACATTTATAAAAAGGTACCCCATGGGCCCTTTTCCTCAACTGTTGAAAGGATTTGTGCATTTATAGCCAGCCACTCACTCCACATGATCCCATCAGTGTTTCCTCAAGTGCCTCCCTGCCTTAAGGGAGTGGGGAGGAATGTCTGTGGGGTCTGGTGGTGAAATTTTTTATTGTGAATAAGAGATCCTCTTTCCCTATAGGATATTTATTAGTGGTCTGTTTCTTGTTTCTTCCTCAAATAAAACCACAGCACCTCATGTTTGGGTTTTTCTGCAAAGGGAGGCAGGAGCGTGGGGCCAAATCCCTGCAAGGGATGATGCAATGAACCACTGCAAATTTGTGGTTTTCTTGTCACCTCTTGTGTGACAGGGGTCTACAGGTGCTCAGTGTCACAAAATGTCATTTTTGCCTGGTGCCTGACAATTGCAATTTGTCTGGCAGGTGAAAAGGATGGATCAGGAGGGTTTGTGAGCTGCTCACACAGGACACCCACCTCTGTCTGTCATTCTGTCCCCTCTGTTCCACTGCATTTCTCTCGTGGAGGGACATCTTTCTCTGAGGAGAGCCAAGGCTTATTGTAGTCAGCCTCTATCAATCACGTCCAGAAAATAAAGTGACATTTTTCTTGCCAAGCGCTTATCAATGCCCGTTTTCAACCACCTCAAGGAAAAGATGCAATTCCTGCTCCTGTAAGTGTTGAAGCAGCAGAACTGCCTGGCAGTAAGCAGGGAATTTGCTCTCCTGGCAAGGTTCCACAGGCTCTGAGGGCTGTAAGCAGCTGGTGATGCTCTTTCACGCCACCCAAAGAGTTTTGGCTAGTCAATGATGAAAACAAAAGCCATAATAATGTGTTTCTTTCCATGACAGCTCTCTGCTCTCTCTCAGGTGACAGCAGCCTGCTCCTCTGCATCCAGTCACTAAAAATGTAGAATTGTGCACGTGCAGGAATATCACTGAGATTGGGGCCAGAAGGGAGTGCAGGGCTTTAAGACTCTATTCTGTGTGAAAAAACCTCCAATTGTGAGAAATGGTCAATCACTGAGCAGCTGGGAAATTCAAATGCTAGATAGGGAGAACAGAAATGGTTCAGAATGTTTCAGCTTTTGTAAGAGTCACAGTGAATCACATCTTTGACAGCAGACACCTGCAAAATCTATTGATCAAAAAAAAAATTAAAATAGAAAGATAGAAAGCCATATCGATTGGCAATTTGTCATTCGAGATGTGTTTTAAAGCCAGTGGAGGAGGCAAGCAGTGCTTTAGCATTCCTGCATGAGAGATGGACTCTTGTTTCCCTGACAGCCCCAGCGCCTGCAGGCCAAACAATGTGAGCACAGCCAGATGTGCCAACAGCTGGGCAGAGCCCTTTCTTCTGCATTTCTTGAATTTTGATTCCTCCTGCCATCCCTAAAAATATTCCAAAGAACTTCCCTGATCCAGGCACCCCTGCTCCCATCCCAGGTGTGTTGAATTTTCTGGGACCCCTGTCAAAGGGAAGAATGATAAATCTGACTCCATGTTCTTAGTTTATTATTTTTATTATTATAAATTATTTTATTTTATCATGTATATTATATTATATTATATTATATTATATTATATTATATTATATTATATTATATTATATTATATTATATTATATTATGCTATACTAAAACTATACTAAAGAATAGAGAAAGGATACAGATAGAAGGCTAAAAAGATAATAATGAAAACTCGCGACTCTTTCTAGAGTCCCAACACAGCCTGACCTTGATTGGTCAATAAGTCAAAAACAACTCACATGAAACCAATGAAACCACCACCTATGGGTAAACAATGTCCAACCACATTCCAAAGCAGCAAAACACAGAAGAAGCAAATGAGATATTCATTGTTTTCATTTTTCTCTGAGGCTTCTCAGCTTCCCAGGAGAAAAATCCTGGGCAAAGAGGATTTTTCAGAAAATGTGACTGTGTGCTGCGTGAAAAAAACCATTGTGCTGCACATCTCTGAGACATTCCCTCCTGCCCCTTTGGCACAGGGGAAAAGAGGCTGCAGCAGAGGATCCGTGACCATAGCAGGGGAAAGAGCAGCACAGGGCACCTTTCCAAGGAGAATCACTTCTGTTATTAACCAAAACAATGAAATTTTCAGCTGAACTGTTATCAGTATTCAAATCTGCACCCTTCATTTCCCTCTCTCTTGTTCCAGACTCCCAGGCAGGCCAACAGCAATGAAACATTTACGAATGAGGGCGAGAGGTGTGGAAAACCACAGGGTGAGGGTGGAAAAGCGGCACAATTATTTTTGTTTAATATTAATATACTACTGAAACCTGGCTAGTAGGCATGGGACATACAAAATGTAAATGACTTTAATGTCATGAAGCAGCTCCCAGCAGGATGCAGAAGCCTTACCCTGGTGGAAGGGAATACATGCATATTCAAAGCCTTTTACCAAAGTGGTGAAGAAAAGAGAAGCAATATTTTCTTTTGACTTGGAATTCCCACTTCTGTTCAGCTGGGAATAGAGGCATAATTAATCAAAGTATTTAAACAAGTATCTTTCTGCCTTACTCAGAGCTGTGCAAAAAAATAATTTTTCCAGTTCGATAGCTAAACCAAAATAATAATTGTATAAATATTTTTAAGACATCTGAATTGAAACTTCAGGCTCCTTCAAGTATTTTCAGTGAGCAGAGATATCTGATTTAACTGAAATAAGGTGTTATTATTTCAGTTAATAAACACTTTATTATTTATAATAAATAAATTATTATAAATAATTTATTTATTGATAATAAATTATATTATTTCACATTAACTGCTCTTTATTTATTTTAAACACACAGAGCTAAATTTGTCCCTAACAGGTTGCTCTGAAGGGAAAAAAAGTGCAGGAATAACTCACAGGCCCCCCTAGGAGCTGATCACCCTCACCAAAACCCCACAGACCCAAAAATCAATGCCAGAAAAAGTTCCAAGTGTGGCTGCCAGCTCTCCATCACCATGGGAATTCTGCCTGCTTTATTTGGGTGGCACAAAGTCAATTTAAGCATAGTGCATTTTATTAAAGCCATTGATGTATTCAGTGTGAAACAAGCTGATTTTCAGGCACACACACCTCCCTGTCTTTGGGTCTAGGTTATAAATGCAAGCTGCAGCACCAAGTACAAACTGAGAATAACTGCTCAATTTAATTTTAGGCTTTAATTTGATTCATTAACTTGGTGGCACCTTGGGTGAGCAAAGGTATTTGGTACCCAGGAAGTGGAGGAGGAACATTTTTAGCATGAGGAGAAGGAAAAAAGTCATTCAGACCCCTGGGAAAGAGAGGGAGAGAGAAAATGAGAGCAGCAGGTAATTTATTGCTGATTTAACAAGAAGCTGTAAGCTGAGAGGAGGGGATAAGAATTATAAAGTGCTGTAAAAACAACATCTCTATCGAGGCCCTGATGCTCAGTGTCCAGAGTTATGAGTTGCACTTCCCTGCCTTGTTTCTTGCTGCTCCTATTTCAGACGTGAAGAAGGACCTGGGAGCTCTAAAAGCTTGTCCCTTTTATTCACCTCTGCGAATTGCTCCCATAAAAAATGTTACCTTTCCTGATAAATCCTGCCTCCAGAACCTCCTTGGAGCCTGGCTACTCCCAGCACAGCACAGCAGAGCTCAGGGCTTGGTCCTGGAGGCACTGGAGCCTGCCACAGGGAGGATCAGGGAGGTGGTGACCTGTGGGCTTTGCACATCTTTATTTATATAAATATATATTTATTTATTTACACACATATTTAGAAAGGAAGTGGCAAATCCCATGGAGATATTGCTTTACACTGCACAAAACTTCATTTTTTGCTGGAAGCTGCAACTTCCCACAGACCTTGTCTCAGGGATCCAGTAAAGGCAGCAGGGCATAGGGCAGGGATCCTGGAGATCCTGCCACCTAAAAGTCACTGCCTCCTATTCCCTGAAAGAGCCTTAGGAATCCAGGCACCTCCACTCCTCTTCCCAGTCACTGATTTGAAGTGTTCTGGGGCTCTTTTGTCCATCTTCACACCTGACAAGAACACCCCCACACATCCTTAAGAAAATGAAGATGTTAGTGAATTAAATTCTCAGCTCTCAAATGTCCTCTGATACCTTTGGGGACACAATGGTCCTGATTCTCATTCACATAAGGGGCTGTTTGTGCTGCTGCACTAAAAGAAATTGCTATCTAGGCTTTGCTGTAAATCCAAATTAGGCCCCTAGTGCTGCTGCTGGGGAGAGGATTAAATTTATCACAAGCAATTGGTATGTAATATTTCGTATTCCCCAAGCAAATCCTTTCAGAGCAGAATGAAAGCCCATACATTGTGTATGTAATTCAAATGGAAGGACTCTTTTTCTTCATGTTAGACAAAATATTTTAAAAAATTAAAATTGACTCCTTTACAACTTTCCTGTATTGATAGATATTTTATAATTTATTTTCAAGCCAAAAAGATGCCAAAAGAAAACAAACGAAAACAAGTAAAAATAATTACCAAGGCTTCCCATGGATCCAGAGCCTGATTTATTCATTAAGGTGACAAATGACCCAGAAATTGGCTCAGCTGGTCAGAGCAGGGTGCTAACAATGCCAAGACTGTGGGTTCAATCCCATATGGGCCATTCACTTTAGAGTTGGACATGAAGATCCTTCTGTGTCCTTTCCAAGGTGCTCTTCACCCAGCCCTCAGCCCCTCTGTCCCTGTGCAGGGCTCACAGCCCAGCCTGGATCCCTCCCTTTTCCTCTCCTTCCTTCCCTCCCTTCTTCTCTCCCTCCTCTTGCAGGTAAGCAAGTCAAAATAACTTGTCAGCAGTCCAATTGTGTTGCACTGCTTCATATTTATTCATGCTGACTTCTGAACCAGACACAATAAATACTCCCACCTTAAGCTCTGAATCCCCCCCTCCTAGGATGCACAGCACATGGTAATCAATAAATATGCAGAACCTGCTGCTTCCTCTGCCAGAGGCTTGGAAAATCCACATTCACTTCCTCCAATTCCTACTTCAGTCTTACTTTGGTTCACCTCTATTTTATAACACTCAGGCTGTTGGGAGGGAGGTATCCTAGCAAAAGATAGTCTAAATCTTCTTTATCTTGCTTCTGGGTTTGATCCTGACCATACAAAAGTCAAAGCAAACTCTGCCAGAGGTGGTTGAGAGCAGCTCTGAGGATGAAGGGTGAAAATCACACTCCAGAACCTATTTCATATTTCAGTTTTGGAAAGCCATATTGAGGGCAGTAGTTCAAAGAGTTCCTTAGCTATCTTAATAGAAAAAAAAATCAGAAAACAAAGCAAAACCCAAGTAAACAGCAAACAAAACAGGCAGAAAAGGAAAAACCCACCAGAAGAATTTCTTCTTTTCTAAAACTGGCACTGCAATCACAGAGGTGTTCCCAACCACGCTGCTGGATTTATGCTCTGGAAATACTGAGGAGGTTTTGGTTTCACCCCCAAGCTGAGGGAAAAATCAGACTCAAACCTAGTACTGGGAGTCACACAGCCAAAGGCACTGAGAGCAGCACTGCTATTTGTCCCTGAAGAATCAGGAGCTGAGAAATTCTCCATCTGTTTCAGGTAGGCTGCACCCAGCCTCTGTCAGAGCTTCAGCAGGTATCAGAGGCACACGTGTGCTAGAAATTAATTTATGTCATCAGATTAATTTATATCATCAAGCTAATTTATATCATCACTGTAAGAGGCACCAGTGCTTGGACAAACACTTCATCTTCTGCTCTTGCAGAAGCCAATTTTGGGATGAGGCAAAAGCATTTATATCTAGTCCAATGGGCTTTTAGGTTTAAAGCTCTGGTCACTGGAGAGATCTAAAGATCTGTGGGGTTTCATTCATTTGTAGTTGCTGTGGTTGCCTCTAAAAGCCAAGAACAGAGCAAGCTCTGAGTGTGGGAGCTTTCACAAATGTCAAAGGAGGTTGGTTCCATTTTCAGAAAGAATTATCTTTACAAATGCCTAGCAGAGAACAAAGCCAGCAAAATGAGAACCCTGCTTCAAACATGTGAATTACAGATCCCTTGATCATTTTTATCTGCCCATTCATCCATTCCCTCCCCCAGGGAGTTTTGTGCTGCAATATGAGCCCTCAGATGTGTTAGGAATACCAGGTGGCAGCATTAATATGCTCTCCTATCACCAAACCAGTTGCAGGAGCTTGGAGGGAGCAAAGTTTTGTGTGCCTTTCTGTGTGCAGAGCAGTGCTCAGCCACAGAGATTCAAACCTGAGGAATCCACAGGCAGACAATCCTGCTCCACGCAGCTTCTGCAGCACAATCAGCCCATACATAATTGTTAATGGTGCTGTTAAAACTTTCATGGTGTTGTTTTCCAGATGAAGACAGCTCCTTCATCCCACTGCCCACAGCTTCCGCTGCCAACACTGCCATGGGGTAATGCTGGCAAGAAAATGAAGGGAAAGCACATCCCACTCCCAAAACCTCTCTGATCTCAGGTCTTTGCCAAAGCTGTTTGGTGCTTCCAAGTCAAGACGAGATTGCTGCAACAAATGTGGAGAGATTGTTTCAAAAGCTAAAATAAAGTCAGCCTGCTGAGTCTCACCATCTTTATGCTCCTGGCAGCCCCCAGCACTGTGTGAATACCATGCCCAAAGGGTAAATGGCACTGCCCTGCCCCACTAAATTCTCTCTTCATCCCTCATGTTGCTGCTTGGGAGTATGGGCCATGATAGGGGGAAGTGTTATTGCTGATATCCAGTGTACAGAGCTTGGGCTTCCCTCCCAGGTTTATTTACTTATTTGGATTTAACAGGGAACTCCACCCATCAGGCTGGACTTCCCCTCCCAGCCACAGGAGGGGAGCCAAGCCACTTGTCCATCCTCCTAAATTTCAATCCTGTTACCTTGCTTCTGAATCTGCTCCTGATAGAGGCAGTGTTAGCAAGGTACCAGGTGTGCCCCACATTTGCAGCCCGTCTGGTGAGAAGGAACAGGGAAACCAGGCTGGCAGGAGGAAGGGGCAGACCTTCTGCTCCTCCTGCTCCTTTTTCTGTTCCTCCTCTTCCTCCTCCAGTCCCGTTCCCCAGATACCTTCTCTGCCACTGAAACTTCACGGATGTTCAGAAATTTTGTGTGTAAAATTCACAAAACATTATAAAAATATAATATGATATATGATATGATATATGATATGATATGATATGATATGATATGATATAATATAATATAATATAATATATATAGTATAGTATTATATATATAATATATATAACAGTATAATTGTGATATTAATTATACAAAATTTATTTAGATATAATTGTACATATTATTTATATACTTTAAAAAAAAAAAAAAAAATAAGTGGGAAGCAGGATGGAGAACTTGATGTTTTCTGTTTGCCCTCTACAGCTGGTCACTCTCATGCTCTCTCAAAATCTCTGCTGGTCAGAGTGACTCTGAGATATGTAAAAGTCTTTTTCCCCAGCCTAGCAGCCAAAGGAAGAGTCAAGATTCTTCTGTTCTGGTTCTCAAGGTTGTTTATTTGCTGTTATCTGTAACATTCTTTCTCCAACTTGCTGAGGTCTGTCTGGCAGGTCGGGTTGAGGCACACTGACTGCCTCAGAGGTGGTGTTGTCTTTTTATACTAAAAACTATGTGTACTTTATTTACAATAATTTTCCAATATCTATGTTAGACAGTGAGTTTCTACCTTAAATCAATCCAAAAGTGCCACCATCACAGCAGAAGATAGAGGCCAAGAAGAAAAAGGCTGGACACGCCCAGATTCTTCCATCTTGCCTCCTGAACCCCCATTCTAAAAACCCCAAAAATCTATTTTTCACCCCGTGACAAACTAACTATTATTCTACTTAAACTCTCTTGACTTGTAATTCTTCATATAAGATTGGTAATTGTTTTTTCCATGGGTCAAAATCAAAGGCACAGGGGTCTTGGGCTCTGTGCCAAGGTCTCCAAGGCCCTTGGCAGGGTCTGGAGCCCTCCAGGATAAAGCAAGAGGAATGTCCTGGGTTCTGACAATGCTCCACTGAGGAGCACCTGGAGGTCGAATTTCCTTACTCAGCTTCTTCCCTGCCTCCATGCAGCCCCTCTGCTAGGCACACTAATGGGGACCTGTGGAAATGGGCATGCAGCAGCTTGGAGACACAGACCTAAGGCCATTTCTTCAACAACAGGATCGCTTCAATACAAAACCAAAGCAGTTGAAGAGCTTTGGTCCAAATTGACAGCATTAAAAAGTGGGGAAAGCTACCTCAGCAAGCCTTTGCCTTTCTTTATGGTTGGGATCCTGGAGCTCTGCTTTGCCATTAAGAGTTTTCCAATCCCCTGCCTTCATCCAGAGCAGGGTCTGCTCCATCCATACCTGCAGTGCTCCTTGCACCAAGAAGCCTTCATCTCATGTGGGGACTGAGCAATTAGTGGCTGCCTACAGAGCACCAAAACCTGGCCCCAGGAATGAAATGAAAGTGAAAATGGTAATTAAGCTTTCCTGACGAGAAAAAAGACAGACTCCAAGGAACTGAGCATAAAAAGAAAATAACAAAAGCTCTGTCAAAATGTACTACACTATTTTTAGCTTTTCTTTATTTTCTGGGGACAATAACTTTGCATTAATGTAGTGTCTTCCGTATATTGATCAATTAAGGGTTCCTCTAACAGCCAGAAATGTTGTTGTCATCCCAAAGATGTGAAGAGTGCTGTCTAGGCCAGAGAACACCTCCTGAACCAGGGACAGAGCCCAGTTTTTGAAAATTCCACATCCTGAAGTTCCCTCACCATGACATCCCTCCCTTTCTTCCATCCCTATTCAAAGAAAATTTAAATTGCAAGACTAAAATCTCAAACAGCTTTAATGCAATAACCTCCCAGAATTCTTACCAGGGGAAAGGAGAGAGTGGGGACCTTTCTGGATGTCATTTATCATACAATCAACAGACTCATGGAATTGTTTAGGGTGGAAAAGACTCCTAGGACTTCTTTGGCGTGCTCTGCAGGGGATTGATGTGTTGCAGAAGGAGGATGAAGCAAGGATGTGGGGAGGCATGGAGGGAGCAAATCCCTGCTGTGCAAGACCTGGAGATCCTGCTCTGGTGTCTGCAGCTCTGAGGGCCAGGGAGGTCTCACCTCCACTTCTGTCCTCCAGTCCCACATTTGGAAATCATAGAACCACTGTAAAAAATGGTCTGGGCTGGAGGGAACCATAAAGAGCATCTGGTTCCACCCCCTGCCATACTCCCTCCTATTTCATGATTTATTTCTGATCCTGTAGGTCTGTCCTGGGTGCCAACCCCATGTTACATTGCCATCCAAGGGCCCAAATCTTGCTCCTCTAGGCCACAGTGGTCAATCCAAACTTCTCTGGAATGGCTCAATATGGACAATCCCCCAAATGGATTAAGGAGAAAGGGAAACAGTGCAAGGGAAGAGTTGTGGGGATTCACCTGCTGTGGCTCCAGTGGCATTACTAAAAGTAACATGGAATTGAGGTGTTGAGGAATTAATAGTGCCCAACAGTCAGCTCTGTGGGCTGGTTTAAATCCCAGCTGAGAAATTAAACCCACTCAAGGCCGCTCCCCTTTCCCCCCCCACCTCTTCTGATAATGGAGGAACACTGGGAGGAATTATAGGTCAGAACACAAATTTACTGAAAAATCTATATAACCACGAGAATATTCATAAAAGAGTGCAGAAAAGAGAGAGGGATTTTTACCCACAAAAAGTGGGTATTCACGACCAAACAAATAAAAACACTTCCTGAAGAGAGTGTGTGGTATAGAATAGACTAAAAGCTCCACCCCCTTTTCTCTGTACCCAGGACACTGCCAAAAATCCCAGAAGGCTAACACATTGCATTTAATAGTAGATTTCCAATGGCTAGAAATAAATATTTTAAAGGAAGAGTGGGGATACTCACAGGGATGATTTCACTATTATTTTGAACAACACTAGAGCTTTCTGCTTTTGTCAGGGATTGTCTGTTATTTGCACAGTGCCTAAAGCTGCTTCTCTCCCCTGGCCTGAGCCATTATGGAAATAATGAGAAGAACAACAGCAGCCACCGTGCTCTGTATGCTAATGCCCTGAGCTGAGGTGAGGGCGGGTTACAGAGAGCTGGCAAAGATGAAGAGACAGAAAAACAACAAGGTTTGGATATGACAGGAACGTTTAATGATAACTGCATAAACAGTGGGGAGCTGACAGGCCAGAACTTTGGTGGAGAAGCAAAATCCTGCTGCAGGGATACATTGGAAAGGCAACAAATGCAGCACACAGTGGTACAGAATTTGTATTTTTCCCCCTTTTTTTCTTTAATTCTGAAGAAGAAGGTGGAAAACAAACATCCTTTCTCTGAGAAAAGAATAAGAGGTATTTTATTGGTGCCACAAGAAACAGGCTGTGAATGTGAAATTCTTCAGGACAAAGATGATCAGCAGACTGTGGGGTTGTGTGAGCAGGCCATACTGATAAAACTGATGCCTTCAGGACACACTGCATTGGAAATAAAAGAGAAGCTGTAGGATCACAAGTAAATTAAATGAAAATTAAAGCCAGCCTGTAAGATGAGATGTTTAATTCTGCACTGTTCAGGAGGTACTGTCACAGACATGTTTTTATGAAAATCCTTTCCTTAAGAGTTTTTCCTCCTGAGAAGCTGAGAGGCCTCAGGAACAAAATGTAAACATTGATTATCTGCTGCTGTGGAATGCAACAGGTGCATCTGTGATTGGCCCATGTTGGTTGTTTGTAATTAATGGCCAATCACAGCCCAGCTGGCTCGGACAGACAGTCTGGGACAGCTGCCTTTATTATTCATTCTTTTCTATTCTTGGCCAGGCTTCTGATGAGAACTTTTTCTTCTATTCTCTTATTATAGTTTTAATGTAATATATATAATAAAATAATAAACCAAGCCTTCTGAAACATGGCGTCAACATTCTTATCTCTTCCCTCATCCAAGAACCCCTGTGAACACCATCACAAGGTACATACCAGAATCCCACATAAAAAGAAAGATTTTGGTCAAAGGTAGAATGCTGCTTACCCCTGGTCTTTCCTTTGCCTTTTGAAGAACCTGTCCCATGAGGCACACAGGATTGTAAGAAAAAATGGGCAAATCTGAGCAATTTTAGCTGATGCAAAGATGTTCATAAAGGCAAGAGGACAATAACTAAGCAGGAGCCATGCACTGCCCTGGCCCCAGTAAATTCTCTTTTCATCCCTCATGCTGTTGCTTGGGAATGTGTCAGAGCCATGAAAAGGGGAAGTGTCTACAATTTTGTGCTAGGGAGTCAAAACATTTTTTGATTTTATGAAGGATCTTTGTAGAGGGATCTTGTTTACTATATTTCCAAAAAAACCCCACAGAATCCTCCCAAGAACATTAATTTATGATGTTCTGTTGATATTTCTCTGACATATCCCACTTGCCCTTGTGTTTACTGCTTCCACCCCACAATACAGCAAACCTCTTTTGCCCCTTCCATTCCTCTGGGGTGAGTCCAGTTCATGCAATCAGGCTACTTTTCCTTGCATATCTATTGCCTAAAGTATTAAAAAAAATTAAAAAGTAAGTTGCCTCTTCATAGTCGATTGAAATAGCTAATCTATTTGATTGCTAATCATATAGAATATTAATAAAATGTGAATATTTATCTATTTGACCCCTCTGTGAGGTGACTCTCATCAGCCCCACCCACAGCTCTGCAGTCACAGCACCCTCTCCATCTCTCCATGTATCCTGTCAGTCAGCAGCTCTTGCTCCAGGCATTTACCTGGGGCAGATGCTGCTGGAGGCAATGCCAGACAGGTCCTGCAGCTAAGCACAAACCCTGCTGTCTTAGTGGAAAGCATGCAAAATGCATTCTTTGGAGATGGTTTTATTCCAGATTTTTTTTGTGTGTGTGTGTGTATGTGTGAGAATAGCTTTTCAAACCTCCTTAATACAAAAATCCAACAGTGTATGTCTAAAAAAAAAAAAGAATGTGAAGGGAACAGCTTTATGAAGCTAATGGCTTTTCCTCACTTCTCCTCCAAGTCGCTCCAGAGGGTAGGAGGACCAGGAGCTGGAAAAGAGCTGGAAGACCCACCTGGAAGATAATTCAGAGCAGGTTTTGGGCTGACAGCAGCTGCCATCCTTGTGTCTGCAGGGCCCAAAGAGACAGCTTGGGCTCTATTCACTGGACCAGCACACAGAGATGGACATGGCCATGTGTCTACTGTAGACCCTGGAGAGCAGAAGGCATCACCTGATCTTCCAGTCAGTACAACTCAGATGTTTCAATATTAATTCTTTTTATTCTGGGGTCTTCTAAACATTTTTTGTGGTTTTTTTTTAATAAATTCTTTTTTTTTTTTAAATTGCATGGGTTAATCACTTCCCAGAGAAGTGCTGAAGACTCTGCTATCCCTTGACCCTCAGCCACAAGCTGGGGACCAAGAGAGCTGAAAGACTGAGCCCCCCCCCAAAGAGCAAAAGTTAGAAAGAACTGATTTGGAAATAAATTGACTGAAAAATCTTTATTGCTAAACACAGCATATGAAGTAAAAATAAAAGAGGAACACAAATGGGGTGGGAAAATTTTCGAGTTCTCAGAAAATGACTTTTCTGCCTCCTGAAATGTTTCAGCAGATACATTTAGCCCAGCCTTTCTTTGCATACTGAGACAACTCAGAAAATGCTTCCTGACATGGATAAGACATCCCCTAATGCTCCTTATTTAGTATCTTCTTTATAACCAGATTTATAACAGCAGTCCCATGAAGATAACCCTTAATGTGATGATTAGGGCAGATTTATTGTTCAAGCCTAGCCCATCTTCTCCCCTTTTGCCAGTAATTTGGTGGCATACAGAGCTGAGATTGATGGTCTGCTTAAGCATGCAGCTAGTACGAGTCTCAATTACTGAAATGAGCTATTGAGAAAAGTTTAGGAAGCCTCCCCATGCTCCTCATCACCTTCTAAACAGCCAAAGCTCTCTCACCAAGAGGAAGAATTGGCCCTTCCTCGTGTCCCTTTAGGAAATGCCATCAGATTGTAGCTGCCCAGTCAGGTTCCCCTTAGAGATAACAGCCCATTCCAAATTTACAGAGTGCCAGGGAGCTCCCAGCTCCAGCATGGCACAAATTAATAGTATCTCACATCAGCAGCAGGAAACAGAGTTGTTCTTTGGAGCTCTTCATGTCAGTAATGACAAAAGACAGATGGGCAGGTCAGGAGCAGAACTTCCACTGCCCACGGGCAGCTCCAGGTTTCTGCATAGCTCTGATGGGACTGTGAAAGAAACCTCTAAGAAATGCACAGAGGGTTCTGTAGGCTGCTGCAGGGGCTGGGGAAGCTCTGCTGTTTCCTCCTTGCAGCAGTGCAAAGGGCTGAGGGCTGCCAACATCTCTGTCTTGACAATGTCAAGGGGGGCTATTTACAGATGTGAACAAGACAGGGCTGCTACGGAAAGTGTCTCGAGCTGTTTATTTTCAGCATCAGTCTCATTAAATGATTATGACAATGGGAAGATGCCATCAGCTCACATCCCAGGCAGAAGACCAAGAATTTAATGTCACAACTTACTTTTAAGCTTCTTGACCAATCACACAAAGCAAAAGCACATTGATAGAAGTTCCATCCAACCACTATAAGCACATGTACCTTTGGTTAAAACAAGGCTTGCTTATTTCAAATACAATACCTCCTTGTAAGCCTTAAATCACAATGCATGGAGCTCCATTATTAAGCTTTAACCTTCCTAATATCTTGCTAGATAAACTTTCTGCAGCTTAGAGAGCTATTCAGACAAACGTTAATACACAGGCCATTGTTCGATTTGCCCTTGTTTAAATAATTTTTCTGCTGACCTATCTCATGGCTGCTGCTTTAGCTCTACTCACACTTCTGCTGTATCTGAGGCCTGCCTTTTGCAGCTTTCCCCAAAACCCTCTGATTTTCCCTCTAATTTTGTGGATTCCCACATGTCTGGCCAGGGCACTTCTCCTGGCAGAATTCTGGAAAGAGCTAGCAGCTGTGCCCTAAGGAGTGATTGACAAACTCTGTCATCCACTGCAGCTGAGATGCTGGCCTATGCTGCTGGCTGTAATGGTTGGTCCTTCATCTTTTGAATGGACTGTGAAAAAGGGCAATAAAATATAAAAAAAAAAAAATTTAAAAGTGCAACAAAAATAAGAAAAAGTGTAATAAAAAATACAACAAAAAATTGTTTCACCTCCAAAAAGAAGCTTTTCCCCATCTCACACCTCAAAGCTGCTGTTTTGCAACTCTGCCATGTTTGCTGTGCCATCCTTTCTCTTTTCTGAGACTCCTCAGAGGCTCGTTCTGAAAATCTGGCAAGACAATAACTGATCTCACCAGGGCTGCACAGTTTGTCTCTCTCCTTCTGTGTTATTGTAGATAATTAGGCAAAACTAAAAACAATGAAGTTGCGTGGTACTGACAAGGGATCTTTGAAGGATTTTTTCTCCACCTGGACTTTTTTTTCTCCAACTGAACATCATTTTGAGTACAAACAGGCTCGAAACACTCCTCGGCACATGTGAAGGATTATTTTAACGATTCCTGCAACAGCAGGTCTCTGCAATCCCAAGAGAAGTCCTGCAATGCTTTTCCTCACCCAGTCCTGGTGGAGTGGAGTACAAGCAAGTGAACAGCAGCTGCCTGGGGTGGGGAAACACCCAAGAAGACATTGAGAGGCCATAAGCACAAGTATAGACACATATATCTGGATGGACACACAGATGCCCCTTGCTCCAGCCAGCCTTGGGGGGAAGGAGGGCAGCTGAGCAGTTGAGACATCCACTGTGTCACAATCTGTCCTAGTGAAAGGATGTCGTGATGACCAACACGGTACAAGGGGATTTGCAGTAATAATCAAAATAAATATACCTTTATTGAATGACCACAGCAAAATGCGATAGAGGGATTAAGGGAGAGAAAAAGATAGAGAAAGAGAGAGAAAAGAGAGAGAGAAAGAGGGGGATAGAGCTACCAAATGTAGAGACAAAGTCCTTTGGTCCAGTCCAGTCGAGGATCCGCCTGTTATGCTGGGGAGATCTCAAAATCTCTAGCTAACTCAGAGGTTTTTATTATGATAACTCTATTGAAAATTATGAGGGGGGGTCATATTCTCAGCAGTAAATGAGAGCCATTGTCTTCTTGGTCCAGCGGTCACAACCTGCAGGCAAACATCTCTCTTTGGTCAGCTTGTCTCCCCCACACACCTGCCCCGGGCTGGGGGTTTCAGTCCCAGTCCTTGGGAGGAGCAGAGGGGCCTTTTCACATGGGGGTTCCATGTCTCAGTCCTTGATGGAGAGGCTCCTTACATCTCAGTCTGTCTGTCACGGTGGGTGTGAAACAGGTGAGGGTCTTTTGTGGGAGACCACTTGAAACTCAGGACTCCAGCCAGGCCGAGAGGTGGGACAGCTTCCAAGGCTATTGTTGCAAAAAGGGCACGGTGCCCCCTTAGCACACAGCAAACACACCTGTAAAAACAATAGCTTAACACTGTTCTTTCAGGTCTCAGGGCCTGTGGCATGTGACTTTCTCCTTCAGAGCCAGAGATTCTAGACGGGGGGGTCGTCTCTTCAGTGGTCGCCCAATGACAATCGTGAGGCAGATAAGGGAAAATTCGGACAGACTCTCACACACTGCTCACCACGGTGTCTCTGCTGGGGACAGTAACACTGCTGTCCCCCACGGGCCCTGGTGGTGCAGGGCAGAGCTGGCAGTGTGAGCCAAGCAGGGCTGCAGCTCCAGTTCTGAATGCAGGCTCTTGAGGTGTTACCAGCACACGAGGGGTTTGCAGGCAGCAAACAAACATGCCCAGTCTTACATAACCAGTCCTGGGGGGGTGCTGCCAAGCAAGAACAGCTTAAAATCAATCAGGCAGCAGCATAAAATAGTGCTTGGCTGAGTGCTTCCACTTTTCCCTGCTCAGCATCCAGGCTGGGACAGACATGGACCTGTGGGAAGGGTGAGGGAGACAGAGGAGCTGCTCTGGCCCAGCCTCCCATGCTTGGCCAGGGCTGTCCCAACTCCAGGGACCCTCAGCTCAGCTTCCAGCTCAGCTTCACCCAGCACTGGGGACAAGTCTGCAGCTCTGACAAACTGCTGTGACTGTGGTTACAGTGCCGCTGCTTCTCTGAGGCCCTGCACTTCTTGCTGGGAGCTACAGCTCTCAGTGTTCCTGTGGAAACCATCTCACAGCCTGGAGCAGGTTGGTGCCAGCATCCTGCACTCTACTCAGGGGCCAGATTAATTCCTGGAGTAATGCCTTTACCTCTGATGTCCATGGGCAGCATCTCAGCTGGACCTGAGGCTCCTCTGAAGCCTCTCCATATCAAGCCTGTGGTGATTGAGGTGATTTTTATTCTCCCTTTGTAGGAAATACAAAGCTCTGAAGAAATCTGCCCTAAAAGAAGAGAGATTCTGATTAGGTATAAGGAAGAAATTTTTGATGGTGAAAGTGTTGAAGCACTGGAACAGGTTGCTCAGAGAGGTGATAAATGCCCTATTCATGAAAACTTTTGAGGTCAGGTTGGATGGGGCTCTGAGCAACCTGGTCTGGTGGAAGATGTCTCTGCTTACTGCAGGGGGTTGGACTGGATGGCCTTTATGGGTCCCTTCAGAGACCAGCTATTCTGTGATTCTATGATTCTTTGAAATTCTGGCTTCATCCAAGAGCTGGAAATGCTGAAACATGCATTAGTTAAAAATTAACTCACTTCCCTTGGTGAAGTTTGCTTTGAGACTGAAATGCCAGAGGACCAGCTGGGATAGGCTGGAGAACCAGCTGGGATAGGCTGGAGATGAACCAAATGGTCTTTCCCAATGACTGCATTTGGAGCAAAACTATGCTCGAGGTGGAGCAAAGTGCAGACTCCCAAGTCAAAGGGACTTAGAGGATTTCATGATCCTTCAATGGGGGAATTATTGTGTCCTACCAAGACAGGAGTGTTAGGAGTGATTTTAGGAGAATACTCCAGATGATGCTTGAGACACTTGGAAAATCTGTGTTTGAAAAAGCCAAGGAGGCATAAGATTGTCTAGCAGCAAAGCAGGGGTGGGAGCAGAAAGGCCAAGGCACACACTCCATCAAAGCACCTCAGCAGTTTAAAATTTGCTTTGCAGTGAGCATTTTCCTTGAAGGCTCAGATTTCAGGGATCAAAACCAACAATCTCCTCAGGATTTTTCCAAGATGCTTGAATACTTTCTCATCCCTGTTAAACATCTGTTTAACACGCCCTAAAAACGAGACATTAGGGTTTCAGTGCAGAGAATTATTCCAGTGAAACTCCTTAGCTTCATCCACAAAAATATGAAGCAGTGATAATGATGATAGAAGATGTGTTCAGACAGAGAAGAAAGATAGACTAAACATAAACCCTTAGTAAACCACCTGAAATCACAGCCCCTGCAGCCTGCACCAAGTCTTCTGGCATATGAAAAACTGAGATTATAGGCACACTTCTGTTTCTGTTAAGTGTAGATCCAACTGTTTATATGTTTTACACTTTTGAAAAAGCAGAGTTAGGATAGGGTCGTGGGCCATAGGATCCTTAGGGTTTTACCTAATGAATTTCAGTCTAATCACACCAGCCATGCCAATTCACCCCAGCTGAAACTGTTTTACACAAAATGCAAAACATCTCCTTCCTTGCCTTCTCTGTAGCTGGAAATTCCAATGGTTGGAGGTGACAAAGCTTTGAGTGACCACCTCTGAGGTCAGAACTGTGCTGGACATGGCAATTCAGGTCCAGTAGCTTTGCTTTGTCCACTGTCTTGAGCAGCCTGGACTGATTTCTGCATTTTATATGCTCAGCATAATTTGCTGTAAGTTTTTGTCTTGGTGCAGTAGACAATTCCCCAATGGGACTTTGTTCTCTATCTCCCTGGAGAAAATGAAATTTTTGGACTAAAAAAGGAGGGAAAAGCCACTTTTTCAATATTATTACCATTCATTAATTATGAAGTGCAGAGGCTGCTGTAAATCCCAAGTCTTAGATTCTCCCTGCCTCCCTTGTAAGTGTTCACAGAAATGTAAGAAAGAGGAGGGTTCCTGCCCCAGTGATTCAAGTAATTTATAGAACAGGTAGATTGCAAGAGGTGGGTAAAGTTGGCAGACTTAATTGCTTGCAGGTAAGAGGCATTTAAAATGGAGACAAGTTATTGTGAAAGAGAGAATCTGCACTAATCAAGCGAAGAAAAATTTCCAAGACACTCATAAAAACTGGTGTAACATAGTGATATTTCGTCAGTAGTAGAAGAAAAATATTGGCAATGATCTAGCATCAAAAATACAGATATTTGGACTTCAGAAGTATTGGGTTATTCATCCAAAGTATCTTTAATTGGATAACCCGCTGTGGAATGTGGAAAGAGTTGTGAAATATGGAGAGGTTCTTAATCAGAAGTTGTGATATTTCTTCCAAAAATATGCCCCAAAACAAAACAGGCCCTTAAACACTGCAGTTTTCTATAAATGAAAAAATGAGGAGTTGCAACACCTAAACACTGTGGAGAAAAGTTAAATTTTCATTTTGCAAGCCACCAAAGCTCCCAATGAGAATGAACACCTGCTGAAAAGAATGAAAGGGAGAACAAAACCACAAAACCCCCCAAAACCTCGAAGAATTTCTGCTGAAAAGCAATTTTAATGGAAAAATTCAGGGCCAGATGGTGCCTGTAAAACTCTGCTGTAGAAATGGAAAAAAAAAGAAATAAGAAAGAAAAAGAAACCCCCCAAAATGCCAAAGAAGTTTATCTGGAAGAGAAGGCTGTTGACCATGTACATATTTTGGGTAACCATACAATAAGATGATGAATGTCTGGTACCTCTGACAGTTTGGGATGCCACAGGAGCTTAAGAATTTGGGTCCCACTGAAGGAATGTCTCCAAATGTGGCCAGAAAGGCAGACGGAAAGCTAGAGGACTTGAAAGGGGAGGACAGGGTGATGAACACTAAATCAGTTTTTTTCCTGCCCACATAATACAGCATTTCTGCCATAACAGATCTGTGAGTATTTCTGGTAGGTTTGGGTATAAAAGGAATGGGATACAGGGTGTGCCAATTTGGAAGAAACCACCAGCATGTTATTAAATATTTAACCTTCCAAATTTAATTCATTAAATCCACTGGGAGCCGTTTCCAGATTGTGCTCTGGGAGAGGTTCCAGGTGAGCAGTGACTTCAGCCCTGCTTGCTTACCCTCCCTCTGGGGCAGAAGGGACAACATGAAGTGATGAAGGGTTTGAGCTCTTTTCCAGCTCTCCCTTTTTAGGATAAATGTCTCTGTTTCCCAACTGGTTGTAAAACCAAGTCTGTGCAGTGTGGCTGCTCTGATTTACACCAGCTGAAGGCCTGGCCTCCAGTTCGGAGGAAATGGGCTGCCAGTTTAATTATTTCATCCCTGCTATGGTATTCATAATCTGGGAGTAAATTTTATGATGCTAAGTAACAGCAACACTGAAGATTTTGTCACATGCATGACAATGTATGGTGCACGGTATTCCTGCTCCCCCTGCGCTCCCTTTTAAATGATGCCCCCTGTGATTTGAATTTCAAAGAGTATTTCTCCCAGTATCTCTCGTTATTGATGGTGACTGCTCTCAGGAGCAGCTCAGTGCTGCTTTGTTGGCTCATCAGTTTTGATTCCATGCCCAGATGCTAAGGACAGAAGCATGCAATTAATTTGGAAGCACAACCCTTGACTGATTTCAATTGGGAGATTTTTCTTGAACACCAGAGCCCTGACATGTCCCTGAGCACCTTTAGTATTGTCTCTACATGGAAAATGTCTCCCTTTTCCACTACAGATCTCTTTCCTGAGAAGGCACCTCAAAATTCTGCTATATATGCAAATATATATTGTAATATACAAAGAGACCAGCAGAGAATTACAGGCTATAGGTGATACCTTCATTGTAGGGAAAAAAAATCTGAATTTTTGGGACTGATGAGTAAGGTGAAAAGTAAAAGGAGTTTGGGATCCAGACCTCTTCCCATGAAGGACAAGAGACAAAAAGCTGCCCTTTTTTCAAGATTGTGCTTAAAAAAAAAAAAAATTATTTCCCTGTAATGATAAGGGTCTTTGAAACTCCAGACTTGCTGAGGAACTTCCCTGTACTCATCCAAACCCATGCCCTGGTGCTCTGAGCCTGGAAGTTCTGGCTGGGTTAGGACAAGAGGAGCATGCCTGCCTCAAGACATCTCCAGAGTCAGAGCAGGATTCCACCTTGGGAGCTAAGGCACTGGGAACACAAGCTCCTAGGCTTTCTGCATCACACAGGACATGCAGAGAACCTCCAGAGTGCCTCCAGGGTGTTTGTTAGGGCATTTGTTTTGGGAAAATCCTGTCCTTGCTCTTAAGAAGTTACTCCATGTGAAAAAAACCCCACTCATCATATATAAAAGAGAGATAAGCACAGGAAAATTAATAAGAGAAATAAATTTATGTTCCCCTCTGCAATTCAATCAGTTAATTCAGTGAGCATTCCTGGCAGCCAGGTATTTTTCAGCCAGATGGATTCATTCTTTTAGTGGATCTAGTGAAATGTTGTGGGGTCACTGAAGAGTATTCCAGTCATTTCTCCTTGACTACAATCCTTACAAGCCATGATGTCCCATTCTTCTGGCCTGTCTCCTCTCCTTTGCCCTTCCACATGTTTTCATATCAGGATCTTTCCCCTCTCCACCTGGGAAATCTGACTGGTTCTCACGGAGCTGTCTGGAACTTTCCTCAGCTTCTCCCTCTTGTTCTGTCTCAGGTCCAGGACCCTCTCTTGCTGTGCCCAGTGGTTTTCCATGGTCTGTCCAGGTAGACAATGCTGCGGCCAGGCCCTAAAACTACCTCCATGCCTTAACAAGTCTGCAGGCTCTTGTCAGGCATCCTGAGGAGCAGTGGCAATGTGTCCTTACCCGGGGAGATGCAGCAGGAGACGAAGTGGGAATCTGATTTCCCCAAAATTTCTGTTCTCCCAACCCTTCCCTCCTGGGATCCCTAATCTCATTCCCCAGCACAAATCCCAAATCCCAATCCCGATGCTGAATCCCAGTTCCTGATCCCAATTTCAGTACCAGATTCAATCTTGTTGAGGATGGTGCGGGGGCACTTCAGGAACGCCAAAATTCCCCAAATTCCTGATTCCGAGGGATCCAACCCCTCCCTCCCTGGATCCCTGATCCCAGATCCCAGATCCCAATTCCCAAATCCCAAATCCCAGATCCCAAATCCCAAATCCCAACTCCATTAGTACCAAACTCGATCTCGTTGAGGATAGTGCAGGGGCACTTCAGGAATGCCAAAATTCCCCAAATTCCTCATTCCCAGGGATCAAACCCCTCCCTCCCTGAATCCCTGATCCCTGATCCCGAATCCCAAATCCCTTTTCCTGACCCTATGGGTACCAGATTCGATCCCATTGAGGATGGTGTGGGGGCACTTCAGGAACGGCAAAATTCCTGATTTCCCCAAAATTCCTGTTCTCCCAACCCCTCCCTCCATGGATCCCTGATCCCAAATCCCAAATCCCTTGGACCAGACTCCTCTTTATTTTCACAGCCTGTTAGTGCAGAAAGAAAAAGGAATTTTCTTTTGGTTTTGCCAACACCAAAGCATTTTTCTAATGTTACGGGACAGGCACTGTCTAGTTTGAATCTGAAGGGTGATGGAGAATTTGGAGCCCATCATGTCCTTTGTGCACAGCTGCTGTTGAGGCTTCTGAGCTGTGGGGCTTCACCCACACTGTGTAGGCTGCAGGCAGCCAGAAAAGAGCCTGGCATTCTCCTGAAATCATAGTTGCCAAGGTGGGAATCACACGCAGAAGACTCAGCTCAGCATCCCCCTGCTTCCAGCTGCTGCCCCAGGGTGTTGCATCTCCCACAGACGGCTTGTGCTGAGTCCCTTGGCACTGCCTGGATCATCCAGGCCTTCTCCAGATGCCCAATGTGACGATCTGAAATAAATTTAATTTAACTTTACCCATCAGCAATTAATTTAACCCATCAGCATGCCCAGATTTAAATCCAGGTCTGAGAACCCCTACAGGACAGGATGCCTCCAACTCCTGCTTTTACTGTCCTGGCTACAGAAAGTATCAGATTTTTGGGGAAAGTCCTGTCTCTTACCATGTTTATACACAGGTTCCTACACACTGGGTGCCTGAACAATCCATAACAGGTCAAATTTAATGGCACTCAGCTCCAAAAGAGTGTCTGATTTCAACAAAGCAGTTTCACCATGGATGAAAAGGCATTAAAGGTGAGATGCTAGATAACTCAGGAGATCCTTAACTGTGGCACTCACATTCTCTGAACATGATTCCTTCACCCAGGGTTTTTCTCCTGGGAAGATGAAAGGCAGCGAGAGGCCTCAGGAAAAAAGAAAAACAATTCTTATCTCATTTGCTTCTCCTTTGTTTTGCTGCTTTGAAATGTGTTTGGAGATTGTTTACCCACAGGTGATTTTTCCATTGGATTCTGGTGTGAGTTGTTTTCACTCATTGACCAACTGGGGCCAAGCTGTGTTGAGATTCTGGAAAATGTCACGAGTTTTCATTATTATCTTTTTAGCATTCTGTAAGTATCTTGTCTGTATTCTTTAGTATAGTATAGTATAGTATAGTATAGTATAGTATAGTATAATATAATATAATATAATATAATATAATATAATAATAAATTAGCCTTCTGATAAGATGGAGTCCTCCTCTTCATTCTCTCCCCTCATCGGGGTTGCCTGAATTTACAATGCTTAATCACATCCAAGAGGAACTTTATCATTTCAGATATTTGGTTGATATTTACCTTGGTTCAATGTCTGCAGCACCTAAATATCTCACCAGTGGCTGGTTCCTTCCTTTATAAAAAAGTCACAAGGTGGCCTTGGCATGTTTTCTGTCTGACAGATGGCCACATCTCAATTAGCACTAAGCTGTGCCTTTCCTCTCTACCTCCAAAGGCCAGTGCAAGGCAGCACAAAAATGACACAGCTCCCTCTCCCTTGGAGGTGCCCATTCTGGTCAGAGAGCCACCTTTTGGACAGGAAAGCATTGCTGCCAGAACTTGCTGTAAGGCTTCCTGGAAGAATCCCAAAAAGTTCAAACACGAGGGCTGTATGCAGAGAGGCAAGGCACAGATGGCAAAAGAAAAGCAGTGCAGGTTTTTTTTTTTTCTGAGTCTCTGAGTCCCCCAGCTCTGGACAAACGAGAAACTGGGCTGCTTTGGCTGAATTCAAGCAACTAGTTTAAGGCAGAAGAGATACAGACAACTCTTCCTAAACACTGGAATATATAAAAGGTTAGTGCTGTCCCACTTTTCCTAACAGGTCCTTCCAAATTAATTTAGCACCAGATGCAAAGACCTCCTTCATCCTCCTGGCAGATGATATCTAGCAGCCACTTCTGGTTTAATTAGGCAGACAGTGATTGTGTTGAGATTTTTCCTCTGTTGCAAGTAAGTATGCATATCCAGTTTATAAAGAAGAGTTCAAAGCAATGAAATATTTGATCTTGAGCTAAGCTACATCATTCACTCAGCCAAAAAATTGTATCTTTTGCTTGTTGATTTGCTGTGAATACAGAATAAGGAAAAAACGTGCTCAGCTTGGCTTAATCCAAACTCTCATTTTTATTCTGGTTTCAGAACTACCAGCAAACAAATCAACATGAACCTCAGCACCCACACAGCTCAGCCACTCCAGCTAACCAATTTTTCTTTCTCAGAAAGTTACAAGCACTCCTGGCTACGCCTTTGGGGTTGGATCCAATTACATGGATTGGATTCTTTTTGCCTTTGGCAAGAAGAAATTACAGATTTTGGGCTACTTCCTGATTGCTCTGTTCCTTCACTCTGAATTATAATCAAGCTACATATGGTTGAGACCATACCAATAATTCTGGTGCCAGGATTTTTGACTGACAGAATGAGACAAAAGCCCTGCACATCTTGGAGCACAGGGTCCACAGTTGTGCCCTCTGAGTGATGAGCAATTCTTTGGGTATTGTAGACCTAAAGGTCATTATTTTTATTCTGTAAATTCCAGCTCTCAGCCCTTCTCCAAAGCCTTCACCTTTCCATCCCTTCCATCTCCTTCTGCTAGCTGTGCCCCACAGGAAGATTTAGCAGGAGTGCAGTGAAAGATTTAAGCCGGGTTCCTCTGCTAGAAAAAGGAAGTTTCTCTGTGGTGATCCTAAAAATCTGGGCTCCAGTCTTGTGCTGAGGACAGGCAGGAGGAGCAGCACCTGGTGTGTCCTCTCTCCTTCCTTCTCCGGTGATAGGTGGTGCTGCTGCTCTTCCTACAGACCACCAACACACTTGCAAGGCTCTGCCTTTCCTCTTTCTTACTCCTGGTGTCCCGAGCATGCATCCTGCCATCCCAGATTCTGGCTTTGGGCAGCTGAGGACCACAGTGAAACATGACTCTCCCGTTTTGGCACATCAGTGGGTGCAGCAGTTAATGGTTCTCTGAAATCCTGGAACGCTGGCCTCCACAGAGCTGCTCCTGCAGCACTGGGTGTGTGGCTCCCAGACCAGGGCTCTCTCCTGCTCTCACTCTGGGCTGGTTCCACCTGGTTTGGCCCTGGGGCTTTCAGGACAGCTGTATCCAAGGACTCTCCCAGGCTGTGGTGCAGGGCACCCAGGGCACCAAAGATCAGGACTGTGTGCTGTTCCTTAGGGTGCTGCCACTGCAGGCAGTGGCCAATTGTTGGGTCAACACTCATCCTGTAACAGCCCTGCTCAGCGTGACTCGTGGTCATTCTGATTTCCCTGAAGCTACAGTGATATATGCCTGCAAAGTCTCCTCCCTTCTCTGCCTCCTACAAACCTCCATTCTGTAAGAAAAGCTGTTTGTACATCTCTGCTCATTTCTGCTTCCAGGTGGCATTTGCTTTTTGACATCCTGCCTTGATGGCTCCCAAATCCCTAGCTCCTCACAGGCAGAAACTGAAGGACCATGGAGGCTCACAAGCCATCATGGGCTGCCCTGCTCCAACATCCATCAGACTCAGGGAGGTGAACTTTCTTCCTCCCCACATTTGCTCCTTTGTGTTCCTCTTTGTGCTTCTGTCTGCACAGCAGCTTTCCTGCATCTCCATCAGCTGTGGAGGAAAGCAACTTTAGAAACAAAAATAAAGAGTTAATTACCACTGCTAGACACATGAACCCCCCAAGTTCTTGCCATGATCAGCTGTGAATTGTGCTGGCACAATGCATTGAGGATGCACTGCACAACCTGGTATTGAGGAGTACTATCAGTGATGCTGCTGCACTTGAAGAGAAGCCACCAAAATCACAAACGACCCTGCTGCAGTTCACCTGCCCCACCACAAGCCCCTTTCTGTTGCTATTTGAAGAATTTTCTCCAAAAATCTGCAGGGTACCAGTGAGCTGCAAATATCAAAATCAAATCAGGCACAGTCATCAGCTTTCCAGCAAAAGGAACAGGACAATTTATGGCAAATGTAGTACCATAATTAAAACTAGTTAATTATGAGTTAATTAGTGTATTGGTAAATTCTTTGATGGTTTTGGGCAAGAGAAGGGGTTAACTAAAAGAAAGGGAGAAGTATGCTCTGGTCTGTAGCAATGTTTGCAACCCCTGTCATTGTTGGATTGTGATTGCTCCTCTACTTAGATTTTCTTGGTTCTGCTGAAAAATTCAAGTAAACCAAATGAGACCAGATTTCCTCATGGACACAAAGTGCCATGGTGTTCCCAGACTGAAAGAAGAATGTGCCTAGTTTGATTCAGGGAGAATGGCAAACGCAAAGGAACAGTGTTAGAGGAAATTATTACTTCCCTGATGTCACTGAATCTCACTTTGATAACATTATGGGAAAAAACCCATATTTTAGGGTTTTGGCCAGAAGGAAACAAACTGCCTGGAAGCAAGGAAATTTGATTTGATGATCAAATGATGATGGGAAATCCCTTCCCCAGTCCATTCTGCATAAATGAAATTTTTTTCTTAAAAAAAAAAAAAAAAGTCCCAACAAATCTTTTTGGATTTCCCCGTATTTCACAAATACATTTGGTCACTGAAAAATGAATTTCAGCAGGAATTCACCATCCATCCAAAGCAGCTGGTACCTCCAATCAGTAGCAGTGATGACTGATGAATTTGCACTGTAGGAGCTGAATTACCTTTGGCTGCAAGCCAACCCCCCCTTAAAGTTGTGTCCCTGTACAAATAGGATGGAAAGGTCTAAACGTGTTACTTGATAAAGGCATAATGATGGTGATTCAGAGACTTCTATTCACAAGAAATGAATAGGTGAAAAACACTCTGGAGAATCAGGGTGATCATAATTTGGGGCTATTTCTTTCTGCTGATTATGTATGAATTGTCTCCCAGTGCCTATTAGACTAAGGAAGAAACTGTTTTCTCTAAGATACAAAACCTCCCTGAACTCCAGATCAACTCAGGAATGAACAAGGGATCAGATATTTAGAAGGAGAGAAAAATCTTCTGTGAATACCACTAGGATATGCTAAACACAAAGTGAGTTTGGAACACCAATAAAATTTTGTTGAAGAGCAGAAAGCAGGGCTGGAGAAAAACCCTAAGATGGGACCAAGTGAGTTAACTTGTGTTTTGAATCTTGAACATTCTCCTTCAGCAAAGATTTGGCATGCCTGCTTTGGGGACTATGAATAACAAATGATAAATAAGCAGTGAGAAGCAGAAGCTGTATCGCTGAGAGGTGGAGGCACCAAAAATGCGCCAGGGCTTTCCATCCTGGTGTCTCTGTCCCTGTGGAGGCAAAGGGAAGCGGTGATCTAAACGGAGCATGTGATTTCCCAGCAGCGTTTTGAGCCGCGGATGTTGAAGCATCTAGAAAGAAGTGGTGACAGAGAAGCTTTTAGGCAAATGACTTGGCTAGCAGGCCTGCTGGGGATGGAAAGAGGAGTGGATGAGGGATGAGCATGGCTTACCCCTGTCGCGCAGGATTGTTAGGAGAGCGGGGAACACCCCTCGATGCCGTGGGATGCAGCCCAGTGCGCTCGGCATTGCGCTGTAAAAATAAACCGCAAACATTTAAAGTTCTCCAGAGCTGCTGGAGCTTCCCCACGGCCCTGGGGAGCTGTGCAGGGGTGCTGGCAGTGCCTGGTGGCTGGGGGAGCAGTGCCGGAGTCCCTGGGCTGCCGGGCAAGGTGTGGGGCAGCCGGGCTGAGGCGAGGGGAGCGGTGCCCGCCAGGGCTCGCTGAGCCCGGGTGTGCGGGAACAGAGGAGAATGGATGGGAAAAAGGCCTGGAGAGGAGGAGGAGAGGGAGCACAGGGGGGTCGGAGAGGGGAGGGCTTTGCCGTACTCACCCGGGGCGGGGGTTACACACCGAGGGACGGGAGGCTGTTCCTGCTGCGCTGCAGAAGGAAAGTTGGCCGCGCTGCCGCGCAGGGCTCCTTCTCCTCCTGCCTCTCTCCCTCCGCCTGCCTCTCTCTCCCTCTCCCTCCCTCCCTCCTCCTTTTCCTCCTCCTCCTGCCGAGCGCACAGTGCCGCCGAGGCGGTGCAGGCGGCGCAGCCCCTTCTCGGCGGGCGCTGTGCATCCCCCGGGCCCGGTGCCCGCCGCCGCCCCCGCCGCGGGGATGCTGCCGGGCGGAGCGCCGGGGCGCTGAGCCGCCCCTCCGGGAGCACCGCGCCGCGGGTCACCTTGCAGCGAGGTGAGTGACCCCCAGCCCAGCCCACCCTGTCCCATCCCATCCTATCCCCTCCGGGCAGCGATGCGCCAAACGCCCGCTCCGCCGCATCCCCCGGCGCATCCATCCCCGGAGCATCCATCCCCGGAACATCCATCCTCCGGAGCGCGGAGCGGAGGCGGGGGCACCGCGGCTCCCGCAGCCTCCGGGGCAGCGCAGGGAAGCGCGGGGGCTGAGCGGGGCCGCCTGCAGAGTGCTTCCCCAGTGCCCTGCGGAAAGCCCAAATTACCGTACCCGGTCTTGCCTGGCGGGGTCTGGGGGGAGAAGAGGCTTTTCCAGTGCGCGGCGAGATTGGGATCATTGGAAGGGAAAGTGCGCGCGGGTTTCTCCTTTTCCCTTCCCTCCTCTTCCCCGAGAGGAATCCCATCTAGCGCACTGTGGCAGCTTTTCCTGCCAGCTCCCGTCCGCCCTGGCAGCCCAGGGATGGGGGAGAGGGGTTGTGCAGGGGTCTGCCGGGGCAGGCAGAGCTCCGGGGATGCTGAGCTCCTGGCGGCCGCATCTGCCCGCTCCCCTCGCTATCCTGCTCCGGAGAGGCGCCGGACTGAATTTCTTTGCCTTCCCATGGTCTAGTTAGAGAGCAGGGAGAGCTAAGTTCGGCAAAGGGACGGTTGAGGCACGGAGGCAGCAGTGGTCTCTGCCACCGGTGGCAGTGGGGTGACATTGGGGGAGTCCTCCGTACTTGCCCTGTCCTTCTGGATGGGGTACCCGGGTACCACTAAAGCATCCCACAGCGGGGTCAGTTCTGTAGGAAGAGGCTGGCAGTGCACTGAGACCTTTCTGGAACTGACATTCCAGGAGTACAATCCTTCCTGGAGCACGATGGGCAGCGCTCCCCAGCCAGGAGTGTGCTGCAGGGGAGAGGTGCAAGGGTCTGTGTGGGACTGGCCGTGGTGGCGGGGTATAACCAACACCCCCCTCTAGACAGAACAGGGAGCAGGAGTGGCAGGAGTTGCTCCAGAGAGCAATCTGTTGAACTGTGCCTTTAAAATCGCTGGAGGGAAGCTGTAGCCTCTGATAGAAAAAAAAAAAATCTAAACTTTCCAGATAGATTAAATATTCAAATTGCAGTTAATTAGATATTAATCTGGTGTAAACAGAGCATTAGCAACAATTAAAAGATGCTTTGATGGTCTTAAACTCAAGATGATGCATTAGCTGGCAGATTGAGGGGGATATTAGGGTATTCTAAAAAGCAGTCAGGACAGAGAGTACACTTTCCTACATTCATGTATTTAAATGACTTAGTTTTAATTATAGCTAATTAACTGTCATCTTTAAAGTAGCTGCGAGTTGATGGTCTGTATTAATTTCACATTACCTCGCTCCTAAGACAACGACTGATTTTACTGGACAAGGTGACATTTTATTGGCAGTTCTGGTAACTACAGATCATGCCAGGGTGTGTGTAGGATAAACTCATTTGTAGGAATTAAATGAAGTCTCCTCTCATTAGCTGGGCAGGCAGATGTCTCACACCACTGGTGCCACACACTCTGGAATAAATCTCACACACAGAGGAGGGCTCTTCCTTATACAAATGCAGATGTAATGCAGCACTGGTGTACACAGGCACCACCACAACACATTTCACTTGAGGAAAGGATGCTCTCAGGGTTTAAAATGCTTTTTCTTCTGAGAACAGTATTAGAGAAAATGTGCAATGTGTTTAAATAAGGCTTTTTTTTTTGTCTTTTTTTTTCTCACTACAGCAAATTCATATCTGCAGACAGCTGTAAAATGCTTCCAGTAGAGTTATTTAATACTGTCCATGTGGCTGTTAAGATTGCAGATTACATGTGTGGTTATTAAGAGCCCAAATTTTGTCGTCTTCACTTTGGAGACTTGAATTTTCACAGGCTTTGGTTTGTACTGTGAAATTGGAAAAAAAAAAAAGGAAAATAACTGCAGAGGTGCGCACAGGAGAAAAATACTCAGCGTGTTCATTGGCTTTGCTTTGACAAACATGAAGAGTGGCTGGGTGTAAGTGTCTGAATACACATCCTCCAGCTATCATGTCAGTTGTTTCTGAGTGCCCTTTCTCTGGCAAAAAAAGCTGGAAACTACTTTGAGTAATAGGGTTACAGCAAAATGTTTCTCTTCAGATGTAGATGCCTGTGACCCTGAGGATTCACGTTGGGCTGCTCTAACCTGTAGCACCTGAGAATCAAAATATTCTGTGATTTCAATTTGGTGCTGTAAAATCAGAAGGGTGACAAACTGGTTGTTTTCACTGCACAAGCAAAGACTGCATTTTGAAGCAGTGGTGCAGTGCATGAGTGCTGTGAGTCCATGCATGCCTTTAGCAGTGCCAGTTTTATACCTGGCATCCCTGTGGATGTGTATTTGTATGTGTGTCCCTATAAAACCTGATTGTGCAAAGTTCCCTCATTTATCAATAACTGCATTTCTATCCTTACACTTTGAGGCTGCACAGAGGCACAAGAAGAATGAACTGACTGTTCACACCAAGCTGCCATAATTCTGGCTGAATTTTGATGGGGTTTGTGTGCTTTGATTGACTGCTCAGATACCTTAAAAATCCCCAGGCAAAACAAAGAACTCTAAAATGGTGTTTGCTAAAGGACAGAATCATAAAATGGTTTGGGTTGCAAGGGATATTAAGGTTATGTATTTCCAAACCCCCTGCCATGGACAGGGATGCATTCCACATTCCACTCAGGCTGCTCAGGGCCCATTTAACCAGAAAACTTCCAGGGATGGGGCATAATGGAACAGTTCAGTTTCCAGAGAAAGGACCTAGGAAAGGCACCCAGCCTGGTGTCAGGGGTTGCAGGACAGCTGTGCTCAAGTGTGCTGCTTCAGGACATCTCCCACAGCAGCTGCCCCCTACATGCAGTGATTTATCCAGTTCTCTCCCAGTGGGTGATGTCCCCATGTCACCCACCCAGCTTCCAGCTCCTGTCCTTGTGCTCTGTGCAACAGAACAATCTCCCTTCTTCCAGCTGCATGTGGCTCACAAGACCATGGAGGCAAGGTTGTGGTGTGGATATGCTGCCAGTCCAAAGCCTGTGCCTCCCAAACACAAGTCCCTGAGGTCCTATATCCCTTCTCCTCCCAGAGAACAAAGGAGACAGGACTTTGTGTTCAGACAATGCCCTGACTCTAATAGGCACCAGCATTACTCATTTCCATTTTTGTTTCTGCAGGGAGGGGTGAGTGTAGGGTTAACAAAGGTCTGTAAAGGTCAAACTATGCCCCACTAATGCTGCTGCCTTATTTTCCCCTGCCTGCCCTCTCTGCCTGCAGCTACCACTCTCACCATGGCTAAATCACTTACTCTGTAAGGCTTTTGTCCCATGGTACAGTCCTGGCTCTGCAATTTTTCTGTCTTATGGAGCACAGCTGATTTTATGGCCCCAGAAGCATCTGTTTACTCTAATCATCCTTGCCCAGATGAACTGACTACAGTAATTTTGCAGTGTTTTCCTAGCAAAGTGACTTACAGCCCTGGGGTGCTTTGCTTGGGGCAGGAGGGACAGAAACTTCCATTTTTCACCAAGTCTGCACCAGCACACTGTCTTCCTGTTGTTGTGTCAGCTCTTTATTTCCCATCTGTGCTTCAGGAATACCTCAAGCCCAGCCTAGGGCACAGCACTGGGGGTTTACATGCAGAGAGAGTGTGGGGCAGTGTCTTGCCCTGCTTTGCTCCCTGCCTGCAGTGTGTGAAAGCAAGCAGAGGCAGATGAGCAGGGTGTGTGCAAGAACTGGGCTCTGTGGGCTTGGCTGCCCATCAGGAATGAGGCTGGAAAGAGTTGGCAGGGTCAGTCCTGCATCCACATTTATGTGCTCCTGTCTATGTCACAAGTTAAGCAGGGATTTTAGGTCCAAGGAGAGGCACAGGATTCAGCCAGCAGGCAGACCAAGAGCCAGGGGATGCTGTGATGTTGGTATTCGTGGGAGAGACTCCCAAATTCTCTTTTGGAAGCTCTTAAAGTAGGAATTGCTCCTCATGGCTCAATCTCTCCAGTTTGAAATGGGGAGTTGGAACAGGATGCTCCTGCTCTGCAGTACTGGGGAACCTCTTGAAAACACAGCAGGAAAAACACAGCCAGACTTTCTGACTACTTTCACTCTGCCAGAAGTGGTGCAGGTGTCAAGGTGTTTTTACACCAGTGCCTTCCACAGCAGCCAGGGTTATTTACACCAGAGAAAGGTGCTCTTAGGCCAGTTATTTATTATCTGGAAAGTGCAGTGAATGACAAAAGTTGTGAGTTGAGACTGAACCCCACTAAGAATTAAGACTGAAAAATTGGAGTTGTGAAGGATTGCTAGAAAAGTCTGAATGTGTCTTCTTTTTTAAATTTTTTTTTAATTGGAGGCAAGTTGAGGCATAGTGAATTAAAAGCCAGCTTGTTCAATTAAAAATAATAAATAAATGAAACACTGCATTTTATTTTAGCTCAGGCAAAATACTTCCATCTGCTCAAAAGGAAATACTTTGTTGCAGGAATAACATTATTATATATTAGGTCAACGCAAAGTAATTCCTCCTTTCTTCCCCACACCATTCTTTAGTTCAGATACTGAATTAAGCAATCAATTATTCAGGCAGATATGCAGATGGTAATTGTTTTAACATATATCTCTGCACAGGCAATCAAGAGACCTGGATTTTATTTCCAGCTGTGTCTTGACATGACCTTGGGCATTTCACCATTCTCCAGGTTCCTGGTTTTTAGGAGGACAGATCACATCTCACAGCAGATTTGCTGCATATTGGTAATACTAAAATAGCATGGAGGTCTTTGTAATTCCACTGTTAGCAATGAAACATTTAGCTATCACTAATGCATGCATTCCTAATTTTCCCAGTGTGAGTAAGTTGCACTGCCTTACGAAACTCCCTGTAGTTTACTTAATAGAGTAAAAGGAATTCCAGCTGCTGAAATACAGCATTCCCTTGAAACAAAACCTACTTTAATAAGCTCAGCTAAATCAAAGAAGGAAAATACAAGTGGGAAAGGGATTTTTTCCCTTCATTTTGTTAAATATTTCACTTTGTAATCAGCACTCCAGATCCATACATTGCCTGTGATTTCTCTCATGCATAAGGTCTGTATTTGTTGTTGCAGTTTCTAAATGTCTGGAATGCCTCAAACCATGCTGAAGCTTATTGCACTGTGCTTTAGAAACTCCCTCTTACCTGAGAGATCATGCCAAGGAATCTGCAACTTATGTGGGGCAACTCTTCAAGAGAGATTTTTCTCCTGTCCTTCCCTTGGCAGAGGGGAAACCAGCTTCAAACCCAGGGGCATTTTGTTGAGTCTGATAATCCTGGGGCTGAATCACCTTCTGCTGGTAGCACAGAGGGTCACTGTTGTCTCTTCTTGCCATTCTGGTGATTGAGCATCACTGAGGGATTTGGGAGCAGTACTTTTGGGGAGCATGGGAGACAGGTGGGAATCTGTAAGGATCAGAGGGATTCAAATCACGGGATGATCAAGTTGAAGGAACCTCAGGAGGTCTGCAGCTCTATTTCCTGCTCAGAGAGGTCAACTCTGGGATCACACCAAGATCCTCAGAGCTTCATTCAGTTGGGTCTTCAAAACCTGCAAGGATGGAGACTGCAAATCCTCCTTGGGCAGCTTTTTCCCAATGTGCTTGACTGTCTTCATGGGGAAAAGGTCTCTGCTGATATCCAGCAGCCCCATGCAGGAGCACATGAGCTTTTGATGCTTTTTTTCCTGGCTGATGACCTGCCAGATCTGCAGGGAACGGCAGAGGGTACAACCTCAGGCTTTGACAGCAGATGGGGACTCTGCCTTCAGCCTCACTTGCCTTCATCTTCCAGTTTTCTTGCCAACAAACCAGTCTGCAGGGCTGGTGGTGCTTGGTCTATGAGGATGAATGTCCTTCTGGTCTGCTCTGAGGAGGTGCCTGGGGCTGCTCGGCCACAGCCCAATGTTCCAACTCTATGGCTTGCTCAGAATTCAGGGGTTTGCATTCAGAGTCTCCCAACTGCTTATTCACACAGGACATTGGGTGCCTGGCAAGGGTCTCCAGGAGGCTGAAGAGCCCTTAAGCTATGCAAAGTCCCATGGAGAGGGCAGGAAAACAGCATCCTGCCAGGTGCCAAGAGAGCAAAGGAGATTTGGGATGGTGGGCAGTAAGAGAGCTGGCTTCTGCTCAAACCTGGGGCACAGCATTTAGCTGTTCTCTCCCTGCCCTCCCTACAGCTGGCATTTCTCAGTCTCACACCCTGTGCTTAATTAGTTTGTCAGGCACTGTCATCATAGCAGGAGGCTGCAGAACACCCAGCAGAGCGTGGCTCTCAGTGCAGCTCCTCATTGTAGCTGGGCTCTGCTGTAACACCACTGATAGCTTAATAAACCACAGCATTGCAGGCTAGAGATCTTGGCACTGCTTGCAGCTTCTTATTAAAATAAGAAAGGAGGAGGGGGGAAATCCAAGAAATTGGAAAGAGTGAAGGTTAACGTAATTAATGGACTCACTTTTTATTGTAGACTGGGGTAAAAATGTCTAACCCCAAGGTAAACATTAGATTGAAGGTTGATATATTGATTATGTATCTATCTGTTAATAACTTGAACTTGGCTTTTCCTTTTGGTTCCAGTCTCAAGTATGAAAATGCAGAATTATTTCTGGTTGGCCTCAGTGCCAGTGAGTGATTTGTGGGACAATTAAAACGACGCAAAAACAGAAGAAACCTGAATCCAACCAATTAAAATTAACTCTGCATCTTTGAGCAGACCGAAAGCCTTTCTTATTTCAACAGCTCTGATGAATTTCATTTTCCTGTTAACATCATTCTGAAACCTCACCGTGGTTATAGGTGATGAGAGCTCTTTCCTGATTTGAATGTTGGCTTCCTGCAGAGAGGGCACCCTCCAGTTTCCTCAGGTGGTCTGTCAGAGGTTACCTGCTCTGGCACTGCCATCCAGGGACTCTGGGCTGCAGGCAACCTGGAAACTGGGGCAATCTTAATTTTAGGACAGGCTTGTGATCCTGGCCCAGGCTGTGTCCATGAGAGCCCCTGGTGAATGTGGAGTGGCTGGATCCGTGTCCAAGGGTCCCTGCAGGCAGGACAAAGGCTCTGAACCACTGCAGAGGCACAGGTGCCTTTTGCCCCTAAGTGTCACCCTAAGTGACCATGTGCCACTCTCTGTCACACCCCCATCTCAACATGGGGGATCCCATTTCAGGAGAAATACTAATATAATTATTTATTTCTCTTTTTTCCCCTCCTCTTAATGTATTATCCTGAAAAGGCCTGAGTCTCATCTGCCTCTTCCCATCAGGCAATACTCTTGTAGGGTCAAGAACATTGGGTCAGGCTCTGGTAGGGCAGGCAGCCAGCTACAGATTAAAAAGCACCTGGGGTTAAAGCATTTACCCTGATTGCATGCTGCCATCCACATCTCCCTGCTGACCTTCCCCGAGGCATGCTGCCTGCCCTGCTATGTGAGACTCCTGTCCTGAGCAATGGACTATCCCTGTTATCAGAGGAGCTCTGTGAGGGAAGGATGCTCCCTGTCTTGTCCTTGCCTCATTTTGGATTTTTTTTCCCCACTTTTTGCCCATTACCAAAGGAAAGTGTCACTCAGAATCTGCAATATTGGTTTACAAGACTGGTTGAAATGCACAGAAGGTAAGGACCTGCCATATTGATGTTTAGATCCATGGTAGGGCTGAGAAACAAAGTAGCTCCAAGACATGCAATAAAACTGCCCTGAAATGGCATTTTCCTGAGTGCTACTTAAGCCAGACTTTGCTGAAATGAGGTGACCACAGGCAGGTGCAAGGCCTGGCCCAAGTTTTCCAGCCACTGATGCAGTGACAAAGTGTTGACCTCTTCATACATCTCTCTAGGAGATGATTTGTCTGATTTGTGAGTCTTCCTCCAATTTTGGCTACATCTGTGGCATATTCCTCCTGACCACTTCACTTTGCTTGTCAGGTGGCAGGGATAAGAGTGTTTGCAAGACGGTTTGCAGTTTTTGGGTGAAATCCTTTCAGCTTCAGTAGAATTGATGCCTGATGTTACACATTAGGGAGCCTCTTACATTTTCCAAGCCAGCTTGGGAGAAACTGAGCAAAGTCTGAGAATTTACTCTTTAATTGATGAGTGTTTCTCATATTCTGCCCATGGGGATGTACTTTCATGCATTTTCTTTGGGAGGAGGAAATGGGATGTTTGTGGTCAGGCAGCTGGAGGCCCAGCAGGATGATCCTGCTACCTGCATTGCACATGGAACTTCCATGGGATCCCACATGGTAGATTTTCTTTTCTGTAGCTTTCCTGCTGGTTCACATATGAGAAGCACTGAACTACTTGACAACACAATAAAAATGGGGCTTCTGCATGTTAAACCAAGTGCTGTGAATGTGAACATGTCAGCACTCTGGGTCAAGCTCTCGTGTATGTTAAACAAGTTTCTTGCTTAATTGGTGGTGTTAGAACAGCTCTTAGCAGTGGTTTAAATACCTCCTGCATCCAAAAGAGAGACTGAAGGTGCTTGGAGTCTGGAGTTAAGAGGAAATAATACTGAGGTTTTGCTAGACATTGCTCTGTTAGAGGTTGTCTGACATAAAAGGGAAATAAAGAGAAAGCCTTGAGTAAAAAATTAGATGTATTTATGTGTTTGTGTACTTCATTCTTGGTTTCCTCCAGACAGCACAATTGGGACAGGTAATCCTGCATTAATGACTTGGTCTTAGAGGATCTGATATGAAGAACTTTGAAGGCAGTAGCATGTCTGTAATTTTTATGCTTATACCCAGAAACAGACCCCTGAATTTACATTTCCTGTGGCCAATACATAAGTATTTCAAAAGGCATTTGCCTTTGGCTACACCTGAGAAAAAATGAGCAGCCTGGTGAAAAAGTGTTTGGGCTGGAAAAAATGGGTTTTCAAAGGAGAGTAAAGCACTTGCCAAGGGCAAAGGGTGGTTGCAGACACTGACAGGTGAACACAGCAGCTGCCCATCTTTTGCAGTTGCAGATTTCTGAGAACTGAAAATGGTTCTTTTAGGAGATTTTGTTGTTGTTGTTGTTTTGATCTTTTTTTGGTTTTTTTCCCCATCTCTGATACAACGTATTTAGAGGAAAGGAATGTTGTTTCCAGGATGACAGCTGCATACCTGTGGGAGGCTGGAGCAGGCACCAAAATCATTCTTTGATGGGGTCCATCACTACCAAGACATTTCACCTCATCTGCTTCCTTGCATCCCATGGATGTGGGGCAGGTGTTCTTTGCCTCCTTGAGTGGAGCTATATTTGGAGAACTAAATCAGGGTGTGCACATATATGGGGCTCTGTTTTCTCTTGAGACTGTATGGAAGACAAGCTGACTTGAGTCCTTCAATTTATTGCCTTTGACCTCATTGTTGTCATCTTGTTGCAGGGGTTCCATACTGCTGTCTCCTTATCACAAAAGTTTCATATCTTCTTGGCGTTTCTTGTGAGCAGCTCCTCAGAGCTCTGACTCTTTCTTCTCACAAAATATCCAACTGACCCCAGTTCCCTTCTCAACCAGCCACCCCACTTTTTTTATAGCACTTTTTTTCTCATTGGTTACACTTGTGGCCTGTTAAAGTCAGGCCTGCTCTAATCTTTGATAATTAGCCCAGCTGCAACTCCCTTAGGGGTAAGATTACTTTCTACACTATCTTTATTTTCTTATATTCTATACCCTACAGCTCACCTTTGTTTCTCTTCCCTTTCTTCATCAGGAAAATGGGAGCCACTCACCCGGCGTGAGCTCTGAGGCACGGCAAAAGAAAGGCCTCGAGTGACACCTCCCAGTATGGATGGCTTGGTTGAGCAGAACAGCGTGCTGATGCACAGTAAGATCACTGAGGCTGGGAAAAGGAATGGTTTAATCAACACAAGGAACTTGGTGGCCGAGAGCCGGGATGGCCTGGTCTCCGTGTACCCCACCCCTCAGTACCAGAGCCACCGGGCGGGCGGCCTGTCGTCTCCCAGGCGCCCCGAGAACGGCAGGAGCGACCCCGTGCAGCAGCTGCTGGACCCCAGCATGCTGCAGCAGACAGTGGAGTCCCACTACAGGCCCAACATCATCCTCTACTCCGAGAACGTGCTGCGCTCGTGGGGCGAGGGCCTGGGCTCGGAGTGCTGTGAGACCACCTTCATCGAGGAGCGCTCGCCCGCCAAGGACAGCCTGGAGTACCCCGACAGCAAATTCATCGACCTCTCTGCCGACGAC
Source organism: Zonotrichia leucophrys gambelii (assembly GCF_028769735.1). Taxonomy (NCBI): domain Eukaryota; kingdom Metazoa; phylum Chordata; class Aves; order Passeriformes; family Passerellidae; genus Zonotrichia; species Zonotrichia leucophrys. The sequence continues at coordinate 96,672,503 of NC_088172.1, forward strand.
ATCAAGATCCATACCCTCTCATATGAGGTGGAGGAAGAGGAGGATTTCCAGGAATTAGAGGTCAGATGTCACTTGGGATACATGGGGAAGGTTGGGAGGTGGAGGGAATGTTTGAAATTAAGTGAACAACCCCCTAGAGCTGGACGGCAGGGGATCAGATGCTTTTTGGGTCAGCTGTATCACTTTCTCCTCCAACTAGGACAATGAATTTGCTCATCTTTATTTGTTGGGTAAGGTCCCAGATCTGTGGATACAGATGGCAAAATTCCCACTGGCCCTAATGGAGATCAGCACTTCTCTGTTGCCTCTGAAGGGGCTGGTCAGAAATAGAGGAAGACCTATGTGCTTAAAGGCTGTGTAATGTTGGGGCTGGGAGCATCTGTCTATCTGCATGGAGCCCATCTTACTCAGCAGGCCAACATCATCTCTTGCCTTCACCTGACTTGAGCAGAATGTTTTAAATTATTGGCTCAGACACAACACATTTCTGTCTCGGAATGAATGCAGAAACAGAAGTCTTTGGGTTTCAAGCTGCAGTGGATTCATATCCCTGAAATAAATGATATTTTTCTGATGGAGCTAAATACTTCTAAACCCAAATACAATGTTTTCTTCAGGAGTCCCATGCCTCATTGATTGCTCACTGTAAAGTAACAGGGAAGACTGTGGAAATAACTTTGCTCTTTTTTAAATGATGCAATTTTTTTTATTTTAACCAGAGGCCCAAGCATGACAGGGATTTGTGTTTTCCAGTTTTTGTGGGAATGGAGGGTGAACATAATGCTGGTGATCTGAAAACTTCCTCCACCACTGGTCAGAGACTCCTAACCTAGCAAAGACCCTCTGGCTGTCTAGAGCAAAGCTATGCCTCAAACATGAATGTCATAGCTGAGATAGGGATACTGGTCATGTTTCTCTGTTGCTGTGATTTTCGGTTAGGACCAAGATCTAACAAGCCCTAAAATTTCTATTTTCGCCTCCTGTAATACCAGTGTCTCACCCTGTGATCAGCACAGGGGAAATCCAGCAAGAGCCTGACTTCCCTTTTATTCTCTTTTCTCCCCGTATTGATAAGGTGGGAAGAGGGAAGTGTTTTTCACAGTGCGTGCCATTAATGCAGTATTCAATACCTCCACAGGGAGACAGAAAGCTTCTCTCTGAAGCATGTGAGAATATTAGCTCAAATCACACCCTTCCACAGAATTTCAGAATTGACTGTGGGAAGTATAATTTCCTTAATCAAAACAAAATTCCTGGTTGCTATCTTTTTGCCACAGTTTCTCTCATGCAGTAGTGACACAAGTGACTGCGGGACACATGGTGTTATTGACACATCTGGCCTGATATTCAGAGAGCAAAAAAAAAATCTCACTCTCATCAATTCAAGTCAAGAAGACATTCTTGAGTCAACTTTTGGAGAACGAGATAAAAAAAGGCTGGGAAAATGAGCAGCATAAGGAAAAAACCTCTTCAAAGTGGTACTGGAGGAACTTGATGAGCTTTTCAGAGAGAACATTTGTGTCTTAGAAACCAGCTGTAGAACTTCATCCTCCTCGATCTTAAGGGGAGAAATGAAACAGTAGATTTTGGTAACATGCTCCGACAGTGTGTGCATCCTTTTCCCTGGCTCCTTCTTCTTTCTGACCTGTTTCTCTGGAAACAGACCTCCTGAGATGAAATGTGGCAGTTCTTGAATGAGAATAGAGCATCTGGAATCACAGATTCCCTGTCTCATTTGACCCTTTGGGGTGACACTGTGCTCACAAACACAGGTGTGTGCACAACCATCTTGACCTATGTGTACAAAATGCTCAGAGTAAGATGTTGGCAAAGTACAAAACACCCCATGAATTGTCCTCTCCATCAAAAATTCTCCTCCACTAGAAATAGGAGAGGAGAAATCCGGGCATGGTTTGGGTAAGGACCTGGTTAGCTGGAAACACTTGCTTTGCTAGAAGCCTCTGCTTTGATGCCAGGGTCTGTCTCCATTGCTGCACTGAGATTTTCACACTCTTACATGAACTTTTCCCTGATCCCAAAGGACCAACCTGCTGAGCAGCTATTTGCAGCAGAAGTAGCTCAGCATGGCAAGTAGCTTCCATTCCAGGAAAGTCCAAATTCTGCAGATGCAGCTGGTCATGCAGGAGAGGAGAGAGGAATTTGACAGCACCAGACCAGAAAAAACGTGTCTGCTGTGTTGTGCTCTTCTGGTTCACAGGGGCTGTGTCTGTGTGGTGAGACGCATGAGATCCTCCTGGGCTTGGCCAGAGCACAGCTTCATTAGAGACCTAAATTCATGTGTGGAGACTCTGGGAATGGAAGAGCACTACTTAAGGACAAACAGTCACTGAGTAAGGTGATGAACCATGCCAGATGGTTAGCTACACAAAACCAGCACCCGAATCACAAAGTGCAAGTGTGTCACTGTAGAAAGAATTTTTTTCCTGCCAGTCACTGACAAGAAGCAAATGCTTTTTTAGGGTACTAATAGATGGGATGGGAAAGAATGAGTACCAGGACTGGGAGCAGAAGTTAGGAGGAAGAGGGTGACACAACAGAGGTGCAAATTTTGCTTCTCCACTGTGAGAGTCCTAAAGGGTTTGAGTCTGCACAGGACATTGTTGTGTATCTTGTCATGTTTGCTATCAAGCCAGAGCTCATCAAGGCATGGAAGCTGAAGAGTGTCAGAGCAGTGCTTTGGCACTTCTTTCTGAGAGAAAACTCTATAAACTAGCCCCTTTTTGCAAACACTGGCAAAGAGGGCAGCTTTCTGCAGAAGAGCTCTTTCCTCTTGAAAACTGAGGGCTACCTCCTGTTTTCCACCTGTCAGGGGAGTCCCAGCTTGAGCATCTCTGTAAAATGCCTTCTGGAAGACACACCAGCCATGGGCTTGTGAGTCATTGTTGTTTCTCCATGTCTCCCTGGCACTGCCTGTTTTATACCAGAGTTCCTGCCTAGGGTTTTTGAGGATGGATATTTAATTTTATAGAAATGACAAAAAATCAATCTCCTCCATTTGTAGTGTCCCCGCCCCCCACCTCAATGCAAGATTCTCAGGAGGGATACACGCAGAAAATAATTTTATTGCAGATCAGACTGCTTCTAACATGATTGCCTATTTGAAAAGAGTTGGGCTCTTGATAACCAGAAAGGTTGCTCTTCTCTGGCAGAAAACTTTGCAGTAGAGAAAGGTTCTCGACAAAAAGCACAGCCATTTTGATAAATTTGGTTTTGGTTTGAAGAATTGACCAAGCCAAGCTGCAGGGTTTGCATCTCTGTTAGCTGTCAGCCTCTTCAGGATGGGTCTATCCAGCTCAACACGTCTTGGACAAGTTGCTGGGAAGGAGACACCTTCTTGCCTTCCCAAGCCCAAGGACTCTGAAGAACATGGGACATGAGACAGAAGAGCAGGAGACATCCTGATCATGAGTTATGCCTTGAAGCAACATTTCACAATTTATTTGTAGGGATTCTTTACTAGCAGTGCTTCTCAGGTCCTGATGGAGTGTTGTTCAGTCTGCCTAAGAAAATTGTAATTGTCTGTAGGGAAAAACATCTCAGAAACAGCTCTCATTAGCATATAGAGCCCCGCTCTGCTCCAGCAATTTCCAGGCATGAAAACAGAAGGCTGCACATTCTGTCAGGGATTTAAACTTCTCTCTTCCATGCCCATCCCTGAAATCAAATGATTCCCTATTTAGGTATCTCTGTAAAATTTATAAATATCTTATGAGTTCTTTACGCCGCAACTAATAGACAGACAACTTGTCAAATGTGGCGGCAGTGAAACATGAAATGAGTTACAAGATGAAATACCCGCCTGTTAGAGTTCATGTGCCATCTTTTATCCAAAAATAGCATTTGTCATATTATACTCCTGCTAGTTTCCCTCCTAGCCACTAGGTAGATTGCTTATTTAGAGAAACCCAAGCTATTCATGGCAGCAAATTAAATTATTCATCTACGTCGCATCAAAGAATACCTTGGAGCTGTCTCTTAAAAACCTCTTACTTTTTCCCAGCAATGTCTGAAACAATCTCTACAAGCAAATTAAATAGAATGTTCTGGGAGTGAAAGAAGAAAAGAAATGTAATGCTTTCAAGGTATACATTTCTTCTTTTTTTCCCCACTGGAAATTACTGGATTCTGTAGTGAAAACTCATCCTTTGGACCTGAGCATGAAATTGTAGAGATAGAATTTGGATCCTGTTCCATCAACCACTCTTCTCACCATTCCCAAACACCTCCTGATACATTTTTCCCACAACATCAAGAGAAGACCCTGAGGAAATTTATGCCCATCAAGCCCCATGAAATCACACATGCTTTCTGTCAATGCTTCCAGCCTGTGTTCCTACACTGGGCTGTGTCCTCAGCCTCCCCTGGCTGTAGATATCCAGAAGGCATGTATGAGCACTCCTCGGGGGCTGTGCATGGCAGAGTTCCCTTTTCAGAGAGCTCTGCAACCCAAAGACAGGCTCTTGCAGCCTGGTTTTACTGATGAGTTCACTGGCTGTCACAGCTCTCCTCTGAACTGGGTGTACAGCATTTTTCCTGTTCTGCACCTGGGCAATGGAGGAAAACAGTGCCATAAAAGCCTTGCCCAAGCTCATCTAGGGCTGTGCCGAGAAGATGGAAATGTAATTTTCAGTGGTTTTGTCCCATGGCAGATGTTCAGAAGTGCTGTCAGAGGTGTGGTGCCCTGGCATGAGCTCCTAAGAGGAGTGGCACTCAGGTATGCAGTCACAGCACTGACTCATCCTACCCACAGGACACACTTTATATCTCTGAGCCCCTTCAAAAGCACTTTGTTAACAGGTAACAAGAGTGATTATACTTTGCATTTGACTTATTTTTCTCCTCTGAAGAAGAAGCCACTCAAGTCTGGAGATACTGAGCCCTGCCAAGGGATATTAACCTCTATTAACCAGCTCCAGATGAGGGGAGCATGGCTGGAAAGTCACCTTCAGCAGTGTCCAAGTGCTCTCCTATGAATCTTGTTAATGGTAGCAATTCCCTTTCCCATCATCACTTCCCTGAGTTTCAGGGCTGAAGCTCTGCAGGGATGTCTCTGGGATGCAGCCTGTGAGTGGCAGGAGCCCTGGATGAGCTGCTTGCTGTCCCTTGCAGAGGGTGGATATTTGGCACACGTCTTTGAGGATTGCTGTGTCAGCTGAGAAGCAAAAAGGGGACAATCTTGAAGGGTCACAGCACTTGCCCCAGCTTGTTTTAGTGCAGATTGTTTATTGCTGTCTGCAGTTATCCCCTTCCAGTGGCAATGTGCTGGATACCAGTTCCTGATGAGCAGCCTGGCTGTGGGGGTCCAGAAAACACCACAAGGGAGGTGATCAAAGGGATCAAGGAGGAAGAATAGACCTGGGCAACTACAGCCAGAGGGTTTTGCCCGTTGAGTTTTGGTGTTGCCAAGTTACATGTGAAAAGTTTTCCAAGCAAGGAGAGGCCTCTGTGAGCCCATTCTGCAAGGCTGGCTGCCTGACTGACAGGGCAATTTTTACACTGGGAGTTGGGGAAACAAGAGGAGCTGCAGCAGGTCAGGGTTAGGGGATTGTGGCTCCTTTAAATGCCTTTAAAACTGAAAGGCAATCAGCTGCAAAACTCAAAGTTGTATGGAGAAATAAATAGGCATAATTAAATAAATAGCAGGCTTTAGACACATCACCTCTTAAGAAGTTATCAGCAAGATAATTGCTATAGTAAATAATAAATAAAGATAATAAATAATCATCCCCCTGCTGCTCAGGGATGAGTGAGTGTGTGGAGGCAGAGCATGATAAACTACAGCCTTTGACAGAAGAGCCTCCATCCAGCTGCTGCCTTCAGCATCTGCTGCATGGAGGAGAGCTCAGAACACTTGCAGGAGAGCAGAAGGATGCAGAGTGCTGGTCAGAACAGGCTATCCTGTTTAACTACATTACTGGAGCAGACATTGTGTGGAGGGAAACAGAGCACATATTAACTTGGAGCAGTGTTGTGTTGGTCTTTGTCAAACCAGACCACTGGACCATCTGGGTTTGAAGGCAGATCCCACAGGGCCACACAAGGAATTAGTTTTGTATGCAGTGTGTGCATGTTGCTGAATTGGTTGCTTTGAAGGAAAAGAGCAAAAGGGCTGCTTCCTGAATATCCATCAGAGGTTGCTGGCAGCTCTAGCTCAGAGCAGATCCTGTTGTCTGACATCTCCAGTGTGCTTGGCAGGCTGTCTGCAGAGCAATTGTAATGTCTCAGTTGAGGTAAAGCTCATAGCTTTTAGGGGTAGCCAGCCTTGATTTAAGAAAAGTTTTTTTTGTTTTTAATAGAAAATCCATTACAACTGCAGAAAATGGTTCATCACCCTCTCTGTTAAAAAATCTGCACCTTGTGTCTGCTTTCCTCTATTCTTCTTTCAGTCACTTCAGCTTTTCTACAGAATGAAAGAGCTGCCTCTGATCAGAAATTATCTGCTCAGGCACTTACAGACTGTGATGAAACTGCATCTTAAATGCACCTTACAAATGGAGTTGGCTTCCCTTCTTTGTTCCTTCCTGTGTAGATATTTTCTGTGGCATTCTGCCTTCCAATGCCTGATTTCTGCAACAAACGTGGAAAATGGTGCCAGGGAAGGGAAGGGAAGGGAAGGGAAGGGAAGGGAAGGGAAGGGAAGGGAAGGGAAGGGAAGGGAAGGGAAGGGAAGGGAAGGGAAGGGAAGGGAAGGGAAGGGAAGGGAAGGGAAGGGAAGGGAAGGGGAAAGGGAAGGGAAGGGAAGGGAAGGGAAGGGAAGGGAAGGGAAGGGAAGGGAAGGGAAGGGAAGGGAAGGGAAGGGAAGGGAACCCTAACTCACAAATATAATTCTGACTTCTCAAAAAGACTAATATCAAGCTTCTTCAGTGTTAGGGTGCAGCCCTTGCAGATTAGGGAATAAGTGAAGACAGAGAGCTAGGTAGCCAAATTATCAATAATCCCAATGTCAGGGGGGGGTTCTGAATGGAGGAAATTCTTGGTAAGCTCAGGATGCGGTGTCCTGTTGTAAGAGAGAATGTTGGGAAGGAAGGTTTGCTTGGGGAAAGGAATGTTTAATTGGAAGAGTTGAGGTACCTTTTGCTGTTGATTTCTTTCTGGGATTTTTGACTTTTTTCACCCCTTCTGGTTCACAGTTGGTCTGCATGGTCAGGACTTTATGATTAGAACTACTCTCTCACCCTTGGTAACTCATTGGTGTGTCAGTTTGGCCTTTGGGAAGCAGCATAACTGATAATTTTGTGATTTAACACAGCGCCAAAGTTACCTGTGAAATCTCTTCCCCATTTCATCTTTATGTGAAAGAAAAGGCAATTTGAAATTTCAGAAAGGTGGCCTCCACAGATACTATGCCAGCACACAAAAACCTGAAAATCAAAAACCTGAAAAATCAAAAGCACTTTTTGATTTTGTATCTCCCCTGTTCAGGTGAGTGCCCAATTTCAAGGAATGGTTTCAGCAATACTGTGGATTTTCTCCCTCCCTCTCTCCTCCTTTATTTTTAAAAGGATATATTCACCCTGGTTCATCTGACTAGAGAGCCCCTTCCTTTAATGGACTTCCTTTTCAGCTGCCTGCAGTGATATCTTTACATTTGTCTTTTCTTGCTTTCAAGCTTAGCCAACAGTGATAGAATCTGTGACACAGTGGGTGAGGAAGAGGAGGAGAAATGGTCAAATGATCAGGGAACTGGCTGATGGCAGAGGAAGAGCAAATATGTCATTAACCAGCCCATCTGTGTTTCTCTCTTTTGCCACTGCAGAGCGATTACTCGAGTGACACCGAGAGCGAAGACAACTTCCTGATGATGCCACCAAGGGATCATCTTGGCCTCACTGTGTTCTCCATGCTCTGCTGCTTCTGGCCACTGGGAATTGCTGCCTTTTACCTGTCCCATGAGGTAAAGTTAAACCATCTCCTGCCAGACATTCTCTAGGGCAGTGGAAGGCAGTTCAAGGAGTGGCATCTTCCCCACCTGGATGCGTCTCTGTGGTAGTGGTGGCTGCCTTTTGAGATACTTTGCTGAGGGAGGTGTCTACAAATTATTTTAGTTTTTAGTTGGTCAGGTCCATGCCAGGTTACATGCCCAGCTAAGCATCCTCTGTGGACTTGGCTTTTGAACAGAAAACACCCTTGATAGCTCAAACACTTGGCTTTCCCATTGGGAAAACAGATCTACTTGTCCCAAGCTGATAAGCTAGAATATCTTACAGGAGTATAAAAATAATTTCTGCTCTGCAGATGTGAATTTGCTTTCCAGAAACCATTTCCTTTCCCATGGAAAAAAATTGCTCAGTCAGTTCTTCCTTTCAAATTTTAATATGCAAATATCTTTTTTTTTTTTTTTACCAAAGAAGTGACTGTGTTTTGGTTTGTTTTCTTCACGAGGCAGTCTTAACATTTCTTAACTTGCAATCACCTCGTGCCCATCATTTGTTTCGACAAGTATGTCTCCATAAGTGTCTGCAGTGTAATTACTGAGTTTCCCAGCAGGGCAGATAATGTGAGGTGACAGGGAAGGAGTCACACTGGCAGCCTCATCAGCGACTGCGAGGAAACATTTGATTATATTTCTCTCTAGTGCCTATTGCAAACTACAGTCTCTGCTCCACAGCACCCTTCACATTCACCCTCTCAGCTGTCTTTCTAATCTGCCTGCACTAAACATCTACCAGCCCTGCTGATTTGTCAAACCAGAGAAGGCTCTTCAGATCTGAAGAATCCTACTCTTCAACATAAAAAAAACCTCAAAAAGAGATAGAGAACTAATTTTTTTTTTAACTTCAAATGAACAGTCTATCTTTGCTCTGGGAAGCCTATGAGAAAATTAGTGTTTGTCCTGTGGAAAATAACAAGTTTTGATTGTTTGAGTTTTGATTGTTTGTGAGATAGTTTTATCTGAGCAAAGAAAGCACAGAATGATCCAATAAATACAACCCCCCCCAATGTAATTAATACTAAAAAGCAATATGGCTGAGAAGCTAAATGTGCTGACAACCAGTGTGCAAAGACCAGGGCATCCAGCTGTGAATGGATCCCAGGGGCCAGCATGAGTCCATAGGAACCTCTGTCTTCCATGGGAGAATACAGAAGGTGGGAAAAGCATGAATACAGGGAAAAATGCTGGTACTATGCTGAAGGATTTTGGCATCTGAAAACCAAAACTTGGGTGTTTTTTGGTTTAGTAAAATGATGAAGAACAGCTGAATGTGGCTGCCTAAACGCAACTTTTAAATCTCTTGTAGAAATATGGTCCAGCTTGTTCCAGTCCAGCAAAATCACATGTCTCTGTCCTCTGCCCAAGCTCCCAGGAATCTCCTTTCTCTCCCTGCCTTCCCACTCAGCAGGTCCATCACAGCCCTGAGGAAACACATGGAAAAAGTGATTCTTTTGCAGAACCCCACAAACAACAAACTGGCATTTTCCAGGGGAAAAATGAAACCAGCATTAAGCCCCAGCCTCCTGTGGCTGAGAGTTTGCTGAGATAGTTGGTACAAACCACCAAAACCCTGCACCTTGCTAAGCTGATATTGACAGTGATACCCACTCATACTTGGACTCATAAACCATATATGTGATTTCTGTTTATATAGCTCATTCAACTTAAACTCCTTCATAACATTTGAGATCACTTCTTAATTCAAAAGAATAGTCCAGCTTTCCCCCTTCTTTATCACAAGCCAGAGGTATAGCTAAAGATCAACTCCTGCTACTCATGATCAAACCTCTTTTTCTGCAGTTGCTTGAGCTCCTGAAAATTTTGTGTTTCCCAAAGTTTCCTGAGCAGTTGTAGCAAAAAGGCCATCTGGGAATAAATCATAGCACGTAGGAAACTCAGAGATGGGAGATGGGTTCTTTGATGCAGTATACAGCACTGGCAGTGAATTTTGTTTTAAAAATATAGTCATTTGAAGATGAAGCCTCTGTTTGCAGCAGCTGTATCTGCAGTACAGCTCATTCCACAGGCATAGGTGTTCTGTTTATTCCTGCATCACCTGCCAGCACATTTATGATGTGCACGCCTCTGTCATGCTGCAAAACAATCACACAATGCTGGATCCAACATTCAATCCAACAGAATGATTGAATTTTGGGGGGTTTGTGCTCCATGAAAGCCAGGTTGCTCCTGCAGGTGATGTTTCTGCTCTCTGTGTGGGATTTATTGTCTCCACCAAGGCTCTTGCCAATGTGCTGCTGACCTGGGGCTTCTTGCAGAGCCTCTGTATTGAGGGGTGCAGCGATGCAGGGTCTGCCTCTGGGGTAGCAATGAAGATGTGCATCCACAGGTGAGCTAGCAGGGAGGAGCAGTGGATTCAGAAGTGCTCTTTAAGAAAGCTCAACATTTTTTTTTTTCCCATTAGGATACCCAGTTTTCCAAGCAGGATGTCACCTGGTGATCTTATCCCAAGCAAAGCTGAGACTTGCTTCTTTTCATCTTCCCTCAGAAAAACACAGAGCTTTGAGGCCATAGCTGTGCTGCCCATTTGTCCAGTTATTTCCTTCTGGTTTTGTTTGTGTTTTTCTTCCCACAAGAGTCTTGTCCCCATTTCCTGTAGCTGCTCAGTCCTGCGCTCCTCTCAGCTCCACTCTCAGGCAGGTGTCCTGTCTTCTCTGACATCTGCTTCTCCACAATGACGCTTGTGAGTTTTTAGGCTTGCCATTGTTTGGATTGTCTCATTAGTCAACAGCTGAAGAGCTCAATCAAAGGAGTTTTTGTGCATTTTGCAAGGAAACCTTTGGAAAGAGGAAAGCAAATTATGTCTTTCACCAAAACTTCTTCCCCACAAGCAGTGTGTGATCAAAAACCCACCTCATTATGTTTATTTTTTCATAAATCACCACCCTCTGGAGTCTTGAGGGTTCCTCAGTTTTTATTTCCAAAGATATTTTTAGCTTTGTAGATTGTAGGCAAGTGTGAAGCCTCATAAATCAAAGAAAGGACTTTAAAAATATATCTTTTTTGTCTTGTCAAGTTTACCATTGAACTTGTCAGATGATTTCTCAGGGGCTGTCAGGCTTTCTGCTTGGGCTGGGGGGTGGCGGTAACAATCTTGAAAGGTCTTTTTTGCATGAATCCTCTTTTCCTCCCTGCTTTTATTTTTAGGAACGAGAGCAATACCATGTCACACATTTCCCTCCCTACTGTAAACAGAGATTCATTATGAGAGAGCTGAGCCTTTGATGCTGTGAATGAGCTTCACTTTGTGCTTGCTCCCTTGCAGGCAGAAACAAGAGCGTGCACAACACCTCCACCCAACTCTGACCTGGACACACACCTGGAAAAACCCCCCCTGCACACTTCTCCATGTGCTTAAGGTTCTCAAATATCCACCCCACCTCCCTCCCTCCTCCCTGGCAGCAGAGTGCCCTGGGAGCACAGGGAAGCAATCCCTGCCTGTCTGCTGCTCTGGCTCCCTGCTGTAATTACCTCCCTGGCAGGGGCATGCAGGGATGCAAACCTTTGTAATTATTTGCTCTCCTTGTCTCACTGGGTAAAGGATTTTCTACAGTTTTCACATGGAAACAAAGCCTATGTGAGCAGAAAAAAAAGAGTAGCTTGTCTTTCTTCGTGATAACTTCTGAAATATTTGGTTACTTTTCATCCACTCTTCAGAGACAAGGGCTTTAGGAAAATATCTGTATTTTGACATATTTCAGTAGTCACTGGGGAGAAGGAAAGAATGTTCATGTTTCCACTGGCAGGTAGAAAATAATATGAATTCTAGCTTTTTCCAGAGTTTCAGTGCTCAGCACACATGGATTTCATGGTCCTTGCTTTTCTGGCATAAGGTTTTGACATCCAACTTCAAAGGAAGAGGACAGAGAAATAACAGCCAGGTGCTATCTGCTGTTTGTTCCTTAGAAAGGTGGCTCATAATCCCCATATCAACAGGGGAAACAATAAGACAGAACAGCAGAATGATGTGCCACACTCCACCAGACTGGCTGGTGATGCCCTGCTCTTGTCCATCCACCCTGCTTTGTTTCTTATCTGTCCCACTTTACTCCATAAAAAAAATGAATATGGTCTATTATAAAGAGCTTGACACACAGCCAGGAGCGTGTGTTTGTACAGGGGATGCAGCAACCTCTTATATCAAAGAAGAAAAGGCAAAAGAAGAACAAAAAATGTGGTATTTTTCTTTCCTTGGCAGTGACAGGCCAAGATCTATACTTGCAGGATATGCTGGTCAGCATTGCTGAAGCAATGCTAGCAAAGCAGGCAGGAGGCTTTTGCATTTTCAAGAGATTTTTCCACACTGCATTATTTCTTGGTCCAAGTAATGCTTGAACAAAAGAGCTGTCTAAAGATGATGAGCTTTAATGGAAATAAAAGGCCTTTGATTTGCTGTCCTGGACCAGATACCAAGTTTCACAATTCTTTTGCTTAAGCAGGGCTGTTGCTTTGAGCAACAGAGATTGGGTAAAGGGCACTGGGTGTACTCTGGGGCTGCCCAGCCCAGTCTCTGCTGAGTGCCACACAAAGGTTTGAGCTCTCTGTGCTGCTCGCTCAGAAAGCAAATCCCTGAGTTCCTTCTCCAGCTCTCTGCATGTGACTACAGGCACACCCAGGTGCCCTCTTACCCTTCTGAACTGTTGCAGTTTTGCTGCTGCAAAAGGTGATGTGTAAAACAATTAAACCCAGTTGTGCTAGGAATGAGTGAAAATAGTTTAAAATTAGTTCCTCCTCACAAGGAACTGCACAGGAACTCCTCTAGTTGTCCTAGAGGAGCTCAGTGCTGCTGTCTTGCTGAGATGGCGCAGTGCTGATGGTGCGGCCACTGCACTCACATGAGAGCCCTGGTCCTGTGAGGCCACCAGGCCATGGGCTTCTTGCAGAAGGTCACAGCTGGCTGCTGTGACACTCCTCCCCTTACTCCCATCACAAATCTGTGACAGATCTGCCAGGCAGAGGGGAATAAAATAGCAAGGCTTCTGTTCCCAGCCACGACACAGAGAGAAGCTGCCTGCTGAAGGAGCCAGGTACACACGTCACCATCAGAGAGTGCTGGCTGGCTTTCCTGTGCTTGGGAAAGCAGCTCAGAAATAGATGACCCTGGCCCCTGGTGACATGGGGCATTTGGGTGACATCTTTTGCCTCAGCAAAAAGCTTGTGGTGTGGTTTAATGCATTCAAGAAGTTGTTTGCAACTTCTGGTCCTTTGGGAGAAGAGAGGAAAGCTTCACCCTGGATTGGGTAGAAGAGGATCTCTTTCCCTCTTCCTTCCCCCAGGCAGCTCTGCAGACAAAGATAGCTGCTCTGAAGTGGGGCTGATGAATTCCCAGCATCTCCAGTTCTCATCTGTCCAAGTGGGAGCTGGCTGCCAGCCAGTGCTTTGCGTGTGCAGGGACGTTGCTCCTGCCAACTTTTCCCTTTGGGAAGATGTCTCCAGAGAAGTGTTTGTCTGCACAAGAAAATGGCCATTTAGAGTGTGTTGTGGACCAGCAGAGACTGTGCATCCTGGCTGAGGTCATGGGCCAGGGAACTTTGTAAGTGTCTTGTATAATTTCCTCTTCATTCCTCTTTGTCCTTTTGATCTTGTAGTTTCATTACCAAGTCACGGAGTACGGCTACAAAAAGGAATTAAATTAATGAATGACCTGATTGCTTTAGCCCTTAAGCTAATTTTAAATAATTGAAAAAGTAGCTAGCAAATAACATTCCCTGGAGAGTTTAATTCATTATGCAGGTGTTTAATTACAAGGAAGTTTTGAGATAGGAGAGAGACCAACTTGAAGCATTTGAGGAGATGAGGGATCTTTTTTTTTTTTATTTTCAAGAGCATCCTGCAAGATAGCAAGTATTGTACATGAATTTTTCTTTGCCAGTTATTTATGTCTCACACATTTGCTAAGCCAGATACAGCCCCAGAGACTTGTCAATATAGTTATACTTCAAGGAAATAAAATATCCTGATGCCAACAGGGCACCCTCTTCATCCTGCTCTTATTTTTTGTTGCCTTGCAATTGACTTGTTATGTCACAGTTTTATGAGAATGTGAGGATTGTTCCAGTCCACAGCTGCCACTAAGCTGGAAGTGCCTGTAGTATTCACAAATTCACTCAGAAGCCTCTCTGGTGGAGTCATCAGAACAGTAGGGCAATAAATATCCCACAGGAGTTGATCAGTGTTCAGTCTCCCTGACTTTTAGTCAATTCTAAGTTTAAGGAACTTTTTAGTCTTAGTCAGTGGGGTTTTAGTATTTTGCATTTTTTTTTTTAAATTTAGCGAGCAGGGATGCTGTTAGCAGGATTATGGAAATGGATTTGGGGCTTTTGTTAGTAATCCTCACTTATCTCAGCTAAATACTTCCATTTTTTTCCATCTCCAAAGGTAGATTTTCCAGGAAGAATTATATTTCAGGAGAGGAAACAGAAGGAGCATGTTCACAGTCTGAGGGCAGAAACAGGGCACATAATTTTGCACCTCCTGTTGTCTGCCCTGCTGAAACAGGCTTGAGAAAAAAAAAAGAAGAGACCTTTTTGCATTCCTGGGAATGGAACATGGTCCCTTCCTTCTGGCCATCCCAATGTCTGTTTCCATTGTCAAACAAGGCCAAAATGCTTTGTGATGTGCTGAAGGTCTTCACATGCAAGGTGGTGAATGATCTGCTTTGAAGTCTGCTGTGGCAAGGAGAACAGCACCCTCATCTAGAGCAGTTCTTTGGGTGCTGTTTATAGAACAGCCCTTTCTTTCATCTCTTGCTGTGGCAGCACCCTCTAAAAAACAAGACCAATGAAAGAAAGGAGGCTCCTCTCACTTGAAGTTCAGTGTAGGCAGCAGTAAATGGATGAGGGTGTTTTTGAGGCTTGAGGTTAATATTTTATCAGTCTGCAACATACACAGAGTTTTTTAATATTCTTATCAAAGATTAACATCATGTACCAGAGACTCAGGGCTATATTCTAATCTTGAATATACAGCTTGCTATCTCTCAGCATCTCTTTTGGTGAGGGCTTCTGAATTACTACTTTGTTTGAATGCACAGCAGAGGAAATTGATCACTTCTGATTTCAATCTACACATCTCTTTCAAACAGGCTGCAGAGTATCTCTCTGCAGATTTGAATCTAGTGAGCTAGGCACCCAAAGATGCCTCCCAGACAATGGTGATTCTTCATTGAATTGACTGACTTCCCAGCAGTAGGAAAGAGATCAAGTTTTTTATATATTTATTTTGGGACAAGCTACAAGAACCAGCTAAAAAGAAATGGAATAGGATCTACCTGCATCTGTGTAGTTTGCATCTAAAACATTCAAATATACCTATCAAGACATTTTTGTCATGTTGGCAATAAAATTGTTACTGTTGGAATTAAAACCAATCTGCAATTTTATCTGCTTGGGGTGAAAAAAAATCAGCTTTTTCATGTTGGGAAAACCTTCCCCCATGCCAATTTGGTATTAAATAGACTCATTATGTGTTGTGACAAACAAGAAGTTATCAATGACATTTCCACATGTCGCATTGTTGCCATTTCTTGCATTATTTCTGAGCGGTGTGGAAGAGTCAGGGTGATCCTGCCAGCTCACACGTGTTTGCAGGAGGACTCAGCTTCCTCCAAGAGGATGGGCAAGACCAGGGGCAAAATAAGGGGTCTTAGAGCATCCTCTGGGAAAGATGGGCTTGGCAGTCTCTGCTTGACCCCTTTCTTCATCCTGCTACCATCATGAAATCCAGGAGGAAGAGTGCAATTCCAACCAGACATCACCTGGAATTCCCATTCCCAATGGTGGCCAGTGGGTGTTTCTGTCTGTCCCAGAATTATGAGGTGTATCATCATGAGGGATATTTACTTACAACTCCTGTCTCCACCAGGAGGGATAGAAATGTGGTGTTGGGAGCAAGAAGGGCAATTTTTCTTCCCAGTTTTGTTCAGAGAGCCTTGTCTGGCTTGCATTTGGACTTTTTGTAGCTCATTCATCTCATGAGCAATCTGCAGAAGGAATTGTGGAGAATTAATTTCCCACAGATCCAGACCAAGTAGCTTCTCCCAGCATTTCCCTTTGCTGTGACAAGGACGTGCTGCAGAAGCTGGCAGTGGTCCTTGGGCTGATAATGGCACTCCAATCCTCCCAGGTGTAAGAACCCTGGAAGTAGGATTTGCTCCAGAGACACGTGGGATTTTGTACTAATTTAAATAGTAACTGTCCCAGCCTGACATTTCTGAATTTAATTCAAGACACCACACTCAGTCATTGTTCCAAAAGTGTCCTCATTCCTTGACCTTGTTGCACAGATGGCATTGTTCTGAGCAGGTTTCTACAGGCTGCAACTAATTAAGCAATTAATTAGGAGCCCTGTTTTACACAGAAGCCATTGAAAAGCAGGAACTTCTGTGACCTCATGGGATCTTGTCAAAGTGCTGGTCCCAAGACTGTCCAAATTATCTGTGCTAAAGATTCAGGTGTTCACCCAGCCTCAGTTTGAGTGACCTGAGCATCACCTGGGCCTTTCCTGATGTGTCCTCAGGATGTCACACATACTTGAAAGATTCACTTTTAAATGTGGTGCAGACCACGTTGTCCTGTGACATTTAGTGGCTTTTTTTAGTGTGCTCTCCAGTTGAGAGCACAAATTTCTTGTTTCCCAGCACATTCAATACCCCCCACAGTCAAAATCCATATTTAAATCCTGAGGGCATTGTCTCTTTTTTTTACCATATCTGACTTTGTTCTGTTGAAACTTGAGCAGTTTTTCCTCAATCAACCTTGTTCCAAAGCTTCAAATATTGTGATTCTAATTGTGTCAAGTAAGATTGTTCTTCCTAGCAAGTTGCAGTCTGAGGATCAATGGTAAAATATAGAAATACCACAACTTGTAAATTCTGGCAAGGTGGCTTTCTATTTATTCTTTTCACCACATGCATAGCAGCATCATGTAGTCTCTTTTAGGAGAAAAGAGAGGAGAAAAATCAAAAGTGGAAAAAGGAGAGACCTGCAGGGAGGGGGCTTGAACTTTGTCTGTGTAACCCTCCCAAATCATAGGGAGTCCTTTAATCAGCTCAAGACCCCTTCGGTGAATCCTGTAAAACTGTGTCACTGTGAGTTAGGATGTCTCAAGGAAAATCCTGACTTTAAACCCAGCCAGACACAGCAGTGCTCTGAAAGCCATAAACAGCTGTGCCCAGGGAATCTCACCAGGGCATTTCTGCCAGCCCAGATGGAAAGGATGCTCAGTTAAGCAGCCAGAACAAGAACTGCTGCTAAAGGCTGCAGTTAAGTATTTTAGTTGGTGTTTGGATGTAGCTGTGGTGGAGCTGTTGGTGATTTGTTTTTCATGATGGAAGTTCTATAAGTGGTTCAAGGAGCACATTGTTTTTCTTTGCATATGCAGGAGAAAGCCTCACTTTTCTCTGATGAATTGATTTAAGAGAGAGGGGGCATGCATTTATTGGAAAGCACATTAAAGGGGTTTTTTGTTAATGATAAATGGCTGAGGTTAATTTAATTTACTACTAATTCCAAAGAGAGCAAAGAGAGCCATGATGTCATGTCTCTCTAGCCCCATTCAAATGTTTCATTACCTCTTTTTCTGACTGAAATGACTCATGAAATCATAGACACTGCACATGGCAAGGACTTTTAAGTTCATCTTGTCCATCTGTCTGTCACCACTGTGTTCTTATTCAGAATGGTAAACGGGGAAACTATGCTAGAGACAGACACAGTGCTCTCTTAAAAAATGGGGAATACTAAAAGATTCTTTACTCATTTTTGTACATCACCTGGGTGTGAAAGCAGAGCCCATGAAGTGGATGTGAATTAATTCAATGCCACGTAGCACCAAGTAAAGGCTTACATCACTTCTCACAACTGCTTTGTCATGTGCTGTTTTGCTGATATCCTTTTACATTTAGTGGGCTACTTTTCAGATCTAATGGCTTTCATGAGTCACTGTGAACAATAAAGCCCTAGAGCATCCCTGATGGGTGACATCTGTGACTGGGGACATCAGGTTGGAGGGTAACAAATACAGCTGCGGGAAATAGAGGTGATCTGCTGGAAATTCAGAGCATGAAAGGCAGGCCTTAGAACAAAAACTGGTGTGAGAGAAAGGGTCTGTTATCACATGCTTTTACAGAACCTGCCATCCTCTGACCCTGAAACCGCTAGGAAAAGGCTGAGGGACACACACCAGTGACTGCTCAGGAGCTGCAGTCACACACAAGCCAGCCTGCCTCTCTGCCTCCTTGCACATTCATTACTGCTGTTGTGACGTCTCTGCTGACTGGAAACCCTGTGTGTTCTGTCAGAGCTGGCAGTGCAGCTCTGCATGAGCAAACACCATCACCCATGCTGCTGGACAGCTCCTTTTTCATCTTGTTTCATGGCACCTGTGTTCTCTAACATGGTGAGAACCCACAGGAAATCGTTATCCTCAGGGCAGCACGTGGAAACCCAATCCATCTCCCATGGCATCTGCCTGCTCAGCTCCCAGGAATGCTCTCACTGGGGCCTCAGCAGCTCAGGGCATGGGCTAAGCCTTCCCTCTGGAGCAGAAGGGACTGGGACAGCTGCTCCCTCTCCACATGGATCCCCTGATCTCGGGTTGCTGTTGATAATTGCTGCCCCAAGATGCTCTGTATGTCTCTGCTTTGGCCCAAGCAACTGAAGAACGAGTCTGGACTCTTCACTTTTCAGTCTTGAGGTAGTTTATTAATTCTTATCTATAAAATTTTCTTTCTGCCCAGTGGAGATCTGCTCTGCAGGGCAGCCACAGGCACTCTGACCACCCCCAAGGTGGTGTTGTCCTTTTATACAACAAACTACATATATCATATTTACACTTAATTCCCAATACCTATCACCTATGTTAGACAGTGCACTTCTACTCTAAACCAATCCCAAAGTGCCAACATCACTGCAGAAAATGGAGACCAAGAAGAAGAAGAAAAAGGCTGGACACGCCCAAATTCCTCCATCTTGTCCCCATAACTCCCATAGCAAAAATCCTAAAATCTACATTTTCACCCTGTGATCATTTTGTTATTACACTATTCAAACCTGTGTGACTTCACGTCCTCGTACAAAGCTGGTAACTTGCTCCAAGGGTCAAAATCAAATCCCCAGGTGCTCTAGGCTGTGTGCCAGGGTCTCTGAGGCCCCTGGCAGGGTTCTCAGCAACTCTGGACACCCAGAGGGATGAGCTGAGTTCTGACACCCTGACTTCCCTGATGAGCTGTCTGTGGCAGGGATCTCTGGGAGAGCTGGCTGCCTCTGAGCCCCAGCAAGGAGGGATCAGTAGCCTGCAGCCTGTCTGCCTGTGGAAAATATCTCCATACCTACCAGCAAAGGATAACCACATCAACACCCAATTGGACTCCATTAATATGGCTGTCAGGAGGCAAATGTCTCTTGACATGAAATTATGTGCCACTGATCATTTCAGCTGCCAGGGCTGCTCATTAGCTCACAAAACAGGGTTCTTTTTCTTTTTTTTCCCCTAGAGAAACATCTTCAAACAGCATCTTTCACAGCCATTGCATCTGCTTCCTTGAGTGTCAGGATGTATGTGGAAGGGGCATTTTGGCACAGTTAGGAGTAGGGATCTCATTTCTGGTGCAAAATCCCAGCTAGGAGTAAAGGTCTTGAGGTCTTAAACCCATTTTGTCATGACCTCATTAAATTTCTTGAGTAAATCTCCTTATATTTGGGATATATTGGTCTTGTATTGGGAGTCCCCAGTACCCTTGGCCCCTTCCACTATCTGTGCCCCCTCTTAATTCTTCTCTTATCTCTGCAAACAGAGACATGCCACCAGCAGCAATAATGGGCCCCCCTGGCTTTGGCAGGGCTGAGGGTGCTGGATCACCACGAGGGAATATCAGATGGCTTTATATTTCTGATTTATACAGACTGCACTGGATGGGTTTACAGCCTATCTGTGCACTCTTTGCTCTGCTGGGAGCTGTAAAGAAGAAAATCATATAATAAAAACCCTTCTGGTCCTGATGTAAAATTCAGCACAATGCATCTCTGCCTGTGCCAACTCTTCCCTCTTTCTTTTGCCTGCACTTCTATTGTGTGGCACAGTTACCAGGATCATTAAATTCAATGTCTGAAGGGCAGCTAAGGCTCCTCAAT
Source organism: Zonotrichia leucophrys gambelii (assembly GCF_028769735.1). NCBI lineage: Eukaryota > Metazoa > Chordata > Aves > Passeriformes > Passerellidae > Zonotrichia > Zonotrichia leucophrys. The sequence goes on from NC_088172.1 coordinate 96,692,606, forward strand.
GCTGCAGAGCAGAGTAAGGAAAAAGGCTGGAGAAGACATGAACAGGGAGAAAAATCAGAAATGCTCTCCAAGCATGGGAAAGGCAGGAAATATTTATATTCTTCTCCACACACTCTTCAGGATGACTAAAACACTCTCAGTTCAGTGAGATGGGCTTGATCTCAGAAAAAGCTTTCTGGAGGTAAAGAGAGTGAAATGCAGGATCATTTCACCTGGGCAGAGATGGGCAAAAAGTTTAGATGAGCAGCCAGGAATGGCTTTGCAGCTTTTATAGACACAGATGAAGATCTCTACAAGCTTTTAATTACTTTTCCTTATGCCTGTTTGCTACGCACCAGAACTGATTTATTAACATGCCTCTCCTCTGTGACTAATTTCAGTGGGGAAAAAAAAGCCTAGTAATTTTTAATTTCACACAGCAGCAATCAATCTCCTTCTTAAATTAGTTTACCGGCTACTTTGATATCTGGTGCATTTGCAGTCTTTTCCCAATGATCTTATTTACAGACCTTGGGTTTGGTGAGTACTTCTTGTCTGTGTCTCCAAGCCAACTTCATTAGGAAAGGAAAATTCTTTCAAGGCATAGAGGCAGGTGAGCGGGCATGACTTTGAGCTACTTTGAAAGGTAGCTCATTTCTTGAAAGAGCAAAAAGGTGTTGGCAGCAAATACCTGGAGCCTCTTTTCTCCCACTATTCATTTCTCCTTCAACAGGAGAAAAAAAACAACAAACAAACAAAAAAATAAACAACAAAAAAAACCACCAACAACAAAAAACCCAACAAAAAAACCCACCCAAAAATCCAACAAAATAAAACAAACAAACAAAACCCACAAAAACAAAACCCACTAATTTTTCAACCTAAGACGTCTTTCTAGACTTCGAAAATCTTCCTCAGGATCAAATTCCAGTTCTGACATTTCTAGGCTTTTTTTATGAAGAAATGGGAGGGAGATGGGACTGATGATTAGAAATCACTTTGCAGCTCTGGAAAACCTGCATCATGAGATAAGAGGTCTCCATTTCCCATAAATGGGTGCATTTAAGGCTCTAGGATTTAATTTTCTACTTAAGGCCTATACTTTGTTTCTGAGTAATGGGACAGATCACGACTCCAGGCTGTTTCCTTCTGAATTATTCTTGATATCCATGAAACATCGTATGCTTCCTTTGCTTTCAGGTATAATGTCCATTTTGTATGATTTCTCACTTTTTTGTGCAACTTTTGTGTCCTTCAGATGGTGAAGTCACATGAGATCCCTGTCACAACAATTTGTGTTGTGTTTGTGTTCACTTGGTCTGATGTCATGTTTATAATATTTTGGTGAGTTTCCTAGATGGTGACCCCACTGCTTTTCAGGATTGCAGAGATCAAATCTGCATATTTTTAGACTAAAATTGAGTTATTTTCTGCTTTATTTTGTTAACTCTCCTACACTCTGAAAATAGTCAGCAGTCTCCTCCAGCAGGAAGACTTTCAGTGGTTTTTTTAATACTCAGTAAACCTGAAGTGATTATCTAAGAATAGTAACATTTTTTTATAGTTACATTTATCTAAGAATAGCTACAAATTCAGTCTAAGAGGCTGTGCTGATACATTTCTGGCCATCAAAAAGGGGTTGAGCTGCTGGTCCAAAAGCAGAATGTTTCCTTTTATTTCCCCTCCATGCTGAAAAAAAAAAAAAAAAAGAAGAACTTAAACCCAACATACAGAATTGCTACCCTGGTTTTTATTTGTGTTCTTTAGTGGTGGTAGGAGTCCCTGTGGGAACATCCTGGAGCTTCCTGGGCATGGAGCATCCTGGTGGAGCTGGAATTGGAACCAAAATATTTCCCTTTCCTCAGAACAGTTTTACATTTCCCCAAGAAAATTTTCACAGGGACTGTCCCATTCTGTCAAATGTCACAGTACAGGGAAACAAACATAAAACATGTGGAAAAAAATTCCCAGCCAGGCCCTGCTGGTTGTTTCTGTAAACCTCAGGTTCTGCCTTGGGAAGGGCTGTGAAAAATTCCCCCTGGGTTCAGTATTCCTGGGATGCTGGGGCTCAATGCCTGTGTCAGCTGACAGCTATTTCCTCCATTGAAACTTATCCACTTAGAGCAGGAGCACTTTTAGTCCGTGCTCTGCCAGCAGTCACAGCTATTTTAATCAGCCTCTTTTGCCAATTCTGGATCCTGCACATCATTCTGACATCCTCTTCACCCAGACCATGCAAGCAAGCAGCTGCTTTCAGAGCACCCCTCTCTGGAAGGCTGCTCCAAGCTGCAGAAGGCAGATCTGTTTGTGAATATTTAAGATCTGTCACTGGCTGTGACAGCCAGCCTGCTGGTTCTGCTGGGACCTTCACTGCACAAAGGAATGAACAAAGTAACAAAACAAACAAAAGGGATCTGAGATCTCTAAATTGTTCTTTTTCCATGGCAACCTCCCTTGAAGACTAGAAGGCTGTTTAGGGGAGATAGCTGAGTGTACTTTCCCAGCCTTATAGCTGAGTGTACTTTCCCATCCTTTTTACACTTCCCAGGGTATGTTTCCCACTGATGAAAGCTTACTGTCCCTTCCAGTGTCCATTCTTTGATGTTATGCAAGCTCAGCTGCATTTGTGCAGCCTCAGACTTGCTGAGGAGCAGCAGTCCTGCTAATGGAGCAAGAAGTGATCTCCAGCCCTTTTGGATCCCAAAGAGTGGTCTCTCCTCCAAGCCTGGAAGCATTAGAGATGAGATTTCCGAGGATTCATAGCAAGACATCTGTCATGAGAATACTCTAGTCAGTCCTCACTTCAGTACCAACAAAATAGCATGAGAACTGGATTTTGTTTCATGAAGTAGAACCATAGAAGCAAACTTGTCTGGAGGTGTTGGACACCCCAAGTCTGTCCCACTGAGGTCTAGAACATCTGCTACCAATGCAAAGTCTGCCTCCCCATCCTCTTTCTCAAACTTCTTGCTATTTTTTTTTTGTTATTCCACAAGGATATCTCACTTCTGCTGTCTCTCAGAAGGGTCTGCAATGGGGAATTCTGTGGGGTTTTTGAGCTACAATTATCCAGACCTCTTCAAGGAGTTGGTGCACATTGGTCCTGTCTGTCCCTTTGTCTGCTGTGGGAGGATGTCCTCTGTGTTCATGGGAGGAACTTGAGAAACTCTCCATGCCCCTTCACACTAAGGACATGGACAAAGCCCAGTGCAGGTTAGGCTGGTGCTTTCCCACATCTGTATCCTCTCCCAGCTGCAGCTGGGCCTCATCACCAAGTGTCTTTGCTCTGAAGCAATTCCACTCTCATTTCCACCCATTTATGGTGGAATACCAACCACAGGAAGAACAGGTCACCCAGGCTCGACTCTTGGCCCTGCTGTGTGGCCTGAGATCTTGCTTGGCCCCTGAGGTGATGGATGCCAAGGTCTGATTGTGTCCTTTGAAGCAGGACCCCTGACAAGGCATGGAAGTGTTCTTGCAGTTGTGGAGGGGAATGTGGGGAGGAGAGGTGGTGCAGGCACGGAGAGGTGCCTCAGATCTGGCTGCTGTTGCTACCTGTGTGTCTTCCTAGCAGGAAAATGTTGCTAAGTTCCCCGTGCAGCCCTGGGAGCGTGTCATTCTCTGCGTGGGAGGGTGTAAAAAAGCTGTTGCAGAAAGTTTCAAAGGCAGCTTAGCAGTGAGAAGAGCTGCAGCTCGGGCCCATTTGCAAAACATGAACGACACCTCCGCTCCGCACGGGGATCAGCTGACACTGGAGGAACAGTGCCACTTCTTCTACTGCTCTTGCAATTTGTTCACGTCTTCACAGAAATTATTTGGTTCAAAACATAGGTAAATTAATCAGTGTCAAGGCAAGGGCAGGACAACACACTTACCACTGGCCCCTGATGCTGCAGAGAAAGGCTCAGTGCTGGCATTCTCATGGTTTGGGCAGGTTGCTGTAGAACAGGGTACAAGTCTGGTCTGACCAAGTTTTCAATGTTTTTCTGAATCAAAGCATCCTTGCCAGCCCACTCTGTGTTGTGAAGACCTTCATGTTGTGTTGAATTTGCCAAGAGGAGATTTTTGAATAAAACATACAAATGGCAATAAATTTCAAATTTCATGGAAGTTAAAGGCCACTAAAGATTGCTGCTTGAGTCCTCCAGCTATTTATTCTTGACTCTTCAGTGCAGCAGGATCTCTTACCTTTCTCCTTTTCATCCCCTTTCCCCTTCCCAGTGCTCTTTGGCATGTTGCCTAACACTGAGCTGGAGAAGGAAGTTTCAGCCTGCAGTCCTGCCCAAGAGGGGAGATGGCACAGAGGAGAGATGAAGCACCACCTCCAGCCCACTCTGGAGTCCCACACAGAAATTCAGTGCCCACCATTCCAACCTGCCCTGCTGCCCAGGGCTGCCAAAATCACCAGCAGCTGTGGCAGTTCCACACCACCTCCCTGGGGTGTCAGGAGACCTTCTGGCTTCAAAACTTCCCCTTTTCTGGAACTGCCCTCCTTTCCCACCACCTCAGATGTCTCTGGACATTTGAAGGCCCTCTTTCTGGCTGGTGCTCTCCTGTGGGATGTATTTGCTGACATTCCCTGAAAGGGTATCATCAAATGGACACTTTTATTCAGCCCCCAGCATGCAGACACCACAGAGCACATCTTAAATCTGTCTCAGCAGCAGGTTGGAAATGTCACTGAGACATTTGCTGAGGGGGTCAGGGACAGAGTCCTGCAGCACTGCTGCCATCAGGAGTGGCAGAGCTGTGCCCTGGGACAGTGATTTTCTGTCTCTGCACGTTGTACTTATGATGCTGCTGTTGGCACAATAAACCAAGGAATCACTCTGGTGAGCAGGAATAACTGCTTTTGTAACAAGGAAATATCTCCTCCAGCGGCAGACAGCTTTTCTGTAGAGGGAGATAGAAATGTAATTACAAGTGCAATATATCTTTACCTTTGATACTTTTGGGGTTGGCATCCTTGCCACTGTGAGAACCTCCTTTCTGAACTGAAGGTCCCCAAAGGGCCACAGTTTAATAACATTTGTGTCCTGTTCCAAGAAGTGTTGGGGCCTTTTGCTGTTTTCCAGTGAAAGAAAGAACTGTGGACAGTTATCCTCATCTCACTAAGATGCTCTTGATAACATCTGTGCTTCTTTTACTGCCACCAGCACTTGTCCAGGAAAAGGGTCCCTGTTTTCCTAGGAGTTCTACAAATCAAAGACCTTGGAAATATTAAGAAAAGTGCTTCAGCCTATCCCTGAGGACTTACAGTTTAAAAAAAAGTAAGACACAGAGAGGGAGAAGAAGTCAACAATGGGAAAGTGCCAGTCACCAAGACAGACAGCTGTTTTAGGCCTCTGGTAGAGTAGCTGCCATGAAGTCATTAAGCACTGAGCAAATAATTAAAATTGTTGTTCATGAATATTTCAGTGGAATATTTTCGGAGAGGATGTATTTCAGTCATGAAACATGTATTAGCCCAGTGAGGTGGAGACATGACAGAGAAAGACAGAGGGAAGGGGAAGGAGAAGCAAACAAGCAAACTCTGAAATAATTAATCATCAAATCCTTTTCCACTTGCATGAATTCCTGCTAAAATCCTCTGGTGGACAAATGCAACAGTTACATCAGAGCAGGACAGGGTTTGGGCCCCACTGAGTAGCTCTCCTTCTGTAGCTCCACATGTGCACTGTGGAATGTCAAGCATCCACGCTCTTGATATCTTTGCATCCAGCTTGACTTGCGGCCACTTGTGGACGGGGCCCACCATATTCCACAGCCTTTTGTGTAAAACTGCAGCTGAGTGAATCAGACAGGTCTGTTTATCTCCACAAGAGGTAAGAATTACTCTGAACAACTTCTGTTCACAGAGGCAGAGCAGATCTTCCTTCAGTACTTTGCTCTTACTTAGGAGCCCACACAGGAGGCGGATTTTAAAAGCAGCTTGGCACTGAGTGCCCCTTCCATCTGTTCCCAGCTGGCTGAGGTCTTGGGGAAACCCTGGCACAAGCAAATCCAAGATATGGATCCTGTGAGCTGTCAGATCCTAAGGCACAGTGGTCCCTAGCCTTCCCAGGCTGAGGTGAAGCCCATGGCTCGTATACTTTCAGTGTCTCATCTGACAGAGGGACATTTTTGCTGTGGCAGTGTGGCATGTGATCCCTGCCAGGAAAAGAGACATTCAATATTTAACAAGGAAGGAGAGGTTTCAGCTGGGTATTGCAGGAAAAGCAAACTTGAAGCACTCCTCTTCCTGCCTGTATGTGATGGAGTGATATTGGACATGAGACAGCCCAAATAAAGGGACTACGATGTGGAAGGATATTTCCTTCCTGGATGATGCCATCCTGCCAGATGCCCAGGGTTGTACACCCTGCTCTCCACACCTTAAAATAAAAGGATGGGATAACAAGAAGCAAAATCCTTTCACCATGAGGATGGGGCCTGCACTGATTGCTGAGTTTGCATTTGCCAGGCAGAGTCTTCTGCTCAGCCAGGGTGTCCTGCAGAGGCTTTTATCCCTCCTCACACCGTGCACCATATGGATGGGCTGCTCCTGCAGGGAATATGTTTGTGCATCCCCGCCTCTCCCCAGCCATCCCCTCCATGCAGGGACTCAGACAAGCAGCCCTGCACACAGGGAGCTGCAGCAGCTGCTGCTCAGGCTTGATCCACCTGCTGCTAGACAAGCCAAACAGGCTGGAGAGCAGAGCTCTCTATTCCTGTTACTCATTTCTTTTGGCATAAAAACATCCAGGCCAATTAAATCACAGATGTGGAGACACTTCCTATATGTATGCAAAAGAATGAGAGGGAAAGAGAAAATAAGCAGACTTCATGGTTTTGTTTGTATACACTGGAATAATTTTATATTAAAAAACTTGAACAGGTTGTTGATGACTACTGAGAGGCACGAAGAAAGATCCTTGTTAGCAATCTCTGCCCTCCCTGTTGGGCAATGAGGACTTATGTTTGTGTGCTAATGGGTTTCCACTGAGGAAAAACCCTGCTGCTGTGGAGCAGTCTGTTAAAGGGAGAAGAGACCCCCGGGGTGGACTCTTTCTTCCACCAGCAATGATCAAAGCAGCAAATATTCTGACTTGGGGCCCTGGAAAACAAAAATGAAGTGGTCCCAGAGTGCCAGCATAGGAAATGCTGCAGCACTGCTTCATCCTACTGCTTTCTCTAAGTACAGCAACAGGAGATTCAGGGAGCAAGGCTGCATGGAGAAAACAATACCATGAGGTAGTCACAGCAGGCATTGCTGAGGTGCTGGACAAAAAGAGCACCAGAGTCAGAGAATCCTTGGAAATCCATGCCTCAAGGCAGTTTGCTTTCTTCCTGAGGTCAAGAATAGGAGCTGACTCAGGCACAATGGAGACACATTAAAAAGATGTTAATGAAATCATGGAACTTAAACCAGCAGCTCTGTGCTGCTGCAGGGTTCCCCCATTTACTCTTTTTCTTATTGCCTTGCAGTTGAGTGGGGGTCTCTCTGCTCTCCCTGTGATGCAGGCAGACAAACTGCTGGGAGAAGCTGTTTGTGCTCGGGCAGGTGACTCACTCTTCAGCAGCCTCATTTCTGGAGCACTGTTCTGATTTATCACCAGCTTCCTGTCCTGCTCGCTGTGCAGTGGAAGGATGAGCAAAACCCTCCTGGCTGCCTCTTGGTGCTACTGGGCTCCTTGCAGCTGCTCACCTGACTGTCTTCCGCACACCTACAGCTCAGCTCTTCTGTGGGGGAAGAGAGAAATCTCCTTGAATGACACCCACACCCGTGCAAACCCTGCCCATTGAGACCCAGCAGAGCCTCTGAGTGCTGCAGTTGTAGGAGGGAGGGCTTTTGTTTACAAGAGATGAGGGGCTGGTATCTGCTGGCATGACAGCTCTGGGATGTGCTTCTGCTGGAGAACATGCAGTTCTTGTCTTGCAGTTGCTGAGTCATAGAAAAGGCAGAGCAGTAATTTCAGGGTGCTGGCAGCTTCACACAAGATTAGACCTCCCATTCCCATGCCAATGGCAGTGGTGATGCACGGCAGGGAATTGCTTCAGGGCAGCTGGTGAAGTTTTCCCATTGTGAGAAAGGGGATCTTGTTGAGTCTTCCTGTGCTGAGCACAGAGTTGAACCCAGAGATTCCAGAGCATGTGCTCCAGTTTCTGCAGCCAGTGCTGCTGGCACTGGGAGGTGCTCCTCGGGGTCTCTCGCTGCTCAGACTGACTCCAAGACACATTAGAAAGTCTCTTTTCCCAGCCCAGTGGTTGAAGAAGGAGTCAGAACTCTTCATTTCTCAGACTCAAGGTTGTTTATTTTGTCTTATCTGTAAAATTCTTTCTCCTGTCCCACTGAGGTCTGCTCAGCATGACAGTCAGAGGCACTCTCCCTGCCCCCGGGGCAGTGTTATCTTTTTATACTAAAAACTACATGTACATTATTTACAATTGCTTCCCAATTCCTATCACCTATGTTAGACAGTGAGCTTCTACCTTAAACCAATCCAAAAATGCCAACATCACAGCAGAAGATGGAGGCCAAGAAGAAGAAGAAGAAGGAGGAGGAGGTGAAAGGCTGGATATGCCCAGATTCCTCCATCTTGCCCCCTGAACCCCCATTCTAAAAACCCCCAAAAATCTATTTTTCACCCTGTGATAAAGTCACTATCATTCTACTTAGACTTTTGTGGCTTGTGATTCTTCATATAAGGTTGGTAATTGTATTTTCCATGGGTCAAAATCAAAGGCACAGGGGTCTTGGGCTGTGTGCCAAGGTCTCTGAGCCCCCTGCGCAGGGTCTGGAGTCCTCCAGGGCAGCCAGAGGAATTTCTGGGTTCCAACAGGTGCTGATGGGTGTCTGGTTATGGTGCCTGTCTTACAGAACATTTTTTGCTCTTAATTCTTTTATTCTTCATCCAAGGATGGTTTTGGAAACTAGGCAGGAAGGATGCCAGATATTATCTTTGTGCTGCAGTGATCACACTAAGTAATGCAATTACCAGGTCTCCCCCACAGAATGAGCATCCTGGACAGGAGTAATTTCCTTAGTGTCTTCCTTCTCAGCTCTGTGTTTTTCAAAGTACACCCTCAAGTCTGCAGTCAGCAGCAGAGACAAAATATCCCCTAGGTCCAGAACATCTCTTCCCAGGAGTTTATTCACTTAAACCTCCCAGCCTCAACAAGAGGAGTTGATTCCTCAGTAGGATCACATTAATGCAAAAGAAAAATGTGTTGACTACTGAAAAGCAATTAAAAATGGAATGCTTAAACAGCCAAATAGGAATTTATGCACCAAATTCTTGTTGATTTCTTAAGACTTTGTGCGCATAAGTATATATATTTATAAATATATATACAGCATTTCAGAAAAGAGTTTCTTTGAGAAATTTATTGTATCAGAAGGTGTCCTAAAATATTTTGGAAATATTTTATCATATCTTATCAATACAGTTACAAGGAGAACAAAAAGAATACTTTTTTTCAATTGGAAAGAAACTTGTCATCTGCAAGGTTTAGTCAATGTATATATATACAAACACACAGAAAAGCTCAGTAGCAGCAAGAAATAGTTCAAAATTATGTATAGAAACTCCTAAAATTAATTTCCATAATTAAAAAAGAATTCTGATGGCATACATTTGAGTTCAACATATTTTTTTACAGTGTTTTCTGCTCTTGGTCAGAAAGAAATGGAAATTTTCATCTCACTCCTTGCCTTTATCTCTGGTTAATCTTCAATAGACTTAGACTTTAAAAAAAAAATATTCAAAGATGTCCCTATTCTTCTCCTCTAGAACTTTTAAAACTTTCCTTCTGGGTTTTTAATCTTATGGAATGTCACAGTTGTATTTTTAATGCACTTAAATTAATTGACAAAATCCAGACATCTTGTTTTATATGGGAAGGAAACGTTAATAATTTTAATCAGAAGAGAAAGATAACGCATTAAATTTTTGAAATAAAAAAACCCAACCACATAAGTGTCTACAGGAAAGAGACAGATTTGTCCAGGATTGTTTCTGTCGCTGCTCAGGAGGAATCCCAGAGCTCGGAGACACCTGAAACGCGGATTTCCAGACACTCAGCTGTGTTTGCTGCTGTTGTCTGGCTGAGAGCCAAAGCCAGGAGGCAGGAAAATGCTGACTCTGGGAGCAGACAGGTGCTGCTTCTGTTAGGGAATGTCTGTGGATATGCACAGAAGGAACTGAAGCTCCTGGGTGTAGGATTGATGGAGGGTAGGACAGACGGAGACGAGAGATCTCTGAAGGTTTATTGCAAAGGGCCTGGGTGCCGGGCCCTGCTGGGATTTGGGGTTTATTGAAAAGGGCCTGGGTGCAGGGTCCTGCTGGGATTTGGGGTTTATTGCAAAGGGCCTGGGTGCAGGGTCCTGCTGGGATTTGGGGTTTATTATTGCACAGGGCCTGGGTGCAGGGCCCTGCTGGGAGCTGCAGCCACAGCTCAGAGCAGGCCTGAGAGAAGAGAGGGGTAGAGAGGATGAGAGGGTAAGAGAGTAAAAGGGGTAAGAGCATAGAAAAGTAAGAGCTAAGAGACAAGAAGTAAGAGAGCAAAGTTCCCATTACAATACAATAAATCATCTTCTGTGTTGAATATTCTGATTCTCACTAACCAATCTAGTACAATATACAAATCCTATAGCATTTCCATACAGCCTATGAGAATCACTACATTACTATACTGTGCTACATTTTAAACCCTAAAAACTACTCTTTAGACCCCTTCTGCCAAGCTAGCAAAGTCTGCCCAGACCCTGAGACCTGCCTGCAAGCAGAGGGTCTTGTTTCATCAAAAAGAGATTACCTTCAGCCAGCCATACTGTTGTTTTCCCATTGTTCAGTAACTAAAGAATTTCAAAGCTTGCTTTCATTTCAGTCTCGCTTATAGTTTCCATATTCTCAAAATCTTTTGCCAAGCAATCATATTGCTTATAAATATGCTTATAAATACGATTGCCAAGCAATCATATTTGCTGTTTCATTTTCCCCAGCACCTGGGATCCTACTTTTTTTGTGGACTGGGCTTTGTGGTGCCAAGCTTGGCACTTCCTGCTTGCCCTGGGCACTTCAGACCACCAGGAGTTTTCTGAGGTTGAATTTAGGGCTTCCTGCTGTTTATCTGTCTCCTCTCTGTCATCATCTATCTTCAGTGTTTCCTGCTATGTCAAATGCATCCTTCCAACACCAGATCCAGATTAACTGAGTCACTTTCTTCTTGACACACATTAGAAAAGCTCCTTGCATCTTTTCAAAACCAGAGTCTTTCTTTGCAAGGAAAAAGAGCCTTGTTCATACCCTGCAAAGTGATGTATTGCAGAGCTGGCTGATACAAAGAGCTCAGTGCAAACTGATTTGCATCTTAAAGCAATACAATTAAACCAGAAAATATTCTGTGTAGACACTTTCTGTATCCTAGTGACCCTGTGATTTAGTTAGACTTCTCTCTAATTGGTGTTAAAATAGAAGTTTAGTGGAATCCACACACATTGCAGAAGCCTGAGTTTGCTGAAGCCTCCACCTTTCCTTGCAGGATTTTTCCAGTGAGAAATGTGTAAAAGACACAGATCTATCTCTAGAGGATCTTGCAAGCTCAGAAATAACATGATTTTGAGCCCCATTTTGTAGCCACTTTGAAAAAACATTAATTCTTCCATTGTATCCAAAAAAGATTTTAGTCTCAGACCTTTGGAGAAAGTTTCCAGCTTTTCCAAGTGTTGTGATCCACTGGGTGAGAGATGTCCCTGCTTGAGTTAATGTGCAGATAATACCACATGCCAAAGTCAATAAAACAGACTTTCATTAATAGTAAATGTGAGGTAGAGAGACAGAAAGAAATAAAAAAGATGAGGGGGTGAGAGAGATCAAGCAAAAGGTAATCACCACCTGTAGGTCCAGAAACATCCTCTTGGTCCTTCCTCACCCTTCTTGGCAGTGGGGGAGGCCCCAGAGAGCTGTTTTTCTGGGGATTCCATCTTTGTGCACTCCAAGTTCTGTGTATCCATGGAACACAGATGCCATTCCCATCCTTTAAGGTGATATGTGCACCAGCAGTTCCTTCCTTGCTGACATCATGCCACAAGGGGAAGTTTTGTCCTAATCAAACACATCCACAGGCCTGGAATTAGCACCTTTCTGTGACAAATTTCTGCCACCTGTGCTTATTTCAAGTTGCCACTGTGGTGACTTATGGCAAGTTCCTTCTGTGGCCTTGACAGTGTTGGGAGACAGGGAATTGTGACAGTGTTCACAGGGGTCTCAGGATGAGAGAAGAGACGAGGATCTGACTCCATGTTTCAGAAGGCTTGATTTATTATTTTATCATATATATTACATTAAAACTATACTAAAAGAATAGAAGAAAAGGTTTCATCAGAAATCTAGCTAAGAATAGAATAGGAAGGAATGATAACAAAGGCTTATGGCTCAGCTCTCTGTCTGAGCCAGCTGGGCTGTGATTGGTCATTAATTACAAACATCCAACATGGGCCAATCACAGATGCACCTGTTGCATTCCACAGCAGCAGATAATCAATGTTTACATTTTGTTCCTGAGGCTTCTCATCTTCTCAGGAGGAAAAATCCTAAGGAAAGGATTTTCATGAAAGCATGTCTGTGACAGGGAATTGTGTTCTGTCCTTACACCTGACCACAGGGAGAATGGTGGCAGCCTGCTAATGTTAATTGAGACAGGAGCCTGAGTGGGATGTATCCCTGCTGAAGTAGTTTGCCTGGCAAGAGTGCTGCAGGATCATCAGGCTCTTAATTAGCTGTGCTCTCTCCAGTTATAAAGGAAATTGACTAAACATTCTGGCCTAGTGAAGAGATGGTTAAAACATCTCTTGTGGCTCTCCTTGCCCTAAGAATTTTTTTAACAGTGCTGGGAACCTAAGAACAACTTTTTCCTCAATATTTCATTGTCAGGCATTTTTTCTCATATCCCACTCCACACAATCCATGGAGCACGGTTATTGTTCCCTGTTAATCACCCCTCTGGTCATGAAGCTCCTTGTGCCTGCCTGCTAAAGCCAGTTGCATCACTTGTGCTGTGTCTCCAGGAGAGAGGGAGAAAAGAGGATTAAGTTTTAAAGAAAACAAAAATGTAATGCAAGGAAAAAAAAAAGATTTGTGGTTTTATTCCACATTGTTGGGGTTTTTTTTGAGAACTTTGAGAAAGTAGAGGAATGGAAAGGGGAAAAAAGCTTTCCTATGAAAGAGATAATCTTCATCATTCAATCTTTGGTGACTGTTTTGAAAAGCTGAGTTCACACAAGGCGAACAGAAGGGAAGATGAATAAGTTACCTCACATTCACTGTCAGGTGCTGCAGAGTCCACAGTGCCTGCTAGCTTCTTACCCTTTTAGTTAACATATTGAATTACAAAATGTTTCCCAGGAAATAGCTGGGGATGGATCTCCTTGCTAGAAAAATGAAACCGCATTGGTGAGGATCACAGGAACTGCAGCCTTTGCAGGCTGCTCTGGCAGGAACTCCCAGGAACAGCCCTCTGTTGGGATCATTAGCTGGACAGAGTGACCCCAAGAAGAGTTCCAAAGTCTCTTTTCCCAGCCCGGCACTTGAAGAAGGAGTCAGAGCTCTTAATTCCTCAGTCTCAAGGTTGTTTATTTTATCTTATCTATAAAAAAATTTTCTCCTGGCCTGTCAAGGCCAGCTCAGCAAGACAGGCCAGGCACTCTGCCTGCCCCCAGGGTAGTGTTATATCTTTATTCTAAAAACTACGAATACATTGTTTACAATTACTTTCCAATACCTATCACCTATGTTAGACAGTGAGCTTCTACTCTAAACCAATCTGTAAGTGCCACCATCACAGCAGAAGGTGGAGGCCAAGAAAAAGAAGGAGAAAGGCTGGACATGCCCAGTTCCCTCCATTTTGCCTCCTGAACCCTCATACCAAAACCCCCAAAATCTACTTTTCCACCCTGTGATAACTTCACTATCATTCTACTTAAACTGTTGTGGCTTGCTGATCTTCATACATGGTTGGTAACTTTCTCCACTGGTCATAATCAAAACCACAGGGGCATTTTGGACTCTGTGCCAGGGCCTCTGAGCCCCCTGGCAGGGTCTTGGCTGCTCAGGACATCCTTCTGGCTGTCCTGGATTCTGACAGCCCTCCAGGGAAAATCCCATATAACTGGTGTGGTACTCGCCACTTGTGCTGACAAAAAACAAACTCTCCTAGGGAAATCAGGCTCTGCCAATAACAGTTCAGAATGTGTAGCTCTGAAAGCCCTCAATACATGAAACTGGAAGTAGATAAACAGTGTGACACAGAATACATACAGGGAAACCATGGGTTGTTGTAATACCAAAAAAAGTAGCTGGAAAAGGCACTGTGATCAACGAATGAGTGAACCTTACCTCCAGAGTTCTTAATCTTATCTCAAAAATCATTAATATGCTAGGGGACTTTATAATTCCCAGAGATTTAGTTTCAGCTCTGGAGGGACACCTGTGGGTGAGGAAATTGATAAACTAATTCTCTGATCAAATCTCTTCCTGTCAGGAGCAGAAACCACCCCAGAGACAGTTTTAAAACTGCACCTGTCGTCTTTCCCCTGTTCTCCCCCAAAATGTGGCTCAGGGTGCCCAAGGCAGAAACTCCCATCATCCTTGCCTGTTCCAAAGGTGGGAGGTGAGGACTGAGGACTGAGATCTTCTCTGGCAGCACTGTGCTGCATCCTCCACCCCTTCCCGTGCTGTGTGACTCATGCTGGGGGGAAGAGACATTGTTATGAATGTAAAGCACACACTGGCATCACAAAGGGAGAAGAGGACCAGAGACAGATAGAAGGAGCCACAGGAAAAAGAAAAAAAAAATAAAAAGAAGAAGAAAAAACCATAACAAAAAAAACCACGAAAAAAAAAACCAACAAAAAACCCCCTCAAAAAAAAAAACCTAAAAAAACCCAAACAAAAAACCAAAACAAAACAAACAAAAAAGAACCACAACAAAAACAAAACAAACCCCCCAACCAACCAACCAAACAAAAAACCCCACAAAGCTGGTTCCCTCTCCTTTAGTACTGTGGACATACTGCAGGAGCAGCAGGTTTGGATCAGGAAAAAGAGAATCTGCTCCTTACATAACATGTTAGAGGTGCAAAGAGATAAATGCAGCTTTCCTCAGAACCTCCCTCTAGCAGGGCCCTCAGCAGGGCCCTAACAAAATCATCACAGGGCTCTAGAAGTTCTGCCTTTCCTTGTGAAATGGAGAGGAGACTTTCTCCAGGCATATTTGTGTATAATCACTTTATGAATAACACCTTGTAAAACTTTGTACAACAGCAAGGACTTGTAAGTCTCTGAATTTTTGTGTGTAAACTGGGCTTCCCACCTGTCATCCTTTGCAAACTTTCTTCTCTTTCATCACAAAACATCTACTTGAGGGCTAGAAGGAAAGTGGAAAGGCAAAATCGTCTTCTTTACCATAAGCATCTAAATTCCTGTATATGCCGGGAAAAAGAGAACTGCCTTTGTGTCTCAGGCTGAGATCTCATTCTCTCCAGTGCAATCAAATGAACAGCTGTTGCTGTGGAGCTTGTCTAAAAACATCTCTCTGCATTCTGCTCACTCAGGTCTTTTATTCCTGCTGTTCCCAACATTTGTACTTTTATCTCTACTCAGAGACACAATCAAATGCCACAGGCAACACCAGCCAGGGGCTGAATCATATCTTTGCCTGTGCCATATTTTCAAATTCCAGCAGAATTCTTTGATACCAAAATGGTGCAATGGCTGAAACACAGATTTTATGGAAGTTGAACATGAAAAACAGACAGACTCATGCTGGTCTTCATTTTCACCTTCATCCCCTCATTCACACTCTATTCTCTTGAACCTTTTATGGATTTCCAACGATAAATATTGCTCCCAGTGTGTCTCCTTCTACCAACTCAGCATCATTTAATTTGGTGGCAGTAGCAGTACCATTTCTCAGGCCACTGCTTTTCACCTGCCACATCACTGCTCAGGAGCTTGGCAGGAAAATGTAAAGGCTGGAAGTTAACATGGTGTTGAAGGGAAAAGAAGGAGGTGCTCTCAGTGCAGGAAATGCCACTTGAAAGGTTGGATGAACAAAGGTCAAATTAAACTACAGAGGGATTGAAACTGTTTCGATCTGTTTGGAAGTGCCTGCATTTCAGGCGACACCTGTTCCCCATTGTTTCCTTAGTAATTTCCAGAAGGAGAAGGTCTGGGATGGAGTTCACAGGGGTCTCAGGTTGAGGGAAGAGACGAGGATTTGACTCCATGTTTCAGAAGGCTGATTTATTATTTTATTATATATATTATATTAAAACTATACTAAAAGAATAGAAGAAAAGATTTAATCAGAAGGCCAGCTAAGAATAGAATAGCAAAGAATGATAACAAAGGTTTGTGGCTCGGCTTTTTGTCCGAGCCAGCTGGGCTGTGATTGGCCATTAATTACAAACATCCAACATGAGACCAATCACAGATGCACCTGTTGCATTCCACAGCAGCAGACAATCATTGTTTACATTTTGTTCCTGAGGCTTCTCAGCTTCTCAGGAGGAAAAATCCTAAGGAAAGGATTTTTCATAAAAGATGTCTGTGACAAATGTCTGTTTGAGCCTCATGTCCATTCCCTGGGCCATCCTTCCAGCTGAAATTACAGAAACTTCTGGAAGAGCTCTTTGCCACCACAGGCTGAACTTTCCATTGGAATTTCCAAATACCTGGCAGAGCAAAGGACAATTTGTCCTTTATTTAGCTCATAATTTCTGCCTGTGGAGCTCTTTGGACTGCATAGATACTTTGATGCTCTCCACAGGACTGAAACCCATCCTGCCATGTCCCAATCCCTGTGCTGTCAGCCCCATGCTTTTCCAGCTGACTGGCACCTCCCTGCTGGCATTGTCGAGGTCCAGAGCCAGATCCTGACTTCACCCTTTACCCATCCATGTCTTTAGCAAAGACACTGGAGTCTTTTTCTCACCATCAGTGGAAATAACTGGTGTAAGCCTGAAGGTGGGATTACTGCCCAAAAATTGGAGATCAGCAAATGTACAAGTTTAGGCAAGTTAAAAAGAGGAGACAGAGTGTTTGACTAGAAGAAAGATAGAAGATACAGGAGCAGAAGCATCATCTGTATGAGCTACTCCTCATTCTGTGCAATTTATTTTTTTTGCATGTCACTTGAAGAAGTAAAACTCAGAATCTGGCCAGTGGCTGCATGGAGCCTGTGCGTCCCTGACCTTTCTGGCTCTTTGTTCCCATGAAGTGAAAAGAAATCCTTTCACCATCTGACCAAAGGGGTCAGGATAATCTCTTCTCCTCCTGCATGGAGCCAATCCTGCTCTCCAGCCCCGGGGAGAAGAGGCAGGATTAATGATTGTGATCAGTGTGTTTCTTGTTTGCAGATACTGCGTACCAGGAGGTATTTTGAGAGTATGATATATGAGTCACTGTGGGATGCAGCAGAATGTTTTAGCCTTGCAGCTTGGAGGTACATTATTCATCTTGTCTGGGCCTGTAAAGCCTGCAGCCCAGAGACACCCTGAATCTGGTCTGCAGAAGCTCAGCTTGAACCTCCAGGGAAGTTCCTTGAAAGTGTTTCTTAAAAAGACATTCATTATTTTAGTTTAAAAAAAAAGAAGATAATACTTCCAAATCTCCTTACCCTTTCTTCCCCCACCCCTCCTCACTTTTCTGGCTTACTTTCAAAACCTCTAAAGAGAAGATTGATTGGTGGCTGGTATTTGCAAAAATCCCTTTTTTCAGCCTTGTAGCACCCAACCTTTATCACAGCCTGTGCCCCCTGCTCCCGTCCAAAAGCTGCTTTAAATTGTTATATCCATCATCTGTCTGCCAGCCACAGCCTTGCCAGGGAAGGGAAGAAGTGAGTGGACAGAAGTACTGTAAAACTCCACAGATAACACAATTTTGTTCAGGAAGAACACTCAATTTGCAGCAAATTTCAAGTGCATTAGAAAAGGTTGATACACCTGGAGTAGCTTGATGAGTCTGTAGTGAATCAAACTCTTGTTGGTAGAGCATTTGGGTCTTCATTCTTGCACCAGTCCTGGCTACACTGTTCTCTGAAACAGATGTTGCTGAAAAAGCTATGGAAAAGGTGGGTATGATTTAGCTGTCTGATCTACACCAGACATTTCTTGACCTCGTGGATTTTGCCAAAGAACAGACATCTCTCATGGAAAACTCAGCAGGATGTAATTGCTCTGTGTCAGGCATGAAAAGGGATGGTTGGATTAATCCCAAAACCAAGGGACTTTCTGAAAGTGACCAAAACCACCAAAGAGCTGATCCCTGTTAAAAAAAAGAGATAAAAATCAAGAAAAACTGTTCATTATTTGCTAGACACTAAACTATTACTTTTGGCCTTAGTTGCATTTTGTTTGGTAAGTATTTTCATATCCTTTTAGCTTAAACCTGCAGAAATGCTATCATTTTCGTACAATGACATTGAGTAGTAATGTGAGGGTTTTGTTAATTAGGAAATGCATCAAAGAATTTTCTTATTACTAAGCAAATTCCTTCAGATTACTCTTTCACAGACAAACGCTGGTTTCTGTGTGGTTGGTTTCTCCATCTCAATGTAAATCTTTTTTACCAGAATAAAGGAGAACTATAAGATTTGTCCTTCCCATAGGGCCTTACCAATGCAGTCTACAGTTAAAATTCCATACAGGAGGGATTTAATTCTCCTAAATTACAAAATATGCCTTCAGTTAAGAGGAAAAAATGCACTCAGATTAGGTAATTTGTTGGAAACTAGAAATTCTGTGAAGGCGCGAGTGTGTTCCCCAAGAAAAATCACTTTTTATCATCATGTCTGGAGCTGCATAATTCAAAAAATTCATGGCAGCACATGACAAATACAACATATCTGGTTTTGGCTGGGTGAACATTTTAACAAGAAACTGGTTTTTCACCATAGATCCAATCGTTTCACAAAGGCCAGGGCTGTCCTCAAAGAGTTCATCAAGGAAAAATCCCTGTTCTTTTTGAGCAGGGTTGTTGCTACACTGAAGATCTTATCAGGAAAAAGGCTACTAGTATTTGAAAAATCAACCTTCTGAATCCTTTCTGGTCTTTCAACTCATTATTTTTGGTAAATCCAACCTCTTCTATTGAAGCGATCAAGATATACTGTCAAGTTTTCAGATTATTTGACATTTTGACTAATGGTTTCTTTTCCCTTTGACTTCCCACCTATTTTTAGGCAAAGAAATACCGGTTTAAAACTTTACAAAGTTTCATTTAAAAGAGGTCAACCCAAATGTTGCAGATTTTTCAGTTACATAAAGTGACATTTCAGAAATGCCAATTTCAAAATGTTCTATCATTTTTAAACTTTCCCTTCATTCTAGGGGGTCCAACCTCGGTTTATCCAGAAGTTCTGTTATGTTTATTGCTGGGCATTTACCTCAGTCCAACTTCAGTAAACAGGAACCTTCCAGACTGGTTTGTGGTGGGCAGCAGGTGCATGAGGAAAGTCTTGAGGGGAGCTGAAGGACCAACTCTTTCAAAAGCTTTCTCTGCTTTCCTTGCCCACACTTTTATGAGTTGATGATGACTAACATGATCCCAAAAGACCCTGGCATTTTTTAAAAAAGGAATCTTCTTTTGAGTCTTTGGTGGTTCCAGACAGGAAGATAATGAAATCTTTGGTTACCTACCCTGCTGAGAGGCTTTGCAGAGTGAGTAAGATGCTTTCCCCACCTAAACCAAAGGGCACAACAGCAGGTGTGTAAACCTGTGTTATTTCTATCTTGCTGCTTTGAAACAGCTCCCTCCAGCCTGCAGACTCGCCTGTATTGTTTGATATTGCTTCTGCCTGAAATATTCATAAAGCATTATGCTTAAAAAATTAGGTTGATGAATGAGAAGAGACAGTTCTCCTAATAAAGTCATTGACAGAAGGGCCAAAGAGGTTTTTTGGGGGCTTTTTTAATGTGTGGAAGCTTGTCATTTGGCTGCTGCAGATTGGTCTGAGGAGCAAAAACATAAAATGAAAAAACCCCAAACAAACAAACAAAAAACAAACAAAAAACCCAAACAAGTAAACAACAACAAAAAAACCCCACAAAGACCAAAACAGAGTAGTAGATGGCTCAGAAGAAGAAAGTGTCCCAGCACATCGATCATTTGTAGAGACACAATTAAAACATTGAGGATTCCTCACTCATTGTAATGAGGGAACAAAGAATGTCTCAGAACTTAAGGAGCTCATTTGCTTATACAGGACCTATCTTGTAGTTGACAGATCTCTTACTGGAGTCCCTGCTTGATACCACACCATGGTCTGTAAAAAATGATGGTTCCATCACTGTCTCAATTGTGCAGACAACCTCATTTGACTAAAAAATGCCTGATTGCCCACCAGTTTAACCCATCAGCTCCCAGGATCCTGTTTCAGCCAAGAAATTAGAGTCTCACCTTTATTTCACCAGGTAAAACAAATAAATCTATGGCATTGTTGTTGTTGTATCTCTTGCAGACAAACAAAGCAGTGGCCAAGGGGGATTTCCACCACGCGAGCTCCAGCTCCCGGCGAGCTCTCTTCCTGGCTGTCCTGTCCATCACAATTGGAACTGGCATCTACGTCGGGGTAGCTGTGGCTCTTATTGCCTACCTGTCGAAAAACAACCATCTATGAGCCTCAGGAAAGGGGGAAGAACCAGCCAAGCCAGCTCCTGCACTGCAGGAGTCCCCAGCACATCGGACTGAGCGGTTTTCCAAAAACAGACAGACACTTTTGGGGGCAGGTACAGGATGAGATGGGCTTGTGCATTGTTGTAGGGTGGGAAGCTGGAGGGGCTGGGGGGAGTTTCACCATTTGTGATGCACAAGTCTTGCTTATCTTCATCAACCCCTGTACAAAAAAGGGAAAGAAAGAGCAAAAGAGAGACAAAGAATGAAAAGAAGAAAAAAATAAAAGGAAAGAAAACGAAACGGGGAAAGTGTGGAGAAGGGTGTTTTGCCTTTGCCTTCTTTTCAATATGGTGTTTACAAGCATCTGGCAAACTGAGCTGTTCTCCTATTACCTTCTTGGTCACCTGAACTTTGCAGCCAGCATGAGCTTGTGCTTAATTTGCTTGTTAAGCACGGCACTGAGGTCTGGGAAAGCACGGACAGTGACTGGTTCTCTGAAAGAGCAATATAAAAACAAGAGGAAGGACATGGCTTGTTTTGTCTCTTGAATGCAGGACTCGTTTGCCTAAGAGGGAATCAGACAACTCAGTGTAGAGTGGTATTGCCTACTCTTCTCGTTGGGGGTAGGTTTCCATGGAAGGAGAAAAGGGAATTAAAAACATTTTTACTTCCTTTCCTTGTTTTTGGATAAAGGTGTGCCCCACAGGCCCACTCAGTGAGGAACAGCTGAGGTTACCACTGCATGACTCGGCTCTGCAGACTGAGTACAATTTCGAAGTAACGTGAGACCCATTGTAAAATTAATTCCTCCATCCAGTCACATTGTGATAACAGCACTTTACTGTGGCATTATTGCTCATCTGGGCTGCTCCACCTTGCTGTGGAGACCTGCACAGCAGTCAGTGCAAGAAACCTGGGGAAAAAACGCAAACTGAAATACTAATAAGTTTTTAATTAAAAAAAAAAAAAATCACGGTAAAGCATGGGAATTAACCAGAGAAGGGAATGCTTCATACATTTCTGGGGTCCTGCTCATACACAGACCAGTGAATACCACTCAGATCAGAAGCTCACAGCTCAGCTGTGCATCAGGGACATGGCATAGCCATGGAGAGACAAGTCTGTTCCCCAAAAAGCAGAGCAGTGGTGAATTGTAGGGGAATTGAACCTTGTCTTTCCTCCACTGACTGAAATGATACATTTATTTTCTTCTCTACTTTCTCCCCACACTCAACTGTTTTTTTGTCTTACAGATTTTCCTGCATTCAACTATTTATTTTGCCTAACCATTTTGTCCCACCCCAGGGTGTAACAGCATAGACATATATATGTAGCTACATATATATTTACACAGAGAGGGGAAAACCAATCAAATCAGTGACCATTTTATTATTCAACTGCCTCGTGTTTTACAAACATGGTTTCTTTAAACAAGGATGTCATCAAAGATGTTTTCCTCCAACTGTATTGTGTCATCTTTGCTCTGGGACAGTTTTTTTTCCTCTTGTTTTAGGTTTCCATTATTTTGGTTTGAATTTGACTTCTTTTGGTTTTGGGGAGGGGAGAACAAACACATGCAATCCTATTTTTCTGGTAGCTATACGGTTTATTAAAACACATGGTATACAGCTACTGGTGCTTTGTGTGACACTTTTTTTTGGGGTGGATGTGAAGCTTTAGACTGAGTGAAACTTGGCCCAGGACACCCAGTCCAGCTACCTAGAGAGGTGCTTGTATGCACCATCTCATGCTGTCCCTGCATCCAAAAGCCTCTTGTAGTCACTGACAGGTTTTTTGGCATTGAATTCACAGAACCACAGAATGATATCAGTGGGATGGGAGCTTAAAAATCATTTAGATCTAACCCCCCTGCCATGGATAGGGATGCCATCCACATTAGATGGCAAATTGTTGGGCTACAAGCTAAGCCTGGAGACTGGCAATGTACTCCCTGTCCCTTCTGCATATGTATTATGCATGATTTGTGGGAAATCAGTCAGTTTTTCTCATAAAGCTTGAGCTTTGGAGTACATGGTATTGAATAAAAAAACACTGATTATTCCCTTAAAGGGAAAGGAACTAGTGTTTCCTAACCTTAATTTGAAGTATGCCTGGAGTTCAAAAAATTAGAAAGCAAATACAGGTACTGTAAGGTCATTAAGCAAGCCTAACAACAATAATAATGATGTTATTTTAAAACCAGTCTAATGGTTAAGGACTCTGCCTTATGATCTTTGGTGATTGTGCTGGCTGAATATTAACCTGAGAGGCAAAAGGCAGCTCTGGAGCTAGGAAAAACATTCCCACAAGGGCAGCCTTAAAAATACCACAGGGGCCCTTGCACCCAGCTTTAAAAACAGCATTCCAAACACAGGGAATTCAGCTTTCCTTGTCCCCAGGGCCCCCCAGTGAACAGCAAACAGGAGCAGCAGCACTGTGTGAAAGACCTGCATAGCAGGAGCTCTCCTGGAAACATCACCTGGCTGGAAGGTGATGTTCTTGTGCTCCACATCCTGAAGCAACCCACAGTGTGACATGGAGCTGGCACTTGGAATGTCAGTCCGGGGTGATGAGCAAGGAAGGTGAAGGGGGTTTGCATGCTAGAGAGGAGGACCTGGGCCCCACTGCAGATGGGAGTGGGGATAAAGCTCCCAGGGATTGCTTTTGTGCCTTAGTAGGGTCCAGTTTGCTGATTGAGCTGTGGGTCATTGAGGAGCTGAACAGGCACCTGTGTCTTCCTAAGAAAGTGATGTTGTCATGGCCTGCTGCAACATCTCTGGCTGGCAGAGCAGATACCGCCATCTAAATATCTAAAATCCCCAAAGTCTATGGCATGAAGACCAGAAAGTGCCACCAACACCTGCTCTCTCTGAGACAGCACCACTTAACCCCGCATGGTCATTCTCTCACCCCTGGGGAAGAGCAGGAATGGTCCATATGCAGTGAGCTCCTATGTTTGGATATAGGGACATCTTTAGTTTACGATAGATCTCTTCCACCCCAGAGAGGGAGGAGAGAAGCCTTTCTGAACTGAGGCCTTTTTGGTCTCAATGAGTATATGTTAAAGAAATTGGCACGGGTGTCTTTAACCAGATGATAAATATCAGCTGCAAGGAAAAATCCCAAACTGTTAACTCCAGGGTCAGAAAGCTCCAACTTAATTGTATAATGTAGGATGTCATTGTGGATTAACCTCAAAAGATACATGAGGAGTGCTGGAGATTCACTGAGAGGGAAGAAAAAAATCCTTCTTTCTGAAAGTCTCACAGTTCAAGGGAACAGAAACACTCAGCAAATAATTTGCTGGGTCAGAGACTAATATTGCATCTGTCATCTGACAGGATTTCATAACTCCCTGCTACCTCCATTGATTTTTTTTTTTTTTGCCTTCATTTGGGAATCTCCTAGCCTTGAGCATTTTTATAGCTCAGTCTGAAATTAATTCCTCCCATCATCCAGGCAATTCCCACCACAGAGCCAGCTTGCAAGAGCTCCCTGCTGAGGAAACAAGAGGGCAATGCTTGGGAACATCGCTGTACACCAAGGGGAGAGCAGCAGAGGAAGTGACAGCCACCTTCTCTGGGCTGGCTGCCACGCATCTCTCACAATTTGGGAAATGCCACCTGCTGACTCGCAAAGGAAATTCAAAGGCAGCCAAAAATGTAATGCAGTTAAGTGCCTATGAACTTCACTGTAAGGAGGATATGAGAAAGGGCACAAAGAGAGAGTGGCCTGTGTTTTAGATATCAGAGAAAGCCCCAGCCAGTGCTGGACTCTCAGTCAGAGGGCACAATAAGCCAAGTCTGCAGAGAAAGTGGCTCCAATCTCAGAGATCATTACACTTGTCTGAGTAAGGCAAGACCACAGGAGAGAATCTGCAGAAGGGTTGCACCTGAGAGATTTCTTCAGGGCAAGATGCAATCTAAATATCTATCCTTGGCTTAGAGAGCTTCAAATCCAAGAAAGGAGGCAGAGGTGGAAATGGGTGACAAGAACAGTGTCAGTTTTCTCAATTAAACTAATCCAGCCCATTTCAGCCCCCTGCACCAGCATCTCTCTGTGTCAGCCAGCACAAAGGATGCTCTATGCTGGCTTCATGCCTTTGCTCACAGATGCTGCTGTAGTGACACACTCAACAAAGCATGGTCAGGCAGCCAGGTCACCAGAGCACACAGTCCTGCTCCCCTTGTGAGCAAAAGAGCACTGGGCTTTGCTCCAGACATGGTGGCATGACTCAGTGCTGCAGACATCAGGATCACAGCAGTGCCAAAGGAAGGGGAGCAGGAGCTGCCAGCACTGTTACAAGCTTAAGGCTGTGTGGTGAGCACAACATATGTCTGCTGTTCACTAATCATGAGGCATCTCTGGGGAACCTGCTCCAAGCAGCTGTCAGAAGGTGGGTGGCTCTCCCTTGTGCCACCAATTTCCCTCCTTGGACATGTCCAAGTGTCCTTATAACCAGGTGAGCTACACTGCAGGATCTGCAGGAGGAAGCAAAGGGGGAAAAAAGGCTCTGTGAGTGAGATGCAGTGAGGTGGGAGGTAGGAAGAATCTGTAATTTGCTACATCCTATTTCTGAATGCACACAGCCAGAGTGCCATGTGGCTGGGATGAAAGCCACCTTCTCTTGGCTGATAGCTCAGTGTTGCTTTGGTCAAATCCTCCCTCTGAAGAATTTCCTTGCAAGCAACAGACTGAGCTTGAGCAGAGGAAAAGCATCTGAAGTGATGCACCAGATGGATGACAGCAGCCCTGCCTCCCCAAAACAAGGTCAGGTGTTTGCATACACATTCAATTTGTCCTTCCAGAGCGCTCAGTGGTGTCTCAGACTCCTCTTTCAGACTCCTGCTTTCTTAGTGCTCTACAGGTGCAGATACATACCCATACATTTATATACACATATACAGGTTCCTCTACACATACATACCCATACTAACATACAGGCACATGAGAAACGCTGAAAGAGAAAGGGAAATCAATTTTGTTCTCAGTCAAGGAGCAGGCTGCAACTTCAGCAATAAAAATCACAGCAATGCTGCTCAATAATCACCTGCAGAGGGGACAGCAGGCTGTCAGAGCTGGACTTTCCCTGCTGTATTTTTGAGTCAGCTGTTTGCTGCTTCTTTTCTCCCTTCCACCTTTGCCCAGTGCATCTTTTGCTGCCACTTAGTGGGTCAAACTGGTGGCTGTGAATGGGAGTAGCAGTAGCACATCCTCAGCAGCATCCCCTCATTGTTTTGTGTGACGGTGTTCACAGGGGTTCTTGGATGAGGGAAGAGACGAGGATCTGACTCCATGTTTCAGAAGGCTTGATTTATTATTTTATCATATATATTACATTAAAACTACACTAAAAGAATAGAAGAACGGATTTCATCAGAAGGCTGGCTAAGAATAGAATAGCAAAGAATGATAACAAAGGTTGGTGGCTCAGCTCTCTGTCCGAGCCAGCTGGGCTGTGATTGGCCATTAATTACAAACATCCAACATGAGCCAATCACAGATGTACCTGTTGCATTCCACAGCAGCAGATAATCAATGTTTACATTTTGTTCCTGAGGTCTCTCAACTTCTCAGGAGGAAAAAATCCTAAGGAAAGGATTTTCCATAAAAGAGTTGCATATTTTATTTTCCATAAAAGTTTTGCAATGGCAAGGACACAGCTCTAGGAGGGCAGGCCTTGATCCAGCTTGGACATGGATTTAATCTCTGTCTTTTGCTAAGCCTTCAGAGCTCATCTAAGTTATCTGTCACCTCTCTGGTGTCATCCTGCCATCCAGAATCTCCAGGATTAAAGAGAGTTCTCTGTGTGTAGGACCTTAGAGTACCTGGGGCTGCATTTCATTGTTCCATCCAAGAACAGATTATCCATCATGTTTTTAGAAGACTTGCCATAGTCCTGGTGTATTCGATATTTTCTACTCATTTGAGACATACTCAAGCAACAAGAGTGGTAACAACAAATAAATAAATGCTCAAAGGAGCCAATATAGCCTAGCTAGTATAGATTTTCTTTCAAAAACAGTTTAATGAACCAGCAGCTTGTATTATTACTAAATTGTTGGTAACCAGTGGCAACTCACAAAACTGAATCATGAGTAAGTAACCCAACACATCTCACTGAAGGCTGAACATGCAAGAGGAAGACTTATAAGATATCACCTAACAGTGGCACTTCTGAAAGCAGTGTGAAATGTGAACTCCCACCAGTAACTTTCAAGCAGCCAGTGGCTTGTTGAAGCATCTAATTGAAAAAAAAAAAAAAAATAGAAGACCAAGCAACCACCTGTTGAGTCAAGCACACAGAAACTTGGGATAAAATAAACTTTCTTGGTGGCACTCAGAGCTCTGAGGAGCTGGGTGCAGATGGACTTTATTTCCATTTATTACCACTTCAGCACTATGAGTTTGGTCCTGTTCAACAAGAACTTTCATGATGACAGATTCATGAATAGTGTGGTTTACTGATACCAGAGGTCTGGCTGAATTCAGTAAGAACATCCAGAACCCAGAT
This sequence comes from Zonotrichia leucophrys gambelii, assembly GCF_028769735.1. Taxonomy (NCBI): domain Eukaryota; kingdom Metazoa; phylum Chordata; class Aves; order Passeriformes; family Passerellidae; genus Zonotrichia; species Zonotrichia leucophrys. Next base: position 96,719,753 of record NC_088172.1, read on the forward strand.
TCACAAATAGTGTGGTTTATTGAAGCAAAGGGAAAGCAGTCTGAGGTTGCTGGTGATAAATACACAAACTACAGAGTGTATCTGGACAGAAAGTATAGTAACAGAGATTTATTAGATATATACATTGAAATATGTCTGGGTCTGTTCCAATGCAGTTGGAGGCAAAAATCTCACATAAAAGTGAGAGGAAGAGAGAAAAAGTCCATCAACCAATCCTGAGCAAGCAGAGGTGTTTTTCTTCTGCTTTATTCTTCCTTTTGTCTCTTCCTTTTATTTTTTTTCTGTGAAAATCCTTTTTTATACAAAAATTTTTAGTCCTTCCCAAAGAGAATGACAACTGTATGTCATAGGGTGGGTGTTGGTGACAGAGGTCATAGAGGTAAGGTATATAATCTTTTCTCTTCATGTGCATGCTAAGGGGTGAGAGTGCAGATAACATTTAATGAGGGTCTTGGTTACTTATGGTCAGCATTTATGGTTGATACAAAGGTTAAACAATTCCTTTGGTTCACCCCAGATATAATTTTGTTGTTAGCCCATGCTCAAGACAGGTGCAGGATCAGCAGGAAGGCCTGATCAGGCTTTTCTTGGTCATTAATTCATCACTGACTTCAACCAACTCTGTAGCAAGTGTGACAATTTACCACTCCTCTATTTTCCTGCTGCCCTCGAAGAGAGGAACCTGTTGCCACTAACCTGGCACAAAGCAGCAATTGTTTTGTGTTCGCCAAGAATGTTTTTCATCACAAAATAACATTTAAACACAAAGAAGTTTGCCTGCAGGAAAGTGTTCATTTCAAGGACGTTTTACAATTGAGAAAATAAAAAGCAAAACCCTTTCACAATCACAGAATATCACACTGGTGTTTTGGAGATGCAATGCCAGGTACTTTCTTTAGAAATTATTTGTCTGAAATATTTGGTACTGCTCCAAGTGCAGTTTGGGTGGCAGGAGCACATCTTGAATTTTCTAACTGACTTTGTTTGACAGATCCAAACTGAAATTGTTTTAAACATTTTGTTTGTTTATTTTTTTTTGAGAGAACGGGGAAAGCACAATATTTTTCTGGTTTGAGCCAAGAAAAACTGTTCAGATTGCAGTATTAACCTCTCAGCTAGGAAGTCCCATTCACAGATTTTTATATTTCATTTTTCTGTGGAGAAATTGTCCCTGGCCCTGTGTTATCTGTCCTAAGCCCCCTTGCAGTTTCTTGGAGATAATGGGAGTAGAAACCCATTCCTAAACTCCCAGGCCAGGGTGCCACAGGCATTTTGAGGAAGACTCTGATGTGCCATCATCCCTTGTCATCTCCAAGGAGCTGTCAGCTGAGGAATGTCCTGATGGCTGAAGGTGCCCTGTGCCTGATTTGGACTGGCCCTTCTTCCAGTCCAGCACCAAAACATCACTAAAGGCATCTGGGAGGGATTCAGGGCAGTGTGAGAGGTCAGAGTGGAACATCTTCCAGCTGAGCTGCAGGGTCATGGCCAGGGCCCAGAGCATCTTTAAAGGCTGCATTCCTGTTTTGTTTGGCAGGGGAGTTCTCTTGAGAATGGATTTCCTGTTATTTTCACTTCCTCCCTTATATCCATCAACGCAAATTATCTTTTCTTCCCTCTTTCTTGGCTTTCCTCACCACAGACACTGCTGGTCAGCTTATTCATCTGGAATCTGGCATTTGCTAACTGATCTGATTAGAGCTAATTACTAATTATTTGTATTACTACAACCCTGATGTTATACGCATCATGGGAATATAATTTAATTACAGAATAATATCAATCAGATGCATAAATTAAAATGTTCACATATTAATAAGAACCAATTTTCTACTTTCAGCTGTATGATCTGCCAGTCTTGGAGGAGGAAAAAAAGCTCTTTTTTTCTCCTCTTTCTTGGGGGAGGAAAAAAGCTCTTCTTTAAATGGGGAATTATCCAAAATCAGGGAGAGGGCTCACAGTTGAATGAATGGGATAATTCAATGAATTCTGGTTTGGTGTTCACACAGAAGACATCTCTTTGCAAATTTTTTTTAATTATCAAACTCCAGGTAGGCACTGTTCTTTATAAGCTCTGTATCCTCCCTGGCAATCATTTCTCTTTGAGGTCCCACACCTGAGTTCTCCCAAGGTTCAGGTGTCCTTTCCCATGGTAATCCAGGTGTGTGTGGCCATCACCCACAGGTGGATGGGACAGTTCAGTGCCTCCCTTCTCACCACACTTTTTTTGGACAAAGAAACAGCTAAAACATATTTCCAGCTTCTCCTGGGAGTGGAGGAGCCTTTGCCAAACCCCGGCCCCATCTGCACCCAGAAATGGTGAGCAATGGTGAAACTCACCATCTGCTGAGAAATGGTGAAACTCACCCTTCCCAAAGAACTTCCAGCAAATAATGAGGGACTTATCAACTCTGCACAACCCTATGGATGCCAGTTTACTGTTCTTGTACAATGTCCATTGATGAAAGCAGCTGTGGAACAATACCAGGCAATGAATATATTGGAGGGAGCAGAAGATACATCTTGAATGTCTAACTAGATCATGCTTTGACTCCAGTTTCTCTGCTTAATCGTGGGTGTGCTGTATGCATTCACCACACACAATAGAGCTAAACCCAGGAACTGTTTGCAACACTTGCTACCTCTGGAGAATTCAAAAACTGAGTGAAAGGAAATGTACTTCTGTTTTCTGGAATGTCAGCTGAGCGCTTATGAATTTCAAACGCTCAGCTAGAGGCAGGAACTGAAATACCAGCATCTCCTGCTCCTTTTCTACAATTCTTTCTTCAGAACTCAATTTTTTTTCTTTCTTCCTTTGCTCCTTTGATTTTCTCCACTGTTGCTGATGCAGCTTGCATTAACAAAAAAGCCTTGAATGCCACCAGCATAAGAAAGCTTTTGAATACACCAGCGTGGAGCTTGGAGGGACAAACACTCAAACCACAAAACCAGGATACAAGGACCTGGTGAGGAAAAGTCTGAACCATGATATCTTTTGTATTTGGTGTCACCATGATGTTTTCTGAAAAATCCCTTTGCCAGGATTTTTTCTCCTGAGAAGCTGAGAAGCCTCAAAAAAGAATGAAAACAATAATTATCTGATTGCTTTGGAATATGGGCTGGAGATTGTTTACCAACAGGTGAATGTTTGATTCGTTCCATGTGAATTGTGTTGACTTAATGACCAATCACAGTCCAGCTGTGTTGGACTCTGAGTCAGTCATGAGTTTTTACTATTCATTCTTGTTAAGCCTTCTGTCTGTATCTTTCCCTTTCTTAAGTATAGTTTTAGTATAGCATTCATGATATGATATATTAATATAATATAATATAATATAATATAATATAATATAATATAATATAATATAATATAATATAATATAATATAATATAATATAATATAATATAATATAATATAATATAATATAATATAATATAATATAATATAATATAATATATCAGCCTTCTGAGAACATGGAATCAAATTCTCATCTCTTCCCTCGTCCTGGGGACCCTCACAAACACCACACTTTGGTTTTGCCTTTTTCTTTGTGTTTTGGTTTTGGGTTTTTGTAGGAACCCAGGGCACAGGGAACATTTCTCTGTCTGCTCTGAGTGGTTCTGACCCCCAGAGAAACACTGCCTTTGACCTTTGCCCATGGAAAGGACTTCCAAGACTTTGAGATAGACTGGAGTCTACCAAAATGTGAAACAGATAATAGAGAGTAGTGCAGTATGTCACTTGGGTGAGAAATTTAGGTTTGGGGATTTTTAGTATGGTGTAGATAGGAAGCAAGGTGGAGGAATTTGGGTGTAATTATCATCATCATCATCATCAATCTTCTTCTTGTCTTCTTCTTCTTCTTCTTCTTCTTCTTCTTCTTCTTCTCCTTCTTCCTTCTTCCTCTTCCTTCTTCTTCATCTTCTCCATTTTCAGCAGTGTTGGTGGCACAGGGTGATTGGTCAAGGGAAGAACAGTACAGAGATTACATGGACAGTCAAGGGATGAGTTGGTAGATAAGTAGAAATAATGTACTTGTTAAGAGTTAATTGGATGAGACAACTTTAAAAAACCTTGAAACACTCCATCTCGTGGCGATTTTGTGGTGCTTTTCCAGCACGCGGAGCCTGGTGTGAACAGCGTGCAAAACTTTAGATAATATAACAATAAACAAGAAGCTGAAGACCAAAAAAGTCCCATGTGTCTACTTTTTCCTGACACATTTACAGAACTGCTACAGGAAGGTTTCCCCCACCCAGGGAGCCCCCAGAAGGGCCCAATGTAAAACAAACATCAATAGGTTGGGTTTTTTTAGTAAGATTTTAGTCCTTTTGAAAAAAAAATTGGTCCCTCAGGTTTTAGGTTTTTCCTGCTGTCCTTGGGTGTATGAGCCACTCAGCCACAGCAAAAATGAAAGGGATCCACCACCACTGGCTCCCATTGACCTTTGGGCACAGGACAAGCAGGCTCTGCTGGCTGAGCCTTCCCTCCTGTGGCAAAGACGTGGGGAGAACTGATTTGTGTGAGCAACGCTCACCAATCTGAGAGAAACAAGAAACATCAATTGGTCTGTGGGCTTGGATCTCTTCAGCCATCAGTTCTGTGTGGAAAGCTGCAGGGAGTTGCTGAGCATCCTTTTGCGCTGTGAATTCCGAAATTAAAACGTTTCACACTTGCAGACAACTTTGAAATATTTAATTCCATCCACTTGTGCAAACTGTTCTTACTCTTTAAGACAGTGGCTAGTTATTCCAACATTATTTTCAATAAAATTGAAAATAGTTTCAATAAAATCCATTCACAGGAGTCAATCTTTTTATCTCCTAAGACACATAAGTTGCACTGGAATATAAGGCTACAGAGAAATTAACTTATCATCTTCAAGTAGTCTCACTTGCTATGTATCTGTGTACATATAAATGCATGTATTTTTAGCAAATGAAGCAATAAGTGTAATTTAAAACTTCAGCTAACAGAATTATATGGTTTTATAGAGAATCAGAGTTTTACAGCTCCTGCTAATTAGTACATGATGGAGCAGCTGAAAAGCTAGACCAAAAACTTGCATTTAATTTTCTGACTTAATTTCAAACTACAAATTGGGCTCCCTTGGTTAGTTTTTAATTTTATGTTTAAATGCTAAAGGAATATTAAGGACTCATGATTTCCAAAATTTGTGGCTGCAAAAGTTACCAAGACAAGGAGGTTTGGTTTCATCTTAACTCTGTCATGCTTTGCTTCAAAGGTAAAAAAAAGAAGAAAAGACACAGGGAAATGAAGTTTTTGAGGATAAAGCCTGAAGTGAAGATGAATGGACAGCAGATGCCAAATAAAATAAGCACAGAATGACAAAGGAGTGGTGATGTTACCTTCTACTGACCATTTAAATTTAAAAAAAAAGAGAAGCTGTTTTTCCTTATCTATTTCTTCCCACACCACACACAATTACACCTCTGTCACAATTCCTGTGATGAAGAACAACCAGCTCTGATTGCTGTGGGGATTTACTGCTGCAGCTCCCTTCCCAGCAGGTTTTTTTTAGCAGTGAGTATCATAAGAAGTCCTTCAAGAGCCTGCTTGGATGAGGTGCTTAGTTGGGCTGCAAACCTCCTTGCAGGCACTTCCAGAAGTTTGTAATGACCCCCTCTGACACTTAGACATGCTGAATCCACTCTTTGGTCTGAGAAACCTGGAAAATGCAGACTCCAGAGCCACTCAGGCTGTGCTGTGAAACCTTTCAATGTTTTCCTCCTCTGCTTTACTATGCAACAACTAAGCAAACATGCAGTGAGAATTCCCAGTCAAACACATTCCACTGTAAAAAAAAAAAACACAATAAAATGTATCTAGCAGCAGAGCCTCTCCATCCACCACCTTCCCACCTCTGTAGCTTGGCTGGATCTCAGCACCCAGGTCCAACCCAGCTCACTCCATCAAGCCACACGTGAACTTGAGCAGCAAAAGCCTTTCAGCCCTGTGTGAACAGCAGTCCCAGCCTCCAGCACAGCACTGCTGCAAGGCATTCCCCTTTAATGTCCCTTCTACTCCGAGCCTTTCTCCCTCCCTAGGCTGGGGAAATTCTGGTAGGGAGCTCAGGGCACTGGGAATATTCCTCTGTCTGCTCTGGGGTGTTCTGATCCCCAGAGGAGCACTGACTTGGATCCTCATTCATGGAGAAAGCTTCTAAGACTTTAAGATAGACTGGAATCCACAAAAGTGTGAAATAGATTGTAGAGAGTAGTGTAGGTGTGTCACTTGGGTGAGAAATTTAGGTTTTGGGATTTTTAGTCTGTTGTAGATGAGAACAAAATGGAGGGCACAGGGTGCTGTCTCAAGCTCTTCCTTCATGCTTCTTCTTCTTCTTCATGGGTTTGATTGAAGTTTTGTAATTGGACAGAAAAGTCCGCATTGCTGGCTTCCAGGGATCAGTTATTGGGTTAAAAGGGAAAATAATCTAAGTGTCAGCACTTAATTTGATAGTTTAGTCTTAAAAGACCTTGTAACAAGAGATTTTTACAGTGCTTTTTCAGTACACTGAGCCTGGTGTGGACAGAGTGCAAAACTTTTGATCAAAAATTAATAAACAAGAAACTGAAGACCTATAAAGTCCTGTGTGTCTCCTTTTCCTGACACAGAACCACTCTAAGAGGGTTTCCCCCCAACAGGGCAGCCCCCAGGGAGGGGCCCAGCTTGAGGCCCAGAAATCGAGGAATCGATAACTGGTGCCCTGTGTCAAAAAGAGTGGTTTTAGCTCAAAGAGAAGGGGGAGATCCACCAGCAAAGAGAAAGGGCTATAACACACAAGACCATTCTGTTAATTAAGTTGGATAAAAACTGACTTCTTTTTGGAAAAACTAAAAAGCAAACTGAAGTGACACAGAGTATGAAGTTGTATTTAAAGCCTTGGTTCCCATCAAAGTGAGAACCTTCATCTGGATTTTTCTGGCTTGCCCAGTCCAGGAGACTGAGGACAGCTATAAACTCTTCCTTATTAAGGGATGAAGAGAAAGGGCATTCCTTGGTCTGCTTCCTGATTCCTAGAGTCTTGGTTGGAGGTGTCCTGTGGGTCATCAGCATCAGGATGGCTCATCCTTGCACCTGTGGGATGTTGTCCTTCAATTCCCATCAGCTTTACCTAAGCCACTTTGCCCTTCAAACTGCTTCCCATGGCATTCCCTGCTCTGAGGCACAGCTGGGACTCTGGTTTCCAAGGAATTCCTGCTTCTGTCTTCCCAGAGCTGTAGAACCCAGCCCAGCACAGTATGGCACAGGCCAGCTACAATTTGACAAAACTGTAAAACCACAAGCAGAGTGAACGGGATAAATAACATCAATCCAGGGCAAGGCTGTAGAAATCTCCCTACAGGATCTATTCTCTGAGGAATTAAAGGGAATACAAGGCAAATCAATTGGTTTTCATGGAAAATAGGCCTTGTCAAGCAAACCTGATTTCACTCAGTGATGAGATTACAAATTTTGTTGATAAAGGGAACTGTCCAGATGTAATAGGCTTAGATCGTCAGAGCGCTTTTGACTCAGTATGAAATGATATTTGGCTTTAAAATGTTGTGCTATGTAGCATCAATAAAGCTTGAAATAAACAGGTTAAGAACTGCCTACCTGACAAATATCAAGAGGAAACCAGTCAGGGGAAGCCAGAGCAGCCCTGGTGAGGTGACATGAAGAGCAGGACTGTGCCCAGAACTCTTTGCTGCTTCCAGCCGAGCTCTGGGAGATGATGCAGATAAAACTGGAAAATGAAGCAAAATCCAGCAAGTCTGCAGAGACAGATAAGATGAGGCTGTGATACCAAAATATCTGTGTCACTGAGGGTGGGGGGTCAGAACTGGCTTGAATATACACAGAAACTTCTAGAAGAGGGGCTGCAACCCAAAACAGGAGATGCAGTGGCTGCAGGGCTGAATGTGGCCTCACAGAAAAAGGATTGGCAGAAAGACAAAAAATCTTTGTCTACCAATCAATGGCATGTGGCCGACTTTTCATGCTGTGATGAGGACATCAGTTCTGGGATAAAATGAAATCTCCTGCATGCTGGAGATCAAGAAATCACGGAAATGTCAAAGACAGAGAGGAAAAACACTACATAAACTATCCAGACCAGACCCAGCCTGTCACACACAGCTCCTTGCTGCAGGTAGGGGAGATTGGAAAGGATAATCAAGCCTTAGCAGTGCACTCTGACACACAAATAGGCATGGGAATAATGGGCTGTGCTACTTCTAATTTACAGCTTCCTAGCCACTGTAATTTGCAATTTTCCCAAATGAGACATTTGAATGTTAATTGTCAGCTTCCAATTGCGAGATGGGCAGTACATGTCCTGAAAAATAGCACCAGCCACTTTTGGGAACATTAAAAAACAGCATTGCAATCTCACCTGGGCATTTTAGGGGCTTAACCAACCAAAAACTGCGGTTCTTCTTTTTTTCATTTATTTTTTTTTTAAGAACAGCAGCAAGAAGCTGCCAAAAGTGTCTTAACCATGTGGAGCTTGCCAAGGTGAGTTCAGCAGTGCTATCTTGAGACAGCTAGACAGCATTGTTTTGAAGATTTTGTTGTTTCTTTGCTTTTGGTTTCGTTTTGTTTTGGTTTGGTTTTAAGGAAAAGGGAAAAAAAAAAGGAAAAAAGAGGAAATGCAATAAAAAAAGAGAAGGATAATGGCAACCTGTAGCCTTTCACTAGGAGAGCTGGATCTCCATGCTAAAAAATGCAGGCAGGAGCTTTCTGGAGGGTACAAGGCAGCTCATTGCAGACAAATCCTAGAATCCATGTCATTCCTCCAGGCCAGCTGGTTCCCCAAGGACTTGCAGGCCACCATGGCAATAACACTGCAGTTCTTCTTTCAGCAACAAATGCACCACAGGTGCAGCAGACAGAGCTGAGTGAGCTCTCCAGCAGCACCAGCAACTTCTGCTGCCAACTGCCCCCAGCTCCCAAATGACTTGGAGCAGCCCAGAGGGGGAATAAAACCAGTGCAGATGGAAGGGAAAATAGGCACCGTGTAGACAAGCAGCTTCTTCTTCAAGAATATGAGAATTAACCTTCTTGGCATGGAGCTGGACAAGAGAAGTGGTGAAAGTGCAGAAGGAATTTAGTACTGAAGGGACCATGCCTGGTTTGTGTCAGCTCATTTGGCATTCACAACCAGGGCCAAGGGAGATTTCTGTTTGGTTTTTTCTCATGGGCTGCCTGTTTCAAGCATCAAGCTGTCTCCTGACAAGCTTTGTCTCATTTCCCTCTCCAGCATTACTTTATGCAGGCCATGTTTTCCAGCAGACACCAACAAGAATTTCTGCCTCAGGGAAGTCTAAATTGCAGTGGGATGTGCAGAAACAAACAGGTTTCCTGCCCCACAGTCAGTATCAGGCATCACCTCTTCATTACAATCCTTTCTGGTGAGCAACAACCCCTCACCGCCACTGAGGGCACATGTGGGAAGCTCTGTTATGTGGGAGATGAAGAGGTTTTATTAAAAAATGTTGAAAGGGCCCTAAAGGTCTTATACCAGTAATATGTCTCACAGACTGGCATGCAACTCTTTTGTCTTCCCAAAGACAGAAAAACCTGTCCCTCAGCCTAAGGGCTGGAAGATTCAGGAGAGAATTTCATCAGGACTGGGAAGGTAACAGGGCTGTGCATCAGGTGGGTGGGATATACCAGGAAATGAATCCTAAATCACATGGTGGGGAAAAGCTGTCCAGGATGTTTCTCCTGTGTATGGGCTAGCAGGGTTGAAATGGCAGCTGAATAGAGGGATTTCACAAGCTAGACCTGCATGCTTTTAACCTGAAGCATCCCTGGGCTGAAAGCTTATTTTTCTGTCCACACACTTGCCATGAGAACAAAGAGCTGCCCTAGAGCCACCTCCTTGCAGCTCTAAAACACATGGCACACATCTTCCCTCTGAAAACCAAAATGTACTGCTCACAACACTAAAGCTGGATGTTGTCCCCTGCTCTCAAAATGCTGATTAAAAATTCACCACAATGTTTACAGTAGAAATTTTGAGCATAATTATCACTGTAACCCAGGTCTCTTCTTATTTTAATCATTTCTTGCTCAGTTTAAATACCTAAAATGTTCGCTATACTTGAAAGGTAGCAACAGTAGACTCTCATGCAGGCTGGGATCATTTTTCAGCTTTCAAAGAAGAAAAAACAAGCCTGAAAGCGTGATAAATACCTCTGAATTCCAACAACTTTTAAATGTAAACTTCTCTTGCAAGCAGATTGCATTTATGAAACATGAAAAAAATGCACACATAAAAAAAAAAAAATGCGCCCTTCAGTTACGGAGATTGAGCTTGATGACTTGTGAAAAGACCCCTCAAATCTTCCCTGGGTGTTTGCCACTCTGCTGGCCTGTGAGACAGCCCAAATCTCAGTTTGAAATTGGTTTATAGGATTCTCACAGAAACTCAAAGAAAGTAGAGTGCTAATTAAGTGTTTTTATCCCTCTGAGCATCAGGTAGGACTGAAAGCAGCTGCACTGCAGCCTTTTCCCTGCAATGGCCCACTTACACCTCCTGAAGGCTCCAGACTGAGCCAGGATGGAAAATATATTTCTGCTTTTGTGTTCTGAGGGGGCAGGGGCTGTGCAGGGCTGTGGAGTGCATAAAGCTGAGTGATGCTCAAACCTGCAGGCACAAAGAGCCGCAATCGCTGCTGGGCCGTCGCAGACAGATTTCCCCTGCCAGGAAAAAGCAGGATCCCCATAGGCCAGAGCTGTTATTAATGATGTGGGGAAGTCTCATTGCACACCATAAGTGCTCATTTGACCATGATAAAGACAGTGATGAGAGGAAGCACAGAGGCTTCTCAGCTCAGTGTGAATGCTGCACCTTAAATCACAGAACAAATTAAATTCTAAGAGAAAAATGCCATAAGGCACTTGGCCAGGGTGCCCGAGCTGGAGAGTTATTTGCAGTTTCTTTCTTTCAACAGCAAGTTTTCTGAGTGAAGCTAAAGCAAATATTCACTGGGGAATCTAATTTGTAATAGACATTGAATGCTAAAAAGATTTGAAGGCAGAGGAGAGGAGATCAGACATGGTAGAAAGAGATCGCTTCACTCATATTTAAATTATTGACCCACAGACTTCTAAATAAACTCTCAAGAAAAATGTATAACAGTTCAAAGTAAGAAATTTGGACATGCAGGATGCATTCTCCCTAGTAATATTCTATCCCCAGCCAACACACTGCATTAATGCACAAGAACTGAAGATTAAATCCTTCAAAACTGTTATCTCCCTGTTAAAACTTAGGATAAACCCAGAAGAATTTGAATTTTGCCATCAAAGCAAAATTGAGTCAAAATGCCATTTAAAAATGGCATAAATTACTCTCCACAAACACGACTGCAATCTCATGACCAAATCTGTACTTACCAGGCTTTTCTTTTTTTAAGTCCATTGTTTTGAAGTGCACTAACTCCAAGACAACAATTTTCTGAACTTCTAGGTAAGCACCTCACTTCCATTGTGAACATGAAATATGAATAGTTTGACCTGGAGGATTAAAAAAAAAATAAAATTAGAAATGCAAACTTTTATGTATGGAAACTGTTTAAGCTGAGGGGAAATGTGGGCCTGCTGCTGAATGGGGTGGGGGTCCTGGTGACACAGGGCACAGGAAAAAGTGAGGTGTTGAATGAATGCCTTCTTAACTTCAGCTTTTATTAGGAAAATCAATTTCAAATTTTTGATATTTTTTTATTTTTTGAAAATTCAATTTGGAAACTTTTGAATATTTCAAGTTTTGAATTTTTATTTTTTTTTCTCCAGACCCTGGAGACCAACAGGAAAGTCTGGAGCAAGACGGAAGAGAATCAGGTCAGAAAATGCCAAAACAAACTGGACACACATAAGACCATGGTGGGATGCACTGGACAATGCAAAGAGAGGTGGATGATACATCCCAGCCTGCATCCCAAAGGTTCCCTCTGTTCCAGTGTTGGAGACAGCTTTGCCTCAGGGCACACTGAGCACCTTGGCAGTTTTATCAGCAAGACTCTGCTATGTGTTTCACCTGTTCGTTTGTTCAATTGATCCTTATTGGTTTGCTTTGGCACTCAGACAAAAAGAAATTAAAATTCTTAAAAATGTCGATGCGGTTGCTTAAGTGAATCCAGCAAACACAAGTGCCAGTCTCAGAAGGAAAACATACAAGCATGTTAAAATAGCAACACAGCACAGATGAGTCATATTCATTGAATTTTAGAACAATTTTTATTGGAGTGGACCTCCAGAGGTCAGTTTGCCCATCCATCTGCTCAAAACATGTCTAATCAGATCAAGGGATGCTTGTCAGCTCCTCATGCATTACAGCCTTTGTTTTCCAAACCCTTTTCCACCCCTCTCAGTGCTTTACCAAGGAGAAGACAGCTACCACTCCTATTATTTACAGGAAGGAGCTGGAAGAAACAGTTTGTCTGATCAGAGCTGTAAATGAAGCACGAACTCTCCCCGTGGGTTTTTGAATCATTTCAATGTCAGGCTGTTCTGGATCAGCCTTCCAGAGGGAGCACAGGATGGAGCTCAGCATGGAGCAGGTACAGTGGCACTGGAGATGCTCTCCAGCCCTGCATCCCCTTGCTCACCATCAGGGCACAGCACAGCCCCCAGCACAAGGCAGAGGCTCCTGGTGGCCAGAAAAGACAATATCTGAAAGGAAATCCAGACCTTTATCTGATCCGAGCATCTCTCTTAGGTGCTGTTCTCCACTAAGTGGGATCCCAGGGCATAGAGGAATGAAGAACAAACACTGGGATCACACACAGCCATTCAATCTCCATCTGCTCCAGAGGAACCCAGGGCCATTATCCTGTGCTGTCAAAGCTGTTAATGAGATATTTGGCTTCGCTGGTAACGTGCCAGCCTGCCTCAAAGACAGATAGCGAAACAAATGGATCAGGACAGGGGAAACAATGACCCAGATGTCTAACAGTGTCTTGCAAACCATGACAAAAAAAGATAGAGAAGCGCAAAGAGCTCATAAAGAATATTTCTGATTCACAGACCTCAGCAAAAAATTTGGCCCCCCTCATTTGAATTTTTGACTGCAGAAGAGAGGAAATGTGGCATTCACATTCTCCGAAAAATCCCTTAGCCCAGGATTTTTCTCCTGGGAAGCTGAGAAACCTCAGAGAAAAAGGAAAACAAATCTCATTTGCTTCTCCTGTGTTTTGCTGCTTTGGGATGTGTTTGGAGATTGTTTACCCACAGGTGATTGCTCCATTGGATTCTGGTGTGAGTTGTTTTGCCTCTTTGGCCAATTGGGGCCAAGCTGTGTTAAGACTCTGGAGAGAGTCATGAGTCTTCATTATTATCTTTTTAGCATTCAGTAAGTATCTTTTCTGTATTCTTTAGTATAGTATAGTATAGTATAGTATAGTATAGTATAGTATAGTACAGTACAGTATAGTATTCTTTAATATAATATAGTATAAAGTAATAAATGGGCCTTCTGAGAACATGGAGTCAGATTCATCATTCCTCCCTGCCACAAGGGTCCCTGCAAATACAATAAAGAAATAAATTCAAATTTAAAAAGTAAATTTTAAAAAATCCTGTTCTTGACCATGACATAGGGACTACCAGATAGGAACAAAGCAGTGCTTTTAGACCTCTATGTTTCAAGACAGAGAAGCAAGAGGGGTTTTGAAAAGAGATAAAAATCCTTCAGAGTTCTGGAACAGATGTCTTATCAAGTAAAATCTATTCTAGAGCTTTTTCCTTATTTAATCCTATCAATGTAGGTTATCAATGTTACTGAGAAGTGTGAATTCTTCCACCTCAAAAAAAAAAAAGAAAAAAAAAGAAAAAAAAGCAAACGCAAAATACAGTTCAGCACTGAAATCTGAACATTTCTAAAAGGAATACAAATATACAATATACAAATCAATCACTCAGCAGAATCACTGTCACTGTAAATCTGCAACCAGTTGGGTAAAGGATCCATCCTAACTATATCAGGAGCTGAGGGCCAGATAGAGAAACCACTGGGTAAAGTTTCAAGGCTTGAATTTATCCTAGGAGGGGATGATACAGAGCCATAAGGAGCTGATCCAGCTTTAAGATCTATGAAGGATAGAGCCCTACTCTTGTTTTGGCAGCAGACAATGTCTTGGATGCAAGTCCCCAGAACTCCACTGCATACTCTATATCTGAGCTGAGTAAGTGGGAACACCAGCTGAGGATGCAGCTTATGGGATGGAAATTTACAGAAATGAAACTAATTAGCAGCTTCCCAAGCTCAGCAGTATTCATCTGACTCTGCTGCACTGAGTGTGCTGAGAAGGCTTTGGCTATAATTACACTGCCCTGCTCATTGCTCCACTGCCCAGACCAAGGTTTATAGAGTCACAGGAAATCTTTGGTTGTTAACCCTGGCTCTTAGTTACTGCTTTCACTTCATCTTTTCCCAGTCACAAGCGATGTTTATGTTTCCTACATGCTTTATGGGGGTTTCACAGTAGCTTTTTAGGCTCGGTTTCCATCTGGCAGCATTGCAAGAGAGCCATTGCCCTTCTTGCTTGGTAGGATTCTTCATCTCAAAGGCAGATGCAGAACTGCAAGCTGGGGAGATCAGCTCAGATTTCCCCTTCAGTTCAGTTTCTTCCACATATTCCAGTGTGACTGACATTTGTCTTGGATCCAGGCACCTTTTTCCTTTCACCCAGCAGCTTTACAAGGTGATCTTCAAGGCATCCAGAACTGCTTCATCACTGCTTTGTAAAAGGACACTTATCTTTTATTATCATGTGCTGATTGTATTGCAAACAGGCATTACCCTCACATTATCAGCTGCCTCTGATTTATCACCAGATTTATTATAGTTCCATAATGGGGTCAGATTTATGCTTTCATTTACTTTTATGTCTTAAAGAGACCAGCACATGTTACATTTATCTCATTTTCCTGATATTTTACTAAAAGCCACTTCTTTGCTGCTTTCTAACCAGAGTTCTTTCAAACAATCAAAATATTCTTGCCACACTGAGAGAAACATGGCAACTGACACTTTCAAACAGAATTTTGACTTTACTCACTACAGTATATGCCACAGAAATGGTGTTTTCTACACTAAGTACATTTGCCAAGAGACAAAAAGAGAAAAAAGAGTGAAATAAGGAAATCTTCCAGTCACTACCACCCTACAGCCTCCTTAATTAACCAAACTCTTAATAACATGAATACCTCTAAATCAGCAGCTATTTTTGTCACACAGAAATCCTTACACCTCTAAATGTGACAAGTGAAACCTGGCGTTGATCCAGGTGGGGTTTTCACAGCACATCTTAATTTATCATCTCTTGTAACTCCTGGGCATGAAGTGCACCAGGAACCTCTGCCTGCTCTGCTATCCACAGAGTGTCAGCTGGAGCCTGTTACAAGCTGGGAATGGGAATGGAAGCACAAAGCAGCAGACACACAAGCCCCTTCCTGCATGAAGCAGAGCTCTGCCAAAAAAGAATATCTGAGTGCTCTATCTAAGAATTCTGTGCAATATCAGGTCACGTATAGGCAGCAAAGTTATCCATCTCTCACTAAGTTATCCATCTCACTGCCCTTGGTAACATAGGCTACTGCAAATAGATTCATTTTCATTAAAATGTTGGAAATTTGTTCACATCGCACTTCCAAAATGGAGAATGCCTTGATTTAAGCTTTTCTCTGGCTACAAACATTTCAGCATATATTTTCAAGCAGTTTTCTCCCCATTTCCCTAGAGACTTCTCACTTGAGAAACATTAAATGCCTCCTCATTCTGCTTCCCATATCATCCAAATCTTTTTCATATTACCATGGTTTCAAACTGAGAGGACAGAATTAGAGTAGGTATGAGAAAGTTTTATACAACGATGGTGGTGAAGTTCTGGAACACCAGTGAAGTGAACATCATTCTTTTGCAGTGAAGTGTAAATGCCCAGAGACCACTGGAAATATTCATGGTCATGTTGGACAGGGCTCTGAGTGACCTGGCCTACCTGGAGACATCCTTGCTCACTGCCAAGCAGTTGCATTGATGACATTTAAAAGGTTCAGTCTACCTCAAACTGCTTTACAATTCTGTGATCCAACATTTCTCCTATTTGCTAGATTGGTTCGGAGCCAAAAGCCACACAGCCTGCTAGAGAATGGAGCACATTTGAGTTTTTTGAGAAGCACCAGGGTAGCAACACTGGGGTCCTAATTTATCCCAGGATCCTGCTTGTCCTGGCTGCTCTACACACTGCCCACCTCCGTGTTACGGATAAAAGATGCCTCTCGTTGTATTTGTGGAGGAAGGAAGGAAGGAAGGAAGGAAGGAAGGAAGGAAGGAAGGAAGGAAGGAAGGAAGGAAGGAAGGAAGGATCTGACTCCATGTTCTCAGAAGGCTAATTTACTATTTTATGATACTACAGTATATTGAAGAATGCTATACTGAACTATACTAAAGAATATAGAAAGGATACTTTAGAGAAAATTAAAAAGATGATAATGAAAACTCACAACTCTTTCCAGAGTCCTGACAGCTTGGCCCCAATTGGCCAAAGTGGCAAAACAACTCACACCAGAATCCAGTGAAACAATCACCTGTGGGTAAACAATCTCCAAACTCATTCCACATGAGCACAACACAGGAGAAGCAAATCAGATGATTATTGTTTTCCTTTTTCTCCTCAGCTTCCCAGGAGAAAAATCCTGGGCAAAGGGATTTTTTCAGAGAATGTGAATGCCACACCTCTGCCCAAATTAAGGTGCAAAAGAGACCACAAGCCAAAGTCAATACTATGGATTTAATTTAACAGTAAATGTGAGGTGAAGAGATAGAAAGATAAAGGGGGGGGGGAGGGAAGAGAAAGAGAGAGACAGAGAAAGATTAAGTAGAAAGATATCACCATCACGTGGATGCCTGCAGAGTCCTGCTGGTCCTTCTTCACCCTGGTCTTTGGCTGTGGGGTCTTTTGGGTCATTCCTTTGGGGGTGACCCTTTTATCCAGTCCAAGTCCTGGCTTTCCACAGAGCATAGATGCCATTCCCACAACCTGGGCTGGCATTTGTGTCACTTCCCAGATCTTGCCACCGTGTGAATGTTAGACTTGGAATTAACACCTTCCTGTTTTGCCATTTGTGCTTACCTCAAGTTCCTGTGGTGGTGGCTTATCTTATGGGAACTTCCTTCTTCAGCAGTGCTCTGAGATGTGCAACTGCATCCTTCAAATCCTCACACTGCACTCACAGGTGGGGACACTGGACAGCTCCACTGAGCTCCCCAGCCCGTGCAGATTTGTGTGCACCCACACAAAAGAGAGAAGGCAGCAACGTTTGCCTCAGCCCTGGGCACCAGAAGAATGCAGCAACAAGAGGTGCCTTGATTCCTGCCAGGCAATGCCTGACCACAAAAATTGCTTTTAGCACAGAAAGCACCTTAGATTTCAATGCTGTTTTTCCTTGGCAGTGCTCCAGGCCCCAGGATGACTGTGATGAAATCCAGCATCATCTGGCACCACAAGGCTCACATCTGCTGCAGGCTCACTGCTGACACCCACCCTGAAAGGGAGTCTGGAAAACCCATTTTCACAGGCTCCACACTGACCACGAGCTTCACCTCTGTGGCGGGCAGGATTTTAGCAGAACAGACACGTTCTGAACTCACAAAAGGGGCTGCTAGAGCACTGTCACAGTGTGGTTCATGCCACCTACCACCCCACACCTGGGACAATCCATCCCAGGTGGACTCTCCAGCCAGAGCAATCAGGACAACCTTTCTGGAGCAGCTGGCAATGGCCCAGGCCATTTGCAACACCATGGCTAAACTCCTCCACATTTCACATTTCAGTCAGTATAGAGACACTTCAGATGTTTTTGCAAAATCTTTTCTCACTTTGTTTTATTTCCTCCTGCTAAACAGGGCTTGGATTACTTAAAATCAATATCACCAAGAAAATAAATATTACACCTTACACCAGCTGGACTGAGCAATGTTTTGCCTTATTTCAAGGTCAGAGGGAATCCCAAATTTGCTTCTCTCAAGTGCTCACGCAGGTACCCAACAGTGTTTACCTAACTTGGTTTTTCATAAATTTTGCATGGAGTACTGCAACAGACATGGAGAAGCTGTGCTTTATCAGGAAAGGGTGAAGCAAGCAGTGTTCTTTCAGCTCTCTTTTTAAGCTCTCTGCTGCACAAAGCACAGTGTGGAGGCATAGCACCCATGCAGGGCTCACTGTCTTCACTCAGAGCAGCTCTGGATTTGGTCCACTGATCTCTTCTAGTGTCAATTTATGGTCTAATGTCAATCTCTGTGCAATATCCTGCTCTACAGCCTAGGAAATTCAATCTGTCTCTCAACACTCCTGTATTTTCAATCTTGTCTGTCCCACAGAGATGTGCACTTCCACATCTGAGTGTACAAGCTGTCGCCTCTCACTTGCCTTTCTTCTTGCAAAAACAGCAGCTCAGTTCTTCCTCATTTCTGTTTTGGGCTGGCTGGCAGGGGATTTTTGCTCTATTTTTTTCCCTTCTTTTCTGTGTTTCATTTGTTTGTTTGTTGCAATGTGTTTTGTCTCTAAATGCCTTAGAAACTCCAGGAACTACCAACAGGAAGGAGAATGGTACAAAATCCAAGCAAAATGAGCAAGCCCAGGTTAAACATTGTGAGGAGTCATGGCACAGCTGGAAAAGAACTGCCCATGGGAGAGGAACACTCTCAGAAGTATGGATATTACAGTGACTGCTGGTGTGGGTGAGCACAGTTTGGGAAAGCAGAATGATTCCCTGGCTTCTTCAGAAAAAATTTGGAGGTGCTGAGTTGGCTAACACAGGTTAGCAGCAAAATGGGTTTTGGTGAGACAACATTTTTCCATGAAATGAAAAAGGGGATGATACAATACAACCCTTTATTAGTTTATATAAATAAATTAATAAATAGTTTATTTATTGGTTTAATTAAATTAAAAATATTTTAGAAATATAAAATAATATAATATTTTATATTGTTTTATAATGTGAAATAAATATTTTACAATATTATTATTTTATTATTTGTGAATAATAGTCACAGTACATAGAAACTATTTGTATTAGTTTATATAAATAAACTTATATATAGTTTATTTATTCGTTTAAATAAATAAATAATATTTTATTATTTTAGAAATATAAAATAATATATTTTGTTATATTTTTACAATATAAAATAAATTATTATTTTTTTTATTTCTAAATAATAGTCACAGTAATATAAACTATTTATATTCGTTTGTATAAATAAACTAATAGTTTATTTATTAGTTTAAATAAATAAATAAAATTTTCTTATTTTAGAAATATAAAGCGATATATTTTGTTATATTGTTTCATAATTTAATAGAAACAACAACACCACCAATAATAATAATGATAACAACAACAACAACAATAATAATAATAATAATAATAATAATAATAATAATAATAATAATAATAATAATAATAATAGTGCTGTCAGCATTTCCTGCAGGGTCAGCCATGCCCACCCCACTCTCCTGCTGCACACACTACAGCCAACAGAGTAAGCACCCCAAGGCAGAGGAAGGACACCAAGACAGCTTTCATCCCAGGGCTGGGGGAAAGAGATGGATCACAATCAGATTTGGGAGACTGGGGTGCTTGGCTGGGCGGTTTTTGCTAAAACACTCAGTCAAGCACTTGGGCAGCAGGAAAATGTCAATGCCAGAGACTTTCACTGGCTAATTCCCTGCCACCAGCCAACAGGAGGATTAAAATTCAAGAGCAGATCTCAGCTGTGCCTTTCTTTGTTGTCTGTATGAACAGACAGTGGCAGAGGCTGAAAAATCCTCACTGTTGTCTATGGAGGCAACAGGAGGAAATCAGAGGAAGAAAACAACAAAAAAAGGGCAAATAATGATCAAGGAGAGCAGGAGCTGAAGAACTGTTTGTGCTCCTGAGCTTCATCTTGTTTGACATCCAGAGTGTGCTGTGTCAAACACAGAGGGGTGAGACTCAATGGGAAAAGGGAATCTGAAGCCCAGGCCTGACAGAGCATCCTGCTTTCCTGAAACCATTCCTATGAGGAGCCCTCATCTCTGAATGCCTCAGAAACTCCAGGAGCTACAATAGGGAGGAGAATGGTACAAAATCCAAGGCACTGCAGGACTATCAATGAAGCACAGCTGATGGGAAAGAGCAGGAGAGCCCAGCAGACCAAAGGGAAACGCTGCTGGCCTTTGGAGATGGCTGGAAATGTATCTGCCCCCACCTGGAAGAGTGTGAAGGACTTCCATCTTCCCTTTCCTACCTGCAAAATCTTGCCCTGGGAAATGGCTGATTAAACACTGCAAACTGCATTATTTAAGACACTGTTGCTGTGATACAAAGAGAACTTCATTCAGAGCCAATACCTGACAAAAACAAGCACCCAGAGATACTTAGAGCTCCTGGAGAAGGAATTTAAATTGGTCAGGAAGAGCCTCTGGAAACCAAAAAATCAATGACAATGTCCATTTCAAGAAGAAACTCCATGGAGAACAATGTTTTTCCTCACATGACCAGCTCTATTGACCTAAACCACATTGAATTATGTTTTGTTTTTAGTAAGGGAAGCTAAGTCAGCAAGGCCCTTTGCTCATTATTTGTGTTTTCTAGAACTATCTTAAAATATTGGAGGATACCCAAAAGGGAGAGATACATACATACATATATACATACATACATATATCTAAAATAAATATGTATAAATATATATTTATGTATATATTTATATCAAAATAAATATATATAATTTGTTGTTTATGATGTCTGCTTCAGACAGCACTGTGCCAGTAGTTTGTGAAAAAATGACATAATAATCTTTTATGTACCAGATGCTTCAAGGTGAACCAACTAAAGAAGCTGCAAACATTGCTGAAGTATTTATGATCCAAAATCCTTGCCAGGTCTGAGGAACAAATTCTTCCTCGATGTTAGGACAGGTTTATTTAGTTCTGTGTGACCAGCTCTCCTTTCCTTCACCACAAGTTAAGAAAACACACAAGACTGTTTAAACCTCAAGTTTTCTTTGGGTAGTGACTGTGCCATCCTGAGTGTGCACAACACTTCTGACCCAGCTGCTAAATGCTAGCTTTGATTTGGGTCCAATAGAGAGGGTTTTGGGAAAAAATGAATATTAAGAACACAGTCACAATAAATTAGCTAGGCCAGACTCTGAGAAGGGCTTGTAGCTCTCTCTCCATGGATTAGATTTCTAACCAGAGCTCTCTCCCCTGTCTCGTCTCTCTTTAACAGTTTTAATTTTTGGAGCTACAAGGTATTTTTTTTTTCCTGCTGAGTGCTGGGTTAACAAATGCAGGAAGCATATATTAGCAGAATTCTTTGGAGACCACCTACAGCAGCGAGATGAACAATGGGCCCTCAGCCATGACTAATTTGTAGCCCAGAAACACGTTGTATTTTTTTTTAATGTGAAACTGTTACTCACACTTAATAGTTTATTTGAACGAAAACCATATTATTATCCCCTCATTATTTTACCTGGTATATTTTAGACAACTTATCTCAGGGTTGCCATAGCTACCTGCTGAGTGCCTTTGACTGGAGTGTTTGCAGTAATCAAAATTAAAGGCTTCTTACCAAAAGAAGTGTGCTCTGACTAAAGAGGAACCTGGGCAAAATTGCCCATAATTGTATTCTTTTGCTCAGTGCTGCTGCTGTTGGGTGAGCTTGTGTGGTTGTTTGAAGCACAGCTAGAAAATTAATCCCACTCAAGCTGCTCCCTTTCCCCTGCCTCTTCCAATAATGGGGGAACACTAGAAGATTGAGAGTTGGAATAACAATTTACTGAAAATGGCAATAGCCACAATAATATTAATAACAAAGGGTGTACAAAAGAGAGAAAGGGTTTTACCTACAGAAGGGTGCTCACCGCTGAACAAACAAAACCAAACACACTTCAGTGGTAACTACAATCCTTAGTCACAGAAATCACATGGAAATAAAAGTTTGGAAAGGACTCTGGAAGTTTGCAGTCCAACCTGCAGCTCAGAGTGGGTCCAGCCAGGATTAGGACATTGTGCAGACTGATGTCAGAGATGTCCAAGGACAGAGGAGGTGTAAAGAAACCAGAGCCTGGAACCTCTCAGTGGCATCCAGTGTAGGGACAAGAGGCAGTGGTGACAAACTGAAACACAGGAAATTGTGTTTGAGCACAGCAAGCACTTACAACAAGCACAATTGTGTTTGACCAAGCCCTGGCAGAGGCTGTGGAGTCTCCAGCCCTGGCAGCTGTGCAACCAAGGACTTCTCCACTCATCCCCTCCTAAGGATGAGAAGAAGGTGGCCCTACCTGAGCATGGCTCCAGAGGTCCCATCTAACCCCAACCACTGTGAAATTCACCATGAGGGATGCAATCCCACAAACTCTTGAAGGGCAGGCAGGACAGAGACCTTCAGCTTAAAGGACAAATGCCATCAAACGCAGAGGGAGTCCCCACTGACCTTCTTATGAGCACCTCCTCCAACAGCTCTCTCCAAAACTGAATGCCTCCAACACACCTAAACTGGCCTGAGCCATGATGCCAAACCCTCAGGAAGTGCAGGATGCATCCAGGCTCTGCCACTACACCTCTGGGTGACACATTCAGCTCCTGGCCATTCCCTGCTCCTCTATTCCTCCTTTAGGTAGCAGACTGGACACGTCCCTGAGCTCTGATCAGGTGGCAAGGACTTGTGGGGACAGGGAGAACTGCCCCAGGGACTTGTGGGCACAGGGAGAACTGCCCCAAGCACTTGTGGGGACAGGGAGAACTGCCCTAGGGACTTGTGGGGACAGGGAGAACTGCCCCAGGGACTTGTGGGCACAGGGAGAACTGCCCCAAGCACTTGGGGGGCACAGGGAGAACTGCCCCAGGGACCTGTGGGGACAGGGAGAACTGCCCCAAGGACTTGTGGGGACAGGGAGAACTGCCCCATGTCCCCCAAAGCAGGGACACCTGAAGTAGCTCAGCTCTCCATCTGTGGATTTACTCAAAACCTTGTCTTGACATGGTCCTGGACAACAGGTTTTGTAGGGGGTTGGACCACAGGTTCCTGCCAACCTCAACCATTCAATGTTTTTCTATGATGTAGGAGTGAAAAAATCCACCAGAACCTGAGTACAGTCACATACAGAAGTGTTTTCCATTTTACAGAACAGGAAAATAATAGAATGAACACTCCTTAGAAGTTGTTTGTGTTTCAAATAATTCAAAAGTAGAAATGGTTGGTTTTGCTTTGTTTTTTTTTTTTGTTTTTTTTTTTTTTTAATACAGAACCATGGAGCTACAGTGCATATTAAGGCTAAGATACATGGCACATGTGAACTGATAAACACAGCAGAGGAGGGATGGGGCCTTTGTGTGCTCTAGACTTCCCCAAAATGAGGAGTTGTTTATTCTACCTTTAAAATCATCCATAAAATATTTTCTTTGGATAGATATCATAAAAGGTTTTGCTCACTCTTTGGGGAAGACTGCAATGTTTCAGGATACCTCAATATGCCTCTGAATACTTTACTTTTGCAAAGAAGTGGGAGCAAGTAACTTAATACTTTTGTAAAGAAACCATTTTCAATTAAATGATTTTAATTCAGGGCATTTCATGCCCTGCTGAAACCATCCAAATGAGCTGCAAGCAGTTAGACAATTAAAATGGAGGTCACTACAAGTCCATACTAAGCAGCCATCCTGACAAAGTATTTAAGTACAGAAGAGCTGAACAGCGGAATTAAAACAGTTTGCAGAAACAGAGCTCTGCTGGGTTGGAGACAGACTTTTGGAAACAAATCAACAAGGCAACAGGTTGCATTTAGGGGACATTCTGATTTTCCACTGTGGCTAAAAGCAGCTCTAGGATTGGGTGGATCTGAATGTTATCAGCTTGTCCCCCCCTCTGCATCACCTGTTGGCAAGCATCCCTGGCTAGGGCTCGCCTTAGAGCGTGGTGGCCCCTACAGAGGAGGAAGCAGGCTCCAGAAACCTGCTGTAATCCAGAGCAGGAGATGTGAAAACTTTCCTTTATTTTTCCAGATAAAGCATCCCTGCAAACAGCAACAGCAGCCAGCTGGCAATGCAGGCACGCAGGGAAAAGCTTGAAATACTCAACAGGTCCCTGGGCAGAGAACTGGACCCAGGAGCACACAGCCTCCCCTGCCTCTTGCTGGAAGGTGTGTAGAAATGAGCCATTTGTCCTTTCCCTCCATTCATTCAGGTTTCTGGAAATGAGAAACAAGAAAACAATGAAAAAAACCTCACAAACCCAAACCTCTGCAGATTGTGCTGTTATGGGGCCTGACACATTAATAAGGCAGGAAAACAATTTCTGCTCTAAAAATATGGAGTTGATTTGCCTCACACCCACATAACAACCTATGTGCCTGAAGCAAACCAGCTTCAAAAAGTCATTCCCCCTGTGCAGTGTTTAGCACCCTGAGTCACCTCTCCAGAACTGCAATCCCCTGATGTCCTGCTCTCCAGACTGCCTGAATTTCCACTCTCCTCAGGCTTCTTTGATTACTTGCTCTGAAATTAATCTGAAGTAAATTACTCCTTGAAATGAACTTTTTTTGGGGAAAGTTAAATGTCAGCCTTTCTTAGTGCCCACTTCAGCACAGATTTCAGGAGGAATTATTGGCTCCCAGTGCTGGTGTAAAAAGCCAATAATGCTCATTAGGTTATCCACTGCCAGAGCTGAGGGATTGTCCCAGTGAGGAAACCCTGGCATGATGCCCAGGTGTTGTAGAGGTCTGTGTCCAAGGTACATTTTGATCCTAATGGCTGTTCAGAAGCCACCCACCCCCCTGGCTCCCATACGAGCACAAACCAAGTGTGAAACCCAAGGCAGCGCCCTCACACTCTCCTTGGGCTGGGTGAACAATGTACAAGGCTTAACTCTCCACACTCACAGCTTTCATGAGGGGACCCACAAACCTGTTTCATTAATTTGCAGGTCTTTTTGCAAAAAGATGGTTTACTGCTTGCACAGAGAATAAGAGGAATCATTGGTGGCTCTTTTTGCTCCCTATTTCCTCAAAAAGCCCATTCATACATGAATTTGTGCTCTGCAGAGGCATGTCTAGATTTACAAACCAGCTCTATCTGTGACACACCAAGTTCAGCGGCACCCAGCTCTCCAGAAAGCTCATCTTATGCCCTTTAAGACACAGGAATTTGCACTTTTACCCTCTGCCCAAGCCCTACCCTCTCCCTGACCCCACTGAATGGGGGACTGTCACAGACATCTTTTATGGAAAAACCTTTCCTTAGGATTTTTCCTCTGAGAAGTTGTGAGGCCTCAGGAACAAAATGTAAACAATGGTTATCTGCTGCTGTGGAATGCAACAGGTGCATCTGTGATTGGCTCATGTTGGATGTTTGTAATTAATGGCCAATCACAGCCCAGCTGGCTCGGACACAGAGTCCAAGTCACAAACTTTTCTTATAATTTTTTCTTACTCTATTCTTAGCTGACCTTCTGATGAGACCTGTTCTCCTACTCTTTTAGTATAGTTTTAATGTAATATATATCATAAAATAATAAACCAAGCCTTCTGAAACATGGGGTCAGATCCTCATCACTTCCCTCATCCTCAGATCCCTGTGAACACGGTCACACAGGACAGACTGGGGAGATGGGTAGAAAACAATCCCATTTCTATCCCATGCTTACACCTCCCTAGACTACTGCAGCCACTGCACCAGGAAAGCAACATCTCACAGACACTGCTGTTTGTCACCGGTAGGAAGAATGTAATTCCACAGCTCCCACCAGCTCCTGCATCCTATGCTGGACTTCCCCAAATGGCCAGAAAAAATTAGGGTGTTAATCTTCCCCATCACATGAATATAAGGTAAAGGAGGTAACTCTCAGAACCAAAAGCAATAGAGGCAACCAGTGCAACAAGTCCTGAGGGAGAAGAGAGAGCAATGCTAGATGACTGCTGAAGGAGCAGAGTTAGCAAAGTACTGAAGGTCTTAAAGCCAGAGGCTTGAAAGGGAGAACAGCTTGGCACAACCCCTGTGAGCCACCCTTGGCAGCAATAGACTGATGGGGAGTGATTTTGGGAGGTTTTGCCCATGATTTTTCTAGAACCAGTCTCCCTCATGCTGGCATCTTTGCTTTAAGGGCTGCAGTTCTGCCCCTTTCACCCTCGTGTATATCCCACTACCAGCTCAGCCTCTAGGAGATGGGCTGCTCAGCTTTGCTTGCTGTGTCTCACATTTACAGCTGCTGCCCTTTCCAGCATCTCTTCAAACACCAAACATCCACATTCTGCTCCAGACCCACAAGTGTGTCTCAACAGACAAATTCAGCGCTGGCAGCCTGTTCTCCAGCACCCCTAAGCTGCTCTGCACATCCCCTTAGAAGGATTTTGTAACTGCACAAGTGAAGCTTGAAGAAAGGAGCTTTCCTAACAGAACTTTTTAATGCAAGTTTTCTCAGTGAAACACAAAGCACAGCTCGTGTTCCTGTGTGTGAGCATGAAAATTGCTGCAGCAGGTTTTAAGTCTTTTCATCAAAGCAGTTTTTCCAGCATGGACTGTATAATGAACATTAGTATAAAAGCAAGTCTGTTAAAATGTTGTCTTCAATGCCATTGTGTAAAAAAAAAAAAATCTGCAATTTTTCCACCTTTCCCTTGACGTTGCATTTCAGGCACCTTCTAAATTTGCTTTTCTTTTTTTTTTTTTTGCGCAGTCTTCTTTCAGGCCTGTGGTTGCTGGAAGAAAGGACAGTGTAAGGAGATTTTCTTACAGCTTTGACAACAGCTCAAATACTGAGCTGCAGAAGAGAATAACAGACTAAAAATAAATGCATTAATTGAGCCTCAGGTAAAATTCAGTCATACAGTGTTCTGTACAGGAGCACTTCATAAAAGTAAATGAAACAGGATTCAGTGGGAAAAAAACAGGTTTGTTCATCTCACAAAAATGTACACCTTAGGTTCACAAAGAAAAGTTCTCTTCACAGTTCAGAAATCACCCAGGTTAGCCCCGAGCACTGAGAGCACAAATCAAGCTCTCTCTGCTCCCAGGGCACACACTTTTGAAACAGTTCTATCTAGAGGTTAACACACAAAGCAACCTCACACATTGTTCTTGGGGCACCATCACAAGTATGGAAAAAAATGCTTCGGAGTGAAACAGACTGCAACTAAAATAAGGAAAAAACCAACTTTGGTAAGCTGCCAAGTGCCATCCCTGTCACAGTGATCTAGAGTACATTTGTTTTCCAGCAATACCACAACTGTAACCCCATCATCTGTCATTCCAACCCTTGGCTTTCAAGGACAGCCACACATCAAAGCAGCCAACAGGCACCGTGGTGGAGGAAGAAATATTGAGCTACAAAGAGATGGTAGACAAGCACATTTTCCTGCGACATTTTTCTGGGAGCTGAGGCTGCTCAGCTCAATGCAATCTGACCCAGTAAGACCATGATGTACAGTTCATAAACCATGTAAATGAGTTTCCCAGCCTTGCTCATCATCTATTCCAAATCTGCCCCTTGTGCCACAGGGGCCCCCAGTCTGTCCTTGTCCCTCTGACCTCTCACAAACACAGCTGTGCGTCAGGCACCATGGAAATGGGTCCCTTCTTACCCCCAAAGCAGCTCCATGGGCAGCCAAAGCTTCAAACTCTTTATTGCTAATAAACTACTCTGTACCTGTCACAGGTGAAAAGGAGAGCAGAGGTTCAGGGAGAAAAAAAGTTAGTCTTTAGTGAGCAACAATTTCAATTAGCTAAATATTGTGACAGACAATCTGCATATAGAAAAAGTGGATTTTGTGTATTCAAACATCAGCTGCTGGAAAACAGCAAAGTTTTATTTTCTACACAGGAGGAAGAATGGATAAACTTCTGCACTCTGTTAAGTACCTCCATTATAGCATGAAAACAGCACAGCAAGAGTGAATGTTTGTTTAAAACAGCTTAACTGCAACAGAACACCCAAATCTTCTTAGTTGATAATGGAAATGGTTTGTGTATGATTATCCATTTCAAACATATTTATGCCATATTTCACAGAAAGGCAAAACTAATGTTAGAGCAAAAGAATACTTCAATGTACAATTATCTTGACTCTTGGAGCAAAGAATTTTCCTATTAAGTCTACCACCTGGGGTTTAAATTTCACATTTGCTTTACAATTTTATATTTTAAACAGGTTACCTCACAGGTATTGGGGGGCTGCATCAAAGAGATTTTATAGCTCCTAGGTGTAATGCTCAGTAGTTGTTTTTCTTCCTACTACTTCACCAATCCTGATTCTCTGGGGGTTCAGAAGTGATGTCTCCAAGAACCACATGGAAGTTTAGGTGTGGTATTTTTGGGGTCCCCCATCTTTGGGAGGAAATGATGAATCTGACTCCATGTTTTTAGAAGGCTAATTTATTATTTTATGATACTATAATATATTCAAGAATGCCAATTTATTATTTTATGATGCTATATTTTATTCAAGAATGTTGTACCCAACTATACTAAAGAATAGAGAAAGGATACAGACAGAAGGCTAAAAAGATAATAATTAAAAACTCGTGACTCCTTCCAGAGTCCCAACGCAGCCTGACCATGCTTTGTCATTAAGCCAAACAATTCCCATGAAACCAATGAAACAATCACTTGTTGGTAAACAATCCCCAACCCCATTCCAAAGCAGCAAAACACAGGAGAAGCAAATCAGATAATTATTGTTTTCATTTTTCTCTGAGGCTTCTTATCTTCTCAGGGGAAGAATCCTGGGCAAAGGGACATTTCAGAAAATATGATGGTGACAGTTTGGGAGGGTTTTGTCCTGCTAGTCCCATTGCCATATTTCTCTCAGTTTAACTTACATATCTCCTCTTGCTGACATTTCTCAGTGGTCAGTGGGAAGGAAGCAGAATTTTAAAAACTGAGTGACAAATCTCATGACAACAGCCACACAGAAAAGTTGTAATTTTCCTACACTCTGGAGCCTGCTCTTTCCCCTCCTCATTTCCACAAACTTCCCAAGCCTTTTTGTTGACATTCTTACAGAGATCCAATGCTCTCTGTGAGCAGATGGCATCAAGCTCAGGAATCTTACACTTGCACTGTTACATCAAGCCCTGTCTGACCCAAAGCTGTTCCCAGCAGAATCATTTGCTTTCTTGGAATAAGCAGCAAACACATCTTCAGAGATTTTAGGCTCTTGCATAGCCTCTAGCATTGTTTAGGCAAGAAGAAGGAAATGCATAAGCCAGATTTTCTTGGATTTTGTTGACAGGGTGCATCTCAACATCTTACTTTATTCAAAGTTTTAGAGAGGAAGCAGTTTATCTGCAAATTCCAAGCCTGCTGTTCCATTCAGTCCCCTGCCCTGAGAGCACAAGTTGGCTTTCTCCTCTCATTATTGCCAGAGGGATACATTTTTCGTGTCCTCTACTTCCTTCCCGAGTTCTGTCCTCTTTCCCTCTTCTCTCCAAAACACAGAGAACATCATGATGTGCTCCATCCTCAGGTCCCACACTTTCCTCTGGCCTGGCCCTTGGATAGCAGCTTTCACACAATCAGCCATCAGGGTGCAGGAAAAACATTTCATGGCTCCTTCAGCTGCTGTGAGTGAAAGGTACCCACAGGACACACCAACAGCAGCAAGGTCTGTCACTGTCATATTTTCTCAAAAATCCCTTTGCTGGAATTTCTCCTCCTGGGAAGATGAGAAGCCTCAGAGGAAAAACTATGTTATCTCATTTGCTTCTCCCTCTTTGCTCCTCTGGAATGTGGTTTGGAGATTGTTTATCCAACATGTGAATTGTTTTTAATTAATGGCCAATCACAGTCCAGCTGTGTTGGACTAAGGAGTCAGTCACGAGTTTTTATTATTCATTCTTGTTAAGCCTTCTGTCTATATCCTTTCTCTTTCTTTAGTACAGTTTTAGTATAGCATAATAAATATAATATAATAAATATATATAATATAATATAATATAATAAATATATATAATATAATATAATATAATATAATATAATATAATATAATATAATATAATATAATATAATATAATATAATATAATATAATATAATATAATATAATAATAAATCAGCCTTCTGAGAACAGAGCACAGAGTCAGATTCTCATCTCTCACCTCGTCCTGGGGACCATCACAAGCTCAGCAAAGGTCCATGTGTGTACATGGAAGAAAGCTGTTCTCTTCATGACCCAGCGCAGCAGAGATGTCTCTAAAACAGGCTCAGCTGGAAGCTGAATTAGCTCAGCACACCCCAACCAGGAATGAACCTGTAGATATCAGGGAAGTTCCTCCTTTGCTACCACGGCTTTGGATGGGACTGCAACTTTCCCCATCAAACACCAGCTCAGGCTGTGCATTTGCCCACATTTTTGCACGGAATCATCAAATGGAATGACTTTTAGTCCAGGCAGAAGAAAACTACTTCAGTCCATTGCCTCACTGCAATTCATGCCTTACCAGTGAAGCAGCCACAGACACACTTGGTTTGGCCTGATAAGCTCTGACTTAAGTTTTGCATGCCAGGTAAATGTCTTGCCCTGGGTTTTGTTGGCTGCACTGAAATGGAAGGGATGAGACGGTGGTGGAGCTCCATGCAGAGGGACCTACACAGACAGGAGGGGGTTAGAGGAGTTAGAACCTCTGCTTTGCAGGGGCTCCATGATTCCTGTGCCCCTAAGCTCCTGAGTGAGGGAAGTTTTCTGCCTCTGCCACCTAAATTTGTGCTTTCTGACACAGAGTCCAAAGCTGGGCTGCACCACTCTAGCAGAAGGTGCAAACTGATGCAGCATTTTGCAAAGAAGAGCAGATAGAAGGAATCTACAAATTCTGCTGGGGACAGTGTGTG
Organism: Zonotrichia leucophrys gambelii; assembly: GCF_028769735.1. Classification (NCBI taxonomy): domain Eukaryota; kingdom Metazoa; phylum Chordata; class Aves; order Passeriformes; family Passerellidae; genus Zonotrichia; species Zonotrichia leucophrys. The sequence continues at coordinate 96,750,633 of NC_088172.1, forward strand.
TGTGCTTAGCACTGGTGGTGAAGCAGCAGAGTCCAGATGCCCCAACCCAGGCTTAACTCCTGTGGGAGATTGGAACTGGGGAAGGAGTCTTCCTGCCTGAAGGATGTTGTTGGAGAAGCACGGGTGAAGATGGGAAGTCTGCACAGCATCAGATATTATAGGAAAGAGCATAGAATCTTCTCCAATTCTTCAAACACCCAACAACACAGCATGAAAAAATTCAGAGCCTGTACTCAGTGGGTTGGGTACAAAAAGACTCCAGTGATGGAAAAGGCTGTAAGTTGGTGACTTCAGGCACCAGGAGGAAGGTTGCTGGTGCACTTTCAGGTCAGCAATTACAGAATAGATTTAGTGCCATGATGTTGACATCATGAGGGGCTGGGAGCTGTTTTCTGAGCAGTGTTGGAGGAAACTGAGCCTAAATCATACGGTGGCACCAGAAGAGAGAGTGAAGTGAGTGCTGAGTAACAGCAATGGGCGTCTCCCTGCTGAGGAAAAAGCATTCACATATTCTTCTATTAAATGGATGTGTCTTGAGCACTAATCCATGCAGCATGGGGAGCAAACAGGAGGAATTAGGAGCCTGAATGCACTCCAGGGTCATGAGCTCATTTGGATCACTGTCACATGGTGCCTGCAGGCCCATGTGCCTGGAGGGCTCTGATGGATGGATACGGTTCTGCAGGCAGAGCTGGCCAGAAGAGCAAGGATGGTTAACAGCTGGGCGCAGTGATCCTAAAGCTCTTTCCCAAACTAAAGAATTCCATAATTCCACAATAGGGAGGTTCCTTTAAAGTGAGAAAGAAGAGGAATGTTTGAAGCTTTATTTTCAAGTGGAGAGCTAGGGCATCATGCCCTGAGCACTCTGCTCTGGTTTACACTGCTTTGGGACTTGGCAAGGTCTTCAGAGATGCATATTTGTCCACGACAAAGTCCCTAGGCAAAAATCAAAGCTTCACCCCAAACACAGCAAATGGGAATTTTAACCTCCTTTTTCTCCCTTGTCCATAGGATTTTTCACTTATTTGACTCCTCTCTGCTCAGAAAGGGAGGAAATTAAAGCTGAAAGCGAGGACTCCAGGGGACTCATTAACTATGCAAGCCTAGGCACAGAGTTCTGCAAATGATGGACAAGTGATGATAAATTAATCTTAGCATGTTCCTACACAATATGAAGGTGAGGCTGAGTGTGTCATCCTTAACAGCCATGCCATGTTCAAACAATACTGTCCATCAATTACACAAATCACACACAGGCCCACAATTTTACCAAGGCTTTCAGAAGTCAGTTTTCGTGGAATTTCCTGAGTGACTCCTTTACATACCAGGTGTCATCATGTGGCTAATGGGCCATAAGAGTTATTGAAAGGTTGTTCTTTGCTGTTTCAGGCTTGTTCTTTACGTGTGTAGTGTGCACATTTTGCAGGAAGCACATCACAGTAAAGGTAACTCTCCGCATCTAGAATGAAGCAGAGGACAAATCCAGATGATATTCAAATACAAACAAAAAATCCAGGGATGTTCAAGTAAATATCTTAAACTAATGTCCTTTAGTGGACAAAATGGACCAAATATCCCAATAGAGTCAAATTATATAAATTTCAAATTTTGGCAGGGGATCTGCCCTTGAAAAAATGAATCAGGATGGACAGATGGCCTTTGAATCCATGAGAGGCAGGGAAGGGGAGCTAATCAGAGTTATTTGGCACACAAATGTCTACAACACTCACTACCTGTCCGATTTTCGGCTGTTTGGATGGCCTGGAAAGGCCCAGGGTGGCCTTGGGGCAGCCCACACTTCAAAGGATGAGAAGAGGCTTCAAATCTTTTCTCGGTCTCGGTGTTTATTAATTGCTTATCTAAAAGATTTTCTCTCGGCCCGACAGAGGTCTGCTCAGCAGCCAGCCATGAGCACACTCCCTGCCCTCCGGGGCGGTCACCTATCTTTATACTCAAAGTTACGTATACAATATTTATCATTTTTCCCCAATACCTTTTACCCTTATTAACCAGTGCACTTTTAGTAATAACCAATCCCAAAGTGCCACCATCACCACAGAAGATGGAGGAGAAGAAGAAGAAGAAGAAGAAGAAGGATAGGACACGTCCCAATTCCTCCATCTTACTTCTTTAAACCCCCTTGTACAAAAATCCTAAACCCTGTGTTTCCCTCTCTAATTAAGTTATCCCTTCACCATTCACTCTGGTGAAATCCTCCTATCCTCATACAAGTGTCGTCTGCTGTGTAGGATCAAAGTCCAGCCACCAGACACTTCTGGCAACATTCCAGGACTCCCGAGCCCCCCAAGGGTGGTCTCGGTGACTCAGCACCTCAGTCCTGAGGTGCTGAGATCCCACAACTACCCTGAGAGAAGACAGGCTTGCACATCTGTACCTTCAGGTTTAACAGGTCCTACCTAAAGTGCCAGAGGCTGGGAAGGACTTTCAAAGAGAAATAACTTTTTGTGCACCTCCTTTCTTCTGGGCCCTGTCACAAAGACAAGACTTGGTCCATGAGAGCTCCTTTTTTCCTTTTTTAACAAAGACAGTCCACCAGAAGCTGAATGAGGAGGGCAGAGCCCATCCAGTGAGAGCAACCACAGACAGCAGCCATCACTGCACACTTCTGTGCTGATGACAAAGGTTCAGGGTCAAGCAGGGAAATGAGGTCAGTATCACACCAAGAGAAAGAGTCTGAACTTAGGGCACCTTTAAAATAAAGTTTTTTTCCCAATTCCATGATCCCAGGTTACATCTGCACTGTACTGGAGCCACTCCTGAGAATATCCATGGATCCAGGAAGGGGGCAGAGTGTGCAGAGCCCATTTTGTTTGCTCAGGTCCTGGCAGCCCCAGAACAAAAAGAAAGTAATGATATGGATGATTTTAACTGTTGAACAGAGAGGAGTCAGAATGACTTAGCAGAGCTTAAGAGGGAACACTTATTCTGTGTCTGGCTCAGGAACTCTGCCACAACAATCAGTCACCTTATAAACCTTAGGAAAAAAATTTTGTGGTTCTTAAGAGAAGTTCAGGGAAAAGATTCATTTGTCTTGTCCCATCTCTTCCCAGATGGATGAAGTTATCATTCTTGAAATAGGGAAAACGAGACTTTGAGAGTGCTTTGATGTTCCTTTTATTAATAACAGAGCAGGAAAAAAAAGGATGTGTGAGAACTGCAGAGGGAGAAGTCTGCAGGGCTGAAAGGACTAATTGGAGACAGATGGTCAGATACAGGCTCTTAGAAGCATGAAGATCAGCTAAGAACATCTGAAAATCTCTTGAAATTCTGAAAGAGGAAAATCACAGATTTTAGTTCCGTGAATCCAGCTGCAGCCTTCAGTAATAAAACCCAGCTCAGTGAACATGAATGTGGTCACAACTGACACAAGACTTCATGCTGATATACCTGTGGATGCTCCCAGCAAGAAACCTGTGAGAGATTCAGCTCCTCTTGTTATTCACTGCTCCACCCCACCACTGCCATCCTTGACTGCATGTTTATAACATCTGCCTCATCTTCCTTCACTTTCTCCTCTCGAGAACTCTGTTATCCCTCCCTGTGAACACCACCTGATTCAAAGGGTCTGCCTGACATTTACAGAATGTAAAACTCCTTCATTGCAGAAGGAGTGACAATAGGCCAGTGTTGACTCCCCATCCAAAAGCATGTGAAGAATTCCCCAAGTGGATGAAGACTTGACTTCATAAGCAGAGTGTGTGTAGGCTTTGATACACCCAGTGATCCCATATCCTCCCTGTCACATTTTTGGTCTTAAGAGCAAGTAGAAGTGCTGGATTGAGGCAACCCCATGGACTGGGACAGAAGACATGGATGGGACAGATGACTTACAGCTCCAGAGGAAGATCTGATCTGCCTTCTCATCACTCAGCCACACTCTGCTCCACACAGACAGCATCCCTGTGGGAATGGCATTGAACAGCTTCCCAAAGGGACCCCAAAATGAACGATCCTCACTTGCCCTCTGAGCCAGTGCAGGGGAGGGCTGCAGGTGTAATATGGGAGGTGTGGGATGCCCGTGTCCCCAGGGTGATGCCCAGACACAGGGGAGCAGCCTCTCCACCAGCTCTGCCTCCCTGGCCATTGCCGGACACCCCCCTGTCAGAGGAACCTGGGCAGCTCCGAGCTCCCCTGCTGCAAGCAGCACTGATCCTTCATGCTGCAAATGGGGCCATCAATCTCTGGCTAATGCAGCTCGTTAAAGCAGCAGCCATCACTTTGATGAAGCAGCACAGTGAGAATGTCGTTTCCGAGCTGCCACTTTTAGGGAGATAAGCCCAGAGATCTCAGATAACCAAGATGTTACAGGAAACTTAAAACACAGTGGACAAACCTCACCTCACTATCTCTGTCCACTCTCAGGGTTTTTTTTTCCTCTTCCTTATATTCCTTTGGATGTTCTCTACACATGCCATAGTCACTCTTTCTTTCTCCCATGTTTAGTGGAGGGGACTTTTACTCCATCTACTCAGAAACAGAATATGTTATGTTCCTAAGTCAAATACATCTCAGTGGAATTGTAACTCTGTGGCACATAAAACACTGTGTGAAGTCCCAAATATGAGAAAGACAGCTCCAAGGAAATAGTACCACAGCACAGATGTGGGTAAGTTAGAGCAGAAGATATCTGGACACAGATAGAGGGTTGATCTTTCTTTATAGGGATATTGTGCTTGCCTGTTCAATGCTAATGCCTCTCCCATCCAACATTTCTCTCCCCTATCTCTCCATCTTCAATGTTTCCCTTTTGTTTGAGGCTCCCTGCCATCAGGCTTCCAATACTGTGAATTTCTTCCCAAGCACTGGTTATTTTTGAAGCTGCTGATGTGACACAGCTCTAAACTTTTTCCTTTTGGGGTGGGGGTTAATCATTGAAATTCAGATCTTTGCTATTAAAATCCATCAGACAACAAATGAATCAAGGTAATGAGACAAGACTGTCACTTTGTGGGAAATCAATGTCATGGTGCTTTAGAAGCAAATTCCACTTTACAGTCACATTAAAAGAACAAATCTATCTAGGCCTCTCATTTCAGTGTTGATTTTGAGACATGCACCATCAAACACCAGCTATGCAGCCTGTGCAGAATATGAATACAAGCACACATCTCATGTTTGGAAGAGATGGTGCTAAACTGCACTTCCAAGACTTTTGGATGAAGGCTTTGTACTTTTTTTGGAGCTTACCAGTCACATTCATAGTTTTCAGTAGAAAGAAATGGCCAGTGTTCAATGTGGTTACACAGGCCAGTACTGTTATCTTGTCCCACAACTACTGCAAGGTGCTGAATTCTTGTTGGAAACAGGGATTCACCTGTCTTGCAGAAACCTGCAGTTCTTGTAAGAAATCCCCCAGGAAAGCCATGATGATGCCCTAAAACAGAGTCCTGGTGAGGAACAGCATTTTCTAAAGCTCATTCTAGGATGTATCCTGTGAGCAGAAGTGTGACCCCACAGGCTTGAAGACCTAAGGGGTTTTTCCTCACCAGCCTCTTTGCCAGGTTTCCATCTCCTGTGTGTCTCCACACAGCAAAGCCTGTATCTTAAAGATACAGATGCCCACAGAACACAGAACAACACAAACAAAGAACAGTGCCTTTGCTGGCCCCCAAACCACCAGCAGCACTCACATGAACAAAATCAGCAGCCCCACCTAACTGGGTACCTTGTCTACCTTGGTAGCACTGAGTTCCTTCCTCCTCTGCTACAGAATCAAGCACAAATATCCTTTAGAAGGTCAGAACAGAGGGACAGGTCCTCCTTTGGGTTTATTGTTGTTGCTGTAGCTGCTTTGCTTGTTTTGTTTTTCCAAGCCAAATATTCAATAGGAGATCTCCTTCTTTGTCACAGGCTGTGGTTTTTGCAAGTCACATTTGAAATGAAGACTTTAGAGGTGGGTATCTGCTCTCTACCGACCTGGAAACCTGCAGCCAGGCCCATCAGATGGGCTGCAAAAAACCCACAAAAGCTGTGGTGATTATTGGCCATGGGGACTCCTGTTTGGGGGTTTAACAGCTTGGGTCAGGAATGGCAGCAGCACCAGGCATGAGGCTGCCCATTCCCTGCAGGAATTCCCTTGTACATCAAGGGAATCTGGGTCTCCAGACTCTCACACAGACAAAACACCTGGAGCTTCCTGTTAGAGAAGCTTTGCTTTAGCCGCTTTTGGAAAATGCCCTGTTGATTTGTTGGCTGTGAGCTACAATCATCAGCCCAAAGATGATAAAACATTCAGAAGGACTGGAGGGCAGCCCTTTCTTGTGCAACACCAGCTGATTGATTCAGTGTAAACACTGAGAAATACAGCTACCCCTCTGCAGTGAGATTTTGGACCCATGCTTTGAATTAATCTCTTTGCAGAACGTGCAGAATCGTTTTAAAAACAGACCCAAACACCAAGGCCGGAGTTCAGTATCATTGAGGAAAACCTCAAGGAAACTTTTTCCCTGACAAGACCTCCTGAGTGCTCTCTGCTTAGGTACAGAAAGCAGGTAAACACATGCCCTCAAAGTGGGTGTGTGCCTTAGGATTGAACTCCAGGAGGAGTCCTGGTCCTGTAAATTGCATTATATTAGAAGGCTGCTGTCCCTGCCCAGAGCCCATTGCAGTATCAGGACCTCTTTGTACAGCAAGATTAATTATTTCAGGGAGCAGACCCTGAGCAGTGGTAACTATCTGTGTCACAGCTTGAGAACCCAGAGACAGAACCCTCTCTATTCCAGCAAATTGTTCTCAATGCCAGCAGTCTGAGGTCCAGCCCAACCCCGCACACCTTCTTAACTCTAAATAATGCTGGTTATTTTCCTAGCAAGCATTTACAGGCTTCACACTTCCTTCATGTGAAAAATGTGTATTTTATGATTGGCTTTGTTCAAATATTGAAATGAATATTATATGTGTTATGTCAGAAAGTAATGCTGTATTAATTTTCTTAAGTAGTGTGTTAAATATAGTTTTAGGTTATAACATAATGTTAAAATAGAAACTATGCTGTGTAAGATACTTTTTTAAAAGAGAGGACTCGCACTGACATAGCAGCCCCAGGACACCTAAATCTTTCAGAGAAAAAGAATTTATTGCTCTCTTATCAGGAGAAATGAACTTCTTCCTGCCTCACTCAGGCTTGAAGATGCCATCAGGATTCAGAGGAAGAATCTGATACTGGCCAGACAGAATCCTGTGTTTGAATGGAATTTATGCATCATGGATGAGGTGTGTGATTATCAACAGGCTGTTGCTTTTAAGGGTTAATCCTCTGTTAATGTGGGTCCTTTTTCAGGCTTATTTTACCCAGAAAGAGGTACCTGGACTGTCCATAACTCGTTGTTTTTATTGTCTCATATTGTCCTAATCCAAGTTTTCCAAATTTTATTACTCTAATTTTATTACTATTTTTATATCCATTTTATTACTATTAAACTTTTAAAATTTTAAAAACAAGTGATTGGTGTTTTTCACACTTCACGAGGGGCTTTGCCCTGCAGATGAGTTTAAATCAGCCTGCCATGGCAGTAGGTCACACGAAACACTGCTGTCCCCCAAGGCTTTCCCTGCTGCCCACCCCCTGGCTAAATGGGAGCCTCTTTGGGCCAGATGCTGATGTTTTTATTCACATTTCCTCCTTTCTTGCAGACTCAGAACTGAAACCTTGGTGCAGGGAAATCCCCAGAAATTCGGGTAAAACTGTGGGTGCTGTGGGACAGAGAAACGGCAAGCATTTCTCATGGAGGCTTGTGAGAATTTTTAGGGAGTGGTAAGAATGTGATAACCTGTTAAGTATAAACAATTTGGGGTCTATGGTGTTGAGATGACCCTGAAGTGTTAGAAAGTCTCTTTTTCCCAGCCTTGAGACCAAAGAAGGCAGAATTCCTAGGCTCTCATTCTCAAGAGGTTGCTTATTTGCATTAATCTAACACATTGTCTTTCTCTGACCTGCTGAGATCTGTCCAGCACGTCAGTTCATGGCACACTCACCGCCCTTGGGGCAATATTATCTTTTTATACCAAAAATTACGTGTACTTTATTTACAATAATTTCCCAATACCTATCACCTATGTTAGACAGTCTGCCTCTACTCTAAACCAATCCAAAAGTGTCACCATCACAGCAGAAGATGGAGGCCAAGAAGAAGGAGGAGAAGGGACAGGATATGCCCAAATCCCTCCATTTTGCTTCCTGAACCCTCATTCTAAAAACCCCAAAATTCTACTTTTTCACCCTGTGATAAATTCACTAACATTCTACTCAAACTCTTGTGGCTTGTAAATCTTCACCCAAAGTTGGTAATTGTTTCCATGGGCTAAGATTGAAGGCACAGGTGTCTTTGACTCTGTGCCAAGGTCTCTGAGCCCCTTGCCAGGGTCTGGAGTCCTCCAGGGCAGCCAGAGCAATGTCCTGTGTTTTGACATACAGGTGGTGTTTCTCTAATTTGTCTTTCTATTCTTCTCAAGGATAGTGTACGAGGAAGATGTTTTTGTTAGTTAGCAGTCAAACAGAATCTATCGTATCACTCTATAAAACCGCGCGATTCTCTCTAATAAAGCCTTCTTTGCTCTTTCTACAGTCCTGCCTCCCACCTGTTCCTGTGTCATTCTTGGTGCAAAAGTGACATGCCCCACACGGGCTCATGCAGCAGAGCAGCATTCCTGCCGGGTGAACAGGGCAGCACTGTGCTGGCTCTGCCCATGTGGCACTGTGTCCGTGTGCCCTCTATCGTCGGGAGCCGCGTGTTTGTCACCTGCCCATGCAGAGCCACTGCATGGTGGCAGCAATTCCCGCTTCCCTGATGCTGCTGCTCCCACAGCCCAATGCCTTGGCCAAGCACTGCTCCTTTCCTGGCTGCCCAAACAGAGCAGCACCCGCTGGGGAACCCCCAGGAGTTTCCCAAATTGGATTTGTGGACAGCGGTGACCCAGAACTGCTTGCTGAGCTGAATCATCCATCTCTGTCATGGACATATTTTATGAAAAATCCTTTCCTTAGGATCTTTTCTCCTGAGAAGCTGAGAGGCAGCAGAAACGAAATTTAAACAATAATTATCTGCTGCTGTAAATGCTACAGGTGCATCTTTGATTGATTTAATGTAGTTGTTTCTAATTAATGGCCAATCACAGCCCAGCTCTCTCGGACTCTCTGGTCAGTCTCAAGATTTTATTATCATTTCATTCCTTTCTATTCCTTGCTAGCCTTCTGATGAAATCCTTTCTTCTATTCTTTTAGTATAGTTTTAATATAATATATATCATAAAATAATAAATCAGCCTTCTGAAATGTGGAGTCAAGGTTCTCATCTCTTCCCTTGTCCTGGGACCCCTGTGAACACCACCACACATCTCCCTCACTCTGCAGTGTCTCCATGCTCAGCTCTGCTCTGGAAAACTCCTGTCCATCCTCTTCCATGCTCCTCTGAGGTGTGGTCTGCATGCAGCCCAGCACATGTCTACTTCAGAGAAGTTTGAATTAATAACTCTCTGTCACTCACACCTCACCAGCCTGACTTCCAAATTCAAAATGAAAGCTGGAGGTGCTTAAGGCATGAGTCAGGATGCTGTTTGCTGTGGGAATCCATAAAATCAGAGGGTTTTGGGAAAGCTGCAAAAAGCAAGACTCAGAGACAGCAGAACTGTGATTAGAGCTAAGCAGTAGCCATAGGATAGGTCAGCAGAAAAGTTATGTAAAAAGTAGAAAAGTAAAGACAAATAGAACAATGGTCTGTATATTAATTCTTGTCTAGAATAACCTAAGCTGCAGAAAAGTATATATAGTGAGATATTAGGAAATTCTAAACTTAATAATGGAGCTCTGTGAATTGTGTTTGAAGGCTTACAGGCAGGTATTGTATTTGAAATAAGCAAGCATTGTTTTAACCAAAGGTACCTGTGCTTATAGTGATTGGATAGAACTACTGTCGATATGCTTTTGCTTTGTGTGATTGGTCAAAAAACTTAAAGTAAGTTGTAACATTAAGTTTTTGGTCTGCTGCCTGGGATGTGAGCTGCTGGCATCTTCCCATTGTCATAACCATGTAATGAGACTGATGCTGAAAAATAAAACAGCTCAAGGCACGTTCCCAGCAGTCCTGTCCTGTTTGTAATTTGTACATAGACCCCTGCTGGCAATATTTTCCTCTTCCATGCTCCTTCCAGAGAGAGAAAGGCAGGCACCTTGCAAGAATAAGCCACAGGGAAGGTATGACTGAGGAGGAACCCCCACTCTCCCTTTGATTTGGCTTAGGGCAAGGCTTTACAAATAAGCACCAGAACAAATCTGGGTTTGGCATTTTAGCACCAGGAACATCCCTGGGGATGTGGCCCCACTCTGCTCCAGGAAATAACTGTATTTTCAGATCTACTATACCAATGAGATAGAGTTTTCTAAGAACCACCATTATACCCACTCTCTCAGCCAGTGGAAACAGCACTTTGCCCCAGTTATAAAGCTCATTTATGGCCCAAACGAGCTGGAAGAGAATTTCAATTCTCCTCTGCCACCAAAGGGGTCACCAGTTATCACCAAAGGGGTATCGGGGACAGACAAAGGTGATACAGAGACTTCTCCATCAGAAGGCATGAAAAGGCACTTTATCATAAGAAATCCATAGTTCTTATAGAAACAATGGTGGACCTAAGACATGATTGGCCTTTAGGAATCTTCTCTCACCTATTGGTCAAGAAGGGACAACGCCTTCTTGTAAACATCTTTGGCAAACAGAGATTGCCTGTTTGGTGCAGAGATTGAGATAACAATTGTTTTAATTTTTTCTCTGAGCTTTCTCACAGCTCCCCAGGAAAACCCTGGGAGAGCTATGTCTCTCTTTGTTCAGAGGATATGTGATCACCACACTCCTCCCCTGGATCAAGCGCTGTTCTTTTAAAGCTGGGCTCCCTGTTTATGGGCAGCGTAGTGCTCAAACAGCACTTCCTTGCATTTCACACTTCCTGGCTTCCTGAACCCTACAGGAATATTTCACAGGACATGGTGCATGGACAGACACACACAGTCCCACAGGGAGTGCTGTCCCCGTGGTTTGGCATGGGACAAGTGACAGTCCCAGGCCACCTGACACATGATTTATAAATAAACACCTCTCTGAACTTCAGTGACCCCAATTTGTACCTAGCCACTGGCATTTTAATGGGCACTGTATAATTAGTGAGTAAAAATAACTTTAGGTCTATTACCATGAAAATGTAATGGGAAGGGACTTTACTGTCTGGTAATTAAAATCTTATCCCTTTTGGTAGCATACAGAATCAAGGAACAGGCATTTTTGCTTAGGGTACAGAACCAAATTGCACAAGCAGTAACTGTGCTTTATCTCTTGGTAATGCACAATAAAAGATTCAGATCTAACTTTATAAAAGGCAGCAGTAATCAAAAGCCAGCACAGACTCTTACCAAACATTTCAAATATGCTAATATTTATTGACCTTTTTTTTTGTGTGTCTCTCTTTTTTTTCTGAGATGTTTTACCTATTTCAATGGTCTGATGGTAAAATGGAGATGAGAATGTAGACAAAAATTACTCAGAGTTTCTCTTGAAGTTTGCTCAATGTGGCTACCAAAAAGAAGATCTTCCAGCAGCCTTCCAGTACTGAAAGGGGGCCTGCAAGAGATCTGGAGGGCTTTTGACAAGGGGCATGTAGCAACAGGACCAGGAGGAAAAGCTTTAAATGGCAAGAAAGTAGGTTTAGATAAAATGTTGGGAAGAAATTGTTTTCAGGGAGGAAGGTGAGGCACTGGCACAGGTTGCCCAAAGCAGCTGGGATGTCCCATCCCTGGAAGTGTCAAGGCCAGGCTGGATGGGGCTTTAAGCAGCCTGGACTAGTGGAATGTGTCCCTGCCCATGCAATAGGGGTTAGAACTAGCTGAACTTTAATGTCCCTTCAGACCCAAACCATTCTATGATTCCACGATAACAACATTTCTTTGAAACCACCTCATTTAAACCTTCTCAAATGCAATTTTGCTTTTATTAAGCAAAGCTTTGCACAGTGATGGAAAGAGTCCAGAGCTTGCATTCATAAAGTTAAGTTATTGCTACCAATAAAAATAAATAGATGGCAATTACTGAGGAATTACATTTAGAGCAAAAACGACTGAATTTATTACCCCTCTGAATATGTGCAGCATAATGTGCAGCAAAACAGAAGTTTGAGGAGAAGGAGTGGGCAAAGAAACTTCTCTTTCTCTTTAATGACAAAGCCAAGTTCCCACAATATCTGAAATCTGAAGCTGTGTGTGAGGAGGGCCTCTAGGTACAGCACTCATGTGCAGATAACAGCAAGTGGTTCAGTGAGGGATGTAATGCAAAAAGAGCAGAGACATCTCTGCATTAAATGAGAACGCCAGGCTGAGAAAATTCCTATTAGAGAGATGCCTTCTGTTAAACTTTATCCTCTACAACCAAGAGGTTTTAGTGAAAACCCACTGATGTTCTTCCCACTGATGCACCCAAGCTCTGGCCACCAAGCCTCGCTGCAGGTCAGAGCCCTTTGCTGTGCCTGTGGAGTGCAGTTCATGTGGAACTCACTTGAAAAGTGGACAAGGTTATCAAGCCCAAAAGTACTTCCAAGGGTGTATGTGTGCCTGCACTTGAGGAGGAAAAAATCAAATTTATGGTGTAAAAGCATGAGTGCAGCTTTTATCAGCTTTTCTGCCTGTGGGCACTGTGCTGTAATGGGAATGAGAAGCAAGCAGAGGATGCTCCCACACAGCACAGCCCAGACCATTCTCAGATTAATAATGACAGATTCCAACACATGTTCTTCTAATACAATATTGCTAAAATAGACACTTTTTTTTTTTTTTAAGAGCATTTACAAGCTGGGAAATTTTAAATGATAGCTCCCACAAGTTACCTCTGACTGTACTCTCAGGAAACCACATCTAACTGCTGTGGAAATATGAGGTACATTTTTCTCTAAAGTGATAATAGTTTCCTGGTTAGGAAGTGGCAGTGCAATAGCTTACAAAAGATGTTCTGAAACAGCTTCCAGATGATGTCCTTGAAAAATGAAGAACTCTCCAAAACCAAAATTGGCACAGATCATCTTACATATGAGTCTCAAGAATAGAGAGCCTATCTCCCACCCAGCTGACCCAGGGATGCAGCTCTGGGGGAGATTGGTGTGCAGGGCTTTGGTTTATTTGTGAGATTCCTGGTTTCAGCTCAGCTTCCTCAGTTCCTCAGTCCTGTTCATCCTTTCTCTTCCAGACATACTCAGCCAGAGGCGGGCTCTGTCCTGGGAGCATCACTGAGGAGGTGCAGCACTTGCCACACACAGACTGATTGCTTGGTCCCCTTGTACCTTGTACCCCTTCATGAAGCCCCAGAATTCTCCTGCCTTTGTGCTGGCAGGCTGTTAAAGACATCTCCCTTTAATTTAAAGACTCACATTGATGGAGAAGTCAGTCCCTTGGCAATCAGGCTGATTGCTCTCTCTCTCTCTTGAAAATCTACATTATATTTCTACATTGATTCTCGCTGACTTCAATTTCCAGTCACTGGGTATTACATCCTTTCCTATTAAGAAGCCCTCTAACACCTCTCCTCCCTGGGCAGTCATTTCATCAGGTTCTTTGTGATACACTAAATAGGCTGGCAGCCTTATTTAGGCACCACAGTACAGGGGGTGCCAGCCCTGACCCTGCTCCTCCTGCTCGGTAGTTCTTTAATTTCTGGATAACATCTGGCTCCTGTTTGTCCAAGACTAGAGCAGAAAGGGACATGCAAGAACCTTGCATTCAGAACTCTTGTTGCTTATCCCTTTACAGATGACAGGCAATCAAAAAAAATCAAATGAGAGCTGATTTAGGAGTCACAGACCCTGTAAATGAAGAGAAAGCCCTCTTTGTACTCATTTGCGTTCTTGCAGGTCTGCAGAGTTCAGCAGTGTGTTCCTAGAGCTGAGGCTGGGCAGACACATCAAGGTACTGGAGGTGATTTACCATTTGGCACTAGCTCTACCTAAAGGAAGTGCAAAACTGCATTTATGTCAACAGGACTTCAGGTTCAGCTCAGCTCCAAGTGCTTTTCTCAAAGATACAGCTCCCATTCCACACCTGGGAGGCCAGGGGAGGAAAATGAACTCCTTTGCTTCTGAATGAATCCCAAAAATGTCTCACCTTCTGTGCCAATCTCTGCCTGCCCCAAGGTGCTGTCCAAGGTCTCCTGGCCACTTTTATCAGCCTCAAAAGGAATGCACAGGATGCACAAGGCTGCAGTTCCCCTCTCCTCTGGCTCATTATCGTGCTCATGTGGTGATTCTGGGCTGCCCAGCAAGAAGGAGGAGAAGAGCAAGCTCCTTGAGTGTCCAGAGAATTTTTCTCACACCTCAGTGTCCCTTTTAACCTTTCCCAGCTCTTTCCATCTCACACAGAAAATCTGCAGGGCCTCACTTCACCCCATTCTCACCCTGGTGAGGGGTCTCCCCTGGCAGCTTGTGACAAAGCCATTCTGTGCTGTGGGGGAAAGCTCTTCTTGACTGAGAGAGCTGCTCACTGATCTCTGCTCAGACTCTTAGCCTGACATCCCATTGTCCCAGAGAGGTCAGCAGCCTGAGGAAACAGAAATAAATGGGAAAACCTGATCACTGCAGCTGCCTGGGAGGTAGGAGAGGGTCAGCTTCAAGGAAGTCTGTTCTCCTCCTGTATCTCTGCTCCCTCTGCCAGAGATAACTTGTCACAGACATGTTTTATGAAAAATCCTTTCCTTAGGATTTTTCCTCCTGAGAAGCTGACAGGCCTCAGGAACAAAATGTAAACATTGATTATCTGCTGCTGTGGAATGCAACAGGTGCATCTGTGACTGGCCCATGTTGGGTGTTTGTAATTAATGGCCAATCACAGTCAGCTGGCTTAGACAGAGGGCCCAAGTCACAAACCTTTGTTATCATTCCTTTCTGTTCTTATCTGAGCCAGCCTTCTGATTAAACCTTTTCTTCTATTCTTTTAGTATAGTTTTAATGTAATATATACCATAAAATAATAAATCAGCCTTCTGAAACATGGAGTCAACATTCTCATCTCTTCCCTCATCCTAAGACCCCTGTGAACACTGTCGCAATAACTCCTTGCTTTTCAGCTTCCACCCTCAAGCACAGCCCAGAAATGCCAATTTGAAGGACTGCAGGACAGCACCACTGACACACAGCTTCCCACTCCTGCAGTATTATACAGAAAATGCATCTTTGAGCCAGAGCAAGAACTCTGGTCATGGGCCCAGGGGGAAGTGATGGGGCTTGGCTGCACCTAGGGCACACACACTGCAACATGAGGCACTACTAAATGTGCTGGAAAACCAAGACAGCCCCAGAGGGAGATCAAAGTTAACACACAGCTTGACCCTTTTCCATGCCCTGCACACAGCATGTGTTAGAACAGCTCCCCTGATGCTCTGCAGCAGCCCTGCTTAATGGCAGCACAATCCAAAGCAGTCTCACTTGCTCTGGCTGTGTATTGCTTGTGGAAAACAGAAAAAAAAATTAATCTAAGGCACCTGAAAGAGCTCATTTCACAGCAATATATTTTGACATTGCAACAGAACATCTACAGAGAATTCCCAAGCAGTCTCTCTAGCATGGCTAAATTCACTCTGCCAGTACACAACAGCCAGCTGCACTTGCTCATTCCAAAAGAAATGCAGAAATCTTACAGGACCCCAGGACAAGGTAAAAAGACATCCCATTGTTCTCTGACCTCCACTGCACGGCTCACACAGTGATGTGAAGCAGGGAGGCTTAGTGGCATTTCTGGATCCTTTTATAACACTTAAGCACAGCTATTCCTTCCTTGTTAACCAGCTGGATTTCTTCATAGGCACTGCCAAAGCAGGGGCTGCTCATAACTGCCCTCTCAGGTGGAGCAGGCTTTGAGAAGTCCCTTTTGTCTGCAGACAAGGGCTTTGAAGCTTTCACTTCATGCCTGTGATTAAAACCTCCTCAGCCTTTCAGCAGGAGAGGAAGGACAGGGATTCCAATTGCTGAGAAACAGCAATTTTGCAGTCAGGGGAAAATCATTAAGCCCTGATTGATTCTTCACTTTTTTTCCCTACAGAACCACACTTTTTTCAGAGATGGATTTCAGCAGGTAGCAATTGTGTGGCTGTTCAGCCTCTGCCCAAACCACAGGGAGAAGCAGAGTGGCTGGGAATGGAGGGGGGATTTCATTTGCTGCCCTCAGCCTGGGCACCATGTGTGCCTAAAACAGTGAGGGCAAGCACACAGCTCTGCTTGGTTTAACTTTTATTTAGGAGCTGATTTTCTGCTCTCTACAGGAAACCACTCTCCAACACCATCCTCATAGCCCAGAGAGCATTTTGCACATGCTGGTGTTGCCACCTGTGTATGAGAGCACATCTCAGCCCTCCTTTGGGTCTGCTGGTGGTTGCTGCTCCTGGATTGAGGATCCAAGTCTCACCAGCACTGAGGAGCTGGGTACTGCCAGGCAGAGGAGCTCCACCAGGCTGTGGAAGGGATTTTCAAACACAGATTTTTCTCCCCTCACACTGGGACACCTGCAGCACACACTGCATTGCAGACACAGGCCTGCATTTCTGTGCCAGTGCCTCTCTGTGTCTTGCACTTGCTTTTTCATGGCTTGTGCTGGACTGATCCTGAATACCCCAAACCCAGCGTTCATGTGGTCCTTGACAGCAGCCTCTCACTGCCAGCCCTGCTTTGGCCACCTGAATGACTTTTTATCAGCTCTGACCTCTGCAGCTTCCCTAAGGGTCACTTTCCAGCGTGATAAGATCCATTTTACCAGGTTGGTCTCCAAAGAGGACTCCAGCCAGCTGACTGAGCCAATACTTCCAGGCTTCTGGGCTCTTCAGCTGGATGGGATGTTTGTTCATGCCAAAATGAATAAAACAGCCACAAGGTAAAACATGGAGGGGTCTTCACCTATATCATCTGCAGTGCAATCCATGGGCCATCTCTCACAGCAGCTGGCAGTGCTGCTGGCAGATAAACTAAATAATGGCACTGTTGTGTCCCCCCACGCCTGCCTCAGCCAAGTTATTTCTTCTTCGCACCTCTCCTCTAGAAATGTATGGTAACCAGATTATCCTCAAGCCTCCCAGACTGCTTTAATATTGGATAGAAATTCAGAAGTTTTTGCAGGTAGGAAAACAAAAAACAGCAGATGCAGCTGCATGAGCCTCAATCCCCTTGAAAATTCACAATTCTTATGCAGTGGAGGCACAGGGGAGAGTGGCTGAGCTACAGAGCACCTCGCAGGAAAGGCAAGTGGACAAACTCTCTGCTTGGAGGTCAACCCACCAATTTCTGCTGCGCATCCTCTTGTTGCTGTGTGCATGGACACAAATTCCCAAATGGGGCCCCCAGCAGCGACCCAATGTTCCTTCCCCTTGCACCTCCCCAAACTTGTTCAGCCACACCCTGCTCAGAAGGGTGTCAAGTGCCCTGTGGCTGGTCAGGGTGGTTTCCCACTTTTCAAAAGATGGGCTGGGAGGTGTTCTTGCTGTAGCAAGGCAGAGAAACAGCTGAATTCCTTATCCCGGTGCTTCTTCCTTGAACTATCCTTTCTCTGGACCTCAACATATTTTTTATATTCTTTATATGTGGTGATGGAGAGAGATGGTGAGACTGACTTGGTGATTAGAATCTGATTTTATTGTGGGATACAAGCACTTATATACTATTTTAGGGAGACTAGTGATGTGTACTACAATGATTAGGTTGGAATCACATACACAAACTTATGCATACAACAACATCTCTTGCTTGCAGTGTTTAATGGGATTTTCTTTTTCTGGTAAACTTGTCTGATTAAATCTTCTTGCAATCCAGTCTAATTTTCAAAGTTCTGTTTGCTTTTGCCAAGGCATCCTGTCATCAAATCTCTTATGTTAACTAGGTCTAAAGTCTATAATCTGTCTTGTGTCTCCTAACATTCCAACATCTCTCCCTTTCCTTTTGACTAAAAATACTCTTTTATTCTTTATCCTCAACTGAATGCTTTATCCTGGTGCTTCTTCCTAGAATTATCCTTTCTCTGGACCTCAACATATTTTATGTATTTTTATATTCTTTATCCTCAACTGCATTGTTCATCCTGGTGCCTCTTTCTAGACCTATCCTTTCTCTGAACCTAAACATATTTTTTTATATTCTTTGTATTCTTTAACCTCAACTCAGTTCTTTATCCTGGTGCTTCTTCCTTGAACTATCCTTTTTCTGGACCTCAACATATTTTGCCCTTGCAAAGTGCAAAGATCTCTAGTATGGAGTATCTTGCTCAAAGCCTTCATTAAAGCAACTCCAAAAAATTAGCTCTCCTAGAGATCTGATGAAAGCCCAGAAAATGTTAAAAAAAATTAAAGGAAAAAATCCCCACAACTATTGACAGTGGTAAATGCATCTTAATTAAAGCCTTGGAATGCACAATTCAAACACACTCCAGACATCCTCCAACTCCCTGCAAAAGTTAATGAGATTAGTTTTTCTTACAGTCCCCACTGATCCACGAAGTACAAAAAGGGAGTGGGAACTGAAAATGAAATATTGTGGGTGCAGGGCTAGATGCTGATTGCATTTACAGGAGTGTAATTGCAACAGGATCCCTTGCAGGTCCTGTGGCATTGTTCCAGGAGGCGTGGTAGCAACTGCTGGCTTGTGCTGCAGGGACAAATGTCTGGCCCTAAGTAACTGAAGCAGAAAGTGATGATGAGGAAGTCCACCTCATGTTCCAAATGAAAATCAAATATCAGGTACAGCGGCTTTTCTGCTTCCTCAGTCCAAAGGAGGATAAAATTACATCCTTGATTTATGAATAATAGAAGTTTGGTTGGTTTTTTCTATTTTAATCTGAAGAGTCCCCAGAGTTGCACTGTTGCCAAAGCCTCTTGTAACTCAGGCCAACAGTGAGAGAGAGTGAATGTAACAACCCTGCAAATTCCCTTGCAGAAAACAGAGCAGTCTTGGGATCCCAAGGCTTGCAATAAACATCCCCTACTCACACCAAAAAAAACAAACACAAGGCTTCTTCATGTGTGCAAGTCTCTCAAGATCCATATCATCCCTCTTAATGCAGAAAGATCACAAGTTTGATTTAGACTGGGTCAGGAGTGGCTATTTGCTTAAAACAAACGCTCTGTTTACCCTGGGATAATCTGTGAGTGTTTCTGTGCCCACTTGTGCTCATCCTCTCCCTGCTCAGGATGTCTGCTCACACCCTGGGAAATTCAGTGAGGGAAATCTACTCCACAAAGTGCCCCACATGCCCTGGGCTGGTGTAGAGGAGATCTACACACACTTTCCAGGGAAAGGGGATGAAATTCCTGCCAGTGACCCTCAGGGAGCTTCAATGGTAAGAGTACCTGACTCATTTTCTGGGGTTGGACGTCAGACAAAACATCACACTGCTCCACTTCTGCAGATGGATTTGGGGCACAGGAAGGGACACCTGCTTGGAATGAGACTTTGCAAAGGGACTGTCACAGATATCCTTTGTGAAAAATCCTTTCCTTAGGATTTTTCCGCCTGAGAAGCCTCAGGAACAAAATGTAAACATTGATTATCTGCTGCTGTGGAATGCAACAGGTGCATCTGTGATTGGCCCATGTTGGATGTTTGTAATCAATGGCCAATCACAGCCCAGCTGGCTCGGACAGAGAGCTGAGCCACAAACCTTTGTTATCATTCTTTGCTATTCTATTCTTAGCTAGCCTTCTGATGAAACCTTTTCTTCTATTCTTTTAGTATAGTTTTAATGTAATATGTATCATAAAATAATAAATCAAGCCTTCTAAAACATGGGGTCCGTGCCTCATCTCTTCCCTCATCCTGGGACCCCTGTGAGCACCGTGACAGGGACAACCATCACAGTGTCCATCTGTTTGTTTATTCCACAGCAGGAAATTTCCCAAAGGAAAAATAACAGGTATGTGCACACTGTGGCCTTAGAGGAGTTTGATGCTGTTTGGCTCTTATTGGGGAGAGTGGGAGGAGGTTTGGTGGGATTTTTGGTGTCTTTGTGGTTTTTTACACAACACCACTTAGCACTATTAATAATTCTGCTCATTAGTGAGCACTCTGTTTCTTCCTAGGAGTAAAGAACTAGAGAAACCTCCTCAACAAAAATCATAAAAGGGACACTAGAAAAAGTTGAAATGGAAAAGCTGTAACTGATCAATTTTTATGGAAAGAAGGGGCAAGGGAAGCAGACAGGAAAAATGTGTCACCTGAAGACACATGCTGCTTTTTTGAAATGGCTGTCTGGCTTTATTATGGAATCACAGAATGGTTTGGGATGAAAGGGCCTTTAAAGGTCACCCAGTTCCAACCCCCCTGCCACAGGCAGGGACACATTCTGCCAGGACAGGTTGCTAAAGCCCCATCCAGCCTGGCCTTGAACACTTGCAGGGATGGTGCATTCACAATGTCCTGGGCAACCTATGCCAATGCCTCAGCACCCTCACAGTAAAGAATTTATTCCCAATATCTAATCTAAAACTGCCTTCAGTAAGGTTAGAGCCATTTCCTGTGGATCTGTCACTGCATCAAAAATCCCTCTCCCAGCTCTCTTTTAGGCCCCTTTAGGTACTTGAAGGCTGCTGTAGGGTACTCTAAACATTTTGCCAAAACTTGCTGATTTTCAAAAGATGCCAGTAAAGGGGTTTATTTTTTAGTTTTTTGACCCCTTGAGAACATCCTGATAGCATTTCTCCTATGCCTCTATCTCAGAGTAAATAAAAAGCCTTTTAAGTGTCTCATCAAGCAAGTTTTGGGGCCTTAAAGGGTCTCAATCACCTCCTTCTTGTATGTTAGAGCACCTGACTGTAGGCTTAGAATGATACTCACCAGAACCTGTCAGTGAGGTAGCAAATGTAGAGAGCAGCTCTTCAGGAAAAAGGGGGGAGCTGAAGACACCTGATGGAGTCCCTACCTGTGTCACAGTAGTCAGGCTGCCATGACAGCTCAAAAAAAAAATAAATAAAAGGAGGGAGAGTAATTAAAATCTCCTCAATAAAATCCCTTCTCATTCTGCGTCAGTGTTTTCCCAGGCTTAGGAGTCTGATTCAGCAGCCTGTGCAAGAAGGACTGATGATCAGAGTGACACACCACGCTTGCTCCATTCTTTCTCTGTGGGACATTTGGAAAGAGGATTTATCTAATCCCCTCCTACAACAAAATATTAAGAATATTTTCCTCCACCTGCAGTGCCCTGCATTAGGACTTTACCTGAAGGCCATAAGATGCCTCTGCTCAAAAAGGGGCATTGCTGAGGCAAGTGAAGAACAGCCATCACCTTCCTGCCCACCTGAAACATATGCACACACACACACACACACAGAGTGAGGTCAACCCCTCTCAGCCCTTCAGTGAGACAACATTTCATCTCCCAGTCTCCTGAATCTGTCAGCTGGTTATTTCAGCTGCACCACAAAGTCTGGCAAACCAAGCACTTTCCCTGGTCTTTCAAGCTCCTCAGCATGGGGCAGCACTGACTAGAGAGGATCTTTTAGAAACCAAGGACTTACACTGGATAATTCAAGCCACAGAGAGACAAAATACCCCTCTGCCCCTGTTTCTCTTCTTTCTAGATATCACCTAGAAAAAACTAATCCTCTCTAATGCCGCCCTTTCCTGTTGTCATAACACCTTTTATAAATGGAGGGTGTGATGCTCTACCACCAAACCCAAAATGTTTCCCCCACTGTTTTTGTTCTACACAGCCCCCTTGGGTAGGTACCCCTAAAACTTCCTCATCTCCCTCACCCAACCCCCAATCTCCACATCAGGGGGAGCAAAACCCTGGACCCATCACCTCTGTCAGGTGTCCACACTCAGATGCACAAATCCAAGCCAAGAGCCACATACCCTGGGCTCATTAACTCTTTCTTAAATGTGAATTTCCCCCATGACCCTTACAGCACATGACAGTAACTCTGCTCACCCCCACACCCCTTTCCAGTGCTGTATCACATGTATTTGTCCACGCTGTTGCTCTTGAGGATCACAAAGCAAAAGTCCCTGTCTCATGCAAGGCTGGCGCTGCTGTCACCAAGCCGCAGCTTTGCGGCTGGGCTTCGAGGTATGTGGTCATCAGCAGGAAACAAAGCCTGCACCAGAGCTGTGACGATTCAGGGGGTTTCAGGGTGGTTTTTTTCATCCCCACCAGCCAATAAGAGCACTCACAGAAGCATATCTCTGGCAGGAAGCAGGGCAGTGACTCCCCGGGCAGTCGGGCTCCTCTTGTGGAGCGGTGGAGATGGCAGTGAACTTCCCCTGCAGCCTCGCTGCGCTTTGCTGTTTGGCACTCTGGAGCTTCACCGGGACTTCAGGTGGTAAGAATGGGAAATAACTGCTGTTTTCCTTGTGGTTTACGTTCTGTGAGTGCTGCTACGTGGTGCTGTGGTAAGTAACAGCCTTTCTCCAAGTGCTGCCCGTGCTGGCTCAGCGCTGCAGGGCTCAGGCTGCAGCTGAAAACCCAACTGCTCCAAAGACTTTCTCCTTGTGTAGTGAACCATGCTGTCCAGGGATATCATTTAGGGGCTTTAAAGTCAATTTATGGTTTTAACTCATTTGTCAGTGTTTAAACTCTGCATGACCTTGATTATTAAATCTAAAGGCTGCGGGTAACAATCTGACTGCTAAGTACAGATGGACACTTGAGTGCAGATTAGCTGACTTTTAATGAAGCATTAACCTGTTTCATTTCTTTCTTTGCTGAGCAAGGGAACTCTCTTGATTGCAGCTGGCCTTAAATCTTTAGAATGGGAGCTGCAGACATGAATGTTTTTCTCTGAAGGTTTTGGTCCAGTACTACTGAATATATTTCAGCATTACTTTGGTTCACATACACAGAAAGAACTCAGGGATGGTGTTGGGTTAGCCAGTAGCTTTTTCGTTCTGCTGTGGTTTCCTTTGGGGGCTGCAGAGGCATGCAGGAACTCTGCCACATCTTAAATGTAAAGATAAAGCCCTAGCCTTGCTAGGGGGAGGAAGTTTTTAAAGGAGGGAGAAATGGGGAGGAGGTTTTCAAAGCATCTGGTGAGGAAAAGAAAAAATCAACACGTTGCAATCTGCTTTTTGTTTCACTGCAGCCTGGGAGGGAGCAGCACAGGATTGATTGCTCTCATATTGCAGGAGCAAGGTCCCCAAAGCAATCCTCAAGGAGGGAAGCACAATAGAGAGCGTCTTAATGCAAAATTCAGCTCATATCTGCAAAACCAGCCCTTGTTTGCTTAATAACAGATGGTTGCCAGCTAATTTTGAGCAAGCAAAGGGTTTAACCCTGCTATTGCCCAACAGAAGGAGCAAGAGGAGGGCTGGCTTCTCCATCTCTCTCTTGACATTTCCAAATCCAGGAGCAAGGATGGGCTGTGAACATGAATGCTCTGCTTCTGAGCATCTCTCCCTAGAGCAGCAAGAGTTGTCTGCTCAGACGGTGAGATCACACACTCGTGCCCTCTGAGTGTGGTAGGTGCCTGGCCAAGTTATGCTGTGCCTCTGCTCCTACACAGCCTGGATGTTTCAGGAATCCTGGCATGCCTAGAGCCCTGCAGAGCTATCTGCCCTCTGAGCCAAGTCTGCCTTGTGCCTGGAACGGGGCCATCACCTCACACACATTCTAATTTGTAGGAAATGGCACTCAAGACAAGCCAGAGATGAAATGGTCAGAAAAGGCTGCAGAGAGAAAATCAGAATTACAGGTACCTCACACCAGAGAGTCCCTGCAAACTATTCTAAACACTGAAAGTGATTTCAGACCTGTGTGTTTGCCATGCAGTGACCACCTTAAATGGGAATGAAGGCACACAAAGAAAACCAAATCCTAGCCTTAACGAGTCTGAGTCCCCAGAGGAAAATGGTGGGATAAAGATCTCCCACGAGGGCTCAGTAGATTTCATACCCACTTTGCTCTGGTATGAGTAGTTTTCAACACCAAGTTGTATCAGGTGAATGAGGTAAAACAACCAGTACTCCTTAGTGAAAGCTGGGGGAGAAATATAACCTATAACCCATCCCCTACTTACAACACATGGTTTATTGAGTCTACCTGTCTACAACACCTGTCCAGCTTGCTCACCTCTCCAGGTGATGCATTTCAGAGGCCTGGCCATGTGTGACACTGCTGGATCTCCCAGCACTGGAGGCAGGAACGAGGGCTCTTGGACTCTGACTCTTGGTTTGAATAATGCACATAATAGTTTTCTTTCCATCCACACAGTGTGGTTTCAGCCAGTCTCATTCACCCCAGCTCTATAAAAGACGTCACCATGACTCAAGAGGTTCTCAAAAGCCACAAAAGGTCATTGTGTACAGATTGAAAGGGGCTGTGGTTATCACCTCCTTCTGCAAAGAACAGTATCTGATGTCAACACTGCAACACCTGACTTTCCAACAGGTGTGAGAGCAGACATTCAAGCAAGGTGCTGGGGAGCAGCAAGAAGAGCCCAGGGCAGCAACCTGCTCTCAGCCTGGCAGGATGTCCCAGCTGCCAGGTGAGCTCAGGAAAAAGCTGTTTCCTACAGCTGTAGGGTTGCTATTGATGGCACAGGAAAAAGCATGGCATTTCTGAGCAACAGAACAGCTGGCCTGGTGGGCAAAGCAAGGCCCTGCTCTGCCTGGAGCTTCATTTCTGCCTGCAGACAGGTCCTGCGTGGCCCTCCTCAATTACCTGTGGATGCCAGTGCCTTAAACCCCTGTGAAAAGTTTTACCCACAAGCTGAGCATTGGGTGAGATGTGCTTGAGAAACACCTCTGGTCCATGGCTGGATGGTCACAAGCTTCTGTGACTCTGAAATCCCACCCTTGCTGCAGTGGGAAAACACCATCCCACGGAAAACAGGTGTAGCCACATTCCTCCTCACAGAGAAAAGCAAGGCACAATTCTTCCCAAGAACATTTCTGGGTTTCACATTCTCTGAACCTCAGAGGAAGGAAAAACAATTCTTATTTGCCGTGCCTGTGTTTGTGCAAAAGGAGAATGCAACATGGAGATTGTTTACGCAAAGTGATGGGGTTTTGTTTCCTTGGCCTGTCAGGGCCGAGTGTGTGTGTGTGTTGGGACTGTTGGGTGACAGTCACGAGTTCTGTGCAGTGGAGTGCAGTTGAGTGCTTGGCAGATTCAGTTTAGATGTAATGTAAAATAATACAGAATAATATAGTATAATGAAATAAGTAATTAGCCTTCTGATAAGATGGAGTTGGATGCATCATTTCTCTCCCTTCGTTGGGGGTGAAAATATCATCGATAAGTAGTCTTGGGACCTACAAGTGGGTTCTGGGCTGTTGGGTGAAAAAACATCACAAAACACTGGCTGCACAGCCATAGTGCAAACACAGATCAGAGGCAGGGCACAGGAGAGCTCATCAGCTCCACAGCAGACAAAAGCCACCTGCAGAACACCCACTCCTCTCCAACACATGGCCTGGGTCTCTCAGCTCCCACCTGCAAGAAAATACAGGGGTCATTAAGGTAGCTGGGGCATCAGCCAGGAAGAGAGATGGATTTGGACATCCTTGAGTTGAGGAGAGATGTGGAATTGAGTCTCTCCTTTGCAGGTCAAGGCGTAAACCCTGAGCACTGTTACAAGCAGGTGCAGCAATTAACACCTGTGAGAAGGATGTGACAGTATAAGTAGGATGTGCATAAGCAACATGTGTGATAAATTTTTGTCACCTTCCATGCTGCTGATGTTACATAATTCTGGTTTGGTTTATTTATTTTTTTCAATAGACTTCAGATCATCAAGCTGCCCCTGCAAAGTGGCTCAAGCACGCAGCCTATGCTCTGTGCAGCTGGCTGGGGGTGAGAGATCTATCTGTGAAAAAAAGCTAGAGGTGATAAAAAGCTTGACTTTCACAGCAGATTGAATACATCCTCTGTGTGTACACCTGTGGGCACAAGCACACCCAGGCTCGCACGCACACAGGGTCACGTCCTGCACCTGCAGCCCTTGGCATTGGCAGTGGCTGGATGGCACCTTCTGCAGGATTGGGGATTTTCTCCCTCTTCTTTGAGTTCAGAAGTGGGTAAATGGAGAGGAAGGGAAATGTAAAAGGGGGTTAAATAATGACATCAAGTGTAAGCTTTGAGCTTCTTTTAAATGATGGAAAAATAAGCAGTGCATGGGGAAAAAGCTACACAAGCAAGTAAAAATATACAGTAAATGGTTTTATGAACTGCTCTAATGTGAAAGGTCATAGGTTAACCCCCCCACTCCCCAATTTCCATTTTCTGCACACTTGCTTCTCCACTCCATGACCTTGGTAATAATATAAAATTTGTGTTAGAAGGGGTTTTAAAGACCATCTACTTCCAACAGCCCTGCCACAAACAGGGACACCTTCCACCAGACCAGCTTGCTCAAAGCTCCACCTAGCCTGGACTTGAAAACTTCCAGGGATTAAACATGTGCCAGTGTCTTACCACCCTTTTTCAGTGAAGAATTTCTTCCTCACATCTGAATCCTTCTAACATAAAAACCTCAAGATGCCATCAAAGGTTTAAGGGTGGGATGTGGGATAAAAACTTGTATCTGTAAGATAAGATATGCAAATTAAGAGCAGCAAGACTCTGGAGACAGTGTTTGATAGGTTATCAAAACTATACTGCACTCTGAGCAACATCTGACCTATCTTTACAAGCAGTTTTAAAACTGGTCTTTCTATAAACCGGGAGTTATAACAGAGACATTGAAATAGTATTTGTGATATTCTGGCTTCTTCTGAGTAATTTTGAGCTCTGCTTTCACTTCTGGCAGCATCTCTTTGTCACTTCATTTCCTAGGACTGTTTCACCATTTCAGTCATATAAATGAAACCTACTTTGTAATGGATGCGAGCAGAGACCTCCAAATGCATTGGATGAGTAAAAGGGTTTAGCATTGGTTCAGAGGGCTGAAGCTCCCACCCTTTCATGTCCTTGTTGTGTTTTACCCTGCTGTTTGGTGTTGTTTCAGGTACACACGTTACACCACCCCACTCAACCATAAGACCTGGCTTCCCTGTGCCAGTGAACCCCGACAGCCCCGAGGTGCGCAGGGCTGCTCGCTTTGGGGTCTACAGATACAACAACAGCTCCAATGACCTCTTCCTCTTTAAGGAATCACAGATAAAGCAAGCCATGGTACAGGTAAGAGCAGCAGGCTCCTGATGGTTCTCCAAACCATCTTCTAACTGACCCTCCTATGGCATATCCAAGACACAACATTCCTGATCCTCCTCAGGGCTGCTGAAGCTGTTCCCTATAGCACAGCTACACAGGAGGGCTCTGTGTGGGTGACACACAATTCCCAGCTGTAGCACTTGATTCCTAGCCAAAGTTCTGGCATCTCTTTCCCCTGCCCTTACTCTAAAGGAGGAAACTGCTTTCTCTAGATAGTCAGAGGGCTGAAGTACATGCTCCATGTGGAAATCAAACGCACCGTGTGTGAGAAGAGGGATCATCCCAGCCTGGACAGATGTCACTTCCAGAGGGAAAAAAACCTGCAACAGGTATGTGTTCCATTTATTTGGGGTGCCCAGGAACTGCAGGGGATTCTTGATCACCTCTAGCTGTACCTTTTAGACCAGCTCTGCCATGTCTCCATACATGTACAGGCCTCTCCTCTGCAAGCCAGCTGGGGTGAGGCCAGGTTCTCACCTTTCGTGCATCCAGCGCCAGCTCCTGCCTGCAGGGAGTTGAAGCAGACACATCCACCTGGCCCATGCTCCTGGGGTACTGAGGAGAGTGTGCAGAAATAGAGAGTAGGTGCTAAATAGCTTTCCTGGGTGGGAAACACTTTACACAGGCTTTCCCACTAGACAGGATCACTCAGCAAATGGCACTTTTCCTAGGATAAAGTGGGTAGACAAAAGGATGCTGTTTTCTCCTGCCCCATCACAGCCTGCAATGCTGAGATCAACCAGCAGACACCTGAACTTTCTCACCTATTCCCCTTTTATTCACAGATGCTGAGATGCTATTTTGAGGTCTGGATAACACCTTGGACACACAAAGTGCATATCCCTGTTGCCCACTGCCACCAAGACCTTTCCCCATGAGAGCCCAACTTCCAGAGAATCTCCTCCCCTGAGTTTTTCCTTGCCTGGACTGCTGAGGTCAATACTGAAGTGGGAACAGCTGTACAGAACTGCACAGAGCTTTTCTCTCAAAGCACATGGTTGGTTTTCCTTGAGAAAAACACTCCAAAGACAAGGCCTGCCTTGACTGAATGTCTTGCAATCCAGTTTTGTATCTGTTTTTCCAAAACTAAACTGCACATGAACACGTGTTGTCATTCATTTGCCATCCATCCTCTGGCTGAATTTGCAAGCACTCCCAGGAAGCTATGCTGCACTTGTTTGGTGATGAACTTCCACAAAGCCATGATGGAAACAAGTCTAAACCACAGCATGAGTGAATACAACATTAGGAAAGCTTGACAAGAGTGGGATGCTTTGCCTGGGTATACATAAACACACATATACACAAGTTTTAACATTTTCCAGTGCCAGGGAAATGGTCAGACTCAGCTGTCAGGAAGGCAAGAGGGAGAGCTGCTCTTTTTCTTTTTAAGACAGAGGTATGGATAAGGATGTCTTGAAACACAAACATCCCAGAAATTACTCAGTCCAATGAGTGCTTCCACCTTAATTAAAGCTAAGCTACGCTGTGAAAGGGCATCACTGCAAATGCCAAGGCTAATAAATCTAATCATATTGCCAAATAATAATTCTGAGGTTAAACAGCAGTCCCATCCAGGTTAATACACAACATTTAATCTCTGGCAGACCACAGCTTATATTCAGGTTCAGTACAATGTGGTCTTCTCTAGGTGGGCATCTACCATTCCTTCAAGTCTCCACTCTTCATCCATGGGCTAATTATTGCTTACAGTGACTAAGGTCCCTATTAGGAAGAATTTGGGCAGCTGCTGCCTTAAAACAACCATAAAGTCTGAGCCCATGATCAGTCATACACAGACCAGCACTTCTAAATGGGCAGGGCCCTGATCTAAGCCACAAAGAACACTTCTTTCCCCCACAAATACTAATTTTTTTCTGGAAGTTGTTGCCTTCCTGCGGCAATATTGTAACTCCTATTAGCAGTAACACTCCCAATTTCATCCCTTTTAACAATCATCCAGTCAAGAAAGGCCAGTGAATGGCCTGGCTCCAAGCCATGCTCTGAGGATCTCCAACCAGATTGTATTAATAGTACAGCTGAGTATCTGCTCCAAGTAATCCCTAAACTGGCCAAGTCTCAAGCTCTGCTTCAGAAATACCACTTGTGATGAACAGGTGGCTCAGCAACAGCTCAAATTCAGCATCCAGTGCTGTAGAGGCAGCTGTGCTGCATCTTATCTTTGGGAACAGCAGTGTCTTGGCTGTAAAAAAAAATAACAAAACAAAACAAAACAAAAACAAACCAAAAAAAGGCAAAAAAAGAAGAAAAGCAGCAGTGCTCTAAAGAAAGCTCCAGAAGGGCCACAAGAGGATGTAATGTGATGCTACATTCATCCACCACCAACAGCCTGCTGCCAAAGACAAGGAGAAAGAAAGTCAGCAAAGGTGGCTTGGGCTGTCCACAGAGCAGGAAAGCCAAGCCACAGCTAAGCTTGTAGGAGAGCAGAAGGCAGAAAGAGCTGCTCTTTACATCTCAGAGGGGTTGGGAATTGTCTCAAGCCCTCTCCTCCTTCAGCTGCACACTTCACACAATGCCAAAGGCTTCCAACCAGGCTGTCAGCTCCAGACAGGCTGGGCAGATCCATGTTCCTTCCTTCAGCCTGCAGGACAGCCTGGTGCTCAGAACAGATGTCATCTGCCTCTCACATGCCACCAAGGGGGCGAGCAGGCAGCGTGCTGTCACTTCAGGTCTGTGCAGAGATGCATGCAGGCAGTGAGCATGTCACACAACAGTGGCCCCTGTGTGACTCCCCAGGCCCCTGACACACAGTGCTTCATCTCAGTCACCTCACCAAGCCAATTCTCCATCTGTCACAGCAACAAAAGTTAAAGCCAGGTGAACTTGGCACCATGCAGGCTGACAAACCCAACAGGCTTTTGCTGTTCTCCCAAGGAAAATGCAGCACGACTGTTCAGAGCTCTCCATCCAAACAGAAAAGCTCCTGCTGAGAAAGACAGATCAGCCTTATGTTCAAAGCGGCATCCAAGTGCTCACTGTGACACAGAATTCCAGTGTGCTTTACAAGGAGAAAGGCACACTGGAACTGTAGTACCCATCAGCCCCTCAGCTATGGTAACAGAGCTTTCATCAGCAAAGAAAGGAGCAGAGCTTAAGTCCACTGAGCTCTTTGCTTCACCCCAGAGCACTTCACTCGGGAGGATTTGGGTAATTAAAGAGGAGGACACTGCTGGCACTGACCTAAAGAGCTGCAGCTAAACACCACTCCATCACAATGACATGCAGCAGTCAAAATGCCAATGTCTCTGCCCTCTGCATCTTGCTTACACCAAGGTGAGCAGTTCCCCAACTCACTCCAAGGAGCTCATACCCCTCTAGACCTTGCTGGGTCTCTGACATCTATTTCAGGTTACAATGACAAGTCAGTGATATTTTTAGTAAAGATTTAGGGCATGAGGTGAGAAGGAAAACTTGTTTCTGCCAGCTCTGTATGTTGAAGAAAAAAAGGAACAATCCCAGCAGTGACATTAATGTGACCATGTTCACAGGGGTTTTCGGACTGGGGAAGAGACGAGGATCTGACTCCACGTTTCAGAAGGCTTGATTTATTATATTATCATATATATTACATTAAAACTATACTAAAAGAATAGAAGAAAAGGTTTCATCAGAAGGCTAGCTAAGAATAGAATAGCAAAGAATGATAACAAAAGCTTCTGTCTCAGACAGAGAGTTCAAGCCAGTTGGGCTGTAATTGGCCATTAATTACAAACATCCAACATGGGCCAGTCACAGATGCACCTGTTGCATTCCACAGCAGCAGATAATCAATGTTTACATTTTGTTCCTGAGGCCTCTCAGCTTCTCAGGAGGAAAAATCCTAAGGAAAAGATTTTTCATAAAACATGTCACATGTTAATGTGACACATTAACAGCTTATGGGACAACCACAACCTGAGTTTTAGCAGAGCTTCAAAGTGGCCAGTGATCCTCAAACAGAGATCTCCATTTGCTCAAAAGCTCTGCTCTGCAAGTATTTCCTCTCATACTCCCACTTTTTAAACTGCACAGGAAACAAACTGCCTGCCACCAAAACATGAAGCATTGCTGGCTGACAGACTTCCCACTCTGCATTCTCCTGACACCAGCAGCTCCACATGCAGGACCTGGGAGCTCTGCCTGTACCAGATGCACCCAGTTTCACAACCTGGCTGACTTCCAGAGCCCACTGACAGCTGGGGCAGCTCCATGGAACCAACACAGGGCTTAGCTGGCAGCAGGCAGATAAGGAGACACGAGAGCTGCTGACTGTGAGGAAAAAGCCTTCCACACACAGCTAACTACAACAACTTACTGCTACATTTTTCAGTCTCTGCCTCAAAAAAAATCAGCATATGAGCAAAAATCAGCTGCCCCCTGTGCTCATTCTTTTGCAGCACTGTTTTTAAGCAGGTTGAATGAGAAGGTCCAAGTGTCAGCATCATCAGATCCCTGTTGTGATCACTGAGCAGACAGAGCCAGAAGCTTAAGAGGTCATTATCTCACCTGCAAAGTTGTTACTGGCACAAAGCAGACACAAATTTAAAGGAATTTAAAGATTTATGCAAAGACTTTGCAATCACTTTCATCAGCTGTTCACACTGAGAAACCAACCTTTGCATAAAAGTGTCAGGGGCACACAAGTTATGTTCCAGCAGTACAGAAGTTTGCTCCAGACAAGAAACAGGGCAGTTAACTGTGCAGTAACATTTTAAATACTTCCAACAAAATCTTCTTGATATTTGTGCCCTGCAGAAACATCTATTCAACCAACAAAGTAAAACAAAGCACATTTTTTAAATGCACAGCTGTGGTGCATTCCAGCTCAGTTCCTTTCCTTGGATACTTTTACTGCAGGGCTTTACATGAAATCAAAAATTTCTCCAGCCTTTCAGGAGACAGGGCAACATTCTCCCATATGCCATAGTCTGTCCCAAAAGAAACTTGAGTAAGACACAGGAAGCAGCCTCAGGCTTCTCTGGGCGTTATGCAAAGAGGACTTCCTCCCTTTTTAGGGTACCACAGCCCTTTCTTCTGCCACCAGGAGACACTCATGCTCTGACAAGATCTTTGGATAGCTCTGTAAATGCTCTTTTATCCAGTAAGACTTCTCACACAAGAGCCAGCCTCAGAGCTGCAGAGGTGTCATGTTCCTGCACTCACATCATCAAAAGAGACTGGCTGGCTTCTTCCAAGCCTGGCTCGTTCCAGGTTTCTCCTTGCTCAAGGCAGGTGTGTCACCACCCATCTGCAATCAACACATCACTGACTCAGCCCCTGTGAAAGTGGAATGAGCCTGTAAAACCAGTCCTCACAGGAGCATCAAGACTTGATGCCAGTTTGTTTATTCCACAGGCATTTTAGTGCTGCTGCTTTACTCTTCCATTTAAAAACCAATCAAAAATTAGAGATTTTTTTTAGAAAAACATAATTTCTAGAAAAACACTGTTCTTAAGCTCCCCCTATAATGAATAATGAGACCTGTGTGTCAGCCAACCTGTGTTTTACTACAGTTCCCCCCACTTCTGCATACCAGGGATGGATTATCAGGATCCAGCACAACACCAGGAATGGGAGCCAGCTGAAATGAAGTGTTAAGGTTCCTATGAGAAATGGAACACCAATGGCCTGGTTAAGCAGCCTGTCACCATGCAAAGTTTGTTGCTTAGCATTGTGCCACTACAGCTGGGACTTTACAGATTCAGAGAGATTTAATCTCTCACACTGAATAAAGCCTGTCTGTCCAGCCTGCACAAACAGAGGGAGCTTATGGGGTACAAGTCCAAAAAAATTTAACAGAGAACTGCACTCTGTCCAAAGGCTACTTGGTGAAATACTTTGGCAAATAAATCCCTAGGGAAAACTGTGTACCAAGAGGCAAAGCTGTGCTTGCCCCAAGGGTGCCAAAGCATCAGCAAAAAAACCCCAATAAACAGCACAGCAGATTTGCTTTTCCAACCCCACCTTGAGATGCCATCAAGTTTAACTTTCATATCCCACCAGAAGAGGACCAACAGCTGCAAGGGCTGGCAGGGCAGTGCTAACAGCTGGTGCTGAAGCAGCCCACCCTGCACTGGGTTTTCCTAAAAAAGCAGCCCTGTCCTGCACAGGAACAAGTCAGCCTGATCCAGTCCTGCCACAGGGCTGCTGCAGCCTGGCAGGAACACAGAGCAGGGTGACAGAGGCACTGACAGGGAACAGTCGTTTTCATTTGCATAGCCCTCCATTAATAGAAGAGCAGGAGGCCATTGAAATCTGGCAACATTTTTAGCATCACCTTCCCATTTTCTGGTGCTTTTCATTATATATTTATAGCACATCTCTTTCCTTTCCAAAGGTGAAGAAATGCAGCAATAGTGTAAATTTAGGTTGGATTGTCACCCAGTGGCAGAAAAGGAGAGAGCAGCAAAATCTTCAATTCCAAAGAATCAATGCACTGAATCACACAGCTGCTGAAGCAAGCCCTTTAGTTCTTCAAGATGCAAAAGCTCTTATTTAAAATTATAGTGTGCTTTGGGTTGGGTGGGACCTCAAAGACCATCAGGGACATTTCCTGTGAGACTGGGTTGCTCAGAGCCCCCTCCAGCCTGGCCCTGAGCACTTCCAAGTGTGGGGCATCCACAACTTCTCTGAATAACATGTTCCAATCTCTCTGCTCTGTGATCCTGCTGGGCACAGAGGTGAGACTGACAGGCTGCAGTCCCCCAGGGCTTCCTTGCTTCCCTTTTTTTTAATGGGGGTTATTCCCCCCTTTTCTAGTTGGTAGGACCTTAACTGGACCACGACAACTCCTCAAATACAATGGACAGTGACTTCACCCACCAGTTCCCTCAGGATCTGCAGATGAATTTTAACAGATCCTGCACACCTTCATGTTCCTCAGATGACCTAAAATGTGATTTATAGTGGGTGACCCTTCAGTCCCCCAGTCCCTGCCTTTCCTTTCTGCACCTTGGGCAGTGTGGTTGGAGCACATCCTGGTGGAGAAGGGGCAAAACACTCACTGAGCACCTCAGCCTCAGGTTATCAGGTCTCCCCTTTCCTTCCAGAGAGGGTCCTCGTTTTTCCTAGCGTTCCTTTTTGTCACCCACACACCTGCAGAAGCTTTTCTTGTCCTTGATGTCCCTGGCCACATTTAATTCTCTCAGAGCTTTATCTCCTCTAACCTCCTTTATCTTTACCTTTATCTCCTCTAACCTGATCCCTGGCTGCTTGGACAACCTCTCTGTATTCCTGCCAGGCTACAGCTCCTGCTTCCACCCTCCAAAGGCCTCCTTTTAGTGTCTGGGCTTGTCCAGGAGCTCCCTGTTCATCCACACAAGGCCTCCTAGCATTTCTGCCCAGCTTCCTCTCTATTGGGATGCATCACTCCTGAGTCTGGAGGAGGTGATCCTTGAATATCAGCCAGCTTTTCTTGGCTTCTTCTTCCCTCCAGGGCTTTATCCTATGGTATTCTACCAAGCAGATCCCTGAAGGTGCCAGTATGCCCTGGTACTGCCAGCCATTCCAGCCACAAAATGAAACTGCACAGGCTTTCCTTTGCAAAGCTGGCAGCAAAGCATTCTCCACATTTACCAAGTAGCTGTTAACAGAGGAAGTCTCGACATGCATTCCAAAAACTGCCACCAAAGCCTTCCTCATCCACCAACAGCAGATTTTACAGGTGCCATTTGAGTCCACATCCACCTTCAGACAACAATCTTCCCCAAAATCTTTACCAGTTCTCCATAAAAAGCACGTTGAAGAGGATTCCTGCAGCTAGCCCTCTTCTCCCTGGAATGGTCACATAGATAATGAACAGGAGACTTTCAGGACCTGGTAAAACATGGAAGAAATACTACAACAACCCTTTTCAGACTCATTGGAACTAGTTCTTAATAACACAGAAAATGCAATTTTCATTCATCATCTGACCTCAATGCTATAAAGAAACACAGGAGTCCACAGGTAACGATCCAATTTGATTCTGCATGTTGATTAACAGTTAATTGCAATGTCTGACGTTACTTACACAGGTTGGGACTGAAGAAACCCAATGGCATAATTGGATTCCTAGGCATGTCCTGGATGTTGCTGCCTCTACCACAGCACCATGGTAGAACATTAGAACATGCACTGTAATCACTCCTGGACAGGAGACACTAAAACAGAAATTAACACATGCAAGCCACCCTCTTCCACCCAAATCACACACAATTAAACTCCATCCATCACAATTCCTTCCAGAGTAAGAGGACACACAGTTGCATGAAAGGCGACATGATGGTGTCTGTTCAAGATGATTCCAAACAAGGCTGGGCACAGGAAAATCAGTGGATTTCCTTGGAGCAACAAAGAACTGAATGAAGATGCCTCCCCATAGTCCTCAGATGTGAACAGTAATACAGGCCAGCCCCAGAGTGTGAGCAGTGAGCCAAGACAGAGGACAGGTACAGTATCTCTTCCTACGGCCACAGTGCTGCTGCACCGTAACAGACAGTCTGTCACTTTTTGTCACACTTTTTGTCACTTGGTCACACACTGCCTCAAGCTCATGCTCCCTCTGCACCTCTGGAGCAGCACAGGACAGTGGCACTCATCGTGGGCAGGCAGTTAGACGTGCTGGAGATCAAGTCTGCCAATGTAGGGAGAGCGGAAGGATCCCAGGTAGAGGTGCCCGTCGTGCTCGTGTGCCTCGCTGACATAAGCCACTGTCGCCCCAGTGGGATCATGGAAGCTCCTTTTGTAGGCTCCTGTCTCACTGAGTTCAACAACAAGGCTATATCTGGGCACAAACTTTGTCACAGTTTCCTGACTCAGCAACTGGAAGAAAAGAAAAAGAAAGAAAAATCAACAAAAGATTTTGTTCACCACAATCTGATCTCAGACATTTACACAGGCAAAGACCACTCCACGCTCCTCAGAAGCAGCAGCTAAGAACACAAGGACACATTTGAGTGAACACTCTTACACAGGGTTAACACATCAATATCTGAAAAGCCAGCTGGAGAAGAAACAAAAGGATCAGCAGAAGCTCACTCTGCTCCAGAGGCAGGCTGAAAGGCTGCCCACACAGGAGACAGCAGCTTGCTCTGGTGCAGCTGATGCCAGGCTCCCCTCAGCATCACTCAGAGCTCCTGCACTGCACCAGGAGAGACAGGGACAGCACAG
Source organism: Zonotrichia leucophrys gambelii (assembly GCF_028769735.1). Lineage (NCBI taxonomy): Eukaryota > Metazoa > Chordata > Aves > Passeriformes > Passerellidae > Zonotrichia > Zonotrichia leucophrys. The sequence goes on from NC_088172.1 coordinate 96,786,946, forward strand.
ACCTTGTTCAGCTGGAATGAAACCCTAAGCATTGCTTGCTCATTTTTATTTTTCGAGGACAGAAGTGTTTTCAATCTTTGCATTGTTTAAAAAGCACCATGCTGTTTCTTTAGCCTTTAAAAAAACCACATTATCCTTGCTCATCCTAAAGCAGGGTGACACAAAAACAGGCACAAGTGAACCAGAAATGTCACCTAACACCATCCACAAGGTGCACACTGTCTCCTAGGGTGCCTAGGGCAGGCATGGGAACAGCTCACACTTCCCAAATGCTCTTCAGACACCTGGCAATAAGCAGTTTAGGCACTTCAGGTGATGTCTTCACATATCCAAATGAAGATCCTGTCTTGCTGCATGGTTAGACATAGTCTCTTTTTCTTTCCTAAGATCAAGATGGAAGGCAACTTAAGAGATGTGTACCTGCTACTCAAAGAAGCAAATGTTAAATTTTACTACCTATTAATATATAAAGGCTGTTCTACCAGGGGAAAGTAACAACAGTTTTAACCACAGCTCCTAATGTTTTTTAAATCTTCCTGTGAAGAGGAAGAAACAAATATTTATCACTTCCATTCCTCTACTAAAGGGGGTATTTAAAAAAATATTTTTAATATTTTTTTTTACCTTAAATATCATCCTTTTAATCCATGTTTTTTCAGATAAGAAGTCCAACCAAGAAAAGCCAGGATTGGGTCTCACAGCTGCCATAGCTACCCAATATCCTCCAGAGCTGCTTAACCTGATATTGTCTGGAAGACCAGGCATATTCTCAACAAACATATCTGCTCCGCCTTTCATCAGCCCAGACACATAATACCTGAAAAGTATAGATAATAGATTAGAACATCTTAACTCAACAGTTTAAATAATAAATGAGAGTCCTAATATTTAAAAAATAATTTTTCCCATTATTTTGGTAGAGGGAAATACAGCACTGCCACACACTTCTCCCCAGGAAAAGTCAGCTTACTCCACTGTGTTTAAGGAGCCCATGATGGAAAGATTATGCAACCCAGATGTTTAAAGTGAAATAAAAAAATTAAGTATTGAGGAAGGTCACCTTCTTTGTCATTTTTAACCAGGCATAACTTAAGTGTAGGGTTTGTTATTCTATTCATTTATTTAAACAATCTCTACACAGATTAGTAATAATTCCAAAGTCATACTCACCTTCTGATTCTAGCCATGGTTGTCTCCTGCACCAGGACAAAGTCTTCTGCAGGAGAGAGCTGCACACCATTGGGAAACCTCAGCCCCACCATTAACACTTTCACTTCTTTTGTCACTGTGTCATATTCAAGGAGGCTGAAAGAAAAAACCATTTTTGAGTGAAGATTAATATTTATGCATCTGTGTTTCATTTTTCAGGCATTCCATCTTTTTTCACATGCACCACACTTAAGTTAAGAAGGCAGAACAGCCAGGAAATAACAAGGCAGCATTCATGAAGGATTTGTGCTGAATGCAATGCTAACACCTTTCAAAACAAAGCTCCATGCCAGTCCTCTTGAAGAAAAAAGGGGAATCTCATGTATTTTGCTGCAGGTCTCATTAGCAACACCCACACAATTCCCTCACCCTCCCCTGTGCAGTGCAGTGTTTACAAAGGTGAGTTTATAAAGAGAAAAAATGTGAAGATCAAGGAAGTGGTGAATTGCACTCCTACAGCTGAGTTGACAGCAAGTGAAATGCCTTGGTGTCCTAGGGTGATGTTATGATGCTTGTACCCCATTTGTGTGTTCTGTTTATGCTGGATATTATGTTCTGTGCTGTGATGGTGTTCACAGGGGTTTTTGGATGACGGAAGAGACAAATATCTGACTCCATGTTTCAGAAGGCTTGATTTATTATTTTATGATATATATTATATTAAAACTATACTAAAAGAATAGAAGAAAAAATTTCATCAGAAGGCTGGCTAAGAATAGAAAAAGAAAGAAACAAAAGCTTGTGTCTCGGACAGAGTCAGACAGCTGGGCTGTGATTGACCATTAATTACAAACAACCAACATGAGACCAATCACAGATGCACCTGTTGCATTCCACAGCAGCAGATAATCAATGTTTACATTTTGTTCCTGAGGCCTCTCAACTTCTCAGGAGGAAAAATCCTGAGCAAAAGATTTTTCAGAAAATATCATGGCTACATTGTGCCTTCAAGACTGGCTCTGAAGAGTGAATGTTTAGTTTTGGTTTTGTTTTCAGCCACGCCCCCACAGCTGGCAGGACACAGAGATGGAGCAGTACATATTGCTGCTTTTGCCTTTTGCTTGGCTTTTGCTTCTGCTTTGCTCCTGCTTTTTGCTTCTGCTCATTAGTTAGTTTAGCTAACCAGTCCAAATTTTTCCCTGGACTGTTTTTCCTTTCCTTTCCTACTCAAACCTGCTCTGGACTGGGACCTGGAAACATTGAGAGTTTGCACCCTGTGGTGCAGCTACCCCAGCACCTGAGGGACTGATAACAGAGTGACCACCCCTAAGAGAGACTTTCTGAATTTGTCATCTTTTTCAGAGTGGTGCCATCTGGTACTGTTAATTTTGTGTGCTGGGGGGTGCTGTGCTTGTTAAATAAACAGGTTCTTTCCACTTCTCTCTGATGAATCCTTCCTGAACTGGTTGGAGGGAGGGGCTGTGTGGGTTTGCTTTCTGGAGAGGCCCCCTTTGGAGGTTTTCTCCCAAATTTGCCCTAAAGCAGGGCAGGGAAGAAGATACTTGCCGCCCATCATCTGTGCCCTCCATAAGCAGGAACAAGTAGTCTTGTCTTTGCCATTTACTGCTGGAATCAGTGAAGTAGATCTTCCTCCCATCCCTGGTCACTGTAAGATCGTTTACAAATGACAACTTCTGGCCCTCTATTGGTGTTTTGGTTGACACAAGCATCTTTGTTTCACCTGGATACAAAAAGAAGGAAAAAAAAGACACACAATGTAGCCACACCAAAATGCATCTCTCTTTACTTCGTGTGGATTTGGGTTACAGGGAAGTGAAGAGCTTCTCACTACCACAGTGAGATCAAGGCAGAAACAAAAGTACAGCAAACATGACAAAAAGTTTTCTGTTATCAATCTTTTTCTTTTCCTTTTACGAAAGCCAAAACAGCTACAACAGAGCTCTATTCATGGATCTTAGGACACCAATTTTAACAACAAAAACTATGTAACACCAGAAGATAAGTCACTGGTAGCTCTGATGCAGACAGCCAGACACAGAGAGGAAGTGATTGCTACAGGGAAATAAATATCAAGTTCTTGCATGACTCATTTCATCCAGACAGTCTCAAATCACTTCACAAAAAAAGACAGGCATTGTTTTGCCTGCAGCATCTGGCAAAACTGCAAACGAAGCCCAGATCTGTCAGTGGAAGAAAACTTTGGAGCCGAAAAGTCATACCTGTATCAGGATCAACTTCATAGAGTCCATAATAAGCATCTGCCACAAATAGGGTGTTATTTGGCCCCACTCTCATGCCAAGTGGTCTTCCACACGTTGGCTCATCCCCACGGCCTCCTAAGGAAACAATTTTAAAATGGTTTTCCAAACAGAAATAAATACAAGGCATTCAGGGTACCCACACAGGTGTGTTGGGTCTGGCTGGGATGAAGAGCCCTCCCAGTGCTGTGCTTTGCACAGGCAGCTAAAAAGGTGTTTTGGTACTGCTGAGCAGGGCTGGCACAGCATCAATGCTCCCTCCAGCAGGCTGGGGGTGGGCAAGGTCCTGGGAGGGGACACAGCCAGGACAGCTGGCCCAAAGTGACTACAGGGACATTCAATGCCACATATGAAAGCTAAGAAAAAGGAGGAGGAATTATTATTTACATTTGCCTTCCTAAACAAACTCCACATGTGCTGCAGTCCTTCTTCCTGAGAAGCAGTCAGGCATCACTGGCTGATGGAAAATACAGAATAAACTATAAATAAAATAATAAATAAAATATTTGAGGTTTGGTTTGTTTGGTTTTTTTTTCCTTTGCTTGCACATGTGACCTTTGAGTTAAACTGTGGCTTGTAAAAGCTCTATGGCATACATACGGCACACACATTCATTTAAAAATGATTTCTTCTTTACTAGGTGGGAGTGAAGCAGGTATCCCCATGCTGTGTTTTCACCAGTCTGGAGATAAGCATAGAATCTGTCAGGCTAGTAACTAACAGCTGCCCAAAGTGGGGTAAAATCAGAAAATTGGATTTAACAAAATGCTTTTTCTCCAAAAGAATCACTTTTCTGCAGGTTTCGGGGTGTGTATGCTCTGTTTTTAGAATGAAATAATTTTTAAATTAAAAAACCCTTTCTTTCTCTGAAAAGGTCCAACATTGTCATGAACAGCTAGTTTCTCAAAACAAAGACACTGAAGACTTCTATATGAGGAGGAAGGGGAATTCTGCAAACCTGAAGAATTTAGATAAATTCAAGGAGATATTGGAGTCCTGAAGAGCTAAGAACTTCAGGACATCAGCAGCCTGAAAACCTTAGCAAGAGACATTTTTGCCCCAAAGAATCAGGGCAGCACATCCTTCCCACCTCTCCCAAGCTGCTCAAGCCCAATGGAAATGAGGAGAAAGGTAATTCTTCACATCCACTCCCACCCACATTCATGCCTAAATCCAGTTTCCCATCAGCTGTCCTACCAAGGCTGTTCTACTTACCAGGCAGCCAAGAGAGTGCTGCCAAGTCAGCCCAGAGTTTAATCATGCGAGAGTCTAATCATGTCTAATCATCCACATAAAATTACATAGAATAAATGATGAACATGTCAATGAGAGCTAACAGGGACAGCAACAATTCCTGACCTTCATTTCTAACTGGCAATCAGCACAGGCCTGCAGGACCTCAGGTGAATTTCTGTATCATTGCCACAAACAAAACCCCCATCAGTCCCAAACAAACACCTCAGGTGAGTTTCTGTATAGTTGCCACAAACAAAATTCTCATCAGTCCCAACAAACACCTCAGGTGAGTTTCTGTATAGTTGCCACAAACAAAATTCCCATCAGTCCCAACAAACACCTCAGGTGAGTTTCTGTATCATTGCCACAAACAAAACCCCCATCAGTCCCAACAAACACCAGCCAGGCTTCTCAGGCACTGCTGAGATGGACATTAAGCTCTCCACAGAGATGGTTCTGTAATAAATAAGCTGCCACCAGTTTTCCTCACTCAGTTCCAGAAATCCCATTAAATGAAGCAAATAATTTGTTCAGAAAGAGGTGCAGAATTCCACAAGAAATAGCTGCAATTTAGCAGTAAGAAAACAAAAATACCATGACCAATGCAGGATCTCTAAGTGCAGCAACAACTCCCACTGTGCTTACAAATACAGGAAGGGAAAGAGGCACAACAAAACGCAAGGCAAAATTCCGTAGATGGAGAAGATGATATTTATATTTAAAATCTCTAAGTAAGTTGCTGTCCTTCTGTCCTGGTAACCCAAAAAAAGGTGTATTGTATTCCATATCTTCCCTACACTAACCTGCCCAAGATGACTGCTGTCTCTTTGGAAGCCAGGAGCTGGAAGAAGAGAGGCAGGTGACCTGGGGTCCCTCTAAAAGCGAAGGAACAGGCACACAGAGCTCCTCTGTCCTCCCCAGGGCTTGGGAGCAGAGGCTGCAGATTTTTTTTGGCCAGGCTGCCAAGAAAGCTGTCTGGGGCAGGTTCTCTGAGTCAGGCAGTGCAAGGCAGGTTTGTTTATCTCCAGGCTTTGGAGGATTCTGGAACATCCTTCTGGTTGCTCAGTTTCTGGGCCACGGAGGACGTTTCCTTCAGATTTTTTTTTTGCTGCTTCCTTCAGATCTTTTTTTGCTGGACAGCTCCACCAGCACCATCCCCTCTCTCCAGGAGTCCCAGCCACTGACCCAGTTCCAGCTGCCACTGTCAGGAGAGCTCCTCTCAGGTGGAGCAGATGGATCAGCAGCATTTGACTGGTTTTGGAGAGGATTCTTCTGTTTTGTCCTTGTTCCCTGGTGGCTGTTGTTTGGGGGATGAGGGGGTTCTGTGATCATGGACGCTTGGTTACTGTTTTTCTTTGTCAACAAGATTCAGCACATTTGTATCTAGTGGTTATTACTGTTATCTTCGTTGTTGCTGTTTTATTTTTAGTGAACTGCTATTTTTTTCACTTACATCTCCTCACATTCATCTCTCCTTATTGGTGAAAAAGGAAAGGTTAAAAATACAAGGAGAGATAACTCATTGTGGAGTGTCCTGTCTGTGTAATTGTTTTATGCCAAGACACTTTCCCACTCACAAATTAGCTTGAGTTCACTCACTCACACTTGTTTAGAAGTCCTCAGTTTTTATGAGGTGGCCCTTCAGCTCAGAATCTTGGTGACTTCAGCTTTCATAAATATTAGACCAGGTTGCTGCCCATGTTTTTTCTCTTAAGACAGATGCTTTTTCTGGATGGACTAACAGGAAAAGGAATTATTTGTGATGCACTTCACTCTTATCCTCCTCCCAATGTTAAGATGCAGGATCTTCCACCAGCACATCAACCACAGTGGAGACCTGGTACTCATGACACAAAACCTCCTTGCATTCCTAAATTTTACAGCTGGAAACTGTGTGCTTTGCTATTAAAACCACCCATTTCCATTCTTTTGGCCCTCTGTTCTACTCTTCCTTCCAATGTTCCAATATTTTCACTCATACTTCACACATTAATATTTCTGCTACAAATTTCTGCAGAACAAGATGTGCACCTGCAATCCAGACTGAACACAGCTTAACCAACACATGCCCTGGACCCAGACATTTTCAAACACATTGTGCTCAGGAGCTGTCAACTCACCACAAGGGCCATGGCCAATTCTGGCTATTATTTGTATTTCCCCATCCTCAATTTTGATAATCTTCCCATCAGCTGTCCCAGTAAACAGAACATCTGCAAAAACAACTTGTGTGATTAAGCTGATCACAAAACAATACTGGCAAGCATCCTTCTACTAGCATGAAGTAGGGAATAAGGAGAACTCAGCTCATTTATTCACAGAAAACTTATTCCCAGTCAGGTTGATTATTTCACTCATAGGTCAGTTGTCCATTGCAGGAAGGTTTCCATAAAGAGTTTCCAACTAGACTGATGAAACCAGGCACCATAAAAAAATCAATAGCTTCAGGTAATCCCTTTAGCACACTGTTAGCAGATACAGGTAAAGAGTAATCTGAGGAAAGAATTTACAGTAGCTTCTTACTGGGTAATGTAATTTCTTACAAATATTTCACTAATAAATTAGAAGATAAACTAGAAGGAAAATAAATTATATGGCACCTACTGAGCACCTCTTGCACCGAAGGATCTTTCAGTAAGGGTTAAGAGTATTTCCAAGTCTTACCCCTCCTTCAGTAAAAATAAACAACTCCTGCACAATGCTGGACTCAACTATGAGGATGTCATGTCATCAGGACAGGGAACTCATTAGGAAATTGCTCAAAGGTGGCATGGGTTTGTGACTTGGGAAGAACCCACCTGCCACAAGAGAAAAGTGGCACCTATGTTGGTTAGATTTCTTGCAAGAAGAATCTAAGCTTTTACAGTTATTAATATAGAATATAAGGGAGTTATGAATATGGGATATGATATTGTGCAATAGAATTAAAATGTAAATAAGCTATTTATCAATTTGAGATTTGTTTCCTGTCATAAAAGCAAAGACCAACACCACAAAATTCAGCTCACTCAGCAGCAACGAGCTTTAAAAGAACAGGTAGTAGTTTCTAAATATTAATTCCCAGTTAGTTTTTCATTTCCCAAATGAAAAATGGGACCACTTCTTTCAAATATAAGTAGCCCCTGACTACACTGCTGATGGTCTCAGTCCTGGAAGACAGGGATTTTTAATGTGACAACAAGATTTACTTCAAACTCATGAGAGAGGAGAAAAACTAAACATATACACAGGAGAGGTTGCATACAGAGAAAAGTAGAGAACCAAGCCCAACAAATCCTAGAGAAAGAGGAGAAAAACTAAACATAGCATAGAGAACCTAGGTTTTTCTGCATAACACAATTACTTTTAGAAAACCTGCATATTGAAAATAACTCCCAGAGTTTGTTATCTAAGAGGGCTACTGCTGAACAAATGGAACAACATTTAAAGAGCCTTCTTTAGAAGCTGTTTTTGTCAGTGCTTACCCCCAATATTGACAATGGACTCTGGTCCCACCAGCTGGTTCTCCCACAGCCGTTCAGCTTTCCGTAGCTTGGTGTTGGGCTCTAAAACACCTGTCAGGAGGGGAGGCTCCTTCAAGCTGCAAAACAGGAGGAGCATGTGATCCTTTGCACAAAACGCAAACATTCTTGAGCAACATATTTGATCATTTTTTCCCCCAGTTTGCCAACTCCTGCACACTTGACTTATCTTTACATAAAGCATAGTTCAAAAAGTGTTGCAGTGGCTTGAGCACTTGGCCCTCAGTGAAAATGCAGTTCTTGTCTCACAGAAGGCAAGAGTGCACCTGTGTAATCACAAGCTGCACTGACAGCTTGCGTAGCAGACAATAATTTTCTAGGTTAATGATTAAAGAAAGTAATTCAGCTCCTTCCATGATCAGCAGGGACACATAACTGCACATTTCTGGCTCAGAAACAGACTGGGTGTGGATAATATTGCAATCACTCCCAGTTTCTCAATCCAGACAGAACCACTTGGCACTGGTAACTCTTGTTTGCTGAAACAACAGCAAAGCATACAGGAGAAGTTAGGCTTGCAGAACATTTGCTTCAAAACAAAACAACCTTTTACCTTATGGGCTGAGGGTCTATAGGACAATCCAGGAGAACAGTCACTCCAAGCAGTGGCACAGCCACAGACACAGCCAAAGTCAGGAAGGTGACACGGAACACCTTGCTGCTGTAAGTACTGCCAAACCAAACAAGAAATAGCATTAACATCGTTTTCAGTTACAACAGTCCTTAAAATATATGTAGCAAACTCTTTTCTTCAGAAAAGGAAACAATAAAACTTTTGCACAACCACCATCCTCACTTTCAAGGTCCATTTTGAACATATTAGGATAAGAGAAAGGTTTCAGGACACTGGCATAAAAGGCTGAACATTTTAATGTGAAAATTTCATTCATGCTACAAGTTACAGCTGACTAAAATAAAAACAAACAAAAAAATAAGCCAAACTAAAACAAACCACCTGAGAAACAGGATATTTTGGTTGTGGTTTGCTTGGTGTTTTTTTTAACTTGATCTTTAGTTTTGGTAATGGTTTTGAATAAAAACTTCCACTAAAACAACAAACACAGAAGAAGCTAAATGAATGGCTGCTTAACTTAGTGAGCACTGGTTTGAAACTCAAACCCCAGAACACAAAATCAATTAATTATTTTTTCTTTACCCATTAAAACACACAATAAAATAAGTAAAAATTTCTTCCACGGGAGAAAACCGCATTTTGCTCTCTACGAGTTTTAGAGGAATCAATCAGGCATTTACAGAGAAAAGCAGAGAGCCAAGCCCAACAAATCCCAGCCTTGAACTGGGAAAGCAGCACATCTAATTTTAGCTGTTCTGAACCATTCATTGGCCCAGGCAGGCTCCTGACAGGATCAGTCCAATAAAGACAAACAGTGCCTGGTGGTGCTGCACTAATCCCTGCACCACTTCCACTGTTTTGTCCTTCATTAGTCAATCCCGACAGCAGGGAATATGAACCACTGCCCAGAGCACAAATATCCCAACTGGGCAGCTACACACATGCACTTGTACTGATATCAGCATCAAGGTAACCTTCGGGATTATCAGTGAGAACAGCAAGGACAGAACAAGGCAATGGGATTTAGGCAGGATTTAAGCACTTCCAGCTTTAACAGGAGATGTCTTGAGGAAGCAAAAACCTCCCAGTCTGGGTCCCCTGGGATCTGGAATCGAGAGCAGGGTGTATGGATAAAAGCCAAACCCCAAAATTACAAAAAGGTTTCAGCCTTTGGCCTGGTCGGTCCACTGTCCTCCAAGAGATGGAAATTCAACAATGTAAGATTAAAATACTGTCAGCAGACACCTGAGCATCTCTGTGATAGCTGAGAACAGCTCACACAAAAGGAGCTGGGAATGAACAGGAACAGAATGGGAACTCATCTGCCAGAGCCAACCTAATTAAAGCTCCTAAAAGCTTAAGTAAGGACCATATCTCTGATCCTCAAGCAAACTTGCAAGGAACTGACAATAAAGGAAAAAGGCAGGAAGAATAAGGTGACAAGTAAACTTGCACTTCAAGCCTGCAAACTGCAAGACCTAGTTTAGATACTGCTGAAACCACAAAAATTTAAATAAAGCACAAAAGCTTTACAAAAAAATAAACTAAAAATTCATCTACTCAGAATCCTTCTTAATCTGCACAATATTGAATAGGGACAAGTGTCAGTCACTGGAGAGAATCACTGAGGTGAAGGTCCATTAACAGTGAAATAGAAAACCTTAGTCAATTGAGTCCCTGTGATTAATTAACATGGCCTGCAGCCACAAATCTCAATAAAGCAACTTACCAGGACTCCAGCTATAATTACAGCAATTCAGTTGTTACTACAACTAAAAAGCCAAGGCATTAAACCAGCTCTTGAAGACCAGAGCTGTCCTCAAGAGTTTCTGCCATGGCCAGAAAAAGGCCAGGCCCAGAAATTTTCTCCATACAGAGCAGCCCCAGTGAATACTCTGGGTCAGTGACAGAGCCCTAGAAATTCAACTGATTTGTGCACCAAGAGAGGCTGAAGGCAGAAGGAGCAGCCTCTCGAGCTCAGAGATGCTGATGCTCTCCTCCAAAAACAGGGACGGGGTGCAAGCCATCAGCCTTTCATTCTCATGCCGAAGGGCAGAGATAAGAATCTGCAAAATACTCAAATCAGAAGAGCTGTAATAGATGGTGAACAAAAGCATTACAAGTCATCAGCTACCTTATGCAATGAAAGGCAAAGCAAACACTACCACTCCCTCATTACAGCTACTGCCTTTAGTTACAATGAAGTGGTTTTGTAAAATTCCTAAACAGAAAATTGTAAACAGAATCCTTTTTTAACTTAGCCACAAACTGACTGTTTATTAGGCCAGACACGTGCAGATCAGTCGAAAATACGCTTTAAACTATTACCAAGACATAAACAGCCTAAACCACAATTACACAGGACTCAATCACACCCACAACAAACCTGCACAAGCCACGCTGGGATAACTGTTATTGCTTGCCTGGCAAAAGATACACAGGAGAGGGGAAGGGAAGGGAAGGGAACACAGGGGAAGGCAAAACCCATTTTTTTGTTGTTGAAAGCCGTTCCTGCAGGTCAGCAGCACAGGTGAGGCTCCGTCCCAGCCCCTCCTCACCGTAAGCCCCTCCAGGAGGGGCAGAGCTCCGGGCCGGCACCCGCGGGTGCCCAGCACCAGCCAAGCCGGCAAACCGCGGCCCCGCTCCGCAGCGGCCCGGTGCCCCCAGTGCCCAGTCCCGGGGCAACCCCCAGCCCTCCCAGCCCCTCCGAGCCCGGCCTGCCGATCCCCGGGCCCGGCCGCGCCATGCGGGCGGTGTGTGCGCCCTCCCGGGCAGCGCTCCGGGGCCGGGCCCAGCCTGGGCCCTGCAGCCGCAGCGTCACGGCGGCCGCCCCGCCCGGGCCCCACCTGCCCTCCTTGGCCTCCTGCGCCGGGCTGTCCTCGGTGATGACCTGCGGGCGGAGCGGCCGCCGCTGCCGCAGTCCCTCCGCCTCATTCATCCCGACCCCGGGCCCGATCCCGCCGCCGCCGCGCACGGGAACCGCGGCCCCGCCTCTCAATCCAGGCCCCGCCCCAACCCGGCCGCGCCCATCACCCAGGCCACACCCATCAGCCTGGACCATGCCCATCACCAAAGGCCACGCCCTTCATCCCGGCCACGCCCCACTCAAGCCCCGCGGTCATTCTCCAGCCCTTGGGATGGCAAAAAAGCTTCCCAGAAACCCCTTGGCCGTGATGGATGCTCCACATGTGCCAGAAATTATGTCCTTCCATAGGAAAGTTTTGGGATTTTTGTCATTTGGGTACACTGCCATATGCAGTGTGGCTCTCGCTCATTCATTGGGCCTCAATTACAGGCGTTTTTGGGGATTTTCATGTATATCTGAGCTTTTTAAACAGATTTCACTGACAGAACAATGCTTCCTGCCACCTTTTTCTTTGTAACCACAAGAAAGGCACAGCCAACTTTCCTCTATAATATGAAAACACCTCCAACAAAAATAATGTGATTTTCTGATTAACTAAACTTTTACTGACTCTCACCATAGTCAAGTTGCTTGGGTTTCCTTTTCGTGATTGAAGCCAAGGTTCAGCTTCTGACTAAAGCACCTCTGAGTGCCATGAGTGGCAGCATTCGGGGCAACCTCCTCCTGATGTCCAATTCCCTGCCAGTCCAACAGCAGGGAGGTGGGAATGTCGACATGGGAATGTGCTCAGTCAGTTTTTGAAAGCAACTGTTTGTGAAAAACGCCAATCACTTGTTTTTAAAATTTTAAAAGTTTTATAGTAATAAAATGGTTATAAAAATAGCAATATAATTAGAGTAGTAATAATAATTTGGACAATTTGGATTAGGACAATATGAGACAATAAAAACAAAGAGCTATGGACAGTCCTGGTACCTCTTTCTGGGCAAAATAAGCCCGAAAAAGGACCTACATTAACAGAGGATTAACCCTTAAAAATAACAGCCTGTTGCATATTCATACACCTCATCCATGATGCATAAATTCCATTCGAACACAGGATTCTGTCTGGTCAGTGTCAGCTTCTTCCCCATAATCCTAATGGCATCTTCATAGCTGAGTGAGGCAGGAAGAAGTTTGTTTCTCTTGATAATGGAGCAATAAATTCTCTTTCTCTGAAAGATTCAGGTGTCCTGTGGCTGCTATCTCAGTGTGAGTCCTTTCTTTAGGAAAAAAGTATCCTACATAGCATAGTTTATATTTTAATATTTTGTTATTACCTAAAACTATATTTAACATACTACTTGAGAAAATTAATACAACATAACTTTCTAACATAACACATATAATATTCCTTTTAATATTTGCAAAAAGCCAATCATATAATATGCATTTTTCACATGTTGAACTGCCTGCACATCTTCAGGTGGAAAAAGCAAACTCCAGTGTGGGAAGAGCTGCTCTTCCAGCTCCCCCGGCCCTGGTCAGTGTTGGAGTCAGGATTCCAGTCTGCAGCAGCTTGCAGGTGGTGTTTGACAATGCACTGAGGTGGGGGCACAATTTCACTCCTCATGCTGTGCTCTGGGAGATGCTATTGCTGCTCTGGTTTTGTGTGTTCTTGTTTTTACTGTTGCTGCACATGGTTGTTAAAATGTCATTCAGAGCCCTTGCCTTTCAGCAACAGATTTTGACCAATGATAACTTCAGCTTATTTACATGCTGAACTTTATGTGACTTTGATTTTGAAATAACTCCTTTTAATACAAAGAAGCCTAAGTACTAAAACTAAAATTCTGCTTAAAATTAAATAGTGCATTTTTTTCCAATTCATGGTGGTGTCTGATAAAAAATTACATTAATTTATCCTTTTAGGGACATGTGTTGAAGTTACTTTTGTATAATTTTGCTTACAGAAAGTTCCTTACCACTGCTAATAAAAGTTTGCTTAAATTACATTTACCATAGGTCGAGAAAACCTTTTCAGAGACACAGTTCCTGTCTCTTGTGGCATGAAAGCTCTTTTGGGGAGTGGGTGTAAAACCTCCCCAGTGTGAGGATGGAGAACATATTGCACTGTCTGTACATAACTATTTTCTGCTGGGGAAGATCCTCAATATTAGAAGAAGACACTTTGATAGTGTTTTTACATCTTTAATATTTCATAAAATCTTAATCAATGAAATTTTGTAGAGATTTTGTTTTCAAACATCTGTTCTGCTTTTTAGCATATAACAATGAAAGCCATAACAATGTTATGGTATGTCATGAAAAAAAGTAAAATTGTGCCCCATTGTGAGAGTAAGGAAAGATTTAGAAGAAAAACCTGAAATTGCCACGCTGGATTGGTGCTCCAGTTGTGTTTTTTGAGAGGTGTGTGTAGGTGCCATATTCCCATTACGACAATGTACCATCCATCTTTCTCCTCAGAACACCTTCTAGCGCTGTAGCCAAATATTTTGAGTAATTTTCCTTTGGTACCTGGAGGTAGTTTGTTCCCCTGCCTTCATTAGTCCTTCATTAGTCAATAACCCAGACAGTAGGAAAAAACAATAAGCCAGATCGGTTTGCAGTCACAGGCAGAGGGGATCACAGCAAAACCTCTTCACGTCTTTCCCAGGGCTGCAGATCCAGCTGCAGACACTTGGTGGAGCAGGATATTCACAAATTGCTTCTCACTGCAGGCTGTTGGCTCTGCCTGTTCCTAAGGAATGCCTGGTGGAAAAGTACTTTTTTTCACTTTTTTTTCTGCTTGCCCTAAGATTGTAGGAGGTTCAGGCAGTTCATGCACCCTTCAGTTCCCTCCTCGCCCAGGGCCACAGAAAGGAAAGCTGCACATGCAGCATTGTGCCTTAAGGAACAGCTGCTGGACCCTAAGCCCATCCTGGGCACTTGTGTGAATTTCAAATGGAGATGACCTGCAATTGAAAATGGATAATTTTGAGGCAGTAATATTTCCCCTGCGAAATACTTCTTCTGTGGGAGGCACAGTGTGGAGAAAATGTCACTCTGCACAACAGCTGTACTAAATGCCTTTGCAGATGTTCAGAAGATATACTGAACATTAATATGAAATATTTTATATTGATCCAAAGGGTGAGAAACATGGCTGATCATATATTAACCAATGGGAACTGGTTCCAACATATAAACAGGGAAAGATACATACAGCACCTCTACATAACCAGATATTCCCATGATCCTGAGGCTTGGAATGTGCACACCTGAGCTTTTCTGCTCTTCCTAGGACAACATTCCCAGATATCTTCCTTATGGTGCTTGAGTTCTCTGCTGGACCTGTGTAATGCTAGGTTTAGTCAGCCTGGCTAAGGACCTTCTTTGTCTTGTATTTCAAAAGAATTTCTGTATTTCTCCTGTGTTTTAAAGGAATTAATGTATTTCTGTTTTACAGAAAGAGAACTGCCTAAACCTTAGAATCAGGTGAAGTGAATTCTGTCCGAAGTACAGTAATACATGGTAGATACTTAGGAATAGAGGTGGAAATTAATGAGCAGAGAAAGGGAAAAAACCTGGAAGTGGTAGGGAACTTTCTGTAACCAAAATTATACAAAAGAAACTTCAGCAAATTTGCACATATACTTAATAGGAAAACATTTGTAAAATTTCAAACCATTTGCACGGGAGAATGGATCCAAATGGAAAGAGAGTACGTTTAGATGAGGCATTCAGAAAAAAGACCATCCTGGAACAGGTTGCCCCAAGGTGTGGATGTGCCATCCCTGACAGTGTTCAAGGCCAGGCTGCATGGAGCTCTAGACAAGCCGATCTAGTGCAAGGGGTCCCCAGCCACAACGAGGGGGGGGGGGGGGCAACAATGTGATCTTTCAGGTCCTTTCCAAGCCAAACCATGCCACAACTCCATGATTCTGGGATACTCCCCCTCCTCATCCTCTGGCGGACCTTGGGACCGAGTTCAACATTGCAACATTTTCTTTCAACAAAAGACCATGTCTTTTGGCAGCCTGCAACTGTCTCGACAGAGGATGGAAAAAGATGACGTTACTGACACAATTTCCCTTTTCTACCTGAAAATTAATGGCTCCACTCCAGTCCGCTCTGGCACAACCATCAGGACAGGGAATTCTTCCCAGGGAAATGCCTCATCTCACCCAAAGTAGGAGAAAGCTACAAGCCAACACTTTCCTTCATTTCTGTGTTGATTTATTCGGCTATTTCTTTCACAGATATTGATTTCTTTGTTAATTTCTTTCGTTCCGCGGGACGCGCGCCGGCTCCTCCGTTGGGTTCGCGGAGGCAGCAGCAGCACCGCTTCTCTTGATCGGTTTTCCGCTCGAGTCTCTGCTCGCTTTCCGTTCCCTTATCACTCTCACACTCCCTTTACTCCCGTGCCATACTGTGCCGTGCTGTACCGTGCCGTCCGTATTCCGCCTGTCCCAAGCCCCGTCCCGCAATGCGCTCCTCGGCAGCGCTGCCTCCGCCGGGCTCTCTCCGTGCCGGCTGTGGCACCGCTGGAAGTGCCGCTGGCTCTGGTGCTGGAGGAGCAGCACGAACTTTTGGCTCCGCCCGGCCCGGCCCCGGCCCCGAACGAAGCCCTTCCCGCGGTTCCGCCCACAGCCGCCCGATTCCCGCCCCGTCCCCGGCAGCATCGCCGGTGCCTTCCCCGGTCCGAGCTCCGCCGCTCGCCAGCTCCGACGCCGGCCCCGAGCCGGCTCGGCAAGCAGCAGCGCCCCGGGTTCGTGTGCCCCGGGCAGAATGGCGAGAGCGCGGTGCCGCCCGCACGGGCGGAGAAGCCTCTCCTGGGGCAGCGGCGGCTGCGGCAGCGCTTACTCCGGGACCCGGCTCGCCGATGGCGCCCCAGTATAAGACGGGGCCGGGTCGGAAGGGAGCGAGATCAGCCCGCTGTTTGCCTCGGCTCGCAGGTGGGCATCGAGCGACTGTCTCGACATCGCATCTCGGGGTGGGCGCTGCGCAGCACCGGTCCCGCTGAAGGTATCGCGGTCCCCCTGCAGCGCATGGGCGCCCTTGTGTCCCTGGAGCAGGCGCTGCTGTGGATGGTGTCGTGCCCTGGCTTCCGCGGCGTCCTGCGGCTCCTGGACTGCTTGTACAGCCATGCCCTCTGCACAGTTGTCTCTGATGCTGTTTCCCGACTCCATCAGCTCCTGGGCAGCTGTGTGCTCTGGCAAGGCTTTGTGCAGAGGGAAGGGATGGGAGGTGGCCATGGGGAGAGCAGCCCAGAGCCCAGGCACACGGCCTTTGCAGCAGGGCCAGAGCCTGCAGTTCTTTTGGGTTTGCTGTGGGGTTCAGGAGGAGGCAGATGAACAACAGCTTTGGTAGACAGAATGTGCAAACCAAGGCTTGGGTACTTGATTTCAGCCTTGCAGAGAAAGGGCCCAATGCATCCCTGACAGGAACTGACCCTTTCAGTGAACTTTGAACAGGCCCTGATTTGGCTCTTGAGCTGGGCTAGAAATGATGCGAAACTAAGAATGGGTGTGCATCTACCCCAGTGCCTCCAGCCCTATTCGTGGCCATGGCTTGGGGGCCCTGGAGCAGCTTGGACAGGCAGAGAGCTTGCAGAGAGCAGCAGGGCAGGGAGCTCTGCTGAACTTGCTAAATGCCAGTGAGCCTGAGCTGATGGATGTGTGGGAGCTGGAGAGCAGCCAGCATGCCAAGAGCTCAGCAGCATCTGGGCTCAAAGGCTGCTGGGGAAGTGTGGGAGGGAAGGGCAGCAGCAGAAGAAATGAGGGCCTTGAGAAAAGCAGGTTTTGTCATCCTGCAGAATGAGTTTGTGGGGCCATGGCTGGAGATCAGCAGTGGCTGTGAGACACCTTAGGGGCAGGGAGAGAACAGTGATCTAACGCCACTGTCGTGACATCCAAAAGGCCAGTGGAGGCAGTAGCAATCCAGAATATCTTGATGTCTAACATGTGGATGCCAGCTGAGAATGCAGCCACACTTGCAGAGGGAGTGAGCATGAGGAGAGCACAGAATGCATCAAGGTAGAAAACTTTTGACTAGACAGGATCTCTTGCATCCATTTCCCGGCAAATGTATCAATGGTGGCCCCGTTGTAACGCCAAGTAACAAAGAGTAGCACAAAGGATACAAAGAAAAAGTGGTGAAAGAGGAAGAGGTGCGGCCCAGTGAGGAAAGGACGTGGTGAGACACTGGCACATGGAGTGAGCTGCACTCCCCTAACCTCTAGGCTAGCAGGTCCTGGTGTCACAAGTTCCTTTGGTTTATTTCAATTTTATTTATTTTTTAAAATAAATTTTTAAAAATAAATAATATTTTTTTTAAGAATAAGTTTTTAAAAAATCATCAAAATTTAAATAGACAATCAAAATACATTTATCCAAAACACCTAACATACTTAACACCTAACCTACTCTACATGCTTAACACCTACATGCTTAACAAACTTAACACTTACATACTCTACACTCTTAACACCTACACACTTAACATCTACACACTTAACATACTTAACACCACCTACATCTTATAAATGCACATAAATAAATAACGACGTCTAAATAACATATATACAGTTGTATCTATGAAGCCTAAAACATCAATACTATTCATGAAACACTCTTTGGTCAGTTGGCGACCTCTTCCTGATCTTTGAGGAAAGACAGCTCTTCTGGGCTGGAAGCAAAGACTTGGTTGATAAGGGAACATGGAAACTACCCGGCAAAACCTCTTGGCACAACTGTATCCAGTCAGGCCTGCAAAGTGGAGACACAAAATGGATCAGAGCCTGCAATGCAAAACTACAGTGTCTGATGGTCTATATTTCATGAGACACATTTACTGGAATCTTCTAAACAGCTGCACAGGGAAACATGCTCATTGCCAGCAGCAACTTGAGGCAGGCCAGGCGAAAACCCTGAGCCATTCCCCAGAGCTCCCACAGGCACAGCCTGGCTGCTGGGCTGCCCTGGGACAGCAGGGAGCCCAGAGCCCTGTGCTCTCCAGCAAGGGCTCAGCTGCACATGCACCCTGCTGCTCCTCTCCCTGCCCCACAGCTCAGCAGCCCTACAGCTCCAGGGGCACTGGCAGCAGCACAGCTCCTTGCAGGGGCACATGCAGGGCACAGCTGTTCCCTGGCAATGGGCACAGCCTCTCTGCGCTGCCAAAACATCCTTCCTCCCACCAGAGAGCAGCCCAGCTCCCCCCTTACCTTTTTGTGAGACTGAGCCGGGCTGCTGGGCCAAGGCCCCCTGAGCCAGCCGGGAGCCCAGACCTCCATTCCCAAGGCCGGGCTCCAGCACATGAGTATCCAAACTGAAAGGGTCCATGAGATCCTTTGGGAACAGAGGCATCCCAGGTCCTGTCTTGCACTGAGAGCTCTCATCCTCCTTTCTCTGGGTTTTTGTTGTAGGTTCAGAAGAAGCTGCCGACCAGGGACAAGAGAAGTGAGTTAATTGAACTCACGCCTTTATAATCAGCTCTTCTAATGGGTGAGGAATTCAAAGTGTACTTTAGTTACTGAAAAGATTGCTTCCTTTTTTATTTTTCATGAAACTAGCATCAGTTTAATTTCTCTCAACAATATGGAGCTGCCAAGACGAGAGAGAAGGGCTCTACTACTTCAAGTGCTGCCCGTTGCCTCCCCACTACTACAGGATCCCTTCCCTTCCAAACAGCTGGGAATTCACAGTGCTCTCCAGAATCTGACACTGGCAAGGGAGTGATTGTTTTCAAAAGGAGTTTTCAAGGCCTTTGTTTTTGCATTTCCCACTTAATTCTATGTAAGGTTTTGCACTTTTGGGGATTTTTTAAATTACTCTTTACAACAAAGGAAATTCTGGGACACAAACAATGGCACTACGTGTTGCACGCTCACAGCATCAGGAAAAGGTCTCCAAGCTCTGCCTACAGCACATAAACTGAAAATCTACCACAGAGGACTTAGCTTGGTCTCCTTACCTTATGTCCTTTTGTCTCTGAATTCTGCTCCTGGCTGCTTCTTCTGATATCTTTGTACCCAGGTCTACTTTTCCTTTTCTCATTCTCTCCATCATACATTGTGCTTGGTTTGATGGAAGAGCTCACTTGGATGGGAGGCAAGGGCTTGGATGGAAGGAGTGAAGAGGTTGTGTCTGGGGAAGTCTCTTGGCAATAGTGGAGCCAGTCAGACCTGCAAAATGGAGACACAAAATGTAACAGAGTCCACAAAGTAAATCTAAAGCACATTAATCTCCAGATTTCATGGAACAGACTTCCTGGAAATTTCTAAACAGCTGCACAGGGAAATATGCTCCTGCTGGCAGCACCTTGAAGCAGCCTGGGAGAAAACCCTGAGCCACTTCCCCAGAGCTACCACAGGAACAGCCTGGCCTCTGGGCTGCCCTGGGACAGCAGGGAGAGCCAAATCAGGGTCTGTTCAAACTTCACTGAAAGGGTCAGTTCCTATCAGGGAAAAGGTCTCAGAGTTCTGCTGACAGCAAATAAACTGAAAATCTATCACACAGGACTTAGCTTGGTCTCTTTACCTTATGTCCTTTTTCTTCTCAATTGAGCTCCTGTTTCTTTCTGCTCTCCTCCTCACATTTGGTGCCAGGTTTCACAGTCTTGTGCTCTCTGCTGCAAATTTTGTTTGGGATGGTCGAAGGAGATCTCTTCCAGATGGGAAGCAATGGCTTGGAGGGAAGGAGCATGGAGGGACTTTCCAGGGAAAACCTCTTGGCAAGAGGGGAGCCAGTCAAGGCTGCAAAGTGGAGACACAAAATAGATCAGAGCCTGCAATGCCAACCTAAAGCTTCTGAAGCTCCATATTTCATGGGACACATTCCTTGGAATTTTCTAAACAGCTGCACATGGAAACATTCTCATTGCCAGCAGCAACTTGAGGCATGCCAGGGGAAAATCCCTGAGCCATTCCCCAGAGCTGCCACAGGCACAGCCTGGCCTCTGGGCTGCCCTGGGACAGCAGGGAGCCCAGAGCCCTGTGCTCTCCAGCAAGGGCTCAGCTGCACATGCACCCCCTGCTCCTCTCCCTGCCCCACAGCTCAGCAGCCCTACAGCTCCAGGGGCACTGGCAGCAGCACAGCTCCTTGCAGGGGCACATGCAGGGCACAGCTGTTCCCTGCCAATGGGCACAGCCTCTCTGGGCTGCCACAAGACCCTTCCTCCTGCCAGACAGCAGCCCTGCTCCCCCCTTACCTTTTTGTGAGGCTGATCCATGCTTGGTCTTCACCTTGTCCTCAAGTCAGGCCCCCCATGCCATGACTAGGAAGGGCAATGAACAGAGCGAGGGCAGATGCACACCCTTCCTCAGTATTTTGTCATTTCTGGCACAGCTCAAAGTCCCATCCGGAGGTCTCTTTGGCCAGCTTTCTGGAGAAAGTGAAACCTTCACCAGCCCAAAAGGCTGGAGAGGTTTTCCTGCACGTGTGGAGGCTTGCTCTCAGCACACTTGATCAGCTGGGTGCCCATCACCTCACAGAGGGCACAGGCCAGCTTGGTAACCACAGCGCAGACGTTGGCGCTTCGCACCGGCAGCGCCTTGTTCTCCAGGCAGGACCAGAGCACGGGCAGGGCGTAGCGCTGCACCACTTCAGGGCTCCTGGCATAAACCCATTCCACAAGCACTGCCGGGACAGACACACAGCTCCTTACCCACCAGCCTCAATGCAAACAAGGATCTACCTCTGCTTTTGCTTCCTGGGAGCCTCTCTGGCCAAGACCAGTGAAACAGCACACAGAGCCCCATGACCCAGAAATGGGCAATGCAGCTGATCATCCTTGAAACAGAACCACCAACCCCTCAGGACTAATTTCTCCAAACACAGCCTTGTACCTGTGGCAAAGACTTTGTCCCTTTACTAAATTATTTCACAATTTGTTTCTGCATGAACAATGAATGAAATGTCAAATTGCCTTTTATTTCCATTAACAAGTTGTCTAAACCCACACAGGAGGTTTGGAAATGCATCCAGGAGAGGCAACAGAGATTTCTAATAAAAGGAATGATTCCTTTTTGTAACTTTGTCAAGGGCCAGAGGTCTAATCTGACTCTTCCCTTTGCTCCATGGTGTTGCGGTGTGTTGCAATGTCCTGTTTTACCTTCTCCCTTCCCCCTCGCCCCTCGCTGAGTGTGCCCTGTCAATCAGGCTAACATACCAGCAAGGCGTCGTGTGATAGGTGTCCCTAGTCCCTTGAGACCCTGCCCCTTCACCTGGTTGGTAGCTCACCTGTCCCCTCCCCTTCCCCTGCCCTGAGCTTAAAATGGTAATGAGACCATGCGGCCTCTATTCTGTTGGAGGAATTGCCCCGGTGCAGACCTCTGCACCCATGGAATAAACATCTGGATATAACCCTCCAGCAGAATCCACTCCTTCCTTATCTTCACCATCGCCAGAAGCTCTCTCTCCTGAGGTAAACGGAGTTCTGACAAGCCTGGACCTGCGTTTGTGCCCCGCTGCACTCGCCAGCCAAGGTATCTCTGGGGTAAAGCACCACAGTGCTGCCTTTGGCCCAGCAGCGAGGGTCAGAACTGGCCCAGGCACCATCTAACTGGTTATATTGGGATTCTTATTCCAATACCATGGCACACAGCAAAGGGCAGTATTAGAACATACTTCAGAACTCCAGCCCACCAGAGATGGGTGCTGCTTGACAGCTGGATGAGAAACATCAGTGCCTAGCTGGTGTCTTTGGCAAAATGCATTTGTGGCTTCCAACAAAGAGCTCTTTCAAACCTTGGGGTGCCTTAGAGAATCATACAGACCCCATTGTCCTGGCATCTGGGCACCTCCACATTTTAATGGCATTTCCCCTCTCAGTGTTAATGGCATTTTTTTCTTACAATGTGCGCTGAAATAGGGGCACAGAGAGAGAAAAACGCTCCACAGGGGACTGAAATTTAGCCAAAATATGAGTGTTTTCTCTGAAATCTGCTGTCTGCTCGTTTTTTGAACTGAACTATATCAAACATAGACAAAAATTTACTACCAACAGGCTCCTTGCATGGCAGATTTGGCTGAGAGATCAAAACCTGAAATACTCAGGAGACCAGTCTTATTTTATGATCAGGCAAAATGTTATGTAGTAGCTATTTACTATTCTGTGGTGGAAGAGACTTCATTTTCTCTATGCTGTTAATCCACCAGCAGTCATCAACATTCAAACAGCCCCTGAAAGTACCGCAAACCAATTCTGCTAAGCAAGAAAAGGGTTATGGTACACATTTAAAAATGGAACTTCATTTGAATTTAAATGCAATTAAAGACATTGGTCACTGTGGAAGTTGAGAAGAGCCCCAGTGAGAGCTGAGCCCCGAGGCCGAGCGCTGCCCCCATCTCAGATGCTGCACAGCTCTGCAGCAGCCAGGGAAAGCCTGCCAAATCCACCTGCCTGGGCCATTGGGCAGGAGGGACAGGCTCAGCATCTCCTGATGTGGAGGAGCTACTCGGCTCTCTGCTCACAGGCATTGCCTGTAAACACTCCCTCAGAGACCTCTTGGCTTACAAGGGGAGGCTGTACCTGTGATACGCTCCATGACATCCAGCAGAGCTTCACCACCCAGTTGGCTCCATTGGTGGCTGAGCTCTTTCATCAGTGACACTTCATCTACAAGTGAAATACGTTTCTGCTCACTCTTCTGAGGGCATAGGAGAAAGGACAGTGGGGAAGGAAAGGGCAGGGGCAACCCCATTTTATACAATAAAGTAAATTTCTGCTAATTTTTGAATTATTTTCTTCTTTCCTTTCAGCCTACTTGGGAGGGTTTAAAATTCCAAAAGAAAAGCTCTCCTTTCACGTGTGTAAATCCAAAGTTGTCTGCTGGACCAGGAGCTATGTTCAAACATTTCACATCAGGGACCTCAAGAGCTCAGTCACACGGAAGCAGTAGAAAGGTTTTGCATCCCAGAACACAAAAGAAGAAGCCCATACTTGGGAAACAGAAAGGCACTGAGTCAGGCAGTTTGTGACTTCACAGAGAAGCTGAGGTGGAGAAAGTGGAAACTGCCCCTCAAGACCTGACTCTTCAACACTCCATTTTTCAGGCGTATTTCCCCAGTGCGGCCTTTTCAGAGCTGACAAATCTGTGTGGCAGAGGAATTTAAAGCAGTCCTTGCCTAGGCAGGTATTTGCTATTGCCATCTTGCCCCATCCAAAACAACATGTGGAACAAGGCATCATTGACAGCTGGATTTAGACCCATTTGTTCTAAAGAGATGAACTTGGTGAATCATCAGTTCCCCGCTGGAAAAAGAAGACAAATGAGAAAGGTGGGAAATAGGCAGCTAATGCCTCTAATGCAGAGCCTTCCAGGTGGCTGATCTGCAGAAACTCTGATGGGCCAGTGTCCCTTCAAGCCAACAGCAAAGCTGTTCATTTGGCAAGTCAGATGGGGCCCAAGCAAACTCCAAAACTCCTTTGGCTCTGAATTGTAGCAAAGCTGGAGTCCAGGACTTGCTCTTCAGAGCAGCGGCACAGAGCCAAGGCAGCCTGGGACTGTTGGGAAATGCTGCTGCACATTCCAGCCTGTTGGGGATGGTGCATAAGGACTGCACCTGCACAGCTTCTGGTGGGTGTCAGCTGGAGCCTTCCACAGACAACAACAGCTCCCAAGGCACTCAGCGCTCTCTTGTGTGGGACAGACAGGGACACAGGTGAGGAGAGTCCATGCCAGGGCTCAGCCTTACCTAAATAAGCAATGGATTTGTCCAGTGCCTTCACAGCTGCGGCATGAACCCCAGGATCCTTTGAATTTAGGTTCTTTGTTATTCCCTCCATCAAACGGGTCATCACCGGGGTCAGGGCATCTTCCAGGAGTCCAATCATTTCTGCCAGCACCTCCAGCGCCTGCTGCTTGACTTTTTTATGGGTGTCGTTTATTCTCAGGACAAAATAATCAAAAACCTGTGAAGAGAACAAACATGAAAGCTGGATTAAAATGACCTTGTTTGAAGAGGGGATGTAGAAATGAGCACTCAGCAATATAAAAGATGAAAGTGATCCTTTCTGTCAGGTCAGCCCTTGCTTGCACAATTTCACTGTTTTCCTGTGGGCCACTCACTGGAATGGTTGCGCAACCTGATGCTGCTGGAAAGATTTTCATCTGTTTTTAAGAGTTTTGGCTGGGGACAGAAAAGTTCCTATGGTATTTCTCTCCACCTATAAATCATTAAATCAATTCCATTTATTAATTCAAAAGGGCTACCTTTGCTTTTTAAGAATGGAAGCAGATATTTACCATGCCCATTCTTCCATACAGTTGCCTCAGGTACTGAGGGCAATTATGATTTTGCCAAAACTTTGGTGGGAGGAGATCTAAGTTTTATTTTGTCTGTCTCAGAACCTGTGTCTGGAGAAGGGCAGGCCTCTGGTCAACTCTTCCAGGATCCAGACCATTTCTCTAAGTAAAAGGTGGACTTCTGAAATGTAATGTGCTCTACAGCTCTCATTAGAGCAGGTTCAGTCCCTTGACAGCCACAGTATCAGGCACCATTTTCTGGAAAAAGGGAAAAAGCAGCTACTGGGAGAAGAAAGGATGGATCTGTTCTTAGCTGTTTTCCTCCTTTTCCAAAGAGAAAGAAAGGCCCCCCAAGAAGGGTGAGCACCATCTTTACCAAGAGGAATAGGGATGAGGATGGAAATGAGAGCCAGAGTTGTGCCTGTGCAAGACAAGATGGAGTTACAGAAGTATCCTTTTAAAAACATTTTGTTTAAACCAACCCAGCCTGATACTTCTCTTCCCTATGAAAACCTATTTTCTGTCTAGAGAATAATTGCCATGCTTTCAATGGCTGGATCCCCTTCACTTAACCCAAATGGGAGTAGGAGACAGCAGCAGTTACACCAGCAGAAAAGTCTGCCATCCTCTGATGAACAGCAGCAATAGGCACCTATCAGACAAATACAGCTGGACTGAAAGAACTTGTCCTGAAGCCTGGACCTGAATTACATTTGTCTGGGTAAGCGGGACCAGCCTGTCCCAAACAGCCAGGATGTAGTGCCAAGACAAGCTGAATTAACTTTACTTCCCCAGGCTTGGTAAAAAGGAAAGGAAAAATGAAGATACCCTACATACTTGGACAATGTTAGTGGAGATCAGCTGGGGGCTGGATTTGCACAGATCTAGGAGGAGTGCCACTCCTTCCATCCGTGTCTGAAACCCCTTGGCTTCTAGGAGGTAGTAAAGCTTCTGCAGTGACTCCCTTCCTTCCACAGTTGCAGGTAACGTGACCTGGGCTTTTGGACGGTGGAGGAGGCGTCCACCAGGGGCAGACTTCACCCTGGAAAACAAAACCAAATTAGGACCTGTTGCTGGTAATACCTTCAGTTAATTGTGAGCAAAACATCCTGAGGAGTTTTCCTAATGATGTGATTTCAAGCTGGAAAATCATGAAGCTCTGAGGAACAACGAGGACCTCATGACAATCATCATGGCAGACAATCTGCAAGTGACATTCTCACCACTGCTCACTCAGAAAAATCAAGGATGAGATGCATCTGATCTATCTTCAGATGGCTTCCAAAGCACACATTGCTTTGTGGGGAAAAAGAGACAATACTTCCAAGTTTAAATGCCTCCTCATGTGGCATGTGTGTGTTTTATAATATAGAAACTCATCACTCTGAAGAAGTGTCTCTACACCAGGCATGACAATCTGGAAAAGTAGCTCAGATGCATCTGAACAGATGAACAGGGGCATATCTGAAGGATCCAGAAAATCAGGAACAGAGATAAAAACAGAAGCCAGACATCCCGGAACTACACTCACATTTCATTTGCTTCCCTAGAGACTAGATGGAGAGCCTAACAAACCCACTGAGTATATTATCCTCTGGGATCAACCTGTCTCTTCCATGAGCACAGGAAGATGCTAGCCATGCCATGGAGGCTTGTGGTCACTTTCCTGCCACCACTGAGCAGGACAGAGCTAAATAAATCCCCTCTGTTGTCAGAAGAGAACAGGTACAAGTAGCTCTGCCACTGCCGTGAAAAGAGCAAGGACCAAATTCCTGTCTTAAATGCTGATTGCAGCATAGGGGGAAATAAACCAAATATACTGTCCATCAAGCAAACTATATGAAGGACAGGAATACCAAGACAAAAAGTCCACATTAAGACACTTGTTGACCAGAATGGCTCAGGAATTGCCTTGCTCCTTACTACTCAATCTTGGTACTGTTTGAGGGTAAAAAAACCATGACTCAGCCAGGCCAAACCACAGGGATGGGAACTGCTTGTTTGGGGAATGGCATCCTGCTTCTAAACTGGGACTTCTCATTAAAACACCCATCTAAAAAGGACTCCACTTGGATGAAAAAAAACCCCTGGTTGAATTTACTTGTCTCAAGCCAGGCAGCAGAGATTTAGCCCTCTCCTAGCCTCCATAGCACTGCCCTTGCCACTGCACTGGATCATCTGAGCTGCAACCAATGGGTGTCTTTGTGTCACCCAATTTTTGTGGAAAGCCCTCCAGAAAAGTTGTATTCAACACAATGCAGAAGGAGACTTTTTTATCCTAGAGCATTTGTAGGGAAAGGAAACAATCTCTGGCACTGGTCATCTCCAGCAGAAAGATTTGCCTGAGGAAGAGGCATGTAGAGCTTGTCATGTGCTTTGTCACATCTGACAGAAGTGCTCAGTACCGTTTGATAGATGGCAATGGGGTCTGGGGCTTCTTGGGGCTGTCGTTCCTCTTCTTCACTGGCTCCTCGACAGAGGGGCATTCACCCTTCTGGTTTTCCATCTCCTACAAAGACATAAAGAAACCCCATGAATGCTTAGAATATAAAATAGGAAATTCCCTCTTTAAACACAAGTTAGAACCAGGATCACTGCTAGCAAGGCTTAGGGAAACATTTCCTAACTTACAGAAATACACAGACCAGAGATTCAGTGATGCCAACTCTTTGATTTCAATAGCCCAAGGCAGGTTAAGGGTACTACCACATTGAACAGAATCTAAAATCCCAAATTCATTAGTCTTGAACATAAATGGGAATAATGCAAACTGATAGACAATGAGTGGTCTTAAAGGAAAAAACTGGACTCTTTGGGAGTTGGCTCAATGTATTGAAAGTTGATTTGGTTCAATGCTTACTCTCCCTGCTCCTGCACCAAGGCACACTCCCTTCTGTAATGCAAATAAAAAGAATAAACGCCCCCCCCAAACAAACAGATGATTTTCCACTGGATGCTGCTGAATTCACCAAGCTTCTTCCAGCTCCACAGGGCTTGACAGCAGGGCAGTATTCCCAAAAGATAGTAAAATATATAGTCACTAGGATTGACTTGGACATCTTTTGTATATTTGGAAATTTCCTTGGCACTACTACTTCCAGTCTCTTTTGCAAAGACTGTTATGTTCAGAAGCACTATTCTCACTTAGTTGTTTTACTGGGGGCAGAGTAGGGAGAGTGTGGTGGGGGCATACACGTGAATGCAAACCCATTTTCTCCTCCTTCCCTTTCCTCTTTGTGACTGATATTCAAAGTATTCAAAACCCCACTTTTCCCCTAATAATAGCAGTTCCTCTGTGGTCTGCTGCAGATGAACAGGCTGAGGATTAATAGCTCATTCCCAGAGGCAAAACGAATCAGCAGAAGAGAAATGAGATAAAGACACTTGGGTATGTTTGATCTCATATTAGTAGTCACAATACTTGCACAAAGGAGACATTTCTCCTGCCAAGCACTTACCTTCTTTTTAATTCTTGTCAGGATATCTTCCAGGTCATGTGGGGAAAGAGATTGCTCCAAAAGCTTTTTAAATTTTTGATTATTTAGCAACATCTTCACCATCTCCTGTCCATAATGCCTAAGGAAGGAAGGAAGGAAACAAAAGAAAATGAACACAGGAAGTGTTAATAGAAGAGGGTGCAAGGTGCAATCCTTACATGAGAAGGCACTACCTACTCAGCAAAGAGGGAGATTTACCTCACTTGACACTGCACAGTGCTGTAGCTGAACACAATGGGCAGGAGGAGAATGTGGGGCACAAGAAAAATACCATTTCTCTCTGAAACTGGGGGTGTGCTTCTGTGGCATCAAAGGCTCCCAGGGAACAAGTAAAACACATCTGCTTTGTTGTCAGAGCCTGTTAGCAGTGTTCTGCTGCCATTACACAGTAATTTACCTTTCTCACCTCATGCTTGCTTTTGATTATTCTATATTATATGTATGCATATGGGCAGCTAGTTGCTGTGGTGTTCTTGGTAGCTATTAATGGGAATTTCATCATCAAAGTAAGGGGATTTTGGTGGTTTGGGGTTATTTTGCTGCTAGGAAACCACAATATTCTTCAAGAAGAAATTTGGACATCACTGAGCCACAGATAACAGCATTCTAGAAATCTGCAGAAGAGGTTTAGGAAGACTGAATACATTGGCCGAAGACCTCTGAAATATTTCTAGGGAAGTCTAAGGTTAATAAGAAACAGTTGTTTGGGATCCTTCAGTGGTGAACATTAGCCAACACTTTGGCTTTCTCTTGTGCACCTAAAGCAAATCAAAACTGTTGGACTGGCTAATCTGAGTTCTTTTGATTTCAGTAAAGAATCCTTCAAGTCACAGGAAGGTGGCAATGCTCCTTTCTTGCTGGCCAGCCTCAGGTTACCCAGTACAGTCAGTCTGGGTTACCCCAGGCAACCCAGAGCAGCGGTCACAGCACCAAGCCTGACAGAGCTCAAGAAGTGTTTGGACAATGCTCTCAGGCACATGGTGTGACTCTTGGGCTGTCCTGCACATAGCCAGGAGCTGCACTGGATGACCTGCATGGGTCCCTTCAAACTCAGCGTATTCCATGATTCTATGCCTCTTAGCCACACAGTGAAGTCACTCATTATTTTCTTGAGTTTCCACTCTTTTTTGGTTTTGCCTTTAAAGCCAAACACAAAATGGTTTTCCTGGTTTTGGAGGTGAGATGAAGATCATTACCTTGTGTCCTTGTGACAGTCCTGAGCCAGTGTCCCTGCCACGTGTGGGAGCCTCTCAGCCCTGGGGGTGCCTGCGAGCTTGGTGACTCCCATTTTCTCCATCAAGGACAGGAGGAGTTCGGCCGCGCACTTCCGCACCTGGACGTAGCGGCTCCTGGGAAGGAGAGAGCAAACCCTGGGCCACAGGGACAAGGAGCAGCAGCAGCACAGGCATTGGCCAGAGCGTGCTCCCTGTCCTTGCTGGGGGAAGGAGCCTGGGCTCTCCCTGCACCTTCCAACACAAGCAGAAGGTTATGTCCTCAGAGAAACACTAAGTTAGCATTGTACAGAAGGACTGCCTGCACAGAAGAGGGAAGAATTCAATCTCCCTGCACTAGCTGATACTCCATTTCTTTCCCAAAATTTACTCAGAGAAAGATTAAAGTAATAGATCACATATGAATTATTTAGAAATTAAGGACAGTTCATGCTGACCCCTCAGAGGGCACCCAATACACAGAGCTGCAGCAGGATGAGGCTCTTTCCACCCATTCACCCCCAAATCTGCACACCTCTGGGAAAAAACAAATGCAGGGAAAACACGCTGTGGGGCGTGAAGTTGTGGAATATCCAGCAATGCAGCCTGTTTCTTTTGTAAAGCTTAGCAAGGGATACATCTGAGTGTTTTACCCTGTTCCAAAGCTGAGGAAAGGGTGGCAGTCAGTTTAGCCAGGTTCTCCTGTTCTAGAGACTGTCTCTTGGGAACTATCAGGCCCAGCACCAACACTTAGGGCAGCATTTGCTTCAGCTGTCCCATGGCACTCCGCCTGTGAAGGTGCCTGGAAAGTGAATCATCATCTCAAGGCTAACATGAAA
Organism: Zonotrichia leucophrys gambelii; assembly: GCF_028769735.1. Taxonomy (NCBI): domain Eukaryota; kingdom Metazoa; phylum Chordata; class Aves; order Passeriformes; family Passerellidae; genus Zonotrichia; species Zonotrichia leucophrys. Next base: position 96,817,346 of record NC_088172.1, read on the forward strand.
CACTATTTTGAATAGAAAGCAGAGCTCTAAGGCCAGGACAGTCACACAAGACTCCTTTTGGCAGCAGTGCATCTGCTGGGCAGGCTGTGCCACACCCAGCACATTCTCCCCCATGTGCTCCCCGCCCCAGCAAGGACCCTCCTTATTTCTCAGGTTAATGGATCATGAGGATATGTGGTTTTCCCCAGGGCCTCTGTGGTTAGCACTGCAAAATATCCACAGTGCTTGCAGCTGCAATTGCAAGTGTCCCTCTTCCTGCAAAAGCACAAGGCTCTATCCTTAGACTTTGCAGGCACTTTCACTCCCCCTCCATTCACCACATCTAGGAAACTCTGACAGACTGGGAGAACTCCAGGAAGCAGCAGCAAGCTGAGTCAGAGGAGCTTTAGTTTGGATATTAGGAAAAGCTTTTCACCCAGAGGGTGCTTGGGCCCTGCAACAGGCTCCCCAGGGCAGTGCTCACAGCACCAAGCCTGACACAGTTGAAGAAGCATTTGGACAACAATCTCAGGCACACGCTGTGACCCTTGGGCTGTTCTGTGCAAGGCCAGGAGCGGTACTGGATGGTCCTGATGGGACCCATGCAACTGCCCATATTCTACAGTTCTGTGACTCTGTGACCTCATGGGCTGCAGGAGGGCAGAAATAGGTGACAAGAGGAAAGAAATGAGGTTGATCAGAGAATCGAGTAACTGAGTCCACAGAAGATGAAGGATACAGGATCCTTCCCTCCCAGCATTCCCATTCTCTCTCTCGGATCCCTTCCCTCATCCACACACTGGAAGGTGAAGAACATCACTAAAAGAAGAAGAACCTACTTGACTCCCCTGTCCATGAGAACAGTCATTGCTCGGGCAGGAGTCACATTCTCTACCATCATCCCCAGGCTCTGACAGGCTGCCTTCTGAATGAACTCTGGGGAGTTCCACACCATGGGGAGAAGGACCGCAGCCACTTCATCAGCCTCAGAGTCCATGTCCTTCTTCAAGATGGCAAAGAGCTCTCCCAGAGTGACGATGGCAGAGCAGGACACTTTTGATCGGAGGTTGGTCACCTGGGGAAGTCACGAGGGGAAACATAAGAATGACCTTGAAAAGAAAACCACTTTCCTTAGACAAAACTCCCAGGAAATCACAGCATGTCCCACTGTGTATAGAGGAACATAAAAGCACAGGAAGAGCAGAAGAGCCCAAGCACAGAAAGGCACTTATTCTGGCATCAATTTCTGGCCTCACACCTGCTTACTGCAGGCATAAAAAAAATGTTTCACTAAAGTCTTCTACTTAACCCTTCTATAATATCAACTGCTTCAATTTTAGGCCCTTTGATTTGAAAAACAAAGAAGCAAATTAAAGTAAGGGATGCTTTCAAACCATAAAGGCACAAGTCAAAGATAAACCAGTCAGGTACTCCTGTTCAAAAAAGCAACACCTGTAGTTGAAGCACTCAGACAGGAAACAGAAAACACAGACTCAGGTCTACGGACTCATTGCAGTGTTCAGTTACAGCTTGGGCAGAGATTGGGACTCTAGCATATAATGTCATCAGTGTCTCAGTTTCTGCCTTGCATTATAATGCACCACACTCAAAGACAAGTGCCAGCTACCCAACCTGCCAGTAAATACAGCTGCACGTACACACAGATCCTACAGACAGCTGATAGACATTAGAAGTAGAAGGTCTAAAACCAGAAGTGAAGGCAGTCCCTGAGCACACATGGTAATGAACAAGCACATATCTACTCTACAAGCCATGTATGAAGTATGGGGGACAATTCAGAACAATGTTCTCACCTCGCTGGTAGCTGCCAAACAAATCTCACGAAGTCGGCCGAGCAGGACTCCTGGATGGGACTCAGCCAGGCGTGGGATGTTGAAGAGTGCCTTCTTCTTCAGTTCCCTTAAAGACAAGTACCAAAAAGACTGATTTTTCTCTCTACCCAAGAACTAGGCAGCACCCTCTGAAATGACCACTCTGGCAGCTCAGTCAAACCATGAGAGGTGCTTTTCAAGGAGCACTTAATGAAATCATGGAACACATTGCCACAGGCTGCTGTGGCTGTCAAAAGCATACACAAATCCAAGAGGCAAAGAGAGGGCTTTCAGAGTATTCATGTGTGGCCTTTCTGAAAATCTCTGCTATTAAGTCCCTCTGTCACTGCCTCCTAGAAGCTGTGTGAAGCCAGGTCATGCTGCTGTTTCTTGTCACCACCCTGTACCTGTCCCTGAGACACAGTCCCATTGGGCTGTTCCTGGGACAGTATTTTCCTTCTTTGTCAGCCCCAGCAGGCAGTTCAGCCCTGAGAGTCTGCACTGCCACTCTGGAGCTGAGTTTCCACTCTACAATCTAGGCCTATGTGTCACCCACTCCACTCCACCTCACACATTCCCCAAAAAACAGCAAGATGTTGTCCAAGATTAAGATTCCACCCCTGGGCAAGGAATGTTGAAACTCTGGCTTTTCCCATAACACTCCTACCTAAAACAAGCCCCACAACAGCAACATGTTATTTAAAAGGTGCAAAAAATTCCATCTCTCAGCACTTGCTTTGTGCAGGCCCTCAGCCTCAGGAAGGTATGTGAGGCATCAGGGCTGCAGCACAGGGCTGGTGACTGATCCCACAGGCACCCCTGAGTGTCATCAGGACCCCCCACACCTGCAGAAGCTCTCTGCACCTCACAGGGCACCAAAGAGAAAGGGCAAAGCAAAGGAGATGCATTTTTATCCCTGTGAGAATGAAGCATCCACCAGTGAGGGGATACTAAACCAGACATCAAAAGGTCAACCAATATCACCTCACATTTGTAGGGTTATCACCTCTGGGCCTCCTTCTGTCTGTGTAGAATTTTGGGACCCTTTGTGAGCATTGACAATATATCTCAGGCCCATATGAAGCAGTGAGGAGGAAAAGTTGAATTCCCAAAGTGCAAGATTCCTAGAGGACTTTATTTCTTTTTCCTTCTCTTCTGCCATGAGCCCTTCCAGAGTAATGGAAGGCTGAGAGACTTAAAAGCACAACTCAGTCCATTTCTCAAAAAGAGGAGCTTCCTGGAGCCTCTTCTGGGACTCACATGCAGGAGTCCCTGCCTTTGCTGACAGCAGTGGGAGCAGAGAGGAATCTTACTCAGTCCCACTGGGCCAGGGGCCCAAGGCACCCAAATCTCTACGCTCAAAATTGCTGCCATCCTGCTTCTGCCTTCAGCCAGCAAATCATCTCATACCACAGCTTTCTCTCTTCCCTCAACATTTCCTTTGCAGCTCCAAGGAGCAGCAGCCACAGCCAGGAAACAGCACGGACCTGCTGCAGCTGCAGCACTGCTGCAGAGCAAGGCCAAGAAAAGGCTGCTCTCCAATCTTTATGCTCTCCCTGCTCTGCAGGCCTTTCAACCAGTGCCCTTTGGCCCTCTGGGCTCTCGCGGCTCCGAGGCACGAGCAAGACACAAAAGCTTCTGACCGACCTTAACGCTCAGAGGGACACAGAGGGAACGGGGCCTTTCTTACCAGTCATCGCTGTCCAGCATGGAGAGCGCCTCCTGCAAGGACTGCTGTGGGTCTGAAAATGCTCCGTCCTTCTGCCCACGCCCACGGAGCGGCTCCTCTCGGCGCTTGGCACCAGTGGCCATCTGCGGGGTCACTGTAAGGAGAGGGTCGGCCATGGGCGCTGCAGCCCTGGGCACGGCACCCGCCATGGCGCGGCCTGCAGCCCCATCTCCCAGCCAGGGCTCCGTGTGGCACACGCTGCCACTGCCTCAGAGATTCCCTGCTGCCTGCATCCTGGGGCTCCTTGCTTGCTCCCAGCCTCCCCCAGCTGGGCACAGCTCCAGGCTGAAGCTGACAATTGCCCCCACAGCGCCAGCTCCCAAGTGCCACAGGTGCCACAGCCAGCAGCAGCTTCCTGAGGCCGCAGAGCTCCCACTCCCTGCCAGACAGTGCCCACAGCAGGACTGGCCAGCCAGGAGGGAACCCCTCAGGGGCCTCTCTTGTCTCAGCACCCAGATTTCCCCCAGCCCTGAGGACAGGGGCACTCTGCAGCTCCCTGAGGAAAGACCTGCAGCTGCCTCGTGATAGTACCAAGCCAAGCCAGAACAACCCAGTCCTGCTGGGCCAGGCTCAATCCCCACAGAGCAACAACCAGGGAACAGCCATACCTGACCCTTCACACCTGACAGCACCTCTGTTTCCATTGACTTCAAATATTCTAGACTATCAACTTTTGGAGTAACTCAAAAGTAGATTTGCTGTTCATTCTCAGGACAGACTATGGACCCAAGATCCCAGCTGTTTTGAGGCAGGAGGCAGTTTGTGCTCCTTGTGCAAATACAAACCCCTGCAGGAGAAAGCTGCCACGGAGCAGGCTTACCTGAGAAGCTGCGTGGAAAGCTGCCCTCCCCATGGAGGGTGGGTGTACTGGGCAGTGAAGGAACATTGTCCTGCTTTTTCACAACCTTCTTCTTCGTGGCACTTCCAGGATGTTTCCTCTGCACACCAGGAGCTGTGCCATGGACAGGCGATAGGCTAAAGCCTGCAGGGACCAGAGAGGAGCTTGTAAGTGGAGGGTGCTGAACTGGGTGATGATGGAAAGGACCAGAAAACTTGCTGGAGATGGGTAACATCTCTTTGTTATCCCAAAGAACTTCAAGTATAACAATAGCACGCTAACATGAGATACGCATTACAGAATCCTAGAGAGTTTGGGTTGGAAGGCCCCTCTAACCACCATCTAGTCCAACCCCTGTGAGCAGGGACATTATCTAGAACAGGTTCCTCAGAATCCCATGTAAACTGGCCTTGAACATTTCAAGGATAGACCAACAACAGCTTCTCTGGGCAAATCCTGCCAGCTTTTCATCCCCTTCATTTATTAAAAAAATCCCCCCAATATCTAATCTAAATCTACGCTCTTCTATCTTAAAAGCAAACTGCAATGATGCTTCCCCTAAGAACAAGAAAAACCCAGTATTGTTTGCTTTTGTTCTGTTCCAGAGGCAGGCAGGGGCAGTTCCCACAGAAAGTGCAGAGAGCCCTTCATGATGCCCTCGGGCTGAGTGCTGCCTCCTGCGGGCCCTGCTGCCGCCTTCGGGCAGCGCTCACAGCCCTGCAGGCAGAGCCTCTCAGCCAGGATTCACTCGGGAATGCTGCTGGCTCCTGGGGCTACAACAGAAGCCCGGCCTGGGGCTCCAGCACAGCTCCACAGTGCCAGCTCCTCAGCAGGGAGTGGCAGGAGAAGGACCTCTGGAAGTGAATTTTGTTTCTTCCAGGTTGCAGCCTGGTTGAGAAGCATTCTTTTGGCCTCACCTTCCCTGGAGACCGCTCTCCAGGAGAGAGTCTGAAGCCCCAGTGTACTTTGCAAGACAGAACTTTCTACTTTGAAAGACTTTAGAGTTGAAGGTGGGAAGCTGATATTCTCTTACTGACTCAGTAAGAGAGTCAGTGGGCAAGACACTTCATACCTCTGTATTTTAATTTGGGAAACAGAATTAAATCCCATGCAAGCAGAACAGCCCCCCAGTCTGACTGCAACAATGTGCAAAGGGCAAGCAAGTGGTCAAAAAGGACCACCACAAGTGTAGCCACCACTTACTTGCTTCAGCTGCATCCGCAGGCTCAACTGGCTTAGGAGTAAGCTGCTTTTGTCTCCTCTTCGTCACTTTTTCCAAAAGCTCCATTTTCTTCCACTCTAAGTTCTTTTGAGCCAATTTGCTCGATGCATCACGGACCTAGGTGCAATGGAAACACATCACAGACTGTAAGCAGAGATACACAAACCAGACGACATCTCATCAGGAGCACAGAGTACACAGAGTGCCATGGGCTTCAATCTTTGCTTCTCAGCTTCCAAGGACATACTTTGCCCACGTTCAGTGATATGTAGCTTGCTCTGCCATTCAGAACTTCTCTAAAACAGCCTTTGCATATAAAAAATGCTTCTGGCATGACCTTAGCACCATCTCCAAACCAGTGACCTTGACACCACTGGAAATGGCCAAGCAATTGCCCTGGAGTTGTCAAATAATTCCCAAGAGAATCCCCATCCCCTCCAAGGAGTGGAAGATTATGATTTTCAGTGACACTTTGGGCCTAAACAGCCACTGGAAAGGAAGTCTGCTCATCCCTGTCCTTATCCCTTACCTTTCTAGAGTTGTCCCTCAGCTCTTTGTCCCTCTTAAGACCAGGACTTCTGAGATGATCCATCTCCCTAGCCTGGTTCAGTGAGAGGCCTGGGAATGGAAGCAAAGGTTCCTGTAAATCTCTGGCAGATTTTAAGTCCCCAAAAATGCCATGCTGGCCAACAGGCAATCTCTCAGATTGCAGAGCTGTCCTAAAATACAGAGATTGGGATTGAGAGCAGCAAGGCTCAATGCCTAGAGCCTCTCCCAAGGGATGGGCTACTGGCAGCAGACATGACATTGCTCTGTTGGCCAGCGGACTGAAACCTGCTGCATGACAAAGGCCTCAGCCCCTGCATGCTGGACAGACTCTGTGTCTGATAGAGAAGGGCAGAGACAGAGATTGCTCTTGACAGAGATTCTTATCTGCCCTTAATCATGCTGATTTCAGTAAACATCTTTCTGGTTTCTAAAAGAACTCCCAGGTTCTAATACCTGCACGCATTTAGATCAACATTTTCTTCTCTTTGTTGGAATATTTTAGAGGACATTCAAAGACAAGTCTAGGTTTGCAGTGATACCCAAATGTAAATTGTGTTCTTGACACTGGATAATTCATTTTCCCCAAGGATTTTCCTTCAAAATTGTATGAGATTGGGCAACTTTCAGGCCAGCCTGACTAGAGGTTGTTTTTCTTAATGCAAGTAGAACAACAGAGCTCATTCTGGAATGCACTCCAACAGAGTTGTTAAAATTCTGAGAACTAATCATTCTATACAACAGCCTCACAGAGGATTAAAATTATATAGCAGCAAGGTAGAAAATAATACAATGCCATAAATCAGGACTTTTTGCCCTGCAGAATGGCCAGCTTAATAACAAAGGAGAGTAAGATCTGGGTTTTGAGGAAGGAGGGCAATTATGGATGGAAGGCAAGGTCTTGGAAGATAAGAGCATCTGGGAAGGTGGCAGGGAAACTACAGATCCCAGGGTAACCTCCTTCGGACCATGGCAGTCATTCAGGTCTGCAAAATGGACACACAATACATAACAAAAACTATGATGCAAACCTAAAGCATCTGAAGCTCCATATTTCATGGGACAGACTTCCTGGAAACTTCTCAACAGCTGCACAGGGAAACATGCTCCTGCTGGCAGACACTTGAGACAGGCCAGGGGAAAACCCTGAGCTATTCCCCAGAGCTGCCACAGGCACAGCCTGGCCTCTGGGCTGCCCTGGGACAGCAGGGAGCCCAGAGCCCTGTGCTCTCCAGCAATGGCTCAGCTGCACATGCACCCTGCTGCTCCTCTCCCTGCCCCACAGCTCAGCAGCCCTACAGCTCCAGGGGCACTGGCAGCAGCACAGCTCCTTGCAGGGGCACATGCAGGGCACAGCTGTTCCCTGCCAATGGGCACAGCCTCTCCGGGCTGCCAAAACGTCCTTCCTCCCACCAGAGAGCATCTCAGCTCCCACCTTACCTTTTTGTGAGGGTGAGCCATGCTCCTGGGCCAAGGCCCCCTGAGCCAGCCGGGAGCCCAGACCTCCATTCCCAAGGACGGGCTCCAGCACATGAGTATCCAAACTGAAAGGGTCCATGAGATCCTTTGGGAACAGAAGCATCCCAGGTCCTGTCTTGCACTGAGAGCTCTCTTCCTCCTTTCTCTGAGTTTTTGTGGTAGATTCAGTAGAAGCTGCCAACCAAGGACAAGAGAAGAAGTGAGTTAATTGAATTCACACCCTTATAATCAGCCCTTCTAATGATTCAGGAATTCAAAGTGTATTTTAGTTACTGAAAAGATTGCTTGGTTTTTTATTCGTCATGAAACTAGCATCACTTTAATTTCTCTCAACAATATGGAGCTGCCAAGCCTAGAGAGAAGGGCTCTACTACTTTATGTTGTGCCCATTGCCTCCCCATTACTACAGGATCCCTTCCCTTCCAAACAGCTGGGAATTCACAGTGCTCTCTAGAATCTGACACTGGCAAGGAAGTAATTGTTTTCAAAAGGAGTTTTCAAGGCCTTTGTTTTTGTATTTCCCACTCAATTCTAGGTTGGGTTTTGCACTTTCGGGGATTTTTTATATTCCTCTTTATAACAAAGGAAGTTCTGGGACACAAACAATGGCACCCCATGTTAGATGCAAAAGCAGCTTTGCTCTCTCCATTAGATGTGCCCAGTATTCTGTGAGTCTGTATTTGTAAGGAACAAAGACCTCATCCCCAAGTTCCACTTGTGCTATATTTACTTCTTCCAGGGGTTTATTCTCTGATTTCTTTTCACCAGAGAAACCCAAACTGAAATTAACATAACCTATCTCAAAACAATTCTGATCTTGGCTAATACTGACAATTCAAAATGCCCTTAATGGAAATAGCTGATGGCCAGCCATTCTGAATACTCCCCAACTGAGGTGTCAGAACTAGGAGAAATAATTCTTTGCATTGGATACATTTACAGAGGATAAAATCATGTGGCATCCAAGCACTATGAGAGGAAAACCTGTTTCAAAACTGGATTCATTCACCCTGCAGAAAGCTTAGGTGAGTAACAAAAAGAAAGACAGGAAAAGATTATTGGGATAAGTAATTTCTAGACCAGACTTAATCCAGAAAAAATGTCCCCTCACTTATTGAGTAATACTTCTCCCTAGCTGCATTAAGCATTGCAGCTGCAGATCAGAGATGAAGGACTCAATCCAAAAGGGCCGTAACCAGCATTTGGCAGAACTAACCCTAAGCCAAGGAACCAGGGGATCTGATCTCTTTTTCTGCATCAGCATAATTATTTCTACAAGTCTCATCTCTTCTATCATTACACACCCAGAGATGCAAAGGAACAAACAACAGTGTCAATGAGGCTTCCAACCTGAAAGCATTGCCTGACCCAGATGCACCAGACACAGCATTCTGTCTGGCACAATTCTACTTCTCAGGGATCAGGCAAGGCAGGGACAGGCACAAGGCACAAGGCATCTCCTGCCCCAGCCTCAGCCTGCAACACTGACACAGGCACAGACAGCCAGGGAAGAGATTTGTCACTGTGAACCTGCCAGAGGTGGCTTTGGGACTGTGCTGTCACAGGATGACAAACTCACACCCTGCCTAGGCTGCATCCATTTGGAAGTCTCCTTCTCCTTCATTGGAAAAGTCAAAAGGACTTTCTATCATAGGAGGCTTTCCTATCCCTCCCAGTGCAAAACCCAGCAATGTCCATGAATCTCCTTCACATCTCAAAGGTTTCAGCTCAGAAACAGCCCCAAGGAAAGCTTTTTCCTTCAAGGGCAAGTCGAAGGAGTGGGAACATTCCTCAATACCTGCTAAATGCCTTCCTTTTTGAGTCTCATTTTGACATGAGAAAGGATGCCAGGAGATAAAAGTCATGTGCAGGATGGAGAGGAATGTTTCCTTTTCCTGCACAGCATTTCCAGGACCCCAAGATACCACTCCAGCTCCTGCCACTCAATGCTTCACACTGGAGGAATTTTCACTGCAACACTGGAGAACATTCCCAAGGGACTCTACTCTGGGAGAGTCCACTCTGCCCATCAAGGAATGGCAACTTTCAAAACATTGCAATTTTGCAAAGCTTTCCAATCGACACCTCAGAGTCAAGACTAGAAAAGTCATTTTAGGACAGATATGCCCTCAACCTACCTGCATCAAAGAACTCCTCTTCACTACTGCTACTGGAGCTTGGCCTGGAGAAGATGGAGTACAAAAGAACATGTGAAAAATAGAAAGAGAAGCAAAATGGTGAATACACAGACGCTTGCCTTAATACATGGGACAGCTGACTGTGCAAAATGACCACAGGAGATGGGAAGAGTGAGGTGTACAGCACACTGGAGCAGCAGACGCCTTGGCTTACCCCATCTCCCAGTACGCCTGCAAATCCAACTGGGGAGAGCTTGGCAGAGACTCCACAGCACTGTCAAGAGTGAGACTGCCTGCCTTGCGTATTGGGGGGATCAAAGGCAGTCCAAATGATGCCTTCTTCATTTCCCCACCACTGCAATATGGCAAGGAGGTCTGGAAAGAGTAGAACACAGTGCTCAGATCAAGCATCCCGCCTAGCCCACATTCATGCCTCAAGACATTTTGATATGCCCTCAACTGCAACCAGGTAGGATTAAACAAGTCAGACTGATGGAGATGATTGGCACAGGATGGGGAATGCAAAGGGAAATGGTGAGGGAGAGACCATGTCCCACTTTTGACACCTCACCCCCCATTCTCTCCTCTGCATGGGTGCCTACATTCCCAGCTGGCATGTTTGTGAATAAACTGAAAATCTACCATAAAGGACTTCACTTGGTCTCCTTACCTTATGTCCTTTTGTCTCTGAAATCTTCCCATGGCTGCTTCCTCCAATATCGTTGTAGCCAGCGCTCATTTTCCCTTTCTCTCCATCAAGCACCTTGCTTGGCTTGATGGGAGAAGAGCTCTCTGGGATGGGAGGCAATGGCTTGGATGGAAGCAGTGAGGAGGGCCTTGTCTGTGGAAGACTCTTGCAAATACTGGAGTCAGTCAGACCTGCAAAGTGGAGACAAAGAATGTAACAGAGCCCACAAAGTAAATCTAAAGCACCTAAAGCTCCGTATTTCATGGGACAGATTTCCTGGAAACTTCTAAACAGCTGCACTTGGAAACGTGCCCCTGCTGGCAGACACTTGATGCAGGCCAGGGGAAAACCCTGAGCCACTTCCCCAGAGCTACCACAGGCACAGCCTGGCCTCACTACAATTCCTCTGAATGGAGCAGGTAAGCCAGGCGAGAAAGCTTCGACAGCTTTGCTTATGTGTTGCTCATTGGTCATGTTCTATTTTGAAATCCCCTTCCTTCTAAACTGTTGGCAATCCACAGTGGTCTCTAGAATTTGACAATTACACCTAGGAAGCAATTGCATTCCAAAGCTACTGTTCATGGCCTTTGCGTCTGTAACTCCCACTCAAATAGCACCTCATGTTGGAAGAACTTTGCAATCCACGTTACATATCCCCAGTATTCAAGGAGTTTCTATCCGCAGGCATAAAAACTGGCCATCCAATTGCAAATTGCCACTTTTGCTCTGCTTCATTGTTCCATGGGGTTTTTTCCCTGCTTTTTTTTTCACGCAGACACAACTAAAACCCACATAAAAAATGACCCGCCACAAAACATTTCTAATCTTGGCTAATACTGACAAATTCAAAAATATCTCAATGGAAACCGCAGAGGGGAAGTCATTCTGAAATATTCTCCAGAGCTGTTAACACTCAGAGTTAATTCTTTACATGGTTTCACAAAGGATAAAATCATGTGGCATCCAAGTTGTTAGAGAGGAACACCCATCTTAAAACTGAATTTCTTTCCCTCTGTAAGATGTCCCAGTCAGGAATATAGAGGGACAGGAAAGGATTAATGAGATAGGTCACTCCTGGTCCAGAATTAATCCAGCAAAACTGGCAATTAATTTGATGAGCAATATTACTCCCTACCTACATTCAGCATTCCAGTTGCATACCAGCAATGAAGGAGCCATTCCAAGGAGGACGTACCCAGCATTTGGCAGAAATAACCCTGAGTCAAGGAATCAGGGGAACTGATCCCTTTTTCTGCATCACCAGAATTATTTCTCCAACTCTCAATTGTCCTATCATTGCACACCCAGAGATGCCAAAGGAACAACAACAGTGTCAATGAGGCTTTCAACTTGAAAGCATTGCCTGACCCAGATGCACCAGACACAGCATTCTGTCTGGCACAGTTCCACTTGTCAGGGACCAGGCAAGGCAGGGGACAGGCACAAGGCACAAGGCATCTCCTGCCCCAGCCTCAGCCTGCAACACTGACACAGGCACAGACAGCCAGGGAAGAGATTTGTCACTGTGAATCTGCCATAGGTGGCTTTGGGACTGTGCTGTCAGAGGATGACAAACTCACACCCTGCCTTGGCTGCATGCATTGGGAAGTCTCCTTCTCCTTCATTGGAAAAGTCAAAAGGACTTTCTATCATAGGAGGTTTCCCTATTCCTCCCAGTGGAAGACCAGGCAATGTCCATGAATCCACTTCACATCTCAAAGGTTTCAGCTCAAAAACAGCCCCAAGAAAGCTTTTCTCCTTCAAAAGTGGAAGGAGAGGGAACATTTCTCATTTCCTGCTAAATGCCTTCTTTTTTTATTCTCATTTTGACACCAGAGAGGCTGTAGGGATGCAAAAGGCATGTGCAGGATGGAGAGGAATGTTTCCTTTTCAGCACTGCATTTCCAGGACACCTAGGTACCACTTCAGCTCCTACCACTCAACACTTCACGCTGGAGGAATTTTCACTGCAACACTGGAGAACACTCCCAAGGGACACGGCTCTGGGAGAGTCCACTCTGCCCATCAAGGAATGGCAACTTCCAAAACATTGCATTTTATCCAAGCATTCCAATGGTCACCACAGAGTCAAGACTAGAAAGGTCATTTTAGGACAGACATGCCCTGTTACCTACCTGAATGTTCTGAGGTCTTCTCTAGTCTTCGGCTGCTGCATCTTGGCCTGGAGAAAATGGAGGACAAAAGAACATGTGAAGAGGTAAAAACAAAAGGGAGGGAATGGGTGTACCACGAAAGGAGACAAAGCTACTTAGCATGGTCATTTCTATGAAGGGGGGAATGCAACACATAAACCCAAAAGGACGCAAAGCTCATTAATTGTCCTTAAGCTTTCAGTTGCTGGAGCCACACAGAGCTGGCCAAGCTCAGGCTGTAATAATAGCCAAGTCCAGCAGGGGACCCATCCTGAGGTGCTTTGAAGCCCTGCCTCCTCTTCTCCACCACCACCTCTGCTCTTGGGGCATTGCTGAAGGGTTTGACATTGGATGGGCAAAATGGTGAATATACAGACGCTTGCCTTAATACATGGGACAGCTACTGTGCAAAATGACCACAGGAGATGGGAAGAGTGAGGGGAAAAACACACTGGAGCAGCAGACACCTTGGCTTACCTCATCTCCCCGGACTCCTGCAAATTCCCTTGGGGAGATCTGCCCAGAGACCCTGCAGCACTGTCAAGACGGAGACTGCCTGCCTTGCATATTGGGGGGATCAAAGGCAGTCCAAAGGATGCCTTCTTCATTTCCCCACCACTGCAATATGGCAAGGAGGTCTGGAAAGAGTAGAACACAGCGTCCAGATCAAGCATCCCACCTTGCCCACATTTATGCCTCAAGACATTTTCATATGCACTGAACTGAACCTGGCAGGAATAAAGTCAAACTGATGGAGCTGATTGGCACAGAATGGGGAATGCAAAGGCAACTGGTGAGGGAGGGACCACGTCCCACATTTGACATTTCACCCCCTTGTTCTCTCCTCTGCATGGGTGCCTACATTCCCAGCTGGCATGTTTGTGGATAAACTGAAAATCTACCATACAGGACTTCGCTTGGTGTCCTTACCTTATGTCCTTTTGTCTCTGAATTCTTCCCATGGCTGCTTCCTCCAATATCGTTGTAGCCAGCGCTCATTTTCCCTTTCTCTCCATCAAGCAGCACCTTGCTTGGCTTGATGGGAGAAGAGCTCTCTGGGATGGGAGGCAATGGCTTGGATGGAATCAGTGAGGAGGGTCGTGTCTGTGGAAGACTCTTGGAAATACCAGCGGCAGTCAGACCTACAAAGTGGAGACAAAGAATGTAACAGATTCCACTAAGTAAATCTAAAGCACCTGAAGCTCCATATTTCATGGGACAGATTTCCTGGAAATGTCTAAACAACTCCTCAGGGAAACATGCTCCTGCTGGCAGACACTTGATGCAGGCCAAGGCAAAACCTGGAGGCAATGCTTTCAACATGGAAATTAATTTAAAGACATTTTTAAAACAATGAGTTTCAACTGAGCTTTCCAAATGTCACCTCAGAGTCAAGACTACAAAGGTAGGACAGACATGCCCTGTACCTACCTGAATGTTCTGAGGTCTTTTCTTGTCTTCGCCTGCTGGATCTTGGCCTGGAGAAAATGGAGGACAAAGGAACATGTGAGGAGGTAGAAAGAGAAGGGAGGGAATGGGTGTACCATGAAAGAAGGCAAACCTACTTAGCATGGTCATTTCTATGAAGGAGGGATTGCAACACAAACCCAAGAGGATGCAAAGCTGATTAATTGTCCTTAAGCTTTCAGTTGCTGGAGTCACACAGAGCTAGGCAAGCTCAGGGTGTAATAATAGCCAAGTCCAGCAGGGGACCCATCCTGAGATGCTTTGAAGCCCTGCCTCCTCTTCCCCACCACCACCTCTGCTCTTGGGACATTGCTGTTGGGTTAGACATCGTACTGGATCATCATAGATGGGCAAAATGCTGAATGCACAGTAGTTTGCCTGCATACATGGAACAGTTGACTGTGCAAAATGACCACAAGAGATGGGAAGAGTGACGTGAACAGCACACTGGAGCAGCAGACACCTTGGCTTACCTCATCTCCAGGGACGCTTGCAAATCCCCCTCGGGAGATCTGCCCAGAGATCCCGCAGCACTCCCAACAGGGAGACTGCCTGCCTTGTGCATCATGGGGATCAAGGATTTTCCAAATGCCCCTTTCTTGATTTCCCCACCACCGGGATATGGCAAGGAGGTCTGGAAAGAACAAATCACATTGCTGAGATCAAGCATCCAACCTTGCCCCAATTCATACTTCATGACATTTAGATATTCTTGCCAGCTGGGACCTGGCAAGAATAAAGCACAACTGATGGAGCTGATTGGCACAGGATGGAGAACGCAAAGGAAAATGGTGAGGGAGAAGACCAAGTCCCACATTTGACACCTCTACCCTCATGCTCTCTCCTCTGCAAGTGCGCCTACATTCACAAGGACATTAAGGTGTTCTGAGGTGCCAATGCCTCCACTGCCCTTTTGGATGTCACGGCAGTGGCTTTAGATCTCTGTTCGCTCCCTGCCCCTAAGGTGTCTCACTGCCAGTGCGGATCTCCAGACATGGCCCCACAAACTCATTCTGCAGGACGACAAAACCTGCTTTTCTCAAGGCCCTCATTTCTTCTGCTGCTGCCCTTCCCTCACACATTCCCCAGCAGCCTCTGAGCCCAGATGCTGCTGAGCTCTCGGCATGCTGGCTGCTCTCCAGCTCCCACACATCATCAGCTCAGGCTCACTGGCATTTAGCAAGTTCAGTAGAGCTCCCTGCCCTGCTGCTCTCTGCAAGCTCTCTGCCTGCTCAAGCAGCTCCAGGGCCCCCAGGCCATGGCCAGGAATGGGGCTGGAGGCAGCAGGGGCAAAGGGACACTCATACTTAGTATCCCATCATTTCTGGGATTTGATTCTAAAGAGCCAAATCAGGACATGTTAAAACTAGACTGAAAGGGTCAGTTCCTGTCAGGGCAAAGGTCTCAGAGCTCTACCAACAGCACATCAACTGAAAATTTACAACACTGGACTTAGATTGGTCTCCTTACCTTATGTCCTTTTTCCTCGAAAGTGAGCTCTTTCCGTCTTGTCTCTTCCTTCTTATCTCTTATGTCTTCCTCAGAGTCGGTGCCAGGTTTCCCAGTCTCCTGCTCTCTACTCCATATCTTGCTTGTCATGGGAGACAGTGAGCTCTTGGGGATGGGAAGCAAGGACTTGGAGGGAACGAGTATTGAAGGACTTGCCATTGAAAGCCTCTGGGCAAGAGGGCAACCAGTCAGGGCTGCAAAGTGGAGACACAAAATGGATCAGAGCCTGCAATGCAAACCTAAAGCATCGGAAGCTCCCTGTCTCATGGGACACATTTCCTGGAAACTTCTAAACAGCTGCACAGGGAAACATGCTCCTGCTGGCAGACACTTGAATCAGGCCAAGGGGAAAAACCCTGAGCCACTTCCCCAGAGCTGCCACAGGCACAGCCTGGCCTCTGGGCTGCCCTGGGACAGCAGGGAGCCCAGAGCCCTGTGCTCTCCAGCAATAGCTCAGCTGCACATGCACCCTGCTGCTCCTCTCCCTGCCCCACAGCTCAGCAGCCCTACAGCTCCCTGCTATCCACACCTTTTCCTTCCATGGTCTTTCCTTTTCTGGTGAAATCCATCTTCCAACCCGTGCTTCTGCCAGGCAGAAGTGACAGGGTTTGAATCTGGGAACACGCTAAGTGTAGACAGCGCCAGGAGCTTGGTGCCACCCTCAGAACAAGGCCGGGTGACTCCAATCGCCAGCGCTCGGCACACAGAGGCAGAGCCAGATGCGCCTGCTGCCGCTGGGGCCGTGTCCAGCACAACCTGCACCAGCCCAGCCTGGGGCTGCCCCTTTGTGACACGCTGCCCATGCTCCTCTCGTTTCCATGGCGGCAAAACCCCACCCCAACCCCATCCCCTTCCCTAGGGCAGCGGGCCCTAAGCCCGGCCTGGCCAGGCCTGAGGCTTTTACACTGTCTGGGATGTAGACTCTTCCAAAAGCTCCTTTACATGTCCTATATTTCTGTAATTCCCTCTCAGTTCTGGGTTGCAGCTTGTTGGTGTGGGATTTTGTTTAATTCTCTTCACATCAAACAAAGTGCTGGGACACAAACAAGTGCTGGGCACCAGGTAGTGGAAGAAAAAGCAGCTTTGCACTCCCCAATGGACAATCCCAGAATAAAGTGGGTCAAGAGCTGTGGAGAACAAATTGACCATCCAAACATTCCTCTTTTGCTGTACTTCATTGTCCTGGGGGTTTATTCTCTGCTTTCTTTTCAGCAGAGACACCCAAACCCAACATAAACACGACCTATTGCAAAACAATTCATATCTTGGCTAATACTGATAATTCAAAATGTCCTTAATGGAAAGAGCTGATGGCCTGTCATTCTGAAATACTCCCCAACACAGCTGGTAGAATTAGGACAACTAGCTCTGCACATGGTTCCACAGAGGGTTAAATCACATGGCATCCAAGACTATGAGAGGAACATCACTCTTAAAATTGGATTTCTTTCCCTCTGTAAAATATCCCGGTCAGTAATCAAAGAGACACAGGTATGGATTAATGAGCTAAACCATTCCTAGTCCACAATTAATCCAGAAAAAAATTCACATACTTCAATGACCAATACTTCTCCTTAACTGCATTAAGCTTTGCAGCTGTAGATCAGTAATTAAGAAGTCATTCCAAGGGGGACATACCAATGATTTGACAGAACTAACCCTAAGCCAAGGAACGACGGATCTCATCCCATTTTCTGCATCAGCAGAATTATATTGCCAAGCCTCCTCTCTCCTCTCATTCCCACCCCAGAGATGCCAAAGGAACAACAACAGTGTCAATGAGGCTTCCAACCTGAAAGCATTGCCTGACCCAGATGCACCAGACACAGCATTCTGTCTGGCACAATTCCACTTGTCAGGGACCAGGCAAGGCAGGGACAAGCACAAGGCACAAGGCATCTCCTGCCCCAGCCTCAGCCTGCAACACTGACACAGGCACAGACAGCCAGGGAAGAGATTTGTCACTGTGAACCTGCCAGAGGTGGCTTTGGGACTGTGCTGTCACAGGATGACAAACTCACACACCGCCCAGGCTGCATTCATTGGGAACTCTCCTTCTCCTTCATTGGAAAAGTCAAAAGGACTTTCTGTCATAGGAGGTTTCCCTATTCCTCCCAGTGCAAAACCCAGCAATGTCCATGAATCTCCTTCACATCTCAAAGGCTTCAGCTCAGAAACAGCCCCAAGGTAAGCTTTTCTCCTTCAAGGTCAGGTGGAAGGAGTGCGAACATGTCTGATTTCCTGCTAAATGCCTTCTTTTTCTAGTCTCATTTTGACACTAGAAAGGCTGCAGGGAGATAAATGGCATGTGCAGGATGAGAGGAATGTTTCATTTTCCTGCACAGCATTTCCAGGACACCTAGGTACCACTGCAGCTCCTGTGACTCAACACTTCACACTGGAGGAATTTTCACTGCACCACATGAGAACACTCACAGTGAGTGGACTCTGGGAGAGTCCACTGAGCCCGTCAAGGAATTGAAATGACTTTAAAGACATTTTTAAAACAATGGGTTTCAACCAAGTTTTCCAAATATCACCTCAGAGTCAAGACTACAAAGGTAGAACAGACATGTCCTGTACCTACCTGAATGTTCTGAGGTCTTTTCTTGTCTTCGCCTGCTGGATCTAGACCTGGAGAAAATGGAGGACAAAAGAACATGAGAAGCAGTAAAAAGAAAAGGGAGGGAATGAGTGTACCATGAAAAGAGACGAAGCTACTTAGCATGGTCATTCTATGAAGGAGGGAATGAAAAACATAAACCCAAAAGGATGCAAAGCTCATTAATTGTCCTTAAGCTTTCAGTTGCTGGAGTCACTTAAAAATGTCCAAGCAGTGGCTGACAAAAAAGCCAAGTCCAGCAGGGGACCCATCCTGAGATGCTTTGAAGCCCTGCCTCCTCTTCCCCACCACCACCTCTGCTCTTGGGGCATTGCTGTTGGGTTAGACATTGTGCTGGATCATCATAGCTGGGCAAAATGCTGAATACACAGTAGTTTGCCTGAATACATGGGACAGCTGACTGTGCAAAACGACCACAGGAGATGACAAGAGTGAGATGAGCAGCACAATGGAGCAGCAGACACCTTGGCTTACCTCATCTCCCTGGACTCCTGCAAATCCACCTGGGGAGATCTGCCCAGAGATCCCACAGCACTGTCAACATGGAGACTGCCTGCCTTGTTCACCACAGGGATCAAAGATTTTCCAAATGCCCCCTTCTTCATTTCCCCACCACTGGGATATGGCAAGGAGGTCTGGAAAGAACAAATCACATTGCTCAGGTCAAGCATCCAGCCTTGCCCCCATTCATGCTTAAGACATTTACATATGCCTGTAACGGGAACCTGGCAGGAAAACACAAGTGAAAGTGATGGAGCAGATTGGGACAGGGTGCGGAATGGAAAGGGAAGTGGTGAGGGAGAGACCATGTCCCACATTTTCCATGCAATCCCTGCCTTCTCATAATACTGGAAATATGGCTACATTTCCATCTGCCATCCACATATTTGGCATGAAGATGTTCTGGGATGCCACTGCCTCCACTGGCCTGTAGGACAGCATGGCAGTGGGTTTAGATCACTGCTCTCTCCCTGCCCCTAAGGTGACACACTGCCAGTGCAGATCTCCAGCCATGGCCTCACAAAGCCATTCTGCAGGATGACAAAACCTGCTTTTCTCAAGGCCCTCATTTCTTCTGCTGCTGCCCTTCTGTCCTACAGTTCCCCAGCAGCCTTTGAGCCCAGATGCTGCTGAGCTCCCAGCATGCTGACTGCTCTTCAGCTCCCACACATCCATCAGCTCAGGCTCACTGGCATTTAGCAAGTTCAGCAGAGCTCCCTGCCCTGCTGCTCTCTGCAAGCTCTCTGCCTGCTCAAGCAGCTCCAGGGCCCCCAGGCCATGGCCAGGAATGGGGCTGGAGGCACTGGGAGTAGATGCACACCCACCCTCAGTATCCCATCATTTCTAGCCCAGCCCAAGAGCCAAATCAGAGCCTATTCAAAGTTCACTGAAAAGGTCAGTTCTTGTCGGGAAAAAGTCACAGAATTCTGCTGACAGTACATACATTGAAAATTTACCACAGTGGACTTTGCTTGATCTGCTTACCTTATATCCTTTTTCCTCAGAAGTGGGCGGTTTTCCTCTAAGCTCCTCATCCCAGCCGTTGCCAGGTTTCCCAGTCTCCTGCTCTCTACCCCATATCTTGCTTGCCATAGGCGAAGGAGAGCTCTTGGGGATGGGAAGCAATGGCTTGGAGGGAGTGAGCATGGATGGGCTTGCCAGTGAAAATGTCTTGGCAAGAGGGGAGCCAGTCAGGGCTGCAAAGTGGAAACACAAAATATATCAGACCCTGCAATGCAAACCTAAAGTGTCTGAAGCTCCATATTTCATGGGACAGATTCCTTGGAAACTTCTAAACAGCTGCACAGGGAAACATGCTCATTGCCAGCAGCAGCTTGAGGCAGGCCAGGAGAAACCCCCTGAGCCACTTGCCCAGAGCTGCCACAGGCACAGGCTGGTCTCTGGGCTGCCCTGGGACAGCAGGGAGCCCAGAGCCCTGTGCTCTCCAGCAATGGCTCAACTGCACATGCACCCTGCTGCTCCTCTCCCTGCCCCACAGCTCAGCAGCCCTACAGCTCCCGGCTATCCACACCTTTTCCTTCTGTGGTCTTGCCTTTTCTGGTAAAATCCATTTTTAAACACGTGCTTCTGCCAGGCAGAAGTGACAGGGTTTGAATCTGGGAACACGCTCAGTGTAGACAGTGCCAGGAGCTCAATCCCAGCCTCAGAACAAGGCCGGGTGACTCCAATCACCAGCGCGCTCAGCACACAGAGGCAGAGCCAGACGCGTCTGCTGCCGCTGGGGCCGTGTCCAGCACAACCTGCACCAGCCCAGCCTGGGGCTGCCCCTTTGTGACACACTGCCCATGCTTCTCTCGTTTCCATGGCTGCAAAACCCACCCCAACTCCATCCCCTTCCATTCCCTTCCCAAGGGCAGCCAGCCCTAAGCCCGGCCTGGCCAGGCCTGAGGCATTCACACTGTCTAGGATGTAGACCCTTCCAAAAGCTACTTTATAAGTCCTATATTTCTGAAATTCCCTCTCAGTTTGGGTTGCAGCTTGTTGGTGTGGGATTTTGTTTAATTCTCTTCACATCAAACAAAGTGCTGGGACACAAACAATGGCACCGGGCAGATATGAAAAACAGCTTTGCACTCCGCAGTGGATGACCCCAGAAATTAGTTGGCCAAGAGCTGTAGAGAACAAGTTGACGATCTAAACCTTCCTCTTTTGCTGTACTTCATTGTCCTGGGGGTTTATTCTCTGCTTTCTTT
Organism: Zonotrichia leucophrys gambelii; assembly: GCF_028769735.1. Lineage (NCBI taxonomy): Eukaryota > Metazoa > Chordata > Aves > Passeriformes > Passerellidae > Zonotrichia > Zonotrichia leucophrys. The sequence continues at coordinate 96,838,263 of NC_088172.1, forward strand.
TCAGCAGAGACCCCCAAACCCAACATAAACACAACCTATTGCAAAACAATACATATCTTGGCTAATACTGACAATTCAAAATGTCCTTAATGGAAAGAGCTGATGGCCAGTCATTCTGAAATAGTCCCAACACAGCTGGTAGAATTAGGGCAAGTAATTCTTTACATGGTTTTAGCTAAGGTTAGACCATGTGGCATCCAAACAATATGAGAGTAATATCACTCTAAAAACTGGATTTCTTTCCTTCTGCAAAATTTCCTTGTCAGTAATCAAAGAGACACAGGTATGGATTAATGAGATAAACCATTCCTAGTCCACAATTAATCCAGAAAAAATTTCACCTAATTCAATGATCAATACTTCACCTTAAGTGCATTAACCATTCCAGTTGCATACCAGCAATGAAGGAGTCAAACCAAAGGGGCCATATCCAGAATTTGGCAGAACTAGCCCTAAGCCAAGGAACCAGTGGATCCGACCCCTTTCTCTGCATGACCAAAATTGTATCTCCAAGGCTCATCTCTCCTATCATTGCACACCCAGAGATGCCAAAGGAACAACCACAGTGTCAGTGAGGCTTCCAACCTGAAAGCATTGCCTGACCCAGATGCACCAGACACAGCATTCTGTCTGGCACAATTCCACTTGTCAGGGATCAGGCAAGGCAGGGACAGGCACAAGGCATCTCCTGCCCCAGCCTCAGCCTGCAACACTGACACAGGCACAAACAGCCAGGGAAGAGATTTGTCACTGTGAACCTGCCAGAGGTGGTTTTGGGACTGTGCTATCAGAGGATGACAAACTCACACACTGCCCAGGCTGCATTCATTGGGAAGTCTCCTTCTCCTTCATTGGAAAAGTCAAAAGGACTTTCTATCATAGGAGGTTTCCCTATTCCTCCCAGTGCAAAACCCAGCAATGTCCATGAATCTCCTTCACATCTCAAAGGTTTCAGCTCAGAAACAGCCCCAAGGAAAGCTTTTCTCCTTCAAGGTCAGGTGAAAGGAGTGGGAACATGTCTCATTTCCTGCTAAATGCCTTCTTTTTCTAGTCTCATTTTGACACTAGAAAGGCTGCAGGGAGATAAAAGTCATGTGCAGGATGGAGAGGAATGTTTTCTTTTCAGTGCTGCATTTTCCAGGGTCCCAAGGTACCACATCAGCTCCTGCCACTCAACACTTCACACTGGAGAAATTTTCACTGCACCATCAGAGAACACACACAGTGATTGAGCTCTGGGAGAGTCCACTCTGCCCATCAAGGAATTGAAATGAATTTAAAGAAATTTTTAAAAGAATGAGTTTCAACTGAGCTTTCCAAATGTCACTTCAGAGTCAAGATTCCAAAGGTCATTTTAGAACAGACATGCCCTGAACCTACCTGAATATTCAGAGGACTTCCCTTGCCTGATGCTGCTGGATCTTGGCCTAGAGAAAATGGAGGACAAAAGAACATGTGAGGAGGTAGAAAGAGAAGGGAAGGAATGGGTGTACCATGAAAGGAGACAAACACAGTTAGCATGGACACTTCTATGAAGGAGGGAATGCAAAATATAAACCCAACAGGTTGCAAAACTGATTAATTCTCCTTAAGCTTTCAGTTGCGGGAGGCACAAAGCTGGCCAAGCAGTGACTGACAAAAAGCCAAGTCCAGCAGGGGGCCTATCCTGTGGTGCTTTGAAGCCCTGCCTCCTCTTCCCCACCACCACATCTGCTCTTGGGGCATTGCTGTTGGGTTAGACATTGTGCTGGATCACCATAGATGGGCAAAATGGTGAATACACAGTAGTTTGCCTGAATACAGAGAACAGCTGACTGTGCAAAATGACCACAGGAGATGGCAAGAGTGACGTTAACAGCACAATGGAGCAGCAGACACCTTGTCTTACCTCATCTCCCTGGTCTCCTGGAAATCCACCTGGGGAGATCCGCCCAGAGATCCTACAGCACTGTCAACATGGAGACTGCCTGGCTTGTGCATTACAGGGATCAATGATTTTCCAAATGCCCCCTTCTTCATTTCCCCAATGCTGGAATAGTGCAAGGAGGTCTGGAATGAACAAATCACATTGCTTAGATCAGGCATCCAGACTTGCCCACATTCATGTCTCAAGACATTTAGATATGCCCTCAACTGGGACCTGACAGAAAAGGACAAGTCAAACTGATGGAGCTGATCAGGAAAGGATGCAGAATTCAGAGGGAACTGGTGAGGGAGCGACCATGTCACACATTGGACACCTCTCCCCTTCAGCTCTCTCCTGAGCATGTTTTGCTGCATTTCCAGCAGGCATTAACATCAAGATATTCTGGGGTGCCACTGCCTCCACTGCCCTTTTGGATGTCATGGCAGTGTCTTTAGATCACTGTTCTCTCCCTGCCCCTAAGGTGTCTCACAGCCAACTGCTGATCTCCAGTCATGGCCCCACAAAGCCATTCTGCAGGATCTCAAAACCTGCTTTTCTCAAGGCCCTCATTTCTTCTGCTGCTGCCCTTCCCTCACACACTTCCCCAGCAGCCTCTGAGCCCAGATGCTGCTGAGCTCTTGGCATGCTGGCTGCTCTCCAGCTCCCACACATCCATCAGCTCAGGCTCACTGGCATTTAGGGAGTTCAGCAGAGCTCCCTGCCCTGCTGCTCTCTGCAAGCTCTCTGCCTGCCCAACCAGCTCCAGGGCCCCCAAGCCATGGCCAGGAATGGGGCTGGAGGCACTAGGAGTAGATGCACACCCACCCTCAGTATCCCATCATTTCTAGCCCAGCCCAAGAGCCAAATCAGGGCCTATTCAAAGTTCACTGAAAAGGTCAGTTCTTATCGGGGAAAGGTCTCAGAATTCTGTGGACAGTACATACATTGAAAATTTACCACAGTGGACTTTGCTTGATCTGCTTACCTTATATCCTTTTTCCTCAGAAGTGGGCGGTTTTCCTCTAAGCTCCTCATCCCAGCCGTTGCCAGGTTTCCCAGTCTCCTGCTCTCTACCCCATATCTTGCTTGCCATAGGGGAAGGAGAGCTCTTGGGGATGGGAAGCAACGGCTTGGAGGGAGGGAGCATGGATGGGCTTGCCAGTGAAAATGTCTTGGCAAGAGGGGAGCCAGTCAGGGCTGCAAAGTGGAAACACAAAATATATCAGACCCTGCAATGCAAACCTAAAGTGTCTGAAGCTCCATATTTCATGGGACAGATTCCTTGGAAACTTCTAAACAGCTGCACAGGGAAACACGCTCATGGCCAGCAGCAGCTTGAATCAGGCCAGGAGAAACTCCCTGAGCCACTTCCCCAGAGCTGCCACAGGCACAGCCTGGCCTCTGGGCTGCCCTGGGACAGCAGGGAGCCCAGAGCCCTGTGCTCTCCAGCAATGGCTCAGCTGCACATGCACCCTGCTGCTCCTCTCCCTGCCCCACAGCTCAGCAGCCCTACAGCTCCAGGGGCACTGGCAGCAGCACAGCTCCTTGCAGGGGCACATGCAGGGCACAGCTGTTCCCTGCCAATGGGCACAGCCTCTCTGCGCTGCCACAAGAGCCTTCCTCCCAACAGAGAGCAGCTCAGATCCAACCTCACCTCTCTGTGTGAGGCTGAGCCATGCTTACAAGGCAAGAAGTGAGTTCAGTGAACTCCCACCTTTATCATCAACACATCTAATGGGTGTCACACTCAAGGTTTTTTTACTTTCTGAGACAATTTCTTTGGTTTTTTGGTTTTTTTTTTTTTTCCTGGAACTAGGCTGTTTACTTCCTCTGAGCTGTACAGAGTTAGCCTGAAGGGAAAGATGGAAGGCTCCAATGGTAAGAGGGAAAAAAAGATTGCTTCTTGAGGCTGATCTTCTCTTAATCCACAAGAGAAACCCACACTGCTGTAACTGCTAGCTCTGAAAACCACAAAGACCTCTCAACCACCAGGCAGGCCTTATTGGTGTTTCTATAGCACTGTAATACCATCCTAAATGTTCGACCTGATCAGCCAGCAGAAGAAGAATAGGAAATTTCTCTGTAGTGAGACTCAACATTGATGGCAAAGGAAACAACAGAATTTGCATCTCATGACCATGTCCAATGTGGGGCCAGCTGTGGCCAGAGACCCTGTCCTGGCTGACAGAAGGAGTCATTTGGCCACTGTCAAAAAGGAGAAAGCAGCAAAAACTAATGAGACAATGTTGAGATGCCATGGGTGGCCTTGCAGGATCATCTGTAGCTGTCAGGCACCTACTCTGACACAGAGCCAGCACTGACCACCATGGACCAGTTTTCCCTGAAATCTGGGGGGATTTTCAATCCATTTTGTGCTGGCCTTTAGCCGCCTGCTATCCTCACCTTTTCCTTCTGTGATCTTTCCTTTTCTGGTGGAATGCATCTTCAAACCCGTGCTTCTGCCAAGCAGAAGTGTCAGGGTTTGAATCTGGGCTGGCTCTCAGAGCAGTCAGTGCCAGGAGCTTGGTCCCAGCCTCAGAACAAGGCTGACTCCAATCACCAGCGCTCAGCACACAGAGGCAGAGCCAGACGCATCTGCTGCCGCTGGGGCCGTGTCCAGCACAACCTGCACCAGCCCAGCCTGGGGCTGCCCCTTTGTGACACACTGCCCATGCTGCTCTCGTTTCCACGGCTGCAAAACCCACCCCAACTCCATCCCCTTCCATTCCCTTCCCTAGGGCAGTGGGCCCTAAGCCCGGCCTGGCCAGGCCTGAGGCATTCACACTGTCTAGGATGTAGACCCTTCCAAAAGCTACTTTATAAGTCCTATATTTCTGAAATTCCCACTCAGTTCTGGGTTGCAGCTTGTTGGTGTGGGATTTTGCTTAATTCTCTTCACATCAAACAAAGTGCTGGGACACAAACAATGGCATCGGGCAGTGGAAGTAGAAGCAGCTTTGCACTCCCCTGTGGATGACCCCAGAATTCAGTTGGTTGAGAGGTGTAAGGAACAAATTGACCATCCAAACATTCCATGTTTGCTCTACTTCAGTGTTCTATGGGGTATTTTTCCCTCTGCTTTCTTTCTTGCAGAGTTACCCAAACACAACATAAATGTGATCTGCCTCAAAACAATTCTTATCTTGGCTAAAACTGTCAATTCAAATTTTCTTAATGGAAAGAGTGGAGGGCACATCATTCTGAAATACTCTCCAACTGAACTGTTGGAAGTAAGAGAACTAATTCTTTGCATGGTTTCACAGAGGGGTTAAACCATGTGGCATCCAAGCACTATGAGAGGAATACCTCTCTTAAAACTGGATTTCTTTTCCTCTGTAAAATGTCTGTCAGTAATCAAAGAGACACAGGTATGGATTAATGAAATAAGTCATTCCTAGTCCAGAATTAATCTAGAAAATATTTCACCTTCTTAAATGTTCAATACATCTCCTAACTGCATTAAGCATTGCATCTTATGAAGGAGTCCACTGAGGCTGTCAAGGAATGGAAATTAATTTAAAAATTAACAGTGGTTTTAAGGCCCTTGTATTTCTGAGAGGGTGAAACCTCAGTCTTCAACCCTCTGTGATCATCTCTTGGCCTTCTTGTGTTTCTCCATCTCTCAAAATAAAATTGACCCACCAAACTCATCTTTGTCTCAATCCTAATCCCTGCATCATCCTTCAGGTGTATTTCCTCACAATGAAATTGGAGTAGAAAATGCTTCAGGAAGAACTTTGCAGCCCCTTCTTCCCCAAAGGCTTTAGTTAGGAATGCTCTTCAAGCACAAGGTTTAGATACAGCCAGTGAGACTCACATTGTAGAAAGACCATCAATGCTCTGATAAAGACAAAGCCCTTTCAAGCAGGCTGCTGGGACTGAGGAGGATATTTGAAACCTTTCAATTATGCAGTTCTAGCAGAACTGCAAACCTGTCAACATGCAGTTCTAGCAGAACTGCAAAATGAAACAAAATGGAGTAGAACTGGAAAATGAAATCACCACAATCACCAGCTTGAGCTGGTCTGGGCAGCACCCAATAAAATAAAATGAAAACTTTAAAAAAAAAAAAAATTAAAAAAATAAGATTAGTTAAAAATAAATAAAAAAACAAAACAAAATCAAAAAATAAGAAAAAAGCGTAAAGCACAAAGACCATAAAATAAATGTAAAAAATAGAATAAATAAATGAAAAAAAAATTTAAAATTTAAAAAAATAATTTAAAAAGCTCCAAGGATCCTGTGATGGGGGTTTCAAGTCTTTGGGGTTTTTTATGTACCTAAAGTACCTAAAAAACCTAAAAACCCTAAAGTACGTAAAAAACAACAATTATGCACATTACACTCATTACCTAATATTCCTAAGGTACGTAAAAAACCGAACAGTACATAAAATACCAGAAGTATGCTAATTACCTAAAATACCCAAATGGCATAAAATACCTAAAACAAATTTAAAAAATTAAAAAAACCCAAATAAATAAAAACAAAATAAATTAAACAAAATTTAAAAATAAAAAAAAAATTAAAAAAACACAACACAAAAAAACCCATGCATCCTGTGATAGGGGCTTCAGGTCTTCGGGGTTTTTATGGATCCATTTCCAAAGGATTTTCCCAAGACTTGCTCCTTCTGGCAGGCACTGGCTCCTGTCTTTCCTCTTTAGAACTAAATGACACAACACTCATGGATGGAATTACTGCTGAGAGCTCAACACTTCCAGCAAGCCTGGCTAACACTGGGCAAAGAATGCCAGAGACTTTAGGGGAAAAATCTCATAAAAAAGAAAGGCCTGAAATAAATAAATGGCTTTACATAAAGAGCCTATTGTTTTCTTTCAGGGAATAAGACTAAAAATTGTAATTTTTTTTTTCCTAATGATGACAAAGTCCATCCTTCACTGCCCTGAATGCTGGGGCTTAGGCAAAGAGCCTGTGAAGGTGTTTTGGTTTGTTTCTTTTAATGCAAAGAAGAGGGGTAGACAAAAAGGATTTTCCAAACTTGACTCTTGCTGTAGGCACACAGATACATAACAAAAGGAGCGACAGATTTGCCCAGCACACTTCAAGCAGCAATGTGGATATTTTCCCTGCTCATTGAATCATTAGCTAGTTTGCCCCCAAAGTTACAGGAGTTGTGATCAAATTACTGCTGTGATAATCAGTGATGTGATCCTTTTCCAGCTCTGCGGAACAGTTCTCTTGCCCTCTTTCTGCCTCTGCTTAGGTGATCATTTCCTTCTTCTTTTCCGCGGAAAACATGAGGCTAACCTCAAGAAAATTACTTTTTTGATGGAAGATAGTGCAACAGACAAACTATTTGTGGATATGAAACAAGGGAAATTTTGTTCCTTCAGGAGATGGGCTATAAATCACCTGAAAAAGCTGAAGTGCCCACTTGCAGGCTCTGTGCACTTGAAACTGTGTTGAGTTTTGCCCTTGCTTCTCTCTCAAATATCACATTAATTGGAAAGAAAAAGTGTGACTGCCTTGTGGGTGGGATGGGTCATATAGAATGTTACAAAAAGTGTGCCTATCAAACTTTTTAGCATCTTCCAATATTGTTGTTCCATAAGGAAAACATGGTCCAAGCTCTGCCCTGGCTCACTATAGCCAGGGCAGTGGGTAGACCATCTGGGGCAGTGTATTTGCCTGAAATTGGAGTAGCAAATACCTACAAAAATACTCACTGATGGCAATTTAATGGTTGGGCTCAGTTTCCACAGGCAGTTTTAGGCACCACAAGATAAGGATAGAAAGCTGTTAGCATCTATAGGTGGCCATTGAATCTTAGTATGTATTGTATAGGTGGCCTTTGAGCCATAGTAAAATATTTGTATTGTATAAGTGGCCTATGAGTCTCAGTAAAATCTATGTATTGTATAAGTGTCCTTGCCCCAGTCCTAGTTGTTCTAAATGGGCTGCAGCTGTGATGTCCCTAATTGGGCAGCAGCTGTGGCTAATGAAGATAACTGGGATAAAAGGGGGTGGCTGGCAGGTCAGGGAGAGCCTTGAAGGAGTCTTGATAAAGAAGCAGGAGGAACACTGTTGTGAAGAGCTGTGTGTGAGAAAACCACCCAGAAGGTATGGGACTCTAGAAATATGTTAACAACAATAGGAGAGAGGGTAGCCTGAGGTATAGGACTCTAGAAATATGAATACAACTGGAGAACAACTGGATACTTGCAGTGGTTTTGAGGCAGTAGATTGGGTATTTTTCTTACAGAAAATAGATTGGAACTGCTTCCGTGAAGAAGAAGTACTGGCCACAGAAGAAAGTGGGAGCTTTTGTGGAGATTTAAAAATAACCAAAAGTAAGGAGTGCACTGGCAAAGTGTTCTGTTTCCTCAGCATTGCACAGAGATCACAGCACAGCCTCAGAGGGTGAGGAAGGCAAAGGCTACAAAAGCAGATTGGGAGATGTAATGTGGTAAACTTCAGATTTGCCAGGTTTTGTTTTGGAAGCCATTCTTGATGGTAGGTTATCTCATGATGGGAATTGGATTGCAGACTTTGCCAGCTCTTTACCCAAACATCTAAAATATTTCAAAACATTTTTTCCCAGCAAACCACTTTAATCCAACAAATTATACTGCCATGTACTGTGTCCCAACTCACTCTGGTGCTAAGAGCTGCCTGTAACTGAATATTCATAAATTCCAGGCATGAATTCATGTTTTGCTGTGCTCTTGCTGTATGTATTCCAGGAATATTCATGAATTTGTGGTTTGCTGTTCTCTTGCTGTACCTGGTAAATAAATTTTCTGCACAAATACAGCACACTCAACCTCCCCCCCAATGCATTAACCTTGGCAGCTTTAACTTTTTAAAGGCATTTACTCAACTTTTTTTTCAGTTGATAAGGATAAAGCAATGTTGGTGGTGTTACCTGATTCCTGACCGCTCCAATTACACTGTTGCCAGCATATTCTCTGCTGCTGGAGAGGGTTTTTGTACTGGGAGGGATTATTTTATTTTTCTCAATTTAAATAAGCTGCCCAGTATGCCCAAATACATAGCAGTACAACACTTGCTTTGGTAAGGAGAATTTGGTACCTAAAATTAGAGGGTTTTTTATTTTATTTTACTGTGAGTGAGTCTCCAGTGAGTTAGTAGTCACAAAAATGTCAATATTATGGCCAAAAGGTCTTTATCAGATACATGCTGAGACAAAAATACACTGGTTTTTTTTTTTTTTTTCCCTGTACTGGCTATTTGTAGTGATAAATGCAAGTTTAATTACTGTCCATTGGTTTCACTTGGCCTGCAACTTGTCTCTTGTGTAATTTCTGCAGGGGATTCATTATGAATTAATTATTTCCATGTTTTAATTTCCAAAGACTATCAGTGGACTTTTACAGCCTCTTCTGTTCTCCCCAAGCTTCATACCACACCTAAATGCTCATTTTCACTGCCTGAAGAGGTTTATCTGACCTGTATTTCAGCTTAAGGGAAAACCTACTCATGGATTGAATTTTGCAGGAAAAAGATTTGAACATCCAGCTGTAGGTGTAAGTTGTGTTATGTCTTCCAGGTTCATTAACATTGTAATTTGCAAATGGCAAAGCAATGTTGCTATTTATTAAAAACAATAATGCTCTCAAAATTTTGTTGGAAAAATGATGAAAAATAACTCCTACAAGATATGGAGAGAAAATTGTTTATTCAGGGAGAGCAACAATTTTCATCTGTTTGAAGTGCACCAGGTATGTTTTAAACACACTGTGAGATCCAGAGGGTGTAGTGCACTTTTCTGCAGCACTGATTTATTCTATTTTACATAATTCCATTTAACCATGCCCTGGGGTACCAGGTGGGCTCAGAACCAGGAGTGGGAGAGGCAGACCTGGAAGATGCTTTGGGCACAGCCCAGGCAGGTTTTATGCAGGCTGGCCTTGCACTACAAACAGGTCTGCTGCTGCCATCTCCTGGAAAAATCCCTAATGGAGATTTTGAAACACGGGGAGGAGCGTCTGCTCCTGTTAGAGAAATACTTGTGGGGGGTTTTGTGCTTTTTAAGGCAGGCTTTTCCCCTCTAGGAAAATGTGATCTGCCCAAGAGCAATGTGTGCACACATTGCCAAAGCCAGTGTAAGAGCAAAACAGTTCTTCCAACAAAATCCTGCTGCTAGAGAGGGAAAAAAAATCATCCTTCCAAAGGAATTAATCCTTCCTCTTCCTCACAACTCTCCTCTTGCATCAGACCGTAGAATTTGTGTTGGAAGGGACCTTGAAAATGACCTAGTTCTGTGACGGTGTTTTCAGGGGTTTTAGGATGGGGGAAGAGATGAGGATCTGACTCCATGTTTCAGAAGGCTTGATTTATTAATTTATGATATATATTACATTAAAACTATACTAAAAGAATAGAAGAAAAGGTTTCATCAGAAGGCCAGCTAAGAATAGAATAGGAAGGAATGATAACAAAGGTTTGTGGCTCAGCTCTCTGTCCGAGCCATCTGGGCTGTGATTGACCATTAATTAGAAACAACCACATGAGACCAATCACAGATGCACCTGTTGCATTTCACAGCAGCAGATAATCAATGTTTACATTTTGTTTCTGAGGCCTGTCAGCTTCTCAGGAGGAAAAATCCTAAGGAAAGGATTTTTCATGAAAGATGTCTGCAACACAGTTCCACCCCCTGTCCTGGGCAGGGACACCTTCCCCTCGGCCAGTTGTTATCCTTATCAACTTTGCTTTGTTGTGCCCCCGGATCTGTCACCTGAGCTGAGCAGTCCCCATTCCACAAAGGTCCACGCAGAATCCACACAAACTTTGGTACAAGGAAAAGTCCTAAGGATCCTGTTCATCCCAACACCTCAAATCTAGAAATTATTTCTTTCTACGCTGTTTGCACTTATTTCTTTCTCAAACCGTTATGCACACTGAAACATTTCTGCAGCCCGCTCCTACGGGATTTTCAGAGGAATTGGATACAATTTCCCTTTCCCTCAGATATCTTTTCCTCCTAGCAGGAGTCTTCAAAATCCTTTCCATCTCTTAAAGATTCTGTGGCTCATCATTGTGTAAAACATTAGAGCACATAATAGCGTGGGACAGGAGAAATCCCTTCTCACTTGCACACAGGCTGCTGCTTGCTGCAAGCAAACCCCTTGATAATTTTTAAGGCATTCTTAGCTCCATGCAATCTAATCTGTGAGGTGTAATTGCCATGGCATTAAATCCTTTTGCTGAGGGCTGATCAGCCCTAGCTTGTGGGATTACAGCACCCCGAGCTGGTGCTCACAAAGGCAGGAAGGGTTTAGGAAGTGAGGAAGTGTCCTGTGGCTGGCAGGGCTTTACCGTGTCCTGCTCAAAGGAGGAGTCAATGGGATGTGAATCCTCCCCAGCAGAGCTCAGAATAGCAGGACCTGTGATTGTGCTCTCTCTAAGCTGTTGCCACATTTCTCCTCACAGAGAAAAGCAAGGCACAATTCTTCCCAAGAATATTTCTGGGTTTTGCATTCTCTGAACATTGGAGAAAGGGAAAACAATTCTTATTTGCTGTGCTTGTATTTGTGCCAAAGTAGAATGCAATATGGAGATTGTTTACCCAAAGTGCTGGGGGTTTGTTTCCTTGGCCTGTCAGGGCCAAGAGTTTGTGTGTGTGTGTCAGGGTTGTTGGGTGACAGTCATGAGTTCTGTGCAGTGTGAGCAGGGTTGAGTGCTTGGCAGATTCAGTTTAGATGTAAAGTAATATAGTGTAATATAGTATAGAATAATATAATATAATCACTTTGCAATGAAGTGATTAATTAGCCTTCTGATAAGGTAGAGTCCTCCTCATCACTTGGGCATAGTGGCCTTAAAAGGTGTTTCCAACCTAAAGGATCCTGTGATTCTAAAGACCCTTGGCACCTCTGGCTCTAACACAGCACCTGGATGTTGACAACATGAGGCTGGTCACACACTTTGGAGGTCCCTGTCCCACAGAGAGAGGACAAGCCAGTGCCACCTGCAGGGAGAATCTCATTCCCAGAGAGCAGCCAGCGACTCCATCCCTGCCTGGGGCTCTGTGTGCACCCTTGGGGTGGACACCTGTCCTTGTGTTTCCCTCTGGGGACCCGGGAAGAGAACCAGAACCCTGTATGTGACAGCCCCAGGGCTTGCAGGCTGTGGGCTTTGCAGTTGTAGTGCCTTGTCACAAGGTGGCAGGGATGTGACACTGCCTGGCAACGCTTCTGGCCTCACATCCTTGCTGCTTTCTTCTGTATCCAATATGGATTTATCAGCAGTCTTCTGTCTTTTCTTTAAAAATGTCCTTGGGATAGTTCAAATAGATATTTCAAAGCTTAAATATTTTACCTATTTGCACTCAACAGGCAAAAGCTGCTTTGCATCCCTGTGCCTGGAAGTCATTGTGACACAGGGAAGTGAGGAAGCAGCTGGCCTGGGTCAGCCTCAGCTCTGTCTGCTGTTGCTGCTTCCAGGTTAAACCCAAAAACTGTCCTGATCAAAAAGCCCTTCTGTCCCGAGTCACAGGGACCATTTCCTCCTAAATAACTGAAGATGGAAAATCATTCTTGCAGCTTCAAAAGGAAAAAAAAAAGCCTACACACATGTATAGGTGTGTATATATACATACATTTCCTTCAATGAAGAAGAAAATCCTATAAATATTGTTATCTCTGGCTTCCTAGAGAAGATTAACTCTGGACTTCTGAAACCCAATGTCTGTGCATTTATGGGACCATTTCCCTTCTTTTTATATGCCACCCACAGTAATCTTTTACCCTTCCACCTGCCAAGAATTTTGTGATTTTGCTGCTCTGCTCTCTCAAGGGTGTTGCAGGCTGTGTAGCAGGGAGTGAAAACTTTGTAACTGCTCATCAAACACTTTCACACAGGATTCCACCTGTGATGATAACATTAGATTTGTGTTAATAAGCTGCTAATAACCACCAGGTAATTATTTAGCTTATCTCAGGAGTCCCAGCTGATCGTTGTCTCCTTGTGTTTGCTTGCCTGGCAGCCTTCAGGGACATGGGATTTTCAGGTTTTTTAATCTGCAGCACCTGCAGGGAGAGATTACTCAGCTGTCACGCTGCAGAAAACATCCCTGCCATGCAGCAGGTATCCATAGCAAATTGCTGCCTTCCCCATCCAGCTCTGCACACAGGGATGTGCAGGATGCCTGCTGCTCCCCAGGTCAGAACCCGACCTGGGTGGAGCAGAGGCATTGGCACAGCACAAGCAAACGAGCAGAAAATGACCCAAGTAGAGCAGGTAACATTAGAAAATAACTCATTCTGAGCTGCTGTTCACTAACTAGCAAATATTTACCCATTTCAGCACAGTGCAGAGGCCCAAGAAGGGATTTCTTGTGGGTCAGCTGGATGTGCTCCTGCTTCATACTGAGCCTCTGAGTTTGACCTGAGGTTTGCCTTCCAGTTTATTGGAATAGAGAGTAATCAGAAGTTTTTTTCAGCTGTCTAAACCACAGACCCATCGAACCAAATAAGCCTGAGCTCCTACATGCTTGCTATGAACCTTGAGATGAGTGTGTGCAATTGCAAGCTTGCAATTTATTTAAATATGCTGCAGCTTTGAGGTTCAAGGCAGGCTCTTAGCTGGGAAGGAGGGAGGGAGGAAAATCCTTTCTTAACACGTGATGATTCATTTCATGGGGCACTCATCACTGCAGGACACCATTAAGACTGAAAGTGTCATAAAATGTGGAGTGAAATGGAGAATCTGACAGGTGAGAAGAGCAGCCAGTCTACAAGTGCACAGATTTTGCTTTGGTTGAAACTCAAAGTTGTTAAGGAATTTGGGAATGAGATGGCAAAGGTCTTTTTATCTTCTGAAATGAAAGCAAGGTGAACCTCAAGAGGAATTGGTTTCAGAGCAGCAGGTCAACATGTTTCGTTTTGAGAATGCAGGGACTCTGCCTTTCAATTATTGTGTGCAGTTTTCTAACCAAGGGATTTGATGTGGGCTTGTGCAGGGCTTCAACTGAAGTAAATCAATGTTTTCCAATGAATGCAATTTCAGACTGAAAAGTTCCATTTCTCTTTGGTATAGCTTTATCATATTGAAGCAGAAAATGCAAAATAGCAAAGCCTCTAATATTTCCAGTTGGGAGTTGGATTAAGCTGGTATTGGGGTGAGTTCTTTCTGCCTCAGGAAAATAATTTTCATTGCAATCTGAATTGGCTACATTCAGGAACCAGGGATTGGATATGAATGATCCATTCCTGAATGGAATGCCACTCCTCATGCCCCCAAGTCCACACTGTAGCTGTCCTTGTGGGCACCTCCTGGGTCCCTCCAGTTTTTCTCTTGTTTTGGCAACTTTTGGTGACATCAATTGTAGTAGGTGTTCACAGGGGTCTGAGGATGAGGGAAGAGATGAGGATTTGACTCCATGTTTCAGAAGGCTTGACTCATTATTTTATGATATATATTACATTAAAACTATACTAAAAGAATAGAAGAAAGGATTTCATCACAAGGCTACTGAAGCTAAGAACAGAATAGCAAAGAATGATAACAAAGGTTTGTGGCTCGGCTCTGTGTCCAAGCCAGCTGGGCTGTGATTGGCCATTAATTACAAACATCCAACATGGCCCAATCCCAGATGCACCTGTTGCATTCCACAGCAGCAGATAATCAATGTTTACATTTTGTTTCTGAGGCCTGTCAGCTTCTCAGGAGGAAAAATCCTAAGGAAAGGATTTTTCAGAACAGATGTCTGTGACAATCAATGGTCTCAAGAAACCCCAGATTCAATTCAGGCTTAACATCAGAATGAACTTCCATGAGAAAAAATCTGAATCTCCTGCCACGGAACAGCCTCCAGACCTCATCCAGGGCTCATGGAGGTGATTTAAATTCAAAAGGACATTTAAAAGTGTCCTTGTGCTGGCAAAAGTACATTTGGGCAGAATGGTCCACCACACCTCCTGGAACAACATCAAAGAAACTCGCTGGGAAAAGCAAAGATCTGCTAAAATTTGTATCTTTTGTGATGTTTGCTTTTCAGTTTTGAGCATGACAAATTTCTTAAATGGACTGCAGATTTCTCACCAGTCTGGACACACTGAGGTAATCCTGGAGGAAAATGTCCTTTTACCAAATCCCAACCATTTGCTGCCAGGCTTGAAGTCTGATACCTGAACTTTCTGTCAGAGCTTTATGTGTGATGTATTAGTCAGGACAACTGATTTATTCTTGTGCTAAGCTATCACCAAGCACAGAACCTACCCTGGATCCTGGGAACCCTGCTTCTCTGGGCACAGCACTTGGAAAACAGACTCTGCAGGAGAAAGAGCATCAAAGAATCCCCTGTGACAGTAAAAGGGAGAGGAAAAAGACATAGGATGCAGAAAAGCAAGGAGGTATTCAGGGCCAGGCCTGAATCCAGTTTTGAGGGAGAGATTTTCCATTAGAAGACAGCTCTAATCTAGGGCAAGAATAACAACGAAGTCCATAGCATTATTTGCTTTGGTGCTTTCTGCCATTAGCTCTTTTTCTTCACCTCCTTTTTTTGCCTTCCACCCACAATTTCACAACCCAAATTTTTGCAAGTACAAGCATGTAGCAGACATCTTTTATGAAAAATCCTTTCCTTAGGATTTTTCCTCCTGAGAAGCTGAGAGGCCTCAGGGACAAAAATGTAAACATTGATTATCTGCTGCTGTGGAATGCAACAGGTGCATCTGTGATTGGCCCATGTTGGATGTTTGCGATTAATGGCCAATCACAGCCCAGCTGGCTCGGACAGAGAACCGAGCCACAAACCTTTATCATTCTTTGCTATTCTATTCTTAGCTAGCCTTCTGATGAAACCTTTTCTTCTCTTCTTTTAGTATAGTTTAAATGTAATATATATCATAATAAATCAAGCCTTCTGAAACATGGAGTCAGATCCTCATCCAAGAACCCCTGTGAACACCATCACACCAGCATAGCTGAGAATCCTGCTGGGAAGTTCAGCACCCTAGACAGACAGACAGCTGTGCTGGGTGTGTTTATTTCCACAGAACAGCTTGTCAGTTTGACAGAGACAGAAAAATCAGAGAGACAAACATGTCACATGCAGCCACTGTGTGTCTAGAGCACACTGAGGTGGATATCATTCCTCTTTTCCTTTGGCACAGTAGGTTCAGCCCATGGCTCTGTTTTCACACTCCTAAAGCTGTGTTAGAATGATCAAGGGGTCAGGCATTACTAAATTCACCTTTAAACACAGGCTGTCAGCTCTTCTGCATTCCACAAGGGTGGCAAAAGCACTTCTAGCAGCAGTCCACTGTTTATGCATAATGCAGAAAGGAGCATTAAAAAAAGAAGGCTCAGAAAATAAGACCACGCTTTTTGTCAGAGATCACGTTGCCAAGTTCCAGCCTACAGCCATTTTCAGCTGAGGAACAGAGCTCCAGCAATAGAGTTTGTGATGAAAAAACTGACACACCTTCAATTTCAGCCGCTCTTGCTCCTCACACACTGAGTGCACTAATGCATCTGGTCCCTTTAGAGAGGGCATTGTCATTCTCTTCCACACATTAAAAGAGGAATGGGAACGCTGACCTGAGTGATGCTCTGCTGTCCCTGCAAGCCAGGCAGCACCTCAAGCTTTTCAGAGGGGCTCTTAAAGTTCAATTAGTGTTTTGGCATGGTAAGTGGCAGTGATTAACTGCATAAATACTGGAGTGTGACAGTGATCACAGGGGTTTTCAGATGAGGGAAGAGATGAGGATCTGACTCCATATTTCAGAAGGCTTGATTTATTATTTTATGATGTATATATTACAATAAAACTATACTAAAAGAATAGAAGAAAAGGTTTCATTGTAAGGCTAGCAAAGCTAAGAACAGAATCAGAAAGAATGACAACAAAGGTTTGTGGCTTAGTGTTGTAGTGTGTTGTTAAGTTTCTTGTGTTATTCCCCCAATTTATGTATTGTTCTCCCCTATTATGTGTAAAATGGTTTCGTTCCCCTAGTTTTTCCCGCCACTGCTAGCCTGTCAGCTAAGTTGCTATAGTAACCGCTATTCATAGTTGCCGATGTGTAATTGCTCCTCCCCTGGTTTCCCTTATAAGTGAAAGTTGTTTCCTCCCTAGGTCCAGTCAATCACCCCCTTTCTCCTCCCAGGTTTCAAGAACCTTCTCCTCTCTGGAGATGGTGGTTGGCTGGGGTCCCAGGACACCTCCTTTACCTTTTGATTATTGGTCTCCATGGAGTGTCAGTTCTGTGAAGTTCATCCCCTCACCTTTCCCGATTGGTTCCGCCTGTACCCACCCCCCTCCTTTATAATCCTGTTTCACCCCCTATGAAAAAACTTTTTCCCGGTTGGTTTCCCCGCATTTGGATCCCGCAACACCTTCAATAAACCGATGTTTAACTCCCGGGAAATGGTCAGCTCCGTTCCTCTCCAATACCAGCGGTGTAAGCCAGTTCGCAGCCAGCACAGCCCGAGGCCATCAGACGCCGAAGGGTGCTGGCCAGGAATTGCAGAGGGGCGTCGGCCTTTCGCCCTCAGCTAGTCGGACTCTAAACTTCGGGCCACATATGCCCTTCTCTGCAGCTTAGGCCCTGTGTCTAAGCCAGTTGGGCTGTGATTGCCCATTAACTGCAAACAACCACGAGACCAATCACAGATGCGCCTGTTGCATTCCACAGCAGCAGATAATCAATGTCTACGTTTTGTTCCTGAGGCCTCTCAGCTTCTCAGGAGGGAAAGTCCTAAGGGAAGGATTTTTCATAAAAAGATGTCTGCGACAGGGCAGCTCTCACATTTATGCTTGATTCTGAGGAGCGAACACAGCCTCAGGAACAGCAGCTGCCTGCCTTCCTTAAGCTCCCATCATTTGAGGGTGAGCCCAGCCAGGGCAAGATTGCTGAACCGGCACAGCAGGAATTCTGCTTGAGTGATGTTACTGGAGCTGGGCATGTTTTCTTTTTTCCTGTTTGTTCTTCACAGCCCTTACAGGAGAAACATTGCCTCTTCTCCACAGGTAGGGAAACTGAGGCACAGAGATTTCACAGGCTAGCTTCCATGCCAACATCAGCCCCACAGACTGGGGCAGCTCTCCAGCAGCATGGCAAGTTCAGAAGTCCAGGGAGCAAGGGGCACAAACAAGTGCTTTTATCATCTCTTGTCTGTAATAAGTGTTTGTCCGAGATTTTCTGCTTTTGCTGAACTAGTCCTCTTGTTCTTTCCATTTTAATTAGAAATCCTGGTGGGAAAAGCTCTGCAGCAGTTCCAGTCACAGCTGGCTGGGCACCTGGCTTGGTGAGCTGGCTGAGGTCAGTACTTGGCTGTGACCCTGTTCACAGGGGTTTTGGATGAGGGAAGAGACAAGAATGTTGACTCTATGTTTCAGAAGACTTGATTTATTATTTTATGATATATATTGCATTGAAACTGTGCTAAAAGAATAGAAGAAAAGGTTTCATCAGAAGGCTCGCTAAGAATAGAATAGAATAACAAAGGTTTGTGTCTCAGACTCTCTGTCC
Source organism: Zonotrichia leucophrys gambelii (assembly GCF_028769735.1). Classification (NCBI taxonomy): domain Eukaryota; kingdom Metazoa; phylum Chordata; class Aves; order Passeriformes; family Passerellidae; genus Zonotrichia; species Zonotrichia leucophrys. Next base: position 96,856,632 of record NC_088172.1, read on the forward strand.
GAGCCAGCTGACTGTGACTGGTTGTTAATTACGAACATCCAACATGGGCCAATCACAGATGCACCTGTTGCATTCCACAGCAGCAGATAATCAATGTTTACATTTTGTTCCTGAGGCCTTTCAGCTTCTCAGGAGGAAAAATCCTAAGGAAAGGATTTTTTATGAAAAGATGTTTGTGACACCTGGCTGCAAGCAGAGGCTGCCAAGCTTTTGCTGTGCAAGGTTTTGCCTTTTGTTTTTGGAAGTTCAGATCTTATCCAGACAATACTTTGGCCAGTAAATGAAAGGCAAGATTGGGGGTTTCCTGGTTTGGCTGTTCTGTGGGATTTCTAGCCTTGAGATGAGAAAATCTAATATCATGTTTATTGCAAAAAAACCCTCAAAATCTAGCACAGAACTGGATTTGGGGTACTGTTGGAACCCAGGAAATTCTTCTGGCTGCCCTGGAGGACTCCAGACCTTGCCTGGGGGGCTTTATCTCCATCATTATGCATGCTTTTGATGGAAGGTGAACTGAGCAGTTTGACTGAGTTCAGCCTGGAGATTTGGGATTTGTTTGAACTGCTCACCCAGAGCTCAGCCCTGGACTGCAAAGCTTTGTGGCTCTGGAACGGACACAGGATGAGTGCTTAACAGGGAAGCTCTGTGTGTACACCCCTGTGGGCAGCAGCTTCTCTGCCTCTAATCCATGCAGATACATCAAAAGCGAAATATTTCCAACAATGGCTCTCTGGAGGGAAACAAGAGAAGGAGTGGAGCAGTTTTTCCAGCCAGTGGATCTCAGCATGGCTGTTGATGGGAAGAGATGCACAGCTTCCTTGGCACATGTGGAAAGTGGGGAGCACTGTCCTTCTCCTTTCTACCTTGGCAGAGAGAAAAGATGACAAAACATTGCTGTTTTGCTGTGGGAGAAGCAGCTCCCTTCAGAAGGATTAACTTTTCAAGAGCTTATTAAAAGTGCCTGTGATTTACAGACATGGTTCCAATCCCATGATGGGCAAAATGCACTCTGACCACACTTTGTTTTGTGTGACTTCCCTTCCTCCCTCCAGCTGCTTCCCAGTCAGATCAAACCTGACCAGGATTTTCTGAAATGGATAAGCCTGGAAAGATGTTTTTTAAAGGAACAATTTCAAGGCAGGGAAGTCAGAAGAAGCAGCGCTACATGGCTCAGATGCCCACTCATGCATTTGGATATCTGGATATTTGGATATTTGGTTATTCAGATATCTGGACATCTGGACATTTGGATATTTGGATATCCAGGTATCTGGATATTTGGATATTGAGATATTCAGATATTTGGATATACGGATATTTGGATACAGTCACCAGCATTGGTGGCAAAGTGAGTGAACAAGCATTTAGAAAGCAAGGGCTGAGGTATTAATGCTCATGTCAGAGGTCATTGAACAAATGACTTCATCTGTCACTGAAATAAGGGTTTGGAAACGTTGTCCAAATCAAAGCAAATGTGCATTTGATGGCGTTTGGAGGGTATTTTTCCTTCAGGAAGCAGCATGTGGTGAGTGAGTTACTGACATGCCAGTAATTCAAAAGAGGAGAGTTTTGTGTCCCTGCTGTGAGGCTGAATGACAACATAATACAGTCAGGAAGGGGAAAAGGCAGCCTCAGTCATGGGCCTCCTGTACTCTGTAGTGGGTAATGACAAGCAACTCCAAAAAGAGACTCACACATCAGGCAATTTGAATTTCTCCTGCAGTCCCCAAAGTGGAATGAAAGTGAGTGAGTGAAAGATTTTAGCTGCAAATTGACTTCTCAGCTTTTGCCAGCCAAGCGTCTAGAAATGGATTTATTCTGGAAGAGATTAAAAATAACTTTATACTCATTGATTTTCCATATAATGAAAAATATGCACTTGTAGACCACTGGAAGAATATAATTTTAACTCCTTTATTCTTTTATTGTTTTTTTCAGGAAAAAAAAAACCCCACCTGTCTCAACCAACTTTTCCAGGTAGGCATAAGTGCAGAGAAACACCAAGTGTAGGGGGGAGAAACCCCCAAGCACTTAAACACTGGTTTCTGAAGCATTCAAAAAGCTTTTAAAAGAAATATTTTATTTTTTAAACTTTTCAACACAGTTTATAAATATATATGCATAATTATATTTCAAAAAGTCATGTTATATATATAAAAATACATATAAAATATATACAATATATATTTATATATGTAAAATATATTTTATTTTATGTTTTTATTTTTATTTGTTTTTATACTTTTATTTTAATATTTCGATATTTTAGTTTTTATATTTGAATTTTTTATATATTTAAAATATATATAAATATATATTTTAATATAAATTTATATAAATATCTATTTATATTAAAATTTCTGTATGTTATATAAATATATATAATTTTTTAAAGTTTTTTTTTAATTTTTAAATTTCGAAGTAACCAAACCAGCAACCCTGCAAAAGCATCAGCATTTAGCAAATGGCAGCCAGCTCTACATCTGTATGATTGCTGCTGACATATGGGTTAGGACCCTCAGTTTCAACCAGGGAACATTTTGTCTTGTGGTATTTCTTGCCTACCCAGCCAGAGCAATAAAAACAGTGTGAGGATAAGCTGTGCAGATAAGTGGTTGCCAGCCATGCAGTTTTATGGTTACTTAGAGCAATCTGGTACATATTCTTTGTGAATTATGTTTCTCCCCATAAAGAAAGTTTGGTTAAGGCAAATACCTTTTTATTCCACTGTCCGCCCTATTCATCCATGTCTGATGTGTTTGAAATGGAGAGAGTCTAATTTCTTATCAGCTTCAGCAAAAGGACCTTTTTCTTATACAGATTTCTCAGAGCTGAGTAATGACTGCCAGAAATCAAAACCCAAATGGTGAAAGCATGGAGGGCTCCAATCCTGTGGTGATGCTCTGCACAGCACCTCTGCGTTTCTGAGTCCTGCTCACTCTGAGAGTGTGACCAAGCTCAGGAGAGAAAATTAGCCAAGGGAAGGAATCTTTTATCTGTCTTAATTAGGCATTAATGAAACCTGTCACTGACTCTCCCCTGCAGTTACCAGCCAGCCAATGGGACACAGTATTCCAGTGCATCATCTGCTGTGACGGTGTTCACAGGGGTCCCAGGATGAAGGAAGAGATGAGGATCTGACTCCATGTTTCAGAAGGCTTGATTTATTATTTTACCATATATATTACATTAAAACTATACTAAAAGAATTTCATCAGAAATACTAAAAGGATTTCATCAGAAAGCCAGCTAAGAATAGCAAAGAATGATAACAAAGGTTTGTGGCTCGGGCTCTCTGTCCGAGCCAGCTGGGCTGTGATTGACCATTAACCAGAAACATCCAACATGGGCCAATCACAGATGCACCTGTTGCATTCCACAGCAGCAGATAATCAATGTTTACATTTTGTTCCTGAGGCCTGTCAGCTTCTCAGGAGGAAAAATCCTAAGGAAAGGATTTTCATGAAAAGATGTCTGTGACAATCTGCCCCTCACCGTCACTGGAGGACTGTCCCAGCCACAGCAAAGGCAGTGAGAAGCAGTTCCATGGCATCAGTTGGATTCTGTGTGTGCAAAGCACCTCCTGATCACACAGGCAGAAGCTTTGCCCACCAGTAAATTCCCCTGAGATCAATGAAAAGGTTTTTCCTGCATCATCCATGCACCAGAAACAAAATGACCCCACCTGTGTCTGTAAACACAGACCTTGAAATTGGCCTGTCCCACCCAGGTGCAGGAAGATTGGTCTCCTCCTCCCTTGGGCAATGAGACTTTGCAGAGTTAAATGAAGGGTGAACATGTGCCTACAAAAGGCAGAGGAGAGCTTCTGTCATGTCAGAAGCATGGCTTTAATCTCAGGGTGGAGGGGACTGATGGAGGGAAACCCATGAAAGTGTGGAATCCACACACCTGGAGATGTATATGGCTGCAGCTCTAGATCCAAAGGTGGGTGGCCAATGTTTTCTGCATGATGCAGAAGCTCAGCCTCTTCTGAACCAACTCAGAGAAGCAAAACTGCGTGTGCAGAAGGAGCTGGGGGGCTGTGATAGTGCTTTTCTATTTGGGCAGATGTGTACACACCACTAAAAAAGCACATTGGATGTTTCTCGTTAGGCAGCTCAGACAATACACAGACAAGTAAATAAATACAGGAAAAAACAATGTTTAGGTGCTGTTTGAAAATGGTGGGCTTTGTACACCAGAAGCTTTTTGCAAATGAATTTTTGCATGCCCATCTATTAATCCATATACCATCTATTAATCCATATAGCAGTTGGATTAAACAAAGCTGCTGTTTGGGAGGTATCAGAATGCGTGTGTGCATCTCGTACAGAGCATTTGCAAAGCAGTCATTGGAACAGCTTTTCTGGCTTTGGTTTTGAGAAGCACTGAGAGCCTGAAGAAGTTCAATCTCTTTAGTTTCCCACTCTGTCTGTGCTGTGAGGGGCAGCCTGGTCTGCAGGAGAGGCAAGAAGCAGAGAGGGGATGAAGCTCATATTTTTGCAGAGGTTTTCAAACACATCCTCACTTCCCAGCCACAGGAGCAAGCACATCACTGAGCCCTGCCCTGGCATTGCTTCCTGCAGCCTCTCCTGGTGCCACATCTTGGATAACTCAAGTGTGATTCCAGGGGTCAGCATTCCTGGCAGATGACAATCCTTTTGATACCATCCTGAAGTAAAACAGACCTCCTTTCACCTGCACAAAAGGGAGATTTCATCCAGCAAAACAATGCAATTCCCTTCAAAGCTGTAGCTAAGACCTCTTCTATCACTCAAAGCTGTTTGTTTAATTCTCCATGTTACTACTTTGTGTTCTACAACATTTCTCTCTTCTTAAATGCTTATTGGAGCAAACCAGAAGTGCATAAAATCAATGGAATTAGCAATAAAAATAACTCCAACTCCAAATTACTTAATTAATATGGAGAGAAGTGCAAATTGCACAGAAGCAACTTTGCCTACAGGTACAGAGTTGGTGCAGCACCATTAATGGTAATGGTACCACCAGGGACAGGGCCTTTTCTTGCTCCAACAGTGTTCACTTCAAGAAAAATATGTTCAGATTCTGCAGCAGTTTTGTGTTCTTGTTTATCATTCTTTTTCATTATTTTTTCCCATAGTGCCCCAAATTTTTTACTTTTTTAAAAAAAACAAATCGAAGGCAGTGAAATACCTGCAACATCCTGCCTTGACTTTCACACATCCTTCCCACCCCTGCTTTGTACCAGCAGGTAGATAATCCCTGTCCCTTTTCCTTCCCCTGAAGAAGCAATTCCTTCTTGTCAGCTCTCCAAGCAGTGCTGTTTGGCTGTGGCAGCATCCAGTAGCTAAGCAACAAACAGCAAAATCCCCAAACACCAAATCAAGGTGCACAGGGGAAAAAATTCCCTGCTGTGCACAATATAGCACAATCCAGGGAAAATTGCTGCATCATGGACACTTTCGCTTTGTGCTGAAAAGGAATCAGCTGCCACATCTGACCCAGATCCTATCCTATGCTATTCTATCCTAATCCAATCCCATCCCATCCTAATCCCATCCTATCCACCCTTTTCTGGAAAACATTACTATTTTTCACATTACATTTAAACATGACTATGGCACCAATGTACTTATTGGTACCATACTTACAGTCATGGCTCTTTCTGGTTGGTGGTTGGAGAATTTTTTTAGGTTTTCTTTTAGTGTTTCACCCCTGCACTTAAAAAATACTCTTCACACTTTGGCTAAAGCCAAGAGCCAGCACCAACCTACTCAGCTATGTCTTGAAACATGCCCTTTTTCACTTGTTTCTTTTTGCTGCTCCCATTTTCTCTTCCTCTCCCACATACTGTGACTGAAAAACTTGAAGCACAATTTCCTTTTAATAGGCAAATGAATTTAGTTGGCCCCTGAGTTATGGCCTAGCACGTGTTTCATTATTCAAGCCATAAAATCTTTCCATATATTGTGCATTTTGTTTCAATGAGCTTATTAATGAGAAAACAAAGTTCATCGCATTAAAAGAGTAAAAGCAGCTAATGGGCACCTAACTCCTTGCATAACTGGCTGGATTGATACCTCAGTGAGGCTACTCTAACAAGCAAATAATAAATGCACAATGAGTTGCTTCTGATCCCCAAATCAGGCTTGTTCAAACTATTTTAGAGAAGATATTCAGAATATTATTAATATTATTCAGACTATATTATAATTAATATTATATTAAATATATTATTACAGCTGCAGCAAGGCTGTGTAAGAAAAGAATTGCAGCTGAGCAGTTTCCTGTGCTGTCACGTTTATAAATTCACTGGGAGTGTATTATTGACTGCAATCACTGAACAGGATGACCAATACAGCAACATTTAAAGAGGATGCTCTGGGTCAAAAAATTCACTTCCCAGTCCACCAGGGCTTGCTTGTTCAGCTGTAAACCTGAGCCTGACAGCAAAAACCTTTGCTAAGAAACATGCTTGGGATGGAGTTTGGTCAACAGAGCACATTAAATACCAATAAAAAGAAAGAGAGAAAAGCCAGGTGGAAAGCAGGGGAGCAAGGGTCCACCTGGATGTTTGTCCTACTCCTGAACGAAGGCCTTCATGAATTTTATTCTTTTAGTATTGTTTTAGTGTAATGTATATCATAAAATAACAAATCAAGCCTTCTGAAACATGGAGTCAGATCTACATCTCTTATCTCACCCAAGAGCCCCTGTGAACGCTGTCATAGTGCAATAAATCACAGCTTTTCAAATTATCTCCCCTCCTACCCTTTTTGTGTAGTTTTGCTTTCCAGAAGTGCATCCTGCATGGTTCCCCTGTGCTGGGAAATGAGAGCATCCAGCTGCAAAGATTCATCAGCACAAACACCTTGTCCCATTAAAAATGTGCCATTTATAAGAGTGGGACAGGGCTCTGTGCCCTGGGGACAGCCCTGCCAGGCAGTCAGGCAATGTGGTTTTACAAAAATTGGAGCTACAATTTGAAGCAGTTTAGGTTTTTACCACCCAACTGTAATGTCCCCTTTACAGAGCATTTGTCTTTTGGAGCTGGATAGAAATCCACTCTCCCCCTGGTCTGCAGCCATTCCTTTGTGTTGGCAGTGCCTCTAATTATGCACCAATTAACCTTAATTAAACCAATTCTTGTGTAGCTGCACATGCAGACAATGCACTGAACAAATGGCCTGACAAATATTGTCACTCTAAAGGCATAAACCCTCATCAAATCCTTAATTGGAAAGTCACATTGTAAATTGCTGCATGTTTTTTAGCCCTTTTGTTCTTAAAATGACTGGATAGGAGTAGTGGCCTGAATGTTCCCAAAACCTTGGCCGAATGAATTTCCTTAGCTGCTGAGGCCAAAATATTTTATTTGTTTAGGAAAAGGGAGTGATGGAGCATCCTTCACTGCAGCATTTGTCAGGTTGCTCTAGAGGGTATCAGAATGGTGGGCTCAGGTACAGACATTTCTGGAGGATTAGTGATTTTATGGAAATTGCTGGATTTTTTTGTGATTCCTGCTGCCATCTGCCTTGCTGCCTGTCCAGAAAATGCTCCCTAAAGCTGGGACTGTCCATCCCATGGGCTGCAGCTGCAGCCTGCGAGCAGCAATGCAGTCAACAGATGGTGCTCACACACACGGATGCTCCAGGGTTCTCCCCAAAATGCTGCACAAGCTTCCTGCAATTCGGGACCCAATTTTTAACATTCCTATTTTCAGGGAGCTGCTGCAAACAGCAAAGTTTTTACCTTCATTTCTCTGAGCTGAATAATTCTCTGGGAATGCTGGTGTGTGGGCAGAATTCTTGCCAAAGGGATTGCACATCTCCACTTTGGCCCTTTCGCAAAGTTTGACATAGAGGAAATAAGTTGGACCATGAAAAATTCCAGGCTCTGCATCCCTAATTTGTCCTCAGCTGGAAAAAAAACCCAAAAACCAAAGCAGTGAGAGAAAAAATTTAATAACTAGCACAGAATTCAGAATTTTCTGCTGTTTGTGGGATTTGTTTAGTTGGGGAGTGTGGGGAGGCAGCATTTCAAATCCTTTAATAGGTATTGAATTCTGGTGGTTCAGCTGAATCTTTCCCCTTTTTCCAGATAATCAAACAGGCTCAGGTCACAGAGCTTTGTGGGGAAACATCCTGCCTTGTGAGCAAGGGAAATAAAGGCAGAGCTAATTAGGCATGGAAATCATGCCCACATCCATCAGTTCCTTGGCTGGGGTGGGCAGGAGGATTTGTGGGATCCCTGTGCCCAGGGATTTGTGGGATCCCTGTGCAGGGGGATTTGTGGGATCCCTGTGCAGGCGGATTTGTGGGATCCCTGTGTCCAGGGATTTGTGGGATCCCTGTGTCCAGGGATTTGTGGGATCCCTGTGTCCAGGAATTTGTGGGATCCTGTGCAGGGGGATTTGTGGGATCCCTGTGTCCAGGGGAATTGTGGGATCCCTGTGCCCAGGGATTTGTGGAATCCCTGTGCCTGGGATTTGTGGGATCCCTGTGCAGGGGGATTTGTGGGATCCCTGTGCCTGGGATTTGTGGGATCCCTGTGTCCAGGGATTTGTGGGATCCCTGTGCCCGGAATTTGTGGGATCCCTGTGCAGGGGGATTTGTGGGATCCCTGTGTCCAGGGATTTGTGGGATCCCTGTGTCCAGGGATTGTGGATCCCTGTGCAGTGGATTTGTGGGATCCCTGTTGCCGGAATTTTGGGTTTGTGGATCCTGTGTGTAGTGCGGATTTGTGGGATCCCTGTGTCCAGGGATTTGTGGGATCCCTGTGCAGGGGGATTTGTGGGATCCCTGTGCCTGGGGTTTAGGGGAGCCCCAGGCAATGTATCAGCAGTGAGGAGCTGTAAGAGCTGGAATGAGGGGTGTGGGACTCCAGTGATTTCTTCAAAATGCAGTTTATTACATCCAAGGTGTTACAGCAGTCCAGGGGTGTGGGTTGTTGAATTTTATTTTTAGACTAAATATAAAATAAAGATTGTCCTCACCTCTTGCAAGATCTGGGGCCATGGGGCTAAAGAGCACATTTTATCACTCACTCCCGCCTGGTTGATAGCAAGAGCCTGCAGGCATCTCCTGAGAGCAGGGCTCACTGTTCTGGGTGCACTGAGCTGACCTTGGCTGCACCAGGCCCAGGAACAGCCTGCTCACCAGGCCTGGGCTCCAGGCTGCCTTCTGCAGCCAGTGCTGTGCAGAAAGCATGGAAAAACACCTTCTGCCTGGAAAGCACCTTCTTTGGCTCTGGCCAGCTCATCCTCTTTCTTGGGGCTGGGCCAATTGGCAGCCACAAACTGGAGTGGCCCCAGCACAGAGGAGGAGGAGGACTGTTGTCGCAGACATCTTTTATGAAAAATCCTTTCCTTAGGATTTTTCCTCCTGAGAAGCTGAGAAGCCTCAGGAACAAAATGCAAACATTGATTATCTGCGGCTGTGGAATGCAACAGGTGCATCTGTGATTGGTCTCGTGTAGATGTTTGGAATTAATGGCCAATCACAGCCCAGCTGGCTCAGACACAGAGCCAGAGCCACAAACCTTTGTTATCATTCTTTGCTATTCTATTGTTAGCTTAGCTAGCTTTCTGATGAAACCTTTTCTTCTCTTCTTTTAGTATAGTTTTAAAGTAATATATATCATAAAATAATACATCAAGCCTTCTGAAACATGGAGTCAGATCCACGTGCCTTCCCTCATCCAAGAACCCCTGTGAACATGGTCACAGACTGTGGTGAAATTGTTGGACCATTCCCCTGTCTGGTTTCAGTCTGTGCTGCCTGGACACTTCATTTGTTGTTTCACACCTTGCTGGCAGGCCAGGAGAGCTGATGGTTTCTGCTGGGACATGGTGTGAGCACTGGGGACAAGCTGCACTGCAGCCATGAGTCCAAAATTAATTATTTCCCCTTGTCTGCCATCAGTGAAGGATTTTTCTATGGCAAACTCTTGGGTACTAATAGACCTTCTGCTAGCAGTGGAAGGAGTAGCAGAGCAATTCCCAGTAGCTCTGGGCAAATTCTATTAAAATTAAATAACCACAGGAGCTTGTTCACAATTTTTTTGCCGACTGAAGCTCGGAAGACACAAGGAAGAGACTCCCCAGAAGCTCCTTTCCACCAGAGGTCCCAAGAGAAGAGAATCCACTCTGCAGTGACAAGATCCATGGAATTCAAATGCATTCATTGCAAATCACGTTGTCAGGCAGGTCCCCCAGTATTTCCTCCCCTCCCACAGCAGAGTCTCCACAGTGTCATTAATGCAGGCAGCTCTGCCCTCCCCACCTCCTGCTGAAGTCACTAAAGAAGTGCCAAATGTGCCAGCATAGATGTGTCAACCTCCTGGTGCCCCCCAGAAAATTCCTGGTGCCTCTAGCAGAATTCTGTGTGTGAGCAGAGAAGAGGAGCCTGGGGAAGGCACTGACAGGCTCTTGGTGTTGAGTGCCAGAGCAGGGATCTTCCAGCTGGAGGGAACACCTGAGGAGCCAATGTTTTCCCCCCCAAGAGGTAGCTGCTCTTCACAGGCAGGAGGGAGCAATGCCTATGCCAAGACCTGAAATTCTGTCTCCTCTGGCTGTGCTGAGACCTGAAATTCTCCTGTTCTGGAGCAGATATTTGGGGTCACCTTGAGAAAGGTGTTTAATCTCTCTGTGTTTCCATTCCCCAAGTGGAAAACAGAAATAGCAAAGTGTATATTAAAGATTGTGAGGTGATGGCAGTCCTGGAAGGGCCTCGATGGAAGAGGCTCATTTGGATGCATTTGTTGTGCATTACTCACTCAGCCCTAAGTTTTAATCTTCTCCTCCCCTCCATCACTGTAACCTAAATTTCCCTGAGCTGTCTCACCAGAACTCAGTCCCAGCTGAATCCCTGCCTTGTTTGAGTGATTTCTCCAATTTCTCCTTTAGCAGATGATGAGGTTTATGCCAGCCCTCATCCCTGCTCTCAGTCTGTCTGAGGAGAGCTGCAAAATCTCCCTCCACAGGGAGCACCAGGGCTTTATCTGGGAGCTTGTGCAGCTTCTGGGGATAATCCCTCTTCTCTTTTTCCAGCCCAGTGATGTGTGGCTCACAGCCTTTCCCAGACCTGCTGCACTGGCTTGTGTTGGGGGGGTTGGAGGGAACCTTTCCACCAAAACATCAGCAGCCTCCTCATCATCAGTGTCTCCTCTTGGCTCCTTTGGGATGTTTTGGTCTGGGCTCCCTTGTTCATGCAGGTGGGAGCCCTGGGTTTCACACAGCTGGCAAGCTGGGCATCATAGAATCAGGGGATGGGTTGGATTTGGTTGGGAGGCATCTAAAAAATCATCCAGGACACCTTCCCCTACACCAGATCACCCAGAGCCGCATCCAGCCTGGCCTCGGACAATTCCAATCCATAATTTCAGTGCTACGTTTAGATTCCTCTTGGTTTGCTAACTTCCAGCTTTTTTGACTGGTTTGTTTTTTGTTTTTTGGTTGTTGTTGTTTTTTTTTTTTTTTGTGTGTGTGTGGGGTTTTTTTTGTTTTGTTTTTTTTTGGTTGGTTTTTTTTTTTTCAGCAGGATTATTTGATACTCTATTATCAAACAAATCCTGGCTCACAGAGGCAGAAATGTGCAGGAGGCATATAATTCCCAATTTATTAGCTTGGTTCACATGATGCTATCGAGAATTGATTGTAATGCTCGGTGGCATTAACAGTGCCTTCCTATCATAACTGCAGCATTTACTGCCAGCAGCACTATTTGTGCAGCAGTTGTGTTACACCACAAATAATTACATTACACACATTCAATTTGTATCATTGCACATAACACAACTGTGCCTGCTGCACCATCTCATCCTTCATTAGCGCTCGAGGCAGAGCAGCCTCACATAAGTGCCCTCCTTGGCACTTCTCATTGGGAATTATATTCCACTCATTATTAAAGTGTAGATCAAAAATGACATTTCCTGACTATTAAAAATACAGAAAGAAAAGACGCTGCTGTATTAATAAAGAGCACCCAATAAAATTCATTACTCTGAAAAATGTTCGCTCTACAAATTTAAGGAGATGTTGTCAGGTTTGGTAAACGTCAAATGTGATGAATTCTCATTTTCTTGCATTTCTCTGCAAATTCCCAGCAATTCTGTGTGTCCCTGCCTTGATCAAAATCACCAGCATAGGTTGCCTGGAGATGCTGTGCATGTTCCACCCCTGGAATTGCTCGAGGCCAGGCTGGATGGAGCTCTGAGCTGCTCTGGTGGAAGGTGTGTCCTTATTTAAAATGTGTGGTTCTTATTTGAAAACTCTCTGAAATCTCTAAAAACATGAAGGCACCTGCCTCACACAGAACTTTTCCCTGAGCAGTGTTTGCACTTGGAGTGTACCTGACAGTGCTCACTTGAGACACCATTATCCAAAAGTCCTCCCAAGCTTATTGCCAACTGTCTGACAAAAAAGTATCAACATCCTTCTCTAATCCCTCTTTTAACCAGCTCTTAACTCATCTCCTCAGCCCCCCATTGACCCCAGAGCACTTCTATTCACCCCACTAATGAGAGGCAGATTAATTTCTATCATTTCACCTTCTGCTGCCTTGTTGATGCACTGATTGTCCAGAGTGGGGACGTTTGGTAAACGTCAAATGTAATGAATCTGATTTTCCTGCATTTCTCTGCAAATCCCAGCAATTCTGTGCGTCCCTGCCTTGATCAAAAGCACCAGCATAGGTTGCCTGGAGATGCTGTGCATGTTCCAGCCCTGGAATTGCTCAAGGCCAGGCTGGATGGAGCTCTGAGCTGCTCTGGTGGCAGGAACGTGTCCCTGCCCATGGCAGGGGGCTGGAACTGGATTATCTTTAAGGTCCCTTCCAGCCCAAACCTTTCCATGATCCTATGAGAATGTCCCAGGCAGCCTTCCAAGTACCAAATAATAGAATAGGACATTTCACCCCAGGAACATGAAGTTTCTTTCACTTTGGAACTCTTCTGGGTGGGATCTGCTCCAGCAACAGAGCACAGTCCTTGTAATTTAATCAAAGCTGCAAAGACACTCTAGAGGAACATGACACATCTCCTAAAAGCCTCAGCAATAAAAAAAAATGCACCTTGACCCCCACAGACAGCCCTTGTTTGAGGAGATCTCCATCCTCATGGAAATAAATCTACCAGGTGTCAAATTAAAGGGATTTTTTCTTTTTCAAAGCATTTATGGGCACACTAATGACATGTGCCATGCTGTGGGAAGGGATATCAAAGGAATATCATTTATTTGTAAAACAAGGCACCCGGAGGTCAGTGGCCACCCCAGCTCGTGGTGACAAACTCCTGTTGGTGTCAGCCACTGCACAGGGATATCAAAGTCTGACCCAGCCAAGGATTGAAGCTCAAGCCCACTCAGCCTTGTGAGACAGCTCTGCCTGGAGGTTTTGGGACAATCCAGACAGCGGTGAGGTAGATTTAAATAAATGAAAGAACTTTTTGGCATTTCCAACAAGCAGGAGCATTTTCAGCTTTCAGTACAGGATGAGGTGAGGAGGGCAGAATGCAGATTGGAAATATTTGCAGATATGATATTAAAGCACACATGAATCACCTTTTTGTGAGACAAAGACACAAGACTTGGCCCATCCCTAACTTAGGACACAGCTAAAAAATAATAGAGATTTTTGACATATTTTTTAAGAACTCTCTAAAACTAATGGCAGATGATAGAGCTATTTGATCTGGCAAGCTTCCATGCAAAATTTCCTGCTGATTCTAGCTCAGACAGATGGAGATTGGAGAGGAGGGGGAAGAATAAAGTGCCACAGGGCTTTATTGGATGAGCCTTGAAAGGTTTCTGCAAGCTTCTATTGCAAGGTTTATGAACCTTGTGCTTGTTAACTCCAGTTTTGCTCAGTGTTTTAACCCTGCTTTATCTCCTGTGCTCCAGATGACACATTTACACACCTTTAGAAAATTCAGTGGGATGCTCTTCAAACACTGTGTGACTTTGCAGCAGTGAGGGTAGAAAGCTGATGGTTTTACCTCAATCTATAGTTTTTCAATATTACTGTAGAAAGTGCTTTTCTGTGAAATGTCTACTTGGGTTAGATCATGCAAATTTAGTGCTGGCTGATGCTTCCATAAGATGAAGAACAACTCAGGAATGTTTCACCATTTGTCTCTGCCCTGGTCAGAAATGGTAATTTGAGCTCCAATCTGTAGAAATTTAGCAAAAGAAATTGGACATTCAGAGGATAAAAATAGAAAAAAATGCTTTTGAAGGATTTTTCCTTGCTAGTGAGTGAGTTTCTACCTTAACCCAATCCAGAAGTGTCACCATCACAGCAGAAAGTGGAGGCCAAGAAGAAGAAGGAGAAAGGCTGGACATGCCCAGATTCCTCCATCTTGCCTCCTGAACCCCCATTCTAAAAACCCCAAAAATCTATTTTTCACCCTGTGATAAATTCACAATCATTATAATTAAACTTTCATGGCTTGGAAATCCTCATACAAGGTTGGTAATTGTTTTTTCCAAGGGCTAAATCCAAGGCACAGGGGTCTTGTGCTCTGTGCCAAGGTCTCTGAGCCCCCCGGGCAGGGTCTGGAGCCCTCCAGGGCAGCCAGAGGAATTCCCTGGCATAGCCAGAGTCCTAGTAAAATACCTGTATTGTATATTGAATATCTGTATATAGGCCTTGCCCTGATAAGCCCTGGTTGTTTTTGATGGGCTGCAGCTGTGATGCCCTTAATTGGGCTGCAGCTGTGGCTAATGAAGATAACTGTGATAAAAGGGGCTGGGCCTGCCCAGTCAGGGAAAGCCTGGAAGGAGTCCTGAATAAGAAACAGTGATAAGCAGAAGAAGTCTGTGCTGTGAAGAACTGCCCCCAAGAAATATCACTGAGAAGATATGAGACTTTAGAAATATGATTGTGACAGTATGGGATGTTAGAAATGTGAAATATAGCAACAAGATAACAACACCCTGGGTTCCAAGAGGTCCCTGGGTGAGCCCCAGGCAGGGCTCAGCCCTGGGCACACTCAGCACAAAGCTGTTTCTGGAGATCCCCATGGGCATCTGTGGGAGGGGATCTGAGGGGAACTGTGTGCTGCCAGCTCCTCTGTCCATGGGCAGGGTGAGCTGGGCATGGCCAAGGTTCAGCGACCACCCACAGGAAAAATCTCCCAGCCTTTCTGCTCTCTGAATGTTCAGGAAGGAAAAACCCTCAACCCTGCCTGTAGCTATGCAGGGGGATAGAATATAAGAAAATAAAGAGAGTGTAGAAAGTAATCTCAGCCCTAAGGAGTTGCAGCTGGGCCAATCATCGAAGATTAGGAGCAGGCCTGACTTCACCAGGCCACAGCTGTAACCAGTGAGAAGAAGAGGCTGTAAAAGAGTGGGGTGGCTGGGTGAGAAGGGAAACTGGGGTCAGAGGCTGCTTTGTGAGGCAGAAAGAGTCAGTGCTCTGAGGAGCTGCCCATGAGAAACACCAGGAAGGTCTGGAACTCTTGTGATAAGGAGGCAGCCGTGTGGAACCCCTGCAATGAGATGGCAACACAGGTAAGGTTTGGCTTTGGAGCTCCTCCTGGGGCAACTCAGGGAATGCCTCTGATGGGTTCTGCACCAGAGCAAGCAGGGTTGATGCCAGCTTGCCTGTTGCTGGACCATGTCCTGGGCAGAGCAGGCAGATAAGGTGTCCAAAAAAGTAATAATTGGCTTAGCTGCCCCCTGTCAGCACTGAGAGCTTTGGCTGTGCTGCTCTCCCTGCCCCACTCCTGCTGTATGGGCTCCTTGCTGCTCCTTCCTCCTGGCCCTTGGCAGGGAGGGGCAGCTGAGGTTGCTGGATGGCTTCTGTGTCCTTGCTGGTGTTTTTATTTTTTATTATTATTTTTCATTTATTTATTTTATTTATACATTTATTGATGTTTCTTTAAGGGTTTTTATGGTTTCTTTATGGTTCCACCTTCCAGCACCTGAACGGCTACAGAAGAGCTGGAGAGGGACTTTTAACAGGGATGTGCAGTTGTAGGACAAGGAGGAATGACTTTAAACTGACAAAGGAATGCTTTAAATTGGATATTAGGAAGAAATTCTTTGCTGTGAGAGTGGTGAGGCTCTGGAACACATTGCTCTGAGAAGTCTGACCTTGGTCCCTGGTGTTCTTGCCTTTTTCTAGACATTCAGTCGTGGCTGGGAGCTGGGACTAACTTCTTAAAATAATGGAAAAACTTGAACCTATGAATTTGATGCATATTGAATATTGGCCTTTAAAGCCTACTTTTTTTTTTTAGTAATAATATGTAGAGCCTCTTTGTCTGGTATTAACTTCCATACTTCCATTCCTGGGACAGGTCAAAGACCTGTCATTTTAGGGTCAGATGTTCTTAGGAGTTTAAGATCAGACTTTATTCACTGCAGACTGTTCAGACCTTGCTGGGAGGTGGCAAGAGGTCAGGCAAGAGTATCAGAATGATCCCCTCTGGCCCATTTGTCTTTCTGTGCAAGCAGTGATTACCTTCTCTCTAAGCCCCTCTTGGCTTTAGGTGGGGTTTAAAAAGACATGAGTCTCCCAAACAACAAAGTTAATGGAATTAATAATGTATTTAAGAAATAAAATTGCTTGACATAGGGTCAGGTGAGGCAGTGTGGCACATCCTGGTGGATGGGAGGGAGAGAGGGAGGCAGTGGGGATGCTCTGACACTCCTGCCCAAGCTATGCCTGGCTGCAGAAACTGCTCCAGTACTTCTGAAAGGCTCTGAAGTTCTGTGCACAGCTCATGTCCTCCATGCCTCATTCATCACAGGGTCCAAGGTTGTTAGAGAAGAGATCCAGGTCTGAGTTGTGCCCATTTCTGTTTCAGTGCCATCAATTAAGTCACTTTAGTTTTGTACATGTCAGAGGAAGGGATTCAGGTGCAGCAGGTGGCTCTGGCAGGAGCCAAGGGATGGTTTTGGCTCTTGCGAAAATGAATCTGTTCCCTTCAAGTGCCAATCCTTCCATCTAAATGGATGTGAGACTCCTCAACACTTTTCTATTCCACCTCATTTCCCAGATCCAGAATTCTGGTCAGGAGAAATTGCCTTCCAGCAGAGGGAGAGATTCATGTTTGGTGTGGGCAGAGTCTGTGACGGTGTTCACAGGGGTCTTAGGATGAGGGAAGAGATGAGGATCTGACTCCATGTTTCAGAAGGCTTGATTTATTATTTTATCATATATATTACATTAAAACTATACTAAAAGAATAGAAGAAAAGGTTTCATCAGAAGGCCAGCTAAGAATAGAATAGGAAGGAATGATAACAAAGGTTTGTGGCTCAGCTCTCTGTCCGAGCCAGCTGGGTTGTGATTGACCATTAATTAGAAACAACCACATGAGACCAATCACAGATGCACCTGTTGCATTTCACAGCAGCAGATAATCAATGTTTACATTTTGTTCCTGAGGCCTGTCAGTTTCTCAGGAGGAAAAATCCTGAGGAAAGGATTTTCCATAAAAGATGTCTGTGACATAGACCCAGCAGGACTTGAAGGGTGGCTTGGTTTTCATGCTAAGGCTGTGCAGCTCTGCATTGAGCAGGAGGCTGTCAGGACCCATTTCCTCATGTGTGTGTGTTTGTTTGGGCGAGACCAGAGGTGCCATCACTGCTTGCCAGGCAGCAGGGATTGGGTTTCCATCCTGTGCTTATACTGTCTGTGTCAAAACTGGAAAAAAAATACATTTATCAGGGACAAAGCATTGCTGACCAATTTTGCACCCTCTGGAGTGAACAGAAAGTCTGCAATCAATAAAAAGCCATCTTTGGAAAGCTGAGGCCAGATTAGGATGAGCAAATGCACTGGAAAAGGCAGAAAGGGAGAGACAGAGCAATTATGAAAGGCAGAAAATGACACTCACCCTTTAGAGACACAAATGGGGTGCTATGTCAGCAATTTAATCATCCATCCTGTTTTCAGCACTGTGTTTGGATTAAAACCTCCCTCCCCAGCATGTCCTGGGTAAATAAAGCTGGGTCAGGGGCACATTTCCCTGCTCAGTGAGTGAGATAAATACAGAAAGATGTTTTTCACCTTTTGAGCAGAGCTTTTCCAAAGGAGGAGGAGTGGGAGCTCTTAGCCTGCTCGCAGGTAGTGCCTGTTGTGCACATTTCTCCCTCTGCCTTTTCTCCTTTCCTTTATATTTTCCCTCCCTGAAGGGTTTTTGAGCTTTTCTGTGCCGCATACTCAGAGGAGAGTCCTCCTTTCCTCAGGGGCAGAGCTGTGCTGCGGCCTCCAGCTCTGCTGACACCTTGGATAACTCATGGCAGCCCGCAGGGGTTAAAAGGTTAAAATGTCATGTGAGGCTTGTGGGCTTCCAAAACCAGCAGTGAAGTTGCTCCCTCCCTCACCTTGCAAAACACCCTCGGCTTTCCACCTTGATTTAAAAAAAAAAAAAAAAAAAAAAAAGGTGGTAAAAATATTCTGCTGCAATGTTGTGCAACTGTTCATTATACCCAGAAAAAATATAATAGGCTGGGAGAGGAGGCATCACCACGCTAAAATCTGGTCAGAGTTGTTATGAAAAGCTTGACTAGGCCAATACTCAAGCAGCAATCAATTTATTATTTAATATGGTAAAGTATGAGCAATACAGCACTGGGTACAGTGGGGAAAGTTTTCCCTCCAACTGCACACCAATAATTGATGGTTACAGGTATTTATAGGGATACTCATCAGTTTTTTTCAGCAGTTTTTATTCCAAATTATTACATCACAATTCTATACACTATTGTGATTTTAATTTCTCAGGAGGTATCTCAAAGGAGTATCCCCAGATGGTGATGGTCCAGTGTGGGATCTCAGCACCTCAGGACTGAGGTGCCGAGTCACCGAGACCACCCTTGGGGGGCTCGGGAGTCCTGGAATTGCCAGAAGTGTCTGGTGGCTGGACTTTGATCCTACACAGGAGACGACACCTGTATGAGGATAGGAGGATTTCACCGGGGTGAGTAGTGAAGGGATTAGTTAGTTAGAGAGTGAAACACAGGGTTTAGGATTTCTGTACAGGGGGATTTAAAGAAGTAAGATGGAGGAATTGGGGCGTGTCCTGTCCTTCTTCTTCTTCTCCTCCATCTTCTGTGGTGATGGTGGCACTTTGGGATTGGTTATTACTAAAAGTGCACTGGTTAATAAGGGTAAAAGGTATTGGGGAAAAATGATAAATATTGTATACGTAACTTTGAGTATAAAGATAGGTGACCGCCCCAGAGGGCAGGGAGTGTGCTCATGGCTGGCTGCTGAGCAGACCTCTGTCGGGCCGAGAGAAAATCTTTTAGATAAGCAATTAATAAACATCGGGACCGAGAAAAGATTTGAAGCCTCTTCTCGTCCTTTGAAGCGCGGGCTGCCCCAAGGCCACCCCGGGCCTTTCCAGGCTTTCAAAACAGCCGAGAATCCAACAGTCCAGTTTCCAAAAGAAGAAAGATGAATCCCATCTGGTGAAGTCCAGTTCCCCAGATGTGTGTCCACCTTTTAATTGCAGAGACTATAAATCTCATAACAGTGATGTCCAGCTTCCCTTTGGTTGAAACTATAAACCCTTGAGGTGATGTTCATCTTCCTATCTCAAGCTGTTTTTCTCTGCTTCAAGAAGTCCTGAGATAAACATATTTTCTTTATATATATTCCAAAGCTATGGTTTCAAGGATACAAGTAATATTCTAAAGTTATACTTCAAAAGGTTATTATTGCAGACCTTTTTATGGATTAAATGCAGGCAAAAAGCAAGATCTTTAACACCTTAATTCCAATGCTCTTAAATCAACCAGGGTTAATTGCAAACAAAAGATAGGTTCAAAGGCCTTTTTCCATGCTTTATTTTTCCTCAGTTATTATTAGAATTCACAGCTCTGCCATTGTCGGGGTCCACACACGTCGCCTGTTTGTACCTGACATGAAACCCAGCTTTGCATCTCACAGAGTTAAAAAAGCTGAGCCCCTCCTGCGTTCCTGAGCAAGGAGTTACCCAAGTTGCGCAATTCGCGTAAAACACGCAATTCGCGTAACTTACGTAAACTGCGTGAGTTACGCAAATTGCGTAACTTGTGTCAATTGCGTGTTTTACGCAAATTGCACACTTTACGCGAATTGCGTAAGTTGCTCCATTTGCGTGAGTGAGTTACGCAATTTACGTAAGTTGCGCGATCTGCGTACTTTACGGATTTTTTAGGTACTTGAGGTTTTTTTCTTTGCCCATCACCACGCTAAAATCGGTCAGAGTTAAGGAAGCCTCTTCCTGTGCTCCTGAGCAAGGCATTTCCAGCCAGCTGAGCACTGCAGCAGCTTCCTGCAACAAGCACTGGGAAATGGGAACTGCGGAATTGCCTCACTCTGGGAGGCATCATGTGTTTGCTCATGAGCTGCTTTAGTAACAGTACTTTTATTTTCAGATAATGTGTCCTAAATATTCAGTACACACATTCCTGCAATGAAAGACAACAACAAAATAAAAAATCTGAACAGCTGCTCCTTTGTTGTTGAGCAAAAAAAAGAAAGCCCAACTACAAAGCAGCTCTCCAAGGTCATATTATTCCTTCACAGTGGGGGAAATCAAGAGGCTTGAAACATTTTAGTGAGCTTGAGAACTTACTGTGGTGAGTTTTGGGATCTGAACTTTGCTGCCTTGAGATGAGAGTCGTGCTGCACTATTGCTGCTTGAACTTCACAGAAATCCAGGAGCTACAACACCCAAACTGCAGAAATGTCTTATAGATGATGCCAGGAGAGGAGGGAACATTCTCTGTTCCTTCTCTGGGTACAAGAGTAAGGCTTGTCTTAATAATACTCCTTTAAATAATAATTTACAATCTGTTTTTCATACAAAGCAGTTGTGCCTCTTAACCTGCTCTGTGCTGAGAGGAAAATCCAGTCTCTGGATGATGGGAGCAGTGGTGTGTGCTCATTGAGCTGTGCTGTTCCTCAGGCACATGAGAGCTCCAGAAATGCTTCCCAGGTGCTTTAAAAACCTTTCAGCCTTCCAGTTCCAATCCTGAGAACTGCTGAAGGGAGGAACTGCTCCAAGCAGTGGATTACCGAGGTGATGTGAGCAGCTGTGCATTGAGCCAGCTCATCAGGTGTTTCCCTGCAGCAGAGTGGGGAAGATGAAATCTGCTGTTGAACAGGTGACATGCAGGGCTCTGGGGTCAGTCTGCCTCCTACCCAGTGGGGAGATGCCCCAGAGGTGCAATGCCCTGGCTTTGCTCAGTTTATTGACCTGCACGTGCTTTTGGGAGGGAAGGATCCAAGCCTGCTGCTGCTTCTGCACCAATGGTGCCCTCCCCAGCTGATAATTCCCCTGTCATAGCTGATTCTGTGTCCTGTTGCTTTTTTTCCCCATAAAATTAGGATATCAGGCTGCTTCTCAATCATTTTTATGCTGTGTTTGCTGCCAACATGTCTGGCTCATCAAGAAGCCAGCCCTCGTAATACTCATTAGTGACAGGGAGAAAACCTCTGTGCCATTGCAGCCTTCTGTAGTCACCACAGCCAGAGAAAAATATCCTGATTTTTTGGTTTGGAGGAATCTGAAGTTCCTTTGGGTAGTGTCACTATAGTACATGAGAAAAACTGTGACGTGTACATTCTGTGACTTTCAAGGTGAAAAAGGGAAGCTTATTTTTGGACTCCAACATTTATAGATTTCCAGAAGTGGCAGTGGGTTGGAGGATGACAGTGCCGCTTCTCCAGTGACAATGGACAAACCAACAGTCCATCAAATTTCTCCTTTTCCATAAAAGAATGCAAAACAATGAGTTATTTACAGAAAGCGTGTGAGAAAGTTTGTTACAAGAATGTAAACATGAGAAGGCTTAGCAAAACTTGAAAAATCAGGGTGACAGGGTAGATGAAAAAGTTCTATGGTTTGTTGAGATCAGAGTAAAGGTTGCTTTTGGGGTGTGGGCAGCTTTGAAGTTGCAACAAGCTCTGTGTGCAAACCTCAGTGTTTAAAAGACACACATCCTGTCGAGTCCTTGAGTCCTGCTGGGGTTTGGGTGCTGACCATCCAAGGAGCATCCAGGGCAGGAGATGAGTGGTGGGTTTGGATGCTGACCATCCAAGGAGCACCAAGGACAGGAGATGTGTGGTGGGTTTGGATGCTGACCATCCAAGGAGCATCCAGGACAGGAGATATGTGCTGGGGTTTGGGTGCTGACCATCCAAGAAGCTTTAATGACAGGAGATGTGTTGTGGTTCAATGCAGAAGAACAATGAGTCACTGACCCTTGCCCATGTGTTGCTTGATAATTTATCTTCTTTAGGGCTTCTGGGCAGAGGAAGAGGGGTCTGAAGAGGGGTATTTATGGATTTGTAAGAATTTCTGGGTGAAGATTACCCTTATATGAACCCAGGGGTTGGGGTCCTCCTGTTTGAGCATCATTCTCTCTGATGCCCAAATGCCACTTTGCACAGTGGAGATGGGGTTGGTACAGGGATGGGCTCTCATTTCTGAACCCACTTGTGCAGAGAATGGGCCTGATTGCTGAAAAGATCCCCCAGGGTTTGCAATTGGAGTAGTGCCTCAGGAGCTGATGGGGATCAGCAGAGCTTCACAGGAAAATCTGCCCAGCACCCGCTTGCATTTGTCTGCCTTCAGCAGAAGCTATCAAGTTAATGCTAATTTAAATTCTCACTTAGGCATCTGTAGGTATAATTGCATAAAGCACTGCACATTAAATTACATCCACACATGGCTTTGGATTCAGAGTCTTCTGAAAGGCTCCATATGTTAGCCTGTTTCCAAAATGCATTGGCCACTGAAGACCCAGTGCTGTTCTGCACCCCTAGTTTGCTTGGACACAGAATGATCTAACCTTTTATCTGAGTTAATGACACCCTGGTGCCAGTTCAGTTCCCACAGCTCTCCCATGTCATTGGGAAGCAGCACCCTTAATATTTTATGAACCATTTTACTGATGGCTCCCAAGCCTATGGCTTGCACAAGCTGGTCAGGATGGGTAAATAAAACCCACAAATTCAACAGAAGCTCAAATCCCAGTTGTAACATGCTGTAATTAATCACCAGAGCTATGTAATGCCTGGAATCAGGCAGGATCCTGAAAGCAAAGCCAACCTGAAACCTGCATGGAAAACAGAGCCAGAGGGTAAGTGTTATCTGAACATACCTTGTTGTCACAGACATCTTTTTATGAAAAATCCTTTCCTTAGGATTTTTCCTCCTGAGAAGTTGAGAGGCCTCAGGACAAAATGTAAACATTGATTATCTGCTGCTGTGGAATGCAACAGGTGCATCTGTGATTGGCCCATGTTGGATGTTTGTAATTAATGGCCAATCACAGCCCAGCTGGCTCGGACAGTCTGAGACACAAGCCTTTGTTATCATTCTTTTTTATTCTATTCTTACCTAGCCTTCTGATTAAATCCTTATGATATATATTATATTAAAACTAGTGTAGTTTTAATATAATATATATCATAAAATAATAAATCAGCCTTCTGAAGCATGGAGTCAGATCCTCCTCTCTTCCCTCATCCTCAGACCCCTGTGAAAACCATCACACCTTTGTTTTAGGATGCTACAGTTGTTGAATTTTTTTAGTTTAAATTTCACAAAGTACAATATTTAAAAGCAAACAATTCCTGTCCCTTGGAGCTCCCGGGGAGGAGCTGATGTGAGTGTGTCCCTTGATGGCACCAGCATCATTCCATCACCCCACCAAGGGGTGAGGAGACCTGTCCTGTGCCATGGTGGAACAACAAATCCCTTGGGGGAATTGTGTCTCCTGGGCCAGTTTGCAAGGGGAAAGGTTGCTGTTGTCATTGGACACTTCTCACCTCAGCCCTTGAAAACTTGCTAACACCCCGTTTTGGGTGTCACAGAACTCCAGTGGCCTTCTGCTCAGCCTGTGCACGCTGCTCTCAGCACAGAGCTGTCTTAACGCTGCATTAATGTTCTCTCCTCTCTGTGCATGTGTAGAATTGAAATCCCTCTTGGGGAGGAAGCTTATTCCAAGTTAATTCCTAAACAATCAGCTGGAAAAAAAAAGCAACCCTGAAATGTTCTTTCACTTGGTTTGCTGCTCCCTGCCAAATGCAGGTGCATGCCAGGTCTTGAGCTGAGCCTTGAAGGAGGAATTGTCTACACAAGGCTTCTCCTTCACTTTTGGGAGCCAGTGCTGATTTCAACCAGGTCTGTGAGATAAGTGATTATGAATAGACCATGTTTCTGTGTGGCTCATGAGAAATGAGGTGCAGGTTTGGCCCAAGGCAGGTGTTGTGGTCAGATACTGTCTGCTCTTCATGGAGCTTTTGGTCTCTTGTGTGGGGCAGGAGTTCATGCTGCCAGCATCTCCTGCTGGCCTTCACTCCCACATCCTCCATTAATGCTTCCTGAGGATTATCTGGCTGCACTGGCCAAAGATGCTCTGCCAGGACACCTTCTCCTTCAATTCTTCCAGGTCCCATCAGCTTTCACAGCCTTGTGTATTTTTAAATCCTTTGACATTTGAAATGCTGTTCCCCTGCAAGGCCTTCTCCTAAATCCCAGCTTCTCAGGAGGCCCAAGGGGACAGGGCTGGCCAAGGGTGGAGCTGTTCTGGGTTTGTTGGTGGTGCCTTGTAGTGAACAGTGTGTTCAGAGCTGCTCTGCCGCTTCTGCCCATCACTTTGACAGGGAAGGAGTGTGCTGGGATATGATAAATCACTAAATTGTCACTTCTAAATGCTGCTTGCAATGAAAACATTGTGTATAAACCCTCCTAAATGGTGTTAAATTTGTCTGCTGTATTTCTTCCCTCCCACCCCACCACTGCTGCTCTAAGCATGATCCCTCAGTAGCTCAGTGTTTCTTTGTATTTTGTTTGACATTTATGCCCACTTTCCCCAAATCTCTGGGGGTTCTTTTAAAATGTGATATTGATTTTTTTCCCTTCGTTTAAAAAAAACCCCTGAAATACACACACACACACACACACACAAAAGGAGCAGGTCTCCATGGCTCAGCCCTGAGTGGTAAAGGAAGAGCAACAGGAAGGGGTGGTTTGTGGTGCTGGGGAAAGTCTCTGCAAGGCTTAAAGGAGCATCCCATTTCCACAGATAGCTTTTCTGTTTCTTTTTTAATGGGTTATGGTGCTGGGAAGATCTGGAAAGAGTGCAAGTCCCTCATTCCAGTTTGGATGTCTTGTTCTTAGAAATGTGTTCTTTCAGCTCTTGGAGAGCACAGTTTTGGATTCACCCTCGCATCCTCCAGTCTTGGTGGCTCTGTTGTTTTTTTATTTCCCTTTCTCTGCCATTTTCCTTGTTCTCTCTCCCCTGACGGCTGCAGGGATGTGATCCAGGCACCCATCACTGCTCTGTAGCTTCTTTACAGAGCTAAAACCAAGTGGGTCTTTCACTCTGCTCCAATAGCAGTGGTGCAGAGTGAGGCACATGGCAGGGCAGGGGTTTTATCTGTTGTTTTATCTTCTGGTTTGATGTTTAACTCATGATCACCATGTCAGGCTGGGCTGCAGAGGAGCACATTGACAGCAGCACAGTGACAACCACAATCCATCTGATAGAAAAAGGGTTTAAGGCTCCTAACAGTGCCATGGTGACTGAGCTGAGCCCAGCCTGGGTCTAACTTAATCCCTGATCTGTCTAAAGCTCTTTCTGTGCTTTCCAGAGGCTGGGACAGCTGGAGAGGTTGCTCTCCATGAGCACAGGATGGCAGCTGTGGGCTGAAACTTGCTGAGTTGCCTCCCTGTGTGTGATGGGGTTGTGAGGGATTTAAAAGAAAAAAAATTACAATGTCTTTGTCAGTCTTCCATGCTCACTTAAGCTGGCTGTTGGTGATTTGTAGTGTTTTTATAAAATAATAACCAAATGCTTTTTCTTTATAAATAAATATGCTATGAAGAGGGCTCCAAAGGAAAGATGATTAGTTACTATCCAACTGTTGCTAAATTCATTGGTGGATGGTCCAAATACTGCATTTTTTAATGTCACTGATACCTGATACAGACCATTCCCAAGCTGTTTGGTAATTATTTATCAGCCATCAGCATCATCTGCGTGGTCAGTGATGGCCAAAGAGCAGGAAGGAGAGAAAGGGGTTAAGCTGCAGGCAGGAAAGGGAAGGCAGAAACCAAGCAGCAAACAATTGGCACCTGGGCTCCATTGAAGACTAAAAGTGGAAAAAAATGGCTTAATTGAAAAATCTGCCTATTGTGAGTGCAGTCTCCAAGGGGAAACAAACAAACCCATTCAAAGGAAGGGGAAAAAAAAGGCAAAGAATTAAAAAATCCTGTGCTGTTGTACAGAACTGGGGGGTTTAACTCTTCCCAGTCTCAGGCAGAAATATTTTTATAACCAAACCATCTCCCTTTTTATTGCATTTAGTTGGATTGAGTAATCACTGGCTGGAGCTATGGGAGACTCCCAGGGTAATGTTGGATGTGTTTAAAACCCTGGTTGTGGTGGGATGATTCCTGGTTTCTATTCATTTTCATAGGTACATAAAAATATGGATCTCAGTTTTTCCTCTCACTTCAGTGCTGTTTGGAAGGTCTCTGTAAGTTTCCTGGACATGCTTTCAATGTATTTCTCCTTTAATTTTAGTATTAACTTTCTCTAGATTTCACTGGCTGCAGTAGGTTTACACTGCACAATCAGGGCTTTGTTTTTTTTTTTTTTTTTGCTTCTCAAACCCAGCTTGCTTTTTTTAAAATTATTTTTTCAGCTCAGAAGTGGAAGGGCACTGTCAGCACAGCAGCTGAGTGATATTTCAGAGGACACAGGTGAGGGGTGACTTGGTGGCAGATCACACCAGCCAATGTCCCACGTGCTCCTGTTCACCAGCAGCTCCTGTGATGTTTGTGCATCTCCTTCCTTCACTAATGCTGCTCCTCTAAAACCAAAAATAAATGGGAAAATGGATCAATTTGCTATCACACTTATTTGCAGTAAAGCAAGGGGTTCTCTGTTAGTTGGCAAGGTTGGGTACAGTGTGTGGCCTGAGCATGTATTATTAGCACCATCTATTTGCTTACAGCTCCAGAAAGCAGCATGGAGAGAATTAGGGTTGAGCTTATGGGTAAAGCACACCATGGGGGTGCTCCAGCCCCAAGAAAACACACACTCAGGAAGCTGAATTCAAACCTAAATTAAGTTTCATTTTAAAGAGAAGCCCAAAGTTGCTAAGATGTAGAAATGCAAAAATAAGCACCTTAATTCTTCCCCGAATTAATGTTACAAGTGGAAATGTTAATTTGGGATTTTTCTCTTTCATTAGTTAGTCTCCAACCAAATTGACTTAGTCATGGTTACATGTCTAATTAGTGAGGCAGGAAGAATTAGGGCTGTTGCCTTCAATCAGGAAATTAAAATGAAAGTGGTTTCCACCCTCACATATCTGAGAACAAGCTCTCTTTCCAGTTCTTGCTCTTACTCATTCCTCTCCCCAGCATTATATTACCCCTGGTGCTCTTTCTCTTTTATGAGACTTTCTGGCATGCTAGTACTTATTAAAGAAAAAAAATGAAAAATTCATACACAGAGGATTCTGAAACATAAAATTGTTATGGATAGCAGTGCAATAGCTGTCTGTTCCTTTTCCTGCTTTTGGCACTTTTATAGCAGGCTGAGGTTTAGGGAGCTGTTTTGTCTTTAGTGCATACAACAGGCAGGCAGAAAACTGATGCTGCCTGCATTGCTTCCCTGAGCTTTTCACTTTGCTGTTCTTTTGGTGTGGAATGAAGGTCTGTTTGCCCTGCCTTCGGTCTGGAGGGTGTCATTGCAAGGGGACCGACCCTAACCCTCCCCAAACCCTCTGCCAGAGGGCCAGGCCGTGCTGTCTGTGCTGGAATCAGGGCTGAGCGCAAAGATAATTCATTTGGTGGGGCTTAGGAAGCAGAGTCTGCAGTTTCTCGTCTGCTGGAGTGAGGCAAGCTTCAAAAAGCCTTTTGCTTCCCATATTCCCATATTTATATAATTCAAGCTGCTGTGTAAGTAGAAGAGCCCCTTGATAGTCAGAGAGCTGAATTCACTGGCTTTTGGATCAGAGCCAAGCACAAGATGAGTATTCCAAAATTTGCTTGGCACAAGAAGGCAGGAGTCTCCTTCTACCTTGCAGTTCATCCCTGTGATGGTGTTCACAGGGGTCTTAGGATGAGGGAAGAGACGAGGATCTGACTCCATGTTTCACAAGGCTTGATTTATTAATTTATGATATATATTACATTAAAACTATACTAAAAGAATAGAAGAAAAGGTTTCATCAGAAGGCCAGCTAAGAATAGAATAGGAAAGAATGATAACAAAGGTTTGTGGCTCGGCTCTGTGTCTGAGCCAGCTGGGCTGTGATTGGCCAATAATTACAAACATCCAACATGGGCCAATCACAGATGCACCTGTTGCATTCCACAGCAGCAGATAATCAATGTTTACATTTTGTTCCTGAGGTCTCTCAGCTTCTCAGGAGGAAAAATCCTAAGGAAAGGAATTTTTCATAAAAGATGTATGCAACAACACATCCCTATCCCTGGAAGTGCTCAAGGCCAGGTTGGATTGGGATCTGAGCAACCTGCTCTAGTGGGAGGTGTCCCTGTCTGTGGCAGCAGCATTGGAACCAGATGATCTTTCAGGTTCCTTCCAAATCAAACCAGCTCATGATTCTGTGCTCTCTGCACATTCCTGTGGGCAGGAATGTAGCTCTCTTCTTCAGCCCCAAGAGGTTCATGGCCTAAAATGTTTCACCTTTCTGTTAGCCCTCATGAGATTTCCAAGCATTTGTGCAGTCTGAGTGCTGCTCCTGGCTCTCAGTGAGCACCTCTGTGTTGGCATCCTTGGGCAGGGAGACTCCAGCTCTCCTCCCCAGCTCAGATGGAGCCAATAAATAACTAATATTTAGTGCTCATAACTCCAAGGTTGTGTATACAGGCCATTCTCTTAAGAGTTGTACTCACTGATGTTTGTGGGTCCCGTCCAACTCAAATATTCTGAGATCTCTTCTTTGAATGCAGCTCAATCTAGGGCCATTTAAAGATATTTCCTTTATGCTGGAAGAGAGGGTGAGCAACTGATGTCTTCACCTGCTCTGTGCTCTCCCATTGTAGCTGATCAGGTTTGAGGAACAAGTGAGACCTCAGAGCAGGAAAATGAGCAGCCACTGTCTTTGACCTTCCATTGTTCTCCTGCAGGAGCTGCAGCTGTGGGAATGAACGAGCTGGCCTGTAGTGTTTCGACAGCTGCTGCTGACAGGGCTAATAAATGTGATTTTTTAACTGCTTCCTGGGAAAAGGCAAAGTGTGTTTCATACAGGATGTGATGCACAAACTGTGGTTTCCTTGCAAAACCCATGGCCATAATATGGAGGTTAAACTTAACAATGGCATTGTGAGACAGAAGAGTTTTATTTGTGGTTTAAGTGCAAAGCTTCAATATAGGATTAAGTGGGGCACTGTTAGAGTAGCTCCCTGCAACTGCTTGCTGAAATAAAGATACCCAAGACCAAAAGCAGAAATATATAATTTTTTAGGTACTCAAGAAGCTCTGAGCAAGAATAGAGTGGTTTAATTCTGAAATAAGGAGACTTGTGTCAGTTCATCCTTCTTAAGGTACAAGATGCTGGAAGTATAGGTTTCATGAGACTCAGCTTTCCTTTTTCTTTAGTTTTTTTTTAAGGCTTGCAAGTTTCAGGATATTTAGGAAAGAAGTTGCAAATGCAACCCCAATGTATGCTTGGAAGTCTGGAGCATGTCAGAACAAATCAAAGGCAACTCAATTGCTTATTTCAATTCAAGTCACAGCACTTTCAGAGGCTTGTTTTGGCACAATAAATTAGCTCCTCTGTGCTTTTTCACCTTCCACTGAAGCAGTGGGAGCTTTACAAGCACTGTTTTACAATACTCAAACAAACCTACTAATGCTTTCCTTTCCCATCAGTTTGTTGCCAGGCACAAAGGGCTTTAATAACAAAATGATTGATGACTCTATTTAACCAGCACATTAGCCTAATGATGTACAAAAGTGCAGCAGAGTTGTTAGCTGGTGCACAAATGTGCCCCTCAAAGAGTGGCTGTGGGTGCTCAGTCTGATGTCCAAATTTAAGATTTTTAAAGATACTTCTGACAGAAACATGGGAAGACATGTAACAAATTTTCTGTGTTCCAGGTGGGACACACTACATTAGGAATATATATAGTGAGACAACAGCTTGAAATGCCAGAAAAATGTTTGTGAGGAATTATGTCCAACCTGGTTTCAGCTAGAGTAGAGTTAATTTCTTCTCAGGTATATCCAAGATACAAATAAATGGCATTTCTACATATGAGGAAACATTTCTATTGAATGTAAGTTTGGGTTTTTTCCCACATTTCTGTGGGACCATGCTCTTTACCATGTAGGCTGACAGTTAATATATATATAAATATATATTAATAATTATATATTAATTACATTATTATATTTATTCATATTTTATATCTTTACTATATTTATATATTTAATATATTTCTATATTTATATAAAATATATATCTTTTAATGTATATTTATATATCTTTGTATATACATTTATTATATATAAATACATATATTTATATATTTTATTAATAATATTTATGTATTATATGTATAATATTCTTATATATTTTACATATTGTCTTATATATTATTATATAATTATCATATATATATAAAATTATATTAATATGTATTATATATATTAATAATTGGGCTGAGTAGCCCAGCTCCATGCTTAGATAAGCTGTTTTGGTGGTAACATTCTTCCACCTGCCAACATGGAAAAAAAAAATCTATTTTTTATTACTAGGAGAATAGAAAACCACTGTTATTTTTACTGTCTGGGGCTCAGCTATAGCAAAATATGGGCCAAAATCTCTGCAAGTGTACAACAGCACAGCTGCTCTGGCTGGAGGGTGCTCCAGCCAGCTGAGCCTGATGGGGTTCATTGCTTTATTTGATAAATTAAAAGATATTTTGCATCTCACACTAAATCCGACAAAGAGGTTTGCAAGCAGGAGCATTAAGGATGATAAAAGCAATGCACACAGACACTTATTATTATTAAGTAATAAATTAGGTTTGTGTTGCCAGCACAGTAGCCCCAGGCTGAAGCTGACCCCAAGACTTGTTCTGCTCCCAGTGAGATAAAATAGAGCTGATATTTGTGTGGTGTGAGCAATGATCACCCTGAGAACTGAGAAGCCCCAGCAAAGAGCCTGCCCTACCTCCCCCAGAGGTTTCCAGCCCTGTAAAACCCTGGGAGCACACTGGTTATGGGTACAAGGCAATACAAGAGGTGGGAGGCTGTCCTGACTGAGTTGGGATGCCCCCTGTGGGCACCAGCCCAGCCAGAGTCCCTGGGAATCCTCATTCCCACAATTCCTCATGCACCTGCAGTAAACCATCCCAATGTCTCCCACTAAACCCAGATCAGCAAACTGGACTTTTCATCATATTCTTGAAACACCAAATAAAAATTGGAATATATCTGTCTGAAGGTGATGAGTACAATTATATTCCCCAATTATATCTCCCCTGCTGGTTCTGTGTTTTGACTATTTTTTTTTCCCCTAAAGGAAAAAAGCATCTTTCACTGCAGAAAAGCCTGTCCTTCATTTAGGGAAGCCAGCAGCTGTCAGAAGTGGAAAGCTGAAGATTGACAGAGGAAAGACACAGCAAAAGTGCTCCCAGAACATTGCACAAAAAAGATAATCTTAAGATGTTGACCTCTTAGAGAAGTGTGTGTAATCAAAGGAAAAAACAGCAATAAAATGTCCTGATTATTCCCTAAATGGAAGAACTGTAGATGCTGCAAGGTATCCCATCTGAGAGCCTGCAGTTTTATTTTTCTTGTGATTTTTCCTTCAGGACAAGAAATCTGCCACATTTAGAGGTCAGTTCCCTCATTTCTGAATCTCCTGCTCTTCTTTTCTCCCATCTCCCTGGCCATATTCTGGCCTTGTTTTATCAAATTACTTTGGGTTGATAATTTGCAAGGGAATGGTGTGGTTGTATTAAAATTCTGACCATGAGAAACCACACACATGGTTTTATCATTTAAAACCAAATAAATTATTATTATTATTATTATTATTATTATTATTATTATTATTATTGTTATTATTATTATTAATATTATTATTATTATTATTTTCCTGTCCTTGAGTTCTTATAGTCTTTGAATTTTTCTTCCTTTAATATTCTGTCTATATTCCTGTTTTCTTCCAGACCCTGCTGTTCAGCTGTTACTGAAACATTGTCTTCAAAAGCACCAAGTGGGGAAATGTTGATTTGTTTTGATCTCAGGGGAAATAACTCTGTGACAAGCCCACCAGCAGCAACTCTTAATACACAGCAAGACAACTCACAGAGAAATCACCTTGCTGTTGGGCTGCATACATGTATTTAATTGCATTTAATTCTGGAGTGCTGGTGTAACTCAGTCATAAATAATTGAGAGTTTTGGTTCACTGGTTGAACCAGAGGAAACTGGAGGGAAAAAAAAAAAAGTCCTCATAAGCCATTTGGTTTCATTTTCAGGTTCATTAATCCTCTTTGTTAGGTGCCTTTTAAAATGGATTTTGTGGGTTTTATTATGAAATGGACGAAAAGGTGGTCACCCTTCCAGGGGCTTCCCAAAGCAGGAGGAGAGGAGAGGGGAGCAGAGTGTGGAGGACAGGTCAGCAGGTTCAGGGACCATGGAGCTGCTTGCTGCAAAATGAGACAAATCCTGTTCTAAGGTACAAGGATACTGTAAGAAATAATATTAACAGGAGGACTCTGTGGTGCAAGAACAAGATAACCAATACAAGAATAAAAATAGGAACAAGAAAGACATGGAGGACGTGCTAGAGCATGTTCAGAGAAGGGCAACAAAGCTGGTGAAGGGTCTGGAGCAGAAATCTTGTGAGGAGAAGCTGAGGGAGGTGAGGGTGTTCAGCCCCTGGAGAAAAGGATGCTCAGGGGAGACTTTATCACTCTATAACTACCTGAAAATGAGTCTGGCTCTTCTCCCAGGTAACAAGGGATAGGACAAGAGGAAATGGCCTCACGTTGTACCAGGGGAGGGTAAGATTGGGTATTAGGATAAAATCTCTTCACCAAAAGGGTTTCTAAGCATGGAACACTCTGCCCAGGGGAGCGGTGGAGTCACCCTCCCTGGAGGGATTTAAAAGACATGTAGATGTGGAGTTTGGGAACACCATCCAGTGGTGGGCTTTGCCATATTAGGTTAGTGGTTGGCCTTTATGATCCTAAAGGTCTTTTCCAACCTAAATGATTCATGATTCTATGACTAAAAAATGCCTTGATTTTAATTAACTTGTTTTTTCAAGTCATGCATTCATATTCTCTGGAAAAATCCTGTCGCCCAGAATTTTTCTCCTGGGAAGCTGAGAAGCCTCAGAGAGAAAGGAAAACAATTATTATTTCATTTCCTTCTCCTGTGTTTTGCTCCTTTGGAATATGTTTGGAGATTGCTTACTCACAGGTGATTGTTTCATTGGATTCTGGTGTGAGTTGTTTTCACTTTTTGGCCAATTGGGGCCAAGCTGTGTCGGGACTGTGGCAAGAGTCACGAGTTTTCATTATTATCTTTTTAGCATTCTGTAAGTATCCTTTCTGTATTGTTTAGTATAGTATTTTTTAATATAATCTAGTATAACAAAGTAATAAATTAGCCTTCTGAGAACATGAAATCAGATGCATCATTCCTGCTTTTGTTGGGAGTGCTTTGCCAACACAATACACATGCACAAAATTAGCAAGCATGAGATTTCTGCATGAGTTTCTTGCTCTGCAATAGCAGACTTGATCTGCTGTTTCCAGCAGCTCCTGGTAATACAGGAGTATTAATAATTACAGCACTGTGTTTAAAAAGAGGTGGGTCAAACTTGTTGTGATCACTTGAATGATACTTGGAATAATTTACAGGGTGCACCCACTGTAAGTCAGGATAATTAGGGCTGCTTCTATTAACACTCTGCCCTTCCCTGTTGCTGGTTTCATTTCCTCAAACAGTTTTACATCCCACACTTCATCCTGCCTTGGGGTTTTGCAGTAAAATTCAATAATCATTTTCCTTTCTTGTTTTTCCACTAGGCACCAGCTTATTTCATCATCAGAACTCAGAAGCAAGTGAAGCCTCTGTGGGCTGGACCAGCCAGAAACTGGGGGAACTTGTGCAGCTCTTTCATCACACCCAGCAAGCAGCTGCTTGCAGGGACCCTCCCAGTTATTGAGAGTATTTCCAAGGACTTCGAGGCAGGCTGGAACAGCCACAGGTTTTGGGAGGCATAACTCATCAAGGACTGGAGAAAATATTTTAATTCTCTGTGTTTCCAAGGTCAGGGGGAAAACCGCAGGTGTGCTGCAGGCCACTCATATCTGGAAAAGCTCAGGTTCCCATCTTCCCCTTTTTGATGGACAAATCTGCTAGAAAGAAAAAAAACCCATGACCACAGATTGTGGTCCCTAAATCATGGCAACAACAAAAAACGTGTCTCATCTTTTTATTTATATTTTTTACTGATGGAAGCAGAAGTTTGTTCACCTGGCATTCAGACAATGGTGTCTCTCTGTAGTTTGGATGGTTTCAAGTCAAGGGAAGCTTTCCTCCATGCTTTTTAGTTTCTGGGGACATAAGGACTCCCTCTGAGACAACCTTTAACTCTGTCTCCAAAACACAATGCTGAAAAACAGCTTTTTGGGGTTTTGGACCCTTTGACTTTCACCAAACACCTTAGTCTGGCATGTTTGAGAAGTGCAAATGCTCCTGTAATTACTACAGGGACTTCAGCTCTGTCTCAAGCTCTCTAGCTTTGGCTGAAAACAGCAGGAACCAATCGTCATGTTGTCTGAAAACAAGTATTACTAGCAAGGCTGTGATGGAATTTTCTCTGTTATCAGGCTAAGCTGACCATCTCCATTAGCAGCCAGCATTGGGAGAGCTCCTGCCAGGCTTTGCTCCATGTCTGGAACTGTTTTACAAGTCACAGTGGCCAACACTTCCACACCCAGACACCAAAAGCAGTGACACTGCACTCACCAAACAGAGAGGCAGCACCTCTGGCTGCCACAGGCACCACTGACCCTCCTGAGATAGATGAGAGAAGGTTGAAAGCACCTGGGCTGGTGCACCTGGAGCCTGAGGATGACAAATTCCAGCTATAAAGCCTGCAGGAGAAACACAAGCTCTTGGAGTCCAGGAGCTTGATACAGGAACTGTGTCTGGTGGAAAAGGCCTGGTGAGACCTGGCTGTGCTGATGAAAGTAAGTGATTTTCTTGGGGATGGGGGAAGTGTGTGTGGTGAGAGAGGCTGGACAGTCCTTGATAGGAGATGTCAGCACTCACACAGGAGCCAACATCCCTCTGCTAATGGAATACTTTCCTCCCTTGTGATGGGCACTGGCACCCACTTGTCCATATATTTTCGTTTTGGAAAGGTTAATGACCATTTGGTTAAGCCTGAAAGGGTTTCTGCCCCAACTCTTGGCAGGAGGGCAAGGGAAAGATGAGGGAAATCATCTGTGTCCATGCACTAGACTGGAAATCAGCATCTTCTAGCAGCACTTCCCCAGCCTGTGTGACCTGACCTTATGGGTCAAGGGGCAGACAAAATTCAACACCATCTGCTATTAGTTAGTTAATGCTTAACCAAAAAATTGGGGTCAGCAGCCTCAATGAGCTCCAGCTAGAGCTGGAGATAAGAGATTTGGCTTTGAGAAGCATCCAATGCCTGAATCCACCCAGGGGATGCTCTAACCCCACTGGGGATATTTGGGATGTGCTGAGCTGATCCCCCTGGCTCTGCTTCATAGAAATGTCCTGTGCAGATGTGGATGCATTTTGGGATGTGGATGCATCTCCCTGCAGCTGGTCCCAGTTTGGGTGCCCAGTTTCTAGCTGCAAAACACCTGTGCTGCTGCAAGGATCTCATCCTGCCTGCCAAAAGCTTCCAGCAGCTGCACAGGCCAATTTTACAAGTTAGGGGTTTGTCTTTGACAGGCAACTCTTCATATCTTTATGACTGGACATTATTATATTGTTCTTTCATTTGATAACTGCTGCAGTAATGGCTTCCATTTGCAGTAAATCTTGTGTGCTGTCTTTTTCCCCACTATTAAACATAAGATGATAACCTTTGTGGGAGGCTGTACACAGGAATTCAGTGAAGCTTAAGAAAAGGTTGGGGAGGAGGAGGGGAGATGTGGAGGGGAAATGTGGTGTTGGCAAAGTGTCTGGTAGGAAGATGCTTTTGGAGGAACTAATTATACCCTGGAGCACTTGGAAGAACCTACCCAGCATGCAAGTTCAACTGGAAAATTAATATTTAAACTGCTCTTCAGGTTAGTAAGTCTTTGGAAATCACTGCTCAGTACCTGGAAAATAGACCCATGACACAGGAACAGATGAGTCTGAATGTGACTCAGTGCAAACACTTGGCTTTTTTCACCAACACCACACAGCAGAGGCTGTCCCAGTTAAATGGCTCTGGAAACACCAGCTAAAATCCTTTGATCAGCTCTGCCCAACACACAGCTGGTTGAGTTTTACCTTCCCTGCTAGTGCAGCCCTTGGTTTGCCATAGGCAATGCTGGATCTTGCCCAGAAACCTGGGCTGGGACGAGGCAAAACCCCCAAAGCTGCGAAGGAGTGTTCCAAAGGCTTTTGTGCAGCTGCTCTGGGGCTATGGTTCACCTTCCTCATGAGCTGTTTTGTACAGTTTTATTTTCACTGCCAGCCTGGAGGGTCAGAGCACCAGGAGATCTGTTGGAAGATGGTTTTGGTGCCCCAGTGCTGCAGCTCTGGCCAGGTGTGGTTTATCTGGTGGCTCATTTGCTCTGGAGCTGAGCTGAAACTTGGCAGTGTTTGGAAGTAAAGGCATCCCTGAGAAATGCAGTGTTTAACCCAGACAGGGTTGATACTGGTTTAATACCAGTATCAACATAATTCTGTGTTGATACTGGTATTAAGCCAGGGCCTGGGGCTCTTTAGGGGATGCTAGGCAGCCATGTCCAAACTACTGTGCACAGCCAAAAAACAATGGGCTGGAAATGCAGGAGGAGCACAAAAAAAAAAATCAAAACCAATGTTACTGAGTGGAGTCCCCAGTTTGGGCCCCCCTGACTGCCTCTCAATCAGAAGTGTATGTGCAGAAAAATCATAGGGCCACAGAAAGGCTTGAGTTGGAAGGGACCTTAAAGGTGATCTGGTTCCAGAACTTCACCTTTCAACTCCTGTGTGTGCTGGAATTAAAGCCAGAATTTGTTTTCCTGCTGTGGGATTTTGAATTCAGGCTGCAGAATCACCTCCTCTGTGGAAACCCAGGGCACTGGGAATATTTCCATGTCTGCTCTGGGGTGCCCTGACCCCCAGGGGA
Source organism: Zonotrichia leucophrys gambelii (assembly GCF_028769735.1). Lineage (NCBI taxonomy): Eukaryota > Metazoa > Chordata > Aves > Passeriformes > Passerellidae > Zonotrichia > Zonotrichia leucophrys. The sequence goes on from NC_088172.1 coordinate 96,893,938, forward strand.
GCACTGACTTTGACCTTCACTCATGGAGAAAGTTTCCTAAATTCCAGAATAGACTGGAATCCACAAAAGTGTGAAATAGATTACAGAGAGCAGTGTAGTTTTATCACTTGGTGGGAAATTTAGATTTTGGGATTTTTAGTATGTTGTGGATGGAAGCAAGATGGAGGGCACAGGATGTTGTCCTGGGTTTCTTCTTCATGCTTCTTCTTCCTTCTCCATGAGTTTGGGTGGCATTTTGTAATTGGGCAGAAAAGTCCCCATTGCAGCTCTTTGGGATCAGTTATTGGGTTAAAAGGGAAAATAATCTAGGTATTAGTTCTTAATTGGATAGTTTAGTCTTAACAGACCTTGTAACAAGAGATTGTTGCCATTTTGTGGTGCTTTTCCAGTGCGCTGAGCCTGGTGTGGACAGCGTGCAAAACTCTAGATAAGATAATGATAAACAAGAACCTGAAGACTGAAAAAATCCAGTGCATCTCTCTTTCCTGACACAAGACCACTCCAGGAGGGTCTCCCCTGACAGGGGAGGGCCCAGCCAGCGTCCCAGAATTCGGGGAATCAGCAACAGGTACCTGACACTCCTCTAACCTGGAGGAAAAGGCTTCTCCCCACAACTTGCCCATCTAAATTACCCCCAGTGCAAGAGGGCATTTTACCTGCATTCTGCAAAAAGGATGGAAAATTGCAGTGCTTTCCTGCAGAATGTTTAAGTTCAGACAACAATTATTTTGTTGGCTTCCCGAGGCTCAATTAAAAGATCATTTACAGACTGTAATTTAAAGTGTGTCTTTAGCTGGTAAAATCCTTACACAGCTATAAAGTGAGTTTGTGTGTGTGCAGTCATTATTGTTGCTGTTTGGTTTAGTTTCTATTTTAATAGCTAAAATATTAAAGTGGGAAAAGCAAAGTGCTGATTATCCACAGATATGCCTAATTTCACATGGTGAAGGTATCTGCTAGAATAATGTGTATATAATACAGGCAATGAGTGTTCATGGGAGACTAAAGCTGGAACACAGCAGCAATTCCAGAAATAATTGTTTCTTCAGAGAAAAATAATAAAAAAACCCCCAAACTTGCCCTAAAGCTTCCAGCAAAGCCTTTTGCTATGATTTTAAAAATAAATGCTAGCAATGCATTTTAATTTCCCATGTGTCTAAATACACTGGCATTATAAGAAATCCCTTATTTATATAATAAGTCCTGAATAATCCTGGATGCTGGTCCTGAAAATGCTGCATCCCTCTTGATTATTTTATCAGCAGCTCAAAATTAAAATGTTTTGGTGTTTGAGGTTGGGATTTTTGGTTGGTTTTTTGTTTTAGTTTTTTTTTTAACCTAGCCACGCTATGAGCAGCAGGATAGGACCTGCAAGGAAGGATGTATGGCACAATCTTCTTGTAAGATTGAGTTTATTTGGGAAAAAAACAAATTAATGTGATGGGGAAGGGTGTTTCTGCTCTCTGGCTGCCTATTGGTGGCCCTGGGATATTTGTTTGGGTTTTTTTTTTCCTGTTTGTTTTGTTTGTTGGGGGGTTTTGGTGTGGGGTTTTTCTTGTGGGCTTTTTTTTGTTTTGGAGTTGTTTGTTTGTTTTTGGTTTTTTTTTTTTTTCTTGGAGGTTGTGAATAACAGTGGATGAACAAACACAAAGATTTGTGCTACCAATCATTTTTCCTTGTAATCTACTTTTCTAATAATTTCCTAATAATCTAATCCATTTTTCTTTTTAGTCTAACAAAGCTGTTGTCTAAATGGAAGGGTGAGAGCTCTCTTCTTCAGAGATATTGGTGCATATACAGAAAAACAGATTGCTTTTTTTCTTAGAGGGCAAATCCTCAAACAGGTTGGTTGCAATAAGCCATAAATATGCTTGAACTTTCATGGGATTCCTAATTTAAAAAAAAAGGTCAGTTCAAATTTATTTTATTTTTAAAAAGATGCTGTTAGTTGTCTCCCAACTTATCTTGTATGTGCAGCGTGAATATGCTGCAATTCAGGCATTAACAGAATTTTTAATTAAAAAAAGAGTGGATTATACTTTTTTGAAGTGTTATAAATACATATTATAGTGTTGGCTTTCCACAAATAATAAAATGGATGCTATATGTGTAATGTTAAAGTAACTTTGCTATAGAGCTTTATTTATTTCTTTTGTTAACTAAACTTAGACATAGTGAAATAGCTGATATAGTGTTAAACTGCCTGCTTGGTTGGGATAACATTCATGTGATGAAGAGCCCCAAAATCACAGCCAAGAAATGTGCATGCTCTTAAAAGGCAGACCCGGGGAGGAGCCATGCTAAACAGTTCTTGAGGAAAAGTTTTAATATGTATAATTGTTTATGAATATGCAGTAGACTGATGCAATAGCAGGGGTATTTAAAGAGCATCTCTGAAATAGCAGGTGTGCTCCTGGCAGAATGCCAAGCACCCGGCAGTGAAATCTTTATTTTCTTTGTCTCCTATTGTCCTTTATTAAACTTTTGAATTGTGAAAAACACCCATCACTTGTTTTTAAAATTTTAAAAGTTTAATAGTAATAAAATGGTTATAAAAATAGTAATACAATTAGAGTAATAATAGTGTGAACAATTTGGATTAGGACAATATGAGACAATAGAAACAAAGAGTTACAGACAGTCTGGGTACCTCTTTCTGGGCACTATAAGCCCGAAAAAAGACACAGTTAACAGAGGATTAACCCTTAAAAGCAACAGCCTGTTGCATATTCATGCACCTCACACATGATGCATAAATTCCATTCAAACACAGGATTCTCTCTGGTCAGTGACAGCTTCTTCCTCTGAATCCTGATAGCATCTTCAGGGCTGAGCGAGGTGGGAAGAAGTTAATTTCTTCTGATAATGGAGCAATAAATTCTTTTTCTTTGAAAGATTTAGGTGTCCTGTGGCTGCTATCTCAGTGCGAGTCCTTTCTTTAGAAAAAAAGTATCCTACATAGCGTAGTTTATATTTTAACATTTTGTTAAAACCTAAAACTATATTTAACACACTACTTAAGAGAACTAATACAGCATAACTTTCTAACACAACACATATAACATTCATTTTAATATTTGTGAAAAGCCAATCATAAAATACGCATTTTTCACAGAATTTTTACAGAACAGTGAACCTCGTTTTTCACAGAAGGCACAGCTATGTTGTCTCCCAACTTAGCTCTCAGGTCCAACCACCAGTCCGGGCTGTATGAATACACCACACCTTCGGGCACTAATGTGATTTCTAATAGGGAAAAAAAAAAAAAAAAGAAGGAAAAAAAGAAAAAGGGCGTTGTTTGTTTTTCAACTCAATCCGCAGGTGAAATCCCACCTCTCCCGCGGTGGGCCCTGGGGGGTGATTCCAGCCGCCTTTCTGGGAAAGAGCTCCCTCCTTCACTCCCTTCCTCACTCAGGGCGGGCGCGGGATGGAAGAGGCGGGGCCGGGGGCGGGGCCTCGCACGCGCTCCTGCGGGGCGGGGCCGCGCGCGCGCGCGCCGGTGCGAGGAGGGGCCGCGCGCGCGCCGCCCCGGGAGCGCCCTCAGGTCAGTGCGGGGTGCGGGGCCGCCCGCGCGGGGCCAGCCGCGCTCCCCTCTCCTTCTTCCTTCCCCGGCATGTGGCGGCTGATCCCGCTCCCCTCACGGGCTGCGGCGGCCGTGCCGGCGGGGAATGGGCTCCCCCCGCCCCGCGGAGGCGCCGCCGTGAGGGGCGGGGCGGCCGCACCTGAGCGACGGCAGCGCCGCGGAGCGCCGGGCCGTCGGTGAGGGGAGCGGGGCCGCCCGGCTCTGCCGCACAGAGCGCCCCGGGCACGGCCTCTGCCCGGCTGGAGTGGCGGTGCGTGTCCGCAGGCGGGTGTCGGTGTCCCCTCGGTGCCCCTTTGTGCGGCAGCCAGCGGGGTGGGTTGGCGGCGGTGCCCCCGGAGCGGGCTCGGGAGGAGCCCCGGACCCGGCTGTGCCCGGGCTGGAGCCTCCAGCGGCAGGCAGAACACAATTTGGGCTCTGGGGCTTTTCTCCTGCTTGAAGTAAAGCTCTTTTGTTAAATAAGTACTTTAAGCATTAATTCGGTAACCTTCCCGGAGGCACAATTAATAGTTGCAGCCGGTTTGGTATAAATTTCTCCTCCCTTCCCCGCGCTGTTGGCCGAACTTCTGATGTACCTGTCTGAGGGGTCCCTGAGGCCCACACCTTCACAACTCCCCATTTTCCTGTTTGTTTGTAGAAAGCCACCTGTGAACTTCGAGGTTTATAAATTCAGTTCGTTGTGGTGTGTCCTGAGTGCTGCAGCATTTTAAAACAGGAGGGAGTTTTGAGGTTGTTGTGAGTTGGAGGAAAAGTTTGGATTGAAGTTCAGATACCTGAGTGCTCCTAAAGTGTGGTTACCTAATTCAACAGGCTGCCTCATCTGAGAAGTGCTGGTGCAGATTTTTTGCCTTGTAGTTAGTCCTCACTATCCTAGTACTTTGTTTTCAGCATGTGATGTGTGTGTTAAATTTTAATCTGTGCTCTGGGGGTTTTTTTGATTGTTTTTTGTAGAGAGATGGTGCTGGGTTATAGGTGTACGGTGCTTTATTTTGCATTGCTTAAACTTTTATGCCAGAGTTAGTTAGGCTCAAAATAGCTTTTTTTACTGTAGTACTTTATTTTTTTTTCCATTTTAAATCCCCCCCAGTAAGTAACTGCAGCTGACTGCACAATAACTTCCCTTGTGTTTCCCTGCCAGTGATCCTCAGCTCTGCCCCAGAGGAAACACCTTCCAGAAGGAACGTGGGATTCATTTAGTTTGCCCTTTAAGGCCAGGGGGGAAAAAAATGCAAGTTGCAACAATAATTTTTATGTTTTGGCCACTTGCTTGTTACAGCTTGTGAGCAATTTTTTTTTTTTCTTAAATTCACTAAACAGTTACAATGAAAGCAGCAGTCCTAGGGGTAGGCTCAGTTAAAACAGAGGTCTGTAGAAACTTGTACAAATAAGTTTTGCAGCAGAATATTGTTTATGCCCAGCATTAGCTTTCTCTGATAATTCAGAATGATTCTGCCCTGATACTGTCTCTGGGGACTCCTTGGACTTGGCTGGCTGCTGTTCTGTTTTACAAATGCTCAGGTGCCTGAGCTGGTGTGAGAGCTCTGTTTTGTGAGGCACTTAAATGAGTGATAAAGCAGCAGTTTCTGTCCCAAAGGGCTGATGGATGAGGCAAAAGAGGGATGTAAGAGATGGGAATCTTGGAAGGAAAAGATTACAAGCTTTTTGTGGTGGAAGCTGTCATCAGTTGTGTTTTCTGCCATTAAGTTGAATTCCTTGGTTACAAAAGCACTTTTTTTGTGTGTGTGTCAGGAAACTGAGAGGGGAGTTTAAGTAAGACATCACTGCATTCAAATTTGCAAACTTCCCATTTTTGGGCCCTGGCTCATCTGTTTTGTGATCCTGCTGCCCTCTCTGGGTTTGATATCTCAGCAAGCTGCTGTGAAAACCAGGCCAGTCCGACACATAAAAAGTTTTATTTTAAAACTCTGGGGAGCTGGTTGGCAGTCTGTGAGTATGTGTGGGGTGAAGACTGGCAACAAACACATTTGGAAGGTATCTAGAGACATCCCCTTGTCCAACCCTGTTTCCTGTACCCTGTCTGATATCCTGAATAAATATTTCACTAGAGGATCATGTAGCACTTCCATACCAGGCTGTTATCAACAGGATATTTATGTATTTATGTACCAGGTTACACTCCATATAACCACCCTAGCTGCACTTTGTCCTCTTTGCATCCAGAGCAATTTAAAGGAGTAATTTTCTTTAAAAACTACATTCTCTGGAATTAGATCTGTCCTGTCTCTGCTTGGGTGCAAGGGTTTTCTGACAGTAGGAAAAGAAAGCAGTCCTTCAGCCGGTGAGATGTTTGCTTCTCTGAGAGGTGCCTTTTGCCTTTACAATTCTGCAAGACCAAAGTGATTCTACCCCATGTGCACCCAGAAAAAGGAAAGGTTTTCATGCTATATAAAAGTTCATAATACATAAAACTAATGGGTATTTGTGTTTATCTTGTACAGTCCCTTAATTATGCTGTTCTGTTTGATTGCTTGCCCCTTCCTTAGTTTTCCTCTACTGCAGTTCTAAAGTGTGTCAGAGTTACTGTGAAGAGGAACGTTTAAGATACCGTAACATTGACAGACAAATACATCTTAAGGCATAAAAATAGGTTCTGAAACCAGAATTTTAGCAGTGTGTATGTGTTTTTCTTGAAAATTCAGGATGGTGCAGTAGCTGCCATTCTCTTGTAAAGAGGAGGAGAAACTGATGGAAATACTGAGGAAGGCAAGTGTGACTGAACTATGTGCAGCAAAGGAAAATAAATCTGATTTTGTTAAACAGTGGATAGGAGAAAAATTTGGGAACATCTTTATCTCCCTGTGGATTCAAACAGAGGCTGTGTGTGCTGGAGGGGTCTGGAATCAGTTAAGGGCAGGTAAAAGGATACACAGTTTCTATTGTGTGGCACAGGGAGAGTCATTCAGGACAGTGCAGTGTAGTGGATGTCATGGCTGTTCCATTCCTTGAACTATTTGGATTAGGCTCAGGTTGGCAGCAATCAGTCTCTCATATGTGAAAACTCACTGCTGGAGTAGTTACTCACTGGTTTTAGTTCTCACTTTTGAGAAGCACGAGCCACTGTGGCTGAGAATGCATTTCTCATCAAAGGCTTGGTTTGCCAGTGTACAGACCTGTTCCTCTTTCACTGTCATGATTTTCCTGTGCTGTAATTTCAAATGCAGTGGGAAGAAGATGCTGTACAAGACTTTTCCTCTTTAACCCCCTGAATGCTGCCAGCTGTGCTGCTCTGCTGCTGTGAGCACTCAGGCTGCTCATCTGCTGTGGGCTTTTAAGCCTAGATGTAAAACCACAGTATGGTTTTCCATTAGACCCAAACATTCCAACACCTGACTGAGCTTTCCAAAAGTCCCCTCTGTTCTCCTTACCCTTGCTGAAGGTGCTGCTGCTGTGACAGTCCCAGGGGACTGAGTGTGCAGGGACAGAGCAGGTGTGGCTGTGCACTGCAGCAATCTCCCCTCCCCTCTTCTGTCCCACTGGGAGCTCCAGCACAATGGTGGGATGTGGTGAGTGTGGGTTACCTGCACGTGGAAAATGTAGTCCTTGAGTTATCCACCAAGACCATTAACTGTGGTGCAGTTCACTGTGGATACTCCTGGAGTAGTTACTGCTGGTGCCATTGGTTGAGTGAGAGCCTTCCTCTCTGAGGAAGGGCCTGTTTGCATTTGCATTCTTCAGACTTAGTGTGCAGGGGAAAAAGAACAGGAGGAACAGGACAGCAGGCAGCTTACAGTCTGCTCTTCAGAGAACCCATATTAATGTAACTCTTGAAAATGATGGTTTGTGAGCCAAGTTCAAATCAGTTAAAGGTTTGTCTACAGAGGTGAGATCTGTCTGCAGGACTGGAAGTTCTGTCTGGAGTCACCTGCTCTGACCTCTCCCTTGAAGCAGGCAGCATGTGAGGGTTGATTGCAGTGCTGGTTTTCCTGAAGTGTGCTGAGATCACTGGCTTCTTTCTCACAGGGCACCAAAGGATCATTAAATGCTAATGACTTTTGATTACTGTTGACCTCAGTCAATTTAGAATTAGTGACCCAGAGATGAAAACCACTGTATCTCATTACCAATTTCCTGAGCTATCTGAGCTTTCCTTTGTCAGTCAATTTTGGTAAGAGGCATGGTGGAATTAAAGTTGACCTTTGCCTTAGAAAAAGGGTTGAGTGCTTCAGGTTTGTAATATCATGTTTATAAATAAATAAATGGCAGCCACTAAGAAAGAAGTTAATTTTTGACCCCACAGACTGTCAAGAGCAGAGCTCTTGTGAAATGAAATGTAGAAGCTCGAGTAGCCATGATGGAGAAAAAATGCATAATTTGTCTCTTTTAAATTAGTAGCAAAACAGTTTTATCTCCTCTAACCTTGAATTGAATTATCATTTTGTGGTTGCAGGTTTTCTCTTCACAGAGTGCATTTGTAATTCTTTGTTTTACTTCGAACTATCAAGAAACAACTTAATGCACATGGAATGCATTGCAAATTTTGCTCTGAGATATTTTCTTCCTGCAGCTCCCAAACTATGATATTGGGGAATATCTCTTAGCAGGTTTGTCAAATCATATATTTTATGTTGTAATGAAGCATTTGACATTATTTTGTACCATATGCCCAGAAGAGAATGTCTGTGGGGTAATTCACTGTAATGGGATCAGGTACATTGTTCATTGCAGGTTGTCAAAGTGTAGCCCTTCCTTGCCACAGCTGTGGTTTATGTGGACTGGCATTCCTGCAGCAGGCATGGTCTTCAAATCAGAATGACAATACAAGGAAATTTGGAACTTTTTTTTTTTTCTCACTCTGATACATTATTTTGGCCCATCAGGGAAGAAGACCTTTAACTTTAAAAGAAAAAGACCCAGCATAGCAAAGTGTTTGGGGCATAAATATTAAGTTATTCAACCTCTCACTGAAGTTAAATTGCAGGCTTTAAGCAGCTAAGCAAGAAAGGTAACAGGAAAAAATGAGAATAGATGTTGCATTTGAGGTAGGAACAGGCTCATGAAAAGTGACTTGAAATCCATACAAAGAAAGTGCACATTTACTTGCAAATAAACACAGGACTAGATATTAATATTGTATGTTTTGTTGTGATTGCTTTGTCTCAGAATGGACATTGCTTAATGGCATATTAAAGAGATTTAATAGAAAGGCTGCTTTGGTAGAGAGCCTAAAACAAATACCATGTATCATGCTAGGAAATACTACAGGAGTAAAAAGTAGTTGTGAATATTCATTCTTTAGCTTTCTATTTTATGCAAGTTGGTGTTTACCTTTTGACTAGGCTGCTCAGGACTTTCTGCTTTTGTTTTCTTTGAAGCATTAAGGGCATTTAAGAAGAAAATGTAGAAACTATCTTAATGGATAATGTGATGCAAAATATTTAAATCCTCATAAACACCAAGCAGTTAAGAATATTTACTAGCAAGTATGTTGCTAGCATAGCATGAGTTCTATAGAAAAATACTGTTTAACTATTTCTGACTTTGTTTTGAAGCTTCTAGCCTTGGTTCAAGATGCATTTCTACTCTGATACTTTCACAGCTCTTTGCTAGTTTGGGATGTAATTGCTATTGTTTTAACATCTATTTTAGCTTCTTTGACAGTCTTTACAATTTTGCCCATCTTTCTTCCTGCCTTTGGTTGCCATTTTATTTTTTTTCCATACAAGACCTGACTCAGACCTCATTGCCAGCTTTTCCATGCAGCCAACAGAAGCAGATGCCATCTTGGTTTCTTCCAGTGCAGCCAATAAGAAACTTAGGAGAGAGGAGATTGGGAGGTTTTGTCCACTGCAATGCATTTCTTTACTTGAGGAAATGAAGGGTAGAGCTATTTCCAAATTGGTTTTTACAAACAGAAGGGTTGGAATGGTGATTGGGAAGGACTCTTCCAAGTGACTGAATAATTCATAGAGAGGTAAACAGAACAAGGCACCACAGCTGTGTGGGTTTGGTTTATTGAGGTTTTCTGTTGGTTTAGTTAGTTTTTGAACATGTATATTCCATTTTTAAATGAGTGCTTGAAGGTAGCAGTGGACAGGCAGGTAGATTTGTTAAACAGTAACATTGTTTATTTATTTTGGTTCATCAAGATGTGTCCTCTGAAATTTGTTTCCTTGTAGGGGGAAATTCAGGATTTAAACAATGTTAATACTGCACAGGCATAGCAACTGCCAAAGAAGACATTTGGCAATTGTACAGAAAAATAAATGTATGCATTTCCTCATTGCTTACTAAGAATTATCTCTTTTATTCATGATGTGTTTGTAATAAACAATTGGGAATTTAAGGAAAGCTTGTTTATAGAATTGTGTAGCTCATGTTACTACCTGAGGAACAGGCCTGTAAATGAGAGATGTCCAAAGACTCAGCTTATTAGAAGAAGAAAAAAGATAGAAACCCTTTGGTATCCTTGCTATTGCAGCAGGAGAAACAGATGAAGTATGAGGAAGAATACTCCCAGCAGGTCTGGAAATGAAACTGATTTCCCTATTGGAAGTTACCTTTAGAAAGGCACAATTACAGTAGTCACATGCTATTAAAAGTTGTACCAGAGCTGGGCTTTCCTGTGACTCCTGTGCCTCACAAGGTATTTTATGTTCTTGAGGGATGAATAAGCTGGGATGGCAGGTGTGTTGCACACACTTGGGTTTGAACAGCAGAATTGCTGCTTCAGTTCACAATGTTCAGTCAGGAACTGATTTCCAAGGGCTCCTAACCTGCTCCTGATATTTTGGAAGGGACGTGTAACTTGGTGTGTAGTATCTTAGACTGGGAATATAGTATTTTCCTTAATTCTTCTGGCATTTTGAATATCCATTAGGCCAGTGTAAAGATTTAAGCATGGAATTTCCCATACCCTTTAACTTGAAATATTTCTGGTCTGACTACTTTGCTTGTAAAATAAAAAGTAATGTGCCTTTGAAGAACTGTATTTCCCTCTTTCTCAGTTGTATATATATCAAGTTTAGTTCTGTTAATATATAATGAATGAAGAAAAATGAGACTTGCTGAAGAAGATTAGGAGAACATTGTAATAAGATTTCAGAAATGGATAGATCTGTGGGTCAGAGAAGGTGACCTTCCTTCATCCTCTTGTTGGAGACAGACTGATCTAAACTGGGGATTTTGGTCTTTCAACAGGCAGCAGTTCATGGGCTGTTTTTACTGACTGCCTGGCTATTGAGTTCTAAATTTATTAACATATTTGTATAGTAAACCAACAAAACACTGTTGTATGAAAGGAAATGGAAGCTGCTGCCAAAACAGAAAGAACAGGGAGTGAGAATTGTCATAGCACATGCTGCAGTCCAGACAGCCATGATACACAGAGTATCACCATATAATATCAGGCTTCCACCCATACAGAGTAACACCAAACTACTTCAAAAGGCTTCAGGCATTGCCCTTTAGCCCAGCCTTTATCCCCATCATGTTCAGGCACTGCACCTGTGTGCCCTCTGCTCCCTTTGGTGGTTGCTCAGCGCACCTGGGCACTCCATGGCTCATTGCCTTCAATGCTGTTCACCTTTTTTCACAGCTTTTCACAGCTGTGCCCATTGAGGTTCAGCTCAATCCCCACTCCCAATCACCACAAACTCTGTACCTACAGAGAATAGCACAATAATTCTTTGTTTTGTTTTTTGTTTTCCTGTTTCACATCCATCTAATGAGTAGTTGATGAGACTTAGTTCCTGGGGTGATGAAGTGCAGTTGAAGGTGCTATGAACCTCTAAGAGGTTTGTAGTTTTTCATAGGAATTGTATGAAAATCTAAATCTATTTAGGTTATCTTCTGGAATCTGTGCTATTTTCTAGTTAGAGCAGACAGGGTTTTGGTGGGTGGCTTAAGAACAGGCAAAGATGGCTTTTTGTTTTCTGGACTGGATTTTTTTATCCTGTTATGCAGATACTTCTTGTCTACTGGGGTTTGTCTGACTTCTGAGTTCAGGCAGAACGTTCTTCAGCTGCAGCTTCTCTCTCCTTTCCTTTCCCAGAATGTGCTGTGCATGTGTGGTGTGCTCCACAGCTCAAAGGTTGGTGGATTCCTGTGGGTTCACATTTACAAGCTGTCTTTCCCACATGGAGTTAACTGGTCAGTCTGTCCCTCATTCTCTTTATCTCCTGTAGCCTCCCAGTGACCTTATCTGGTGTGTGTATAAAATCTTTGAATTGGTCCTGGTCATTGGTTTGAAGAAATGTGCAGAGCTTGATTTTTTTATATACTTTGGGAGTCTATAAAATGGATTTGTGGAATGACAATCAAATCTCCCAACCCCTGCTGTCTTTTGTTTTTGCCAACTGCAATGCTGAGAACCAGATTTTCTGGAGTCTGTGGTTTTCTGTATCTTTAAGAGGTTTTTTAACGATTTCTTCCTTTTGAAATGTTTGTCCTGTGCAGTGGCAAAAGGGTTATTGTTTTATTTGGAAGGGCTGGAAATTTACATAAGGAGAGAAAAAAAAACAAACTTACACAAACTCAACAAACTCAAATTCTGTGCTGGGAATACCTGCTGTGTTCCTGTTATAAACTCAGCTGTGAGCAGTTATAAGATCCCATCTGTGGGATGAGTTTCTTCTCCTTTACCCCTTCTTCTCCCTCTCTACAGTTCAATATGGTTTAGGTTTTTAGTTTCCTTTCCTAATCAGTCTATGGCAGATAAAAAAGAAAATGTGTGGAGGAGAGAGAAAAAGTTGCTAGAAATAATTTCATTGTAAGTTACATAACCTCCCCTCAATGTATTTAGGAATGTGTCTCTGCCTTTCAGGCATAACCCACCATCTTCCTTTAAAGCAGCAGTCAAGGAGATTTTGCACTGAGGTGTTGGATTGTGAAATGGGGCAGCATGGACACATCTCCTTGTGTTTCCCCTTCCATGGGCAGTGCCTTCAGCCAGAGAGGACAGATGTGTCTGGGAATGGCATCATCATCATCCTCATCCCCAAGCACTGCAGCAGAGCCTGCACATGGCTGGGTGTGCAGTGAGTGCTTGGTGTGCAGCATCTCCCAAGGAAACCTGGTAATCTTTGAAATGCCAGCACATCCTCAGGTTAAAAATTCTGAGTGTGTGTGACACAGCCACAGCTGTGACTCCAGCAGCTGGGGTTGAGACTGAATAAATAGCCTGAGTAATATTTCTGTTTGAGTCAGGGGCTTCAGGAAGATTTCTTCACCAACCTTTTATCACTTTAATTTCCCTGCTGTACCCTTGTCCGGCAAAACTAATTAGGGCAAAATGTGGCTAAATTAGCTTTGAAAGCAGAGGGATTTTTTTTTTTAACTGAAAGTAATTATGAAATCATATTTGAACTATATGCTCCCCAGTATTTTAAGGTGGGATATGTTGACACCTCATACCAAGTATTTTTTATTTCCCTGCTTTTGTTTTTAAGTGGCTATGCTTACTTTGTGGTTTTTCTTGACACCTGACCTGATATTAAAGAAATGTGATCAAAATTTCAGTTCTGAGTAAACTAATGACTATAAAATAGACTTATTTCCTATTTAAATGGTTTGGTTGGTATAGCTTATATCCTGTTTATTTGTGAATAAAATTGGCTGTTTGTGTCTCAAGGAATGATTTTTGCCTGAGACTCTCTAAATCATTCAGACCCTTTAATTTAATGCTTTGAAATATTGATTAAATATAGTCACTCTGGTTTGCTTTAATCTGATTACACATCTAGAAGTTTTCTTCTGATGTGGTGCAGCCATGTCTGGCGTAATCTGGCTTAATTAGCGCTGCTTAGCGATTTGGGACCCCTGTCAAAGGCTGTTGTGTTATCTGGAAACAGAAGGAGTTAAAGCTGGAGCTGTGACCTCATCCCTGTTGATGTTACACTGGAGTAGGAGCCGCTGAAAGGGATCCTTTGCCTGCATCGCTGGCCGTGCTGCTGCTCCATTGCTTTAATTCCGTTCCGATACCGGTCCCGCACTCGCCGAGCAGCTCCTACGGGAGGGATTTGTGGGGATGCTACAGGCAAAGGAAGCTGTGCTAATATCGAATAGACTCAGATAGACCTTTCTACCTGATTGCAACTTCTTACTGCTTCGCCTGTGGAAGCGGCACGGAGGAGAGCTCACACGCCCACACAGCCAGCAGAGAAGCGCTCCCGCCCTGCCGGGCAGCCGCGGTGCCATTGATTCCGTGCCATCCTCGGCGGCGGCTGCGGGGGAGCTGCGGGAGCGCCGCGGTGGCTACAATAGGTGTCACTGTGTGCGAGCCCAATCGCGCTCCGTGCCTGCAGCCATTGGCTCCGGCCGCGCGGCTGCCGCTCCGCTCCCAGCCCTGCCCGCACAACTCGGGCTCGCCGGCAGCCTGGCACTGCCGCCGTGCGCTGCTCCTGCCCTCTGCCCCGGCTGTAGCGCTGCCAGGCGCTTCCTGATCGGGAAAGCTGGAAGGAATGATGGGGATGTCTTTAACGGTTCAAGTCCTGGATCAAACTTAAACTCAGTTTCTTACTCCGGGTGCTGGAAAGGTCACCTTGTCTTGCTGAGTCTCAGCTCTGCTGCTTTCGGTGTTCCAGCTTCCACGTAGATTCCTAAATGTTCCTGGCTAGTTAGGCTGTGGTCTTTACTCACGGGTATACTGATGGTAGATGAGAAAGGAAAGAACATGAAATGTCTCACCTTCTTCTTGATGCTTCCAGAGACGGTCAAGAACAGGTCTAAGAAGAGCTCTAAGAAAGGAAATAGCAGCAGCAGTAGCAACAGCAAATTGCCTCCAGTTTGCTATGAAATCATTACCTTGAAGACCAAAAAGAAGAAGAAGATGGCTGCTGATATTTTTCCCCGAAAGAAACCAGCAAATACAAATACAACTGCTGTCCAGCAGTACCATCAGCAAAATCTCAATAACAACAACACTATTCCTGCACCTAATTGGCAAGGACTTTATCCAACCATCAGAGAGAGGTAAGTTCAGGGCAGCTTTTTTTGGTGTTTGAATGAGGGGTGAAAAGTAGCAAAATGTCCAGAATTCATTTATTTACTGAAGAAAACACAGTTATATTTAATTTGTTTGGGCTTTTTTTCTCCCTGTATGTGTGTGTGGGAAATAAGAATTTTGGTAATGGAGAAATGTTTTAGTATCTCTTTTCTAGTCAGTGCATCTGTTTGAGTTAATAAAAATATGGCTGAAAGCTGCACCATAAAGATTTCCTTTTAGACCTCAGTGGGGATTTTCAGTGATAAATGCTCTGGACTTTGATTTCCACTTCTTGGAAAGTTCTCAGAAGTTTGGGGGTTTGTTTTATTGCACCCACACACACCAGAAACACTTTTAGTATTTTCTCTGATATATTTGTGCAATGATGTGTAAAGCAGCTGAAAGCAAAGTGTGACCTGCTTCTCTTTGGTAATGAGCAACTTGAAGTTGTTAAAAAATCATATTTTTTGGGTCTGGGACATACAGAGAGAGTTCCTGGGTGCCACAAATTAACATGCTACCTCTGTTTGTAGAAATGCAGTGATGTTCAACAATGACTTGATGGCAGATGTTCATTTTGTGGTCGGGCCACCAGGTGGGACCCAGCGGCTGCCAGGACACAAAGTAAGCAACAGCTGCATGATCTGCTGGGGTGGGAGAGCCAGAGAGAGCTCCCACAGGTACAGCAGGACTGAGTGTGGGAGGCTCAGCTCTTCTGGGACAGGCAGCAGCCTGTGTTGGGAAAGGCCACATGCAGTGGGATAATCTCTCCCTGGCTTTTCTTTGTGTTGGGCTAAGACAGTAAAGTTAGGAATACTGCTTTGTGCTGTTGATTAATACTGCTCTTGAGATTTCCTAGAAATAGTTAACTTCTGTGGTGGAGGTGAGAGTTTTCCAGTAGCTAATGCATCTATGCTCAGGAGAGTAAAATACAAGGAAAATGTGTAACTTGTTCTTAACTTGGACTTCATTTCTTACCAAAGTGTATCTGTAGAGCCTGTCAGCGCAGCCCAGCTTGCTCAGAGTGGCTCTCCCACATTGTTTGTGTTGGCAGTGTTTGAGTTCAAAGCATGAAATAAGATTTCCCTTTCTCAACAGTATGTCCTGGCTGTTGGGAGCTCTGTATTCCATGCAATGTTTTACGGAGAGCTCGCTGAGGACAAAGATGAAATCCGTATACCAGATGTTGAGCCTGCTGCTTTCCTTGCAATGCTGAAGTAAGCATCATTCATCTGCTGGATATGTGTTCCTGTCTGATGTATACATGCCCTGCCAATGTCATAGCTGAAGTTGCATATAAACAGAAAGAAAGCAGTTGCTTGAAATATTCTTCTTTTTGTGTTTTAAACTTTCACCTAATTTTGCTCTCCCCCTGCACTTCCAGGCACACACATATTAGACTAATGTAGGCAGTTGTAAATAATGACTTTGACAGGGGATCTTTGGGCACATTGTGTACTGTAATGCCTATTGATCTGATTTGTCACTATATGTTACACAAAGGAATGGAGTTACTAAAAAGGTTTGTCAGCTGGAACAAAAAACCCCAAACCAACTGTTCTACTTTGCAAGCACGGAGAAAAGTTAAAAATGCATGCACAAAGCCCCCTCAGACCCAGTGAATTGCTGGGTTTGTGGATTGACATAGTTCCAGCTCTTTTATAAACCTGCAGTACACAGGTCTTGTCTTAGAAAAATGACCCTAAGTTATTCAGTATAGCCTCTGAAAAATAAATTTCTCCTTATGTATCATATTGATGTGTTTGGAAAGTGATAAAAAGGCTGTTTACATGAATAGGGGTTTGATCTAACAAGGAAAACGAGTCAGTTTACATGATCGTTATTTTTCTTCTTGCAAACTGCATAAAAAATGCTCTCTTTTCCTAAATGGGCATAATGAAGCAGCTTCCCTGCTGAATTGTCCTTGAATGTATCTATAAACTGATTATTGAGGAAAAATGCGCTATCACAGAAATGCTATGGCTTTCAGTTTTTGTTTTTTTTCCTTCAGCTTAAATAAATGCTGTTGCTTTCCTATACAAAAAATACATCAGTATCTGATAGTGATCCCTTTAATATGCTCTAAGTTTTCTTGCATGTAATGATATAATCACTAGCTAGCAATTTATTGTGTTTCATAGATTGTTTTGATTAACTTGTGATTACAGAAGAGTTTCTTTTTCATTTTTAACATTTCACTGGCATCATAGATGAACATTCAAAATTGCACGTAGAGTTTTTATAGGTTATCATCAACATCAGGAATGTTCTGTGCAAATATAGGTAACTGCCAGGAGAGCTCCACAGATGTTCTGTAGACCTGGAATATAAAGTTAAGATGTGACATTATGTAGGGAGGTGTGTTATGGATCTTTGCTCTGGGCCTTTTTGATTTTGTGGCAGAGCTCGGACTTACAGTTTACTTTCATGCTGAATTTTACAAATCACAAATACAAGATACTTGGGTTCTTTCAGCCTCCCTTTCTTTTTGAACAGCAAATCTGTTTCACTGTGGCTAAACATGATGTGCTGTATAAAAGCTGAATGTTTTCTGAATTTATCATTAAGAAATGTGTGCAGAAAGAAAGCCTAGAAAAGAGAGTAGCAACACTGACATCTAGGTCTTGGCATATTATTTAGCCCATGGCAATTTAGGAGACTATCTAGGAGAGCATGGCCAGAACCATGGGATTCTTCACCTTCTCAGCCTTTGTTGAAAAAACCCTAAAGACCAAAAAAACTTTGTGGTCTGTGTGGCTGTTGAGGTAACCTTGCCAGTGCTGTGTTCCCCGATGCAGCGTGTGTGAGGCTGCAGAGTGCCCCAGTCGGTGTCTGCAGCTCTGGGATGGTGCAGGGAAGGCTCAGGGATGCTGCTCAGCACTGCAGTGTCCCCTGCTCACAGCATCCCCTGCATGTGGAGCTTGGGGGAGCCACTGTCCCCTCCACTCCTCTGTCTCTGGGAAACCATCCCTGGGAGAGTTTCCTGCAGCTGCTGTGAGCCATGGATGGCAAGGCTGTGCTGCTACAGAGGGAAAGACTTTGGCTATGCCAAAGCAGCCTCTCCTTCACAGGCTTCTTTCTGCATCAGAAACTTTGTCAGAAAATACATTTATCTTGGGTTTTTTGGTTTTGACATCTTGCTCAAGAAGTTTGGGGTTTTTTTCCCGTGGGCCAATGAATTCTGATGGCATAAATATTTTTTCTGTTTTATTACACAGTGGGCATTCTGACAACAAACAAGGTATTGCCAGGTGTAATATAGGAAATACCATGATGGGTAGACGTTAATTATTCTCCCAGTAAGACTGCTTTGACTGCTCTCCCCAGTTTTAAAAACAGGGTTAAACTCATAGTCTGGCTGCCAGACTGAATTGGTGCATTAATGAATTATATCTTATCTCAGTCTTGACTGTTCAAGTTAGAACTGTGATCTCATCTCATCCCAGGCT
Organism: Zonotrichia leucophrys gambelii; assembly: GCF_028769735.1. Lineage (NCBI taxonomy): Eukaryota > Metazoa > Chordata > Aves > Passeriformes > Passerellidae > Zonotrichia > Zonotrichia leucophrys. Next base: position 96,911,909 of record NC_088172.1, read on the forward strand.
GAATGTGTTACTAAACCACCAAACCCCGTGCTCTGGCAGAATCCTGTGTTTGAGAACAGGGTGAAACTGGAATATCAGCAATTGCAAACCAGAGCTGAGGTGCATTGGCAGAGTCAGAGGTGTGGAGTATTGCTGACAGTCGATCTGTGCTGTGTCTGCTGTACATCAGTGATATCAGTTCTTTATTTTCAATATTTCAATATTAAAATAGCAACTTTTGAACTATTTGGATTTAAAACAGACGTCATCATTCTTTGTTGTACTAGCAGGCAAAGAGAAGTAGTAGAAGGGAGGAAAGAGTAGGAGAGCAATCAGGACAATCATAAAAACAAATTATTGAAAATGAATTTTTTGGGGAGGTAAAGGAGCTAAGCCTGTAACCATTGATATACAGATGGGTTCTTTGGTTTCACAGATAAGCTGAAACCAAGCAGTAAACACTAAAAATAAGCTTGGCTCTATGTAAGTTTTCTTTTTTCTCTGTAACCTCTTAGATTTTATGTTGCTGGAGCAGTATCTCCTCTGTGCATGGTTTCCAAGTGCAGCATGGAGGATACTATCTTACAGCTGCAAAAATACAAATAGTTATTTACAACTATAATCAGACCAATGTAGGTACTAATTCCTCTTTATAGGCACATCTGTTCTGCAGAAAACTCATTGTGTAGGGAAACCTGCTAACTAGAAAATTTTAATTGGTACAGGGTTGCATACAACTTTAGCTTTTCTGGAGGAAGACACTTTTATCAGCCATAACCATCAAGACTTGCTTATCCCTGTGAAGAGTGAAATTGCATTTGGCATGGTTTTAGCACATTGCATTCACCAGCTGCAAATGGAGCCCTGAAGCATGAGATATTGAAAAGAACAAACTGTACAATGCTTCATTTCTCTGAGCAATGAATCCCAGCAGTTTAGTCACATAAATAGAATTTCACCTTCATCTCTTCCACCACACTGCCATAGCAATAAAGCTTTTTTCATCCTTATGCAGTGAGACTGAGTGAAAATGCTGTGCTAGTTGAGTTAGGATGTTGTGAGCATTAAAAACCTGAAAATCTTCCATTTCCGATACGTTTCATAACCCTTTGAAAAAAACAACCAAAACCACGAGCCCCAAAAAAAAAAAGCCACCTCTGAAAAGAACCCAATCCAGTAGTTACAGAAATGATAACACCTGATATACTTGAATAGCATTTCTCTTCTTAGAAATTTAATCTTAGATTACCTAATTACTCTCTACAAACTTGTTCATGCACCTCAGTAAACCGTGGTTCACCATCAGGGGACACGCAGTCCAAGGACTCTTGATAACACATGTTCCAGGCTCCTGTGGTAGCTGAGGGAGGCAGCCCTGCAGGAGCTCCTGCCTGGGAGGCAAGACCTGAGGGGAAGGAGCACAGAGCTGCAGGGGCCACAGTGTTTAAACAATTGTCTCAAAGCATGCACTCCAAATGGAAAGTTGGATTCACCTCAGATTTAAACCTGTTCTCTTCCCTGGTCTTAACATAAGTGCTGAGTTTGTTTTGTTCTTTCTTTCTGGGCTTAATCAATACTCCCCAAAGCACTGCTTGATTTTAATATGGAGCTATTTAAATATTCTTTGTTTATGATTTTGTATGAGTTTGTTGACAAACTGGTGTCGCATTAAGCAGCAGCATTACACCTGTGTGCTTTATTTCAGGTACATCTATTGTGACGAGATCGATTTGGCAGCAGACACTGTCCTGGCCACTCTTTATGCTGCCAAGAAGTACATTGTCCCTCACCTGGCCCGTGCCTGCGTTAACTTTCTCGAGACAAGCCTGAGTGCAAAGAATGCCTGCGTGCTGCTCTCCCAGAGCTGCTTATTCGAGGAACCTGACCTGACCCAGCGCTGCTGGGAAGTGATTGATGCCCAAGCTGAGCTCGCTTTGAAGTCTGAGGGCTTCTGTGACATTGATTTTCAGACACTTGAAAGCATTCTCCGAAGGGAGACTCTGAATGCCAAAGAAATCGTCGTTTTCGAGGCGGCTCTGAGCTGGGCTGAGGTGGAGTGCCAGCGGCAGGAGCTGACGGCCACCATCGAGAACAAGCGCAAGGTGCTGGGCAAGGCTCTCTACCTGATCCGCATCCCCACCATGGCCCTGGACGACTTCGCCAACGGCGCCGCCCAGTCGGGGATCCTGACTCTGAACGAAACCAACGACATCTTCCTGTGGTACACGGCCGCCAAGAAGCCGGAGCTGCAGTTCGTCAGCAAGCCCCGCAAGGGCCTGGTCCCTCAGCGCTGCCACCGCTTCCAGTCCTGCGCTTACCGCAGCAACCAGTGGCGCTACCGGGGCCGCTGTGACAGCATCCAGTTCGCTGTCGACAAGAGGGTGTTCATTGCTGGCTTTGGGCTCTATGGCTCCAGCTGTGGCTCGGCAGAGTACAGTGCTAAGATTGAACTGAAGCGACAAGGGGTTATCCTGGGCCAGAACTTGAGTAAATACTTCTCAGATGGTTCTAGTAACACTTTTCCCGTGTGGTTTGAGTACCCGGTGCAGATTGAGCCTGACACCTTTTACACGGCGAGCGTGATTCTGGATGGTAATGAACTCAGCTACTTTGGACAAGAAGGAATGACAGAAGTTCAGTGTGGGAAGGTGACTGTTCAGTTCCAGTGCTCCTCGGACAGTACGAATGGCACAGGGGTACAGGGAGGACAAATTCCTGAACTCATATTTTATGCTTGAATGGGAGTGTGTGGATACAAAGCATTTTGCTATGAAGAACCTGTCTGGTTCAGGCCTACTGATTCTTAGCTTTTTATCTGCAGATATGTGATCAGTACAGGGAATATGTAACTAAATGCTGTGGGCAAGTTCCTGGCTTGCTGTACTTGTAGCATCATTGGTGATTAAGTGTAATATTTAAACTGGAAGCTCTTAGAAACAAGCAAGTTTTAAATGCTTTGTAAGGGGGGGTGCCTGTTTGCTGGTGGTGCTGACCCTTTCTTTGCTGATGCTGACACCAGTGAATCACCAGAGGATGTCCCCCTCTTGTATCTCAAAACTGTCTTCATTGATCCATTTTTTTTCTTTCTCCATTTTCTGCTTTCTGCTTGTATTGGGGAGCTAGGGATAGAAAACAAAGAGTCTTGTTTTATAGCTCTCTCTGCTGTCTGCTCTGCAGACTTTAGAGATTCCAGTGAACCAAGCTGCTTTTGACCATGGAGGCTGGAAGAAGTCCTTCAGGTATAAGCAGAAAAAGCACAAGTTTAAACCTTCATCCTGTGAGATTCTCCTGTAGCCAACTGTTTGGGATGGCTCCAGGGGAAGATGGGAAGAAGGCAGCATCTTTCAGGAAGCTCCACCAGCCATATCCCCAGAGCATGGACATATTCACAGTGAGGAAGGGATGTGGGCTTGGCAAGTTACCCTTGGAGTTCATTTTCTAGGAATCCTACCTTGAAGGCAAGGAAGTACTTACATGTGTTCAAATTGTGTGTGCAGCTCTTGAAACTCTGCTCCCATCACCCAGGTTTTGCTACACTGGAGTTGATATGCTCTTTAAATGGCATTTCTTTGAACCCTTCCTAAATAAATGGTCATTTATATCAATCATCTGATGCAGGATAATTTTTTGTTTGTTTTGGGTGGGTTTTTTCTTCTTCCTAAACATGGTAGAGGCAGGAAGAAAAGAATGTATCAATCTTGACTTGGATTTTTTTCTGTAATATGAGAAATTTTTTTTCTTTTTATTACCAGTTGAAATTTAGACAAAGACAGGAGAGTCCCAACTGTGGTCATGTTACACTTAGTGTATAATAGCAGTGAGGGGGGAGGAAGTCTCCCCTAATGGGTTGTTGTTGGAGCTCTTGCAATTGCTTATGGCTGCACATCAGTCAGAGATTATGTGGTCTGGAACCTTTTCCCTGGCTGAGTTTTTCCCCCAGGAAATTACATGTCCATATCATTTTTGGTGATGTAACAGAAGTTACATGTCTGTATCATTTTTGCAGAAGTTTGAGGGATACTCCTTGGATCAGGGGAGGAAACCAGTATAAATAAGAACTACAGGTAGTATTGAAACATGAGAAAATCCTTCATCACTGCACTGGGACAGTGTTCCTCAAAGGCTGCATTGTCCATTGTAAAGCATCTTGCTTCACCTCCAAAATGGGTTCTGTTTGTTGTGTACCTTTGAACAAAATGAGAGGACCAAATGATTCTTTAGACCTGCTGGAGATTAATGTTACAGTATATCCACACATTAATGTAGCATAACCCTAAATTCACTTGTCAGTTCTGTAATAAAAATGTTTTTCTCGTCTTATTTTACCAGTTTAATGCTGTTACTCTAAGTGTTGCTTGATGGTTGGAATCCTGGCCCCTGGCCATTGGAAAGTGCCAAAATACATCTTGGCAGTGTCCAAAATACCATCTGAAGTAAGGAAAAGTGGAGTGTAGTCAAAGCCCAAATCTTCTCTCTAGGTAATAAAAGGAGAGCCAGGTAAAAAATACTCCACAGGATTTATGCCTTTCATCCATCCTAAAGTTTACTGTTTTGTATACATACATACATGTGTGTGTAAGCAGCACTCTTTCTGAAATGTAAATACCCTCAAAACACATAGAAAAATGTTTTGTTTTTTGTAACAGATGTACATAATCCAGACTGTTTGTGAAATCTAAACAGAATGCTCTGTGGAAAACTCCCAGGGAGAGATTTATAAAAACCTCCAGTTACTTATATTTAGATATTCAACTGAAAATAGACAAGAGTATAAATGGTATGGAGTGGAGGAAGAGTTGCTGAAGAGATTATAGAAAGGAATCTGAGATTGTGATGAGGTGATGGTCATCTACTTTTAGACAACATCTGAGCAGCAGTTCCATTTATTTAGATACATTTCAAAGCAGAGAAAGATGCTAATCAGCTGATTAAATTTTTGTACAGCAAGTGGCTGATGCAGATGTAATTACTCCAAGTGATAAGCAGATTGACAGGTTCTGGTAGGGAGCTGCATTTTGATTTGGTTGATAAAAAAATCATGTGCCACAGCTGGTGGGACAAGTCAGAGAGTACTGCATTCCTTTAACTAATCCTGGGTTCTCACTTTGAATGTATTATTTGTTTTGACTTTCCTGCAAATAAAGGTGACTTATCTGCTACGTTCACTGGCTGGAAGAGAAGTTCAGAGACCAGAACACTCTGTAGCTGTAATGTGTAGAAAACGAGCTGTTATTTGATTATTGTTCTTATTTGATTCTTTCATGAAGTCTTTTTGACGATGTAGGATGAAAGCAACCTCTAGCTTAATTCCTCTGAGTCCATTCTGGGTTTTGGGAGCTGGTGCAGGGAAAGATTTCAAGTGTGGGTGATCAGACAAAGGCACCCAAACACCTTGTGATGCTCACAGCACAACTTGCTTCTGAGCACTTTGTGATGCTAACAAGTACTGGGATGTAAGAAGGTGGCCAGTGCCACTCACCAGGGACATCAGGGCACTTCAGTGGGAGTCTGAATGTGGATTTGGTTGGTTTAGCAGAACCACCCAAGCCTGAGTACATTGATGGACATCTTGCAAGCATCAGCCATGTCAGCCTGGGATGTAAACATGATGTCTACAGAGATCCCCTCACAGATTCTGTCTAAACTGTTCTGGCTGTCTCTGCTACTTGTATCTTTGATTTGCTGGTGAGAGGAATCTGTGATAAGAGAGTATAATGTAATATACTTTCTGCATATCTAAAATAGTATTTAAGTAAACACTTTGATTTCTACACACTTATTGCACTGAACTGTTTTGGATTTTGTTTTTTTGTTGTGATAAATTCGGCTCACTTCAGGTCCCAGCACCCATTTGTGCTGAAGCAGTGTTTGACCTTAGCAGGCTTACAGCATTATTTATAAAGGACAGATATATATAAATATATAAAGTACCTCATGTTGAATGTTATTGTACTGTATCTTTAATGTCACAGTGCAGATCTTGTTGGACTCATGAATGTGTATAATCACGTTAAACATAAAAATAAAAATGATTCTTAAATGGTTGTTTCCTGCAGCATCTTTGAAGCATGAGCTGTGAAAGTCCTTACTTAGTTATCTCTTTTAACAGTTCTATTGTTGTTCAGTTGTGCAGGGATATTTGTTGAGCTTATGCATTCAGAGATCTTTTGATCCCCATAGAAGCAAAAGTCTAAGGGAAATCAAAGGAGAACAATGAAAATGTTAATCAGTTGCATTGTAAAAAGGTTGATGATTAAGCTAATGAGCTAGAGTGAATGAATTCATTTATGTACTTTATGAAAGACCTTGTCTACTGGCATTAATATTTTCATGTTCTATTAATATTGTTAAGCATGTGGAGATGAAGGGGGAGGGTCTTTTGTTTATTCTACAAGACAGTTGGCACAGGAAAGGCCATGCTTTTCAGTCTCTGATGTATCAGAAAGGACAGTGTTAGTGCCAAGAGGCTGTTCTCTGCTGAAAAGTTAATTATATAATATTATTCAGAATTCTGAGTATTAACAGTTTTCTTCCAGGAGATTTGAGCCTTCACTTTAAGATTTGAGACTTCACTGACTTTAAAGGTCACTTATTTTAAAGGCTCACTTCTGTGATGTCCATCTCCAAGACCTTCCATATATTACTGGCTAATGATAAAAAATACAGTCTGATAAAGAGATATGGAAATTTGAGTAAGTCTACCCCAGAAAAAAATCAATACCTTCAGAGTTCATCCAAAATTCTGATTGAAGCATGTTTGCAGGCATTAAATTTGCCACTTTGGGTAAGTTGTCTTTCTAGAATTGTTACTTCAGTACTTGGCTCCATTCTGGATCCAAGTTCTCTTAGGTGCCAGCACTTCCCATTTGGAGCTGGCTTCAAGCAGGAACTGCCCTGTGCCTTGCACTGTACTAATGTGAGAGCTCTTAAATGTGGGGCAGCAAGGACCACACTGGCAGCAGCAGCCTGGCTTGGTGTAGCAGAGGAGATTGGTGCTGCTGGCAGCCTCAGATGCTTTGGAAAACATAAAAATGATTCTTAAATGGTCAGAAAAATGGTCAGCACCAAGTGGACAAGATGAATGAAGCATGGCCCATCTCATCCAAAGGGACTTTCTCCTTTCCTCCTGCCTGAAATACGATGGGAGTGATAGGACACTTGCTTTGGAAATTGATTTTAGGGAGAGCAGTGTCAGTATTGCACCCTTTTAGGTGAGGCAGAGAATCATGTGTGTATTTGTGCCAGCAAAAAAAGAAGTTTAAAGTGGAAGGAAAGAGTGGTGAGATGTTTATGTATTATGTGTTTAAAAAGAGACTGGACATGGCACTTGGTGCTATGGTCTAGTTGAGGTGTTAGGGCACAGGTTGGACTTGATCTTAGAGGTCTCTTCCAACCTCACCATTCTGTGATTCTGTTTCTGACTGGGGAGCAATTGGACCCCAAGAGCTGCACTCACTTGTTTGTCTTGCAGGAGAAGGCTCCCTGCTCCCAAATAGCTGGAAACTGCTGAGGAGCACGTGGCTGCTGCTTCTTATGAGGACAAAATCCTGTCTAAAACAGGCTCTGAATACTCAGTTCTCAGGTGGAGGAGCCTAATATTTCCTAGCCTAGCAAGAGGGGCTCTCCTACAGCCCAGGGCAAGCTTGAGGGAGCTCAGAGAGTCTTTGGGACCTCCCAAGCCCAGCACTTGGGGGAAGGTGAGATCCTGGCCCAGGGTGAGACACGATGGGCAGATGAGCCATCAGCAGCATTCAGGTAAAAAGCAGCAGATTTGAAAGCCAGCCTGTCCTTCCAGGCTTGCAGGGAATCAGTGGCAACAGGACTGCCTGCTGATTTCCTGAAGGCAATGAAAGGAGCTGTTTTCTCAGATGGCAGTGTGACCATGTTCAAAATAAAATTAAGGGAAGGCTTTTTGCCATGTTGCTCTGTTTCTAGAAGACTGAATTTATTTTCTCCCCAAGACTTCCTCATAAAATGAGGCCCTGGCCCAATTGAAATCAGTAGGAGTTGCCCTAGTGACCTCAATAAACCCAGAATTTTCATTTGTAGTGTTCATTTTGTATGATTATTCCCAAAACACAGCATAAAACTGCCAAAGAAAGGGAAATTAATTTTGAAATCCCACTGTAATCTGATTATCTGAAATAAAGGTAGAAATGTGTCTATTAAATTTTACAGAACTCCTGCTCATCAGATTTTGTGTGCCCTGCCCCCAAGCTTTTCTGCTAGAATGCTTTATCTTCAGCCATGAATCTATAGACAGAACAGTAAATTTGTACAAGGCTTTATGTATATTTTTACAGGCTGTGTATAGAATTCTAGCACATAAGATGCACAGCACAGATAAAGTACTTTTAAGATTACAAAGTGTGTGTAAATTGCCCACAGTCCCCTCACCATGAAGAGAAAACAAAACCAGTTTTTTGCTTGAAGGAATTGGTATTTTGAAAGAGCTTCTTGAAGCCTGTGCACTTGTTGATAGCATCAGAAATGCATTTATATTAAGCCTTTAATTGTAGCATTTTAAAATCAGCTTTCTAATTGTTTTCTATAGACAAAGATAACACAGTTAGCCTTCAGGGATCCTCCACCCTGGTCCAATAGGGTTTACACTCGAACAGAGAGTAGAAAGTGCAGTTTCCTAGATCTCATTTTAAAGCTGCCCAGGGATGTTTTGTGCTGCTTGGGGAGCACCACCATTTCACAAACAGCTGTGGCTTGTTCTAACCTGACAACAACCAGGGGCTTGCAGGGAGGGGAATCTCAGTGGGACTGCTGTGGTTGCTGTTGGAGGTTGGTTTTTTCCCTCTGTTCTTTCCTTGTTACTTGTGGAATTTTTTCCCATTTTGTTGCTAAGAAGCACTGATGGCAGGGAGGAGGAACTCCTTTGGTTTTCAGGGCACTCCTCAAGGACTGTTACCCTGGCTCTGTTTGTTGTTCATGCCATAGTTCTCATTGTTTTGTTTGCCTTGTTACACATACCAGTAAAGAACTGTTATTCCCATTCCCATATCTTTGCCTGAGAGCCCCTGAATTTCAAAATTATAATAATTCAGGGGGAGGGAGTTTACATTCTCCATTCTGAGGGAGGCTTTCTGCCTTCCCCAGCAGACACCTGTCTTGTGAAGAGGAATGGTTTCCACTCCCTGAGGGCCAAACACCTTGTGTTGCCTTGTGGTGGCAGCAGCTACGTGCTCAGCATGGTGTCAAACACCTCAGCAGCTGGCAGGAATTGGAAGCATCAAGTGCCCTGGGGACTGAAGGCAGGGGTGGAGGCTCCTGGATACAGGCAAGTTGAGCAAGGTGATTTTGTGAGCCAAAAAATCTCATCCTGTATCACAACACCCTTGGTGATGGAAGGTTATGGCTGGGATGTTGAATGGCACACGATTGTGATTTTTCACAGCTGAGAATCCCATTTTGTTTTCTTGTTGTTCTGGGAGATTCTCCAGCTTTTTTCTCTCCTGAGCTGCTATTCCTGCTCTGTACCAGAGGCTTCCATGTGTTCAAAGCCCAGAGATTCCCTTTTTTATGAGACCTGGTGGAAAAAGAGTGGCTGAGGGAGGGTGGGACACCCCAGTGTTTTGGTGACACTGCTTGCAAGCTGCCCTGGATGGGCTGAATGCTGGTCTGGCATGGCAGGAGGAGCAGGATAATTCTTTCCTCGGTACAGATGTATTTCAGTTTTCTCCAGCCAATTGCTGGTTGGGCTTAGAAGGGAAAATGAGATAAATTCACTTTTTTGGTAAGGTATAAGAGTTGTGATTCTGTAAAGGCTGATTTATGCCTCTGCTTTTCCAGACTCAATAGTCCCAGTGTGCTCAGGGGAGGTGTTGGGAGACAAGGCTCACATCTACCTTAAAAACATACATGGAACCATCTCTTTCTTTAACCCCCTCTTTGTAGGAAGTTGTGATGCTATGAAATAAATTCCCAGAGACCTACAGCCTGGCATGTCTGGCTTGGTTTTGTAGTGGGATGTTTTATGAATAAAAGAATGGTGGAAATGTATTTAGCTTAGAAATACTAAATCCAACAGAACTTCCAGAGCATGGGAGTAGCACAACATAAAGGCACTTCCAGATGTGAGGTTATGGTCCCTTGGCTGCAGCCTTAGGCTCAGGTGTGACACATTCTTGCTTTTGTTTTGCTCACCAGGGCATGCTAGGAGTGGTACTCACTGCAGACACCGCTAGTGCTGAGGGAGAAATATGCTGAGGGAGAGAAATGAAGGGCAGAGATCTGGAATACAGAGGGAAAGTACCTAATCAGAAATAACAGCTCTCATCAGGCACAGACAATAGACAGCAAACTGGCTTCAGGAGAGCTATTCAGGCATCATGGGAGCCAAATTAACAGACAGAAGGTCAGAATAGAGTCATGACAACTATTTCAATGATTTTCAAAAGCTGACTATGCTCAAGACTTCCCTAGACTCTACAAAGGGAGAATTTGTTTTGCTGCTTCAGAATACAATCCATGCATGTTTTGGCTTTGTCCTCCATGCTTCATTCGGTACTTTCTTTACAATATGTGCTACATAAGATGTTTTTCCTCCTCAGTGCCTGGGGATGAGCAGGTTGGTTGACCCTGCTTAGGAAAATAATTTCCAAGTATTGTCTGTTGCTGAGAGCACTCTCCTTCACCCCTCTACACAGGATCTTTGTGGGCTCAGAATAAGTCAGCAAAGGGCAGGGCAGCTGGGAGAGGAGGCTTTCCCTGCACCCTGCTGTGTTTCCAGGATGGCAGCACAGGGTGCTGGGCTCCCTTACCCAACACTTGTCCTGACTTGGTGTCAGGCAGGCATGGGCTCACCTCTGCCTTTGTGGGGAATTAGCTGGGGCACACAGGGTGGCCTCTGCTGGGATTTCTGTGCCACCCTTCTGCCAGCTGCAGGGGATGGCTGACCCCACATCTGGCACGATGCCTGCCCAGGGCTGGGACAAATGTGAGCTGACAGAGGGAGTTCAGATCAGGTCAGCATTTCACGGCATTTCTCAGCGAGTATTAGGAGCTTTAAAAACCAGTGAAGTGCAGCATGAGATGTTCAGGAGTTGGGGTTCTTACCAGCTCATGGCAGTCATTTTTCATCCCATTTTACAGGCAGAACTCCCCAGCAGAGCATAGTGCTCATTGGTATCTCTGACTCTGGAGCCCTGGGAAAAGGCAGAGGCTCACAACTGCAAGCTGGAGCTCAAAAAGCAGGTTGTGGAATGGTCAGGAATATCAGCTGGAAGCTATTGTGTTGTTCTGATTTTCCAGTAGCATGGTCTGTGCTCTCAGGTTTGTTGTCAAAGGTGTATTTTTGTGTGATGAAATACATCTCCTGACATTAGCAGGACTGGGAGCGAACACCATTTCCTGTCTAGGAAATCTGGCATTCCTCACTCCATGGCTGCCTTTGAAAGAAAAATGAGAGCTTCTTTCCAGCACAGCCAAAGAAGTGATATTAATTGAAAAAAAGCTTGGAATGAAATGTGAGTGTGGCTAGATCTAGGAGCAGCCTTACAGAATGAGATTTAAAAATATGCAGCACAGGAAGGAACTCATGCATTGAGTCACAGGAGGACTGATGAATTAGTAAGGATGGTCCATCCATAATTTCAAGGAGCTGGGACAGACAGGAGAGGAAGCAGCACACAGAAAAAGCCATACCAGCAACTCAAGCTGAGATCAGGAGTCTTCAAAGGAAAAAAAAATTATCCAAGTTAAGGGAAAAAGAAAACCTCTTACCTTTGGTTTCTGCCATTTCTCATGCATCTTGAGTGATTGTGTAAATGAGATGAATTTAGCTCCTGTTAGGACACCATAGTTAGAGAAATTACTTACACCAGAAGGCCAGAATGAGGTCTGTCAAAGGTCATCATCAGAACTGGTTTCTCATCAATACACTACTTGATTGGAGAAGAAGACTCAAAATTGAAGGGCTGTGATTGCTGGGAGGGAAGCTTTTAAGTGCTTCCTGCTGTTCTGTCATTTTCTGCTAACCCCAAATGGCCCTGTTAAATTGATGTCCTGTTTCCCATTTACTGCCCACAAATCACTCTTCTCCTGTTAATGTAGGAAACATTTGCACATGGTAGGAATTGGAGTGGCTAAACAGTAAATCTTAAAGCCAGTAAAGAACTCAAAAGTATTTACCCAGTGACCAAAGTATTGATTTCCCCCACCACTTCATAATATTCACTTGTGAGCTTTATTAAAAAATACAGAACCTCATGTCTGCCTTAAGAGAATCTTTGCACGAATTCCATTTCCAAGCTGTGGAATCAGTGTGATTTCTGTGTGGCAGCTAATTTCTTGCAGAGGCTAAAGCAAAGGCTGGGAGTGCTGCAGCTGCTCGGGCAGTGGGGTGTCACTGCTGACGCCGTGTGACACTGCATGTTGCTGCAGTGAAAACAGCACAGCAGCTCTGTTTGCTCAGGACAGCAGTGCTGGGAGTGCCTGGGAGCTCTTTGGGCTCAAGAGGAACCAAGCCCCAGGAAGGTTTTCCCTGATTTGATGGATATGTAAGCTAACACAGCCACACAGATTTGCACAGGCATCCAGAACTGGGCCGTGCCTCAGGTCCTTTCACTGACTGTGGTGTTGTCAGGTCCTCAGAATGAGGTGAGAGATGAGAATTTGACTCCAAATTCTCAGAAGGCTAATTTATTATTTTGTGATATTATATTATAAGGAATTATATATTAAAACTATACTATTTTATATAGAAAGGATACATCAAAAGGCTGGAAAAGAATGATAATGAAAGCTCGTGACTGACTCCTCAGAGTCTGACACAGATGATGGTGATTGGTTATTAATTAAAAACAATTCACATGGAACCTATCAAAGAGGCACCTGTTGGTGAGCAACATCCAGACCACATTCCAAAGCAATCAGATAATTATTGTTTCATTAATTACCCAATAATGATCTCAAAGCACTTTGACATAACTGGAGAGAGAGGACAGAATGAGTGAGCACCGTGTAATCTGTGCTGGTTTTTGTGAGCAAACGTGAAAAATTTACCCTTCTTCTGCTGTTCCCTTCACTCTTCCCTATCCCCATTTCCCCTGCAGCAAAAAGGGGAGGATGAAATCCCACCCCTCAGCAGTGCTTTGGCACCGGCTGATCCAACCTGCTCCATAGGCAGCAGCAATCAGGAAGGGGCAGCAAAGCCCCCTCTCCTCAGAAGCCAAGGATTGCTGGTGTGCTCTGTCACCAAAAGGTTCCCAATATCCTTAAATGTCACTAAATGGGGGAAAAGTAACATTGCTGAAAATCACAGTCAGAGGGGCCTCACATGTAAATCCTTTGTAGAACCTTTATAATCTTCAACTGCTTTACTTCCAACAGATCTTCCCATATAATGAGCTGCCAGCCAAAAGGTAAGTATAAATGCAAAAGATTCCCAAAGCAAACATGTTATTAGCTTTTAAAACAAGTCTATTTAAATAATATGAAAATTTGTTAAAGAAACAGAATCTATTCTGCTTTACATTTAAAGATGAATTAATGCAAATATCACAGGTTAATCCCTTGGGAGGAGTCACTGGGGAAGCAATTTGTTTCTTGTTAGCTAAGGCAGGGAGCTTTAAAGTTACTGAGTTGTCTGTCTCTGCAAGCAGCCCATTTAATCTTGAGGAAAAGTGTCAAATCTAAGTTGGAGTCAGTTGTGTGCCTTGTTTAAAGCTCTGGCAGGAAGAGTTTTGCAGCAGTGTGAGGGGCAGTGGAAGTGGCACAAAGAATTTCTGGAAGCAAGTATTTATTGGCTATTAACAATGGATATGGATCCCTGCACAGTGAGTGTCAGAGGGGGCCTCTATTTGCCTTTTCTTTTTTATTCTTTACAATTGACTTCTAGTCTAAGGGCTCTCATAATTTGCTTTTTGGTGGTATCAGGTGAGGGTGATTTCTGTGAGGGCTAGCTGCTGGGAAAGCCACCAGAAGTGGGTTTGTTTTGCCAGCCAATCCTCAGTTTTAGGGATGTACACACACTCCTGCTCCTTTGACTGTGCTCATCAAATTGTCTCCAGAGCCATGCTGAGACTGCATTAGGTAAATTAGCTAGAATTAATTTCTTTTAAATCCAGCCTGGAATATTGTGCTCTGCTCGTTGATACAAGTGTGTGGGCAGTGGGTTGTGACTGGTTAGGTGGTGGAAGCACACACCTCTGACAGGCTGCATCCCTGCACAGAAAAATTTAAAAGCTGCTGTCTGATACTCCAGGGCCAATGAGTTCCTAGCAGACTTCACCTTCATCCCACTATTGTTTTTCAGAAGTCAATTTTTTGCTCTTTAATTACAAATCAGACCCTCAGCATAGCTCCAGTGAGCTGGTACCCATGAGCTGCTGTGTCAGCTTTTAGCCTGAAGGTTCCAGCCTTGGGGTATCAGCTGCAAAGAAAATCTCTGTGATGTTAACAGCCTATAAAGCAATTTAGGGAGGTCAGTATCCATCTGAACACAGCTCACAACAATAGCCAGAGGGAGAATATAAACTGTTTACTACCACTGGATTGGCACTGAAACCTACTGATGCAAAATTCATAGCCAACATGAATTAATTTGCTCCTGATCATCCTTACAAAAACTCTGGCTTCTCCCTGCTTCTCCTAATGACTTCTATTTGACAGCTGTGGGTTTGCAAGGCAAACTGCAGTAGCAGAGTAGACACTAATGTTCTGAAACAGCACTAAAATCTGTGAATGGAATTGCCTTTGAAACTTGCACTGGTTGCCAGCTTATATTGAATCAGGCTTGTCATGTTTTTATACTTAATCTTTGAACATCTTTCATCTCCCTATCACCTGTGTGTGAGGGAGGTGTTAGTCCTGTTTTACAGATGAAGGAATGAGGCTCAGGACACCTGAGAGCAGCCTGGAAATTGTTCTGCTCTATAGCAAAGTCTTTCTCTCAAGAAGGCACCATCTCACCTTTACATGATAGGTGGATCAGCTGTAAGATCTCCAGCTGGCTTTCCTGACATGCCACAGAATCACAAAATGCTTTGGGCTGGAAGAGATTGCAAAGACCATCCAGTTCCAATCCCCCCAGGATGGGCAGGAACACCTTTCCCTATCCCAGGCTGCTCAAAGCCCCATCCAGCCTGGCCTTGAGCACTTCCACAGATCAGGGCCATCCACAGCTTCTCTGGGCAACCTGTGCCAGTGTCTTACCACTGTAACAGGGAAGAATTTCCTCACAATATCTAATCTAAACCTACTTTCTGTCAGTTTGGAGCTATTCCTCCCTGTCCTGTCACTCCATGCTCTAGTGAGCAGTCGTCCCCAATCTTTCTTGGAGGCTCCCTTGAGGTACTGGAAGGTCACAATCCGGTCACCCCAAAGCCTTTTCTTCTTTCAGTCTCCAGGCTGAACAATCCCAAATCTCTCAGCCTTTCCTCAAGGAAAGCTGCTCCATCCCTCTGATCATCTTGGTGGCTCCCTCTGGCCTTGCTCCACCAGCTCCATGTCCTTCCTGTGTTTTTCCCCAGATCTGGGCACAGTCACTGCCTCCCTATCTGCCCACAGAATCCAGCTCGAGTTCCCCCTGGGGCCCAGGCAGTGAGTGGGATGTGCAATGCTTCTCTCTGCAGGAGAGGTGCTGCCCATACTCCTCCTCCAAAGGGTGAGCAGAGGGGTCTGCAAGTTGTGGCTGCAGCCAAGTAAGTGCTCTGTAAAGTCATTTTATGTAATGGCCTGGAATTTATATCTTTGCTTATGAAACAGGAGCGGGTGGCTGCTTTAATAACCAGCACGCAGTGTAAATGCTACACTGAGCTGAATTCTCTCCTCACATAGTCTGTGCGTGCTGGTGATGTCAAGGAGAGCTGGGCTGGCATCCAAGAACAGAAGCTGGTTGCTTGGGCTGCTTAGAATACATCCGAAGCATTAGTAATGAGATGTGAGAAGAATAAATAAGCCTTTTTACCACGTGGGACAGAGATGCCTTACAGAGGGTGAGCTGCAAAATGACTAGTTAGGGGCTGCAGCCCAATTGCCCCTCCCAAAAACTGCAGGCTCTCTTGTCATCTCTTCCCACATCAATCCAGGAAATCCTGGGGAAAAGCCCCAGGAAATGCCTTGAAAGTACAACTCTGCAGTAAGGTCTGGTCTGATGTGCTCTGCTGGAAAGGTCCCTTTTGTCTGAGGAGCCAAAGGCAGGAATGGTGGAACTTTTCCAGGGAATTTCAGAGATTCCATGCTCATCTGCAGGACAGGAGTGTGACCGTGTTCACAGGGGTCTTAGGATGAGGGAAGAGATGAGGATCTGACTCCATGTTTCAGAAGGCTGATTTATTATTTTATGATATATATTACATTAAAACTATACTAAAGGAATAGAAGAAAGGATTTCATCAGAAGGCCAGCTAAGAATGGAATAGCAAAGAATGATAACAAAGATTTGTGTCTTGGCTCTCTGTCCGAGCCAGCTGGGCTGTGATTGGCCATTAATTACAAACATCCAACATGGGCCAATCACAGATGCACCTGTTGCATTCCACAGCAGCAGATAATCAATGTTTACATTTTGTTCCTGAGGTCTCTCAGCTTCTCAGGAGGAAAAAATCCTAAGGAAAGGATTTTCCATAAAAGATGTCTGTGACACAGGAGCAAAAGGCATTTTAAGGGTAATTGTGATCAGTCAGTGCAGAGGAGGATCACCTGCAAACAGGATTCTGTACATCACACAGAATCTTGTACTCCAGAAATCAGACGTGGATTATGGATCTGGGTCAGGGTAGACAATGGTCAGCAAAGCCTCAGACCATGGAATTCAATACAAATTGTCACAAGAAAGGGAAGGCTAATTCAGGTTTAGAACCACGTGCAGTATGAATTTTGTGGCTGCAGTTTTACCCTTTAATAGTTAGAGAGCTGTTATATAAATAGTATAAACCAGGCACTGCGCAGACAGGGTGGGAAAATAGAGTTTATTTCTGTAGTGTAAAAGAGACTCCTTAAAAAGTGGCATTTTGGGAAGAGAAGGGAAGGAAAGAGCACAGTTCAGCGCCAGAGATGGGTGGAAGGCTTTGTAGCGTCTTCCCTAAGTGAGGATTTCACAGCAGAATTAAAAATACATCAGGGCTAAGATCTTAATAAAGGGTTTCTAAAGAAGATATGTGGGAAATGGAGCACAGCAAAGCAGGCAGATCCTGCTGGCCCAGGTGGCTGCAAGCCAGGAGCAGGGGGAGTTTGGGTCTGCACTTGTGCTGGAGAATTACAAATAAAGGAAAGGCAAGGTGTAATTCATGAAGCAGCCAACATTTGTTTCGTGTTTCTCAGGATTTAAAGCTAATCACAAGCTAAGTTTGCCCTTCTGACTCCTCCTCCCACCCCACATCTCCTGCATCTTCTGATTTATATCTTTCTGGATTCCTGCACTTTTCCTGTACAGGACTGGATCAGTCTCCCATTTCAGTGGCTGCAGAAGCCTGACAGTGTTTCCACACTGCCTGTCCCTCCAATAAATCAATGCATTCAGAGCTGAGCTCTGCATTTCCAACGGAGTCCTATGGTAGGGAGGGACGGCTGTTTCTGCATTTTTGCAGCAGTGAATCCCCTGGATGGCATTCCTGCTGACTGGAGTGCCTTGCAGGAGTTATACAACTGCAAGTCAAAAATTTCCCTGCTTTGCCAAATTGCTGAACCAGAAGGGTTTGCTTGCTAAAGGCTGGAGGGAAGGAACTGGAAGGGAGACAGGGGCAAGAGGCTGCACAGACTGCTGAGCTGTGATCAGCATTCTGATCATTTTAGGAATTTGTCAAAGGAGAGGAAAAATTTGTGTGGTGAGAGATGGGTGAATAATTAACCACATATAATTTAGTCAATGAATTTTGCTGATGGAGGATTTTCCACAAATGGATTCCTGTGTGTGTCAAATGTTATTCAACAGCTCTTTTCAGTGAATAATTTTTGAGTTGTAGCTGTATCCTGAGGAGTTCATTGAGGTATTTGATAATTAAATACTGAGAAATAAGTGAGAGTACCAGCACACCAAAAACCAATCATTTAAATGGTGCTTGTACAGTCTTGTTGAATTCTTAAGGTGTAAAGCAAAGTTTGTTTAATTTGAACTTTCATCACTGCCTAGTCTTTGCAGAGGTCAATTTAAATTTTGTAAGCCATGAAATCTGAGGCATTTGGAGTGAATTACCCAGTTTTGAGGATCTCAATGCCTCTCTGTACATGATTATACTTAGGAAACACTCATCTGTAAATCTCATACCAACAGCTAAGCCTATTTCTTTGACTTATTACTACTTCTCTTCTTCCTTCTCATCCCTTCATTAAACTGCTCTGCTTTTTCCACATTGCATTAGAGATTATTGAAATAGGGCAGTTTCCTGTAAAATGTTTGCAATAGAGCCTAAGCATCATTCTAGAATTCAAATACCTCAGTAATGATCTGTAGCACTAATTTCCAAGGCTCTGAGGAAGATGCTGACATTTAACCTCCACTCTTTGTATAACCTTGGGCAGATCAATTACTGGGAGAAGTTTTGTTATCCCCATCTTACAGCTAAAGCCTGTTTGGATGATAAAAATCTCTTGCAGTCATGATGCAAAGGTCTGAGAGCTGCATCCCCAAAAACTACAGAAGCTGCTGGGGGAATCCTCCAAGGGTCTACAGAATCCAGTGTCACAACAAGATACAGAATACAGTGAACTGCAGATGCTGTAGATGAAGTAAAACTGCAAGCCAAAAAAACCCAAAAACTCAACTAAGAGTACACATTGTTTAGTTGGCAGACTTTAATGGATAGGATGTGGATTTTTAAGCATTTTTAAGCATTTTTTTTCTCTTGTGGTGACATAACAGTCGCATTTTGACCTGTTTAATTTAAATAGGCGTCCACAAGAAAATTCAGGACAGCCCAAAGGAACTCAAGCCAGGGCAAAAAATCATCCTAAATTTCTAACTAGGGAAATAGCACATCATTTGTGAAGGCAGTAGTTTCAGATAAAATAGAACTCTGCATTCTAATTCTGTATTGCCACTGCAGAGTCACACTCCAAGCAGCATAACTGTCCTTTCAGAGACCTCACAAGCAGATTGCTAATGCAGGTTTTTTGTTTGTTTCACTGCTTTCTCCTAGGAGGTGATGCTCCTGACAGTTTGAGTACTTGGAATCTGAGGTGAAAATGCCCAAGCAAAGAGATCTGTTGAGAGAGAGAGAAAAAACAGCAGCACATTAAAATAAGAAAATCAGGATTTTTGCGAAGGACACGGTTGAGTATTTGCGTGTTGCTGAAAGCCAAAGGCACTTCTAATAACCCTTTAAACCTCATCTTTTTTTTTTCTAATAATCTTCATAATCCTCACCTAGGATTGCCAGGGAGTAATTTGTGGCTGCAGTCTGTAGGACAGGGAGGAAAGCAAAGCTGCTTGACAGAACATCAAAGGTTTGTGCCACTGAAGTTTTATGCAGCAATTGCTAAATCCTTCATGCTTGAAACAATGATGAAAAATGATTGCCAGCTATGAAACCAAAATTATATCAATCTGCTTCAGGGTCTTGGGGCTTTTTTTTTCATTTGAAAACCTGACCCAGTCTAGCAGAGTTCACTTACCAACCTCGAGTGTTCTGTCATTGAAAAAGAATAGAACTGAGTCAGGAGGGGTGAATTTATTTCATGCTTCACAAATGTATGTGGGGGAGTGGGAAGGAGAAAATGCTGAAAATAAAATCAAGCAGGTCAGTGCTCAAATACCTCATTCTGATTGTCTTTATGTAACACATGTAACAGACAGTGTAGTTGCCCTCTGGATTTCCAAGGGGAATATTCAATGTAGAGTAGCTGAAATGGAAACTAAATATGACTGGAGGCTCTAGTTTCACAGCAGCATCCCTGCAGGTAATTTTGCTGGCTGTAAATCAAGTGATCATTAAAGCTGAAAGCTGAGAAGCAGAAGTTTGGGAGTGATTTGGCTTGTCATTACCAAAACCTGATCTTAATGAGGATCTTGTTAGCTACTTCTACATCTGCTTTTCCCTGTGCAGAAGCCTCAAGGATGCACCAAAAACAGGGGACCAAGCTGAGAGCAGGGGGAAATGAGGGGTTTAAAGCATCAGCATCAACTCTGTTGGGAGAGGCTGCTGTACACAGAATTTGGAGCGCCTGCACCCCATCTGTGCCAATTCCTGCCCATGGCACCATGGACTGCTCTTGTGGGGCTGCAGGGTGGGAAGGCTGCCTTGATGGGCAGGACTGAAGCACATTGTGCTGCTGCTGCTGCTGCTGTGCAGAAAAGCTGAATCACTCAGCACCCTGCTGCTCTCTGAGCCTGCGCACAGAAGAAAAAATAAATTGCTTTCACCAGTCGTGGCAAGGGGACTTTGGATAATATCCATTCTGGGTTGCAGGGAATGATTTTGGGGTTCTTTTTGGAGGGAAACAGGAGATACACAGCCTCTGAGAGATCCCATCAGAGTGGTCCCTCTGCCAGGGCTCTGACCCTGCCCAGGCTGTGTCACTGATCAGTCAGAGGCTGATGTGAGTCAGATTCTCCCCTCCAAAGTCCTGTTTTCTTCTCGCTGGTGAGTATTTGCTGATCCACTTGCTATGGTGGATATTTTTGCCCCCAATGAAGGGGAGAGAATGATGCATCTGACTCCATCTTATCAGAAGGGCTAATTAATTACTTCATTATACTATATCATTTTATACTATATTACATTATATCACATTACATCTAAACTGAATCTGCCAAGCACTCAACTCTGCTCACAACTGCACAGAATTTGTGACTGTCACCCCACAGTCCTGACACACACACACACTCTTGGCCCTGATAGGCCGAGGAAACAAAATACCACTCTGGGTAAACAATCTCCATGTTGCATTCTACTTTGGCACAACACAGGCACAGCAAGTGATAAAAATTGTTTTCCCTTTCTCTGAGGTTCAGAGAATGTGAATCTCAGAAATATGCCTGGGAAGAATTGTGCCTTGCTTTTCTCTGTGAAGAGAAATGTGGCTACAACTTGCTTTGCAAAGTTGTGTTCTCATATCCTGATTATAATTTGAAGCTGATTAGCAAACATGCACAGAGTCAGCCTTGAACACATGGGAACTTTACTGAGCTTGTTGGTTTTGAAGAGATGCTGCTCAGTGTTTAGTCACAAAGACTGAGATATAAATTGATATTTCTCTCTGCCTCTGCTCTTGCTGCACATTCTCTGTACCACCTCTGACAGAGGAGTTGGAGGTCAGACAAAGAAACACATGAAATACAGTCTAGCAAAAAAAAAAAGATTACAAACATAAATGGTAAAGATAAAAAAAGATAGAGTCATGTGATGCACTTGCAAGTGTGCTGCATGGCACGAAGTGCTGCATGTTGATGAGCTGTGTCACCTCACTTGTCTGCAATGCTGCTCATTCTTCTTCCATTGCTGTGCTATGCAGCCAATCACAAAAATGACACTGGGCCATTTCATCCTGAAACTCCAAATGTTGGATTTAGCCAAGGCTTTTTCCTCTCTTTGCCTAGAGAGGGAAGTGCTGTGCCAGAGCCTTGCAGTTATTTGAGACTCAAAAGAATAATTTCAAGCAGCTACATAGGTGGGTATTTGTGCTCTCAATATTAACTTAGCTATTCCACCCAAAAATATTCTCAAATATCAGATAAACACTTTGCTCAGGAGGCTCCCTCAGTGGGATCTGGACATAGGAAGCCCTGTGTCTCTCCTGCTCCTTCAGGAACTCTGCATTTTGGATGTTAGGCAGGAAAATCCACTTGCTTGTGCAGCCAAGCATCCTTCAGAGGCAGTGGGGGAGTGTGGATTGTGGCATTCTCATTCTCTGGAAAAATCCCTTCGCACAGGATTTTCTCCTGGGAAGCTGAGAAGCCTCAGAGAAAAGGGAAACAATTTTATCTCATTTGCTTCTACTGTGTTGTGCTCATGTGGAATGTGTTTGGAGATTGTTTACCCACAGGTGATTGTTTCATTGGATTCTGGTGTGAGTTGTTTTGACTTTTTGGCCAACTGGAGCCAAGCTGCGTTGGGACTCTGGACAGAGTCACGAGTTTTCATTATTATCTTTTTAGCCTTCTGTAAGTATCCTTTTTGTATTCTTTAGTATAGTTTAGTATAGCATTCTTTAATATAATATAGTATAATAAAATAATAAATTAGCCTTCTGAGAACATGGAGTCAGATTCATCATTCCTGCCTTCATCAGGACATTCCCAGTAAATACAATAATAGATGGCACAGGGAGAGGGAAAGGAGAGAGTGGCCCAACAGGAGCAGAAGCCAGCAGCTGGTAGTGCTGTACTTGTGCATCTGCATTATAAGGTTTTATACAATTAAATTGTTCCCCAAAGTAGCTCTAATGAAGTTATAAAAAGTCCCTTCAGCTTTCCAGCTGGTGGGTAGGAGAATGTGATATGAAACCGGTGGTCAAATGTACACTCTAATCAGTCATGAAACGTTTTATTTAATTAACTTTGCTTTATTTGAGAGATACTTTAAAGTTTTGATCAAAACACTCTCTAATTTTGCAACTTCTTTGGCCTAATTTCTCAAATCTAATTACTTGTAAGCTTCACATTTGACTTTTCAAGCCAGAATGTGGCTGGTCCTCATGGCTTGAACTTCTAATTAGACAAATGAACTAATAAAATGATCTCTTGTATAGTGATATTCCTTTTACCTCAATAGCTTTCTGTGGAAAACAACAACAAATTTGACTAATGGGGGATCTGGTTATAAGCTTGTTTTTTAAGTCTCAGAGCATTTTTTTTCTTTAATAATCCTTTATTGATGATGTGACTCAGATTTTAATTTTTTTCATCTTCCATAAGAAAGGCTTAGTTTTAGAGATGTCCTACTTGTATGTTACCAAGATTGGTGCTTTGGACAGCACAGTCTGCCTGAATTTACTCTTAATGAGAAACAGGTGTTTCCTACAGGCACAATCTTGTGCACGTTGCATGTGTGCCCAAAATGAGGTGCCATGCTTCAGTGAATAACAGGAGTGTGTCGTTAAAAACTCCCATTGATTTATTCTTCACCTTTTTTTTTCTTCCTTGATAATGGGTTTTATTTATGGAAAGTACTAAATTTTAAAAGGGCTCAAGTTTACATAGAAAATCAAAGCTATTTTGGGAGTGTTTTTTCCATATTTTTTCAGCACATCACGCAAAGAAATACTCAATTTTCTGTTCTAAAAAAACCACAAAAGCAGAATAACATAATAGAGTAGATGCATGATAGAATATCTGCTAACCATTCATAGTCAGATGTTCTCCATGTTTAAAATTGTATTTTCTCTGTTACTTCCACAGTAAGAAACTTCCAGCCCTCAGGTCTTTTCATACCTCTGGAGAGGACACCATGCCTGAATTGATTGTGAAGAATACCTCAAAGAAACAAAAAACCAAGGTAATCTGTCTTTATCAAATCCTGTCCAGAATGCACTGGTAAGTCCTTATATGGAACAAGTTTTCTTTCCTTTCCGTTATAATTTTTTTATCATTAGTTATTGTAATTAAATGTTGTTCCTTCTATAAAACCAAGCTCTCCTTCAAAACTAGCTGAGTCTTTGATCACAATTACATTGCAGCTTTGAGTTCCATTTACAGGTTTTTCTAAACACCTAAGTTACCTTTCTTTTTGAAAAGAAAAATAAGTCTTTAAAAAAATCTCTTTTCATTTAGGAAAAATGAATCAAGAAATCTGTGTTGGCCCCCTTCTGTACTCTCTTTTCAAATAAAATCTAATTCGGGAAAAGCCTTAGTTTGGAAATTGTCATAGAAAAAAATAAAAGCTTTGAGAAGCTGTGGGAGTTTTTTGTTAGAAACTGGTTGCTATACTTAGAAAACCAAACAAAAATAAATTATCAAAGACAGAGTTTTCTTGTTGTTATCTTCATCCTCTAAGCTGCAAAACTGAGACAGGTAGAAGTTTTGCCCCATCACTGTTGCATCAAATTCAAGATTAATATTCCGCAGAGGAACTGCAATGACCAGGACAACTATCTCAAAGCAAGGAAATTAGGAAAGAATTAGCAAGGAAATTTCCTTTCTCAAAGCAAGGAAATGAGGCAGCAAAGGACACAGAAAGAACTGAAGCTCCATGTCCCACAGACCTATGGATTTTATCATTTAGCATCCTCTCTTTTAGCAGGGTCAAGAGATGGATCAGAAACTTCACAGCAGTGCAATTTATAGTGAAATGTACCAGCTCTGAGTTCCTGGTCCTTTTTATGCAGACCTTGCTTTCTGCTGTCCCTCCTATGCTGTTGGATACAAATCTGTACAAACCCCTCCAGGTGCTTTGGTGTACATATTGATTTATATTAATAAAATATATATAAGTATATATATAGTGTATATATATATATAAAAAATATATAAAAGTATATATAGTGTGCATATATATATATATATATACACTATATATATACTATATTTCTATTCATATTTATATTTATATTTGCTGGATTTTTGGAAGCCAGCTAAACTGCTGTTTCACACTTTGTGGCATAAAATCTTGGGGCTCAAAAGGGCTTCTCCTCTAAGTCATCCACCCTTCATTTTATTGAGTTTCTTCTATTCAGCATAGTAGATGAATGCTGAAGTGACCTGCTTGAAATTTTCATATTTGCTTCTTTTTCCAAGCTACATTATGAAGCCTGTCCTCACTTATCAGTTTTTCACTTTAAATTTTTCGTCTTCTAATACTTCAGTAACTGATTGAAATTTTACTGAGAGTCAGGGAGGGAAGAAAACAGAACTAATCAAATCATAGCAGGGGGAAGCAAGTTGATTTTCTCAACCCAGAGAAGTGTCTTCAAGCCCACCCCTGGTGGAAGGTCTGTGGGTTTTAGCCCTGCAGTTGAGTGATTCTGGGCCAGAATGCTTTCATCTTTCTAACAAAGGTAGTTCAGTGTTTGACAATTTTGACTAAACTGCCAGCTTTTCCCAGAAATAGTGTTCCAGGTTTTGAAATGACATTTTTGTCATTTCAGCCTTGTTTAGCTTATTCCAGATAAGGCAGAGTGGAGGCTGCTGCCTCTATTACAAACCCACACCATCCCTACCAACAAACCTTCAGCAACATGACCATTAGAAAAACCTTAACATCTGACCTGCCATTGTTGATAGGCACGTTCCAATGTGTGGCTGCCAGCCTGCAAAAATGATCCACAAATGGCAGGTTGCAGGATGTAATTTCACATCCTGCAGGATGGTGTTGAAGTCCTCCTGCTTCACTTCAATGTGAAGGTCATTCCTCCAAACCTGAAATTACACTTGCTCAAAGTTGCATGGGGAGCTGTATCACAAGCTTAATTTAGGATAAAAACACAGAATAATAATGTTTTGTGCCAATTTGTTTTCTGTGGTTTAATAAAAATGTTAATTTCCCACTGAGCTGGAGACAAGACTAGTCCCTAAGAGAACAGTGTATTTGAGACTGTTTCTCTGCTGTTCAAACTGGTGGATCAGTCCTCCTTTGGTTTTACTAAGAAATATTCATTCAGTTCCTCCATTGCTTTTTTTAAAGAAGCAAAGTGCTTACCAACCACCTTTTACAGCTTTGCTTTTCTCCAAGCTTTCCTGAGACTGTAAATGTTCAATATTACAAATCCATGCTTCCTAGTATTGATGAATCTGGCTCTTGGAAAGCCTGAGTGGTAATGATTAATTATCTGATTAAACCAAGAAAAAGAGCTGCATTAAGGGTTTGAAAGACATGCCCTTCAGAAGATTGAATTTCATGATCTCCCTAATCAGTGTTTTGTAAATTCACAGAACATACTATGTACATCTCTTAAATCAGGGCAGATTGCATATTGATTAACAGTGTTATCACAAATTAGCAGCACAGTATCAGTTTCTCTGATGCAGGGAACTATGAACAGGAATTGTTTGCATTTCTATGTTAGCCTCCTGGAGACAAACAGAATGAAATGAATAGCCTTTTAATTTAATTGGCTTCCAAGGCAAGCCTGAGAATAGAAAGCACAAAGCGTTGCACAGTTACTGTAGAAACAGTGGAGGTCAAAAGCTCAGTCAGCACTGCTCCTGTGCAGTAATTTTTTTAATTCTTGCTGCATCTCCATCAGATCCCAGGCAGCCAGATAATTCAGCATTAGTATTCCAAGCGGAAAGTGCTGGGTCATTTGTCACTGGTCAGATCATGCTATGGAATTTGTTGAAAAAAAGCTGCCAAAATGAAAAACTACAATCAATTGGTGCTCTTATATATCAGCCACAAGAATTAGATCAGGACAAAAAGAAAGAAAAAGGAGGGGAAAAATCTTTCTTTCTCATAGAAGAATAAAAAAGTCAGAACAAGAAAAGGAAAAGTGGTACAAAATGAATAATAGTCTGGCAAGAAACCCTTTTTCAAAATAATCTTTCTATAACAGACAGTTAAGATTTATCTGTTATTTAGTGGAGTCAGCCCTGCTGAATGCAGTGAAAGCAAAAAGGGAGATATTATTGTGCTAATATTCAAAACTCCTGCACTCTTTTGACTGTAGAAATAAAGAGCTAAAGCTCTTGTAAAACTTGAGCTGGCCTAGGAGCTCATCAATGAACACAGAAACCCATCCACAGAGTGCTAAATGTAGAAAAGGGATTTCTTTACTATTTTTGGAGTGGCTAGTGCAGGATCTGTGCTGCTACTCCAGCTTGAATTCATTCATCCTTCTGCAGAAAAGTTCAGAACTCCTCCTCTGTGTCTGATCCCATATGCCTGTGCCAGCACAAAAGCCTGGCACAAAGCACTCCCATATGTAGCAGACTCAGCTGCACCAGGGGGATCACATGAACCTCCCATTTCATTTCTGGAATGTTGATTCTTAAAAGCACAAAGATTCCTTTGAGGAGGTTGTGTGTGAACGGTTGTTGGCGTTTTTATTATTTCCTATTACAAGACCAAATTATTCCATGGAGCTGCATTTTTATCTGCTGAAGGAGAAAGAACTAAAAATATCCTAGTGGTCAGTGGTCTTTCCATGGAGGACTAGGGTTTTTATACAGTTTTTATAGGTTTAGCAAATTAGCAAATTTTATAGGTTTAGCAAATCAGCATATTTGACAAAAATCACCAATTAGAGAGATAAGAGGAGAGGTAATTTCACCCTTGTCCGACAATACCCTTTTCCTGACCCAAAGATGGGGCAGCTGAGAAGCATTTAAAAACTTTTATTCCATTTTCAGTCTCATGAGAAGGGTGACACAACACAGATGTTATAATTACACCTGTGACGGTGTTCACAGGGGTTCTTAGATGAGGGAAGAGATGAGAATGTTAACTCCATGTTTCAGAAGGCTTGGTTTATTATTTTATGGCATATATTCTATTAAAACTGTACTAAAAGAATAGAAGAAAGGATTTCATCAGAAGGCCAGCTAAGAATGATAACAAAGGTTTGTGGCTCAGACAGAGAGCCTGAGCCAGATTGGCCATTAATTAGAAACAGCCACATGAAACCAATCACAGATCCTCCTGTTGCATTCCACAGCAGCAAATAATCAATGATTACATTTTGTTCCTGAGGCCTCCCAGCTTCTCAGGAGGAAAAATCCTAAGGAAACGATTTTTCCTAAAAAGATGTGTGTGACACACACCATCACAATCAGAAACCAGCTATTTCCTAATCACAATACACTAAAAGTGTTTCTTGGCCTATCAGCTTTTTGCCACACCATGCTGTGGATGCCTTAAAGCCAATCATCTAAAACTACCCCTCATGGGTCCCACTACGATGCATCTTTCATAGTTCTGTTTCTCCAAAGTATCTTTTGAAACTTTTTTCTAGCTCCATTTCTCTCTCAACAATATCTGTCCCATTCCATGGCATTTCTAAGTCAGCATTTCTTGTCTCAAGGTTTGCATATGGATGCACACACTGTGTGGGCCTTCTGTCAGGCCCGGAGAACTCTGCACAAATCCATTTCCCACAGTTCCCCCTCTCTAAGTCCTTCCCCCTCTGATGGAAACTTGTTGATGAAAATGTGTCCCAAAGAGCTGGTTTCGGCCTTGGCTCCCAGAAAGACCCAAAATGGGATAAGGGCTTTAGAATGAGTGTGGAAACCCAAGGAACTGAGAATATTCCCCTGTCTGCTCTGGGGTGTCCTGACCCCCAGGGGAGCACTGACTTTGACCCTCATTTATGGAGAAAGTTTCCTAGACTTCCTAGACTGGAATCCATAAAAGTGTGAAATAAATTATAGAGAGTAGTGTAAGTGTATCACCTGGGTAAGAAATTTAGATTTTGGGATTTTGAGTATGTTGTGGATGGAAGCAAGATGGAGGGCACAGGGTGTTGTCCTGGGTTTCTTCTTCATTCTTCTTCTTCCTTCTCCATGGGTTTGGGTGGCATTTTGTAATTGGGCAGAAAAGTCCACATTGTGGGCTCTTTGGGATCAGTTATTGGGTTAAAAGGGAAAATAATCTGGGTGTCAGTTCTTAACTGGATAGTTTAGTCTTAACAGACCTTGTAACAAGAGATTGTTGCCCTTTTGTGCCTTGCTGCTGAACCCATGGCTGTGAGACTGTTTTACTGATAAGAAATAATAAACACCTGAGTCAGAACATGAAATATCATCTCAAGTGCCTTCAATCCAGACCCAGAGAAACCAATAAATGAGTTTTGTCCTTCTGCCTATCAGAGCAGGGAAAACTAGCTATGAATGCAATAATCCAGAGCTCCAAATATATGTGTAAAGAATACAGAATGCATATAAAAGGAAAAAAGACCAAATTGATGTGGCATCACTATCATGGGGAGGTTGTCCTGAGCAAACCTGGGATTGCAGGTTTTGTGAGGTTCTGACAGGTAATGCACCCAGAGAAACTGGATGCATCCTGCATACACGGCCTACACAGGATCATAGAAGGTTTGGGTGGGAAGAGACCTTAAAGATCTTCTAATTCCATTGCTGGCTGATCCAGCAATGGGGCAGCCACAATTTCTCTGGACAACCTGTGCCAGTGCCTCACCACCCTCAGAATAAACAATTTTTTCTAATATCCAATCTAAACATACTCTCTGCCAGTTTTAAGCCTTCCCCCTTTTTCTATCACTACATCTTCTTGTACATTGCCCACTGTGGAAACAAACTGTGCTTAATTGTGGCCAGGTTGCCTTGAACAGAGGTCCAAAAGACGGACTCATTTCACTCCTCTGCCCTGAATTTAAACCTTTCATTACTTAAACCTGATTTATCTCAAGTACCCTCATGTAGGCAAGGTTAAACTTAAATGGATTAACCTCCAGTTTAACTCTACTGAAAAAGCTAATTGGGGACAAGATGAAAGGAAAACATGTAGAAGAGGTTTTTAGGTGAAAGCTTCAATGACTTAATGAAAAAGAAATGTCATCTAAGGTGAATTTGACAAGGCACAGTTACCTGCATGGTAACTTTTCTTAGCATCCTTCACCTTTCCAATGGTTTTTGCATCTGCTATGTTCCACCAAGTCCAAAAAAAAAAAAAGAGTATATACCAATTTAAACATATTATGACTCCTGGTAAAATTACGTGTTCTCCCTCTTTGATAACTGATATTTCTCAGGTAATGTTGGAACCAGAAGAAAAGCTTTTCCTTTTCTCAATATTCAGCTCTAACTACTGAGAAATTTTCATCCTGTTAGGGAGCCAAGCTTCACACAGGACTGTTTTCCTTACCCTAGCCCTGTGTTTCTAGGAACTCTGCCTTCCAGAGGAAATCCTGGTGTAGTGACCTTTGGATATTTACCAAGTGGCATAAGGTAACTGAGGGCTGCAGCCTAGCAGTAGAGAAAAGCTCTCTGTAGAAGCAGATTTGATAATTATGGAGCAAAGAGGCCTCATTTCCCTGCCATGTAAAATGATCCCCACCTGGCCTATCCTCACTCCATAATATGCTAAACAGCACATGTATTTCCTGAAAGATTTTAAAACACTGCTGTCCAAAAATGGAACTCAGAGAGGGACTCATATAATGCATCAGTGGGGGAAAAAAATAAAAAATCAGTAGGTATAAATGGAGAAAAAGGCTGTGTCAGCCTTCATGGAAATAACACATTTTCTTCCTAAGCTCCTGATGCATAGAACAGGCAGTTTCTGGATGGGAAATAAAAGGAAGCTGGAAAACAGGAGATCCTGCTGGCTGTAATCTGCACAATACCTGAGCACCAGGAGTTTTGTTTCAGCACATAAAATGCAGCAGCATGTGCATGTTAGGGGGGGAAAGTGGTCAGAGAGGAGAGGAGAGGGGGCACCAAGCTGGGCTGGCACTACAAAAGGATTAAGGACAAAGTGGGGCATTTCTACCAGGAGCTGCTGCAGATTATTGGGTAATTGGCCTGGGTGCAAATCTCCCTTCACCATCACCTGTGTGATTAAAGAAGCCTTCCCCACTCCTTCCTTCACTCACTTGGCTTGTGATTTCAGACTCCTACATCCAGTCAAAATACCTCTGTGGGAGGAAAATAAAAGAAAGAGGGTGAGCAGAGCAATGCCTGTCCTTTAAAGATCATCTTTAAGTTGAAAGACTGCACAACTACTTGATTATGGTAAGTCTCAAGGGAATGGGTAGCATGGCAAGATTTACAGTGGGATCTCTTCTAGGCAGTGTGATGTGTGCATCCAAAAATGTTTGTTTTGCATGTCTATGTTTGTTTTTCTTCTTCATCTCCTTAGCATTCCTGCTGGTAAGTGCCTGTTTTTTGGCTTTTCAGAGCATTTTAGAATGGCTACAGAGCCCCATGGGCCCAGGCAGAAGTGGTTTCTCCAGGGATGTTCTTATCCCTGCAGTTGAATATGGGCTGCCTGTCCCTCTGGGAATTGAGGAGATGGGAGAAGTAGAGATGAAGGGTGAGTGATGTGGAGGATACCTGGAAACAAGGCAGAGCATTGGTATCTCTGTCAAGAGTAGGAGGCTGGACCAATGAATGGATTCATAGCCACTATGAATCTTTGATGAGTGAGCCCTCCCAATGACTAGGTAGGTTTGTAGGCTGCTGTTTCACTTTTTCAGGGATCTAGGCTGTCCTGGCAGCTGTGTCCCTTTCCTGGGGTGGTTTTCATGCATGGAGCTGTAAAACAGTAATTATCACCAGCTCACTGGGTAAGAGTTTTTGGCATCATGCTCTGTCTCACAGCAGGAACATGAAAGGAGGGACAATCATCTCAACCTCCTTGCACTCTAACACTGAGGCTGCCTCTCGCAATTTCAGTGTAATTATTTGCAAAAAAAGGACAAATTCCACATTCCTGGTTTTGGTGCTGCTCCTGGAACAGCTGCTGCTCTCCTTTGAGTGAATGCCTGTGCTCAAACTTGCAGTTTCCCATGCCCTGTATGGAATGTGTGCATTTTCCAGACTCTATCCTGGAGGGGAGGTGAAAAATATAACAGGTCTAGTCCGGAATATAATCAAAGATTTATAAGTAGCCATGCATTTTTTATGCATATAAAGTAATAAGAGCTGTAGAGTAAAAGCAGAAATGTGACAGTAAATGGTTGCTCTTGCCAGTTTTCCACAAGATATGATCAAAGCACCGTTTCAGCAGCAGGGCTGCAAGACTGCACCCTCTAATAGAAAGACAATTATTTGGTCAGGCTCCAGTTAAGGCCAGGAGCATCCTCTGCTTGAGGGCCTGCTCAGCTTCTTTTGTTTTACATTAAAAGAAGCTCAGCTGGTCAGACCAAATGGCTGACAGAGAGATGTTTTGTAATGCATCCTTTTGTTTCATTCCCATAGCCCACCGCTTCAAAGCCAGGGTTTAAACTAAATAAAAAAAAATAAAGGTGTTTGTGAGCAAATTGGAAAGGAAGTGTTAACACAGGATGGATCTGCAACCCTCTGCTTGACAGAGAAGAAATCCTCTGTTCTTTCTCTCCCTATATATCTTCCAGTGTATAATTCTCTTTTAGTTTTCTTTTTCCTGAGCATCCCACTTTCTCTTTTTGTAGTTAGCTGCCAGAGAGATGTATTTTCTCCTGCTGACTGTATCAGAATTTCCCAAGGTTATGGGAATTGGTGCTTCTGGGGAATTATTGAATTCAAGTTATTTGGTGATACTTCTTCC
Source organism: Zonotrichia leucophrys gambelii (assembly GCF_028769735.1). Classification (NCBI taxonomy): domain Eukaryota; kingdom Metazoa; phylum Chordata; class Aves; order Passeriformes; family Passerellidae; genus Zonotrichia; species Zonotrichia leucophrys. The sequence goes on from NC_088172.1 coordinate 96,943,918, forward strand.
TGCTTCTGCAATCCCTGCAGGACAGCCAAGACATATATAATTTCATTTTCTGGAACATTTAGGTCACTGATTTGTCTGCTGGCCTGGCAGTGTTTTATTTTCACATTGTGTACGAACAAGTGTAAATTTTTGTGAGTATAATAAAGTCAGTGTGAAAAGACACTAAGGTTCATCACAGGATTTCTTGCAAGTTAATTGTTGGAAGCTCTGGCATGCAATCTGGCTTGCTTATCAAATCTATTTAAATGGTTGGAGCAAGAGAAAGTATTGTACATAACTCGGTCAGACTTGTCTTAAGAGAAGTTTGTTCTAGAAAAGTAACAAAAAAAAAAAAAAAAGGAAATGCAAGCAGCTGGTGTTTTGCTGGTTTGTGACCTGCCTTAAATGCTTTGTGGAGAATCCTGCTGATGGCAAAGCTCTGGCATGTGCTGCTTTGCTGAATGCTGCTTGATGCATCTCTTGAGGTACCTTCTGTGCCCTAAAGGAAGTTTTGGTTCACCAGTTACAATTTGGGGAACAAATATTGATTATCTGATGCCCCAAACTCGCTGAGTATTTTCTAATTTTTCACTGAATTCTGCTGTTCTATTCTTTGGCAATGTGTCTTTTGGAGTAGCTGCAGTATCAAAATTGTTAATTTTCTGCCACTCAGCACATGTGCTGCTATGCCCTCCAGCTTTTCCTTTTTGAAACCCTGGCATCCTGCTTCACTCCAGTGTTTCCTCTGAGACAGCTGAGCCTGCCTGCACAGTCCTGGCGTGTTTCTCTTTGGCCTGAGAAGCTGATTTTGACAATTATTGTCACCAGTTCAAGCCCATCCAAGTATCTGGGCTTTGAGAATGTTTGAAATACTGCTGCCACTGTTTCAGAGACCCAGATGTATTAGTTTGAAGCATTTATGCTATTAAAGGGCTGTGAGGAAATTTTGAGTCAACCCCACGTTGACTTTGCAGCCAAGATTTCACTCTTTTGTTATAAGACTAGCTTTCAAACTTTTGATCAAACCGCAGACTAACAGATTTATCTCTGCCACCCCCCACAAAATTTAATTTGCAAATGAAATCTTCAACCTGAGACTTAGGCTGCAATTGCTACTGATTGGAATAGTCTGAGGGAAATCAGGCTGAACGAGGCTGTATAATTCTTTATTTGATATCAGTAATGAAATGCCAGCATTGGTTAAAATATCCACCAAGTGTCAAAGGTTTATATCTTAAGAGCATTATTCACTCCTTGTTCTTTGGTATTTCCCTGAGGGTGGAAAGGACTGTAGTTAGAGGAGAAGAAACAATGGTCTGATCAATCACAGACCTCTTGAATTGCAAATAAGAATCAGAAACCAGCTCACAATCCTCAGTGCTGGTCTGCTGAGCTTTCTGCAGCCCCCTCATGTCATTCTCCTATGACTCTACATAGTGCACATGCTGAAATCTTTCTCACTGTTTCAGTTTTGGGGAGCTTTTTATATTTCCAGTAAGGTGCTTTTAGGCTTGTAGAGCCTCTTGAAACGGAGCCACTCTACATTTCTGTCAGCACAGAGCCCTTCACGTGGGAGCCAGGGTGACAGAGCACTGCAGCAGCACCCTAACAGAGCACCTCTGTTGTACCTGATACAACCAGTTATTATCTTTTATAATATGTGAAGAAATGAGTAGTGAGCTGACAAACAGTGCTGAGCTGCTGGTGTAGTCAAGTGCCTTGTGATTTTACAACTTGTAAAAATGTGAATATTTCCTCTCATCTGTTGCAAACACCAGTGCAGCTCCACTGGGATGTCAATGCTTTAGAGCCCTCTGTGACACAGCTGCCAGAAGGGACTGGTGTCACTGGAAAAATCCCCTTGCCCAGGATTTCGTCTTCTGGGAAGCTGAGAAGCCTCAGAGAAAAAGGAAACCAATATTATCTCATTTGCTTCTCCTGTGTTTTGCTGCTTTGGAATGTGGTTTGGAGATTGTTTATCCCACAGGTGATTGTTTGATTGGTTTCATGTGAATTGTTTTGACGTAACAACCAATCACCATCAGCTGTGTCAGGACTCTGGCGAGACTCATGGGTTTTTAATTAGTATCTTGTTAAGCCTTCTGTAAATATCCAGCCTCCATTCTTTAGAATAGTTTAGTATAGTATTCTTTTATTTAATATAATATCATAAAATAATAAATTAGCCTTCTGAGAACATGGAGTCAGATTCATCTTTCCTCCCCACAATGGAGGACCCTGAAAATCACAGACTGCCAATGCTGCTGGGAACATTTGCAGCTCCCTGTGATCTCCTCATCCATTACAGGGAATTCTGGGGTGTTCCAGGCACAGAATAACATATAATGCCTTGATCCCCCAGGGTTTGCTGTCTGAGAAGATGTTTCACAGGTTTCTGCTGTGCATTTAGAACAGGAGCTTTCAGGGAGTTGCGTGAATGTTCCCCCCTTTTCCTTGCTCTCATGATCAGACTGAGGCTGAGTGCCTGCTTTGGAAATATGCTCCAGAGAAACCAAAGCCATTGAAGTCCTACCTGGATTCCTAGTGGAGATGTACAAGGCTGGGAAAGCTGCAAAGGGACAGGATAACCCAAGCTTTTTTGTCTGTCTGTAAACTGGAAAACTTGATGGAACATTGTGTGAGCTCCTGAGCAAGGCAAGCTTTCTTCAGTGGTGTCCTTTAGTTAGAGATGTGCTGATGATGGTTTTGGTGCAGTTGACATCAGTTGGAAAGGGCTAAATGTCTTTATTACCCTGGTCTCAGACAGGGGCATGTCTAATAGAAAGTAATTTGAAAAAGCACTTTTCCCTGGTGTCACAGACATCTTTTATGAAAAATCCTTTCCTTAGGATTTTTTTCCTCCTGAGAAGTTGAGAGACCTCAGGAACAAAATGTAAACATTGATTATCTGCTGCTGTGGAATGCAACAGGTGCATCTGTGATTGGCCCATGTTGGATGTTTGTAATTAATGGCCAATCACAGCCCAGCTGGCTCGGACAGAGTCCGAGACAGAGCCTTTGTTATCATTCTTGGCTATTCTGTTCTTAGCTGGCCTTCTGATGAAATCCTTTCTTCTATTCTTTTAGTACAGTTTTAATGTAATATATATCGTAAGATAATAAATCAGCCTTTTGAAACATGGAGTCAGATCCTCGTCTCTTCCCTCAACCAAAAACCCCTGTGATCACCGTCACACCCTGGCCTTTATAGTTTGCTTAAAATGTTTGACAAAATTGGATTTTTTTCTTGACTCAGCAATAGATAAAGAATATAATGAGAAAGCAGCAAGTTGTGTGTAAAGCAAGTGGAGCTGCCTTACCTTAAGACCTTCATTCAGGTGTCTGTTATAATAATTCAGTGTACACTGTGCTTTCCTATCAGATTTTCCTAGAGATCTCTGCTGTGTGCAAACATAAAGGAACTTGGAAGCTGCTGAGCCTTCTAAAATGTTAATGTAAACACGTTGCATATGTAGGACTAGTGAGCATTTTCTAGGCCAAACACATTTCAGACTGTGATTAACTGCTTCATTAGCTAATAATTGATTGCTATTGGTTTTGGGCAAGCCTGTGCCACGTGGGTTTGGTCTGCAGGAGTGGTTTAGCATGGTACTTCTACCCACTGCATCTCCATCTCAACCAGGAGCTGCTGAGCAACAAGCACTTCTAAGGATCAGTTTCCCTTGCTTATTAATTGGCAATTACTGTAGAAAAATATCCATGAGCTAGTGGCACCTATCCCTCCAAAATGGCATCCCAGACTTCAAAGTCTGTGTGGATGAATTCTGCCTCTGATGCCTGGTGAGGGTGCAGGAGTGTGGTGGTGTTCTCAGGGGTCCCAGGAGGAGGGAAGAGATGAGAACCTTGACTCCATGTTTCAGAGTGCTCATTTATTATTTTATAATATATATTATATTAAAAGAAAATTATATACTAAAAGAATAGAAGAAAGGATTTCATCAGAAGGCTAGCAAGGAAAGGAATGATAATAAAAACCTGTGACTGACCAGAGTCTCCCAGACACAGCTGGACCTGTGATTGGTCATCAAGTAGAAACAATTTGCATGGACGAATCAAAGATGCACCTGTTGCATTCCACAGCAGCAGATAATTATTGTTTTTCTTTTCCTCTGAGGTTTCTCAGCTTCTCAAGAGAAAAAATCCTGGCAAAAGGATTTTTCAGAAAATATGTCTGTGACACAGGAGTACAAGTAGGGGCAGAATGTGATATGAACACTAGGACCCCTTCTCTCCTGCTTGGCCTGGGTGAGTAATCTGAGACTGAATTTAATGGCATTAATCTTTTGCCCTGTAGCACAGCAGATTGTGCCCAGAGAAGACTTCCACAGGAATCCCAAGGAGTGTGGGCTTTAGGTGGAAATAACAACAATGCTGGTGCCAAGAGGCTGTTTCAGGCTGGGCTAACTTGCTTTTCCTCCAAGTTCATTCATTGCTGAGTCCAGAAACAGGGATATCTGGGATGGGTTTGGGTAGTCTCAGGTTTGTCCCTGTTGTCCATTTAGCTCAAATGTTGAACTGTGCAGAAGTTCTTTGTTAGCAGAGGAGAAGCATCTGGTCATCCAGTGATCTTTTCACACTTAGCTCTTTACCAAGGAAAATAATTGGTCATCACAAGAAATCTCACTCCCTCCCTCAGTTTACTTCAGTGTTGGGCTGAAAAAAAAGAATTGTAATATGCTGTTAGACACATTTTTAACCTGGCAGCTAATAGTAATGCTCAATTATATTATCTCGTGTCTTAACGCATCATTTAGGTTACATAGATATCCACATTTTTACTTGGAGTTTTATTTTAATGTTCCTTAACATTCCTGTGTAAATACAGCTCTTAACTGATCACAATAAGATCCTACTGAAACAGGACTGGAATTTCCTCATTAATACCCAATTTTGGTACAATACAGTGTGGTATTAATGTCACTTTTGGTCTTGTACAGTTGTCAGGGCCCTGACATAGCTGGACACGACAGCGTGACTTTTATAACCTTGTTATAAAAAGCAATTAGGGGCAACATCCAGCTCTGCAGTTAGGCAACACATGGAGATGAAAGGGGCTTCCCACAGTGAATTTAATTAGCAGGAATCACAGAGTACTCTGTGACCTGCAGTGCAGATAACATAGTTCCTGTCCAGCAATGTTACCCTTGCTCTGAAAGGGCACCTAAACTGCTCTGCTGCTAGACCCATGCATAACTTACAGGCTTCCAAGGGACTGGAGCTGCAAACTTCCAGCCAGGAAGGTTGAATCAGGAAATGAAATGCTGGTAAATCCAATCTTGTACCAAGCAGCAGCATGGGCAGCTTTAAAATGCTGAGGAATAATCCAAGAGGAACTATGTGCTAATGCCAGCAGTGACTGGATGTCTCTCAAGAATGTGTGTAACAGATTTTGGTAATCAAACTCTGCACAGAGTAATAAAATGAGTGGCTGCTTCATATGTGTAAGTGCAAGGGGTAAGGAGAGCTGTGATGTGTGACTTTGGATGAAAAGGAGTCTTCAGGACTTGTGCTGGCCATGATGCAGGAATTCCTTATTTGATATTGAGGGGATGTGCCCCATGATATGCCTCTGCAGAACCTGATGGTGCTTGCCCTGCTCTGCAAGGGGCTGGGCAGCCTCCCAGAGCAGCCAGCCATCCTCCACAGGGTGGAGATAATGGTATGAAGATAATCAGGGGTCTGGAGAACCTCTCCTGCAAAGGCTGAGAAGTTTGGGCTCAGCCTGGAGAAAAGGCTGTGTTGAGACCCCACTGTGGCCTTCGGTACCTAAAAAGGAGGGAGAAGCGCTTCTTGCAAGGGCAGGCAGTGTCAGGACAAGGAAAAATGGCTTTGAGCAGATAAAGGGCAGGTTTAGATTATCTGTTGGGAAGAAATTTTTCACTCAGAGGCAGATGAACCACTGGCACAGGTTGCCCAGAGAGGCTGTGGACGCTCCATCCCTGGAAGTGTTCAAGTTCAGGTTGGACAGGGCTTGGAGCAGCCTGCTCTGGTGGAAGGTGTCCCTGCCCATGGCAGAGAGCTGGGATGAGATGATCTTTAAGGTCCCTTCCAACCCAAAGCATTCCATGATTCCTGTGGAAAAACATTACCTACGCCATGAGAAGGGCTGCTCTCATTTTTCTGCTTTTTCCCCTACTCGGTGCTATGTGTGCTGAACACTTGCTGGGTTTCACAGTGCTGATGCAGTCAGATTTTCTGCCTTGAAATCTGATTACATCCATTCTCCAACCTGCCTGTGCCTGGTGCCAGACTTAAAGAGCCATTTCTGCTATGATATCCTGCTGAGACACTTGCAGGGCGTTACTTGCAGGAGGCTAACTTGAATTTGACCTAGAGTAAAAGCAGAGATTTTTAAGATTGTTTTCAGTGTAATCTAAAATCTTCAAGCTAGAGGTGCAGAAGACAAAACTGATATGTGCCCAGAAACAAAAAGAACAGGATTTAAAATAGTTTATTAATAAATTATTATTTAATAAACAGGTAAGAAGTAGGTTCCCAAATTTTCATCTAAGCTGAATTTCATCAAGTACCAAGAATAACTACCTCTCCAAAATGTAATTATTATCAATCGCATCAGGATTTTCATATTTTTAGGGCTTGGTCCAGCAGCCTAAGAGCAAAGAAGCTGTGTTTGAGGCTGTTTTAGAGCACTTCAAATCCATCTGTCTACTGCCACTCTTTTTGTGCCACCTCAGGAATGCCAGAGCAATTAAAACATTCTCAGAGTAGTGTTTAGCTCTGCACTGAAGCCAGCCAGTGCAAGGTGTGAGACAGCTTTGCAGGCTGCTCCCAGGCCTGAACTTAAATAATAGAAGTTGATCAATCAGTGATAGCTTGGGAATGATGGATAAATAGAAGGAGAAGGATGCCAGCAGGGCTATGCAAGATTTCCTTGTCTGTTGGAACCCAGGACATTGCTCTGGCTGCCCTGGATGACTCCAGACCCTGGCAAGCTGCTCAGAGACCTTGGCACAGAGTCAAAGACACCTGTGCCTTCCATTTTAGCCCCATGGAAAAAATTACCAATTTCGTGTGAAGATTTACAAGCCACAAGAATTTGAGTAGAATAATAGTTAAGTTGTCAAAGGGTGAAAAAGTAGAATTTTGGGGTTTTAGTATGGAGGTTCCAGAAGCAAGATGGAGGAATCTGGGCATGTCCTGTCCTTCTTCTTCTCCTTCTTGTCCTTCATCTTCTGCTGTGATGGTGGCACTTCTGGATTGGTTTAGAGTAGAGACAGACTGCCTAACATAGGTGATAGGTATTGGAAAATTATTGTCAATAAAGTACTCGTAGTTCTTAGTATAAAAAGCCAACACCACCCCAAGGGCAGGTACTGTGCCTCAACCCGACCTGCTGGACAGATCTCAGCAGGTCAGAGAAATAATAGATAGGAATAGATAAGGAAATAGATAGTTATAGATAAGGAAAAATAAACAACCCTGAAAAGCAGAACTGAAGAATCTCAAATTCTTCTGCAGTCCCATGGCTGGGAAAAAGAGATTTTCTGATACCTTGGGGATCATCTCAAGCACTTGAGACTTGTCCTGGTGTAATGGTGTTGAGTCAGTAATTTTGGCATTTTTTGGCTTCATGTTCAGCTGCATCTGCTGAGCGTGCCTGGGGCGCCCATTGCCATTTTAGAGTTTGGGGAGGACACAAGGGGCCCTGGCAGAGGAGGAATGGGCAGTGAGGCTTTTGTTGTTTGGCTTCAGCAGCACTTGGCTGGACTCCCCCACCTCCCAGTGGCAGGAGGTGTTTGCAAATACAAATGTGTGTGAGGGCTGGGATGAGGTGCGTCCTGCAGCATATGGCTGGGCAGATGCACGGTGGCAGGTGTGAAGTGTGTAACTATATTTGTGTGCTCCCAGCCTGGCTTGGGAAGAAGAGAGAGGCTGCTGAGAACTCTGGCTGGGTACTCACTTTTCTTGTAATATATTAGTTTAATTTAAATTCACTTTACAGTCAGTGCACATGAGAATTATTTTGAAGGTTTAATTTGCTAGCTGCTGAAAGCAATAAGGTGGCTATCAACAGAGAAGAAATAGCTTGGCTGTTTGTTAATGCTCTTGGGCTGTACTGTAAGTACTCCAGGCAGCTGTAATGTGGAGAGGCAAATAAACCATTGTTGCTTTTAGAATTGCTCATTTTATGGTATCAATAGTTTTCTGTTTCTAGATATTTACCTGTGGTACTTTCTGGGGCAGATAGCTGGGGGAGTCCAGGCAGATTCTCAGAAACATGCAGAGGGAAAAGCTGTTTAACCACCTAGAAAACATAATGCTTGGTCTCTAATTAGTGGCAAAAACTTCATTAAATTTATTATGTTTGGATTGGTGCTAATTTTTCTGCCCAGTTTGGTCAGCAGAAGCTGTACTGAATTGCCTGTATTTGTACTGGGAATTTCATTTCTTATGATGGCAGGATTTGATTTTATCTGCAACCATCTGGAGTAAGTTTATTTGTGTTACGTGGCTTGCATGTATTTATACTTCAGACTGAGATCCCTTAAATTGAATTCTCTGAATTTTTACATATCATATAAATGACATTTGCTTGCAACACAGTGGAGTGATTACAGTGAATACTGAAATGGCAACATTCTGCACGGAAAAAAATACAGTGTAAAAAGAACATTCATTTACAACAGGGTGTAAATTTATGCTCTTTAATGAAATGCATTCACTGTGCAGTAAAATACTTCTTGTGCCTATTGAAGCACAATTACAAAGCACTGAAACTTATAATAGTTGAGACATTCTGTTTCACAGTAAAAATTGCCATGTTTGTTAAAATTACATTTGATAGAGTGAAATAAACATGGTCTGTGCATATGTTTATTTCTCTATATTCATAATATTAAATAAATGCAATCATGACATCAGTCTGCAGTAGACCAGAACTCGTGTACCTGGGCTCATCCAGTATCAGCTGTGTTCCACCTCTGCTTCCTTGTAGTTGGCAAGGTACCATCCTCAGGAGAAGTGTGGGGGAATGTGGCTTCACAGGGACTGGGATGTGGGAATGTGCCCCCTGTTGATGGAGTGACAAAATTATCCTTTGTCTCCTAAAAAAGGAAAAAAAGCCCAGAAGTTTTCTCCTCAATTAGGTAACAAGACACCTCATAGAACATGAGGGATTTCACCTCAAACGTTAAGATAGCCAACAGGACAAGAGCCAAAAAGTCCTGTCTAAGCAGTTTACTAGAAAAAGAAGAGAACAAAGGAACTAATGGCTTTTGTGAGGTGTTCTACCAAGAGCAAGAACCTCTTACTTTGCCTCAGTTTTTCCTCTGTAAAGAGCTTTGTTATTTTGCCTTTTATTAAAACTTTCCTGTTTCCAACACTACCACAGAAGCCATCCTGCTGATTTGATGCCATCTGAGGTGGCTGAGCTATCTTGGGTGTGACATAAATCTCCAAGAGCTTATGAGACCTGGCTCAAGGAGACCCCTATGTGATTTGTGATTGACCATGGAAATTTCTGGAGCAGGTTTTGTGTGACAGACCGGGCCAGGAGACATGGATGCATCTCTCAGAGGGAAAACAGACTGACCAAAAGGTGGCTGTCAGAGCCAAGTGGGCCCCATGTGAACAGCCAAGTTCTCTCCAAGCTGAGACAGAGATCTCTGCACAGACACTTTGCCAGGATCTGGACAGAACATATTTGTGGTTCTTGGCAGTCAAAAAACCCTGTTGCCCACAGGCTGGACTTGTTTTAGGGAGAGACTCTTGCAGCTCTTGAGGAAATGGCTGCAGCAAAGAATGGTTGTGGTGACATTACAGCCAGGAGCTCTGTTATTCACAGAGGTGCTGGAGATGATGGAAGTATAAAAAAGAAAATGTAATTGTCTCAAGCCCATTCACTGCCAGGAGAGAAGCCTGATGGCACAAATGCTTTTGGTTTCTGCAGGCACAAACTGAGACAATGTGTATTTTTGGATAGATAGAAAAATGTTTGTTAATAATGTGTGCCTGGTAATTGCTCTGATTTGTAAGGCCATAATTGTGCTAGGGAAATACAGTGTTTCTGGACAGCCTTTTTGGGGTTGTTCTGGACAGCCATCAGCTGTGACAGTGTTCACAGGGGTTTTCAGGTGAGGGAAGAGACAAGAATGTCGACTCCATGTTTCAGAAGGCTTGATTTATTATTTTATTATATAAATTACATTAAAATGGTACTAAAAAGAATAGAAGGAAAAGTTTCATCTCAGAAGGCTGGCTAAGCTAAGAATAGAAAAAACAAGAATGATAACAAATGTTTGTGGCTCGGACTCTCTGTCTGAGTCAGCTGTGCTGTGATTGGCCATTAATTACAAAAAAACCACATGAGACCAATCACAGATGCACCTGTTGCATTCCACACAGCAGATAATCAATGTTTACATTTTGTTCCTGAAGCCTCTCAGCTTCTCAGGAAGAAAAAATCCCAAGTAAAGGATTTTCACAAAAAGATGTCCGCTACAATCAGCCATGCTACAGAGAGCAGCTTTTCCTTTGTTTGCATGCATTCTCCCTTTGACAGCCCCCAGCTCTCCTGTAAGGGAAAACCCCCCCAGAGAGAGCCACAAGGCTCTGCTGGCACCACAGACCCCACACCCACTGCCTCCTGGGCTGCCTCTGAGGCCTCCTGGCATCACCAACCCCATTTTGGGGCTTCCTGGGGGAGGCACAAATTGCTGCAACCCTCAGGCCACTCCAAATGACTGCCAAGCCTGCTCATTGCCCCTCTGGGAGCACTGGAGGGGGATTCATCATCATCGTCATCATGTTGGGCTGAGGATCTGCCCTCTGCAATCTCTGGTGCCACGTTAACACATTTCTTGCTGTCCCAGTGTAACAATCCTCACCTTTCCTCAGAACCCAAAGAACAAGCAGGCTCTCACTCCAAGAGAAAAGATTAAAATGCCTCAAATTATAGTGCTGGACATCAAATAGCACAAGATGCCTTTTATCAGCGCAGATTCTAGCCTGCTTTCTCTTTGTAGCTGGTGTTAAATTGCTGGCTGCAGATAACCACTTATCATGGTTTGCATGCCCATTTCTATTCCAGAAATGTGAGGAGACTCATCTCTCTTGGGCTAATAATGCTCTGTCCATTTCTGTCTTCAGCTCAGCTGACAAAGCTGTTACATAAAATAAATGCTGTAAAGATGAAGTTGGCCATTCCCTCCCTTCTCTGCAAAGGTCATCAGCTCAAAATATGAGATAACAAAATCTGAATTCCACTTGCCCTTTTTATTTCAAAAGAGGAAAACCTGCTATTTATTACAACCAAAATATTGGTTCAAATTGAATGAGCAAGAGGTTGAAGAAGTGCCTGGGTTAACTTGAGGATTTGCTGCTGTGGATTTTCTCCAAGCTGGCTGTCTATGGCACAGCTTGACAGGGCTCTCCCATGTAGTTTTTAGGCCCAGATGCCCAAAGGTATTTGCTCTCCACTTTTAGTGAATTTTCCATTTCTCCTCAGTCCTCAGCTTTTTCCTGAGTGGCTTTAGCATGTGTTTTATTGCATATTCTCAATAATGCTGGTCCTCAGGCTCAGTGACATCCTTGGCTGTGTCCTTGTGTATGTGCTCTAGCAAGGGAGAAGTTGGGGATGCAACTGGGATAGAGCTGGTAGAACTGGGAAGGGAAGAGTCTGGGAGAAAGTGACAGAAAGCTGGGGAGCAAAGGAGTTGTGCTTGCGGAGGAGCAGGGAAAGGGAAGGGAAAGGATGGGCTGGGAAGAGGATATAGGGTGCCAAAGGAGGGTGAGAGACCCTGAGAGGGCATGGGGTTACCCGGGGAATTGAGAGCTGAAAGGAGGAGAGGAAAAATTTTTAAAAATTGAACACTGGGATTAAAACAGTTTATTTGAAGAAAGGCAAATTTCTGAGGAAAGGAGGAAGATAAAATGATGGAGAGGCTTTGCATGGAGGTAACATTTCCATCCTGACTGCAGCTGGCAGAAACAAGGTTGCAGGAGGGCAGGGGCATGAGGAGACCTGCTCACAGAACACCCCAAGAACAGCAGCACCATTGCAGAGCCCCTCTCTGCTCCCCCCTGGCTCTGCCATCCCCTCCCTCCCCCCACCTCACATCCCAGCTAAATTTATTCTGCTCCTAGTACTGTTTCTGTGCTGAACAAACCAGCTCTGTACAAATTAGGAGGACAAGATGTTCAGAAGTGGTGAGTTCGCACTTTTTTTTTTTGTTTTCCTAGCACATAAAAGCAAATTTAGATTGGTGGTGGGGAGGGCAACCAAACTCAGGGGGTGGGGAAAACCACACACAAAAGCATTTCATTGCTCAAAGAGCTGAGTGCAACATATCAAAGCAGCTTCTAAATGAATCTTTGCATCACCAAGGTGGATTGCAGCAGCAATGATTATAAATAGTGAGTTTCTTCCCATAAAGGCCTGAGCAAACACACACTTTGTCTTGGGCCAGGTGCCTTTTGTATTGAGCTTCCTATATTGTAGATACAGATGAAAATTTCCTTGCAATATTTAACCACTGTTATGGTAATTCCAGGGTGCCCCAATGAAGGAAGGAGTGACGAATCTGACTCCATGTTTTCAGAAGGCTAATTTATTATGTTATGATACTATATTATATTAAAGAATACTAAATTATACTATACTAAAGAATACAGAAAGGATACTTACAGAATGCTAAAAAGATAATAATGAAAACTTGTGACTCTCTCGAGTGTCTCAACGCACATTGGCAATGATTGGTCAGAGTGAAAACAACTCACACCAGAATCCAATGAAACAATGACCTGTGGGTAAACAATCTCCAAACACATTCCACATGAGCACAACACAGGAGAAGCAAATGAGATAAGAATTGTTTTCCTTTTCTCTGAGGCTTCTCAGCTTTCCAGGAGAAAAATTCTGGGCGAAGGGGTTTTTCAGAGAATGTGAATGCCACAACTGTGACCTTGGTTTCTCTGGGCCAGATGGAATTTAGCATCCTCTGTGCCCCTGTTAAAGAGGCCCTTGGGGTGTGGGGTGCAATAGCTGCTGAGGAGGAGGAGGAGCAGCTCAGAGGGTCAGGCTGGAGAAGGGGCAGCAACTCAGGGCTTGGGGGCTGCTCTGAAACCAGGGACCCACCCCATGCAGCAAGGAGCTGGTGCTCCTTCAGGAGCAGCTCTGTACACATAAAGAACAGAAGAAAATCTGTTCTCTAAGCTCTCTCCAGAGAGATGCCAAGGAGGACACATCTGGCTGTCTTCTACGAGGCACTTGCAGGGCCCAGATCTGCAAAGTTATGCACGAGCCCAAATTTACAGATTGGAGAATCCTCTCAAGGCTGAAGTACTTGGTTTCCTAATTCCTCGAGCCAGAGGGACACCTGCACGTAACTGCTTCTGTAAATTCTGACTTTAAGACCAGATTACTGCAGCTGCAGAGGGGTCTGCTGCCTCATTTCCTTGCTCTGTGTCTCAGCAAGGATTACATTTTTTTGGTGCAGAGATTAGCAATTCAAACAGAGGGAAAAGAAGCCTGAATATGCTCCTGCCAATTGCTTGGTTTAATTAAAAAAATTCTTTCACCATATTTTTTCAGAGAAAAGTGGCTTTTCCAGAGGAAATAATTGAGTTCTTTTGAGGGGCAGAAAAGGAAGGGAAAGCCAAACTTATTTACCATGTCAAATCCAGCGAGGTTCATTGAAGAGGGACAAAAAAAAAATTGAAAGTTTCACAACAAGACTTAAAATTCAGTTTGGTTTAAAGTGGAAGCACTGCCTTTTTCCCTATTCCAAACATGTGTGAGAGCTGACCTTGCCCTGCTGGGTGCTGTACTCTTGACCTTCTTGGTGCCCTCCAGCGACAACTTCACTTTTATCAAAAGAGGATCTGAGAAGAAAGGGGACTTGCTAGAAATCTGTAATTAGGATAGAAATTCCCTTCCCCTTCAGGTTTTTTCCTTGCAAGTGCTAGGATTTCTCCATGAGAAATGGTGATCATTGATACTCTCCCTGTGATGAACAAAATCTCTCCTGTCAATGCAGTAAGCCCAGAGATGCAATAGCTTGTCACAAATCCAGTCCAATACCTTCTTGCAAAATAATTAAACTTCAAGAGAATTTTAATCTCATGTTAACAAGACCCCCTACAATCCTTGTGCTCTCAGTCATATTAGAAACTGATTTATAATTAATGACAACTGCAATGCCACCACCTTTCCATGAGAGAGATCTTTAGCTGCCTTCTCAAAAGGGGTTGAAAAAAAAAGAAAAATATGAGAGAAAGGTTTAACATTTAATAGCTGCTTTGCCATGTTAATAGTAAGTGGCTCTCACTCAGAAGTATCTGGAAGCACAGAATATAGTAGCAAGAAAATAATCTTCATACAGTAAGCATTTAAATTACAGTTGAAAAAACCTTATTTGAGTAAAACCAAGAATGTATTCTGTGCAGCATAACAGCCAATAACTGGTTTTTGCCTCTAGAGAGGTACTGAAGTCAATAGTTTGACCAGGATTTGAGAGTTTGCAGAGTTCATACTCAAGACAGGGTGTTTGTGGGATGGATGTTCTTAAGAAATCCGTTAGAGATGAGTTAACACAGAAAATTTTTTGTTGCTATTCCTGTTGACTTCTGCTCCTTTGATTTTTTTTTTCCCTCCAAAATTTACTCGATAAATAAGTCCCTAATGTATCCACATTCTTCAAAAGCATTAAAAAATCTGGGTCTGATTAATTAAAATCTCATTATCCATCATAATTGCAGTAGGTATGCAAAAATAGAAGATTTATTATTCAAGGAATTAATACATTTCTAGAACTCTTTGGGGTTCATATGAGAGTTGGAAATGAGCGCTGTGTAATAATTTGCTTCAGGAGAGCTAATTAAGTCAGTTCATTTATTCAGTTATCTAAGCCTGGTCTAATCCTGTACACTGCTAAAACCTTTTGATGCTCCCAGCTTCATTACTGTTTTGAATTTACATGAGGACACAAACAGAAAATGTTCCTTCCATTTAGTGATGCATGGGAAGTGCCAGGCCTGAGATCCACAGGGTAAATCTGCGGCCTGCCCTTGTCTCCCAAGCAAAGCCATGGACTGCTTCTCACAGCAGGTGTCTTTGGACAAAACCAGGTGAAAATGCCTCTCTTGCAGCTGGCTTTGGGCCCTGAGAGGTCTGGGGGGGGAAGAAGGGAGGGGTCACAAGCAAGCTGTGATCACAAACTGCTGTCACAGCTGGCATTTGCTCTGCACAAAGGCTCTGTGCTCTGGGAAAAGATGAGAATGGTCCTTGTGGCCATCCTGGCCCCTTTCTGCTGCTCTGCCTCGTGCCAAACACTGGAGAGTACACACAGACAAAAGAGAGTCCACTTGTCAGTAAACAAAGGGTGTTTATTTAAGATGAGGATGAATTCTGAGTTCTGACAGCCCTCTGTTTGAGGATGCTTACTGTGAGGGGAGGGAAAAGGCCAAAAGACCTGTTGTCTGCTGTCTCCTGGAGAAAACCTGATTGGTAGCTTTTAAAGCAAAATACCTTTGAGAAAAACACTGAAATGAATTATTATTAGTCTCATGTACATGAGTTTATTTGTTTCATTATAGCCCCACTGTATTTTCATGGGAAACAGGAAACCAGTCTTGGTATACACTGCTTGGAGTTGATACTGTTGGGATATCAGAGTTGAATTTTCATGAGGAAATGTCTGGAGACTTGAGTCCTCATGCAAACTGGCCATACTAGGCCTTCATTTAATTTCTTTTCATAAAACCATGCTACAAAACTAATTATTGGGTCTGAAGCTTCTGGAGCGTGTTGTATACTTAAGGAGATCAAAGTGGCAGTTCTGGAGAATTTCCATGAATACATTGCATGAGGTAAAAGAGTTCTACAGGAAACTTCTGGTTTGCCAGGAAGGACTGAAGAAGCAATGCAGTCCTTGCAATGCTGTAGTAAGGGAATTATTGATTAGCCAGATGATCACTGGGTCTTCTGACTTGTAATTTACTGTTTTGCATGGGAGTTTGCAGACCTGCTTCCTGGAGACCTGAAGCCATAGCTCTATCAGAGAGATGAAGTGATGATGGCCTTTTAAAATTCTCACCATTTCTTTTTTTTTTGGCTGTGCACAAATACTTCATAAATTTTACATCCAGCTCGTTTTTTGCAGCCCCAGATGCCATAGCTTTCAATTAAGTAGGGTTTGGATTTTTCTCTTCCATTTTGTAAAGAATCTCCACTATTAGATGCTGACACCAATTGATTATCCCCCTTTATTGCATCTTCTAAGAACACTGAGCCAATTAAAAACCCCTGAGGGTGAGCCATCCCTGTAGACTCGTAATGGTCCCACCACAGCATGTTGTTCCTTTGGTACCAAGGCAGCAATTAACAAGTTTTTGATGGAACAAAAGCTTCCAGAGACAGGCATGGCATGATAACAGGAAGGTGTCTCATTTTTGTCTTCTCAGCATGGCAAGATCTTGTATAATCCTTCCTCCTGTCGAGGTGCTTGGTGTGGGACCTGCTGCAGTGCAGCCAAAAAATAATGATATTGACACACATTCAATTATTAAAGGGTCCTAAAACCTAAATCTGAACTGCAGTCCTGTTTAAAGCAAGAGGTGGTTTAATGTCATTTAAAGGGAAGGATTATCTTTTCTCACTGAGATGATCTCAGTGTTGCCATTGAGTTCTGCACTGTCAGGTTTTGTTGATGGAGTAATTGTTTTTTAAAGTGATTTTTTCAGGTTTTAATGTCATGTTTATGCAAATTTAAACGCAGCAGCCAAGCAGGAGACCTGTCATCTTTTCAAAATAATCTATAAGACTATTCTTTAGACAAGTCTTAATTGGGAAATAATTATTTCTGTGCATGATATTAATAATATTTAAGTAATTTGCTATTGTTTTTCATTAGGAGAATTGGTTTTCAGCTGAGCTATTTAAAAATCCAGAACTATGGATTTTTAAATCCATAATCCTGAAATTCTGGTGATTTTTAAGGTAGATGAGATGTTATTGTGTATGGTATAGAATGCAAAACACATCTTTCCCCCCAGTGAACTTCAACCTGTCTGGGTTTTATTTTGTGCTCTGGTGCATGCTAGGGTATTTTAGATTGGAAGGAAGAAATACTGTTGCATCTTAGTGTCCCTGCCTACTCCTAAATGTCCCTTCTCCATGAGGAAAGGATGGGCTGGGAGAAAGGCCAGGGAAGAGGTCATTCTCCAAAGTGAAGGAGGAGCCCTGGGCTGGATCACTAAACTGCTCTGTTCAATCCATGGCAGATAATGCTGCTGTTCTTTGTCTGTCTCCTTTTGAAATGAGAATTTTGGAATATTCAATCTGCTTCTTACTCTGGCTGAGCAGTGGTCTCTAGAGGCAGGAGTAAGAAGGAGAGGAACTTGTCCATTTGGAGAAAATTGACATACTGATAACCATTTACTTCTCCAGTGGAAAGTGATGTTTCTCCCTAGGAAAGTGTTGACTTTTCACTTTCAAGGATCAGATGTCACAGGAGGTGCATGTTGGGTGTTTGTGGTACAGCCCAGAATCTGCATCCTTTGGAAAAGCCTGTCACTGTGAGAGACCTGTACTAAAACTGGAAACCACATGGAGTGTGACTGATTCAGTCTCTGCTGTGAACTTGGATCATCTTGGGAAGTTGTGACAAGAATCTATCCTGAGCTTTGAGAAAAGATTTCAAATTTAAGTTGTGCATCCACATGTGCTAAATTCGTGGGCTTTTGCTTATACCTGGACCTGGAAAGGTGCTGCTTTGGTTGTCTGTGATTTATATCTTAGGGAAATCCTTTAGGGAGTTGCTGCATTTCCTCAGTACTGGTGTATCCAAGCTTTCTTTCCCCTCATGTGTATGTATAGATATATATACACATGCTTACCTATATATAAATCTAAAAATTAGTAGTTGACTGTAAAGAATTTGGCAAAAACTCTGGCCAAACTGTAGATTCACTATGGAATCTTGTGACTGGAAACTAATTTTTTATAGTTCATTAAAAGTGTAATGGGTGAGATGGAATCTATCAATGCAATTAGTCCAGGCTGGGGGGCAAGCAGGAGCTCATTTCTTTTGGACAGTAGCATTCTCTGTGATGCACCCTTGTCTCTGTAAGTGCTTTATCAGTATGTAGCCAAAAAACCAGTATGTGGGTCTTGCACTTCAGTGCTGTCACTTCAGAGTGATGCTTGAAATGCTTTAGCAATCATGTAGCTGCAGCAAACAAAGTATAATCACCCCCTTGTAAAACAACTGGTGATGTGTCTTCATTGGGAACCCAAGCTCTATTATCTCAAAAACAGCACAGTGCTACAGCATGAGAGAGGAGCTGGAGATGTGAATTTTAAATAGAAATTTTCTGCTGGTCTTTAGCCTTAGTGATGGAAAAGTCACTTCAAAGCTGGAGCTGTGTCAGGGTGTGTGCAGGAATATGAGTGGTGGAGAAGGTGCACTTGTGGCTGCCCTTGCTCATAAGGTATTAAGAGGGAGTCAATTATACTGGAGGGACAGCAAATTGAAATTGAGAGGAACTGTCTGCACCATTAACCAATGTGACTCTCCAGGACTGCATATGAAGTGCAGAGAAACTCTGGAGAGGAACAAGCTCTTCCCCACGTGAGCAGATTTATCTGGAAGCATTGGTCCCTGGCTGCACACAGTGACTCAGGCACTCGGTGACAACAGTTCACAGGAGAAAACTCCTGTACAGACTGATTAGTTTGGGTTCTGTACACCCATGTTTCTCACCCCAAGGGGCTCTGTGTCCCTGCAGGAGCTGTCTCTTTGTTCCTGCATTGTAACTTCAGACCAGCATGGGGATAGTGCAGTGAGAGCCTGTGATGGCTGTAGCTTGTGGGGCATGTGTGGGACCCAAGAGAGCTGATCTGCTAGGAAACACACATGCAAATTTTCTCTGCAGCATCCCAGCATGGGTTTTCCCGGTCCCCTGTGCAAGGAGAATTGAACTGGGTCTCTCATTCTCACAACCCAACAGCCTCACTCCTGCCCAAGGTTAATTGCTATCAGAGGCTTCCCTTGCAGTGACAGTATCTGAGGTCATTTCAATAACTTGACACACCCATGCTTTCCCTAACAGCCTGTTAAACCCTTTCAAACTGTCCAGATCCCCCTGTGTACAATGGGAGATACAAAATCATGGTAATGCCATTGCTGAGAGGAACAAACTGCTGTCAGATTCTCCTCCATGTTCTCAAAGAGTGAGTGTACAATTGCAAATCTATTGAGCTGCAATCCATTATCTCTTATTAATGGGAAATTGTCCATAAATTGCTAAGGCGTGACTGGGCTTTTTTCCCCCAACACAGCTGCAGTCTCTTTATCCTGAGATATTCCAGCCTCTCAAAAATAAAAAGAGAAAGTGGTGTGTGGGGGTGGGGAAGAGATGGGAGGAGGGGGGCTTGAAATCCCTCGTGCAGCATCTTCCAGCAGCTCCTGGCAAGAGCAGCTTCTTCCCTCCTGGCTGCCCAGCAAAGGGAGATGAGCAATTAACAAGGACGCACAAGAGTAGTAGCAGGAAGAAGCAGGAAAAAGCCTGTGTCATGGTGAAAGTGAGGTTTTATAGAGAATGTTTACAGCATTGTTGTGGAGCACAAACACATTGGTGGGGGGCCTTTTCTGTAACACCAGCTTCCCCTCCTCCTCCTTTGAAGAGGAGTGGTGGATGTGGAGGAGCTCAGAGACTGCCTCAACCCTCACCAAGGTTTGTGGAAACATCCCTTTTACCTTTTATATCAGATCTAGTAACAGCTGGGAATGAGAAACCCTTGGGACGGTTGGATTTTCAGTAGGACTCTTTGGGTGCTCTTTGGAACAGAACAAGAATCTCCCACAAACATCCCAGATGGAGACACTGAAACCTGAAAGCTTCTGAGCCTGGCCTAGGGCTGTTGTTATTGATGGCTCAAGTGGTGCTTGAAGGGGGAAGATCTTGGAAGGCACAGGAAAAGGGAGGCTGGGCTCTTAGAGCAGGATGATGGCACCAAGTTGTGTTGAAGCTGCATCTTGCAGTGGCCAGCTTTGCAACCCTGGACCCTCTCATTTCAGAGCCGCATGAGTTATCTGCCCAGACTTTGGGCATCTCTACAAGCAACACAAACACTCCTGAATAGCAGGAGCCATGGAGCAGAGGTCCAGTGCATTTGGTCAGTGACCTGTACTTGTGATCCCATTCCTCCTGTCATGTTAGGATGAGGAAATGAGCTACTTTGTGTGGCAAGTAACAAAAGGCCATACAGTTTTCCCTGTGCTAATTATACTACAGGCTGTTTAATTCTGTTAATGAGCTGCTTGGCAGGCTTTCAGAACAATCACACAAGTCCCTCTCCTGCTCCCCCTGTGATAGGTCATGAAGCTGATGAGCCTCAGCACCATCCACCTCATGGTGGGTGTCTTGTGAGAGTCCTGTCCTGCCAGCCTGCACAGCTGGGGTGTCCCTGAGCTCCTGTGCCAGGGTGGAAGGATGATACATGCAGAGGGGAGGGAAGCTGTGCAGTGGAAGTCACAGTCAAGCTAAGGAAGGAGTAAGAGGTGATTAATGGGATCCATGGGTGTCACAGATCTCTTCTATGGAAAATCCTTTCCTTAGGATTTTTTCCTTCTGAGAAGCTGGGAGGCCTCAGGAACAAAATGTAAACATTGATTATCTGCTGCTGTGGAATGCAACAGGTGCATCTGGGATTGCTCTCATGTGGTTGTTTCTAATTAATGGCCAAGCTGGCTTGGACAGAGAGTCTGAGACACAAGCCTTTGTTATCATTCTTTGCTATTCTATTCTTAGCTAGCCTTCTGTTGAAATCCTTTCTTCTATCCTTTTAGTATAGTTGTCATATAATACATATCATAAAATAATAAATCAAGCCTTCAGAAACATGGAGTCAGATCCTCATCTCTTCCCTCATCCAAGAACCCCTGTGAACACCGTCACGCATGGGCTAGAAATTTTGAAGGCAAAATGCTTGAGGCATGGTTGCCAAAGCCTTTGGAGAAAGTCTCTGTCTATTGGGACAGATGTCTGAGTCTTTGAGGGATTTGAGTTCTGCTGTTCCTAAGTCATCAGCACGTGGCACAGTTTGGGCAGTCAACTGCTTCTGTCTCAGCATCTTCAGGTGTCAAAAGGAAATAATGATCCCAGCCTGCAGCTTGGGGAGGGTGCTTTGGTGCCAGCTGTGGAAAAACCAGCAGGTAGGAGTGATGGTGTTCACAGGGGTTCTTGGATGAGGGAAGAGACGAGGACCTGACTCCATGTTTCAGAAGGCTTGATTTATTATTTTATGATATATATTACATTAAAACTATACTAAAAGAATAGAAGAAAGGATTCTATCAGAAGGCTGGCTAAGAACAGAATAGCAAAGAATGATAACAAAGGTTTGTGACTTGGCTCTCTGTCCAAGCCAGCTGGGCTGTGATTGGCCATTAATTACAAACATCCAACATGGGCCAATCACAGATGCACCTGTTGCATCCCACAGCAGCAGATAATCAATGTTTACATTTTGTTCCTGAGGCCTCACATTCTCAGGAGGAAAAACTCCTAAGGAAAGGATTTTCCATAAAAGATGTCCACGACAGGCAGGATCAGCATGAAGAGGGGAGAAATGACAGCAGCCTCTGGGTGTGACATGTGAGGGACCTCAGCTCTTGATAGAGAATGGACTCTCCTAAATAAAAACACTGTGTTGTTAAGAGTCCAGCACAGCTAATTAGCATTTGTGTAATTGGACAGTGAGATGTGAGCAGTACCATTGCCCCCAGGTTCCCATGTCAATTCAGCTCTCCAAGGAATGTTCCAGAACATGAGCTACCTGTGAGCTCAAGGTTGCTCACATGCTAATTGCTGTGCTCTGAACTCCTTGCCTGAGGTCTGCAATGTAAAACATCCCAGAAAAAAAATGCCTTTAATCCTCTTTTTAAGTGGCAAATGTGACTCTGCGCACTGAGCACCAGCTCTGCTTTCTGCCAGCAATGCAATTTTCAAGCAAGCAAAAGAGATTCATCCAAAGCACAGTTGAAAATATTGGTGTTTTATGAGGATGCTCAATAACAATGAAAAGATTCTAGAATTTGTTGAAGAAAATTACGGCCTTGAAGAGAGTAGTGGCTTTTATTACTTTGATACATAAGGATTTATAATGTATTTGCAATGTAATAGAGGCATCTTTCCCCAAAGGATATATGAATTCCATTACATCCCATTACTAGCCATAAATTTGATATTAAAAGTTTTTGATTTAGGATGACATGTAGAGATGTATATGTAGGAACCAGATTCTTGACTGGTTAATATTAAAATCACGTTATTTTAGTGTTCTTTATATTTATATTGTTTTATATCAATATTCCATCATTTGAAAGTTTGGCTCTTAAATGCTATTTATTGATTTTTTTTTTTTTTTATTCCCCCCTCATTGTTTTGTTTGGGGAGAGGGGGAGTGCATGTTACATATGGACTTTTCCTGTACTTCAGGCCTGGCTGGAAACTCATTATGGGGTCATAGGAAATAATTTAGTGCCAGTGATTCCAGAAATCGGGGCTTGGGCTGAGCCCAACCTTTCGAAGACGACTGTCACTTCCCACTTATGTTTTGTGACATATAGAACACTGCTTCTCTTTGCAGCAATTTTGTCATTATACAAGATAGAAAGAAAAATGGGAAATCTATTACAAGCCAGACTTTGTTATGACACAAGAGAAGAATCCCCTGGGAAGTTAGATTAAATTCTCTTTGAAAATAAAATAAAAATGCCACCATGCTTGACAACATTAGATTTATTATATATTTATCTCAGAAGCCCTAGGAATGCTCCTGTCAAAGCTTCTTTAGATGCTGAGATATGTGAGACAAAGCAGATCATTCCTTGAGTCATTGAAAGGGAAGTTTATTACAGAATTGGAATTAAAAGATTTGAATAAAGAACAGAAATTGGCAGTTCCATCACAAGCTGGAGGCTGATTGCTCACTGCCTATGTGAGGCACTGAAACCAGCTCAGCTGTGAAGTTCACATTTGCAGGAAGAGGTGTGTGCTAGGAACTTGTGTCTGACAGTGGTTTAAACCAAGTTGTTTTATTCCACCACAGAGTGAACTCAAAGAGCAGCTCAGCTGCAGACAGGGCTCATCTAACATGTGGTGACTGGTGGTTTCCCCTGCCTCAACACAGGAAAATGCCATTTTGTGTGATTAAACCACAGGGATGCTGTGCATGTTCAGAGGTTTTTCTACAGCCTTCCTCTACAAGGAGCTGGGCATGCTCGCACCTGATGAATTCAAGGCATACTATTACACCCCAGGCCTGAGAAACTGGAATTAATGGAAAGATGGTGTCGCAGACATCTTTTCATGTAAAACCCTTCTCTTAGGATGTTTCCTTTCTGAGAAGCTGAGAAGCCTCAGGGACAAAATGTAAACATTGATTATCTGCTGCTGTGGAATGCATCAGGTGGATTTTTGATTGGCCCATGTTGGATGTTTGTAATTAATGGCCAATCACAGCCCAGCTGGCTCAGACAGGGAGGTGAGCCACAAACCTTTGTTATCATTCTTTGCTATTCTGTTCTTAGCCAGCCTTCTGATGGAATCCTTTCTTCTATTCTTTTAGTATAGTTTTAATGTAATATATATCATAAAATGATAAATCAAGCCTTCTGAAACATGGAGTCAGATCCTCATCTCTTCCCTCCACATAAGACCCCTGTGAACGCCATCACAAGTTGGTTCTCTCCACAGCTGTGCACCATCCTAGGCAGTGCATCTCAGAATTACTGGCTGATCCACCTTCCATGGCCTCCTCCCAGAGGTTAGGGGTGTGCATATAAAGTGGTTTTTGGCCACCACATACAGAAGATCCCATGCAAAACCCCCACAGCACAGGAGGGAGGTGGGGCTCTTGTCATCATGATTGAATTTTCTGCAGGAAAACTTGCAGAAGAAATGAGGAATGAATTCCAAATAGCATCAGGTTAGAAACAGTAAAGAAGTCAGTCAAGAGGAGCAGGCAGCATCTGGAATGGGTGCATGTGTGTTGATGCCTGGGTTTTCCCTGGTCCCAGGTGTGGTGGGGATGGATGTGAATAAAGCAGCTCTCTGTGTAAAACAGACATGAAAACTGAGGTGGCAACAAACAAGCAAATAAATGCTGGATGCCAGCAGTGCCTTTGCAGCCAGCAGTGTGAGAGCAGCTCGTGCCTTCAGATCTGTGGGAAGTCTTTGTGAGATTGAGTTGCTCCAGGGTAGCAGCTAGTCACAAGTCTCAGAGAGCAGGGAAGCAAGGTTTTCCTTGCCTTCAAGGCATTTCCACTGCTCAGGAGCAATAATGCCAGAAAATGAGACTGTCTTATTTTATGGTTCCCAGATGTGTCAATAAAAAGCCAGTGGGGAGGAAACAGGGCATAAAAATACAGAGGCAGAAAGCTCTAGGAGGCAACTCTGAATTAGGTGGAGAAGAAAACCTGTTCTTTTGTGGGAACAGGTGTTTTGCCCAGAAGAGAGGAGAGTGGGGGAAATGCAAAAGAAGAGTAAGGAGGTTGAAGAGACACTTGAGGATGAGGAAAACTGAGGAGAGATGAAAGAGGCTACCTGTAAAAATCAAAGGAGAAATGAGACTTAAGTCTTGTTAAATAAAATACTAAGATCCCCAAAGTTTTCTTTCTGTATGTTAAAAAGCTTAGGAAAGATTCTGCTTCTAACTGTGAATTTAGCTTGAAGTTCCCAACTCCAGCACTTGGAGAGAGCATTAGGATTCATTTAAAACCCTTTATTCCTTTTGATGCAATAAAACCTATATGGTACTTTCCTAAATGAGTATCCATTAAGGGGACAAAACTATGAAAGAGTCATTTCCCACAAAGTATGAAATCCAATAAGGTTTATTACCTCACATTTAGTGAATGACAGAAGCCTATGGAGTATAGGAACAAGTTTCCAACCATCCATCCATTTGTCTCCTAGAAAATGTACAGCATGCAGTGTACCCAGCTCTTCCCTTCCCCCACAGGTCAAACACAGCATCAGATTTGTTTATGCACCATTTAACTTTCTTATCTCTCCTGTGACACTTTAACTTTGCCTTTTGTCTCCTCACCACTGCTGAAAGGATGAATCCCAAATGCAGCTCTGCATTGCACTGACAGCCAAGCCTCCCTGCACTGTCTCTGGCTCCATGAGCATTCCAGGGGGACAGCAAGGTGGGTTTCCTCCAGTGTTTTCCTTTAGTCAGCACCAGAAGCTGTATTTCTGCAAAGCAGCCCCACTTTTTGGCTGCTTTTATGGTATGGAAAGGTGGGAAGTAATATAGGATTGACTCTTTGCCTCACCTTGGAAAATGAGATTAAATGGAAGTAATTCACTGCTTTCTTTAGGCAGAAATTCATCCATATCCTTTCAGGTCTCTCAAGTAGTAGCAGAAAAAATGTGAAAAATAATTTATCCTTTTTTTTTTTTTAATAAAGTCAGAGAACCTCTAGAGTTGAGGATTCCTCTAATACTTAAGTGATGGGGTTTAAAGTTGACAGGCATTCTTTGCTCCTATGAAGACTTCTGGCTAAAAGAGGGAGGAAGGACCACAGCTGACCTTTACCTCTGAAACTATTTGGTGTCTGCTGAGTCTCATTTAAGTGCTGAATTTGGAAGGAATGTATTTCATGAAAGTTTGTACTGGAGGAAAATATTTGCAATTTTTGTAGGAGGGAAGTTTGTAGAAGGAAAATATTTGCGATTTTTCGTCCAGAAATTACATTTTTGAGGAAATTACATTTTCTGTGAAGAAGAATTGATATAGTTTTGCAATATTTTCTATTTCTAATTTATATTATTTCACTCACAAGATGCAACTCTGCCCTGCTGCCCAGATGTGGACAGATGGGCACGTTCTGAGAGCTGCAGGGCATAGAAAATTGTGTTTGGGGGGGTTATCTCACTTATTCTGGAGGATGTCAAGGAGCAAGAGGATATTTAACACTGTACCTTTCCTCTTTGGAACTGTCTTCATTACTGAGTTGTTTGATTTTTTTTTTTTAGTATCTTTTATTCCCGGCTTTCTTATTTGATCTCTCCATGAAAAAAAAAAAATAAATATATGCAGCAATTCAGCACTCAGTCTCTGAAGAGGGGAGAAGGGTGGGCAGTCTATTCTCACCTTGACAAGCCCCTGCAGAGAAACTCCTACTGCTGTTAATGGGAGCTGCTGGCATGCATGAAAGAGAGAATTTATTCCCAGGTTGTTCCGGTTTTTTTATCTATTTTTTTTTTTAATTTGAATTGCTGTTGTCAGACAATGCAATAAGAGGATTTGCATGGTAATATGATGGCTGATGGGTTTCTGGCAATAAAATCCAACAAGCTGGTTTATGAGGTATTTTATATATTTCTTATTTGTGCTATAGGAGCAGCAAGAAGCCCAGGGATATGTCTGTGCTGTGTGAAACTCTTTGCATGTATGTTACAAATAGTCATGCTCTGTGTGTTTTCTGTCTGTTTGGGTTGCTTTTCTCTCTGTTCTCTCACTTACTGTGAAGTGAGCACATACAAAGGCAGCACATTCGTATGGATGCTATTTGTCACAGTTTGTCCTGTGGTAATTTGACAAATAAACCCATACTGAAGATGATGCGAGTATGTTTCCCTCCTGACAGGGAAGGCTCACAAAAATGGATGTCATGGCATAAATTGATATGAAAAAGGAATCAGATTTGAAGAATAAAGTGCATTTTTTTCCCCCCCAAAGCACACTGATTTTCACACTAATGCGAGTAAGCCACATGTGCAAGCCTTCAGCCCTCATTCCCCTTGCCAATGCCAGGGAAGGTGTGATAATTTTGTCATCTGTGCTGCTTGCTTTTCCTGGGTGCTAGCTTTGCCTCCAAATTAGACTCTCCATGCTATTAATGGCTCAAAAAATAATGTGCTCAAAAAACTAATGTGCTAAGTCAGTCTGCTTGCAATTTTAAGGGAAAGAAAAACAATTTAAAAACCCAACAGATTTAAAGGTAGCCCTGATTCTCAGCTAAGCTGTCTGCACAGATCCAGTGGTCCTTTTAAATTTTGGGGTTTTCCCTAGAAAATGATGCATTTTCTCTGAAGACAATAGGTCTGTTCTGATTTACATCAGCTCAAATCTGGCTCTGCTTACCTCACATTTTGCCATAAACCAATGTCTACTTAATTTTCCTCAGAAATGTCAGCCCTGTTGAATTAAATGAATGTACTTGGTTGTGGGAAGAAGGGGAAGTCTCAGTGAGGAGAGGGAAAAATGGATTTCAAAGCATGATCTGCTTTCTCCTGCTTTCCTGCCCCAAATAGGTAACTTTTTTGTGTATAATTACCTGGAAGGAAAGAATAACAACAGGTGTGGGGAAAAAAATGCTACGGAAGATTGTTTGATTATCCCAGTGGGAAACAAATCAAATTTATGGATGAATTATGCACAGAGAACTACATTTAGGAAAGTAAATTTTAGAGAATTATGAAAATGAGTGGGCCAGGTCCACTGGGAGGAAGCAGTGAAAATGAAAGGGGTTGGTAGAAGGCTGGAGGATGCTAACTGGAGCAGTAATTAAAGCAGAACAGGAAAAATGGAAATTAGAGGAAAAAAAAAAAGAAAAGGAACCCTGAAGAAGAAGAAAATCCACAAGAGAGGAGAGCAGCATTTCACAGGGGAGTGCACAAGAGTTGAAATAGAGAGCAAGTGCTGGGAGCTGAGGAGGGCTGGCAGGGAGACAGGGGAAGAAACAAAATAGAAAACTTGCAAAGTCAAAGTGCAGAGTGAAACAAGGGCGAGCAAAACAGGGAATTCCATCATCATGCTCTCAGTGCCTGCTGGAGATGCTGGATCTGTCTCAAACATCCCATCCTGTACAGACCCTCTGTGCCCATTCAGAAAAAAATCCAAAATCTGATTTTGTTCTTTGTCTTTCCTGGTTGAAGGTGATGGGGAAGGGGCTGGGGGTTCTGATCCAGCTGCTGTGGTTCATGGAGTGTGCAGGGAAGGGAGCAGGTGTGAGTGTGAGGGGTAATTGGGACCAAGCCAACGTGAGGTGAGCTCCAGTGGGCAGGGAGGACTCCAGGAAAATGAAGTGTTGGGGCTGCAGAGGCTCCTGAGGCTCCTCCTGAGGGCTCACACTGGAAATGCTTGGGAAATATTGTGGTTCAATCAAGTGAACCTTTCCTGAAGGATTCCCCAGTTTCTTTTTGGGACGGAGAGTTGTGCTTGACTGGGAAGTAGGGCAGGATAACAGTAGCCTTTGGTTCACTTTTCTTTTTTTTTTTAATGGAAAACCTTCATTAATGAGGCAAAAACTTTATAAAAACCAACTTGATATTGATGTTGGATAACACAAATCAGCATGTACTATAAAACCACAGAAGGAACTGAGAATATATACAAATTATTAAGAAATTTGATATGGAAAATGGGAAGGGATTAATTTTTTAAGGGAGATTCAGTGATAAAAAGGCACCTAGAGAGACGTCCTTTCTCTGTAGCCCAAGCCTGGATCTACAATGCAGGAAAGTTCTGGGTGTTAAAGGATGGGTATCCCCATCCAGAGAACCAGAGAAAAGAATGAGCACAACAGTTCTTATCTCATTTGCTGCTCCTGGCGTTGGCACATGGGGAATGTGTTGGGAAGGTTGGGTACCTGAAGGAATTTGGTTGTTTACCTGAAGGAATTTGGTAATTGGATTCTGATGGAGATTGTTTATGTTAATTAGCCTATCAATGTCCAAGCTGTGTGGACTGCAGGTCTAGAGACAGTCATGAGTTAGTCAGTGATAGTTCTTGTTAGTGTAACATTCTGTAATATAGTTATAGTATAATACAGTATAATAAAGTAGTAATAATAAAGTAGTAGTAATAATAATAATAATAAATAAAATAATAATAATTAAAATAAATAATTATTATTATTGTTGTTGTTGTTAGTATTAGTAGTAGTATGTAATAACAGTAATTAATTAGCTCTCTGAGATCATGGAGCTCTGCACATCATTCTTCCCACTCATTGTAGCACCCATAGTTTTTGGCATAGCTTGAGGATAAGGCTGGGATGTTCTGACTCGTGAGCTCTGGCAGGTGAAGCTGGGAGAATCAGAGATCTCCATCTCCAGCTGCCAGCTCCACTTTCCTGTCACACTGGCTGCTCTGTGTCCAGGCACAGGAATGAGCTGGGAGGGCTCAGCCGTGCCTCTACACTGAAGCAAAGTGGGAATTTTCCAGGGTAGAAATCCATTTTGATTTAAGTGAAATGTACATTTTTGAGTTGAATCTGTGGTTAGAAAACATGGCTATTTAGCCTGACTGCAAAAGCTAGGCTCAGAGAAACTGCTTCAATGAAGGACAGAGATAAGAGGAAGAGAGACAAAGAGTGATAGAGAGAGACAGAGAGACTGCTGTGAGAGCAGGTCAACCTGACCTAAGAATTCTTTCTGATAAAGAAGAACTAGTGGCAAATGTCACACAAAATCCGTAAAAATGAATATGTATGAACCTATTATGAATTGTATGCATATGTATCTGAGAAAGGGATAAAAAGGGACCTGAAATTCCCAGAGATACGCATGTCATTTTAGGGGAATGATTCCCACATGCGTCCAGCGCTGTAATAAACATACCGGCTTTACAACTTTCACTTAAGTTGTGGAGTTTTGATTATCTCTGCGAAACAACACCCACCTGCAGATGTTTTGGCTTCCACTGGCAATGAGGGGCAACCTCCTGCTCCCCCTTGCTGGAGAAGCTTTCAGGGAGTGCAGCTGCTCAGTCCCTGGGCAGATCTCAGCTCTGGTGCTGTCCTTGCCCCTTCTCCTCAGCCCTGGGGAGCACCTCTCCCCTGCATCCAGTGCTCAGGTGAGTGCTGCAGACATCTTTTACGGAAAATCCTTTCCTTAGGATTTTTTCCTCCTGAGAAGCTGACAGGCCTCAGGAACAAAATGGAAACATTGATTATCTGCTGCTGTGGAATGCAACAGGTGCATCTGTTATTGGCTCATGTTGGATGTTTGTAATTAATGGACAATCACAGCCCAGCGGGCTCAGACAGAGAGCTGAGCCACAAACCTTTGTTATCATTCTTTGCTATTCTTTTCTTAGCCAGCCTTCTGATGAAATCCTTTCTTCTATTCTTTTAGTATATTTTTAATGTAATATATATGATAAAATAATAAATCAGCCTTCTGAAACATGGAGTCAGATCCTCATCTCTTCCCTCAACATAAGACCCCTGTGACCACTGTCACAAGGTGAGTGCTCTTTGTTGTGAAACTCCCACCTACAACCTCCCTGTGTCCTGGGAAAGCCTCAGGGATTTTTGTTTTGCCAAGTTCTTTTCCTGCTGCTATTGGCCTCTGGCTGGGTGGTGTGAAAGGCCCGGCTGAGCAGGGCTCTGAGCAACCTGACCTAGCAGGAGGTGTCCCTGCCCACGCCAGGGGGGGTGAACCTGGTATCTTTGAGGTGTCTCCCAGCACAAACCAGCCTTTGATTCCAAATTGTTGGGAAATAGGATTGGATGCTACAGCTGGCCTTTAGAGGCTCCCCCTGACTCCTTTTCTTATCCAATGTGCTCTCTGGTTTTGTGGGAAATGTTGCTGTGCCCACATGTGTGTGCAATGTGTATGTACCTATATATGGACATAAATCACCCTCGTTAGGTCAAGACTTTAGAAACCCTCAATATTTGGTATGAGTAGCACCACTTACTGATAAAATCTTTCAAAGTAAGAACTGGAAATAAAAATGTAGCCCAGAGCTTTGGTTCTGAGTTTGTTTTAGCTCTGTGAGCTGCGCTGAACAAGATGTATTTGAGTAAAAAGTATTTATTTGGCAAAGGAGAAAAGAGCTTGATGTGTATATTTTGTTTTGAAAAAGTACACAGAGGTAGAAGGATATACAAAAGTGGGTTTAAAGCTTTCCTGCTAATCAGCTAAAGCCCTAATAAAACAACTGTGCAAGTAATTGTTCTTCTGCACATCCTTACAGTGTTGAGCTTCTTTTGATGTTTACCTCAATTTCTTCTTCACCTTTTATTTGAGTCTGCAATTAACACTTGTAATGAAAAAGGAGATGATGTGCTGCTGAGGAATCCTGGTGTTAATTAAAATTATTAACAATTGGAGAAATATAAGCATGGAAAAGGAGGCAATAAATAAAAAGGTTTGTGTATTTTTTTATTATTAAGGTGGAGTAAAGCACAGAGACTGTTTCTAAAGAGCTCCCTTGAAAATGAATTATGAAATTTGGCCAAAGGAAATTATAGTGAAATTCCCTCTTTTTTAGAAGGATTGTCATGCCCCATGCTCTCTTCAACAGCATTTAGTTTTGCCAAGGCCATTGTATAGGGCTGAATTTCATTTCTGAATGAATTACCCTAATCTACAGAAGAACAATAGGGAAAATGAGCTCTGGCAACAATAGAGAAGGAATGGCAGCGTGATTCATCCTTGCAGTGACAATTTAGGATTGGGTGGGAGTCTTATTCAGAGAGGAATAATGCGAAGGGCCCAGGGTTTCTGATGAGAGCAGCTCACCCACCCAGCTGTGTTACTGTGCTCACTGGGAGCTCCACAGTGACAGTGGGCCCACATCTGGGATCCTCTGTAGCCTTGGGAGCATCTGGGACCATCCCTGTGCTCACAGCCTCAGGCATTTGTCACAGTCATATTTTCTGAAAAATCCCTTTGTCCAGGATATTTTTCCTGGGAAGCTGAGAAGCCTCAGAGGAAAAGGAGAAAAATTCTTTATGTCATTTGCTTCTCCTGTGTTGTGCTCATGTGTGGAATGTGTTTGGAGATTGTTTACCCACAAGCGATTATTTCATTGGTTTCATGTGAATTGTTTTGACTTATTGGCCAATCAGTGCCAAGCTGTGTCAAACTCTGGAGAGAGATCCACAAGTTTTCATTATTATCCTTTTAGCCTTCTGTAAGTATCCTTTCTGTATTCTTTAGTATAGCTTAGTATATTATTCATTAATATAAAATCCATTATCGTTATCTGATATTCGTTATCATAAAATAATAAATTAGCCTTCTGAGAACATGGAATCAGATTCATCATTCCCTCCTGCCATGAGGCACCCCACAAATGCAATAGGCACTGAGATCCTTCCACCAAATGGGTCTTTGGCAACCAAGTATGCCCTTGGATGCCAGCCCAAATCTGTTTTGAAACTTAGTGCTGGCCTCCCAGCATCACAGAGGTACTTGCAGAAATTTCACTGGGTAAAATTAATTTGGAGATGTTTTCCAGGAACGTGCTTGGAAGAGATGTTGTGGATGATGCTGGAGAAGGGAGGAGCAGCAGGAACATGGCGCACAGGGAAAGTGGACACCTCTGCCAGGTCCCTCAGCCATTCAGGCAAGTAGCTGCTGCCTGCTTGGTGGTATTTGCAGGTGGTTCATCCTTTAAACACCCAGCTAAGAAACACCCGGTGCAGTCCAGTATCTTGGGATATTACAAGGAACTGCTCTGGAGCAGTATTTCTACACTGAGTTTCTCATCAAAGTTATTACATTTGCAATATTACAGAGTGTAGCTAATTACTGCCCCTCCAGAGAAGCTATTACTTGAGAAGGACCATTAGTTTCCTGTTCAGTGCAGATGCTCAATCATGGAATGGGAGAAAGATTTTTTAAAGGTTTTCTTGGGGTTTCAAATTTCCTTCATGGCTTTCAGGATGTTACCTGCAATTAGACCTTTCCACGGGAAATTCCATTAAAAAAATTGGGATTTTTTGGGACACTAAAGAAAGTGTCCTCAAGCTGAACAATGCTAGAGGTTGGAAGAGGCTGTCAGGGACTCCTGGAGATGTTCCAGGTCTCTGGTTTTATGTGAGCTCTGCAGACTGGAGCCAGTCCCACTGGTCATGGGATCAAGGAGGGATTTTGGGGCTGTGCTGGAGCCTCTCAAGGGCTGGAGATTGTTACCCAGCCTTATAACCCAAAACTCTAAGGGATAAAGAGAAATAAGCCTGATTCAAGCCATCTGACCCAGAATTAAATGGAAAATCTATCAGAGAAATGAATCCCACAGATCTGTGACTTTATGGGTTTTTTCCCTTTTCTCAGCTGCTGGTTGTGCTTCTACTTTATGTGTCTACTTTATTTTTCTTTTATGTTGGCCCTTTAACCACCTTTTTCTAGCTTGTTCTTTATGGCAGATTTTAAGCTTGTTTTCCATCTAAGTAACCCATTTCATTTTTGTGGTGTCATAGCATCTTTCACTGAGGAATTAGATGTGACTGTTGAGGATTAAAACTCTAAATATCCTTCCCTTGAGACCTGTAACTTGGAATGGAGTGCATTGCTACTCAGTTG
Organism: Zonotrichia leucophrys gambelii; assembly: GCF_028769735.1. Lineage (NCBI taxonomy): Eukaryota > Metazoa > Chordata > Aves > Passeriformes > Passerellidae > Zonotrichia > Zonotrichia leucophrys. The sequence goes on from NC_088172.1 coordinate 96,977,218, forward strand.
AAAAATTTCTCTTCAGGGAGAGTTCAGGTAAGGACAAGAAAAATCCTCAGAACTCGAACATTTCTCACATCAGCAACTAAATTAATCACCTAATCTTGCTAGATCTTGCTGATGAAGGAAGACAATTACTGAAGAACTAAGAAACTCATAATCCACAGTATCTTAATCCTCACAGTTTTTAAGAGAAATAGAAAATTACTGGTTTTTCCTTTTAACTTCCCAGAGCCTGAGTGATGTGGTTTGGGGCTCTTAGAGCTCTGGAGTTTAAATTTAGGATGGTTTAAGCTTAAGGTCAAGGTCAGCCCCACTGCTCCATCCTTCTTTGTGAGATAAGACATTTGAAGCTGAAGTATTACCTAGTAAGCATGGCTTTGGAAACACGACATTTTAGAGCTGAGTAATTACAGAGGAGGAGAAAAGAAACCAGGAAAAGGCAGACTTCATTGTTTCTCCCTACTCCCAAGGGCCAGCAGCTCCTTCTGGACCTCCTGGTTCTGGTGAACAATGTGTTGATTAGCAGAAGGTTGCAGCCTCATTGTTTTGGGGCAGGAAGCAGGACAGGATGACTTCCCCAGGGCAAATGTAACCCCAGGTTGGCTCTGCTGGGGCCTCCCTGGGTCACTCTGGATGTGAAATGCAGGATTTTGCATCTGTAACTGCTTGCAAATCCTTGATGTGCTTCATGTACACGCTGATTTAACCCAACACAAATTCAGAGTGATGTGGGAGGGAGCTCTCATCTGCAAAGGAAATTGAGGATTTTGGGGGCTGGTGGCACTGAAATCTAAATTTTCCCCTGCCCTGACATAGAACCCTTTCTGGACCCTGCCTCCAGAGGACAATTTGTGCTTCACCACAGGCAGAAGTAAGAAGGCTTCAGCCAGAAAAAAAATGAAAAGGAGAAATGCCTGTCAAGCTTGTGCGTTATTAGGGATGAGCTAGAAGGTGCTCTTTAGGAAAACCACCTCAGATAATAGAATTTGGGTGGTTTCAGCTAAGGGTGTAGGGAAGTGTGGAAACCCAGGCACACTCAGTAAAACATAATAATAGTAATAATAATAGTCATTGTTGCAGACATCTTTTATGAAAAATCCTTTCCTTAGGATTTTTCCTCCTGAGAAGCTGGGAGGCCTCAGGAACAAAATGTAAATATTGATTATCTACTGCTGTGGAATGCAACAGGTGCATCTGTGATTGGCCCATGTTGCATGTTTGTAATTAATGGCCAGTCACAGCCCAGCTGGCTCAGACAGAGAGCTGAGCCACAAACCTTTGTTATCATTCTTTGCTATTCTATTCTTAGCTAGCCTTCTGAGGAAATCCTTTCTTCTATTATTTTAGTATAGTTTCAATGTAATATATATCATAATAGAATAAATCAAACCTTCTGAGACATGGAGTCAGATCCTCGTCTCTTCCCTCAACCTAAGACCCCTGTGAACACAGTCACAAGTAATATTAACAGTAATAATAATAATAACAATAATAATAATTTGGGATTTTCACAGATTAGTCTGTCCTGTATTTGTAAAACAGGAGTTTTTTCTAGCTACCACAACAGTCAAACAATTCCAAGTTCACACTGCTGAAGACACTGATGGATTGTATTCATCCAAACAACTTACAGAAATTTATTTATGGGTTTTGGTCCTGGGCTGACCTTTCTTTCCCAGGAGGTGCCACATTGTAGTCCCAAAATGGGAGAAGGAGTCCAGCAGGGAAGAAAGACCCCAATTGTGCAGGTTAGCCAGTGTGACCCCAGGGAGCAGACAGGGAGGGTCAGCAGTGAGACACAGCCAGTGGGGTTTGGTGTTCCTTAAGCAGTGTCTTTATGGAAGGTCACTTGTGACAGTGTTCACAGGGGTTCTTGGATGAGGGATGAGACGAGGATCTGACTCCATGTTTCAGAAGGCTTGATTTATTATTTTATTATATATATTACATTAAAACTATACTAAAAGAATAGAAGAAAATGTTTCATCAGAAGGCCACCTAAGAATAGAATAGCAAAGAATGATAACAAAGGTTTGTGGCACAGCTCTCTGTCCGAGCTAGCTGGGCTGTGATTGGACATTAATTACAAACATCCAACATGGGCCAATCACAGATGCACCTGTTGCATTCCACAGCAGCAGATAATCAATGTTTACATTTTGTTCCTGAGGCTTCTCAGCTTCTCGGGAGGAAATATCCTAAGGAAAGGATTTTCCATAAAAGATGTCTGCGACAGTCACTGTGCTGGAAGAGGTTTCTGTGTGCCTGTGGTCAGGAATTGCACATGCACAGACTGCAGTGAGCTCAGGCTCTGAGAAACAGCCACTGCACCCTCAACAGATCTTATATCCATCATATTCAAGGAGCAGGTCAGGTCATTCTTGATCAGTTTTGATTGAAGTACCATTCAAGTAAAAATTGCTTTTCATGGGTCAGGAGATGCTCTTCAGAATCTGACTCCCTGCTTGAAATGTGAGTGTCTGATTTATTTATAAGTGTCCTGGAAACTCCAGAGGTGGTGACAGAGCTAAGGGGAGAGCCCCTCAGCTGACCTCTGCCCTTGCAGAGCCATCATAGACAAAATTGATATTGGCTCAAGGGAGCTGTACATTAGTGAAATGTAATGTCAGTTCAGATTTCATCACGTCATTCCATAAAAAAATCATTAAGTTACTTGGATCAGAAAAGAAAAAAATTAAAAGAGAATAGTAGCAGAAAGCCATTCAGACACAAGCCATCTGGAAGGGAGAGAACATAACACAGGTATTGGTTGCTTTAAATCTCCAGAACAGTTTCACTTTTCTATTTCTGCAGTTGTTGCCTCTGCACTTTGCTCCTTTTGGAACAGCAATTACAGCACGTCTAGTAAGAATTCATGACAGCTTAGGACCTCACTTTAAAGGTAAAGGGTGTTTTTCTTTATTGAGGAGGCAAGAAAAAGACATTGATACAACTCTAGATCTCTGCCAACTCCCAGAAGAGATCCAAGCTATTAATACAGACACGTGTGCAGGACACGATGCACTGGTCTGGATCTGTTGTTATCAGAAGATCTTGCAGTGACACCTGTAGCTGTCTAATCTCTCCATCCCTTAGCATTCATCTTGTTACAAGTTTCCAGAGGAAATTTCAATTCCAAATGGTTGCTTCAGTTTGTTGGGTCATTTTGGAGGTGTAAGGATGCGGAGAATGGCTCAGCAAGGGTAGTCTGGTGGCTCACAAAAACAAATATCCCCACTAGTGAGGGTTTATTAAAGTCAAAGCGATGGCACTGACCTGGTGGGCAGTGTTGGTGTTTCTGCAGGGTGAGGCATCCAGAGACAGTCTTGTGTCCTCCCCTGTGCAAACCCAGGGCACAGGGAATATTTCTCTGTCTGCTCTGGGGTGCCCTGACTCCCAGGGGAGCACTGACTTGGACCCTCATTCATGGAGAAAGTTTCCAAGACTTCAAGATAAACTAGAATCCACAAAAGTGTGAAATGTATTATAGAAAGTAGTGTAGGTATATCATCATTTGGTGAGAAATTTAGGTTTTGGGATTTTTAGTCTGTTGTGGATGGAAGCAAGATGGAAGGCATGGGGTGTTGTCCTGAGTTTCTTCTTCATGCTTCTTCTTCCTTCTTCTCCATGGGTTTGGGTGGCATTTTGTAATTGGGCAGAAAAGTCTGCATTGCAGCTTTTTGGGATCAGTTATTGGGTTACAAGGGAAAATAATTTAGGTGTCAGTTCTTAATTGGATAGTTTAGTCTCAACAGACCTTGTAACAAGAGGTTGTTGGCCATTCTTGCAGCACTCTTCCAGTGCACTGAGCCTGGTGTGGACAGTGTGCAAAACTTTAGATAAGATAACAATAAGACCTGAAGACCAAAAAAATCCAGTGCCTCTCTCTTTCCTGACACAAAACTGCTCCAGGAAGGTCTCCCCCAGGGAAAATACCACACTGTGAAAATCTCCTCCCTCCCCTGGGAGGGCCCAGCCTGAGGCCCAGAAATGGAGAAATTGATACTAGCCCTGCCTGGCTGAGGCACACACCTCTGAGACAGATGTGAGATATGAGCATCAGCTGCAGACAAGACCCAGGCACCTCTCTTCTGATGCCAGAGGAGAGAAAAGCAAGGCACATTTCTTGCCAAGAATATTTCTGAGATTCACATTCTGTGAATTTCAGAGAAAGCAAAAACAACTCTTATCTTATTTGCTGTGCCTGTGTTGTGCCAAAGTAGAATGCAATATGGAGATTGTTTACCCATAGTGATGGGGTTTTGTTTCCTTGGCCTACCAGGCCCAAGTGTGTGTGTGTCAGGACTGTGGGGTGACAGTCACGAGATTCTGTGCAGTGTGAGCAGGGTTAAGTGCTTGGCAGCTTCATTTTAGATGTAATGTAATATAGATGTAATATAATATAGAATAATATAGTATGATAAAGTAATGAATCAGCCTTCTGATAAGATGGAGTCCTCCTCATCATTCTTCCCTGCCACAGGGGCCCCTGCAAATCCTACACTCCTCTGCTCTGAGCCTCAATGCAGGCCCTGTGCACTGACCTCTCTGCCATGGTTTGGGTAGCAGCCCCCTCCAGGCAGGGTGACATTGTTATCTGGGCATGCACAACCTGCTTAACCCCCCTGGTTGTGTGGCAGGATGTCTCCCTGCTCGGCCTTGTCCCTTGGGCCCATGCACTGCCCAAGGAGAGTGCTGGGGCAGAAGGTATCAGATGCAGTGAAATCCCTGACATGAACATTTTGTTTCCTAACTGGAGCCCAGAAGTTCAGTATTCTGCTGAAAAATTAAATGCCTGGGAGTCAGAAGGGTAGTCAAAGCTGGGGAGCAGAGTAGGAGGGTAAAGTTTTCACCTTACCACAGGAATGTTGCATTATTTGCTCATCTCAGATCTGGGGTTGTTTTGCACTGTTCGCTTGACTGAACTTCTGAGTAGGAAAACACAAAAGCTTACAATGAAGCTAAAGGGGTTTTAATTGGTTTTTGTTTCCCCTTCTTTATGTAATTTCAAAGCTGGACTGTTTTAACAAGCCCTGGGAGCTCTGAGCCCTTACTCTCAGCTTTATTTATTTACAACTTGAAGTCACACCTGATAAAAAATCACATGCCTTTTATGTGTTGAGATGTGCAACTGTGAGTCCCCAGGAAGGGACTAGTGGTTCCCTAGACACAAGTTTTTGGGATTCTGAACAGACTGTAACCCCACAGATGGGGCCAGGCCTAGTTATTGGTACAGGGGTTTCTTCCATCAGAGGAGCTGAAAGTTGTTGAGCTATGAGCTGGCTGAATGCCCCCTCCAACTTCAAGGCTGAGATGTCATTTCACAAAGCCTGTGAAATGTGGTCCCTGCAGAACAGAGCAGCACTGCAGGAAGGCTTGTGGTACAGAACAAGCAAAGACTGCATTCATATCCTCTGGAAAAATCCAGGTGAATCTACAGGAACAGAACAGGCAAAATAAATCCCTTTTTTGGCTCCATCTCAGCAGAATTATGTCAATGTTCTATAAACTGACAGAATTCCTATTTGACCTGAGTCCCAGATCTCACTGCTTGCCATATCTTGCTGCTAATTGAGCAATCCCTACTCCAGACCAACCCTGCAGAGCCTGGAAAGTCTTGGGAGCCTCTGAGAATAGCCTCAGCAATTAGGAAAGTAGCAATGCTTAATTAAATTGACTGTGTGTTTGAAAATTGAAGGGAACCAAAGCCAAGATAATCCCGTTCCCCAGAAAAGCAGCTTTGGGTGGGATTCCTCGTTTCTAAGAGCCAACTTAATTTTCACATTCCCCACAACAGATTGTTTTATGAAAGGAGCCTTCCCGTACCATTTATCCATCTTTCTCATCACTCTATTTTCTCCCTGTCCCAGCATTCCTGACTTTGCCTCCTCTAGCTGCCATGGGGGAGGTTTTTCCACCCTATTTTCTGGCAGTGGTGCTGATTTCTGAAAATACCTGCTATTTCCATAACCTCAGATAGCAAACTTCCTGGGCTATGTCTCCCCATCCTTTTGAGAAGCTACTTGTGTAATTAAAGACAGCAGAGTTGCTGTTTCAGTGTGTGCCCCACAACCTTCACTCACATTGCTGCAGCTCAGCAGGATTATCTGCAATGCCTAAAAACACAGCTTTGCCAAGCCCCATTTTCCAGCTGCCCTGTGGGGGAATGTAGGATTCCCAAGAACCTTCCTTTCAGAGGTGGGTGTCTGCTGATAACAGATCTTCCAGAGCAGAAACTCAGTGAGACAACTTTGACCTGAAACTGTCAGTGAGAGATGCAGTGTAACTTCCATTGCCTATGTTATCAGGAACAGCAGTAATTTATTAAGGCAAGAACCTACATTCCACATGAAGGGAAAATTACCTGTATCTCTGTGTGATAAAAATCCACTCTTTTCTTCCAAGAAGTCAGGTGCAGTGACTTCATGGGGGATCACTTTCTGCCTTCCCAAACCTCTGCAGCTCCCCAGCTGGAGCAGGTTTACAGGAGAAAGAGGGAGGGAATATTGTCTTTTCTTGTAATTATCATGGTGCAGTTGGGCCATTTTACTGTTATCCTGGATGTTACTCCACAGAGCATAGCAGGGCTTTTGGGTTTTTTTTGTTTGTTTGCTTTTTCTCCATTCTTTTAACATGGGTATGGGGGTATCACCATGATATTTTCTGAAAAATCCCTTCACCAGGATTTTTCTCCTGAGAAGCCTCAAAAAAAGAAATGTAAACAATGATTATCTGATTGCATTGAATGTGGTCTGGAGGTTGCTGGAGGTGCATCTTTGATGGGTTCCATGTGAACTGTTTTTACTGAATGACCAACCCCAGTCCAGCTGTGTCAGACTCTCTGGTCTGTTACAGGTTTTTATTAATCATTCTTGTTAAGTCTTCTCATGTCTCCTTTCTCTTTCTTTAGTATAGTTTTAGTATATGATATGATATGATATGATATGATATGATATAATATAATATAATATAATATAATATAATATAATATAATATAATATAATATAATATAATATAATATAGTAATCAGCCTTCTGAGAATTGGGAGTCAATTCCCATCTCTCACCTCATCCTGGGGACCCTCACAACACTGCAACATGGGGGAAAGGGTACCTAGACAGACTGATACTTCCTGACCCCAATCTGGTGCATTTCAGCATGAAATGGCTGCAAGGACTGCACCTTTTCCAGACGTTTTCATTTGGAGAGGATGTGGATTTCTCAGAGTTTTTTCCTCTGCCTGCCCTGTCTGACATTGGGGTATAACCTGTGATCTTTGTCTCTCTCCATCTCATTGTGTCTCTGCTACTTGATCTCCACGTGTCTCGCGAATATTTTAGGGAGTACAGAGCAGGGAAGCTTTGTACAATTTCCAGCTATCTCCCAAGAACAAAATTTTCCTCTTTCCCATGTGCTTCTGGAGTGGATCTTGCCCCTGCCTGGAGGAGTGCTGCATGTGCCCTTGCCCTTTCTCAACAGGCTGAGAGCTTTCCAGTCACAGGTGGCTAAATAGGCACATTTATCTTTATTTCAGCCAGGCTGCTTGTCACCACAGCCCAGGATCCTCAGGAACCCCAGGCAGCTACAAATCCCTCTTTTGATCATCAGGCAGGCACAGCAAAGCTCTCCTGTGAGATGGTTTGAGAGTCAGCCCTGTTCTTCCCTGTGACAGTGAACAAACAGCTGGGAAATGAAGGAGCTGCTGCTGCAGTGACAGAGGGAATCCCAGCCCTGCCTGCCTGCACCCAGAGCTGCGCTGCTTTCTACATGACCACAAAGCAGTCCCCATGTGTGGGAAATTCCCTTGCAAAGAAAGCAATTCCCATGAAAGAAAGAATGAGAAACAGGTTATGTTCCTTTAAAATGTTTGTCCTCAGAAAGAATGAGAAACTGGTCATGTTCCCTTAAAATGTTTGTCGTCTGGTTGGCAGAGGAGAAGATGTGTTTGAAACACATCACTGGTGTATCCACTAAAATAAACTTTCCAAAGGAGTCCACCCATATACAAATGCTTACATTCAGGAGCAAATATTGCTCCAAAATGGCACTGTGCTCGCATCCATCACAGCAGTGACATGATCCATGTAAAAGCAGCAGGGAAGGAGGGCTGGATGTGGCTCACACAGGCACGTCAGCACAGCTTCAGCACATCACAAGAGGCTCACAGCTCCTGTCCTTCAAAGTCAGAAATTCATCCAATCTCATCCTTCCTTTTAAAGGGAGAGAACTGTGCAAACAAGAGGCAGGGTGCCCCTTTATTTCCCCCTCTATCGCTGAAGTAGCAATTACTGTTCTCTTCAAGCTGCCAGGAGCCTGCCCTGAGAGGAGCCCAGACACAAACAGTGCTGTGCACAGGAGGAAACAACGTGAAAGGGAAGTGTCACCATCAGACATGAATTAACACAACGTGGGCACACAGCTCTCTCAAGGTAAAAAGAGAATTTTAAATTTCTGACTCCAACATTTATAGATTTCCAAAAGTGACAGTGGATTGGAGGGTGACAGTGCCACCTCTCCAATGACATTGGACAAACCAACAGTCCATCAAATTTCTTCTCCATAAAAGAATGCAAAACAATAAGTTATTACAGAAAGTGTGTGAGAAAGTTCATTACAAGAATGTAAACATCAGAAGGCTTAGAAAAACTTAAAACATCAGGGCAACAGGGAAGATCTACAAGTCATGTTTGCCTTCAAATGGGAGCAGTTCTAGTGCCTGCTGCCTCTGCCAATTGTGATGGATGTGAGCACAGTGCCATTTTGGAGCAAAATTTGCTCCTGAATGTAAGCATTTGTATATGGGTGGACTCCTTTGGAAAGTTTATTTTAGTGGATACACCACCGATGTGTTTCAAACACATCTCCTCCTCTGTTAACCAGAGGACAAACATTTTAAGGGAACATGACCAGTTCCCCATTCTTTCTTTCATGGGAATTGCTATTTCCCACATATGGGACTATTTTGTAATCATGTAGAAACTAATTTTCTTTCTATTTTGAGAACTTCATGAGATGCAGGAAGGGGAATTTTTTGCCCCAACTGAAAAGATTCTCATCAGATTCCATGAGTGGCACAAAGCATCATGTAAGAGAACTGAGGGACTCCAAGGGAAGGGCAATACAGACAGTAAAGTGTCATGAGGAGAAAACTTAGGGATGTAAGACACAAGGCCAGTGTTATATGCAGAAGACCAGGACTCCTGCACACAGAGAACACAGCAGCAATTTGGTGCTATCATCTGCTTAACATGCTTAATCTGCTTTTTATTTGACAAAAAGCTGGGATTTGTCAACAAAATGCTGCATGTGCTCTTTGCTGTTGAATGTGTCAGCACACTGCATGTCACTGTGGCAGATGACAGAGCCCTCTGGGGATGCTGGAGTTTGTTGATTTGCCTCCTTAATGCTGTGGAAATAAAATCCAGCAGCTCACCATCAGGATTCGCAGGACGTTCAAAGTTGTGGTCTATAAACCCCAAATAAGTGTTCAAGGTCTGCTGGATTTGATTTATGGCTCATAAATGTGATTCTGCTGACCTAAATACTACTTATCTCTAGTCTGCCTTCTATGAGAGTGGTTAGAAGTAGGAAGCCAAGTTTGCTCCTGCTTTTTGAGAGAGTCAGCTAAAAGGGACAGACACTGTTCTCTGTGATGGTGTTCACAGGGGTTTTTGTTTGAGGGAAGAGACAAGGATCTGACTCCATATTTCAGAAGGCTTGATTTATTGTTTTATCATATATATTATATTAAAACTATACTAAAAGAATAGAAAAAAAGGATTTAATCAGAAGGCTGGCTAAGAATAGAATGGCAAAGAATGGTAACAAAGGTTTGTGGCTCAGCTCTGTCTGAGCCAGCTGGGCTGTGATTGGACATTAATTACAAACATCCAACATGGGCCAATCACAGATGCACCTGTTGCATTTCACAGCAGCAGATAATCAATGTTTACATTTTGTTCCTGAGGTCTCTCAGTTTCTCAGGAGGAAAAATCCTAAGGGAAGGATTTTTCATAAAAAGATGTCTGTGACAGTCCTCTAGTTAAGAGAAGCCCTTTTCCTCCTGCCTCCCTAATCCTTGGAGGAAAAGGCAGGGAAAGAGTGTCCCAGGAGGATCACCCACTGCTCAGCCCCCTGCTGCCTCAGGGGCAGCTGCAAACTGGCACCCACTGAGGGACCCCGAAGGAACACCCCAAAACCTGTGCCCCACTTTAACCACAGCCTGCTGGCCCCCAGCTACACTAAATAAATATATCAACAGCCCTGTCCTGTAGTCAAATACTGAGACTGATTTGGGCAAAGCAGTGGGATTTGAGATTTCTGTTAAAAGAAGGGTGCTTATCTGTGCTCAGGGCTTCTCAAATGCTGGTGTCTGAAAGGTCTGAGGAGGATCTTGTATTTATTGCTTTATTGCTGAATCAGGCTGCTGGAAATTAACCTCCCACCTGCAGAGCCACAGCTTTCACAGGCTCCTAAGCAAGCTGGATTCCTCTGCACAGTGAGTGCAGCTCTTCCCTAAGCCACATCCTTTATTTACCTCAAATTCATTTCAGGAGGGTGTGAATCCATTATCATTACTCTGGAAGAAATAAGCACAGGCTTATTTCAAAAGGGTTTTAGATTTTTAAAAAAACAACATAGCAAAGAAGTGTTTTCCTGATAAATCTTCCTGTGTGAGCTGGGGGTTAAGCCTAAGAACCTCATTACAATTTTCCCCACTCTTTGATAAATTTGCAAGGAGGATCCTGTTTAGCACCATTCAAATGGCAGGGATAGGAACTGTGGGATGTAAAAGCTGCACAGGAACCACCGACACTCTGAGCTGCACAAGGTGGGCAGTGCCAGAACAGGCAGGTGAAATGCAGCATATCTGTCTGTCTGTCTGTCTGTGCCAGTGATACAGAGGGGAAAGTGACCTGTGAAGAAAATCTGTATATAAAAGTTGCTGATGCATGGCTAATGCTTTGTTTGGGGAAATGTGGGGCTGGCAGGCTCTGGTCTCCTCAGGTGATCTGCCTGCAGGCAGTGAGGCAGAAATGGATTTGGCCAGGAACAGAAGGCTGTGCATGCACTGAGTGTCCGAAAAAATGCTTCATGTAATAGGGTCTGCTGATTGAATACAAAGTCAGATGTTGTTAAAAGCAAAATTACTAAAGTGGAGAACTGAATACACCTTTTTTTCCCCCCTTGGGCTCAGCACAATGAGTGAAAATATAGCTGATGAGTGCCTTTTCTGTCATTATTGGTGGTGTCCTTCCTTTTATCTGTGGATGAGATCTCTGTATTTCACCCTAACAACTCTCCAGGGCATTGATCTGTTGCTCTTAAGCCAGTCCTTAGTACAATTAAGTCTGCACAGTGAATCTGTGTGGCTGCAGGTGCCAAACACTGAGGAGCTTTTAGCTGACCCAGTCTATCAAGCTGCAGTATTCACCTATTTGAGAAGAGAGAATCAGGAAAGGGCAAAGAAAAAGGTGTCTGTAAGCAGAAGAGAAATAGCAAAAAAGGGAAGAATTGTGTAATGGCCATAATGGGATACCTACACCCTTACCCAGGTCATTGTTTGCCAACAATTCCCCCATCACTTGCACTCACCAGGCTCCTCTGTTAATAGGCTCTGATTTCTCATGAGCCACAGGCACCTAATTACATCCAAGAATGGGACTTAGGTCCCACTTTTCCCATCAGTGGTTTGTATTAGTAGCTGCCATTGCTGCTGCCTTATGTGGTTTTCCCTACATTCAACAAAGAGCTCCAACACCTTCATCAGGGCTATGAAAATTAGCAGGCACTGGAAATGAGGTATTTCAGCAGCTGCCTCTCTGAGGATCCACTCCTAAATGTATCCATGGACAACCTTTCATACTAAATGTACAGGAAGCCTCAGCCAAACCGAGTCTTCAGCCTAACGCAAGGGAAACTGCAGGACTGATTTCATGAGGAAAAGAAAAAAAGAAAAGGCAAGGCAAGGTCCCCTTGAGCAACAAAATCAATGATATTTGTACTGACCAATATCTAATGTGACTTCTCAGCTGTGGAAATCTGTCCTCAATCAGGGCTCTAGTGGTTTGTGGGCAAATCTTTCCTGGCTCTGCTTTCCTGCCTGGGTCATCCCTACTGGAAGGAGAGCACATGGCAGTTGCAAACACGTGGGAAAACACAGCACACGGATAAAAATACAGCAGCCTTTTGGTTAGAAGCTCAAGTTGCTCTGTCTGAAATCCCAATAATATAAAATTTATGTCGAGAAAATATCACACTGTGAAAATGAAAACCTAAAGGGTTTATTGTTTCTGTTGAAATTTCACTTTGAGGAAATGGAAGAAGAAAAGGAATTATTTTTTTTCTTGTTGCCATCACAATGTGTTATTTTAGATATGTTTAACATTTGTTTGATAGAAATTTTCTGTTGGGCCATGCTGTGGCAACATCCCAGCGCTGTGTGTGGAAATGTTGGAGTTTGTTGTACTCTGGGGCACATCTACAAAGATTACAGCTGTGGCAGTGAAGCAGCCTTTCCTTCACACCTGTATTTAGTATTTATCACAGGGAAGGTCATGGCAGTGCTGGCCCATTTTGAGTGATTATTTTGTTACTATCTGGGTTAAACTGAAATAGGACACAGCTCATTCTGAGGAAACCTCCCTATGGAGAAACCTACCTCAGTAATGAGATGAGAACTCAAGATAATTGTGTTATTTTGCTTCCAGAGCATTTGTAGGCAGGTCTCATTCTTAGCAAGTATTTTACACGTTAAAAAAAGCAAACAAAATTTAGGGATTGATCCATTTTCCATAGAAACTAGGATATGTTTTGTAAGGGGTTTAAAATTAGAAAGACTTACATGTTAAAGAAGAAATCTTTGCTGGTTTTAGAGACGAGATAGAGAACCTAAGAGAATGTTTAAGTCTCTGATTTTTATGTACAGATATTGGTTATGTCTGTATCTCTTCTGTTGTGGGTTGCAGCTGTTTCTGTAATATCCTTCTATAAGTTTCTAAGAACACGCTCCATTTGCAGTGATAATGAACTAATTAAGAAACTAAAATCAGCCAGCTTTCTTTTAAAAGAAATCTATTTAATTTAAATTTCTTAAAGTATACTACCACTCTCCAGATATTGAAATTGCACTCTTTTGTGTTCTTAATACGTTTCAACAAGATCAAGTAGCGGCAACAAAATATTCCATTTCCATGGAAATCAGCGTAGCTTTCTTTGCCTCTAATCAAACCACTTTGCTGAAAGCTAAACTGTTTATTTTTAACCTCTCAGAAGATGAAAGCTTGGCATGCCTTTTATGTCAGGAGTGTGGCTGTTCTCCTCTGCTTCATGAGGTGTTTTGGCTTCAGCCTCACCTGGGGCTGAGCTGGGCACTGGGACAGATGTGCAGGAGATGCTGATGCCTCTGCCCTGCTTGCTTTGCTCTGCTGGCAGTTTCCTGCCCAGGGCAGTGGGAAGCAGCATAAAAAAGGAGAGAGCTGCCCAGGACTGCCTCCTGCCTGTCTGCAGGCTGGCTCAGTGAGCAGCAGCAGGATCTGCAGGGGCAAAGTGCAGGGGATGCTCAAAGAGCTGGGATATCTCATGCACACGCATGAAATAAAATTGGTTGTCTGATCATTAGTCCCAAAAGCAAAGGATGAGGTCAGGACACAGGCAGCACACAGGGGAACCCATATACCACTTTCCAATTAATGTCCTGCTCAGCTCAGTGTAAAAGGCAGTTCTGTGACGACTGCCACTGCAGAACAGCAGAAACAGAGGAACAGAAGGGTGCCTGGAGCCAAAGCTGTTGACAGTCTTGGTCTGAATCCAGCCATGGTCCTTGCATACCATGCTTGGTGGTGAAGGTTCAGAGGCTCTGCAACCTCCTGTGCAGCTGCCAGCCACTTCTGGCCTCACAATCAGAGAGACTCCTGGGTGTCCTCCCTGGCTCTGAAGGTTCAGAGCTCTGAAAGTTCATTCCTATTGAATGGCATCAATAGGAAAGCACATCTCAAGAATGCACACTCCAGCATGGTGAAAGCCCTCATTGTACCATACTTGCAGGTAGGTCACTTATTTTTATTTTTTCCTAAAGAACAACCTGCTGACTTGGAGCATTCTACTAAACCACAAGCTATTACAGTAAATTGCCTTGGGTGCATTTATTTTTTGAGAAACCCAGTTGCTGTAACCAAGCTGATATTTATTTTTGAAGAGCACAGGCAGCACATCCCATCAATGCACGTGTGTTATGAGGGGTCCAGCTCAGTATTTGGATGTAAAGATGCTTTTTCAGTTTAGAGATACTTCTATTTAGGGTTGCCATCTCCTCTATGCAGACTCAGCACTGCACCAAGGCACTTCTGTGGTGAATAATGCAGGAACGAGCTAATGCAGACAACAGCATTCAGGTGGGAACAGGAGCCCTCAGGTGAGAGGAGCAGCCAGGGGGAGGTGACTGGCAGGTGATGGCAAAAATAGGGTGTGGGGAAAAGGAGTAGGAGGGTAGGAAAGTTGGCAGGGATTTCCCATGTCTGTCCCATTCCTGTCTATGGTCCCCACCAAGGTCTCCTCCTGTTCCAGGTGTGTCACCTTGGTGCCTGTGAGCAGGGAGCAGTGCCTGGCTGCCATGTGCTGGGGGGGTGGTTCTGTTCTTTCAGAGTTCTGCTCTTTCAGCTCTCTTGGCAGCATCCTGAGGTTGGTGGTATTTGCCACCTTCTCCAGGCTGAGCCCATGCTCTTCCCTGCCAACAAAGCACGGCCTGTGGATCTCACCAACATCACCTGTATTGATCTGGTAAGACTGATTTATTGGTTTGGGGTTTTTTTCATTTTCTGTTTTGACCTCAACAGCTTAACTTATTGATGTATCTGTTTGGCCTTGCTTTTGTTGAAGGTTGTGCACCTGAACACAGTTTAGAATCAACTGCAGTGCTTTTCCTTTCCTTGTCTCACGTTCTCATGCTCCTGACAGCGCCAAAGCAATTGCAGGGCTTGGGGACAACGCAGGGCCTGAACCTTCAAGGGCAGGAACAGGTAATCAGCTCATCAACACAAAGGCCTGTGCAGAGATTTTATTTACCTC
The DNA here is from genome assembly GCF_028769735.1 of Zonotrichia leucophrys gambelii. Classification (NCBI taxonomy): domain Eukaryota; kingdom Metazoa; phylum Chordata; class Aves; order Passeriformes; family Passerellidae; genus Zonotrichia; species Zonotrichia leucophrys. The sequence goes on from NC_088172.1 coordinate 96,992,278, forward strand.
TGCTGATGACACACAGGAGGGAACAACCTCCTGCTTCCTCTTTAACAGCTCGATGCTTCTGCACAAACAGCAGCAACCAGCAGTAAAATTGTCTCCTTGCCAGGAAGGTCAGGAGCTGCAGCTCCCAATTCCCTGGGAAAAGTGTGCAGGAAAATACCATTTTTGTGAGGTCACTCTTTACCCTGGAAGTGGCATTGAACTGCCTGCATGGGGTCTCTGCCAGCTGGGGAGGGAGAGAGGTTTTCTCATGATGCCAGAAATGTACTCCAGAGTTGAACCAGGGAAACAGCAGGAGGATAATCAGAATGACCTGATATGAAATAATCTCCTCTGTTTTACTGGGGGGTTTTTGTTAGCATTCAGATAAGACTTTAATTAAGGGTTTCATTTGTTACCTATTGATCTTTGATATTTACCCATGGTCCTTTTTTTTTATTTGATTGATTTGATCTTGCTAGATAGGAATTAAATGCACAATTAGTTTGAAGTTAGCTGAAACTGAATAGTTCTGTTAATGAATGATTTGCTGACAATACAAATTGCTCAGGTTGCTGACAGACTCCAGGAACCACTGCAGGACAAACCGATATATTACAGCAGGTGTCTGAAACTGGCAGATGGTTAGGGAGAAGAAACAGATAAGCAGGGAATTCCAGAAAAATTAACCTTTTTCCTTTCTGTGCCACATAGGCCTCACCTGAGGCATCATTGCTAGAAAAATGAGGCCATTGTGAGATTTGTTGGCTCACAAAAGCCAGGTGTGTGTGCAAGTGCAGCCTGCAGTGTTTCACTGCCTCTGAGCCAGGCTCTGCTTCCCCAGGGGTGTTTAGTGGTTACTTTCCCAATACACAACACAGGGAAGGTGGAGCAGAACTGCAGAACAGAGCTGTGTGTGTGAGAAAAGGGCCAGCAGAGCACAGCTTTGCTTCTCATGTTATCCCCACACAAAACATCTCTTGGGAACAGCATTTCTGGTGATTCCAGCAGCAAAACAAGCTGTTTTACACCTATGTGCCTGCCAGAAGGTGCATGTCAGCCAGCAATAGGAAGAAAAAGGGGTGAAGGGATGTGTGTGTGTGAGACGGAGACAAAAGTTTCAGTTGTTTAAATCCCAGGTGATTTCTCTTTAAAGAAAAAAAAATCACTACTTCTATTCTCTTTTTCCTGCCTGTTTTCCCTAGAGGGAGTTATCTTTTCTTCACCAGTTTTCCTCCTCCTTCCTTTTTTCTTTTTGGCACTGTAAGAAGAGGAAGAAAAGAAAGTATGCCAGAGGAAATGAAGGAGAAATGGATAACCACAACCTGGAAAAGCATTTAATTTTTTTTATCACTACCTAAAAACCAGAAAATGGTTTTAAAGTAACTTTTATGATATAGGCATTATTCCAAGTAATTTTTTAAATGCCTATCAGGTCAAGCAATTGTTTCTGTGTCTGTCATGCAAATGGAGGAGTAACAATGGGATGGGAAAAACTGGCTTACTTCATAATTGAAAAAAAAATTTGGTCACATCAGTTTTTGTTTCTGTACAGCCTCTTGCTTTCTGACTGTGATGTTGAACACCAGCTTTATTGCTGCCTTGTGCATTCAGGGTTTAGAAGTGTGTTGCTGCATTACAGGGGATTAGATTGGCTGGGGCTCTGAGCAGCCTGCTCTGGTGGCCCTGCCCTGGCAGGGAAGTTGGAACAAGATGAGCTTCAAGCTCCCTTCCAGCCTAACAAATTCTGTCATTCTGTGATTGAGGCATTTGGCCGTGAACACTGAGCTAGGGAACAGCAGGGGCTGCCTGACCCCATGAGGATGCAACACCTGTGGATGGAGGCAGCCAAACCATCATCCAGCATCCTGGCCCTACAAGGAAAAGCCAGAAAAAGGGGTTTTTTGGGATTTAATGTAGTTTTGAGGGTTTTGGGGTTTTTTTTTTTCCCCTCCACAAGACTGGTGAGGATGGTGGAAGGGAGCAAGTGGGGATGCCAGGGGTGAGCTTCATCTGCCACAGGAGGGAGAAGTTGGGACCATGCCCAGAGGGAGAATGAAGCTCAGCCAGGAGGGCTTCTGAGGACACCTTTCCCTGAATGGGAAAGCACATCATTCCAACAGTGAGAAAGGATCTGGTTTAAGGGCTAAACCAAAAAGCTGTGTATTGCTGAAAATGCAGAGTCTCAATTTTCCTGTGACATGCAGGATTCATTTCTGGGCCTTGCAGTTCATGAGATAATGGACTGCATAACTGCTCTTCATCACTGTGACTAACAGCCCCTTTTTGGCACACGTCCTGGAACTCAAAGCAGTGTAATTTTTATTTCTGGATATCACAACTAATTATTCTATTACAACTAGCTGAAATGTTACAACTAACATTTTTCATCTGGGCCCTGGTTATCCTTTCCATTTTATAAAGCCTGCTTCTGCACAGATTAAATTTTGAGGCTATTAACACTTTGATTACGGTCTAGTCATATTAAATTATCCCTTGGTAGTGAGGTTGTCCTGTCAACCACTATGATACCCACAATTAATTGAAAAGAGAACTGGTGGTTTGATGCAAAGGCTGAGCTGGAGTAGGGTAGCAACACCCAGGGAGTCTGGTGCAGGCTCAGGTGGGCTCTCCCTCCTTCCTTGCAGTGAGGCTGGTGACAAAATGGAGTTAGGCTATAAATGGGAACAGGATTTAGGCTTGTAACAAAAGTGGGTGGCTGCATGCTGGAGCATAATTAGTTTTTTAAGTCCTCCAGGGTGACACAGGAGAGAGAAATATAAAAAATAGGAAATTGAGTTACTACCTTCTGCTTAAAAGTAGGTCTCCATCAAAGGGGTTCAAAGGGCCTTGGGGAAACAGCACAGCTCCAGGGAACAGAAATCATGGTGTTTGGGCCTTCAGCCCTGGTATGCAATGCCACTGCCCACTCATTTCAGGTTGCTGTTTACCGGGATATTTCAGGGTCCCTGAGGGGAGATATGCCACAGAGACTCCCATTACCAGCAGGAGGACTTTGTGGTGGTTTCCAAACACATCATCCCTGGACTGAGCATCTCCATGGATAATTGCCTTTTTGGCAGCTGTTGCCTACGGGAGAGCAGCTCACCCCAGGCCTGCCTTGTTTATCTCCCCACACTGGGACAGACAATGAGCTACGATTTTTCCTTCCATAATTATTGATAGAGTGTCTGGTAAATGCCTCCTTGCCTCCTCAGCAGACTCAAAGGTTAGCTTGTTAACAAGGAGGTTTTCAGATACTCCCCACCCGTGTTCCCTTCAGGGGCGAGCGGGGTGTCTTTCAATGCTTGTTTGATGCTGCTCACACGGGCAGGCAGCACGGTAACAAGGCAAATGATTGTCTGCTTTGCTGATCAGAGCCTCTAATAACTGCTGCCTTGCTGCTGCACATTCAATTCCTGACAAACCTACAGGCACTTACCATTTGGGCTGATGTTATTTTTACCCCTGACACCAGTTTGTCCCAGTTGGGCGCGGGGTTGTTGCGTCTAATTGCAAATGATCTTGTACGGTTTCTTTTCCCTGATATCTCCAGAGGCAAAACTTTTGGAGTGCCAGCAGCAGGCAATACAGTTTCAAAGCATTTGGGAATGACAATTAGGGCTTATTTAGGTGATGATTGAGCTGCCTGAGAGCTCAGTGCCCACCAAAACGCACTGTGGCCTTAGACAAAGGGAATTTTCTTGCCTGCCTACATCTGATGAAGAGGGATACTTGCATGATGATGGCTTCTTTTCTCTGTTCAGTTGTTTGCACCTGCAAAAAGTAGTGTGCCCATCTTTGCATGGAGGCTGATGCATTGTCACATGGGGTTTGTCTATGCTAATTTATGTTACTGCCTAGAATACAAAAAAAATTGCAAGTAGCTCTAAAAAGTAGAAATTTTTCTTTTTCTTCCCCTAATCTCTAATAGTAAAATTGGGTTTGTAATAAATGTAGTAAACATAGGTTTGTGGGTAAATAGTAAACTTAAATTTCTGCTGTTTAGTTCCACTAAACCAACTCAAATTTCTGCTGTTGGTTACTTCCACTAAATCAACGGGTAGAACTGTTTTGTTGTGCAGGTGTGAATTTCATTTGCTGTTTGTTGTGTTTTACTGTTGGAGCACAAGTGCAATTTTATTTGAGGTAGGAGTTAAGGCTGTGTTTCCAACACTAAATACCCTGTACTTTGGAGACAGGCTCTGCTGTTCTGCCCTGGCATCTCCCAGCCCTCAAGCAAGGCAGGAATGCATTGCAGACCTTTCCAAATTCCACAGTCCTTGCAGGTGGCTGGAGCACATTTTCTGCAGCAGACACAGTGGGATTTCCCCTCCGCTCCCATTCCTGCATGGCAGAAGCACACCAGCTCATCAGCTTCTTCCCTCCTGCTGCTGTTAGTTCTTACTGCTTCCAGAAATATTGCTGGATCTGGGTTAAGTGGGAGCTGCAGAGCAGGAGGGCAGAGCAAGCCTTTGCTCTGAGCCTGGAGAACCATCGGCCGCACTGCGCAAAACCAAGCGCGACCTCGGTCCCGAGGAACTCGGCCTGATGTATGTGAAGCTCACACGTTCTATAAATAAGCAAAGTGCATGTGTGAGGGCACAGAAGTAGGAGGACAGTGTCAGAAGGCATTTGCTGGTTGCTTGAGGAGCAGTCAGTTGAGATGAAAGCTTTGTGGCCAGACTTTCCCAAAGAGCTCGCTCGCATGATTGAGGTCGGCTCTCATTTAGCCACTAAAATTAGCAGTGGAGCTTCTAGGCCAGCTGACTCTTTTGGGTGCTAAACAGCTTTGACAGCCTGGCCAGAGATAGCCCAGAAAGTGCATCTGAGTGTGGAAAAAAAAAAAATTCTATTGGTTATGGAGTTTCTCCAAATGGAGCGTCCCTCCTCTGGAAACGCATCCCTCACACTGCCTGCAAAGGTTTTGAAAGCCTATTTCTGCTTTGCAGATAGGTAGGAGACACTTGGAGATTTGTGCAAGCAGAGAGGTACAGATCTGTAGTGCACATCCCCAGCTCTAGGGCTGCTTGAGCTGTATTCAAACTGCTGAACACTCAAGTCATGTAAGACTGGATGAAAGTCAGTGCTGTACAACAGTCCCCAACCATAAAACAGGCACTGTCCTCTGCTTCTCTCCAGGAATGATAGAGGTGGCATTTAAAAACAAGCCAAACACCCCACAACAAACCCAAACAAGCAGAAAAAAACAGAATAGCAAGCTTTTTCCTTCTTGCTCCTGTTTTTGGTGTTGTCCTTTGTCTTCTGGTTTTAGCTTTAAAAGCTTGAAGTTTCCCCCACTGTGAATTGGGTAAGATGTATTTTTAGAAAACAATAAGGATCTCATGAGGCTAGAGCTGGGTCTAATAAAGAAAAGACTAATTGGGGAAGGGCAAGAACCAAATGGTAATGTTTCACTTATTATTATGAAAATTACCCATGGATAGGAAGAGGAAACAGCTGGAATTAATATTGTCTCATTTGCATTTTGATTTTTTGAAGTCAAATAGAACAAGAAGTATTTGGTAAGAAATGAGAAATTGAAATACTATTTTTTTGAGTTTTTCATGTAAAAATCTTTAATCCATTATGGGAAATATCCATAAAATGGTTTTCCATGTGTCCTGTAGAGAGCTGGTCCTTTAGAAAATACCTAAATTCTCTTTCTGGATCTGTGCCAGATACTTTAGGCTTAATGTAGAAATCACAAAATTTGTTAATACAAAGGGCAGCAAATGAAGCAGGACTTTGGGTAGAAAGGCCCCTGGAAGGCTATTGACTAAATCTGCAGGTTCATTAATCACCTATGGATGTGAGTTTTCCTTTTTTTTTTTTTCCTATGAGCCAGAAGATATATTTTTAAGTAAGACAAATGAAGAAAGGGTGGTTCTACAACTCATTTTATGACAGTGATGGAAAGTCAGAACTTTATTTCAAGTGTGTACCCACCATCTGTGGGGAGCTGGAGCAGAACTGAGTGATAAGGCCATGACCTTTGAATGAATTCTCATTGAACAACCTCTCTGGGTGAAATTCAGCCCTTGGATATGAAGGTATTTCTTATTAAAGACGTGCATCTGAGAGCTAAACACAGCTACAGGAGTCCAGGCCAAACAAATCTGATCAGGCTATGAAAGTGAATTTTCACTCGTTATATGTAGGGAATGGTGTTGGATCAGTGAATGAAGTCCTACAGAGCTCTGATAAAAATTATCTTTATCAAAACTAACAAATTTGGTTTGGCCATCTTGGGTCATTTTATTGTTATTATCGCTTTGTGAGTGATCACCCAGAACAAAGTTTTCAGACTTTCCAGGAAATTAACTGAACATCGGTTACTGTCTGTCTTCCAAATTTATGGCTCTGCAGCTGACTATAGAGCCAGACAAACAGCCATAAATAATCTCTCATGTCTTCCAGCTCCTCAAACTGAAATCTGCTTCCTTGGGAGGAGGCAAAATGAAACTGGTGCATTACAAACAAATTTATTACAAGGTGTGTTCAGTCTTTCGTGAAGCATGAGAAATCATCAGTGCTTAGCAGGGAATGAGATTTGTTTTCCTTTTTACTTTTTATTTTATGAGTATGAATGTATCTGAGAAACTCAGTAAGAGGAGCAGCATGGAATAAGTTTACCTTCTAGAAGTCAAAAGCAAAGGCCAGGCCTGGAGCTGATTAATGGCTGCATAATCTATCAGTTCAGAACCAAGGAGCTGTGGTAGAGGCTAAGTTATTTGTAAGGTAATTTAGCTTGACCTAATGAAGGCCAAGTTCCCACAGACTATGGCAAGGTCTATCAATCTCCCTGGCTCTGGAAGCACTTGGAGAGTTTTCTTACTGTATCATCATAAGTGCATTTGTTGTTTTTGAAATATTACTGCAGTGTTGCTATAGGACACGAAAGAACAGAAGCGCACACTGCTGTTCTCAAGGTGAAGAAAAAAGGGAAGTTTATTTTCTCTAACATTTATAGTTTTCCAAAAGTGGCAGTGGATTGGAGGGTGACAGTGCTACCTCTCCAATGACACTGTACAGACCATGTCCATCAAATTTCTCCTCCTCCATAAATGAATGCAAAACAATGAGTTATTTACAGAAAGTGTGTGAGAAAGTTTGCTACAAGAATGTCAACATCAGAAGGCTTAGAAAATCTTTAAAAACCAGGGTGACAACAGAGAATATTTTTTAAAAATTCTTTTTAAAAAGTAAGACTGTAGCAATGGTGGTAGTATCTCTGAGATAACAAATTATTACTAGAAGGGGCAAAACTGCAGCAGCAGGGTACAATGCTGAATTCCCCAGGTGTAGAAAATCCTTTCACCCTCTTTAGTCTGCAGTAGGAATAATTAAGTTTCTCCCTTGCTAAACTTTTTGTTTAGCAAGTCCCCTTGTGTCAGGCCTTTCTTGCAGCAGATAATGGCAGGTGCTGTGGTGGGGTGACAGAAAACTCATGCTGACTACAGACAGAAGGTGCCTGAGGAAGGTGACTCATGAAGGGTTTTGTTTGCACACACTTAGACCAAAGCAGGGATTTTTTTTTAACTGGTGGCTACCAAAGAGCAGCACATTCCCAGCCCTCACCAACACAGCTTGGTACCTTCAGCTGCCCAAAATCTAGAATTGGATCAGTTGTCCCTGACCCTCCTGCCAAGGAGCTCCTCTTTTGGGTGCCTGTTCTGCACAGACGTGTGCTGGAGAGGGAGTGAAAGCAAAGTGACTCCCCTTGTCGCAGACATCTTTTATGGAAAATCCTTTCCTTAGGATTTTTCCTCCTGAAAAGCTGAGAGGCCTCAGGAACAAAATGTAAACATTGATTATCTGCTGCTGTGGAATACAACAGGTGCATCTGTGATTGGCCCATGTTGGAATGTTTGTAATTAATCACAGCCCAGCTGGCTCAGACAGAGTCCAAGACAGCTGTCTTTATCATTCTTTCCTGTTCTATTCTTAGCTGGTCTTCTGATGAAATCCTTTCTTCTATTCTTTTAGTATAGTTTTAATATAATATATATGATAAAATAATGAATCAAGCCTTCTGAAACATGGAGTCAGATCCTCGTCTCTTCCCTCATCCAAGAACCCCTGTGAACACTGTCACGACCCCTGACACCTCAGTGCTGCAGAGATCCACATACCTGAACTCCTCTAAGGTTTTCCATCTTTGCAACAAGGATGATAAGCATTGGTCCCAACTCTGTTTCCGGACTACAAAGTAAATTTGGGCCAGTTTTCTTCACACAGAGAAACATGGAAATTAATAGGCATGAATGAGGAATCTTAAATTCTACATCATGGATTATTTTTGCATTGTTGAAGATAACATAAGAGCAGCCCATGGCTGTTTGCACACCTGGCTCATCTCACAATTATTTGCTCAAGAAGGGCTGAAGGTCTGGTACAGTCTGTGTAAGACACTGCAAAAGCTTCCAGTGGTTTCAGTGACTTCTAGTTGAAATTGCTTTGTTGATAGTCTTTGCTACTTTCCTCCAACAAAAAAAAATGTCTTTTTTAATAAGGAGAATTATCTGTGTTTTTTCACTGTAGCTCTGCCTGTTTACCCTGTTGCTTTACTTACACTGTATTCTTATCAATATTTAGTTTCTTCATATTTCCACTTAATTCCTCCAGGAATGATCTTTTGGGGCTAGTTTGCAGTTTGCTGGTATATTCCTTTCTCACCCAGCAAATCCAGCTGTTGCATTTCTTTTTCCCACTGCCTTATTCAGCCTTGTACCCTTTCCAGGTTTTCCTCCTCCTTCTCCCCCTTCCTCCTCCTTCCATGCAGAGGAATGTTCTGTGCTGTGCCTTTTTTGTTCTCCCTTTCTGCTTTCCTCATTTCCTTGTGATATCTCCCTGGAAAGAAAATAAGCAGAGAAGGAGCCACGGAAGGAGGCAGTGCAGCCGTACTTAAAAAACAGGAAGGCAAAGATATGGAGTGATGGATGGTAGCTCAACATAATGTCTGGGCTCTCCTCACCTCTTTTGTTGCTCTATGCTAAGCAGAACTGCCACACTCTCTCCATTTTAAAGATGGGTGAAAGGGTTCAAACAGCAAAACCAGCCAGTTCAATATTTTATATTTGCAAAGCAAAGCTTCAAAATGTAGCTCAAAGCTGTCTCTGGATGGTGCAGGCTAAATGTGGCAGCAGTGGTAAGCTCCTGGACTTTCCCACAAGGAAATTTTGGGGCTCCTGTCCCAGAAACAGCTGGCAGATAAAGCTTAAAGTCAGGATTTGCATTCACTCATTTACTTCAATGAGTTGCAACTCTGTTACAGGGTTTTATGTTTTCTAATGATGTTGTTTTTAATTTTATTTTAATAGTAGTGCCATTACTTACTCTGGAAGTATACTTCAGTTGCTTAGACACCTCAGTATTCCAGGGACATCTCTCTTTACAGAAGGAAATTAATTCAATGTTTAACTCATAGAGGCATCTTCTGCAACCTGTTCTTAATGGGCAAAACAAAGATAAATTCAATACAGTGCAAATCATAAGAATAATATCCAGTGTCTTCCTTCCTCCTTTCTTGGGGCAGACCTGCCAGGCAGCATTGCAGAGAGCTCTGTGGTGGGAAAAGCAGATGCAGAAAGTGTTGCCATCAGTCTTTGCCTGCACTTCGATAAACCCATTGACATTCACGGACTGTAATGGCAGAAAAGCTTTCCAGAATCATTTGACCAGAGAAATTTGAGTTATCATCATTGTCGTATCTCAGCCTGACAGGGAAAATGATTTGTTGGTCAAAACGTCTCGTAAACACAGACATTTGATTCAATTTCATCAGATGCAGCTCCTTGTGCAGAATGAGGGTGGCTGGTTCCCAAGGGAAGGGGCAATGGAAGAGCAGGGAATTCGCTGACTCTTGCACTGCTGTCAGGGTGGCTCTGGGTCAGCAGGGAATGCATCAGGAGAAATGCTGGCTGCCTGGGGAGAGGGAGGCTCTCCCAGGCCTTGGAAGCAGCTCCCCATTCTGGCTCAGCATGCCAGGCACAGGCTGGGCTGAGCTGGGACTGAGCTTTGTGTGCTGGAGTCAGCCAGAGACCTGCTGGGAAGAGGGAAAATCCATGTAGCCCTTCATACCTGTGTGGTATTTTCTGAGAGCCCCGTCAAAGGGAGGAAATTATGAATCTGACTGCATGTTCTTAGGAGGCTTCTATTCTATTCTATTCTATTCTATTCTATTCTATTCTATTCTATTCTATTCTATTCTATTCTATTCTATTCTATTCTATTCTATTCTATTCTATTCTATTCTATTCTATTCTATTCTATTCTATTCTATTCTGCTGTACTAAAACCATACTAAAGAATAGAGAAAGGATACTTACAGAAGACTAAAAGATAATAATGAAAAACTCGTGACTGCCTCCAGACTCCCAACACAGCCTGACTGTGATTGGTCATTAAGTCAAAACATTCACATGCTGGATAAACAATCTCCAAAGCAGCAAAACACAGGAGAAGCAAATGAGATAATATTGTTTTCATTTTTCTCTGAGGCTTCCCAGGAGAAAATCCTGGGCAAGGGGATTTTTCAGAAAATGGGAATGTGACAGACCTGAATGACACTGGTGAGGGATGGGGCTGGCCCAGTGCCAGCCAACAGCACCCAGGATCTCCCTCTGCAGGCACTCATGGGCCTGAGCAAATCTCCTTGTGCTAATGGCCTTATTAAGATCAAGCCAGTGTACATTGCAAATCTACACAAAGAGAAATTAGAGCCCAGATTAGATTAGGGGCTGGAGGCTGGGAGCGTACAGCTGTTTGCCAAATTGCACGCTGAATTTCATTTTTGAATAGACTTTTACTGATAGCAATTTGAAGGCAGTCATTAGAGCCATCAGCTCTTTGAATGAGAAATTTCAAGGGACACTTCAGCATAAATCTGCTCCTCTGCTCTAAGAAATTATTCCTGATATGCTTTGGGCTATGGAAACCAATTACATGAATTTTGCACAATAACCAGTTTCTCCCAAATGGGAGTAGCACTCCTGGCCATAAACAGACATCTTTTTACTTCCAATTAACTGTGTGGGTGTGTAAATATAAGGAAAACTGCCTTTTCAACTTGCATTTATTAAACAGAAAACAATGAGGGAAAGGAATCATCATTCACAGTTAGAATATGAGACTCTGGCCATCCTTATTCCCTTCCTCTCCAAGCCAGCTGGAATTGTGAAAACAAACCCTTTCCCATTAAATCATAAATACTGCAGGTTTTATTCCTTACTGACTCCTAGGCTCCAAGATTTAGGAAAGGGTGGGATATTAATTTCCAGAGCTAAACTTGATATAACTCACAGTGCTCTGGCTGTCATTTAAACTTCAGGTGTGTTTTTCTTCTATTGCAGATACTCCAGAGCTGCCCTGTAATCCCCAAATCCTACTGAATTCACAGCCTAGTGATGCAGCAATGTCAAAGGGATGCAGCTGGTAATTCTGCCTGGCTGTTAAACTGTCTCATGTCACCCTGCTTCCAATGGCTGCTGACAAGGTATGTGTTTTACCTGCTCTCAAGTGCTTTAATCTTAGTATTAGTGGAAAAATAAGCCATTATTAATGCTTAAAGCCATTGTTATCTTCTCTCTCTGCCAGCCAGTTCTACATTAATATTAGGGTGTCTAAACTGAAGCTTTGTACGTGTGACTCAGGCCTCCCATGTCATTAGTTTGAAAACCCTGAGAGCATTTTCTTACACAAAAATTGCACAGGGAAGGAAGAGGGGTCTTTTTATTTACCTTCAGATTTCCATCCTTGAGGATTTTCTTGCTGGGTGTTCTCAGGTTGCAGCTTCAATTAGAAGACTTAATTGATATTGTATGAACACCAGGATCCCTTCATTCCCCAGGAGCAGCAGCTTTCATTAAAACCACCACCCAATACCATGAGAAATGCAATTAAATTCTGGAGCTGCCAACATAGTTGCAAAAATGTTATATAAAGCCCAAAGTGATAAACACGTTGAGAGAGGAGGCTGAGCTGCTCTAGCAGGGCTCTGGTCTGGCATTCACATTCTCTGAAAAATTCCCTTCACCCACGATTTTCTCCTGGGAAGATGAGAAGCCTCAGAGAAAAGGAAAACAATTCTTTTGTCATTTGCTTCTCCTGTGTTTTGCTCACGTGGAATGTGTTTGGAGATTGTTTACCCACAGGTGATTGTTTCATTGGATTCTGGTGTGAGTTGTTTTGACTGATTGGTGAATTGGGGCCAAGCTGTGTTGGGGCTCTGGAAAGAGTCACACGTTTTCATTATTATCTTTTTAGCATTCTGTAAGTATCCTTTCTGTATTCTTTAGTATAGTTCAGTATTCTTTAATATAATATAGTATCATAAAATAATAAATTAGCCTTCTGAGAACATGGAGTCAGATTCACCATTCCTGCCTTTGTCAGGCATTTCCCAGCAAACACAATACTCTGGGTCTTTGGGGAGAGGCACAGCACTGCTCAAACCAGATCCAGCCAAGCCTTTAGCCAAGCTGGGGCCAGGACAGCTGCAGCCACAGCCCTTGCATGTCTCCTGTGTGAAGGCAGGGCCCTGTAATTGCTGCTGGACTTGTGTTAATCCATGCCTGGACAAGAGATGGAAGGATGGACCAGGAGAGCTTCAGTTGCATCTTCTGGGCCTCTTGCAAAGGTTGAGCTAATTGCAAAGCTTTTTTTCCTGAGTAGTAGTAGCAGCACTGGGAAGGCAAAAATAAACACTCATAATATGTCTCAACCCCCCCAGACTTAGCTGAATGGGAAGGAAATGCATTATGCCATTTTTTCTTCCAGTTGCTTGGCTTAGTGCAGTGATGACAGCACAACATGGGGAAGTTGTTCCTGCCAGGTTGAGGTGTGGACTCACATCCAGCCAGCAGGAAAGAGTTGAGGATTTGGGGCTGGGATGGGAGAGGAATTTTCCTTTGTTAACTGCTTTTGCATCTCACACTGAGAAGAGGATCAAAGTTTAAAGTGAGCAGGCCAGCAGAACAGTGCTGGATCTGTGATCCAGTATCCAGATGTATCTCTCCTTAATGTTCTCCTGAAGGCTTGAAGCACAATCAGAAGTTCATTTGAAATTGTGAAAGTCAAAGTCATAAGTGAGGAACATTGATAGGTAGGGAGGAAGAGACATCAAGAACTAAATTTGCTATTTTGGTCTGGGTTTCCCTCCACTATCTTTGGAAAAAAAGAGAGAGAGAGTGCATTGTAGAGCCAAAAACTCATCTAGCCACCACAACACTCCTTCCCCTTCAAAATTAGGGGGAAAAATCCTTCCAGGTACTGAAGAAGGGAATATGTGCAGGGTTCTGTGGTCCTCTCCCATTAGCCCTGGCTGTCTGCTGTCCTTTCCTTCAGCTGAACTCCTGCCCTTCCATGGGAGGTGCACCTTGTGGCCTTGCACACAGAAATTGCAGGAAAGTGGAAAAGTAGTTGTCTGTCATTCAGTTACTTGCTATTTTATTTGCCCTTTGAAGCACCAGAGAGAGGTCGTCTTTTTTAGGTAAGACCAATATTGGGAGCAATTTGTGATTTCAATTGTAAACAAGCTTGGTGTGATTGTGTAGCAGCAGATGCTGGGAAACATGAAGTATTTTATCTGGCGGGTCCTATCTCTCTGTAGGTCTTGCAGGCCAAGACACCGAGCTTTCCTGGGAAGACCCACCACAGGAACAGCACCCAGCTTTTTTCCTTTTTTCTTTTCCTTTTTTTTTTTCCTTTGCCATTTTGTTTTTTTTTTCCTTTCCCATTTTGTTTTTTTTTTCCCTTCACATTTTGTTTTTTTTTCCTTTCCCATTTTGTTTTTTTTTTCCTTTCCCATTTTGTTTTTTTTTTCCTTTCCCATTTTGTTTTTTTTTTCCTTTCCCATTTTGTTTTTTTTTTCCTTTCCCATTTTGTTTTTTTTTTCTTTCCCATTTTGTTTTTTCCCCCGTCCCCTTTTTTTTCCCCCTTCCCCTTTTTTTTCCCCCTTCCCCTTTTTTTTCCCCCTTCCCCTTTTTTTCCCCACTTTTCTTTTTTCATTTCGCCCCCCCTTTTTTTACCTTCCCCCCTTTTTTTACCTTCCCCCCTTTTTTTACCTTCCCCCCTTTTTCGCCCCCTTTCTCCCTCTTTTTTTCTTTTTTCTTTTTTTCTTTCTTTCCTTTTTTCTCCCTCTTTTCTTCTTTTTTGATTCCCCTCCCCCCTTTTTCCCCCCCTTTTTTTCCTTTCTTTCCCCCCCAGCCGCCACACTACTTTTCCTAACTTAAAAGCCAAACCCGCTCCTTTTCTCCCCATTGTGCAGGTCTGTAGAGGGAGAGCGCGCAGGGAGATGGGCAGGGGCGGGGATCGCTTTCATCCTGCCAGGGCTGTGTGTGTGTTGTGTGCGTGTGTGTGAGCATCCCGAGCATCCCGGGGGATCCCTCCATCCCTGCCTGCCCGGGAAGCGCCGCCGGCGGTGTGCGGAGCCGATAAGGAGATGAAACAATGCCTGCGACACCGGGATGGCTCGGTGAGGATGTGGCAGAGTCAAAAAGCTTTTGTGCCTTCGCTGCACGGGGCAGATCTGCTCGCTCCCGAGTGCTTAACTCCTTCTCTTCCTTTTCACTGTGTCATTTCATGCACAGCTTGTAGGAGCATGTCGGCATCTCCAGCTGGTCAGAGTGACCCCGAGAAAAGTTCCAAAGTCTCTCTTCCCAGCCCAGCGGTCGAAGGAGGAGTCAGGGCTCTTCATTTCTCAGTCTCAAGGTTGTTTATTGTATCTTATCTATCAAAAATTTTCTCCTGCTCTGCCGAGGTCAGCTCAGCAAGACAGTCCACGGCACTCTGCCTGCCTGCAGTGTTATCTTTTTATACTAAAAACTACATATATAATGTTTACAATTATTTTCCAATACCTATCACCTCTGTTAGACAGTGAGCTTCGACTCTAAACCAATCTGTAAGTGACAACATCACAGCAGAAGATGGAGGCCAAGAAGAAGAAGGAGAAAGGCTGGACATGCCCAGTTCCCTCCATTTTGCCTCCTGAACTCCCATTCTAAAAACCCCTAAATCTACTTTTCCACCCTGTGATAACTTCACTAATATTCCACTTAAGCTGTTGTGGCTTGCTGATCTTCATATAACGTTGGTAATTTGCTCCACGGGTCATAATCAAACCCACAGGGGCATTTTGGGCTCTATGCCAGGGTCTCCAAGACCCCTGGCAGGAATCTTGGCTGCTCAGGACAGCCAGAGGGATGTCCTGGGTCCTGACAGAGCATCCTAATTTGTGAATGCTGAGGAAATGGCACTTGTGTTTCTTGTTACTTGCTAGGTTTTACATTTCCTTTCTTCCTCTGTGAGACCTGTAAACCACTGCAGTGCAGCCCTAAGTGAAGATTTAGGGATGCCCAAGCTGTGCCTTGGCAGAGGTGGGAAATCTGAGATGTCCTTGCTTGAGATCCTCGAGTGGAGCTAAGGAACCAAATTTCTTATATTATTGATGCCTCATTTCCTCATTACTGCCACAAAGATTTATGTGAAGGGACTTGCAGGGTGCTAATGGAATTACCCACCTAAATCTCCCCTGTGCCAGTGGCAGAGAATGCTCTGGTTCTTTGCCCTCACGTTAGTGCTGGGTGAGTAATTGAATTATTTGTTCACTAGCAAAACTAAAAGTCCTTGAGTTTTGTTGGTGGGTGGTGCTGAGAAAAAGACACCATTTCAATACCTGTTTTTTTAATACTTTTACTTAATCTTGAGTTATAATTTGAAATACAAAATGAAAACATTTTGATAATTTTTCCCATTCCAGTGCCAGCAAGGGTCAGTGGTTTCATTCAGTAAACTCTGACCTTTTTCTTTAATTTTTTTTTTTTTAATTTTATTAACAAAATGCCATCTTGCAGCATTCCACTTATCTCTGTTTATTGTGCCTGCTCCTGTCAGGACTTTAATGTTGTTTCAGATCTGGTGCTGATTTTGCCGTGAGGCAATGGGAAAGGACTTCTCAGCAAAATCAGCACTAGATCTGAAATAATAATCAGTTAATTTCCTAAAATCCCTTTGGGTTTGGTGTCTGTGTCAGGGCACAGAACTGGGCTTGGGGAGGATGCAAAGAGCAGCACAATCACTTGTGTGGAACTGACTTCTGGTCTGCTGAAATCAGACCGCAATCTGAAATCAGCAGCACAATCACTTCAGGACCGACTTCTGGTCTGCTGAAAATGACTGAAAGAGGGGGAATAATTCTGGAAATCACTCTGAAATCAAGAGGGGAGGATACAGCTGGGGCTGGGCAGCCTCTCGTGTGAAACCACTTCTCTGAACCTTGTTCAAGTGTGTGCTCAGACACCGGGGAATGATTTATTCCTGTTCTGGGCCTCATCCTGTGGGGCTGGGAGTGTTGTCAGGAAAGGTGACCAGGTCAGCTGCTCCATGCACTAGGAGGACAGCTTGTGCCTATAAAGAGAAATACAAGTTCAGGACAATGGAAGTATGATAGTCTGAAGATTAATGACAGAAAACTATCACGTGTTGGAGGAGAGGAAAGTAAGCAGGAAAAAAGGAGCCTAAATTAGGCTGCAGCTCCCTGGGCAGAACACTCAGGTTATAAATATTCTGGCAGCATTTAGAGCAGGGCTGGCTGTGCTGGTTGCTCTTTGCTGTCCTTGACACTGTCTGTGTGCATTCATGCTGCTGCTGCTGTGCTGACAGAGCCTCCCCAAGGCTCCCTGAGGTGTGGGAGGAGACTGTCAGTGGGTTTGGCAGCAGGACTGGCTCCTGTCTCTGCTGGAGAGAGACTGTGGGGCAAATTGTTCCCCATTTGCCACAGCAGCACTGTGGGACAGGAGCATTTCACTGTGAGCATTGCATTGTGAGCATTTGATCCTGAACATTTCACTGTAAGCATTTCATTTCTCAGCTACTGCCAGGGATGCTGGGTTTAAAGAGCATCTTCTCAAAGGAGCTAAACCTCCCCACACCATCACTGAGTCACCCTGATCTTTGTGATCAGGCTGGCACAAGGGCTTGAAAAGCATCATCACCATCCTCTCCAGCCCCAAAGCTGTGATGGGCAAAGGAAATTGAGGCATGAAGAGGAAAATGTGGGGTGCTGATGTCCCAGCTGGGTTAGGAGAGCTGGGAGCAAAGCAGCAAAACGCTTCTCATTGTCAGGCTTAGGTCACAGCAGATTTTAGCCTTCAAAACCCCCAGTGATTGTTTTAGAGGAGCAGAATTCTCATTGCTGCAGGGAGCCAGCACCTGCAGTGAGCTCTACCTCTGCCTCCCTTGGTCTTGGCCCTTTCCTGGGGGGACCAAGGAGTGAGGGGAAGGCAGCAGTGTGAGCTAAATGAGATCAGGCACTGGTCACTGTTTGCTGGGCTGCCATGTGTGGATCCCTGGGAATTGCTGCATTGCTGAGTGCAGTCAATCCACTTAACCAGCACAGCACTGCTCCTGAAGGGTCCCAGCCAGCTGTTCCTGGCTGCTGTGGTGCATGGAAATGAAAAGTGCAATCCAGCCTCTGGTTCCAGTCAAAATTCTGGAATAGCTCAGCCCTGGGAGGTGCCTTCAAACCTTCAATATGATTGTAGAGCTGCTATGTCAGGATGAATACTTTTTTATTTGTAAAAAAAAAAAAAAAAGAACTTTATTCCTGCCATAAAAACGTTTAGGAGAGTTAACTGAGGTAATGTTTTTAGAAGCTGAAAATCACAGGAACTCAAAAAGGCAACAATGATTTATTTTTTTATTTTTTATTTTTAGATTTTTCTTTCTCTTCTTTTAAAGCTCCCGAGAGTTGATTTCCTGATGTCATTGTTGTAACTCTGGATCTGAGTAATTCATTTGTATTTGTGTCAATCCCATGTATGCTTCTGTAAACATTGCATGCAATTCAGACTAAATGAACAGCTAAACTAAAGCTGGTACTGAGCAAATCAAGCAGCTAACTGTTGTGTAGAAGCAAAGCAAAGGAGCAAAACCCTTTGCCAGAGCTCCACTGTGCCATCAGGTGTTCTCTGCTGGATGCAGTGTTTTTCTTGGATCATTTATACAAAAAGGCCACTTTGATTTTTGTTTCTATATCAGATGCATTGTGAGACCAGTGCTGATATCCTGACTGTGTCAGTTTCCTTGATTTTAAGGAAATTTTCTAGGCCCCTCTGTTTTCCCCATTCCTGGTTGTGCTGATGCCTCTGATGTGAATAAAATCAGAGAGGTAACCTCACTGTCATTCAGAGCTATGACTGTTCATGGTAAACTCTTGCTTTTGGCTTAATAACTCAATAGTGTCTGAACTAACACCACTGTTTGGCCCATCAGGACTTTAAACCAGCCTATTTCTGTTAAGGAGCCAGTGGTTTTTGGGCACTGCTCTTTGCAAGACAATACAGGAGTTACTTCATGGTTATGGTTGAGTTATGGGTATTTGTAGGGTTAGGATTCGTGCAGGGAGAACAAGGAAGGGGCTGAAGCATGGTGGAGTGGGGCTGGGAAGGGATCCCCAAGGGAGGTGTGGGCTGCCAAGGGACCTGGGTGGTCAGAAACTTTGTGTGTGGTCAGTGTGTTGTAGTTGGGGTTGAAAACCCAAAAGGATGCACTGCTTGTCTCTCACTCCTTCACCATCACAGTTGCTTTAAGGGCTAGATGCATCCCTTTCCTGAAGCACAATTTCCAGCTCCAAGGAAACCATTAGCCATTTTCCTTAGAATATACGTTGAAATGTATCACCTATTCATTACTGTCCTATTTTAAATTAAGTGGGAAATTCATTATTTTGAAATCGCAAACTTTAATGATTCTTCTGTGCGAGGCTTAATTTAATCAACTACTCAATGCACACTGTGGTCTTTGCAAATAGCAGCTGCAGTTGAGTAACAGGAAAAACAGACTCCATGGACATGAGGAAAAAAGCACCCTGGATAGCAGTTCAGTCTGCAAAATCAAAAATCAGATACCCATATTTCAGGTAGATTGAAGCTGAAAGAAAACCAAATCACTTTGCAGCACCAGGATGAATGAGAAGACAATCTGAATATCAAATTGACCTTGCTCCAGGGGAGAATAATTTGGTATGATATATATGCTGTCCCTGAATGTGTTGCTTACAGACAAACTAAGTGGTTTTCCTGGAAAAAGAAATAAAGGAGGTGAACATAAAGTCGTGAGGAATTAAGGGTCATATTCCCAAGTCAACCCTGAGATCATTTTGGAAACAATACACTTTTAAGTGAAAGATGCAAGATTTTTCTTGGTAGGAGTGTTCATTTATGCATAACTTGTACAGCTGTTGACACAAGTTTTAGCACAGCAGTTCAAGGACAGCATTAAAGAACCCAGGACAAATAGGAATGAGTGTATGAGAAATGGAGAAAAAGCATACTGCAGAGGGACTGAGTATTGAGAAACATATCCTGGCCTGAGTGAAGGTACTGGAAATTTTGTTATGAATGTTCAAAAAATTAGCGATTTTTTTTTTTTAAATACATTGATTCTGTTATAGAGCTCCTGTAGCCAAGCAGCCCTCATGAAATGCTTAAAGTGGCTTGGTGTGCTACTAAACCACCACCCTGAGAGCAAGAACAGAAGGGATTTCATTCCTGAAGCCTCACTGTCAGGTCTCATTAAGGAGCTAAGTGTTCTCTTTTCTCCTGATTACCCTGTGCAGGCATCCCTGGTGCTGTTCAGCTTCATTTTATGGCCCCTGCAAGTAAAGTGCAGCTCCATAGAAAGGCAGCCTGAGATGTGCAGGCTAAGAAGGCACAGACCTGCTGAGTGGGTGCAGAGCATAAATACCAGGGCTAAATGACAGGGTGGGTTTGCAGGAACAAGAGTGGGAAGATTGTGCCTGTTTGTTACCACTGGGTCTTGGGGGAGTTTTGCCACCAAGTTCCATTAAAATGAGACTTTCAGCCTTTAAAAGCATTCATTCAGAGGCTTGTTTTGTTAAATAAGCTAGCAAAGATTGTATATTAGTCTCTGACAAGGCTACATTTGGGTGAAAACCATGCTGAATTATTTATTTTGTCATTAATGTCACACAAACCACAGTAAGAAGAATTATATGGGCTTGGGCTGCAAGAGCGAGTGGCTCTAAGTCAGGTTGAAACAAATGGAATTGTTATTCTTCAATACCAGTGGCAGGCTGCAGCTGCCTAATGCATCCAGGAGAGGATGAGAAGTGAATGGTAAATCAATGGAAAGGTTCACACCTGACTGACAGCCTTTAAATAATGTAAAGGGTCCCATGGCAAACAGCAGAGTTATAAAATACATTAGCATTTCAGACCAGTGCAAAGACATGCAAGGAAATGTTTGGGAAGTTTTGGTCTTGTAGCTGCAAAGTTTAAAGAGCTGGAGAGGAGAGTACATGGAAAATGGGGTGGAAAGCTCAAAGTGTTCTTTTACAATGAGAAAACAAAGAAATTTTAATTTGGCCAGATTGACTTTGGCTGGCATTGGCCTTTGGTAAGGCCAGAAAGGGTCATGTGCTGTGCAGGGCAGAGGACTCCAGGGAATGGTGCTCCCTGGAATAGTTTGGGTAAGGAGGTGAACCCAAGGCCACTTTGGGAGTGCAAGCTCAGCCCCTTCTTGTTTCACACGTGACCTCTCTAAACCATGCCACACAAGATCCCACAACTCTGATGCTCTGCCCACCTCTTGCCAGCTGTGGAAAGACCATTCAGGGCATCCTGGCGGTTCTCAGCTGTGTTCTATCTTTCACAAAACAGCTTCTGTTTCCCTGAACACACCTCATAAGGGTAGGATGAACACAATTGAAGTTGTATCTAGCTGATGCTGAGGTTCTGTCTGGTTCTGGGAGTCTGTGCAATGTGCATTCCCTGGTTCTGGGAATCTGTGCTGTCACCGGGATTTTTTCTGAAAAATCCCTTCACCAGGATTTCTTCTCCTGGGAAGATGAGAAGCCTCAGCTTCTCCATGTTTTGCTCCTCTGGAATGTAGTCTAGAGATTGTGTATCCAAATGTGAATTGGTTTTAATTAATGACCAATCCCGGCCAGCTGTGTCAGACTCTGAGTCTGTCATAAGTTTTTATTATTCATTCTTATCTAGCCTTCTAATATATCCTCTATCTTTCTTTAGTATAGTTTTAGTATATCATTTTCTGTTTATCCATGTTTTGCTCCTCTGGAATGTAGTCTAGAGATTGTGTATCCAAATGTGAATTGGTTTTAATTAATGACCAATCACAGCCAGCTGTGTCAGACTCTGAGTCTGTCACAAGTTTTACTATTCATTCTTATCCAGCCTTCTGATATATCCTTCCTCTTTCTTTAGTATAGTTTTATTATATCCTTTTCTTTTAATATAATATCATAAAATAATAAATCCGCCTTCTGAGAAACATAAAGTCAAATTCTCATCTCTCACCTCGTCGTGGAGACTCACAACACCACAGTGTGCAGTGTGCATTATTGCAAATCCTCTCTGCATATGTGTACATGCCAGCTTGTACAGAAGTGTGCTCTCTCTGGGCTTTGAAAGGTCAGAACTTTGCATTCCTGGCCCCAGAAATGGGCCATAAAAGGGTCTTTGATTTGTGGCTGTTTGGTGTGCTCAGAAAAGGGAAGGAGGATAAATGTTTGTGATCGGACAGATGGATATGGCATGATTAGTTCATGGCCATAAACTAAGCCACAAGAAGTTTCACTCAACATGAGGGAGAGCTTCTTTATGTTGAGGGTGGCAGAGCACTGGGAAAGCTGCCAAAGGTCATGGAGTCTCCCTCTCTGGAGACATCCCAAACTCACCTGGATGTGTTCCTGTGTCACCTGCTCCAGGTGATGCTGACTTGGCAGTGGGTTGGACTGGAGGATCTCCAAAAGTCCCTCCCAAACCTAATGACTCTGTGATTCTGTGTTTTCCCACTACACATTAGGATGGGCGAGAGTGAGGCTTGGCAGGGCTGGTGTTTGATTTGTGATTCAGCAGCAGACTTTTGGTGGGACATTAAGTGTACAGTGATTTACATAAGCTATGCAGCTTTCTGCTTTGTCATCTATGAAATTGGGAGAAGTAGCCTGAAAATTATGTAGTGATGAGAAATGCCTTAGCAGCTCTGTGGTGCTGAGCAACAACTGTAATGAGGTAACAAGACTGTGAAACTTTGGTTTATTAAATTCTTTCCAATGTTAATGGTTAAAGTTTA
This sequence comes from Zonotrichia leucophrys gambelii, assembly GCF_028769735.1. Classification (NCBI taxonomy): domain Eukaryota; kingdom Metazoa; phylum Chordata; class Aves; order Passeriformes; family Passerellidae; genus Zonotrichia; species Zonotrichia leucophrys. The sequence goes on from NC_088172.1 coordinate 97,014,376, forward strand.
TGGGAACAGTATTAGAAACACATTTAGGTTTTTAAGAAGCTGAGGCATCATTTATTCTGCAGTGAGAAATGTCAGCCACTAGAAAGACAAAAATTAACTTTTTGTGTAACTATAGTGAGGATGAGCCTGTCACTGAATGAAGGTTGAGTTTGTTTTAGCATGTCCATTAGTCCACAGCAGACTGGGAGCTTTATATGGAATATTTCATGGAATGAACTATGAATTGTAATGCTTGGATGCCGCCTTTAAACAGGCACAGCCATCAGAAGGAGCTTCTGACAACCAGGAATGGGCTAATGAAATTAATTGCAAACATTTTCTCAGCAAGAGAAAAAATCAAAGTAATCATACTTTTAATTTAATGATGGGAAAAATTCTGCTTTATTTTGTTTAAGAATACTAATTTTAAAAAACCCTAATCTGGTAACACCGTTTGCTTCAGTGTCCCCTCTGACCTTCTGAGGGAGCTATGAGAAGTCTTTCTTCTCTTCCTGGGATTTCTCCTCTTTTATCTACCACCCACCAGTCTCCTCACTTGATCTCCTTTGCCTGGTTGGCTGCTCTGAAGTTCTCCCTTGTTTTTGGTGCCTCCAGGCTATGGGGTAGGAGTTAAGCACAGCACAGCATGGACAGCTGATCCCCTCTTGGACAAGGAGAAGCAGCAGGACCTTTTCTCAACCACCGGGCTGGAAATTCTCAGTAGCTCCCTTTGGCTGTGAATTCAACAGAACAACTTAAAAGGTGTCTCCAGTAGCAGTTGCTTTCTCTGCCTTTGCTTGGCTAGGCATTGTTGTTATTTATTCTCCTACTAATTCCTGTGTCACTGCATGATTGTGTGTCATGTATCATGTGTGACACGTCACTAGTGGTTACTTGGATCTGTTCTTTTTCCTCCCTTAATCATGGACAGTGATGCTGAGCAGCATGGGCCCAACATGCAGCCCTGGGGCACCTGTCAGAAATAGTCTCTTGCATGAGGATTTCACCAGTCACCATTTAGTTATTTTGGCTGTGAAATGTAGCACACTGACTTTATTCTGCCCTGTGAACCCACAGGCAGAGCTTTTGCATGGCATACTCAGGTGAGAAAAGGTGTGATGAAGAAAAGTCCTCTCAAATAATGAGCCAAAACCTGATTCTACCCAATGTTCTCATACACACCATGCTGTTAGGAGTCGCCTATTTCAGTATTCAAAAAGGGCATCCAACAGGTTGGCTGGAAAGCCGAGCGCCTTGAAAATTCTGGAGTGGCTTTATTGCAGTGGGGTAAAAAGATGAGTTGATCAAAAAGCTTTTTAAAAGTGTAAGGTGCATGTGTGGGTGTGGTAAGTTCCAGTGACACTGTGTGAGACACAGCTGTGGGGGTGTGAAGAGAATGATCACAGTCCAGGTTAAGGCAGGATAATGTCACTGAACTCACTCCAGTGGGTTTGTATTTCATATAATCATAGAATCACCTGGTTCCAATCTCCCAGAGGTGGGCAGGGACACCTTCCCCATACCAGGTTGCTCAGAGCCTCATCCTGCCAGGCCTTGAACACTTCGAGGGATCCAGGGGCATCTAACTTCTCTGGGCAACCTGTGCCAGTGCCTAAGCACTCTCACAGGGAAGAACTCGTTCCTAATATCCAATATAAACCTAATTTCTCTCAGATTGAAGCCATTCTCCTTTGTCCTGTGACTCCAGGCCCTTGTGAATAGTCCTTCTCCATCTTTCTTGTAGGCTCCCTTCAGGTACTGAAGGCCACAATCAGGTCATCCCTGAGCCTTCTTTTCTCCAGGCTGAACAATCCCAAATCTGTCTTTCCTCAAGGAAAGCTGCTTTATCCCTCTGATCATCTTGGAGGCTCCCTCTGGCCTCACTCCAACAGCTCCATGTCCTTCCTCTGCTGGACCTGAGCTGGACACAGCCCTGCAGGTGGGCTCTCAGCAGAGGGGCAGAATCTCCTCCCTTGACCTGCACTCCAGTGTGAGTAAAAGTAAAATTTGCATTTTAACCTGTAAAGAGTTGCTCCTGGAAAAAGTAATAAATTTGAATGTGCTGCAGTAACAGATCTCCATTAGCTGCAGAAATGGGGTTTGGCTGCATGTCACTGTGTAAAGCTACTTCAGGTTTTCACCTTGCTCTAACATTGTCAGTCCTCTGAGGAATTGCTCCGTGTTTACACAGCACTTTGCTTTCCTGGCTGATAGAACAGCTTGTTTGCCACAGCAACCCCAGTGGTGACTCTGCTGCTCAGGCACAAGAGATGTTCACATGAATTTTGGAATTATTGGTGTTTTAATGCAAAAGGAATCTGATGTAGCAATGAGATGCTAAGCCAAGAAAGCAAGGTGTACTACAAGCTCATTAACCAAGATTCCTGTGCAATCATCTTCAGGAATGCTCTTGTTTCATCTGTTGGTTTTGCTTTTCTATGCTTATGCATGCACTTAGGGGAAAAAAAAAACCTTTGAGAAATAGAAGAATACAGCTGAAGATGCTGAATGACATTTTTAGCCTAGTGTTTGACAAAGACATTGCTCATGAAGACATTGCTAATTACAATTCATAGTTTATTCCATGAAATCGTCCATATAAGGCTTCCAAAAACAACCAAAACCGACCAAATCCATTTTTCCTTTAAGGGAGGCTGCTTTAGACCTGAAGGTTCCTGGATGCTTGTCGGGGCTCATGCTGCTGTGCCACTCGCCTTCCTTATGGGAAGAGTAACATTTTGTGACCAAGACAAAGCTTCATAAGAGCAGCAACAGCCAAATTACAAATTACTCTCCTTTCTGACTAGTCCTTTAAAGGAAAATCTCTCAGACCTGACTCCCAGGGGGCTGAAGTCAGTGTGGGTGTTAAGCAACATGGCTTGGCTATTTGGGTAAAATGGCGTAGTTTTGATTAGGTAGGGAATTGGAGGATAAAGGGATTTATTTTTCTCAGAACAGGGCCTAGAATAGCAACATAAAAACCTGGATCAAATAGCTGAAGCCAATATCTTCCCCTTGAGGCTTTCTTTTGGTTCCTTTGTAGCACATCAACTTAAAAGAAACCTAAACTCCAGTTTCTGAAGGTTGCAGAGTGGGAGGGCAAAAAATAAAAAGGATGTTTGGAGTTCACAGATGCAGCCTCTTAGGAAATTGTGGAATCAACCTGTCGTCCTTGGAGTCATGGCTGATAATTCCTATGTGCCTCTTGGTTTTTATCTAAATTATCTGCTGGCACATCTGCAATTTATTGATGCAGTGTGACATTGGTACAATGCAGTCTCTTTAACGTGTTCCTAACTCTCCTGGTACTTAGGAAGGCAGCATGGACAGGAGAGGAAAAAAAAAGATGAAAAAAAAAAAGCTTTTTTGCTACTTTTTTTGCCCTGGATGTGTTAATCCTCTCCAGCCTGCTGAGCAGCTCAGGCTGTTGGCTGGACATTGCTGACCAAGATGCTGATGCAGACACTTCCATCCACCTGCAGATAATCTGTCCTCTGTGCGCATCCCTAAACTATATTTGGAGTGAAAAGCAGAGAACAGATACATAAGTGCTTATTTTAACAGCTCTCACTGTAAGGAACTGCTCCTGCTGAGTGGGCATAGGGATGTGTGCTGCTTCTTGCTCCAAACAGAGCCTGGAGGCCCTGGGGGGTGACAGAGTGGGTGGACAGAGCCCCTGTGACACAGGGGATGGGGAACCTGCCCCCAGGTAAGGTAGGGGACCAGCAAAGACCTGACCCTGCACCCACAGAGCTGCCTCCAAGCACCAGCTCTGACTTCAGTTTCTGTCCCAAATCTTATTGGATTTGCAGTAACTTGTTTTAGCCTTTCATCTTGCTTTCCTGGATCTTAATTTGCTTTGCAATACATCTTCTGCCAGGTTGTCTAAAATGTATTGAAGGAAACAACACTAATGCCCCCCCCCCCCCCCCCAGATAGGACAACAGAAGAATAGAAAAGAAAACAATTCCCTTAAAGGAGAGAAAACAGGGTGGAGGAAGGGGGAGAAGCAATGAAAGAAGAAAGACTTGGATATTTTGTCAAATATATTTGGTTAGGATTGTTTTTCAAAGAGCTTTATGTTTTAATAGTCTTTGGTTAAAAGGAAAAACTGTTTTATTAAGAATACTGCTTCTACTTATTTTCTGTAAAATTAATATTTGCACAGAAAAAATATAGCTTATACTTTGCATACTAATTTTGACTGCTTATCTTTGCTCCTTTTATTTTTTTAAAGGAAATTATACCTGGATCCCTGTAATCCTAAATTCAACATGAAGAAGGGACCTGAATGCTACTACACATCTGCCTGCTGATTTCCAAACCATCTTATACAATTTCCAAAATAGCTTATGCAATATATGACCTGGAGAGAAGGCACATTTTCTTCCAGGAAAGAAAAAGGAAAAAAGGTCAAGCTTTTCTGCCTCCCTCTTCCCAGAGGAAAGATGGAATATGGAGGCTCAAAGGCCTGCCACGGTGGCTACAACATTTCAACCCTGGAGGGGCAGAAAGAAGCAAGGAAAAACACCCCTCTAAGGTAAGTGTGGAAAATGTATATTTCATGACTGGTCTTTTGCAAATATTAAAATTAATATTATATGTGTTATGTTAGAAAGTTATACTGTATTAATTTTTTTAAGTACTGTGTTAAATATAGTTTTAGGTTATAAGATAATGCTAAAATAGAAACTATGCCATGTAAGATACTTCTTTTAAAGAGAGGACTTGCACCAAGATAGCAGCCACAGGACACTTGAAAGAAAAAGAAATTATTGCTCTCTTATCGAGTTCTTCCCACCTTGCTCAGCCCTGAAGGTGCTGTCAGGGTTCAAAGGAAGAAGCTGACACTGACCAGACAGAATCCTGTGTTTGAATGGAATTTATGCAACATATGTGAGCTGTATGAATATGCAACAGGCTGTTGCTTTTAAGGGTTAATCCTCTATTAATGTGTGTCCTTTTTTGGGCTTATTTTGCCCAGAAAGAGGTACCCAGACTGTCCTGTAACTCTTTGTTTTTATTGTCTCATATTGCCCTAATCCCAATTGTTCAAATTTTTATTACTCTAATTCTATTAATATTTTCATAATCATTTTATTACTATTCAACTTAAAAAATTTTAAAAACAGGTGATTGGCGTTTTTCACAGTTAGGGTGAGAAGAGTCTCCCTCCCATAGGCCTCTGTGGATGCATGTTAATGTTTTAAGTTTCATTGGTTTACTGAGTTGATGTCACCCCATCAGCTCCCTTTTACCATATTTGTATTCCTCTAGAATGTTCTCCCCTCTGCTGATCCCCATTGGCCCCAGTGTTCTGCCCCTGTTATCCCATTGGCTCTCCTAGTTTGCTGCCCCCCCTGTGCACAATTTTCTCCTGTTCCCATTGGTCTTTGCCCCATATTTAATCCTGTGTCCTTCACCCTGCTGTGTCTTTGACCCTGGACTCTCTTTGTGATGGTAAATGGTTTTAGGATTGCTGAACAAAGACCCATCCCTCGCCTCCTTTGTCAGCTCTTTTAACAAATGTGCTGTAGGCCCTGAAAGTCCAGGTCACACTCTGCGATTTGTTGAAGTGCACTGCTTCAATGGAATATTCAAAATCCAAAGCCATCAGTCAGAGGAAGTATATAATGAGCATTTTTTTAAAAAACTTATGTTTAAGTAACATCTTGGGCTTTGGCGACTTGTTTCACAATGTGTTGAGTTTTGTTGCTTTGGCAATGAAATGGTTTCTGTTCTGGACTTGCACTTTGCGGTGGGAAATATTGCTACAACAGGAATGGGATTTGCCTCTACTCTGGGAAAACTTTCTCACAGCTCATGTCATTGTTGTAGAGAATTTTAGGGGTGCCCAATTCAGCCATGTCCCCTAGGCACTGTTCCAGGATATTCCTGTGACAGGTTGGACATGGCTCCAGGTCTGCCAAGAAATTTGTGTTGTTGTATTTTTCTAGTGGGGCACTATGTAAGAGGCACCAGGCAGCCACTGCCCATCTCCCAGGGTGAGAATTCCCTCCCTGGGGACATGAGAGCCCTGACCAGGAGGAGCAGTTGGATGTACATCACTTGTGACACAGTGCTTGAATCAAAACCTTGAGACCAGAAGTGTGAAGCAGTTTCTGTCCATGCTTTCTTTAGGAGAGAATTTTTCCCTTACTGAACTGCCCCACACCTCTGCAGGCCTGTTCTGGCCAGCAGACTGCTGCTTTCTCATTAGCATGATTCATTTTTAAAGAGATGCGCTACAACAAGCACAAGGAAGCTCTGAAGCCTTAACCAGAGGCCATGAAATGTTGTGTTGCATCTCCTTTTGTTTTCAATTACTGCATAGAGAGAAATGCATTAAAACTCAAAGCAGCAGTGACAGAATGATCCTGGGTGAACAGGCTGAATCAATGGGTAAGCAGTTCCTGTAAGATTAAAAAAGGTGTTAAAATAGTCAAGCTTTGTGCTGCTCTGAAGCTCACAGGCATGACATTTTTGCTGGTTTTATTACATTTTTTGTGTGTTTCAGTCAAGTAGACAGTGTCAAATTCAGATAAAGCAAATTCCAACGTCCTAAAGTCAAATGATGATATAATGTAACATGTACAAACAGTGAGTGGGTATTTTTTTTTCTTTTCATTCACTCAGAGTATTTTTACTACAGCTGAAAATTTAAGCATGTGTGTCACTGCAATTTAGAAACAAGCTGAGGTAGGTAGATAGGTAGGTATTAACTCAAAATTATTGGAAAATATGAAGACCACTTGTAATTTCCAAAGATCTGTATATGTTGGACAGCCTGTATGTCCATCTGAAGGCATTTTGCTGTAGTATTCTTTATCTTTTCTGCATTTTGATGAAAAAAAATCAGTTTATTTTGATACTCTATTTCAGGAGAGGAATTGCCTTTTCAGGTAGTGGGGTTTCAGAGTAACTGCCAAATGTAATGTTCTATCATTGTCTTGCTTAGGGAAATGTGGTCTTGCCTAAATTTGTTCTGTGACACATCATCTGGAAATATTTCAAAACAAAAAGCTTGTCTTGAAGTGTTTGGCTTCTGCACTGTAGATTTCTGAGCTCTCACCACAACAGGATCTGAACCTCTTCCAGCAGCACGTTAAACACCGTGACAAGCATCTGCCATGTTTTGTTTGCTTTTGCATCCTCCCCTCTGGGGAAAAGGCAAGTGCAGTGGCATGGCCAATTTTGGTCAGGTTTCTCTCTGTATGAGACTGGTTTGGGTTTTTAAAGCAAGAGGCATTTTTCTGAACTCCAGTGAGAAGAGGCAAGGTGGAAGAAATGCACGGAGTTCTAGGAGAGGCAAGCAGGAATATTTGTGCAGTGTGGGTGATTGGTGCTCACGTCCCTCACTCTGAGCTGGGATCATACTGGGATTTTTTGGTATGGAGAGAAGCAAAGCTGAGAGCAAAGGGCAGGTGTGCTCATTGCTAGATCACAGGAGATGGAGTGAGAGCTGGCTGGATTCCAGCCTCAAACGCAGGAGCACCCCTGGCCACGGCAGGGGATGAGCAGAGGAGTCACTTCTGGAAACTGTGGTGTCAGAGCTTTGGGATTGCATTCACACTTACTCACAGGTTGTCCAAAGTGAGATTTTTCTGGCTGAGAGATGGCAAACACGATGCTATTCTGGGGCTGCTGGGCCTTGTTCTAGAAGGACTTCAGCTTTGAGAGAGCCTGGAAATCCAGCTCTGATGTGCAGCCCTTCTGCTGGCTCAGGTCGCAGGAGCTGGACTTCATCTGCATTGCTAACTGTGGTGATCTCATTACAGAACCTGTGTATCCATTGCCAGTGTTGCTGTTCCAAAACAGAACTCGTTTAGAGTTGGAATGTAACAGCATCAAACGGACCAGATGGAGGCACAAATAGTTAAATTGTCCTGAAAATCCAATTTGCCAAAGGACAGAGGAGTTTTGATAACTGATACTAAAGCACTGTTGGGTATTTGCCTTTGTTCTCCATGAGAGGTGGCCAGGCCTCCAATGGCTGGGAATGGGAAGCCTGGGAAGCCCTGGCTGTTCTCACCTCCACCAGTCTGGCACAGGAATCAGTGCTCCAGTCCTCAGAGGTGTCAGCCAGCCACTGGCTTTGCTGCCCTGTAAAATGGCACAGTGCTGAAACTTATCTGGACTAATTCCTAAATACAAAGCTGCTTTACAGAATAAACTGGACACAAATTGCAAACATCCTCTGTCCTTTTCAAAACCTCACACACGGCTGCTGGTACTCACTAGTCCTGGAATACATACTCCAGACTTCAGACCAGCATTTTCTGAACAGTTCTATAAAAAAGGCAGTGTACTATGTAAAACAGCTCTTTAGCTCCTAAAACTGGGAGATCCCAGCTTCTTAAATTCTCTGTAAAATATCCAAAGCAAATATTGTCTCTGGATCATAAGTTTTATTAACATCTTGAATTTGCGTTATTTTTATTTCTCAAAAAAACATGCAGTGAATGGCAAGCTGGGGATGGTGGGACAGGAGACTGTGTCAGCAACATTTTGAGGAAGAATGCAAATGGTTTTGGATAGAGAAAGGAGGAAGAGATTCCCAAGGGCAGGCAACCTTCAAAGGCAGGGAGGAAAGAGAGAAGTGAATAATAGGCTGTGCAGGCAAAAGCAAAATCTGAAATCAAACTTAGCATAAGATTAGCAAAAATGTCTGCATTTACATCACCTGGAATGATGGTTGGCAGCTGGCAGCAGCTCCTCTCCATGGGGTGCAGGAGAGGTGCCCTCTTGCTTTCTGTCTTCCAGCTCATGAGTCAGCTATATGTTTCCAGGGATGATTTATCATTTCCAGCTGAAAGGCACATGCTGAGCTTTAACTTACTTCTGTGGAGTGACTCCTGCTGCTTCCTAAATGCTTTAGTGTCTATTGCAGAGCTTCCCTGGCTGCTCTATAAACAACAAATGGTTAAAAGCCAGTGAGGAAGGAAATAGTTGGTTAACTAATAATCCTAGTGAAAATTGGCCCTTGATGATGTGCAGACTCTGAGCTGCCTGTGATGGGCACCAAATTTTCTTTTAAGCAGTGTGCTTTTTATTTCTGCTGGTGTTGGCTACTGCAGAGTGTGATTCTGCAGTCAGGAGTTTGTCATTAACTGCTGCATGGACAGACTCAGCCTTCAAAAGGTGGTGGCTTATGTTGTTTCTATCTTTTCTTTTTTTTAATTTTTACTAGTGGCAAAATAAGCTAAACTTGCAAAATGAAAACAGTGAGAAGAGAATGATGTGTCTGTTGATCATGATTATGCTACGAGAGGAACACTGGCATAATGAAGGGAGGATTGCTAACTATGCTGTGGTCTGTTTTCACATGTTTGTGGCAATTAGGTACAGAAGTGGGCAGATTGTCACTGATTTTAGGCAAAACCCCTGAGCAGGCACGAAGGAGTTGAAATGCTGGCAGGAAACAGTTCATCCTTTGCAGCCCACCTCTGCATTTCCAGCAGGATTAAACTCACCCATCAGCAGCGCATGCACAGCTTGGAGCTGCACGAGCAGTGCCCAGTCATTGTAATTTCCCATGGAAGCAAAGGAGGGAAGGCACTAAACTCCCAAGAGCCTCCAACCCAGTAGGTTCCATTGTAAGAGCCTGAATGAGAGATGTGGGACTCCAGGGGCTCTCCAAAATGCAGTTTATTCCATCCAAGAGGTTACAGCAGCCCAGGGAGGTGGGTGACAGAGCTGTGCCTGCAGCTGTCAGCTCCAGCTGCAGGCAGGCCTGGAGACCCTGAGTTTAGGTTACAATGCATTATGTACTTTTCTTTGCTGAGCATCTTAATATGGTAGAACCAGTCTATACCTTAACTTTTATCTATAGCCTGTCATAACTACTATAATTACCATATTCATGTTACTGTTCTCCAATCACTAAAAGTTAATACATTACAGTTTAAGCTAGAAGTTGTTTTTCAGTTTTCTTGCAGTGGAAAATTCTGAGACCTTTTTCTACTTGCCACATTGGCAGGCTTGTTTGCCTGTGCTTTCTGCTTGGTAGAAACATTTTCTTGTTTGAGATGGGTTTATCCTTTGCTCTTAGTCATAAAAACCCCTTCTAACTAACACACCCTTTGCCTCCTTGGTTATCCAGTAAGACTGGCTCAGCAATTGTCAATCTACACATCTATTATTCTTCTATATCAAAAATTGCTTCCATCTCTATTCCTTCTTCAGATTCTACATTTGAAAATCTTTCTGCTAAGCATACATATCTGTGAGACTTTCTTGTCAAAGTTTCATCCTTCCCAACATACCATATCAGAAAGCTTTGTATCAACTTAGCAGCCTTTCTGCATGTGCACAGAGTGTGGAGTCTTTCACCTAAATTTTGCTTGTCTTTGGTTTGGCTTAGTGGTCCCAGGCAGATCAGTAGTTCTTTATCACAAGACCTCCAGTCTGTGGAGGATACAACCTCCTGTGGTCTGCTGGCAGGATAACCTAGAGGGACAGCACTGGGAAGCCATTCTTCCATGGGATAAAAGAGTTCCAGCTCTTTGATGGATATTGAAAGGCAGATCCTTGTGCTGCCACTCAGCCAGTTTGAAGGCTGGGACCTTGAGCCTGCAGCTCCCTGCACAACCAGAGCCTGGTTTCTCACACGTGTCAGTCCTGGATATCCTCCCTTCACTCAGCTTGAAATGCATGTTTTCTCCTTAAAAAACTATCAGGGCTGCCTGTTTTCAGTGATTCATGTATGTACAACCCATGATCAGGCTTATGGATTTGCTCCAGGTTTTGTTGTCTTAATTGCCATCCCAGGTGGCTGTTAATTAATTAGTTAATTAGCTGCATGTTTCAGGGTGCACCACAGTCATGTATAAATAAATCATTACTGAATAAAAAAATGCACAGATATGATATATTTGATGATGTGGCATAAATAGTTTGGTTTGACCAGGACAAGTGAAATCCAAGTATTATTGGTGACCATATGTGGTTCCTTATATTAATGGTCTTCTTCTAGATTTGGGAATAAGGAGTTATCTAAGGATTAGATAGTAGGAAGAAATTGACTGTGAGGGTGGTGAAGCACTGAAACAGATTGCCCAGAGACATTGTGAATGCCCTGTCTGTGGAAGTGTTCAAGGCCAGGTTGAATGGAGCTCTGAGCAGCCTGGTGTAGTGGAAGGTGTCCTTGTCCATAGCAAAGGGATGGAATGAGGTAGTCTTTAGGATCCCTTCTAACCCAGACCATTCTATGATTCTATTATTTTAATTTCATTTTCAGACCAGCCTGTGCTTTGTGAGTTTTGATGATCTTCCCTCTTTCCTTGCCCAAAGGAAACCTGTTTGTGACATCTGGGGAAGATGATACAAAGCCAGCAACATCTCCTGTTGGTAAGGCACCACTGATTATCTTCTGCTCTTGAGCAGCAATCCAGTGTCTCCCAGCTGTTTTCTATGTATCACCCTTGAAGGATGGTGTGACAGTGTTCACAGGGGTCTTAGGATGAGGGAAGAGACAAGGATCTGACTCCATGTTTCAGAAGGCTTGATTCATTATTTTATCATATATATTACATTAAAACTATACTAAAAGAATAGAAGAAAGGATTTCATCAGAAGGCTGGCTAAGAATAGAATAGGAAATAATAATTACAAAGATTTGTGTCTTGCACTCTCTGTCCAAGCCAGCTGGGCTGTGATTGGCCATTAATTACAAACATCCAACATGGGCCAATCACAGATGCACCTGTTGCATTCCACAGCAGCAGATAATCAATATTTACATTTTGTTCCTGAGGCCTGTCAGCTTCTCAGGAGGAAAAATCGTAAGGAAAGGATTTTTCATAAAAGATGTCTGTGACAGGATGGATGAAGGCAGCCAGAACTCCTGGTAGCTGGGGACAGATTGAGGGGTCTAAGCAGGAAGCCAAGCATGTGCTCTCCTCTCCCACCACCCAACCTCCAAATCCTTTTTCTCTGGGGTGCCTGTCCCCAACATGGGTATGTCCAGGCCTGAATCTGTTGGTTTTCCATCCCTCTGCTCTTTCCACAGTCAGTCACTTTGCCCCTTTGCATCCTCCCCTTGCAGGGCTGTGCTGCTACCAGGGAAAAAGAGTGGGATGGGGGTGGCAGAGAGGATCAGTAGGATGTGGCTCTTAGGGACAGTTTGGCATCCTACTACCCGTGGACATCCACCTCAGTGGGGCCAGGCCTTGTGGATGGGAGATGCATTCCATAGAAATTCCATCCACCCCATCCCTGCAGCCAGGCCCCTCTGACTGTTGCCTCACATTTCATTTCCAAAGAACTACAGAGGATTTTCTGGTGTTAAATTCTGTCTTGCTGACGTGTTTGTTGAGTCAGTGCCTCGCTCAGCCTCAACCTGAAACACAGCTTGGGACTATTAGCACAGTTCCTAATTTTAGCTGTGCTTATGAGCCTTCAGCTTTAGTTTGTTCTCTCACTGGAGTCACCGTTTACTTCAGCATCATTCTTCTAAATTCATACCCATCCTCTCAACACACACAGACCTCACAGAGATTTTCATGCATTTAAATGAAAAAGCAAAATAGTTCCCTTTCCTCATTCACATCATGCAGCATTGCCCTTCTCTGTACGTTGTCCTATTTCAGAACTGTCATGCAAATAAGCCCAACTTAAAAAAAAAATCGTTGAAAAGCATGCATCTTATCAACCTTTTTTCTCCTTCTCATGCTGTATCTGCAGGAAGAGATCCCTTCTCTTTCCTGCCTTGTATTTCAGATGTTTCTACTCCTTTCCTAACTGTGATCCAGTATCTTTTTGGTTCCCCAGTTGCCCAGGAAACAAACTTTGGCTCCCTTTTCCCTGACATGTAGTAGTCACTATTCCATGAAGCTACTGTTTCCTGAAGTGTTTTATTGTGGGTTTTTTCCCCTAAACTACTCCAGAAGTGGGAATTCTCCTTTTCAGTCCCTGTACTGGGGCACCCCCTTTCCTTTAGCCACCTGAGTCTGTCTGCATGAAGCAGTCATTGCATTTTCTACCTCCATCACTGCAGTGTCTGACTGAACTCAGCATTATTTCTTTGAGTGTACTGAACAGTCATCCTTCTGCAAGGCATTCTGCAAGGATTCCCATGGGATTGCCGTGCTGGGCACAGAACAGAGATCCTCTTTGGCAGACACTAAAGGTGGAGACGGTGGATCCAGCTCTGGGGTTCGTGGTGGGCAGTCCCTGGAGCCAGAGGGTGTCAGCAGGAAGGATCATTTGTCCTTCCTCTTGGCTCAAGTGCACAGCGCTTTTTATTGGTTCTCCCTTGTTATTGACACCCTCCCAGAAGGAGAAAACCACCGGAAAATGGGAAAAAAAAAAAAAAAAAGACAAAAAATCCCCAAAACAACCAACCGTAAAAATTATCCCAGGATATATGATGGGGGAGGGATTTAAAGAGTGAAATGCAGGTTGTCCCTGTGGAATGAGGATCTTGTTCTTGCTGTAGCTGGGACTCTTTGTGAGGGAATGTGGATGTTCCCTCTTTGTGAGGGAATCTGGAATGTTGCTGTGGCTGTGGTGGGGAGTTTGCACAAATCACAGGTGGAGAGAGCAAGAGGCACTATTTTAACATTATGTTATAACCTAAAACTATGTTTAACAAACTACTTAATAAAATTAACACAGCAAGACTTTCTAACATAACACATATAATATTAGGTATGGAAGAACAACTCAAGGCTTTTTTGCCTGTAATCCTCTCATCTCTGATATTCCCTACAGATACCCCTGATGGCCAAGAGACTACCTTTTCCAAAATGAAATCTGTCCTGGAAAAAGATCTCCAGTTTGTGGTAAAAATAACTATTACTTCAGAGGCCCATGGAAAAGCACCTGCCTGGGTAGCAGGAGACTGGCAAATCACAGATACAAAAATGGATGTGACACCTTCTGTGCAGAACCTCCATTGGTGACGTTGAGCTGTCCCATCTTCCCTTTTTCCGTGGAGAACTTTGTATTATCTTGATGTTTAGTGACACATGGAAGGTAAAATGGTCTAAATCTTAATGATTCATGGGATGGGGACTGTTTGTCAGCTTCAATAAATCTGTTAGCCTCTTTGACAGTGAGGAGGGAAGAGCTGTTTTGAATTCATGCTATGTTTTAAAAGTTTCTTTCAAAGAGTACTGTTTTTTTTTTTTTCTCCTCTCATGTTTCTCAGAAGATACCAGCCTGCCAAACTGCTCCAGGAAGCTCTTCTGAGATAGAGACATCCATCTCTGTGTACGGTCTGTACTTGTGAAGCAGAGCACAAAGCCCTTTTTCCATTTAATCCATATTAATTACCTCTCTGCAGCTCCTCTCTAGTTTCCACTCATCCCAGGCCCCAGAAACTCATGTGGCTGCATCTCAAACAAACCAGAGCCTTTCACCAACCACCTGGTAAGTCAACACTCCCAAAATAAAAATAAATAGAAAGGTTTACTGCTGAAGGATTGAAGCTTTCCACACTTGAAAGCTGAATGCCGTGGGACTGTGGACTAAGGCGGATATTTTTAGTGCCATCAATATCTCTTGGAGTTGATATCTCCCAAGACAGATGGTTGTTTCCCACAGAACGTTGTCAAATGTTTGCTCAGCCAAGATCAATTTTGTTCCAAGTCCTTTCCCACCTTCTGGTGAAATACATTTCACTTGCCAGACAAAAAATTACAGGAACAGCACGAAGCCTTGCCACTGTGGAAGGTTCTCGTCCCCGTGGCTCTGCTGTGTCCTTTGGCAGTGTGACTGACATCTCTCTCAGGGCTGGGGGAGAATAAAGGATGCACTGGTGGTGTGGGCACATCAGGGCTCAGGTCTGTGTCAGAGGCTGGTTTCCTGTGACACCTGCACATCACCTCTCAGCCTGTCAGAGGGCCTTTGCTCCTCATCTCCTGGATCCTGAGCTCTAAACCTGCACGCCCCAAATTGATCTTGTAAGAAAACGAGGTGCACCAGGGAAGGAGGAGCAGAAGTGGCTCTGAGGAGGGGGCACAGAGAGGCTGAGTTTGTGTCCATTGCTCAACAGCTGCAGCTTTTCTTTTAATTACAAGCCCGAGTGAGCCTGGAGACATGGGAGCCCTTTGAGGTGTCCGGCAGCGTGTCACGGACATATTTTAGGAAAAATCCTTTCATTAGGATCTTTTCTGAGAAGCTGAGAAGCCTCAGCTTTTGCTGCTTTGGAATGTGATTTGGAGAATTGTTTACCCAGCATGTGAAATTGTTTTTACTTGATGACCAATGACAGCCACCTGTGTTGAGGCTGAGCAGTCACAGGATTTTATTATCATTCTTTTCTATTTCTTGCTAGCCTTCTGATGAAACCCTTTCTTCTATTCTTTTAGTATAATTTTAATATATCATTTTCTTTTAATATAATATATATATATCATAAAACAATAAACCAGCCTTCTGAAACATGGAGTCAAGATCCTCATCTCTTCCCATGCTGGGGTTGTCTGCAAATTCAACAGGTAACATGCATGGCTCTGGGGGCATTTTCAGCTGAAATCAGTGGGGAGCAAAGGACTTTTCAAAGGCTGGTGTGGGATGTATTTATTTTCTTTTCCTTGCTGGTTGCTATTTTTAGCTGAGCCTGGCTTGTCACAGTGTAAGAGACAGAGCTTGTTCTTTCCAAAGTACAAGTTCCCTTATAAATGAGAAATTACAGCAGGAGTGACAGCAGCAGTTTCTGAAATGTTATGATGATTCCTTCCTGCCACACTTACATCTTGTTGTGGCTCTGTATTAGAAAATTGTTAATACATGGTTGTTTTCTAGCAAGGACTTGGCAATCCAGGCTCAGCAGGGCATCTCTCATTTTTATTGCTTCATACACAAAAATAATACTGATTTAGTTTTGTAACTCTAAATCCTTTTGAAAATGCTACGAAATCAAATTCATTCTTCTGCACACTGAAAGGTACATTGGATCATCCAGAATATTCTTTCCATGCTGATCCATAATCTTTACTATTAGAGATTCAGAGGCGGATGAGGCTCTCATTGGAAGGGAAATCAATGCTATGATGCCCAAAAATATTTTTCATCCTTAATTTAGCTGTCAGAGTGATCTATTCACACCCCCCTGATATCTTAAACAACCCCTATATCCTCAGCCTGCTTTTGCAGAACAGGATTATAGTTGAAAGAAACATGCAGGCCTTGGTATTGTGTGGGATTTGCCTGGGATTTATTAATATTTCTCTCCTGCATTTTTCTTAGGATTACCAGCCCTTGATCCTTCACTCATGTAGGAGGCATTTTCAGCATCTTCTCTGTTATCAAAGGACTGTGGATGCATAACCACATATTTCATACATATATGCCCAACTTATCACTGAATTGTTAACCTGCAGAAATCACTTTCTGTCTCCTGGCAAAGTGGAAGCCTCAGTGTAAGGCCTTTTCTTATATGGGCTTTATTTCCTATATATTTTTTTTTATTATTATGGCAACCTGTCAATGGAAGCAAGGTTTGCAGTGTCATAGAGACTCCTGGGAGGGAGCAAATGTGAGGGTAATCAATCCTTTGGCCTGCAGGTGGGTTTGGGACAAGCCAATCCTTGTCCTGTTGTACAAAGCCTTCTTGAGCAAAGAGAAATAAGGGGAATGCAATGATTCCATATATAAAAATCTGGGAAAGGAAAACCCAAAACATACAGAAACTTTGTGTATGTGTTTGTGTAAGATGGTGGTTTTTATTAAGCCTTATTTTATCTATGTCATAGAATCACAGAATGGTTTGGAATGGACCTTAAGGAGCATCCAGTTCCAACTCCCCTGCCATGGTAGGGACACTTTTCACTAGACCAGGTTGCTCCAAGCCCCATCCAGCCTGGCCTTGGACACTTCCAGGGATGGGGCAGCCACAGCTTCTCTGGACAACCTGTGCCAGGGCTTCAACACCCTCAGAGGGAAGAATTTCTCCCTAATATTTAATCTGACCCTGCCCTCTGATAGTTGAAGCCATTCCCTTTTGCCCTGTCACTACATGCCCTACTTAGCAGCTGGCTTCTCTCCTGCTCTTTTGGGAGGTTTCTGATCTACTTTAAACTGTAAGGAGGGAAAAAATCCCTCTTTCTTTCTCCTTAAGAATATTCATGTGCAAAGGCCAAGTTCCTGCTCATACATCTTTGCTTTGCAGTTTGTCTCCCAGATATATTAATTCGTGGAACATTGTCATTGTTAGGGTCCAAATTAAGCTGCCTGTCCTGTAAAGGATCCCCCCTGCCTGAAGCAAAACAGAACAGTTAATGCATTTTTTATAAACAATGCCATTAAGGATGCATAAAAGGAGTGTTGTAAATATCAAAGCGAGACTATAATTTTTTTTTTCTTACTCCATAAAACATAGCAGAGAAATCTACAGGTCAAATTTGTTCTGATGCTAATTAGTTAATTAATTAATCTGATGATTGATTTCAAGAGCTTTGTCCATTTCTTTTACTATAGTATTGGAGTTTCTTCTTGAGCTCTGAAACAGCCCTGCTAGGATGTTTGAAAATGTGGCAAGTTCAATTATAGGACTATGCAATAGTATAGCCATAAAAACATTTGCATGTGAACAGAGCAAGAACAGAGGGCATATATGAATATTGCCAGACATGTTGAGGTCTCCTAAAGCTGCCCCCTGGCCAAGGCAGGTCTGACACAGAGCTCAGGGCTTTATTTGTGGGACTCCTGTGAGTGATGTTGGCCCAAGGCTGGGTGCATGCATCTCCCTGCTAGGCTGTTATCCCACCTAGTGGCTGCTCTCCCATCCCACAAGGTGATTTTCTTCCAGGATATTGGTGGAGCAAGCCAAGGCTTGATGTATTCCTGCAGTTAGCAGTGGATGTGCTTCCACGTTGCTTGGTCAGGTGCTCAAATGCGTGCCTTTGCCTTAACTGTGTTCACCAGGGACAGGTTTCATGTTCACATCATCTGGATTTATGCATCAAATACAGATGCCTGTCTAGTACAGCCAGCTGTCCAGTGTGAGTGCTCTGCATCACTCTTCTTTCTTGCACAATCACAGAATTGTTAGGGTTGCAAACCCAAGATCTTGGAGTCCAACCATTACACAGCACGGCCAGCTCAGCACTAACTCATGCCCCAGGCACAACATCTAAGTGGCTTTTAAATACCTCCAGGGCTGGTGACTCCACCCCTTCCCAATGCTTAACAACCATTTCAGTGAAGAAGTTTTTCCTGTCATCCAATCTAAAGATCCCCTGGTGCAACTTGGAGCCATTTCCTATCCCTTGTCACTTGGGAGAAGACACCCACAACAACCACTCTGTGACTTCCTCTTAATTTGGGCACATGAGATAATGTGAAGAAGGCCCTCCCTGTCCCTACTTGTGGGACCATCTCAAGTTTCCCTAAGTCCCTAACAGCAGGATTTATCTGACTTACTGACTTTTATCTTCTCTGCTGTCAATACACAGGTATGCACAATGCCCTACTCACTGTCCATCCACTTCCCCATCAGCCCAACACTGGCCTGACTGAAGGCAAAAATAAAATTTGATTGCCTTCCAAAGAAGGGTTCAAGCCAAACTTTTGAGTTGGAATCACATGAAAAAATATCCTTTTAAGCATATTTGATGACAAGAAGAAAAAAAGATTATTTACCAAAGCACCGCAAGAAACTTCCCCCAGCTGGACAGGGATAATATTTATAGTGAGCCTTTGAGAAGGAGTCCACTGTGAAATCCTCTGTTTCTTCCTTCCAGTCGTGCTCTCTGCCCCTCTATTTCTATCCCACATTTTCCTCTGCTTTCCAAATGTTGCTTTCTTCGTGAAAATAAGAAAAAATCTGTCCCCACTTAATTCTTTAAGTCACCGCACTTGTTAAATGCATAACTCACTCTGACTGGAGGGTCCAGCTTTTTAAAGTTGATTTCTGTACCCAGAAGAACCTCTTCATTCCTTTCATCATCTTTTTTCCAGGATTTGATGTCAGTCTTGCTTTGTGGCACTGAAGCACTCAAGAGTAAAGGCAGCTGAAATTGCCACCATGTGCCTTAAGAATGTCTGCTGCTCTCTGCAGAGCAGAGATTTAAAAATGAAGGTCACCCCAGAAATTTAACAATTAATCTTTATCTTTTCCTTCAGAATAAATGACTTTTCTTCAGAATGTAGAACTACAATGATTATTTTCATGTGTATTAAAAAAAACCCCACATTGTTACAAAATAAAATCATTGTCCTGGCCATCATTTTTACTAAATAAGTCTCAGTATTTAATCTCTTTTTTATTTGAAAAAAAAAAAAAAGAATTAATTGCGTCAGCCTACTGGCAATTATTTAAGTGAAAACATTCTCACCTGTGCTGTATCTGCCAATGTACCAGAATAAAATTTTCCCCGGAAAAGTGAAAAAAGGCCCAGAAAGCTTGACACGTACTTAGTTTCTTTTTTCTTTTCCTCTGTTGTACTTTTTTATAGGTCTATAATTTGGTGATGAAATGCATTTACCATCAGTACTATACTCAATTTAAGAGTCAGCTTTTTTCTGCAGAAAACCTGTAACTCCTATCTCCCTGAACTGCTTGATGCCTGCAGCTGGGAAAGCTTTTCCCATGGCTCCCAATTAGCTGCCAACCCAAGCTGTCTTTTCCAACTGGGTTAGATATCCAAGATTCCCTTCAAATGTCCCTCTGCTGCCTGCTGCACTTCCTTTTGCATTTCCAGCAATATCCTTTACAAGTGGTCTGCCATGTGGTTATGCCACGAGAAGGTTTGCTGGATCTGAATGTGAAAAATGCGTATTTTATGATTGGCTTTTTGCAAATATTAAAATTAATATTATATGTGTTATGTTAGAAAGTTTTGCTGTGTTAATTTTATTAATTAGTTTGTTAAAATATAGTTTTAGGTTATGACATAATGTTAAAATAGAAACTATGCTCTGTAAGATACTTTTTTTAAAGACAGGAATGAGGTACTCACACTGAGATAGCAACCACAGGACACCTAAATCTTTCAGAGAAAAAGAATTTATTGCTCCATTATCAGAAGAAATGAAGTTCCTCCCACATTGCTCAGCCCTGAAGGTGCTGTCAGGATTCAGAGGAAGAAGCTGACACTGACCAGACAGAATCCTGTGTTTGAATGGAATTTATGCATCATGTGTGAGGTGTATGAATATGCAACAGGCTGTTGCTTTTAAGGGTTAATCCTCTGTTAACTGTGTCCTTTTTTGGGCTTATTTTGCCCAGAAAGAGGTACCCAGACTGTCCATAACTCTTTGTTTCTGTTGTCTCATATTGTCCTAATCCTAATTGTCCAAATTTTTATTACTCTAATTATATTGCTATTTTATAACCATTTTATTACTGTAAAACTTTTACATTTTTTTTTTAAGTGGTTGACATTTTTCACTTGCAAGCCCACTGCAAGGGTGCAGGGGTGCAATGGTTTTGCATGGCCTGGTTTTTGGGAGTAGAGGGGGTCACAGGGGTGGCTCCTGTGAGAAGCTGCTGGAGGCTTCCCACCATGTCCAGCAGCACCAATCCCTGATAGTTGTGAAGATGGACAGGCTGCTGGCCAAACCTGGGCCAAGTAGAGAGGTTGGCAATGCCTCTGTGATTACATATTTGAGAAGAAAATCAAAACAAAGGGCACACAGTTTTGCTTCTAGCCAGAGAAGAGGAGGAGGTAGAATATGTGAGGGAAACAACACGGAGACACCGAGGTCAGTGGAGAAGGAGGGGCAGGAGGTGCTCCAGGTGCCAGAGCTGAGATTCCTCTGCAGGAGGTGGTGAGACCATCGTGAGGCCTGGTGAAGGCCTTGGTGAAGCAGCTGTGCCTCTGCAGCCCATGGGGATCCACACGGGATGCAGAGATCCACCCACAGCCTGTGGGGATCCATGGGGAATGCAGAGATGCACCCGCAGCCTGGGAGGATCCATGGGGGATGCAGAGATCCACCCTCAGCCCTTGGAGGAGGTCCCCACACCAGAGCAGGTGGGTGCCTGGAGGAGGCCATGATCCACTGGGGGACACAGTGGAGAGAGGGGGCCCAGCTTTCAGGCTGGAGCAGCCTGTCCTTGGGGGACTGCATCCCTTGGGAAGAGACCCACATCACAGCAGTTTTGGGAGTATTGTTGCCATGGAAGGGACTCACATTGCAGCAGTTTTGGGAGGACTGTGTGCCCATGGAAGGCGCTCACATTGCAGCTGATTTGTGAGGACTGTGTGCCCTTGGAAGGAACTCACATTGCAGCTGATTTGGGAGGATTGTGGCCATGGAAGGGACTCACATTGCAGCTGATTTGTGAGGACTGTGTGCCCATGGAAGGGACTCACATTGCAGCAGTTTTGGGAGAATTGTGTGCCCATGGAAGGGACTCACATTGCAGCAGTTTTGGGAGGACTGTGTGCCCATGGAAGGGACTCACATTGCAGCAGGTGAGGTTTGGCTGCTGCTCATGAGAGTACCCACACTGGGGAAGTTCACAGAGAGCTGTCTCCTGTGGAAGGGAGCCCACAGCCTTACAGGAGAAGGATTCCTCTCCCAGAGCAGCAGAAGAAAATCTCAGTGATGAACTGGCCAAAACCCCCATGCCCTGTCCCCTTGCACTATCAGTGGAAAGGCAAGAGGGGCTGAAGAGGGGAGAAAGTGTTCCAAGGGCTTATTTTACTTCTCATTATCCTCCTCTGATTCTGTTAATAATAAATCCACTTTGCCCCTTAAATTGAGCCTGTTTTGCCCTTGAAGTATTTTCTCCTGATCCTTATCTCAACTCATGAACCCTTTGTTGATTTTTTTTCCCTTCTCCACTGCCCAGCTTTGGCAGGGCAAGGTGAGTGAATAGCTTTTGTGGGTGCCTAGCATTGCCCCAGTGTCAAACCATGACAAAGGGCCAAAGCTTCTCCAACCTCCAACTGCTCCAGCTCCTTGTCTCCTGTTTTCCCAGGGCACAGGGGTGCTCCTGCAGGCTGTGGATGAGAGGGATTTCCCACAGCACAGGGGTACCTGCTTGCAGTGCTGGGGCCAGGGCACAGCTGGGGTTGTCTTCCTCACTGGGCTGCAGGTCAGTGTCAGCGCTGGGAAAAAAAATTAAGGAAAAAAATTTTTAAATTTCTACCACCACGTTTCATCATTTTTTGTTATTTAAGTCTTGTGGGCAGGCGCTCACTAGTGAAAACTTATTTCTAGACAAAATCTGGTAATGAGCTCCCACTTAGCTGATGATCAGTTTCTAAAAATAATTGCTCTGAAATTAATGATGCAGGGTGGGGTTTTTTTTATTTAATCATAATATCTTTATACCAAGTTACACCAGAATTATCAGATCAACTCTAACAGGATCATTTGCTGTAATTTGAGATTATAATTCTCAGACTAAACTGAAAGCATTACCTTAAACCTGCAGCAAAGGGTAGCTTCATGCTCATTGCACTTGATGCTCCCTGTGTAACAGCATTTTTGACCCTGTTATTTTGAAATGTTTGAGCTTTTAAATGTACTTGGAATGCCAAGAAAAAGACCTAAGGAGGAAAATGAGCTTTGCACAGGGTGATTCTGCTGCACGTTTTAAATATTTCCATGGAATTTGGGTTGTAAATAAGACAAAGGTGTGGGAAACAACTGTGTGTCTCAAGCTCCTGCAGAATCCAGAACCAAGTCCGAGCTCTCAGCAGTTTGTGAGCTGAGTGCTGGTAAATTGAGCAAACCCCTTTGTCTGAAGGGCTGAGCAGAGCAGACAGAATTAGGAGCTTGAAAAACAGAATCCCCTTTAGTCCAGTTCCTCTGGATCTGGTGGCTGTGCCTTGGATCCCTCTGTGCCTGTGGGAATGACATCGTTCTGAAGTGAGTGCCTGCTCTGCAAGGCAGAGGGGGATTTTTCTTTGCACTCAGGAGTGTCGCAGACATCTTTTCATTAAAATCCTTTCTTAGGATTTTTTCCTGCTGAAGCGGAGAAGTTTCAGCAACAAAGTGTAAACAATGGTTATCTGCTGCTGTGGAACGCAACAGGTGGATCCATGATGGGTCTTCTGTGGATGTTTGGATTTACTGGACCACTCACAGCAGAGTTGCTCTCGGTCTCTGCTGAGACACAGATCTTTGTTATTCATGCTTTTTCTATTCTTAGCTTAGCTAGCTTTCTGAAGAAACCTTTCCTTTCTATTTCTTTTTAGTATAGTCATATGTTATATATATATCATAAAATAATAAATCAAGCCTTCTGATCATGGAATCAACATTCTCGCCTCTCTCTTCACCTGCAAACCCTTGTGACCACGGTCACACAGCAGTGTCCCATGCTGTAGAGACTTCATTGGTCCATTTTCTGTTTAATGTGACTGGTGTATAAAAACGGGGTTTGGTGCTTTTAGTGTTTTTTCTTAAGGAAAAGGAATTTTCAGTCTCATCCACTTTCAAAGTTCAGGCCACTGCAGCGTCCAGCTGTCACCGTATCAGTGTTCATTAACAGCTAATGAAAACCATTAAGCTCTGAAGTACTCTGCTTTCGTCTTTTGCAGAGATCACTTAGCTGCAGATAACTAGGGAGATGCCTGGGAAAAGGAGCAATTACAGGTAATCAATAATCCTCAAATGGCAGCAATTAAAATTCTGAAAAAAAATTAAAAAGAAAGCAGGCAAGGTAATAGCAAATCATCCATCAGCCATTCAGAGAGGTTTTGCAGCTCCCATCTTGAGGAAAGGAGGAGTTTTTAATTAAATCATCATCTGAGAATGCCATTGATCCTTCGTGTGTGACAATTTAGAGTACAAGAAACAGCTTCGAATGGGCATAATCGTAAAAGATGTGTTTGTTTTCCCCAAAAATGAGCTCCTTAACTGGCTATGCAAAAGAGATTATTCTGCTGAAACAATACTGGAGAGCTGTCTGCTTTTAAATGATCTGATTTCCATCCGCTTTAGCTGACACAATTTAGTGCAGTAACTCAAGCATTTGTTTCCAATAGAGATGTCTGTAAACAACATTTTCGGTATAACTTTGTCTCCTGCCCCAAGAAGGTAAAACCCGTGGATTATGATTCAGCAGACTTTGTGTTTCCATGAAATTATGAACTCAGCATGACTTAGGAATTGCCTTTCCTCAGCTCTAAGCAGGGCACAAATTCCATTTTCAGTGATTCTTTTGGAAGCTCAGTCTGTGTCCTGAAGGGCCAGCACAGGTGGGCATCCTTAGAGAGGTCACCTGCTGCTTCCAGAAGCAATGGCTGGTTTGGGGCAGCACCTCCCAAAGCTGCACAAGGGTCTGCTCCCAGTCATTGATGTGGAGGAGGAGGAAGAAAAGGAGGGGGCCCTGAATCACTCAGTAGCTGGCCCAGGCCAGGGGGAACTAGTGGTGGGGATGGAATTAGGGTTGCCCAATCTGCAGTGACCTCAGGTTTGGGTACCTGTGAGTTTTTCCCTGGGTGGGAGACATTTGGCATCTCTACAGAGCCTGGAAACTTCACCCATGTTGCAGGGAGCAAGCCTGAAGGGGTAAGTGGTTTTGGTTTTTTATTTTGCTTTTTTTTGTGTGAGGTTAAGAGGGGATTTTTTTTAGAGTTTTTCCTTTTGTGGTGGTAGAATTGATGGTTTATTGAACTGGAGAACATTAACTGCTGTTTCTGGGTCTTGGGAGAATAGGAGTGGTTTGCCAGGAAATGTGATTGCAACCTTCTGTGTGTGAAAAGCAGAAAGATTCAGCTCTGCTAGGGCTCTGTGTAACTAAAACCATTGTGGTTTTGAAAAATGTGTATTTTATGATTGGCTTTTTGCAAATATTACAATGAATGTTATATGTGTTGTATTAGAAAGTTATGCTGTATTAGTTTTCTTAAGTGGTGTGTTAAATATAGTTTTAGGTTATAACATAATGTTAAAATAGAAGCTATGCTGTGTAAGATACTTTCTTTAAGAGAGGGCTTGCACTGAGATAGCAGCCACTGGACATCTGAATCTTTCAGAGAAAGAGAATTTATTGCTCTCTTATTGAGTTCTTCCTGCCTTGCTCAGCCCTGATGATGCTGTCAGGATTCAGAGGAAGAAGCTGACACTGACCAGACAGAATCCTGTGTTTGAATGGAATTTATGCATCATGTGTGAGGTGTATGAATATGCAACAGACTGTTGCTTTTAAGGGTTAATCCTCTATTAACAGGTGTGCTTTTTTGGGCTTATCTTGCCCAGAAAGGGGTACCCAGACTGTTCCTAACTCTTTGTTTTTATTGTCTCATATTGTCCTAATCCTAATTGTCCAAATTTTATTACTCTAATTATATTACTATTTTTATAACCATTTTATTACTATAAAACCTTTAAAAACAAGTGATTGGCATTTTTCACAGTGGTGATGTTGAGGTTGGTGCTGGAGCTGTGCTGCAGGTGGTGGTGGTCAGGGTGCAGGACTGTGCTCTCTGCCTCCCACCCCCAAGGCCCCATGGAAGCAGGCAGTGGGTTAAAGATCTTTTTCTCTCCTTGATTAAAGATCTGCAGTTGTATTGAAGCTGGTGAGAGTGCCCACAGGAGAGAGATTAAGTATTCATGCAAGCATTTGCAAGGTGAGCTGTTCGACCTTGCTCTGCCTGATTTCCCTGCCCGGCTGTACAGCGAGCTGAACATGACCCACCTGTGTCAGAAAGGAAGGATATTTGCAGTGTCTGTCTCCAGCCAGCTTGGGGTATCAAAAATGGGTGCCTTTTGGGACACAGAGGCCTCTTTTTCTTGTTACTGCACCTGAATTAGGTGTCTGGGGCAGCCTGAAAGCAATTATGAATTGCCATGGCTGTCGCCTTCTGCTGACCTAAACTCACAGCTTGCCCAGGGAGCGGGTCCTGCTGCCAAGGGGCAGGCAGGGGTCACAAACCAAGCACCTGCCATTCCTTTCCTTGTCCAGCTGCTAAATAACTCTAGAAACCTTTTTTGCAGTCCCTTTGTGCTCGGGGCTTGAGCTGTGTGGCTGCCTCAAGGTGCAGCCTTCACACCAAAATCAGCACACCTGAAACACTCATTCGGGCAGCCCAGAAGCTTTACATTCAATATATGCACTGGGATGGATCCAAACACTGCCTTGCTGTTGAATCTCTGCACCTTTAAACAGAAACCTGTGGATAATTTTTCTAATTATTATTAAAACAATTATTATTAAAATTATTAAATTATTATTAAAATAAATTGTAATATTATATAAATATAATATAATATGATAATGCTATAATTATTTTATTTCTATTATATATAATTATATATATATTTGTATATATATTATAGAAATTATATATATTGTATAATTATATATATTATTTATATATAATAGTATAGTTATTATATAATAATTATAATTATATAACAATTATTATATATCTTAAATATAATAATAAATTATTATTATTAAAATAATCTGGCGTGTTAATTATCACCTGTGAGAGGCCAGATAGCTACTTGAGAATAAGTTTTAAAAAACAAGTGTTTTTTTGTAACAACAGGGCAACAAATGAAACCTTGAAGCCATGTGCAATAGTGGCTGTTTAATAAGAGTTGATAAGGAGGCATCAAGTTGCCACAGAATGCTTGCCCTGTAATGGATCCCGCCACTGCTTGGTGTCTTGGAAGACATTTGGGCAAGGGAAAGCTCTGCAGTAAGGCCAGGCTGGCTGCTGCTTGGGAGATGTTGGAGAGGGGTGTGAAAAACGCCAATCACTTGTTTTTAAAAATGTAATAGTAATAAAATGGTCATAAAAATAGTAATGTAATTAGAGTAATAAAATTTGGACAATTGGGATTTAGGACAATATGAGACAACAGAAACAAAGAGTTATGGACAGTCCGGATAGCTTTTTTTGGGCAAAATATTCTGAAAAAGGACCCACATTAACAGAGGATTAACCCTTAAAAGCAACAGCCTGTTGCATATTCGTACACCTCACACATGATGCATAAATTCCATTCAAACACAGGATTCTCTCTGGTCAGTGTCAGCTTCTTCCTCTGAATCCTGACAGCATCCTCAGGGCTGAGTGAGACAGGAAGAAGTTCATTTCTTCTGATAATGGAGCAATAAATTCTTTTTCTCTGAAAGATTTAGGTGTCCTGTGGCTGCTGTCTCAGTGCGAGTCCTCTCTTTAAATTATGTTATAACTTAAAACTGTATTTAACACACTACATAGGAAAATAATATAGCATAACTTTCTAACATAACACATATAATATTCATTTCAATGTTTGCAAAAAGCCAGTCATAAAATATGCAATTTTCACAGGAGCATTCTCAAAGTCCAGATCATTCCCTTAAAAGAAGATCACTCATCCTCCCCCAGGTACCCAGCACTGCTCACACATAAATTGCAAAGCATTTGTGCTTCTCTGTTTTCTGCTTTGTCAGAGCACAGGGCCTTGCCTCTCTTATGTTTGCCCAATTATCCCATCAACTATTTATTATTCTCAAATATTAATTACTGTATCAATATCAATTACTGTTTCAATTTTTATCAGCACTAATCATACCTATTTATCACACCTCTATGCAAACACTAAATTGGAAGTAGATGAGTTTTTCACTCCTTTGATTTGCACCTGCCTGAAGTACCATCAAATTGTGCTGTTCACTGCCTTGGGGCTTTTCCAAGGCTGATAAGGGTGAAGAGCAGGATCGAGCTGATGTTGGGTCCCATATAATGCTTGTAGGCAAGAAAATGTCTTCTCTGCAGACCATGACCAACAATACTTAGAGGGAAAAAAAACCAGAAGGAAAACAGAAGATACTATTTTTTAAAATTTTTCTTTTCTATAATGTTTCCTTCAGAGCTTCTGCAGTTGCAAACTACTGAACATTCCAGTGTGTTCTCTGATTTCCATGATTCCTATATGTTTGTGAGGAGAAAAAACTGAGCCACTTACAAGCTGATGATCAGAGGGGCCTCTCTGTGCAGCTGATGCCCTCATTTTCTCGGTCAGACTGGCCATTAGAGAACTTCCTTTGTCCTTCCTTAGACAAAAAAGGTGATGCCAAAGTCTACATACTGAAGTAACAAGAACAGCTGGTCGTGGTTGGCTCTGAGATTTCAAAACATGTAAATGCATGTTTAGCCTTAAAGAAACACAATTAAATCCCTGAGATTTGGGTGTTTAAATAAGTTACTTGTGTGATTATGAATCACTAACAACAGTGAGACAGGAAGGGTTTGTAAGGCCTGGCTAGATCTCCTCCATGGAATTAGCCTTGTTGGAGAATCCAAATTTGTACTAGAAACTTGGAAACAGTAGTTGTGTGCAAAGAGAGGTAAACAAAGCTAAGGAAGCTCTGCTCTGTGAGTCTGATCCAGGAGATCTCTGGTTCTAATTATTTTTGGAGTCCTTTAAATAGAAGCTCCTTGAGCCCTTCAGAGCATCACTGCACTCCTTCCCTTACAGCAGGATCAAGGCCAACTGCTGAGGAGCTGCAGCTTCAATTGTTCCCTCCCTCCCTTGTGGGGGGAAAAGGGGGATAATTGGCTTCAAGATCATCCAGGGGCTGTAACTTGAATCTTCTGAAGCAGCAGAGCAACTCTGGCTGTATATAGAGTCCCCACTTGCCCACATTGGCATTTGCTGCTCCAACATGCCAGCCTAGCTGTGCTCTGGTTTCTCAAGAAAAGCTCTGAAAGACCCCACAAGTATCAAAAGGATGATGATACTTTCCAGTATGTAAAGCACTTTTCTGGTTTCTTTTTTTTTTTTAATAATCATACTTTTCCAGTTTATTCTTTTATCATCTCTGGATGAAGGCCAAGATACAATCTCAAATACACCCTCAGCAATACTCTTGGGCTTCTCCTCTTCCTTTCTGCTTTGGTGAAAAGGTTAAGCAAGGGCCAGTTTTGCTTATAACAGGTTTAAAAAGGAGCAGAACTCAAAGGAAGCCTCACCAGCAAGCCTTGCTTTCCCACCCAGCAGGGATGAGCGATGTGGCAAATTGTTTGTTAAACTGAATCCTGTGTTCTGTGCTCCAGCAGGAGCCAAACAAGAGGTGCTGCAATTACAACTTCATTCCCTGATCACCTGCCTCAGCATGGCCCCAATAAGCATCCACAATTTGTCACTGCATGGCCAATTAATCTTTAAACAGAAGTGGCATCTTAATTGTATCCACTAATAGTCAGCTTCAATCAAAAATCTCTGTGAGTCATTCCAGCCGGACTGGCTGTGGCTCCCAGCTCCAGCTTGCGCTGGTTAAGGGACTCAAATGAGATCATTGTGGTTTTATTTATGAATACAATCAACAAAAGGAGGAGGAGGGGGGCAGTGTCAGCCACATAAACTCTGGGGCATCTTTATCACTTGGCATTAAGCTGGGGAGACAGGGCAGCTGGGATTTATGGGTTAGTGTGTGTGGCTCCTTTTTATGGCTTTTGCATGATTTAGGCAGAGCTGGGCTTGTGGACGGAAAAACTGATGGAAGGGAGGGTCTTGGGTTTTAATTTTGCAGTTTCTGTTTATGACAGTAGTCATAAATTTCAAAGTTGTTTTGTGGCGAGGCTGCAGCTTTCAATTATTGGTGTAGAGATGCAAATGTGAGCAAGCAGAGTGAGAGCAAACCCTATTCCAAAGCAAATGTTTGGTTGTGGGAGTCTGCAAAAATTGCTCAATGAATTCTGAGTCTCTTCCCCCTTTGTGGCAGACTCAGATTAAACTTGCAGGCTCTTGGAGCAGAGAACTGAACAATCTCCCCTTCTCACAAATCCTGAGGATTTTCCTCTCTTGTGAGTGCTTCTGGCTCTCGAGGTGTAGCCACCCTCTCAGGGCACCTGGACAGGGTTTGAGCTGGGGATGCACAAGGGTGGCATGGAAGCAGGATAGGGCCAGCAGAACCTTTAAGGATGAGATGAGATTTCCCTGTCCTAGAGAGGGACCTGTGCCTGCTTTTCTACCCCATTAAATCACACTGTGGATCGATAGCAGACAAATGATTCTGGTTGCCAGTGGCTAGTTTGTGAGATTTTTCTTCATTACTGCTTCAGCTGCAGTGCTGCTGTGGAGGGAGGAGGATGCAACTAATTTAATTTCTCTCCTGATCAATACTTACCCAGATATGTAAACCCTGCTTGCCAGATGTGCAGACAAGGGGTTTGTATTTAAGCTCCTCCTATCAGAAGACTTCAGCTCCCTTTGCAAACTCCCAAGTACAGCTCAAAGGCTGTACAAAGGCTTCAGAATTATTGTACCAGTGAAGCAATTTACACAGTTATTTAAAGAGAGGGTGTGCTGGAAGAGATGGGTCAGTGAGTTAGAACTGCTGTGTGGCACTGGGAGGCATGGGAGGAAATGGCAAGGGGAAACACAGGAAGCCTCAGCAGGAGGTGGACAAATCTCAGCTCCTAAGTCCTGCAGAAACCTCCTGTTTGTCCTTTCATGTTGCAAATAAGACTTTACCACAGAGCTCTGGAACCCTCTCCCTTGTTCCTTGGTGTTGACCTCCAGGATCAGGAAAGGCAGATGTTTCTGTAGCACCCTGAAGGCTCAAGAGAAGCTGCTTCACCCTTCTGTGGGCGTGCAAACACTGATGTGCATTGCCCAGCCTCTTCCCAGCTGATCTTCCCTGATTGCTGCTGGTTCCTGGTGCTGCTCCTGCACAGCTGGGAAATGAAAAGCACTTCCACCAAACAAATAAATAAATATATCTGCTATGAGATTTCCTCCTTCCTCTGCCTGCCAGCATCTCTGAGGACAGGTGATGTTTAATAACTCTGTTCTCTGCTGTTAACTTCACCACTTTTGCATGGGGGGTTTTTTGGTGGTGTTTTTTGGTTTGTTTTTTTTTTGTGGGTTTTGTTTTGTTGTTGTTGTTTTGGGGTTTTTTTTTTTTTGTGTGTGTGAACTCCATTTTTGGTGTAAGAAACTCCTTTCCTTGCTCCTTGTTGCCCCTTGTAACAGAACCGAGCACCTGTGTCCTCCCTCCCTGCTTTTTCTTCTTTTCCCTCTATTTCTGAATTACTTGATGGAGCGCTGAGCTCCCTGGCCTGTGTGACCTGTCCTGGCCACAGCCCTCAGCCTGTTTCCTGTTAGGTGCCCTATCCCTGGGAACACTCCAGGCCAGGCTGCACAGGACTCTGTCCAACCTGATCTAGTGGAAGGTGCTCCTGCTTAATGGACTGGAGAGCCTTTAAAGGTCCCTTCCAGTCCAAACCATTTCTATGATTCTGTGGCTGCTGGGCCCCAGACAGTCAGCCCAGGGGGATTTTACTTGCAATATCCACAGGTTTTCAGACTTGGGGCTAAGGTTCAGCTGCTGATGCTTTTTCAAAGCCACCTAGATGAAGGTGTGATGCTACGCAAAAGGCAGAAGAATTCCATCGCCTTATTCACGTGTTTCTGGTGCCAGACACATGAATAGACAGAAAAAATGCTGGATAAAGACCAGAGGAGTTGTAATTAACACATTAAAGAGATCAACTGACTGCAGGATCAAAAGTGGAGTAGGAAGTGAAACCCCCATGTAGTGTGACCCTGGCGCTGCCTCGGTGATTTGATTTATGCCAGCAGTAAAGGCCCATAGGAAGCTGATGCTGCCTTGTAAACTTTTTCTTTCATGTAAACTGCTTCCCACAGTCTGGCACCAAAAAGATAATTTCCCTCTCCTTCTTGTCTCTTTATAACAGCATAATTTTCATGATCTGATTCCTGCCTTTACTGTATACTTGCTCACTGCTAAACAAACTTCTGTACATGTGCCAGTGTTTTGTTGACAGAAAAATAATTTTGTCACTAGAATTATGTGTATGCACCTGATGAAATCCCTTCAACTGACAGAATCCTTTTAGCCCCATAAATTTACTCAACTGAATGATATTAGAAGGATTAAACCAAGAATTTCATCAAACTCCTTCCTCTAAGGGAAGAATTTCATTGATCCTCTCTGAGGTTGGAGAGACCTGTGCAGTCAAATGTATTTATTTGATGAACAAGTCTGCCATGGCCTTAAAATTGCTGCAGCAGAGCACAGAGAGGCAGGGATGTATTAGATGAGCAAACTGATGTGGTGAGATCAGGACTGAAGTTTCTCTGTGAGATGTAGCACTACAGGGAACTTGATTTTTGGATGTCAGGTCTCTGTGGTCATCACCACGAGAAGTGAGGCTTTTGTTCCCATATGAGTCTCATAATAGAAAACCTGAGATTGGCAAAAAGTTATTTTTTTTTTTCAGATGGGGGAAGGAGAATGCCAGTATGCAAAAACCAGAATAAGCAAATACTGCAAATGTATTGGTGTTTCCACCTCTTTTTGGAGATTTTCTGCTTCATGATCCATCCTCCTGAGTGTTTTCCTAGGCCAGGCTTGGCTGCTGTTCTGTGAGTAGCTATGCTAAAGCAGGGAAATGCTGTCCTGTATCTTCTGCAGCACCTTTAACTTTATGTGCTCAGTGGTGTAAGAAGTTGGGTATGGAGGAAAGAAAGAAAGAAAGAACCCCATCATGTTTTGTACCCAGAGAGGTCACAGAGACTGAAAATGCTGCTTGCTTTCCTGTATGGTGATGCCTAATGATATGCTGTCATCTCCTCTGCCATAGAAAGCCTTGATTTCCTCTCTTGGGTCTTTCTACAGCTGGATGATGGGTGAAAAGGGATCCCCAGGCATTCCTCTCTGCTGGGAGCCTGAGTGCAGCTATACTAATTAATAATAATGACACAGATTATTACTCCTGGCTGTGTTCTGATGAGGCCCTGAAAGCCTTTTGCAGAGAGGGATAAGAACCGATCTCCTGTTCAGCCTGGGTCTGTCTCATGCCAGCGTAGAGGCAATTTATTTGGAGCATTACTATGACTTTTTTCCCCAGAGTGCTGGGTTTGGAGAAATCAAGCCATAAGGGTTATTTATGTGTGTTTTATCCCTTGTG
This sequence comes from Zonotrichia leucophrys gambelii, assembly GCF_028769735.1. Classification (NCBI taxonomy): domain Eukaryota; kingdom Metazoa; phylum Chordata; class Aves; order Passeriformes; family Passerellidae; genus Zonotrichia; species Zonotrichia leucophrys. The sequence continues at coordinate 97,047,144 of NC_088172.1, forward strand.
TGGATGCAGAGCTGGGATAAAGCCACCTACAAATTCATCTGGGCATATACACCCCTTGCAAATTTCTGTCTTGTGACTCACTGCTGTTACCTTTAATGAGGTGTTCTTTTTGTAACTGTTTTGGGTTTGGACTGGGATTCCACACAGATTCTCAGTGTGGCTCTTCCCAGGGGCTGTGCTTCCATACATTTGTTCCCTCCATGTCCTTCTGTCTGGGAAATGTGCAGGGACTTTGCCCCACCTCTCTTCTCCATGGTGACTGCACAGGGGATGCACTTCCATGGCCAAGGGCTGGCATGAAATTAACACTGCATTAGTTATCTGCTCCTTCTCTGACCTGCAAGTCAGTATTTTTATAATGAAACCATTAAAATAGCCACAAGGTGTGTCTGTGAAATCAAAAAATTTTAAATAATTTTAATAATTTTAAGTCTGCTATTGAATAAGGACAAGTGTGTATATGGTGTTGGAGCTGGTGCCACTTTCTGTTCAGGCAGGGTTTCTTCCCTTTGCCAACTGATTCATCTCTAAAATAAACAACCAGTGTTGAAATTAAAGCACATTAATATAGCTGATTCGTAAATAAAAAGGAGAGTTAGCCAGACAGAGCAGAAACATAAATAGAGACCAAATGTTATAAAGTAATGAGAGACGATTCTCCTGTTTAGAAAAAGACTTTCCTTCCCCTGCATGCTCATGGTAATAGAGCAGGAGGCACATGGGCTGCTGGTATGGCAGAAATGCCATTGCCTAGTACTGCAAATGTGGAGATAAATCTGTTATTTGAATGTTCATCAATTATAAAAACCATTTTGAAGGTCCACGGCAATTATCCACTTGAGGGGTTTTCCTGGAAACTCTTCTTGGAAAAGTTTACTTTGGTGAATTGCATTGCAAAAATCCTGTCAAGCCTGGGAGAAGAGAGGGAGAAAGAAACCCAAATCTTCACTGCTTCCCCTGAAAGTTATCCCAGTGTGGAGGTTGTTTGGGGGTTTAATAACTTGCAATAAAGAAACAGAGAGGTTATGGTCACAGCCACGTAATCTGGGGGATGTGGCTGAGTGCTGCTGCTCCCAGGCAAGGACAGCTCGTGGATGGATATTAAGATGGAGATTATTCCGTGCGATGCACTCGAGCTGCACGGGGAAGAATTAATTGACACCTAGATGTATTGGGGGTAGGGACGGTGACAACATATGATAAATGAAACACACAGCAGTGAGAGCAGATGTATGCTGGAAGGACAGCATGATAAATGTACATCTTGATACTTACAGTGCCTGAGAAAACGCTCCCGATCTGATAGCGCTTCAGAAGCTGCAGTCGTGTTTGAGTACAGCAGGTCCTTGATTGATTTAATTAGTTCTCATTAATGGCATTGAAGATAGTTCAGCAACAAGACCCGGAGAGTTGTGCTGAAGCGTTGCATGTTAATTGCTCGATGATTTGTGTTGTGGGACAGCTCTTTTGCATAAGTACAAATTAGGCTGTGAGTTGTTTGGAAACACTGATGCCTATCTTTGCTGAGAGCAGGGTCTGTGCTGCATGGAGCACCTTCCCCATCCCAGCATGGGCTCTCTGTGTCCCAGGAAGGTTTACAGCCTTCAACAAGGCTCTGGCCACAGCCTGCGGGGCTCCTTCCCCCATCATCCCCCTCCCTGCTCGCATGAATAGAATGAACCTTAAAAATCAATATTCTCATTAAAGCTTATAAATTATTCTTTTGATCTCCATTGACTCTGAGGAGTGAGCGAGCTGGCCCAGAGAAAATTAAAATAGCCCCTAAGGCTATATCTACTCAAATTTATTTATTTTTTTAACCTTTCTCATAATAGCATTTTCAAATTCAATTTAGAGCTCTTAAATCAACTGCAAAATGACGTTTGGTCAAACAAGCACACTTCCTTCAAAAATATTATTATTTAATGTAAGAAGCAGCTAAGCTTGATATTTCCTGACTTACGTGCGAGTTACCTGTCTGTGCCCTGGACTTCGCTGCTCTTTGTAGCTCTCCATGTCTGACATGGCATTTTCCATGCTGTCCTGGTTTACAAGACAGGCGTCTGCTAGGGAAGACAGAAAAAGCCTCCCTTGGAATGGAGAATGTAAACCCCTGCCCTCTGAATTATTAGAATCTTGACATTCAGGGGCTCTCAGGCAAAGATATGAGAATAGGAATAGCAGTTCTTTATTAGTATGTATAATAAAGCAAACAAACAACAACAATTATGGCAATAACAAAAACCAGAACCCAGTCCTTGCCTCTCGCGGCTGTGGCGGTTTCCCCTTGAGTGCAGTTCTGGGCATGGCCAGCAGGGGCGCTGCTGGCTCATGGCCGGCCAGGGCGGGTGTGGTGACTCCCCTGCGCTCCTGCAGGGGGCGCTGTGGCACAGGCCTGGCCGCGTCCCCCTCACGCGCCAGTGGCGGGCTAGGCCACGTTCCCCCTCACGCGCCAGTGGCGGGCTCAGCCACGTTCCCCCTCATGCAGCAGTGGCGGCTCAGCCACGTTCCCCCTCACGCGCCAGTGGCGGGCTTGGCCACGTTCCCCCTCACGCAGCAGTGGCGGCTCAGCCATGTTCCCCCTCACGCGCCACTGGCGGGCTCGGCCGGCCCCGCCACATGGCAGTGGCACCTCGGGCTCATCCCCTTCACGCAGCAATGGCAGCTCTGCCCAGACAGGGAAGGATAGAGGAGAGGCTTCGCCTCACAAATCCCCAGGGGAGGCCGATCTCAGTGCCCCTAACAGGAGTCTAGGAAGCAGCAGGCTGGTATGAGCAGAAATCCCCGGGTAGCAAACAAGAATGTTGCAAAACTCCACGGCAAATGGTTGGAACCTGTGAGGTGTTCTGGCAGGGTAGGGGAATGAGAGGCCCAGCAGCAGGAGGAAGGTTCTCTGCTGGGTCACGGTGGGGGTAGGAGAAGGCAACAGGGATGGAGTCTTGCAGTGGTGCCAAATCCTCTCCACAGTGCCCACAGCCTGTCTCCCCTCCAGTGCCAGCAGAGAACTGTCCTCAACCCCTTTCCCCAGTCTGAATTTCCCGATATCTCTGCCCCTGCCCCCTGAGAGAAACTCCCAAAAACCAAGAGTTCTCCTTCCCCGCCCATCTCAGGCCTCAGTTCCTATTAGCAACTCCATGGGAAGAAATTCTCCAGGTTTTCAAAGGAAAGAACAGGGAAAAAAACAACCCAAACTCAACACCCAACACATGCCGAAAATCCACCTGGGGCTGAACTCTTTGGAGATGACTTTGCTCTTTGGAGATGGCAGACAGATGCATTTCCAAAGATCAAGACAAAGAGTGAGTACACTTTGTTTTTGTAGTAAACGGATTGTAAGAGTTATTTACTTTACTCCATGGGTGAGGAAGGGAAGCAGGCTGAGGGTGGACACAGAAGATGAAAACACGGGCTGGCCAGTACCAGATTGGCTGGACATGGGGAGAGCAGGAGCTGTGTGGTGTTTCCTATTGTTGCTGCACCTGGGGAGGTGAGGGGGGAAAGCTGGGGCAGAGGATGGAGCTGGTGCCATGTTCTTACTGGAGTGTAATTGCTGAGGAGTGATAAAATTATAGACTATTACTTTTGAGTAGTTAAACCCATTTGAGCCAGTCATAATTCTGGTGTTGCATTTGTTTTGTAGACTTTGTTTTGGTAACCTTATGGCTGTTTAAAGGGGTATTGTTCAGGGGTGGTATTATTTGCTGATGAAAGAAACCTCAAGAGGACATTCACTGCAGCAGGAGAATTCCCAAGCAAGGTGTACATCACCAGAGGGCTGCATCTGGGAAATCATCGAGGTTGTGTGCTTGTCCTTTAGAAGAGGGGTATTTTCACAACGGGCCCTGGAGGGGTAATTATTAGCATAAATTCCATGTATTTCAGAAGGCTGATCAATCTATCTTTCTTAATAAACCCATTGCTCTTATAGACAGTTAGATTATAGGTGGACCCCTTGGTCCTCCAATCCAAACACCATCACCATTGGCTAATTAAGAAACCACCCATTGGTAAACAGATCTCCATAACACATTCCATGTGTTCACAACAACAGGTGTAGCAAGTGAAGATAAGAATTGTTTATCATTCTTTTCTCTGAGCTTCTCACAGACTTTTCCAGGATGATGTCTGGGAAAATTATGTTTCACTTTGTGGCCAGAGAGCTGCTGCCACAGAGGGGTAGAGCTTTATTCTGGTCTCCAGAATGGTTTAAAAGAATGGGAATTAAGAAATCTGTCTTGTCTGCCATTTCTATGTGAAAATCAACATAATGGGCTTGTGCACGTCACTACAGCTCCATTCTTTCTTCAGGAGCCATAATGCTTGATAGCATGGCAGGGAGATCTGATTTGACAAGTGAAAGGCTGCCTTTGACTCCAGTTCTGGCAGCCACAGACTGCAAAACTCTCTCTGAGGTTTTGAGTCCATTGATCTGCCTTGCTGTGACCAGAGAGGAGCAGAAAGATGTGCCTGCCTCTGCCAGTGCTCCCTGACTGCAGAGGCACTGTGAGATGGTCCTTTCCCAAAGGTCAGAAAGAACCCAAAATGCTTTTCATGGATAAGGATTCAGTCCCAGCTGTGAGCACACTGGCAGAAATACATTTTCTGGCTGGACTCCTCTGGATGAAGCCCAGAGATGTTGTATTCTGGATTTCAGTGCTGAGAGGGGACATACCTTTTGGAAGCATTTAAAGATAGCATCTTCCACAACTGTGGTTCCAAGCAGTCCAGCCTTGGGGTGTCTGGGAGCTGTTTGCAGGCTGGGTTCAGTGTCCCTTGCCCACACTGGATGTGCTGGATGCTCTCTTTGCCTGCATTGAGTGTGCCCCCTGAGGGACAGAAATAAATCACAGGCAGCTTCTCACCTCCAAGCACAGGGCAGCATCATGTGCATGGACGTGGGAATGGTTTATGTACAAGAATTAACTGTACAGCTGTTCAGGCTCATGAGGGCCACTTCAGAAATTAAAGGCAGTGTTCAGGAGCTGGCTCAGCTGTCTCCTGGCAAATCTGTTCCCAGTGAACAGTGTGTGCTGCTGGATGACTGTGGTAAAATGCAAGCTGTGCTTCCCAAAACAACTGTTTTTCCCCAGCTTTGTTCTATTTTTCCACCTTTCTTCCACACCTGATGCTGTGCTCAGAATGGTGGGAGAAGCAAGGTGTGTGTACTGTATGCTCTCCATGTTCTTGGCCAGCTGGGGCTTTCTGGACTGGAGGCTGCATCATGTTCAAGTCTCACCTGTTTTGTGTTTTCACTTCCTACTTTTATCATTGGAAGTCATTTTTACACTGTGAGAAAGTGGCGTGTGTGGTCACCTTGAAAAAGTTATTAGGGCTGAGCCAGGAATTCTAGGCTGCAGTGACAGAGCTGGTGTGGGGCATTTGGCTTGTACCTCCCTGGTGCCAAAGGGACACCTTTGCACAGGGTTTGGGAGGAGCACTGGCTGCTGCCCCCATGGGACTCAGAGAATCTAGCAATTTCAGAGGAGACACAAAACAGCATTTGCATTGGTGGCAGAGAGGAATCAGGTTCTGTATTTATGGATGCAGTGTGAAGCAGTTGCATCATCTGTAAGTTATACCCTGTGATTAGACAGGTCACTGAACTCATTTAACCTGTGGCTTTGGCAATGTGATTGCATCAAGAGAAGGCTGAGAAAAGAATTTCTCTCCTTGAAGAAAATCGTAGATGTTGACCTTCTCTTTTGCCCTGGAGGAAGCCAAAGAAAGATGAAAATGAAGAGGTTTTGCAAAGGTAAAACTCACAGTGATTTCAATTTACTGCAGCTCTTTTACTCCATCAGGTCATTTTGATGGTAAGATTAAAGTGACTAACAAAATCCATTCCACAATTATTTCCCAGAGGTTATTTCTGTTGAGTACAGTTTTCCAGATGGGAAGCTCATCTGGAAAACCAGGAAACTTCCCAGCAGCTCTAGAGACCCACAGGTTTTCTGTGCTGGGAAGGACAGTGAAGCCCCAGCACTGTCTGCAGTTTGTCAGTACCTGTGGCTGACACTACAGCCATGCTCAGCAGCATTCCTACACAGCCATGAGCTGGGATCAGCTGAGTTTTGGGACAGGGAGGAAAGTGATCAGCAGGAACAAGAAACCTCTCCCTTCTGAAATAGTAAAAGACTAAATGCTTGGTATTGTTAGGAGATTTTTGTATGTTTTTCCTAATGGGACCTTTTTTTGTGCAAAGCAGCGGGATTCCTGCACAAAAGCCACTCTGAAGCCAACACGGAATTTTCTGAGTGACACAGCTGAGTTTCCTGAGGTGTAACCCTTTCTCAAAGAATTATTTTCTAAAGTCCAGTCCCTTGGTTTATAGATTTGATGAGAAGATAACATGGTGCAGGAGGCTGCTTTACAGCCCATGCCCTTTCTGTGAATGCTGTGCTTTTCCTGAAATTGTCTCCAGCCCTGTATCAATTCTATAGAGAACTTGTTTGAATAATAACTAGTCTAAAGAAACAAATTTCATTATCTAAGAATAAAAGGGACCCTGGCTTTTAAAATATACAACCTGCCCATGTGACACACGGAGACCTCTTTGAGCAGGATGGGTGGGAATCCTGCACCTCCTGACTTGAAGGTGTGTGAGAAAGACCTTGGCCTTTAATCCTGATCAAATACTTGTGTTAAAACTCTGCCCTTGAAGTTCCCAACTTGGCAGAATTCTTTGTTGCTGTTGTGGGGGGAAGTGTTGCTCATCACTATGTCAGCTGTGCCTTGGGAGTTACTGGCAGTTTTCATTAAACTAGGATTTAGAATAAGCAAGTTGCAGTGGTCCAACCATAAATATCAAATAGAGGTTGTTTGAGAACTGATAGCATATTTTTGGGCAGGATAGCTGAAATAAATTTATTTCTGAAAGGAGTTCTTGTGATTTGATAGAAACTCAGTGTACAAACTAGCCAGGGTGAAGGGTGCTTTTTTGGCTGAATAAGTAAAACCCTTTGGCTGTCTACAGAAAAAAACCTTAAACAAACCCTGTTTGAGTAAAAATCCTTCATTTCCATTATTATGCAGGAAAACCTCAGGGGACCAAAGGTTTATATGTCTGTCTTGCCTGCTTTCTACTGAGAATAGGAAGGTCATATCTGCAGCATGATCTGTCCTTCAAAAGATGTCAAAACTTTCCCTCCCCTTGGAGGTATCTGGCCTTGTGAGTGAAGGTGACTTCGCCCAGGCTGTCCCTCAGTGCTAAGGCTCCACAGTCTGCTTTTCTCCTCCTCTTTTATGGGATGATGAAAATAGAAAATCTAAACTTTCAGTAAAATAGCTCATAATTTAAATGAGCTAGATCTGGTTATAGTGAGAACTTTGCCCTGTAGGTTTGGCTGGATATTATTTTTTTCCCCTAACACTCTTATTTAGACTTGTGTATTTGTGTTTTGGTTTGGGTCTACCTCAAGTTTCTAAATTTAGGTGAGAATGAAGATGTGCTTTTACCATTTCCCATGTGAATGGGTTCCCAGCAGCTTTACAGGGTTGGTAATAGCCAAGCATGGAGGCATGTGCTGAGAGCAGCACAGAGGGAGGCCAAATGAAGTGGGGAGAAAAGCCAAGACCTGCAATTCTACAAAATAGGGTCTCCCTTTACATTGGAACCAATCTTCTTCTTCTTCAGGCAAAGCTTTTATCTTGCTACAGACACAAATCTCAGCTCATTCTTACTGCTGTGCTCCCAGTTTTATTGCTGTGGTAGCACTGATGGAATTGCTCAGCAGTAGGGCATGTGGCTTCCCACCAGTCTCTGTGCCCCAGCCATCAAATCTACTTTTCCCTTCCTCCTGCTGATCCTTGAGCCACTTTCAAAGGGTCTAAAAGGAATTTGTGTGGCGCTGAGCTTTAGCAGACCAGTGCTGCTATATTCACCCATATATTTCCCTCGAGCAAGTGAGAGCTGTTTATGACTATGGAGCAAGGGCAATTAATTTTCATCAGTCACTCCTAGTTTTAGCCTTTACCTGAGATTTTAGGAATAACCACAGCTTCCCAGCAAGAGTCTGCTGCCTGTAGCACATTGTGTGATGCCCTCATGTCCACACAGCTTCAAGCAACTGAACCTGCCTTGGTTCATCAGTTTTGCTCCAGAGAATGTCTCAAGCTTTAACTGTGGCTCATTAATAGGTTTGGGGAATAAAATATTGCACCAAACGTATTTAACACCTCCTGCTTTTTACTAAGCCTTATTGCAGTGCCCTCTGTACACAGATCAGAGCTGCTTGCTCCTGGTTCAGTGTTGGCAGAGAAGTGCTCAATCAATGAGAAAAGTGGCTGCTGTCAGGGATGTGGACAGGTAAAGGCATCACACTGTCATCAGGTTTTTGGCTAAGGAAGGACTTTTGCTAGGAGAGCTCTCTGGGAGCTCTTAGGCTCTCATTGCCCACTGTCAAGAAGCCAGGTTCTGGATTAAGGAGGTGACAAAAAGCCAGCTGAAAATCACCCCAGAGCTGGGCTCTGGTGGTGGTGTTGGTTGGCATTTTCTCAATGCAGAGGTGTTTCAGCAGGTGAAAAGGGAAATGGTGTCTGTTCTTGCCTTCATAGTGTCCTCTTTCCAAGCATGCAGTGCTCAGAGGTAGTTGCAATTGATGCATTGTTAGCTTGTTGTTACTCTGGTTATGTAAATGTCAGTGCTTCTACCCTCTCTGGTCTTTTCAATTTCAAGTGAAAATGAGACAGATTATTTTCAGTAAAAAACCTCACTGGGGAGGAAGTCTTTTATTTGGGTGTTTGAGGTGCATGTAGAGGAGGGCTGGGTTTTCTCTGTAAGCAAATGTATGCTTAGATCTGTTTCAAAAGAGGCAAATAGGAATGCTTCACTTTGGTCAGCAATCTGAGGAATTTCTGGCCTTTCTAAAGGTAGCATGGCTTTGTACAGCAGGTGGTTGTTCACAGGTCACATGGAAAAATGAGTGGTGGAAAGGAGAGGATTCCATCCACTCTGGCAGAGAAAGCAAATCAACTCAATGCCAGGGTATGCAGAGGGAGCCTGAGCATTTTGTACAATCTGAGAATCTTGGCTCCTGGGATCATGGGAACACACAGCTTTGGCTCTGCGCATTTGCAGAGGCAGCAGCAAGAAACATGTGACTCCTGCATCTTCCTGCATCTGCTTCAGTGGCCAGCATAATTGAAATCGCTGATAAAATGTAAATTAACAGGGGGATGCTTCTGGTGCCATCCTGAGGAAGTTGTTTCCATTTTTTTCAAGATGACTGTGAAGAGTGGACCTGTCTCTTGAACATCCCTCTCTAATACAAGTTCAGGGTGACAGCCATGTAGCTTTGATCCTGTAAACTGTAACTTCTGATATTATGGGGCAAGAAAATGGCCCCATAATGAAAACAGAAGAAGATTTTAATAATTTATGTATGTGTGTGTATATATATATATATATATATATATATATACATGTATAAATTTTAAGAAAATGTTGATAACTGTTGTCACACAGAACATACAAAATTTCTCAAACAAGTGGCATAAAATATTTGCCTGGGTTTGCTTGTAATTAAGGAGCCCAGTGCTGTTAATTGGACAGATAAGTGGCAGGCCCTGATTTGACAGTGCACTGGTGAATCCCAGTGTGTGAGATGTTCCCAGGAAGCGACAAAGAGGATCTTCCCTTGGCCACAGAAGGATATACAGAAGTGCTTTTCTGGAGAGAGGCCATCAGGAGTCAGGTGTAGGGACTGGCAGAAGCAAAGCCCTAATAGAGTAGTAAAATCGCTTTGGGTAATGTTCTTACAGAAAGAAATCCTAATTTCAGGAATAATAAGAATGGGAAACAGGATGCTTGCAGCTGAAGGAAAGGGGCTCTGCATGTTTCTCAGCAGAGGCACAGGCTCAGGGTGGTGTGGATTTTCTGTAATTAATTTTTTTTTAACTTGCTAAATAGTTTTATCCTACAAGATTAAGACATCTTGCTTAGCCAACTGCTGGTGGGTTCTGTGAGAAAAGTAAGAATTAAACTTGTTTCAGGATATTTACTTGAACAACAGAAATTTGTATTCTCTTATTCAATCAGTTGTTTTATGGTCATGAGGCTGAGAGAGGCTGTGAGCAGTGTTCAAGAAACAGGCTCCAAGAGGAGATGTCTCAGTTTATTGGTCCCATTTGAAAAATTACATCCCTTCATCTCCTCCAAAAAAGATCTGTGATCTCCTCCTGTTCCCACTCATCACTTGCAATATTGCAGCTTTGTGCAGCTTGTAGTCACACTGCCAGAGCAATAATACTTCTTCCAGACCTGCAGGAGGCCTGCAGCTCCCCAGAAACACAAAGGAACTGCTGGCAGAGTTTTTCCACCTTCTCACCAACATGCAGAGACGTGGCTCTCTGGAGCCTGGGAGATCTCAGCCCATCTGTGGAAATGAAGGGATTTCTGAAGATTTTTTTTTTTTAACCTTGCAGGCTGGAAGAAGTGGCATCCACAGCTGGTTACCCCGTGGGGGTGATGGAGAAAGCCAAGGAATAGAGACAGGAGTATGTGTCACTAAATTAATGTAGCTGCTCTGCTGTGGGACAGCTACATCAGCATCACTGCTGTCACCTGGCACGACCACGGGCATTAAGTGAGAATGAGTCTGTTACACTTCATTTACCAGGCTTTGATGATGGATTTGGTGAAATTGTTGTTTGGGATGATCGACTTTTCTCTTGTATAAATGTCACAGGAGCACTTGATGGGTCTGATGGCATCAGCATGGTGGTACAAAGGCAGCTGTAATGGACTAGGGGAGGCAGAGCTGAGGAGGAATCCCAGCTTTGGGAAGGGAAGGCTCTTGGAAGTCTGCAAGCTGCTACAGCAGCTTGGTCCAATGGATGAGTGTTCCCCTGTGGGAATAAACTCCAATAACCAAAGGTCTGGTTCAATATATGCACAGGGGAGCCCTGAGACCTAGTAGTGCATCTTGTGGGGGCTTCACATTAATATCCCAACCCATGGATTGATCTCCCTGCTTCCAGGAAGGAAGCACAGGGTTTAAAATAGATATCCAGAGATGTAAATAATGTGAGCTGTTGGTGTTCAGGACAGAACCTGACAGATACATCCTGCAAAATCACAAGGTGTATAAAGAGGGATGGAGAAGCTGCGGGCCACCTTTTTTATTCCTATTTGGAGATTTTCCATGGGGGGATTGTTGTAAGAAGTCCCAGGCTTGCTGAAATGATAGGGCTTCCTAATCTGAAGTCAAAATTGGGCTAGTCTGGAGCCCTTGGAAACAGAGAGTGATTCACTGGGGCTGGCCTGAATAACTGGATTTTGATGCATTTGGATTCCTGGCTTCCCTGGAAATCGATGTCAAATGTACCCTTTGGCATCTGAAATGCTTTTAAAATCTGGCCCTAAATGTATTTATGCTCCAGGAAGTGTTGGAGTTGCAATCAAAATGTGGAATTTATGATAGACTCTGACCTGTGGCAAAGTCTTAATGTTGCTCACCCAGAAACTAACAGTGAATGCAACACTGGTTATACTGCAGAGAGAAGTGGGAAAAAATACATATTAAGAGAATTTATTTTTTTCTTCCTGAATTAATTAGCAAAGTATCCCAATCACCATAGAAAGTCTTTTTTGGACCATGCTGCCAGTAGAATTATATGAGCTCAAATAATCAGTGACTTCTGCTTGATGAAGCAGCATTTGGTTTGTGTCCCCTCATGGTGGGGCACAGTTACTCCTGTCTGTGCACTCATCTTCCTGGTTCCTCACATGTGATCCTCACCCACAGTACCACGAGATGCAGGACAAACTTTGGATAGTAGCACAGGCAGAGAGGGGCTGGCTTAGCAATGCCCTGGGTGTTGTCCTGTTAAACCTTCCAGCAGCTCTCTGCTTTGAGTGTCCCTTCTTAGCCTCCCACTAGAGCCATGCTGGCCTCTGGAGGAGAGAACTGCTCATGTCTCTAGCTGTCACTATCATATTTCCTAAAAAATTCTCTTTGCCCAGGATTCTTCTCCTGGGAAGCTGAGAAGCCTCAGAGAAAAAGCCTCAGATTCTTCTCCTGGGAAGCTGAGAAGCCTCAGAGCAGAGAAGCCTCCTGTGTTTGGCTGCTTTGGAATGTGGTTTGGAGAGTGTTTATCCAACAGATGATTGTTTGATTGGTCTCATGTGAATTGTTTTTACTTAATGGCCAATCAGGGTCCAGCTGTGTTGGGACTCTGGAGAGAGTCACAGGTTTTTAATTAATATCTTGTTAAGCTTCTGTAAGTATCCTTTCTCTCTTCTTTAGTATAGTTTTAGTATAGTATTCTTTAATATAATATAATATTATAAAATAATAAATTAGCCTTCTAAGAACATGGAGTCATATTTATAATTTCCTCCCTCCATTCAGGGGACCCCAAAAATACCATATCTAGCCTCTCTCCATCAATCAGTAGGATGTGCTTTTCCACCTGATTTTTGGAGCAGAGCCAGCTAAAGCAAGGCCATTAAAACTAATTAGATAAATATATATGTATTTCGTAATCAGGCAGTTAATTATGGCTTACGGAGCAGGTGGCAGTTCCTGGCACTCATCTCTTCATAGCTGGTTTAAAGTGAAGTGTATATATATATATATTGCAGCTAATTATGACTCAATAGAAAATTTGCAAGTAGTTGGGAACTTAGCCCTTGTCTCACTGCATGTTGTTTGTCTGAAGAGCTCAGATTGTTTTGGGAGGCCTTTAGGAAGGGCCCCTGTGGTAACACTCCTCTCCTCCCCTCTCCATGATTTAGATGACTGTGCCTCTGATTTGTTCCTTGAGATCTTTCACAGAGGAGCTCAGGCTCTCTTTTTTCAGCTCCTCTTTTATTTTTTTTCATGGAAAGGTTATAAAATGTTAAACTCCGTGTTTTAAAATCCAGATGGGTGATACTGAAATAATGAGAGTCCTATCTCTGCTGGAAAAAAATATGGAGATAGGGACTCATCAAAACATCAAAGAAACATTTGGTTTCCTACCAATGTCATCTGTAAAATTATTTTGCTAACACCTGTGAAACATTATATCATCTTTTCACACACGCCCCCAAGCTGGAGTTTCTGTTGGAAAGAAATATTTGCGGTAGTATAGATTGGGAAAATCTTTGAAACAAATATGGAAAATGAGGAGGCTGAGTTTTGGCTTTCAACAAGAGTGCACCCTCCATATGCTTCTCTGGGTCTTTTTCTCAGCAGGAGAGAGACATCCTGATCCTGGAGCATTTGTGCTCTCTTCACTTATCAGACTGGGAGACTTTCAGGTCTAATTTAATTTGAGAGTGTGCTGATTTACAAAGGGAGACAGGAATTAAATGTCAGAGGAATATCAGCCTATGTGCCTGATGAGCTGTTGGTGGGGTTTTTTTAGCAACTCCAAGGCATTTTATTCCTGCCTGAATTATGCTTTCAAAAGGGCAGAAGGAAAGCCAGCATTGCATACTGAGGAATATTGTGGCTTCTAACTTAGGTCACAAAACTTGAAAAGACCAAATCCATAGTTGCTTACCCAACCAAAACTTTGGCCACAGCATAAAGCTGTTTTAAAGGAAGAATCAGAAACACAGAATCAACAAGGCTGGAAAAGACCTTGGAGATCATCAAGAAACTAAATAGGAAGCCAGTGTTGTCTTCAGCTGGTGTGATACCACCTAAAATGACATGAGATAAATTTTTTTGTGGTTCTTTTTTAAACTGAGTTCAAGATATACAAGAATAAGTCCACCTATAGATGTTGCAGGTGAAATGCCTTAAGCCTTGTAGATGCTGGCACTGAAGGGCTAAAAGCATCCATCACAGAAATGGTCCATGAAGTCCATACTGTTGTTCTGCTGAAATTGTTCAATCTGTATATTCTAAGGTCAATGTATTTCTGCCTCCTGTTGCTCACTGTAGTTATGAAATGCTTTCTTTATCTGAAAAACATCAGCTACTTTATAACAGCTTACATAAAATCCTGTGAAAGGCAGGCAATGGCTCTTTCTATTTTTATGTTGTGACTGAATAAGCAGAATTTTTGGGAATATGTAGTCCTTGTACATACAATTGATTAGGTCCATGTGGATGTATTCATATTCTGATGACAGCCTGTCATGTAGATCAGAACAAAAATGGTGTTTTGTCCCAATGTGGTAAATGCTGAGATCTAAAGTGAAACATGATTCAGAACAGCAGGTTGTGTTTGGTTTAGGACTTTATCCCCCCAAGAGCAGCAGTATTACATTTTATATAAAGAACAAAACAAAACATTTTTAAATCCAGGCTTCAAAAGGAAGTCTTTCTTTTGGGTATGCTTGATAAAAAATAAAAATAATAAAAAATAATTTTTAAAATCATGGTATTTTCTCCATAGCTTGATATTTCCTGGTGAACCCATTAGATCTGATGGCAAAATTATATTACAGAAAATTTTCATTGTCTCCAGTAAGATGGTAAAAATAGGAGGATCCTGGAGTCTTGCAAGAAGCTCCCTTGTACTTTAGGAGCATCTCATGCTGGGCAAAATAAGAAAGTGATTGCTGAAGAAATGCACTATGTATTGTGTCTAATTATAAAAACACATGAGTAAAGGAAGTCAGTCAGCATTGTTGTTACTGGGCAAAGACTGCAAAATTCTTTTGGCATTGCAGTTGCCAGGATTTTAGGAAGACAGATCTTTACAGCCCCCATGCTCCAGAGACCCCTGTGCATGAGCATCCTCTGTTAATTCAAGCTACTCCTGCTGCTTTTGGAGCTCTACCAGGAGGGTGCTGCTCTCTGATTTTGCAAAGCTTTGTCCTATGTAACCTTCTTGGAAGCATAGAGAAAATCAATTGAATTATACTTGTTTTGGGGGGATTGGAGAATAATGGAAGCAGCTCTTATGGATGTGGCACACAGGCTGCATCCATTCATCCCGAGGCACGATGAATGGAGGTGAGAATTGATTTTGACTGCACTACCTTGAGAGCCAGGACTTCAGCAGGAACCCTACAAAATAAGACAAATAGCATTCTGTATTGTGTAGAATTATATACTTTGTTCTTTAAACAGCTCTAATGCTGAATAGCACCCAGGCAAGTTACATGATTAGAGAACTCCTTGGAAATCATAGTAGTTTCTGATGCTCTGGAAGGGCTTCAGGGAAGCTGTAGCCTGATGCACACAGTTAAATTTGCCTGCTGGGGAGGTTTAGCAACAATTCCTACGAGGTCAGCCTTCTTAATTTGTTAACTGTGTGGCATAGTGTTTCTGTCTTTGTGAGTTATCTTTATTTCTAATTGGTTTTCTTCTTATTAAATCATAATTTAATTTTCATTTGACTGTACCAGAACACTTTTGCCATCACATACAAAAATAAAACTGGCACAAGCATCACTGTGTAACCACACAGTTGTGCTGAAGGCTAAGAGGCAATTCATCTGTACAAGGACGCTCTGAATTCTCCTGCAATGATCAGTTCCTTCCCAGCTTTGTGATTGACTATTGAGTGTATATTGTAAATATTAGCCTAATTTGACTGAAGTTTTTGGCTGGTTTCCATCAATAATTTTATAGTCTGTAACCTATTTCTTTTTTCTCAGAGTTTTTTAATATATATTGAATTGACTTTTATATTGAGTGCAAACCCCATTTACAAGCATTCATTGTCTTCATTTTACCAGAAGTGATTAAAAAATACCTGGTTTAAAATATCCAGGATTCCTCAAATTATATCAAAACAGAAAGGGGGGGAGAAAACCCAATCCAGAAAAATGTTAATGAGTTCCTGGTGTTATTGGGAAGTCCATGTAATTTTTTATTAACTTGTTTCATTAAAGAATGACAAAAAAAAACTTATGTTAAAAGTAAAGATCTAGTCATTCATCAATTTATTCATCCATAAATTGTTGAGGTGCAATTTTAGGTCCTTGAAATGACACTTAGAGTGTAACAGTAAGTGCTGAAGTCTTTTATAACCACAGGTGATCAGAGCTTAGTGAGAGTTCACCCACAATTAGTCTATTCTTTATGTATTTAAAAAATATTTCAGGACAATGAAAGAAAGAGGAGCTAAGGCCCCAAAGTCCTGTGAGCACATCCAGCTCCTAGAAACACATGCACATTTTAGACAAACACAGCCTTTTTCCCCTCCAGCTAATATTTAATCCTGCTAATCTAGCACTGGACCTCATAATTTGTTCATTAACTAGAAGTTAATTGCCATCACAGTACAAATACTAATAAAATTATTCTATTGTAGCAATCATGTTATAAACTCCAGGAGGAGGAAGCACTTGGAAATGAAGAGCACTGCATGACCTCGCACTAATCAGAATTGCTGTTGCTGAATTTGGTGCATCTGTGGCATTGTTAATAATAAAAGCAAGCGATGGATCTTGCCCTGGCAGGTAATTACACTTGACCACACTGAATTGATTTGCTTTGTGTTCACTTGAGCTGAACAGACATACAAGTAAGTTTATGGCACTCATCCTTGAATAAATGACCTTTTCAGAGATACAGAATTAATTTTCTGAAATGCTTCTGATATTGAAGGAAACTACCCTATTCACATTAGCTTAGGAAATGGAGGATTTCTTCCCTCGATTAGAAGGCTCAAGGAATACATAAATAATATTTAATATATACTATGTACTGAATCTTTGAAAATTTGAATGAATCTTGGAGAAAGCCTGTCCTCATAATTGTGATTTGTGAGATACTTTTATGTGTTCTTATCTTTGATATTGAATTTCTCAGTACTTGAATGCTTCCCTCAAGGCTCTTTGATTTGTATCAGCTCACAAAAATTTAAAAACACAGACTTGTTGCTATGATGTGTCTAAACATCCCTTTTATCACCTCAGCCTCTGGCTGCAAAGGCAGTGCTCCCTTCAGTGGCAATCTGCTCAATTCATTTTCCGCCCAAGTGCAGGCAGAGTTTGCTCCTGCTTTAAAGATGGCCCTTGCAAGAGTCAATCATTTGCCAATCATTTCAGGTAGCTTAAATGTATTCCCCCAGATCATTTCTATGCTCTGTGTTTAGTGAGTGCTTTTAAAGATACCCTGTAAGGTTCCATCTGTCTATCCTCACTGTGCACACAGTAGATGCTTTGTGCTGTCAAAAGTGTGTTATTTATTCCACTAATAAACAAAATCAATATTTAAAGTCCCATCCTGTTATGGTCTTCAAATTCACTCTGTTTAGACGTAATTTTTTTTAAATCTTCTCTGGATCTAAGAGCAAAGGAAGAAACCTTAGGAATTCTGTAAATGGATTTATGTCTTGAAGGATGTGACTTACAGGATAACATATCTTGCCTCTTAGGTTTAATGCTGAAGATATGTTTACACTGTCTTTGGGATGGAAGTGACAAAGGCAGCAAGGACAGACTGTCACTGTCACTGCCATCTTCTCAGTGTGTAGGCAGACAGGGAAGAAGCCAGTCCCTTTGGGCTCTGTAACAATGCAGCTTTCTGCTGCAATATGGTTTACTTTCTGCACAGAACAAATCAATAGACACTGAGGAAGGAAAGTGGAAAATATTTGAGTACCTTTGGTAGGCAACAATTCATTCAGCTTGTTTCATCATGGCAATCAAAAGAAAGGGTGTAAATGTTTCTAGCTCTTTGTTTTTGGTGTCAGAGATAGCACCAATATATAGGGGATTATAGTGCCATTGCAAGGAGTGTAGCATTGATTTATTGCCTTCCTGTTTTCTTTCTTCCTTCTCCTCACACCACAGTTATGGTCCATGTGGAGTGAAGAAACTCCATGGGCTGATGGAGTAATACTCTGGCACAGCAAGGACTGCTATGATTTTTCCTCCATTATAAAAAAGAATTGAGGAAAAATAAATAGCGACACTGGAAAGTGTTATGTTTCTCTGGGGAAAGGTAGACCAGGATGTGGGACACAAAGCTTGGAAAAGTGTGAGCAACAGGCACATCTTCTGCTTTGCAACATAGCTCTTTTGGGAGAGTGTCACTATTCTGACAAAATCCGTCCTGGCCTGACCTGGCTGTGTGACTTGAGCTATGTGGTAAAACTCCTCCCTCCTCTCTGATTTCAGAAAAGGTGTTAAAAGCTTCACTAGCAAAGGGCAGTGCTGTCAGGTGCCCATCCATCACTTGCTTGTTCTTGTTCCCCAACCAGAACAAGTTTTCTCCAGACGTTGGCAGAAGTGTCAGAAATTTAAATAGGTTTTGCTGCTGAACCGTGCTCCTGTCAAAGCCTTGCTGCTCAGATCCTCTCCTTAGCCCACAGTGTGTCCCTTGGGAAGCCTGGGGTGCCCTTGGAGGTTACTGGGGTGTATCTCTCCTGACATGGAGTGGGCAAAGGGATGTGACCCTACCCTGAACATGGTTTGAATGATGAGTTGGTTTCCTTCTCCGCCACTGCTTGTTTGCAATGGGGAGATGGCAATTTCTTTTTCCCTTTTTTCAAGTGCTTTTGGAATTTTTGAGCGTAGTTTTGAAAATCCTGATGGTGTAGTTCATGAAAATATAACTTGTGTTTGTAGTTTCAAACACAATGCATTCTTAAGAACAATGTAATATATTGATTATTCCATATGCCTCCGAGCTTATGTCTTCCTCCAGTTAGTTCTTGATGCTCTAAGCTATATAATTAATAACCTATTTTCATATATTGCAGCAACTATCCATTTTAAGTTTATCTGAACTTTTCTCAGGGAAGCAGTTAAAATAATGTTGCAAAGAAATCACCCCTCAGCCTCAAAATTTTTTAAATTTAAGTTGAATTCAAAGTAACCTTGATTATTTGATTTAACCCTTCTGGGGTGGGAGGCCTGAAAAATGTTTCAGACAACAGCCTGAGTGAGGGCTGGATTACTCAAAAGCTGTTCACCCTCACAATCCAAACAAGGCCCTGGGACAATTGTTTTTATCAGCATTAAGCTGATAAAATTGTGAACTGGATAATCATTGGGAGGAGAGTAATTTAGTAGCAATTTCTAGGAAGCCAGTAGTCCCTGCCTCCATGCCCATTTGACTTTGCACACTGGGGAGCCTGAAAATGTAGACAGTAAAATTCTCCTTTCATAATGGATGAATTAATTTAGCCAGCCTAGTTAATTCAAGCGCAAATTATGTGTTGAAAGTGTCCATTATTTATTGCTTCATCTAAGACTGTTTCTCTGTTTCTCTCTTTAATTTCTGAAGTGCAGCAGAGAAGTGCTGAGCCACTAAATGCTCTGTCAGACACCAGCCAATTTTAGTATGCTTTCAAATGACATTTGATTTTTATTCTCTGGTTTAAACCTAATTTTGGGATTGTTTATTTGTTTTGACTCGTTCATGCTTTCCAGCTGTGGCACATTTCGGCTGCCAAGCGTTTCATTTTAAGCAAGCAGTTGGATACCAGCAGGAGGAATACCTCATCCCAGCTGGATGACCACTGCCAGTTGCATCCTGTACTGTCCTTCAGGTTATGTTGGAAACCAGCACGTGGTCCTGTTCTGGGTATTTGCATATGTATCCATGTGCATGTGTCCACAAACGTACTGGCATGTGCAGGAGTCCTCCTAAATATTCTCCTCTGGCTTGGTGTTCCTCCCTCCACTCCCCCCAGCTAATTTCATAACACAGGAAGCTTTTGTGGCTGTATTTTGAGGGAGGACAACCATCACTTGATATTTCTTAGCTTTGAAGAAGGATGATATCCTTTTCTTGGAGTCCAGCAATTCATCAGAGGCCCAGCAGTCTTTCAGTGCCAGGGCCACAGTGATCTCAGGCACTGTCCATTCCAGACCATCCAGGGTAAATAAACATTTTATATGAGAAAAACATAAGAAAGGGAAGGCAGGGACAGAACAAAAGAAAATAACGGGATATATGGAAGTTGTCTTATTGTGGTATTTCTAGGTTTTGTTTATTAGCATTCAATATCTCTGAGAATATCACACCATGATTACAGAATCATTTAGGTTGGAAAATACCTCTAAGATTATTATGTCCAACCATAAACCCAGCACTCCCAAACTTACCAAAAAACCACCATGTCAGTGCCACATCTACATGTCTGTTAAATACCTCCAAGATGGTGACAGCCTCTTCCCTGGCTGTTTCACTACTTGACAATTCTTTCAATGAAGAAATTCTTCCTAACACCCAATCTAAACATCCTTTGGAACAGCTTTAGGCCATTTCTTATTATCTGGGAGAAAATAATAACTGAGTGGAGGGCAGCTCTTGTTTTACCAATGTCCCACCGGAGCAGAGGTTCCCATTTTTGTCTTAGAAGGGTGATATTGTTGGAACCATCAGTCTCAGGGGGAATCCATTGCAGACATCTAACAAAAAATGCTGGAGGACTCCCATCAAATATAGATGTAGAAAGTAGAAAATCAGCTAAAATTTTGTAGAGACTAGATGATGATTAAAGAGTCTTGTATTTAACAGCAAGAAAAGTCCCTTTCCTTTCCCTTCCATGCAGAAGAGAAATTGTTATTTTCATCTGCTCAAATAGGTGAAGCTGAAGGGTCAGATACCCTTGCAAGGACTGCCAAAATGTTTCTTTTCATCTGACACACACTTTTTGCTAGACATGGCTCTCCATGTACCATTTTCCTTCAACACTTTCCAAAATCTCTGCTTAAAATGGATGAGGGAAGCCATATGCCTAAAGACCAACCTGGAGCTACGTTATGCTCTGTGAACTCTACAAAGAGATCTGAAAAAGAGCACCTGAAACAGAATTTATTTTCCTTTGAGTGGGGACAGCCTTTCCTTTCAAACAGCATCTTTCTACTCTCTGTACATCATCCAGATGAGATTATGAGAGTCAAGCTGTGGATGCTGCATTGCTCCATGTTCTCTCTAGTCCTTGTCTTGGATCTATTCCACTAGCAAGCATTAGAAAAACTTTCTAGCCTTGAACATGTATCTGAGAGAGCAGGATTTGAAATAAGAACTTTGCTTTGTGCTCTTCAGCTATTCTGAAATTTCCAAATGTCTTGGACGTTGTAAGCTCTTGAAATTTAATTGGAAAAACACCCTTCATAGTAACAGAATTGTTTTTATATTACCTAGTGCTCATTTTCTAATAATTTCTTAAATTGGTTGATAGTTGTATTCATACATTGCACATAAAGAAAAGTGATCCCAAATGTTCATAGTATTTTTTCTGTATTCCAAACTTTCTTGTTTATAAAAATATGAAGAAAATATTTTTGTTTTTTTAGAAAGGTTTTAATCCAGGTTTAAGTTCTCTTATTTAGGCTTTGTGCTGTAATAGCAGCCTTGCATAAGCACTGCAGGTCCATACAAATTTGATAATTATATCCATTTAGCACATTGTTTGCAGCCATGCATCATCTGTTGCTTGCAGACTTGCCTCAGCTGATGGGGCACAAGGCAGGGAGAAGCATTCAGAAAGGAAAGTGCTGTGAATCAGCCATCCTAAATCTTGTCTGTGCATGGGGATACTTAGCAAGAGGTATCCCTGAATCCTTCCTTACACACAGATGTCTTGGTTCAGGATAAGGCAAAGAAGCAAATGCTCAGTTTCAATTGGAGCCAAGTTCAGAGGAGCCTTGCCTACAAAATAGATATCCTAATTTAGGTAATATAGCTGCTGCAAATTAAATGTATACGCTCCCTCAAACTGAATTAATTTTCAAGTGTAGACAAGCTTTAAGCACTTGGAGGCTGACTTTTAATTAGTGAAGCTCTGACAGCACCACCACAGAGCTGGTTTATCTTAATGACAGAAGATAAACTTCATTAAGTTTTCCAAGCAACATAAGAAAATGCAAATAAGGCAGAACTCCTTAAAGGGCTTGCGACTCCTTCTGTCATTTTATTACTGTTGTGATTTTCAGTCATAATCCCATCAGCTTCCCCTCATTATTGTCTGTGTCAGCTGTGTTCCCAGCTTGGCACTGTACCCAGATATTTGGTATGGCAGTGCCTCTCTGTGAGAATGGCTGCTTTGGGGAATGATGTACAGCCACAGCCCTGAGCAGTTCTGTATGGTTTTGCTCTATGTCCATGGGAGATGGCACAGGCAGAGTCTGGCTTTCCTGATTTCTGAGACACAGACCAATTTGTGTAACCACACCCCAAGAAGAGGAGCTGCAGCTGGTGTGGCCCCATCCTTCAGAAAACATGTATTTCCCAAAGATATGTTTCCTTGGAGGGTTTGTGTTACATTAACACACCACTCTCCCTCTTCTAGGAATATGAGCAAAATTATGTTTATTTGCTTTGCCATTTTGCAAATGGCAGTGTGCTCTCAGAGGCCTCTGCTTTCTGTGTTTATCAGTAATCAGGAGCTGTTTTATTCCACAGCCCAAAAGCTGGAGTAGCTGCAGTGACCCAGGGAAGGATGAGGTTGCAAAGCACTCACAGCTGCAGCAAAAGCAGGGCATCATCCCACAGACTAGAGATTAAATGCTGCAGGCAACTTTCTGCAGCTCAGAGACAGCTTTTCTTTTCAATTCCATATCTGGATCTGGATGGTGACTTAATTCTCTTCTGCTCAGAGAAAGCAGGGTTTGGGTGAAAGAAAACAAGAGAAAAAAGAAAAAAAAACCAAACCAAGATCCCATCAAGAAATACAATGACAAATATATTTTGATTTAATGGGAAGCAGCCGATTCTTACTGACATTTCCCCACCTTCCCTGTACTCTCAGGACTGCTGTAAAAGCCAACATCAAACTTCTGGACTTGGTCCAGGTCCAAGTAAAACTGGAGCCAAAAGAAAAATCTATTTTGTGAAGTGAGAAGGAAGAATATGGAGAGAATATAATGTCAGTTTGTTATTAGAAAAAGAAAAGGGGGAGGAGAGTAGGAGGGAATAATGTGTTTGTTTAACAATGATTTTATTACAAATGTGATGTACAGCGACAGCATGTTAAATTTCCTAGTCAACAGGGATCTATACAAAACAATTTGTGGCAAAAGGAAACAGATGCAGTTCTGTCTGCAGCTTCACACATCTGCTCTGCAAGCCACTGCTCTGCCTATAATTCTCTAGGAGGGATGCAATAAAAATGATATAAAATTTTATTGTGTTAGTGGCACTAGTTGTTACAGTGAGAAGCCAGAAAACTTATCCAGGGCTGAACTTTTCCCATCTTTCAGTGCAGGGTAAATGATGAGACTGTTGCTGGTACCAACAATACTAGTGTGAGACAGGTAAAAATCCTTTTGGAGCATTGATCAGGCTGGGTGGATGGGAGGGACAAACCAGGGTGGCAAAGCATAGTAGTAGAGTAATAGGGAAAGATGCATTGGGAAGCATGGAAATGAAATGTTGAACTGGTGTTTAAAATAAAATTTTACAAGAAAAAAATATCTGCCCCTGTTCCACTGTTTGAGGCCATCAATTATAATTCGCCATCCTTTTATTCTGCATTTCAAATGGCTGTAGCTGAGGCTTCTCAGCTTCCCAGGAGAAAAATCCTGGGCAAAGGGATTTTTCAGAGAATGTGAATGCCGCACTGGGAGGCCTCCAGGAAATGGCTGCCACCTCCCCTCTTGAGACCTCATGGTGCCTTGCCCTCTCCAGAGCCTTCACACCCATTTGGGTCATATTGTCACATGCTACAGCAGCAGGGTTTTTGATTTTTGTGTGCTGTGGCTTTTTCTAGATTTCACTAACTCAGAGTCCCAGGTGATGGCCCCAGGCTGGCTGAGTTTTTTGGTGTGGCAGTTTGGAGTGACCGGTGTTATTCCCTCTCCCTGCTTTCCCTGGGTGTTCATGGCGCTGAGGTGCTCAACAGAAACTTCTCACACAGTCCAAGCACAGGCTTTAACCGTATCTTTGAACATGTTATTTTTATTAGCAGGGTCTGTTGTCTGCCAAACAGAAGGTTCAAAGCACTGACAGAATCTCACCTCAGTGAGAGCACAGCAGGGAGACCAACACGTTCATCTTTCTGTCACGTATCTTTCAAGAATTGGAAATAAATACTAGGCTATGAAGCTTTTGCAGAATACAATGTTATTTAGACACTGGAAGACTCTTGCCAGGTGTGGTGGTTTGACCAGGAAGAAGTGGGAATTCTGGGATGCTATGGTCAAACCAATGGATGTTCGGAGTTTGATACTGACACCTGGTGTAGCCAGTGGGGTTTGGACACACCTCCGAGAATACACAGGGGTTAAAAAGGGGGGCTCTGGCCCTGGGAGGTTCTCTTGGGACGTCGAGGAGAAGAAGTCGGATCTCCCTCCCCTGTCCAGCCGCTGCTGCTGGGCGGGGGAGGGGCAGCCACGTGGTAGGCCCTGGGCCTGGACAGAGATGGGAGGTGAGGAGGCCCTCGAGGATGGAAGGGTGGAAGATCCCAGGGAGTCAGCCCTCGGGCAGCCATCGCCCCCCCAGGAGGGAGAGAGGAGAGCCGGCGACACCGAATGTGATAGCAGCCGGCCCAGGAGGGAGGGGGGGGGGGAAGAATGCCCAGCCAGAGCAGCAGTGTGTGTGGGAGTGCCGCAGCTCCGGGACAGACAGAGACTGAAAGTTTTAACCCCTTTCTTTCATGATTGGGGCCTTGCAAAAATGCTAATCCTCCTCGAAGCTGAATAAGAAGGGAGATAAGAGATGAGATGAGATGAGACAAGGACCTGGCCCGAAGAACGTGGAGATGATTGAATGGGGAGAGATGATTTGGAGTGGCCTTTTGGCTGGACTTTTCTTGTGGCCATGGACTCAGTTTGTTCCTGTGACACAGAGACTGCACTTAGGGGGAAGCAGTGGCTCAGAACCAGGAGGGTTCATCGTGAGGACCCCCCGGCCCCAGGGGGTTGGAAAAATATGGGGGGGACAGATGTCCCAAAGCAGAGACTGTGCCTTTTTGGAGTGAGACAAGGCATCCTTGAAAGACAACCCTAAAAGCAGCTCTGGCCATGCACAGTGGTGAGAGCACTGGGCATGGAAGGAAGATGTCACAAGCGGCAAAAGGACTTTTTTCCGGGCAGTGCCGAAGTGACAGGGAAGCACACGAGGTTTCAGTGTGTTTCCAGGGGAAGCCTATGGAACAAGAAGGACTCCTTTCCTCTTCATGAACTGAAGTTTGAGTATACTAAAGTGTCGTGCTGGGCTGGGCAGTTGGTGATTTGGGAGAATGTATCGGACTGAGAAAGTCAGGTAGTGGGGAGGAGGAAAGTGGTTTTTTTTGTAAGGTTTTCAATTTTTTTTTTCTTTTCCTTATAGTTTTTCCCTATTTTCCTGTAGTTTAGGTAATAAAGTGTTCTTTATGTTTAAGCTAAAGCCTGTTTTGCTTATTCCTGGTCACATCTCACAGCAGACACCAGGGTGAGGGCATTTTCATGGGGGGCACTGGCTCTGTGCCAGGCTCAAACCATGACACCAGGGAAAACAATGGGCAGGCTTTTTTTTTTTTCCTGTAATGACAAAATATTACCCTTCATCCCTTAAGTCTTGTTAAAGCCATGTGAATATGTATTTGGGACAGAAAAATGAGCTTACTTTATGTTTAAGGTAGTTTCATTTCTTGGATTATAAACATAATCAGATGCTAGAAATCCTAAAAATTTAGAATTTATTTTACTGTGGAAGATTATAAAATAAATAATAATATTGACAAGAAGTTCACATAAAACATAACAAAAGTTAAATCTGGAAAGTTTAAAGAAACTCTTCAAATCATAATGTCCAAATACAACATTTTAGGTCTTTAAGCTGAAATGAGGTAATTTAAACTTTTACACATAAAAAATTAATTTCTGTTTGCAGAGCCACACTGAAACACTTTATGCTGGCTTATGTTACTGAATCCTTGCAGTGACCTGTAGGAAATTTCTCTGCAGGCTGAGGGGTTTTGTCAGAGAGTTGCATGTTATCACCATAACGATGCTAATATTTTGACTCTGTCTCACAAACCAAATATTGCAATACCAGATTACTTATCCTGAGGCAAAATATTTTGATCTCACTTCCTAAATTAAATCCAAACATTTTTGAAAGAGCAGAGCTTTTCATTCCAAGAATTCCTTTTCCATCATAAGGAACAGTCCTGTGCCATTACAACTTCCAGTTACAATTTCAAAAAGAACAACTTCCAGTTACAATTTCAAAAAGAGCAATCTTTTAGAATCTCACTTGCTCAATAACACCATATTTTCTGTGTGTTTTTTCTGAATAAACAAACCATGATTTAGAGCTGTAATGAAGAAAAGCTTTTCAACACTGGTCTTATACTGGCTGGTTAGAAAATGTTTGAGGAAACGTTTTGCCAAGTAAATACATTATTGATTATTTTAGAATAAAATGAACCAAGCTGATAACTAGGCAAATAAAATGGGTCAATATTTAAGAGCAGTTTTATGAGTTCTACATAGGAAAAGCCAATAGCAATGAGATTGTGGTGACAAATATGCTTGAACAAATGTGGTGTTTCTGATGATGTTTGTGACCCATTCCCTTATCTCCTCAGCATACTGAACAATAAAAGTAAGAAAAACTGCTGGCATGGTCTCTGGGAAGTAGCTGTCTTGACCTGAAGAAACTCAGAACTTACCTGAGAATGACAGAGCAAGGGGCCAAATTCCTTGTTGCTTAGGGTTTTGGGACATAAACTAATAAAAAAGGGCCATTGGAATCTTAAATTTGTAAACTTTGCATTTCAGCTCAACATTCCAGACATCTTGCATTTCAGAAACATGGTGACCTGAAACTGGAACTTGGCCTATGCTGACAAAGGATCTGTTTGCCAATCACTGAGGATGATCCAACTGGAGCATTTGGATGCCCTCAGCACCCCAGGGTGCACAATCTATTCAGAAATCTGGAAACAGACTTCTGGAGGGCTACAGATTCAGATAAACACAACAGGCATAAATTTCTGGGAGCATAAACTCCTGCAACCCTAAGTGAGAATAATTGAATCCATAGATTATTATGAGTTCATGATTGTATGTTTTTACTTTATACTAAAAATTAAGCTGGAAAATTGGATTAATAATTCTGAACTTTTTTTCCCTTTAGCTCCCTTTCATTCATTCCTGGCTGAGCAAATGAGCAAATGAAAGGGGCATCTTGCAGAAATACAGTTAGCAGAAAGCAATGTAATGAACAAGCTTGTTTTGGAAACCATGAAGTGCTATCATCCGTAAGAATAATTCTGAATAAACTCTCTGATAGCCTCAAGCCCAGCCTGTTCTTTGTGGACTTGTGGGTAATTGCCACGGTGAAGAACATGCATATATTAAATTACAGGTATGATTTAATTTTTTTTTTACTTTGTTAAATGCATTAAATTCTGTGCTTGCTTCACTTAATGTCAGCATAAGACTCCAGGCAACTTGTAATGTAATAACCATTGGTGTCATACATACAGCTGCTCTTCTGTGACAGGTGACAGCACAGCTTTGCATTAATGTGAGGCTATTATTAATAACACTAATATATTCACTTGTAGAGATAGTGCATATTGCAAAAAGGTTATTATTTTTGATTAGTTTAGTCTGACTGTTTTCTATACTTCACTGAATAATGCCACATTTGGAAACAGCCATCCATGGGTGTGTCCCCTGTAAAAACAAACACCTTGCATGACTGTATTAAGTTCAAACCTTGTTTTTCTTTGCTTGGGTTCTGAGCCATGGCTGCTACCACAAAACAGATTAATAACCATAGGATTAGCAGAAAATACATCCTCTGTGTGTGTGCTGCAAAGGGTATGGCTGATCCTTAGGAGATGACAAAATAAACTCATTTATGCTTCAAGAGAAGCAGAACAGCCTCACAGAGCAACAGAAGTTTCCTTCCTATTTCACAGAACCATTCTGTAATCAGCATCTGAAATTGCATTATCTATAACATAAGGTCATAATGCAGCAGCCTGGTGGCTTATGTGAGCTGCAAATCACTGCCCTGGTAAAAGAGCTTTGCAAAGAGACACCACAGAAGTCACCCAAACTGAGACAAGCATAGGAGAAAGCCATGCTTTTAAATACAGAGCAGCTCATATCACAAGCCAGCTGGCTGAGAATAAATAGTTTGCAGTTCTAAATCAGTGGTAATTTCTAGGTGTTATTTCTCCTTGTATTATGCAGTCAGTATGAGGCAGAAAGATTAATGTTTTACACAAAATATCCCACAGACAAGAAGAGGAGTTTTCAAAAGCAGCAGACTGACCTAAGCTACCTCTAGTCACAAGCCTCTTCAGGAGGTTTTGAGAAGTCTCAGCCAAAGGGTTTGGTTTTGTTTTGCTCCAAGTGCAGGCAGGAGCAGGGACATGCTGGGGTGGGCAGAAGGTGTCTCCTGGAAATTTTATTGGAGCGAACATCAGAGGTGGCCAAGGTGGCTGCCTGGTTTTGGACGCAGGGTGTCCTGCCCTGCCAAGGGCTGCAGTTTCTGGTCACTTTGTGTGACCTGGAGGCAGCCCCAGGCTTCCCTCCCTGTGGCTGATCCATCTGTCCCTGGAATTGGTTCCCAATCAGTGCAGTCATGCCTCTCTGTGGTTATTAGCATCCACTAGGATGGACATGGAGGCAAACAGAGAGACTGGCGGGCATTTTGTGTAGCTCACTGGAGAAGGAGACACAAGCAGCAGGCGCTTCTGGGGGAGTATGGTTTGGAGACAGGACATTTTGTTCGTCCAAACAATTTGCCAAATGTTTCTTACAAATCCCATATCTAAAATAGTAAGATCTGTTGAGTTTCTCTAGGATTTATAACAGCCTAATAACCGTAATAAATGACTGTATTAGCATGGGGTGGTCAATAGAGTTTTCTTGTAGTTGTAGATATCAATGAACAGCAGAGGAAAGGAAACCCTTCATATTTACACTGTGGGAGCTCTTGTATTAATTGGCACATAATCAGGTACAGCTGCTGATAATCAGGCAGCTCTTAAAACTGCCACACAGAGTACTGCCAATGCAGCCTGAAGAGCTAGCAAATATGTCAATATTTCTAAAATCCAGGTTGCTGGATGAAAGTCTTGTTTTCTTCTGAGCTTACAGATTGCTGGTCCTGAGTTCTGCTGATGTCAAGATGAGACACTGTGGGATTCCCTCATGTCATAAACCATCTCTTCCCCTACTTGCAGGTCGCTGAAAAGTATCTGTAAAAATACACATTTTTTCCCTGTGTCCTGTATCTTGATAGCACCAGTCTCCAGAGCGCTCAGTTTTCTTGATGGGACATTCTGCAGATTCTTTGTGGGATCTTCTTTTTTATTTCTTTTATTGTTGTCCTGTGGAGAAATGATGCACCTGAGCTTGCCAGAGCTACCCCAGCGTAACACAACAACAGGCAGTTTC
This sequence comes from Zonotrichia leucophrys gambelii, assembly GCF_028769735.1. Taxonomy (NCBI): domain Eukaryota; kingdom Metazoa; phylum Chordata; class Aves; order Passeriformes; family Passerellidae; genus Zonotrichia; species Zonotrichia leucophrys. Next base: position 97,076,338 of record NC_088172.1, read on the forward strand.
AAACAAGAATATAAACTCAAGAAAGCAAATTGTGTAGCAACAAAGGATTGAGCTCTTGATAACAACCTTGGAAGCACTTACAGGCACAGCAAAAAATCCCCAAACATTTAGGAAACCTGCAGTGACTCTAATAACACCCTCTTGTTCTAGCTGTCACTTAGGGTTTTTTTCTATCAGCTATCAGTCAAGGGGCCAATTCAGCCAAATTCTCCCTCCATGGGGTGGATTTTTGAGTAGCTTGTCATCCTGGTGTTTCCATTAACTTTAATATGTGAGGGCTTTCTTGTTGCTATTGAATGCAAACAAAGCTGGAGGATGTCTGTTTCTTTGCCCACTTAGAGGCTCCTGCTCCCTGCAGCCTTGGTGTGGGTGTTGCACATTCACATAAGCTAATGAGATGTCTCTAACATGGAGCATGACAGCTCTGGTTTGTGAATAAGGTTGCTGAAGGGCTGAGCTTTTCCTGTTCTCTTTAGAAGGTGAGCTGAACTGCATTTAGAAGCCTTTATGTGATGTTTTATTAATCCCATGAGTCTGCTTGCACAACATTTATGTCCTTTGGCTTCATGACACTTTTACAGTGACCATGCAAGTGGCCATGTTGCTACACACTAGTCATTTCAGAGTTTGTTCTGCCAAACAGAGATATCCCAAGGTTTGTGTTACATTGCTTTAAGAATGGCTTTTGGGACACATGAAACACCTTTTCTTGCAACCAGTCATAGCTGTGACAGCTTTCATCTGTGCCTTTACAAAGCTGAATTTGTTTCTTCTCTCCAAAACACCCTTCTCCATCTTGGCCTAGGTGTTCCTTGCATTAATATTCATAAATTTGATATTAATTAAGTGTGAGATGTGGTCTCTTCTGTTATCTGAGGTTCTTTCTTCTCTTCATGTCTGCAGCATGCTGGTTTTATGATCTTCCCCCCCCAAGACGTGAAAGGATAAATGAGTAAATAGAGACACTTGTGTAAAAGCTGGTGCCACGTGTTGCCTGGTGACTAATAGCTGTCAGATCTAAATTAGCCAACCTGCTCTGGAGACAGGTGATTAACAAATAAGGACCTCAGGAACAGGAAAAAGCACAAAGGGGAGGAGATTAACAGAGATCACAAGAGGGAGCAGGGTCAAACACTTAGAGAGGCGTGGGCTGAAGTCCCTGCAGTAATCATTGTTTTTATTTATTGCTATGCTGATGAAAGAGTTTCTGCCTTTCTGATTTTTGTAAATGGCCTTGTTTTCTCCCTGGCCTGACCCTGTTGTTTGCTTTTTCTGATAGAAATGCAAAGGATTTGGATAGGGGTTTTATAATTTTGTTCCACATGTGTTATTTTCTTGAGCAGACCTTGCTCTGTTTTGTGCCCTTGAAAGGCACAAGCACAATAAAATGTATGCAGAGTGAAATCAAAAGTGGTGCAAAGAAGGTCTTGCAGAACATCACACTCGTGTTCCTTATCAGATAGGGTGGTTGTTATTTTGTGGTTTGGTTTTTGGTTTTGTTTTTTTTACAAGGTCATCAGAGAAAATAGGTACTGGAAAAATCCTTGCAGCTTGGAAATTTTGCTTGGAAGCATCTTCTGCTTTTTCCAGAACTGGTGTGTACATTTGATTCCATTTTTCAATATACTGAGTGTGAAACTTTCTCTTTGAAATATGCAGTAGTTTCTTATGTGTCTACATAGTGATTCTACAGAATTTTTTTTTCCAATTTTCAAATAAGAAAACAGGAAAGTGGCTTTTGATTGAATAAAAAATAAATATGAGGAAAATAATAGAAAGCTGGAGAGAATGAGAATAGAGTGTAAGAGATTTATTGAAAACTTTGAAGAGAGGAGCATGTGTGGGAAGCTGTCCTAAATTTGTGGTTACACTTTAAATTCTGCCTTAACAGTACTTCAGCTACCCAGTATTAATGAATTGGTTTTGCCTAGATTGTATTTTAAGCTTGTAGATGTTATGTTTATTTATTGGTTTTAAGGAATGCTATGCTAAAGAATATGAAGTACCAAAAATAGGGCACAAATCCACTCTGAGGTACTGTTGATGATCTCATTTACAGGAAAGCCCAACTCTGGGTTATTTTGGATATACCCTGTGTGAATCTCTCTCTTTATTTACTGTGTAGTCAGCATTAAAAAAAACATTTCACCATATGTGAAGAACAAGAAGTGATCAATACAAAGTCAGGCTACCTGCCAAGGAGGTTTTGTTTTTAAAACTTGTTTTTGTTTGTTTGGGTTTTTTTCCCAAATATTAAAAACATAAAAACATGAAACAATAATACTATTAAGAACTTTATTCTGTGTTGTTTGAAAAAGAAAAAATTAATCCTTAAATATGACTTTTGTGCTGTTCTGTAATTCACTAGGGTGTAAATCCCGACAGCTTTGGAGCTTTTTGATACTTCTGAAGATGTACATGAAGAGGTGTCATGCCTTTTCTGAAGGTAAGAATAGTTACCATGCTTTCTTTTGGAGTAAAGGGAGAACCAGTAAGCTTTACTTTCCTTAAATCCATGGTTTGTGGGTATCCAAGTTTTCCTATATGAAAAAGCGCTCTAATAAATCAAAAGACAATATTTCATGTCCCTCTGAAGCAAATAGACCTTTTTACCTCCTTCAACTGCAAGAGTGGTTTTGGAAGTATCTTAATATTGCTATGTTGAAATATACTGCAATTGAAGTAGAACTATTTGGGCTAAGAATGAAAGGGCTTTTTTCCATTAACTTAATATATTTTTACTTGCTATAACTTTGTGCTTTGGTTATGATAGAGACAATGCTATGAAGGGATGAGGAGTCTGGTGCATTTAAGATCATCATGATTCATCTCTCTCAAGAGAGAGCTCAGAAATAGAAAGCTTACTGAAGACAGTTAATTCTAGTCCTGTCAGAGGATCTTGAGACAGCAGTATTGAGTATTAAAGCAGCAGATATGAAATAAACCCAAAACTTCATTGGAAACAACTGAAATAGATGAATTTTCCCATTATGCTTTTCCTATCAGATATTAGAACAAGTTCCCTGTTGGAATGTCTGTGTCTGTTCATTAGCCCATATCCTCCTTGGTATTTCTGATGTCCTCAATTTCTGGGACTTCAGTAAGCTGTGCTTTATTTTTCTGGTTGGAAAATGTGTAAATTATAGTAATTTGCATAAATTGTACATAATACTTCTCTCTGGCTCTTTTGCAAATGTAAAAGCAAAGCTGTTGTGTCTATTCATGGACAGTTTGGCTGTTTCATTCTGTCCTTTATGCCTGCAAGGGAAAACTTGATTTATAACACTAGACATGCTCTCTGGATGATACTGTGGTACAGTTACATTTTTCCTTTAATTTTAAGCCTCTTTATCCTATACTTGATATGGCTTTCCATCCAAAAGGGCTCTTGAAACACACTTTTCTGTGAATCTTTCCATTTACTCTGTCCTCAACTTGCTACTCACAATTGTATTTCTAATAAACTTTTGAATCATCATAAGAGAGAGATATAAACTAAATGTTTCTTATACCTGTCCATGACAATCTCAGCATAAATCCACCTGGGAGGCAAGGGGCAGGGGAGAAGAAAGTTGTGTCTCTGTTGCTGCAAGTTCTGGCTCTGATAGCAAGCAGACAAGGTTAGTTGTTGCTTACCATCCTGGAGGTTTTGTCCTTGCACATGTCCCTCCTCCTGTGTCAAGCTGGGCTCATGCAGAGGGATGTGAGGGCATGAAGAGCCTGGGGAGAGCCTCAGGGAAACCTGGAGCTGGACTGTGGGCTCACATCAGGTGAGAAGCAGAATGAAATGTCAAGCACTGGAACACTCATTCAGGGAATGAGGTGGTGAAGTAAAACAATGCTGCATGTCACATACTGAGGGGAAAACTCTTTGCATCTGCAGCTTCAGGATGGGAATGGTGAAATGGTGGTGATAAGGGTGCAGTTTGTGGGGAGGACCAAATATGAAGCAGGCTGAAACTAGGCTGCTGGTCAGCTACCTATGCAATATGAAATAAATATACATGGTTTTATAAGAGCTTCTGAAAGATGTGCTGAGCTAAGAGACGTTCTTGATGGTATGAAAATGGCAATGCATTTTTCTTCCCTTTGCTTCTGCCTTCTTCTTGTCTCAGTTCCCCCTCACTGAACGCTTCCCTTTTGTCGATCATGTAAGAAGCACCATTTTCCTAGCACCTAGCAGCATATAAGCCTCTCTCACTTTCCACCTGCTTCCTTAAAGATTAGTTTCATGTTATGATCCACCAAAGTAACCCACCTAACACCTTGCTGCAGAGATTGCAGGAGCAGTTTCACATCGCCGACAAAATCCCATCAAAGCCGGAAATTGTTTTCTTTATGTGAGTGGCAAGGCAATTACCGAGCTGAGTGACATGAGTGAAGGAGTGCATTTACACCAGAAGCTATTGCTACTGCAGAAACTACTGGCAGGAAAGCAGTGACTGACATCCCTTGGCTTATTATTATGGGCCTTGTATAAATGGAATAGAAGCAATGACTGTTACTGCATTTCTAATCAACAAAGTGTTATGCCAGTAATTAAGTTTCGACTGACTCGCATCTCCTTTCTAGGCATTAATTGGAGGAAGATATGCAGATTGCTGGTTAATAATAGAATGTTTATAGTTCTATAATAATTTTCTTCATGTTTACCCATTTGTTTGATTGCTTGTGTGGCAAATATTTGATCCTGGATGTGTCTGTTTAGCCATCAGACTGTTTATAAACATCATTGTTTATTGTGGTAGTGACATCTTAAAGCTCTGCAACTTGCAGTGCCTCATAGCAGCAAATGTAAAACTTTATTTTGCAAAATAGAGGAAGGCCTTTCAAAGAAAACTCCAGATTGTCCAAGCCACATATGGATGTCAGAGATGGGAACAGTGTGAGCTGCATGCTGAACCTATTTTAAACTCCCACTCATGATTTCCAAATGCAGTACTCTGTCAAAGTGTAGGCATAGAGAATTTTGGGTGCTACAGCACTCATGTAAATAAAGGCTCCAGAAATCTGTTTTGTCAGAAGTGTTAATAATGTTGTTACAGTTTGTAGTGGTGCAACTAAACTGGAACCTAATGTATAGATGCAATTAGATTGTGACTAATTGTAGAATATATTTATGTTTACTGCCCAAAGAAGCCAGAAAATTGATGAAAGCATTTCCATTGTTTTGTACAGGGTGACAAAGGGCTTTGTGGGGAGAGGAAATACCCATGTATCACATAGTGGCAGACATATGCTTTATCCATTGACCCAAAACCCAAATCCAAATGTATCTTCCCACACCTTTCAGTAGGTGTTGGTACAGGAGCAGCTCTGCACCAGCCCAGGTTTCAGTTTGTTCTGCACCCACTCATTTGCAGCTGTCTGGAATCTGCCATCACTGCATATGAACAAATCTACTGTATTATTGAATTGGGAACCAAACATCCATTCCCTCTGCCTGGGCTTTGTCAGTATATCAGCTTTCCATAGATGCAGTCCTGTCCTCAAGAGTTCTCTAAAGTGTGCCCTAGTCCCTCTGTTCTAGTAAACCAAAGATAAAGTATTTGGCCAGAGAGACAGCCAGCCAGTCTTCTTATACAGCAAACAGTGTTGTTTGGCTTAGCTAAGCTACTTTCTTGCACCTCCTGGGGAAAGAGAAAACTGCTTGAGAACAAACATTCTTTATTTATACTGAAGGGAAATACTGTTTCTTATAATAGCAGAGTCCAGGTTCTTACATGAAGCCTCTAGACAGTTCTTAATTCACGAGGCGACCATCATGCACAGGAGTTAGCTGGTGTGAAGTTTTGTGCCTTTGGGATTGCACAGGATGGCTGAGTGCTGCCCTCCAGCCTCTTTATCCAGCAGGAAAAAATGAACTTGCTTAATTCTGATTTTCCCCTTGTTGCATCTTTATACAAATGACTCTCCATAAACTTGCAGCTTGTTTTTAATTAGTTTCTGGAAATACTGCTTTGAAAAAACCATCAAGGAGCTCTGGAGATCAAGTAAAAAGCCTTATAGGTGTTTGCTTTTTTCCTACTCCCCATTCCCTTGACATTTTAGCAAACAGATTAATTTTATATTTGAATGGCTGCTGCAATTTGCAGCATTGGGTAAAGTCTGGATATACCACATTAAGCAATGGCTTGGGACTGCTGTCAGAGAAGGGCCTCTTCCTGTAAGACCATCTGCTTGCCTGTAGTTCACAGCTGAAATTATAACCAATGTAAGTGCTTGTGACACTCCTTCCTTTTGGAGCTACTCAGTGTGGATGGGATGGAAAAGTCTCAGGCAACTGCTTCTACACTCACGTGCAGCTTTTGGTCTGGGATTGCATGGGGTCACACAGACACATGGGTTTTGTGAATATATTGCTCCAGGTAAGCACTTGATGGGGGTGGTAAAAGAAAGCAGATGTATGGGAAAAAATCTGAACTGCAACCAGAGGCTTAGGCTCCCACAGAGAAGTGTCTAGGCAGGAAATGCTGTCAATATCCTTCAAATACTTGAAAAATGCTCTAGAGATGATTTTACTTTTTCAGTCTTGTTTCGTCTTTTCTGGAATTAAGAAAAATTATGAGCATCTCCAAAGTACTATTGTAAAGGCCTTCCATTTTAGGTCACTCCTCTAAATTTGGGTTGAAATTGCTTCATGCTCTCTAGGAAAATTTGATTTCTCAGTATTCTTACTGGACACAAAGGTTTGTAACTATCTCTCTAAAATCACATCCATGCCACAATAAAAATTGTTTCAGTAAAATACAAAAGTTAAACTAATGAAAGATCTATGTACTTTTATTGTGGCTGAATAGTGGAAGAATGAGGAAGAATGTATTTCTGAATTAATTGATAGGAGGAATAGACTTTGGACAGGAATATTCTCTGCTGCAATTCGAATCTCTTCCTTCTGTGATCCACCAGTCTGGATTCCTTTCCTATGAATGCTTTGGAAGTACTACCTTCTTTTTTTTCTTGAGGGTCATTAATTCCAGTTCTGTAGTTTGTGTTTTCCTGGTCCCTGATAGTTTTCCTGACTCTCCTCTACACTCTATCCAGTTGAGCTGTAGACATCTACACATAAACAAACCCACAACTATGATATTTGAAGTTAAAGCTGCTAAGGCACCCTAAGAGATAATCTGCAAAAAATCTTTAAATGAGAATCTATCTCTGCCGAGGTTTAAATCACTGCAGGGGTAAAACTGATGCATTTGTCTAACAGCTTTCAGTAAGAAGGAGTTACATTTTTCCAGGGTGGTCCTACTCAAAAAGATTTCCAAATTAGCATACCTGCAATTAAGAACAGACTTTTATGTAGGTCTTAATGTTACTAAAGAGTCTTTTTAAGGCTTGTTTTCAAAATAATCAACATTCCTGGGAGACCATGGGGTCTGGATGTGTTGTGGTCTCTAAGTAATATTTTCAAGGGCAGAAAAGTACTATTGTACCCTGAGAGCTGAAGCACCAGCTGCTCATTTAACTTTAAAGATACCAGTCATTTTCCGGAATTGTCAGGGAAAGGGGACCACTACCTTAAAACAGTTTAGCCTGTTCTTTATTGCATATAAGGAGCCTTGAAGAATTACAGACCTAGCTGAGGTATGCCTGTTGTTATCTTAAAGAAAAATAAAAAAAAATTAGGGCTTTGGACTCTATATGCTTCAATCATACATATATCTCTAGCCCAAGTCACTGGACTTTCTTGCTTCCACTTAATCAAAGGGAATTGTGATATAAGCACCACTCCATGGTGGTGCTGCTGAAAGAAACTGTAGAAAATGAAGGGACCATCTACTGCTGAAAGAAAATGAGTGGTTGTTTCGCTGGTGTTGTGAGGCCTGTTAACCTCAGTGGAGACCAATGTTTAGGGGAGAAGAAACTGTTAACCTGCTCTCTGATTAGAAACGGGAATTTTCATTGTTGTGAAAGGTGCCATACTGGAAGCACTGGTGTTTAAGGCTTTTATTCACTAGACACAGAATTGCAGCAAATTTAAATAAATAAATAAATAGATTTAATTTAAATTTAATAAGTTTAAATAAATAAACCAACTTTGACTGGTAATAGCTGGTCATAACTTTTTGAACCAACAGACCTGAGCATCTTCTCTGTTTCTTCTTCATCCTTGCCATTAGCAGAAAACAAAATTTGTCATGGGGCCAGCCCAGCTTAGGATATGTTTAAAAAAGTTATTTTCCCCAATCATCTCCTTGACCCAAGTACAAGCTGCTTGTGCCATGCTCTGGTAGAGGTAAGAAACACTCTACCTCAGGAAATGCATGTGCAAAGAAAGAACAGATTGTTGATTAAAATGCCTGTGAAGACTTCAAAATGTTGGCCTGGATATTTCTGGTATCTCCAGAACATGCCAAAACACCTGCACATCCTTCCAGATGCAACGTGCTCTGTAAATGTTTAACTGTGTGATTTCTTTATAAATAACTAAAAAGACTTATCCTTCCTTTTCTCATATCTTCAAGCTTTCTACTCTCTTCCTGTTTATCTGGACTGCTTTCTTCTGCTGCCTGCCACAGTTGTTTGGTGTCATGTAACTTCCTTGCAGTTCAGAAGGAAAAAAAAAGGATAATTCAAATATTAACACTTCTGCTGAGACCAGATAATATTTTAGCTGAAACAGCAGCATGAAAAAATTATCTTTATAGTGCAAATCTATTTTAATACTAGTTTTTAAAGAAAATAAGCTTTCTTCTTCTGTGAAGAAGGCCTCAGAACCAGGGGAGGAAAAATGCCACCCAGACCTTTGCCCTACTTTGCCTTTGGTGTGCTGAGCTGCAGACCCAAATAGATGTGTGAATATGAACCAGTCATTCTTTTTCCAAAATCATGTCCTGTTTCAGCAGATAATTGTGGTCTTCTGTTGTAGATCATTTGACATGTGCATATTCTCCTGTCACATTCCTTAGGTATTCCAGGTATGGTTTTGATGGATGATGTGTTTTGGTCTAGATTTCTCCTTTGATTGAAATTGTAATTCTGTTTTATACCAGCTGCTAAGCATCACAGAAGTAAAATTTCCTGAGTTTAGGTCATCTAAGTAATTTGGAGGGTTTAGTGGTTTACAAGACTAATGCAGGGTCTCTGCACAGGCATGAGTAGATTTACAGAAAGTGATTTTGTAGGCAAGAGTGCATTTGAAAGGTATTACTCCTAGACCGGGTATTAGGGTTTCTTGCTCTTTGCTGTATCTGAATGTTTCATATCTATTTGATGTTTCATCCCTTCAGATCTCTGGACAAAAAGCTGAAATCTCTTGTGGTTTCTCTGAAGAGTAACTCGCTTTTCATGTACACCAAGGAGTTTCCTTAGGCTGTGGGTCAACAGAAATCTGCTTTTCAACTTCAAGACAGCTAAAAATGCCAGGGATTGGGGAGAAGCAAAATATTTCTTAAAAGCAAAGGAGAAAAATTGATTTACCCATTACACTTCTGTCATCTGGTCATTGCCTGAATATCTCTGACTGGAAATCACAAAATGGAGTCATTTTCCTGATACCAAGGGAAAATGCAATACCAGAGAGCATTATTTTGTGTTTTGCTAATGGAAGGTGCTCAGAAGATTCTCTGTCCATGGCTAAGAGAAGAATCTTAGTTATTGACAGACTGCATTTTGCTGATTCAGAACAGATGCATTTCTATAATTTCAAAGAAGTTTAATCCCTTCTGCAAAAGCCTCTTCCCCAGCCTACTCAGTGTCTTCAACACCTCCAGGGGTGAGGCATCCTTCTTTTTTAGGTCCCATAAGATAATCAAGGAAACTTGTCTTTGTAAAGGTTTTCATTCCTGTTGTTGCAAAATGTACTGTAGCTGTTTCATCTTTAGTCTGTTTTTCCCTTACATGCCTGAATAACTCTGTCCTTCACATTGAAGTTTTACAAACTCAGTAACTTTTAGAGCATTTACTGTTCTGCCTTGAGAGAGGACACAGATTTCATTCAGCAGAAGTTTAGTGACACTGCCACAAAATGACATATCAACTTCTAGCTGCCACTTTGTCTTTTTTATAATACATATTTCTTTTATATCAAATGTGTAAATGCTGACATAACCTTCAAGTTTTGGATAATATGAGTGGGTACTGGTGAGGGTGTGAGGAGGAAGGGGTAGTAAAGTCCAAGGGAATGGTTTCCATTGATGTCAGAAGGCTTTGCTTTCATTAACTCTGCTTTCAGTTGAAGCTTTTTCCCCAGAGGGGTGTGTGACCTTCTGAGTTCTGCTAAACAGCTGCATTGCAGTGCTGGCTGCCAGGTCTGCCTTCCTTGGGATGGACTGGTTGTGCCCTCAGTGTCAATGGAATGGCTTGTCTCTCTTTCCTGGGTGTTCCATAACATTGTAATACAAAAATGCCCTCAAGGCATCCTAAACTTTGCCAATACTAAGAGAAAAGAGAAAGGAGAAATTTGGTTCCTCTAAATAGAACTAAACAGTAGGAGATGTAGATGCTTTTACAGAGTTCCTGTGTTACTGTTGTCGTTCTCTATGTCTAAAGGACCTCCCTGTACTTTAAAGAGTAGCAGCACCTGGAGTATTTATTCCAGATTTGTAAATCTCCTTACAATTACTTCACTGACTTTTCTTTCCTATTTGATTTACCCATGACTTCCTGACAATATTTTTAGCTTGTTCTCAAGCTCACATTGATGTCTCTATGTGAATTAACTGATTAAAGTTTGTCATTCAGAATAAATATTTGCTTTAGGCTTACCTTTTCCCATCCTGCCAGTTTTCACAAACTGCAGCTTGTGTTTTGTCAGCTAAAGAACATAACTCCAAAAGCAAAAAAAAAAAAGAAGAATGCAAATTAAATTATACCTCCAGTAAAAAAAAAAAAAAAAAGTTATTTTCTAAAGTTCTAGTTATCTTTCCGTGTGCATATTTGCAATGAGTTTGAGCAGTAGGAAAACCCAAGATCTGCAGGTTAGCCAGCAACAGTTGCTTGCACCAGCAAGGCTGGTTTGTGGTAAGTGTGCTTGTCCTTGGCTGAGAGATGAATCACCACAGAATGGTTTGGGTTGAAAGGAACCTTCAGGATAATCTAATTGCAACCCCTCTAGCTTGGGCAGTGACACCTTCACTAGAGCAGGTTGCTCAGAGCTCTATCCAGCCTGGCTTGAACACTTCCAGAGGTGGGACAGCCACATCTCTGGGCACCCAGGGCCAGTGCCTCATCACCCTCATAGGGAAGAATTTTTTCCTAATATCCTACCGAAGCCTGCCCTCTCTCATTTTAAAGTCATCATCTCTTGCCCTGTCACTGCAGGCTCTTGAAATAGTCCCTCCCCACTGTCCTGTGGGCCCCTCCTGGTACTGAGAGGCCACAACTAGGTCACCCCTGAGCCTTCTCTTCTCCAATGGCAGAGGTGCTCCATCCCTCTGATTAATTTGGTGGCCTCCTTTGGACTCACTAAAGCAGATCCATGGCCTTTTTATGCTGGAGCTTGCTGACAAGCTGACTTGTTTCCCCCTGGAGTGAATCCTGCGCTGTTCGCTATTTCTATGTCCTCCTGATTCCCACCGGCCTTAGTGGTGTCCCCACGTTCAAGAAGAGATTCAGCTGGCTTTGTGGGGAGCACATCAACTCACAATCTTATGCATTGAAATGCCTTCTGCAGAAAAAGACATAAAGGAGGGCAGATTTTGCCTTCTATGACTACTCACACAGTTTATAAATAAGTAACAACAAAAAACCACTCAATGGAGCCTGAAACATCTGAAAGACCTTATCTTATCACATTAAGTAAATGGTAGTGGAGTGCAAAAATGTTACATAGCACCTTATTTGTCACTAAAGGGTATCCAAAGGAAGCTCTTCTTTGTTTTTCATTCCTTCTCTGATCTCTCATTCCCACTAGGTGTTTAAGAGTCTGAATTAACTCTTCATAAACCTGCTTCCTTGGCTGGACAAAAGTGGCTATGCAGTCAGCAGTCGGGTAGGGAAGGAATGACCTCTGTTCCCCTTTGGAACAGAGATCCTTCAGGATGTACCATCAACTTCCAAGTCTCTTTTGGGTGTGATTTTTTTCCCTGCAGGGCTTTAAACATTTTCATGTTGGTGGGATTTTTTTTTTCCTTTCAAGTCCTTGAGCTTGTAACTCACCTATCTGAACAATCTTATCTTTTCCTACAATTTTACATTTCTTACCTTGGGCAGGTCTGCTCGATTTGTTTTTCACAGCTTTTTCTCACAACTCAGCAATTTTCTCAGAAGTTTGAGTCAAGGTTACAGAGCTGTGCTGTGTCAGCCGGCCTTGTATTACACGCAGCTGAACCCTTGAGAGTACTGCTACCAAAATGAAGACAAGAAGTTAATTCAGCTTACTTCTAGTAAAAACCCCAAACAGTTTGGGATGAAGAATCAGAGTGGTTGTTTCTTTCCTAATCACGTAGCATCAAAATTCTAGTCTGATTAAGTCTAGGTAATTTGAAGAAGCATCTTTTAATGAATTAGTCCTGAAAAGCAAAAATAGGCCTGAGGTAATTGCTGTCTGATCCTTGACTTAATACCTGTTAGTGATGCTTGAAAAATATTCTTTCCTTGCTTAGAGCTGAGGGGGACACAGACGTGATGATCATGGAGTCATGAGGATCCCACTGTCATAGTTGTTTTCTCTAGGAGCAATATCTCTTTAAAGAACTGAAATGGATTATGCTATTCTTTTAAACTCTCAAGCTGTTTGATAAATCTAGGCTGAGATACAAAGGGACCTGCAGCAATGTTTAGGCACAGACACATCCTCAGATTAATTTACAGAATGTAGCTAATTACAATGACAGCTTTCTTGCTGGCTTTTTTTCCTGTAGCTTCTGTTTGCAGTAGTCTATAGCTAATAAAACTGTCAATTTTCTTTTACTTCAATAAAAGGTCACCCCCTGACAACAGCCCTGTGCCTCCTAACAGCTACTGCCTTTATTAATATTTAAAATGTACACAGTGATATTTCCAAAAGGTCAGACTTTTAAAAGACATAAAATGTCATCCCTAATTCTTTTCCCTCCCAGCCTCATTCTCTGCCTCCTCTTCCCCATCCACCATTTATATGTTCTATTTTAGGTACAGTATTTAGCATGGCTTGTGTTAAATCAGATAAACATCAAGTGTTTCCCTCGTGCAGTACTACAGAGAGGCAAAGGATAAATTTGTCACTGATTCACAGTCCAACAAGTTGTGTATGTGGATTCCAATTCTGGCTGTAGCATAGATTCCCTTGAGTTCAATGAGTAATTTGTTCTGTCAGTTCCTGATTTAAGAATGCATTTAAGCCAGTACCTACCTTCAGGCAGGTAGGGTCAAGAGGGTATCAAGGCTTCAGCTGTGAATAAGAGCTTAAACTTTTTCCTCCCTGAGGCTTCTCTTTTTCCCATCTAACAGGCAGTCTACAAAATGGAGAAAGTAATACTTCCTAACCTCAGCTCTCTTTAGATGGCAATCTCTCTATTCAGGGTCAGTTTTTCCAAGTATATTTATCTAAACAGCTCCCTATTCTGCCTGAAAGAGAATTGAGAAGGGAAAGCATGAACTTTGTCTACTGGCCAGGTCAGAAAATGGTCACTTTTTCCATGAGAAATATGATTGTTAGGGCTTCAGAATGTCATTTGTTGCCTCCTCTGCCCAGAGACAGGATTAAAAAATTCTCTCACTCCTGGCAGAAGCTTGATCATGCTGTTACTTTTTAAATTTCTCAAAGGGTAAAGATTGTGGTGAATCATGGATTCTTCACTCACATTGCCCAATAGATAAGAAATACCCAGGCTCACAGGAGTCCTGGTGAATGAGTTACCAGATTCCTTCTGAAACCCTGTCACAGAAGTCTGAACTGCAACTGGGTGATCCTAATTAGATAGCAATCCCTGGGGGTTTTTTGTTTTTGTTTTTGGGTTTTTTTGTTTTTTGTGGGTTTTTTTTTTGTTTTGTTTTGTTTGGTTTTTTTGTGGAGGTTCTGCTGACACAATCTTTCATCTTCTAGACTGTGACTGGTTTTAACATTCACCTATAAGCACTCACCAAAATTAATCTTCAGAACAAGATGAAACATCAAGGAGCAAGCTCTTGTTTGGTGTTAAGTTAGTTCCTCTGCTTTTTCCCACATGTTAGGATTGCATATGAAGATACTTCAAGAACTTATCCCTCACCAGTTACATCACATTTATGTCATCATTATTCCTCATTCGATCACATCCACTCTTTTTTAAATGAGGTTTATTTGTCTAGCTGATTATTTGGTCATAATTAACAGTGTCCTGGATCAGATCATCCAAAAACAGAAGTGAAGGGCTGCTAATACAGTCATCAGTCTCTGATAATAAATTATCCAGTGAAGATCTGTCAGTGCAGGTACTGGGGAAAAATATGCAATGAACAGAATTCACCTACAAGGAGTAGTTGCTGCTGTTCCTTAATGCCCATGACTGATTGACAGCAGATTGTTATTCAAGTTCTTCCTTCTTCAAAGAATATGGTTAATTTTTCATGACAGTATGAGAAAAGTACTTTCTATGCTGAAAGAGACTAATGGCTAGTATCCATCAGCCTAATTTTCTATAAGATAATTTTAAGTCCAGCTGAGAGTCAGAAATAAGATTTTTGTAAGCCTTCAATTTGGTTTTAGTTTGTTTTAAAGGATTAAGATGATAAAAAAATAAATGCATTGGTTATGATAATGTAGTTTAGTTAAAAAATAGTATTTCCTGCTGTGGTTTGTACCTAACTTTGAAGACTGTAAAAATGCACAGGCATCATGGCTGGGTTAAACATACAGCATTCTAACTAGCTTGATAGCCTCAAAGTTAGTTGTTCCTCTACCCTGAATGGTGGAATACTGATTTCCATAAGGAGGGGAATGACTGTTGGGGTAAAGGACAGGCCACCCACCTTGTGTGTAATACCAGATAAGTGCACTTGGTGACCATGAATTGAAAATCCTGGATCAATAACCCCTTCAGGTGAAGGAGATTCAAACTTAGATTTCTTGGTTCCCAAGGGTATGTCCAACTTCAGGTCATAAGCAGGTGGCCAGATGTGGAGATGGAAGGGCAAGTAGTAAACATTGCATTGCTCTCCCAAAATCTGACTGCAGTGCAGTAAATGCTGCTTTAAATAGAGAAAGAGCTGTCAGGAGCCATCAAGTGCAAAAAGGATCTGTGGGCCCTTGTCCAACACGTGTCTTCTTCAGGCTACATCCAAGTATAGCAGGCTTGGGGTGTAGGGAGAAAAATGTCATTGAATTGTTAACACTCGCTTCATTTTCAGTTTATTAGAGGGCTTAGGCAGCTACCAGCAAGCCCTTCCTCCTTCACTGTGCTGACTTATTAATACATTTTTAGGTGTTAAAGTCTTACTGTCCTTTTAAATGGGTAATTAGACACCTAGCTTGAATCATGAGTTTTCCTGGGTGTCTGTCATGAGCCTGAGCCAAAGAACTTATGCAGTACTGGCAGTTCAGTTGTGGTGCAGTTTTACTTTGGAAGCTATACAGAAAATTATTGATCATGATCTAGGGTATTTGGAAGAGATGCTTAATGATTGGAAGCTCTGGAGCTTTGAAAATTATTTTATGTTATCTTTAATATTGGATTACCAGCATAATTTGTGAGAAAAAATGGTTTGTCTATGTGAATTTTGGCCTAACAGTGCTTGGGACTAAGCGTTAGGGAACTGTTCTTAGTATTCCTTGGGGATGTTTTAAATACCAGTGTGAGAATTTCAGGCCCTAAAATCTTCAAAAAAAAGGAAGTGATGAATAGTGAGTAATGAGCACAGCTGGAACAAGACTGTTTGAAATCAGGAGCACAGTGATGTTTGATTGTGATTTTGGGGAATGTAATCTATTTGTGAGCTTAGCAATTTTAACTCCCTTGGGTTTTATAGCTCTACTGATTTATCTTTAACTGCTTTGCTGGTAGTACGGTTGAAAATATATCTGTAGTGATATGTTGCTAATGAAAGCATAAATAGCTGAGTGAATGTGACTGGCATGTTCCAGGCAGCAGAAATTTCTGAGCCTGGTGAAAGGTGGTAATGACTAGAACAAAGCAAATTAATGATTAGGGATATTTTTGATCAGAACTTCTTAAAGGGCCTAATGTGGCAACAGCAGTGCTTTCAGCAAGTGTAATTGTTATTGAACTGGTCTCTCTTTTAGGGAAGGAGGCAAGGAAATAGGAGTACATAAATAGTCTGAATAGCCTATGCTTTATTTTTTGTTTTCAAAATAATGCTTGAGTTTATTTTAGCTGAACTAGCTTTTTCAAATACTTTCTTTAGCAAAGTAATGAGTTTAGAATTGTAACAAAGTGCTCCATTTAGAACTAATATTTATTTAAGTCTAATTTTGCAAGTTTTACTTTTGCTTATCACTGGAACAGGTTTTGGTTTGTGTTAGGTAAATTGGATTTTGTCTGTCTACCTGTGCTCAGTAAGCTGAAGTATTTTTTGACAAATCAATTAATTCCTCATTGCAAAACTCTACCCACCTACTCATCAAAGCTCAGGCATTGTCAGGTAGACTTATCGATCAGTGCTGCAGAACTGTTCAGGATTAACAATTAACTGTGATTAATTCTGTAATCACTGTACCATGGAGGTGGCAAACATATTCATGGCATTTACCAGCCTGATCCAGAGTTCCAACTCAGATTGCCTTTGTCCCAGCTAAATACCTTTTACAGTAAGGTAGAAGGCCTTTGAGCTTAGCCTAATTGTCTTGCTGATTACACCATCAACTGTGCTAAAGGCTCGAGGATGCCTTAACCAGTGACAGGTTCAGTGTAAGTTATCTCCGTGCACATGCACAGACTCGATCTTCTGTCTCCCTTCTGAATCTTCGAGGGGTCTTTAGTTCATAATGTATGGGACAGTAGACTAATGAACACCATCAGAAAAACAGGCAATTGCTTCCTTTTCAATTCGTGGAAGAGTTATATCTGTGTAGGCATCATTTTCTTACTTGGGTTTTTTTCCCCCCATACTGCTGCTTCTAAACATACAGCTCACAACAAAAATGCACAGTCTTTCAATTAAATCTACCAAGCAATGACCCACCTTAAGTGATGTGATTTTTATTTGCAAAAATGAAGTTCAGCGAAAGCTAAGGCCACCTCTCTGAATAGAACAGCTGAGCCCATTTTACCTGTGGACAGATTTAGTCCTGCCTTTACTGTAGACTTCAATGCTGTATTTACTAGTTTGCCTGCAAAGCAAATTTATCTTGCAGCTATGCTCATTGCTATGTAATCAAAATTAATGAAAGCAAATACAATTACTGCAGGTTCCAGCAAAGGAAGGGCATACTCTTCCCCTTTTCCCACTTTTTAATTTTGCACCTACTAATATTTATTAAAAATAAACCAAACTCTTGTCAGCAGAAGCAGTTTTCTTGTGTGATTAGGAAGAAAGAGGGATCTAAGATAAGCAGACCTGAATAGAACGGAACTGATCAATAGAACTGAAAGGTTACTGAAAGCATATGTGCTCCTGGTTTTGAAAGCTCAGTCAAAATTTATTTTAGCCAGTCCATTATAAAATCTATTTTAACCATCTCACTTGGTGTACCAACGTGGAAAATGGGTGGTGTTTGCTGCTACCTCCCTGAAAGCGTCTTCTGAGAAAGCCACTTGGGCAGGCACCGACAGTCACTCAATCCACACTCACACCACAGTTTGATCAGTGAAAAAAGACAGAAAGGGTCTCCTGTTTGGAGTTCCAGCAAGGTTTATTGTAGAGTCACACTGAAGGGTTCCAGTGACAAAAGATGAGAAAACAATGCAGTACCCTGGGTTAAATATGTGTGTCTGCAGCTCTCCTCACAGAGAGCAGCAGGCACAAACTTCCCAGGATTTCTCCTGGGGAAGGCAGTGAGAAAGCTCAGAGATAGAAGAGAAAACAATTCTTATCCCTATTTGCTGCTCCTGTTGTTTGGCACACATGGAATGTGTTATGGAGGTTGTTTACCAAAAGTGATTTGTTTATTGGACTCTGGTGATGGTTGTTTGGATAGATTGACCAATTAGGTCAAATCTGTGTCATGACTGTCTGTAAGGGGTCAGGGGGTTTTTCTCTAGTATATAGTGTAGTGTAATAAAGTATAGCTTAATAAAGGAAGTGTTCAGCCTTCTGAGATCACTGGAGTCATTCCACAACCTTATTATTATTGTTGTTGTTGTTATTATTCCCATTTTTGGGCTCCCTGCTACAATAAAGCATAGGCTCAGGGGCCAATGGTCTATGGGCACAAGGGCAGGGCAAAGGGCAGTGACCTATAGGGAACTGAGGTAAATTAACATAGTGCTACAGAACACGATGGGAGAATCCCCTTTGTCTAGCCCTAAGCTGGAGCATTCTCATAACCTGTGGTAGATTCCTCCAGGGCATTACCCTAGAAGTTCCCCTAATAACCTCAAAGGCCTTCACAACTTGGTGTCTCCTTTCTTTGGAGATTATTACTAAAATGAGTCATATTACTGTCATAGGTTCTTTTATTCTACTCAGCCATGTTCCTTATAGGAAACTGTGAACAGCTGACAGCAGAATGTGGGGGAGAATGATCCAACTCTGTGGTGTGGTGATCAAGGGCTGAAGAAACAGTACTTTAACAAGAAAGAAGCAAAGCAGAGGATGCTTTTGCAGGGCTCATCCCCACCCTGGCTTACACAGAACTGGAACTCCAAAAGTCTGTATTGTTATTGCTAAGTTGTAATAACGTGACTGAAGTCAATTTGAAGGTTTCTCTGGAGAAAAATTCCCTCCCTGCTCTAGTCAAACCTTCTGTGCTGGAAAGGCTGTCAGAAGAAGGAGCTTGCCCCTGTTAGATAAGTGATGTATCACAAACTCCAGTAATGCAGGAAAGTTTACAAAGGGAAAACCAGAGTGAGAGGACTTTGAAGACTGCTCATCTAAACAGCAAATACTTGTGCTTTGATTCCCTTTGTATCACTTGCCTGAAAACCAGTCTAACTGAAAAATACCTAAAATAATGTTCAGATCTATAAGGTTTTGGGTTGGGTTTTTTTTGTTGATTTTTAATTTTTTTTTTTACTTTTGGGGCTTTTTACTTTTTCCTATATTTCCTGATTTTCAAGGTGCTGCAAACTCGAGAATGATGATGAATTGTGGCTTTATTTATGGAGCTAAACTGGCAGCTCTCTAGGACTAATTCTGTTACTCTGAAATTGAGCTGGGTAGAGCCACAGTGCGATCCTACAGAGCTCTTTGACAAAAGATATTTGACCAAATTAATGGGATATTACTGTGGCATTTCCTTCATTTATAATACTTTGATTTAGTTATTAACTAATGTCTCATTTTCAGTGATTCAATCTAAATTTTATTGGCAAGAATTACAATGCAGTTGCTAGATTGGGATGCACTTTGCAATAAAGGTAATTACATTCTGTTACAGTATAGTGTCATATATTTTGGATTTCCCAGTACATGTATATTTTTACTCCTATCAGAATCTTCTGCTTTATTGCTGTTCTGCCTCACATTTTTATTTCATGTATTTGATATGCTCAACAATTTAGTTGTGTGTCACTGGTTCCCAGATTTACTTTTCTATCCTGTGATATATCAGTATACTTACTTTCCTGGTAGGAGTTCAGCTTTGCTTCTTGGTATATCATGGTAAATCACTGTGAAAGAATGGCATTTTAAGAACTTATCCAGTCTATACATACCAAGTAGGATAACAAGACTTCACCAGCTACTCTGCTCCCTTTAGCTTCAAAATCAGTTTACCTTCTTTTCCTTAAATATGATCAGCTTGCATATACAAGCTGTTGAATGGTGGAATCTAGCACAGATCAGTCTCCCACTGTCATTTATCACAGATTCCAGTTTCAGGTCAATTAAAAATTTCTTCTAATAGCTCTAGCAGCTTGGTGGCATTCAGATAATATAAGTTTGAGTTCTGTCACAGCCTTAAAATGTTGCTATCTCTACTTCATATTCTTCCTTTCTTGCATTTCCCACCTGTCTTTCCTCAAAAAAAAATTTTTGTGGACAAAGCTAGAGGTTTTAGTTTAGTCACAAAGCTGAAAGCTGGAAGAAACAAAATTGTTCTGTCTCAAAATTCACCGTGCTTTGCATTTTTAAGAGAACTAAAAGTTTAACAGGAGAATTGTTATTTATTTGAGGGTGACTAAGCAAATTTATCTAAAAAACAGTTACTGAAATTCAAAATTATAAGAATTTAAATTATAGATTAAATTACTAATTTAAATTAAATCTTAAAATTGTAGATTTATATATATTTATTTTTGTAATTTACTTATAATTATACATTTAAATTATAATATTTAAATTATATATTTCAAAATATTACAAGTCGTAATACTGAAAAAGGGTTTTTTATTACTTTTTTTTTAACTTTTCCTACTCACATCAAGTAGAAATAGCAAGGTGCTTTAGATTAAGAAACCCCATATTAAGAAACCCCAAATCATTGTTCCCATTAAAAAATATCACATATCTTTTTCCACATTCTTACTGTTATCCAGTGCCACAACCCACCTTATGTGGTTCACTGTGCTTCTGGTAGGTTACAAGTAACAGAGTTTTGTGTGGTTAGGAACTTTGGAAAGTTAGATTGAGCTTGGTGGGTGTTCTTTCTTCTTTTCTTTGTTTTCAGTTAAGCATTTTAAATCATTTGTCCAAATGTAATGCTCAGAAAAGCAGTGGATCATCAGCTTGTGCTGGAAACTGGCAAAATTAGTTTCACTGTTGTTTCATTATCTGTGTGTAGCTCTGGTGGGGCTTTCACTGGCCGACCTATGAAAACTTTTTCTTCTACCCTGACCTTTTCCAAACAGAAAACAGATGATGTTGGCACACATAAATAGCAAACTGTGCAGATGGGCTTGGTTTTTCTTGAATAGACTGAGAGCAACAAGTCTAGTAAGTGCTACCTTGAATTTTGATTTGAAACTGAATTCCCAGGAGGGGAAAGTTATTTGACTGCTCCAAACCCACTGAAATGCCAGCTTCCTCAAGAAGATTAATTTGATGGAGGGAAAAAAAAATCAAAAATCTGCTATTAAAGCTTGAAGATTGAACTGAGGCAGGCTTTGTCATCTGTGGCTGGCTAGGTTTCTTTCACGTTTGAATTTCACTCCTTGAAAATGCTGAATTAGCCCATCTGTTCACATTTAATTTTCCCTTTCTGCTGGGACTTGACTTGGTCTTCTTGTGTGTCACTCAGGCACATTTCCAAAGTGCCTACATGTAAAGTATTCATTGCTTTCTCCTGAAACAGTAAAAGTGATGCCTGCTCTGCTTAGCTAACAACAGCCTCCTAGGATACTCTGTAGTTCAGGGAACATCTGTCCCTGGAATGTGTGCATGCTTCATCTGTGCAATGCCTTTAGTGGTGTTAACTGAATTTTTTCCCCAAAGAATTTACTTTAAACTCTTTTCTGGGCAGTGTTGTTATCCCAAATTTTTTAGTTACGCTGAAAATATTCTCACTTTGTGTATTTCCTTTAAATGAAGAGCAATAAGGATAATCAACTGGAGCTTCCATGCACCTTAAACTAGGAGAAATTTTTAAGCATCTACACTTGCCAGTGACACTGCAGAGGTGTCTAGGCCAAGTGTTGTCACAGTCCTGCCTTGTCTTCCTTGGGCTGCTTCCAGCCTGCTTTCAGAACTTGATTTGACTGAATCCCTTTGGTTTTAGGAATATTTAGCCATATGCTTCTCTAAGGACCCAGAGGTTGTCTGTGGATAACTCTGTACCCTCTGTCAGTGCATGCCTTACATCCAGCCTCCCCAGGAGCAAGTTGACAGCTTCAGTAAGCCAGAACTGACACACACCTGACCAGAAGTTCTTCCACACTTGAGGATAAGTGTGGATTGAGAACTGTGTGTATGTACACTCTGGGACAGAGTTATTCTTCTATCACGTTTCCATGACAGTATGACAAGGCATGTATGTTGTTCACTAGGTTAACAAAATAAGCCTGGGTACTCTGTTCACTTAAATAACTGTACCTTTAACTGATCCCTGAAAATTTTCACCAGTGTTGCCCTGATTTTTTAAGATTCCTTCAGCTTTTTGATGTTTACATTCTTGTAACGAATTTTCTCATACACTTTTTGTAAATAACTTATTGTTTTGCATTCTTTTATGGAGAAGGAGAAATTTGGACTGTTGGTTTGTCTAGTGTCATTGGAGAGGTGGCACTTTCACCCTCCAATCCACTGTCACTTTTGGAAATCTATAAATGCTGGAGTTAGAAAATAAACCTCCCTTTTTTTACCTTGAGAACACCACTGTGTGCACATCGTTTTATTTTGTGTCCTATAGTGACGCACCAGTTCATATCTTACCACATCCTGGATATCAATGTAATACCAGTTCCTGTGACTGGAAATTATCTACCTTTACACTACTTTGTTCCTGGTAATTAGAATGACCCCTTGTCAGAGCAAATGCTCTTTTTCTGCTGCTTTTTTTCTGTGCTCAGGCAGACACTTGGAGCCTGGGGACTGTCATCTGGGTTTCCAGAGCTGTGCTGTCAGGAGGCTCTGTGCTGTGCAGCCTGACTGCACATTGGCACTGAACCAAGGCCTTCCAGAACTGACAGCCATAGGACAAGATGATGATTTATTCCTACTAATTTCTAGATTACTGCACAGCAGTTTACCTATTTAATTCTTCTATGGGACTGGGGACTGCCGTGGATTTCAAACAGCTGTTCCCAGCCATTGACACTTTGAGGAGGTAATAAAGCTAGCTGCAAATTGACCATTGAATAGCAGGAGGAAAAAAAAATGTAGAAAATCAGCTGTCACTGTTGCACAGAAGGAAGCCCAGCATCCTCTGCCCTTAGTGTGAAGCAACAGAACTTTGATTTCCTCCTTCTTTCTAGTGAGTTTGAATTTCTAAACTTCTCATGAGAGTCATAAATTGTAAATTGAATTTGAACTTCTTAACTCCAGATCTCTAAATTTGTGAAGCAGAAAAGAACTCTTTAGGCATAGACAAGTTCTCTTTCCTGGCACAAAGCACTATTGAATAGGTTATAGATAGGAAGCCAAAAAATTTTGCTTTTAAAACCAAAGTACTTACTATCTGGGCTTTAGCTGTGTATTGCTTCCCAATTCCATTGCCATGGACAAAATGGGTCATTAGGTTTCTTTCTGCATTTTTTTCTTCTTTTTCCTGGGAATTTTTTTATTTCTCATTCTACCTTTTTATTCTTTTTACTTACATGACACTAAACAAAGATGTTTGTGCCTTTTCTTCTCTGTATAGCACTGAGGAGAGATGGATTTTGTGTACCGTTTTGTATCTTTTGAATAGACCCTATCCTGCTCATATAAATTGCAAAACTGTTTTGTTGTAGCTTCTGACAACCTCATTAGTTTGTTACCAGAGGCAATTCATTACAAACCTCACAAAAAAAGCAGCCCAAATATCCCTGTGTTGGTGCACCATTGAGAGCCAAAGTAAATGGGAAGAAACTAATCTCCTTAGTTTTTGGGTTTGGTTGGGATTTTTTTAGAAGTAGGAATTAATGAGATAGTGGAAGAGGTTATATAAGAATTTGAAGAACATATGCATCTTCTGTTCATCCTAGTTCTATACATTACTTTTAGCTGAATCAGTGCATCCAGTCCTTGAAGACTGCAGGATCTTGTGGCCTGACAGAAAAATATTTCCCTACACATGCAAGTTTTCTTTGTGAATTCTTTCTTGGGGGAAAAAAAAATGAAGCAAAGGCCTGAGTGGTGTCTTTTAACAGTGCTGTTGTTTTAAAAGCCAGTTCTTGAGGAAGCCTTGTTGGTGGGATGAATGGGAGTTTAGAAAACAAGCATGTGCTAATCAAACAGGAGTGTGAGGTGGATAACTGCCTATTTTTACCAGAAATTGTAAGCAAAGCATCCAGTTGGGATTTACTGGAATGTTTGATGAGGGATAAAGTGCTGTGCTCACACCTTTCTATCCAGTTTGTGGTGTGACACATTTTCTGACAATCTAACCTAATACTTGCAGTATGATTGCAGGGACATGAGGGAGAAGGTTACAAAAGCAAATTTTACCCTTCTAAAGGTTACATGCCCAAGGCAGTTTCTCCATCACTGTAGAAAGATGCTCCAAATTCCCTCAGTAAGTTTCTGTACAGAGTAATGCAGGACAACATCTCCTTCCCTCTCTTCTCTCTTCCTTCCACCTGCCTGGGACAATAGATGAAGAGATTAACCTTCTTAGTTTAAACAGAGCATGGCAAACAGTTCCCAGAACATTAAAGTGACAGAATTGGAAAAAAACCTATGAAATCTTCATAAATAATAATGAAAAAGGTGAACTGATAATAAAGGCTTCATGCTTGTGAATCTGAAGGCTGCCTTCTGCCCTAATGGGAAAGATAATTTGCAGAAGCTAATTTTCTGGGTCTATTTCCAAAAAAACTCATAAGAGCACTGATTATTTTTGCTGGTAATCTGTCAAACCACAACTGGAGTGAAATAATTACTTTATTTCATGTAGACCATCAAATAGTTTTCTCCACATTAATTCTCAGCCACCAGTGATGCTGGTTACATCTGAATCACTGACCTGGAAAAGCTCTGAAAGTTGCTGCCAATTCCCCAGAGCCATCCAGATTCCTTCCCAGTGTGAGGCAATTGTATGGGAGACCAATTAAAATAGCATCTGTGAATTAAATAAATCTATAAAAAGCATCTATTTTTCTCTGCAGTGTGCATGGAAATTAGCAGAGTATTTTTAAATAAATGCCTGATGAACAAGTAGGCCTCTTGGGGGAGGAGGGGAGTAGATAAATTTCCTGTATCAGCTTGGAATAATGAAAGAGTAAATGATTAATTGTTGAAGGTTCCACTTGGTATAATTTGGGATTTTTGTGGTTAAGATTAATTTCAAATTTTTTACATAGTAAAAAATAAAAATCAAAATAATCTGAATGTCTGAAGAACTAAACTGGCTTTTTAAAATGTCCCTGTTAAATACTTTTTGTATAATTTTTGCCTTTTCCACTTCAATTTGGAGCATCCAAATTCTGTATCTTTTGAGGAACAAAAATTCCTGTTTCTCCACACAGCATTAGAGATCTTGTCATTACTTCCAGTTAAAAGAATGATGAATGGTGTCATTACGGCTTGATAGTAGTTTAGGATGGATTAACCTGCAGTACTAAATCAAAATTCTGCAGACATCTTCAGAGATATAGATTCTTTCTTTCTTTTTCTCGTGGTGATGCTTTTTGATTGTTCCTTAGACTATGAGAACTTTCCTAGTTTTCATGTAGACTCATAAATACATGGGTTTGATAATTTAGCATAATTTTACTGCTGCTATATTTTATCATCACTAGCCTTGAGTTTTATAGATCTGACCAACTGCTATCCAGAGATAGGTTTTATGTAGTTTGTACCCAAAATGGATTGGCACAGGAAAAAAGGGAGCTTTGACAGGAAAACTAAGCCTGTTCATTCTCCAGATTGTTTTCAAACTAAAATAGGCCTTAATTATGTAAATACTTTTACATAATTAAGTTATACAATAAGTTATACAAAAATTCAACTTTATATCTTGTAGCTCATATCAGTAATAATATAGGAGCAACAAATGCTCAGTATGTCAAAGAATGAGCTTTGATTGTTCTGATGCAGAACTGCAGGCATGGAAATGGACAGTTTGCAGTGATTGGCAAGTCAGGTGGTGAACACAGGTGTGTTTCTGAAGCTCCTGCTTCTCTGTAGTTATTTGTCTTGCAACAGGCATTTGCCAGCAAATCCATTTTGATGGTGATCCTCACAACCTCTAATTTTCTTCCCTGCTCTCTTGCCATTTGCCAAAGATGCTTGGCCACTGCTTGCCAAGAGAGAGCAACGCCCTGCAATATGGCCATGTGTGTTATGCACCTACAGCTAAGGCCCAGGCAGGTCTGGAGCAGATTGTCCTACTGCTTTTGGGGACCTCCAGGGCCTGCTGTGTGACAGATTTTCTAGGAGTTTGTCAGTCAACAGATTTGCCACCCACAAAAGTACAGGCTGCTTCATGCATGTCAGGTTACTTAATGTCAGATTTTTTGCTAGACAAGATGAAGGATAAATTAATAGGTTTACCTTGAAAACATAGCTTTGCAAATGTGGAAAACATTATTTTTAAACAACATGCATGTTTCTTTTATGTTAGATTGCAGATGCTCTAGACATTCTTGTGCTCTTAAGCAGATAATTGCACTTGACAAACTTGGAAAGTTTCAAGACATGGCACAGGCAACCTGTCCATTTTCAAGCTATTGTTCATGTAGCTCCTCTACCCCCTTATTTGATACTGTTTCTGGGAGTATTGTTCACCAGAAAATATCATTCAGCCTTATAGATAAGAACTGTACTTAGACTATCACATGGCCATTAATCTGCTAATGCTCATCCTTTTGGCAAAATGTGACTTTATCTCTGTTCTTTCCTGTCACATCCCAGTCTCTTTGCTTCCATCCAGCTCTTTATGGCACTCTCTAACAAGTTCTTAACTTTAACAGACATTGGGTCTTTTTCATGCATCAGAACCCAAAAACTTGACACCTGTTTAGGTACTGAACTGCACTCTTGAAAAGCTTTGCTCAGGAGGAGCACAGTGAGCTGCTTGCAGCCTGGCACTGCCGTGGTGCTCTCTGGAGGTGGGTGTTGGACTCCCAAGGTTGGCAGTGGAGACTGGGAAATGCTGTGTTGCTCTCATGGACCTGCATGTGCAAATTTGTGATACTCTCATGGACCCACCTGTGCAGACTTGTGGCTTTCTGTGTGATAAATTGCATCTCTCTCATTCCATCTACCTTGGATGGAACTATCCATGAAAGGCACAAAAAATGTATGCCTTTCTGGAAGAAGATTACAGTACTCCTGATTAAACAGTTGGGATTAAACATAGAAGCAAAATTAAAATAATAATAAAGTAATAAAGCTCTTGGCTTTCTGGCCCTAAATACTACAACCCTGTGTCTACAGTGATCATGCTTTGTGTTGTCCTTGTGTATTTGTACATAGAGAATGCTTGTATCAGCTTCTTGGTTATTCTCATTTATATCCACAAGTTGCAGAGAACTGGAAATGATCCAGTGCTTGCTCCCAACAATAGCACCTTTAACCAGTCTCTGTTTGAAGGTTGGCAGTGTAGACAGGGAACTGCTGTGTTACACTCATGGACCTGCATGTGCAGACTTGTGGCTTTCTGTGTGATAAATTGCATCTCTCTCATTCCATCTACCTTGGATGGAATTATCCATGAAAGGCACAAAAATTTTATGCCTTTCTGGCAGAAGATTATGGTACTCCTGGTGCAATTGTGGTTAAACACAGAAGCAAAATTATAATGAAGCTCTTTGTTTTCTGGCCCTAAATCACTACAACCCTGTGTCTACAATGATCATGCTCTGTGTTGTTGTTCTTGTGTATTTGTACACAGAGAATACTAGTATCAGCTTCTTGGTTATTCTCTTTTTTTTCCACAAGTTGCAGAGAACTGGAAATGTTCCAATGCTTGCTCTCAACAATAGCACCTTTAACCAGTCTCTGTTGGAACAGATTGTATCTCTGGAGTTTATTTGCTTTTTGCAGACATATTCTCAGTTCTTCTCAGGTCTTTGTAGCTACCATTTGAGAAAGAGGGGAAAAAAAAGAAACACATTTTGATTACAGCTATTGATCTTTAATATTTGCTGCTCAGGTACAGGTATGCCTTGCATACTTCTTGACAGACGCTGAAGATTTCTGGAGCTTGAAAGAATTAACCCTAAATTCAAGCTCTTGGTATTTTTTTCCTCCTCATTTAGGGTTTATTTTATTATTCAATGGATGGACTAAAACTAGCTCCCTCAAACTAGTTCTTAAGAGCACATGTATAGAAATAGACCTATCATCCTATCAACTCAGGGATTAAATCATATTAACATTAATACTTCATAAGCAAAAACATATTCTATGCATGGGTTATGTGTTAGTGCCCTGAATGAAAGGTAATTTTTTGTCCCAAGTTTCAGAACAAATTAAAGCTTGTCCACGCTGACTGGTTTTGACTGATAGGTATCCAATAGATAGATATTTTTATAGTATTTCTGAAAGAGTTTTTCATAAAGGATTACATATTCTGTAGGAGTCTGCTACTTTTCCTGCACTATTGCTTGTTATTCCTGACACTTTCTCCACCACATTTTGCAGAGGGGAGGAGAAAACACCTTGTTTTGTGGAGAGCAGTGAGCAAGCTATGGGTGGTAGCCAGGAAGAGGGGGAATGCATTTATTTTGGCCCTCCTTTCAGCCCTGTCTTTGTCCATTCCCCCTGCATCTTTGGAATCAATAGCAAGGCTCTTGGGTCAGAGCTATCACGAGAGATCTACCTTTGTGGAGTCTAAATAAATTAGATTCATGGTGTGTCATTTCTTGGGCAATAGGGACGCCACAGTTCTACAAATGACTCCTGTTCATTGAACTGCTATCACCCTGAAAGTGAGTCTTTTCTTTCACTCTACTCTTAGTTCTTCTCATGGGACACAGTGATCACTCACTGTTCAAATAATCCATGCATAAAGTTCAAATCTAGACAGATGGATACTAGTATGGATTCAGCTCTCCAGTAACACAAATACCAATATGCTTCCAGTAAAATTTCCTGAATACACAGTCTTCATGAACAATCTTCCCTCCATGACTCCTTCATGTATTCCTCAACCTTCATTCCTTCTGCTAGTGGAAAAGTCCTTTTTATGTAGAGAAGTAGTTAAGATGTGCATGTGTTGTTAGACATCCATGGAGCTTGATTAATTAATTCCCATACTATCTGCCATCACTCATTCCAGAAATAAATTTCACAATATCAGCTAAAGAACCCTAAAATAGCAAACAAAATGCTGACAAATGGAGATAAGGAAAATCTTTCACTCACAAAACTTGTGCTGTGTCAAGTGGACTGTTGTGAGAAATGTGTGTGGCAATTAAGAATTGGTAGAATGTTATACTGCCCAAAGAAAAATGTTTTTAATTAGCATTATTCTCCAGTATTTTTTGAAAAGGGCATATTTGAATATTCCAAAATGTTCATACAGTTAAGTGCCTAGGGCCCTGACATGTTTAGAACTGATACTACACTCATATGCAATTTAATCTCTTTCATTTCAAATTATCATTGAGGGATGTCATACTTGTAAAGCCAGCAAGTATGTCTGCTGTGGGGTATTGAGAAGAAATACATATATTTTATAAAAGTATGTATGTGTGAATGTATGTATATATCTATATATATGTGTGTATGTGTATATATAGACACACTT
This sequence comes from Zonotrichia leucophrys gambelii, assembly GCF_028769735.1. NCBI lineage: Eukaryota > Metazoa > Chordata > Aves > Passeriformes > Passerellidae > Zonotrichia > Zonotrichia leucophrys. The sequence continues at coordinate 97,105,631 of NC_088172.1, forward strand.
CATATATAGATATGTGTGTATATATGTATATATTTATTATTTTATTATATGAAAGAAATACATAAAATATTTAGCAGGAGCAATAGGAAGCTGGCAGTCATCTTCACAGATGTGATGACAATAAAAGGTACTAAGATTCTCTGCCAGAGGTTTGAGTTATGACAATGGGTGCAGATATCTTAGTAGAACTTGGAAAATTCCAGATTTAATGCTATTGTTCCTGTCTAAATTGTTGGAAGATATAGGTTTGTATGCTAATTACATTTTTATCTTTGTCATTCTCTAATAGTTTAGAAATGCCAATCAGTGATCGCTTCTCAGCTTTTCAACATCTGTTTTTTAAATTAAATCCCTGCATGATTTACAACACATTCCTCATCAGCTTGTCCCCCAAACTGTCGTCAAAACCAGTTAATTTGTTGCCATGTCTAAATAACTAAAATGGAAGAAAAAAAGGCATAAAGCTTTGTTAATACTGTTTGATATGAACAGGTCTAAAACAAAGCACTACCAAACCTACAAACACTGGCAGTACTGTCTCTTTGCTTTTGATGGCTCTACATCTCAAACCCATTGGTTATTCTTTCTAAGCACTGTACCCTGTAGGCTTAATTTCCTTGTGTAACCCAAACCATTAATCTAAAAAATAATAAAATATATTCTTGCAAGATCATGTTTGAGTGATAATGTTGGTCTGCAGAAACTCCAACACCCAGTCTGGTTCATTCCGTTTCTTCTTCTCTCAGCCTTTGTGACAGGCTTTGAATAGACACCTTTGAATAGCAAAGGTGTCTTTTCCAGGATAGCAGAGGTAGATAGCCATGCTCCAAAATCACAAAAGATTTTGTAAAGAAAGTGTACAACTAGCCAGAGTTGAATATATACAAGTGTATAGGGAAATGTAGAAATGCTTTGCTTTCAAACACAAAGGCATTTCATCTCTTTGCCTTCTTTAATAGAAATGCTGTGTCTCTGCAAGATAATTTTTCTGTTTGTTTGTTTAACTTCTGCCTGTTGCAGGGATTTTTTTCAATACCCATTATGTTTGTTTTCAGATTGTATAATATTTCTTTTTGCATTAGGCTGTTCAATTACGGCAGGCACACAACAGCAGTGCAGGAAAACAATAAAGAAATTTTTACAATGTGGGTAAAATATATGAAAAGAAATACTATTTTTCTTTTTAGCAGCCCTTTATTAAGCCAGAATTTTCCTCCAGGGGACAGACAAAAGAGATCCTCACAGTGCATTGCAATGCTGGTTTGGTTCATCTTTCATTTTGAACTTGCTGTGGATACAAATTGAAACCTTTCCAAGCAGCCTGGAATCTTTGAAGCCTCCCAAGACCTGAGCCTCCATCTGCAGCTAATTTTGCAGATGATTCATCTCTTGTCTTCAAAGATGATATGGGTGCAAATTATAATCACACTAAGTCATCTCAACTTTTTGAGATCTTCAGCTGAATACATATATGCATCTGTTTTCTTTACAACAGAATGAACCAAACTTTAACACTTAATCCCCTGAGCTCTCAGAATACTGGGTGCTCTGTAGTTGTGAAAAAGAGTCCAGTCATTTCTGTGCTTTTCCATAACTCTTGATATCTATGCTGAGTGCCAAGTCCATCACAATCACAGTTTGTCCAAGGGTAGAGCTAACGCAAAAGAGCATTTCAACAGCTGCCCAAATTACAGCCAGAACTGAATCACAGTTCTGAATAATACTGAGCCTACTCAGTGTGCTAGATGGTGAATCTTCGTCTAACATTGGGGAACAGCTGGCTGTTCCTTTGGACCCAGAGAAGCTTCCTTTCACATGAGGAGGAAAAAGGTGTTTGCAGCTTGGTCTGCAGTACACTGCCTTTACCAGCCTTACCTTTCTACCACCTTTCCAGTTTCCCCTTTGGTATTTAGTGTGCCTGCTGCCCCTGCCTCACCTGTGCTCTCAGACATTGACTAGGCAGAAATATCAGAACAATGCTTATGCAGTTTTAATGCCAAGTTTAGGGTCCATGTCTGCACTTTTAAGAAGGGTGAATCTCCACTGATTTACTTCATTGTAGACAGTGCCTGATCAGACTATTTAAAATGTTCTTTTCATTTTCAGTCTTTACTTGTGTCACCTTTCTGTGTCAACTCTATTACACATCACAGAAGCTCTGAGCTCTTACCTCTTCCTTTCATTGTCACTTCTTGCAGGGGCTTTTACTCTGCTTTGGAGCTGCTCTTTCCCACAAGCTCTGTGCCCTCCTCAAAGGTGTGTCATGGACTGGCTCACAGGGAATGGGTCACCACCCCAGCCTTCCCCAGGACACAGCCTGGTGCATCTGACATCTCTCTCTGATTCTGCCAAGGAGCAGCTGCTGGTGGGTCACTTTTCATACACCTCTTTTGAGAAACTCTGAGAGGCTTTTAGTTTCTCTTGCAGAATAGCTTTGACTCTTTGTGCTAGCTTTCAGGAGCAGAATGTTTTCAGCTTCTTCATGATCCTATGTAATCTTAAATTTTACACACTGTTCTTTTTTGAAAATGCTGTGGATTCCTTCTATGTTGTTGGGCTGGGTTTTTTCCCCTTCCTTCTTAGCTTTTCAGCTGCTAAAGATTTTTTTCACCTCAATGCTGCAGACAGCAAGATCCCCTTTAGAGGTAATCAAAGAGTTTCTGGTCCCATTAATCAGGGATAGAGACTCCATATCAAACTGCCCTGTTGATTTTGTTACCACATCAATGGCAAAATCTTGGCCATTTAAGCAGTCAGGTTGTTGCTTTATCTTGTTTCAACTCCCATCTTGAGTCTACCATTTTTATGCCAGGTTGTTCATTTACAGTAAATCATCAGAAAGTGGTTGGGACAAAAGAGATTTGCATGGAAACTACAGGATCTGGATTTGAAATTAATTTTTTCTGTACAATCAGCCCTGGCATGCTGGTAATACCTCAGTTTTAGCACCTTGTTCTCAGCTTCAAATAATCAAAAAATCTTTGCACTTTAATTGTATTTGTGTGTACTTTTGTTTTCATATATGCAGAAATATATGTGTTCTATACCTTATGTATGTTAGAGTGTGACAAAATGATTGTTTCTCTTTTAAAAATATCATAGAGGAAGTATAGAAATATACTGATTTCACATATCTTGGTAGTTCTGTATAAAGCTTACAGCTAGAAAGCACTAGCATGTAGCAGTGAAATCAGAATGCAGAACAGAAGCATTTTGTATTAACTTGTAGATTAAATTGGTTGCATAGCAAATGTATTGCTGAGCTCTACATCTATTTGTGTTTCTGCAGTACAATATAACTTCTTAATTCACTCTGTCTCTGAGGAATGCCTCATTCTACAGGAAAAATGGAGCACTGGATAGTTAGTCTTGAATAACTGGGTAGTTAGTCTTGAATCTGCTGTTGACATCATTGACTTAAGGGAGGAGACAAAGGACAGGAGAGGGATCAAGGTGCTTTGGGAAGGAACAGAAAGGAGAAAGGGGGCAAAAGTTACTGATCTATTGCTCACTGCAGTTTGTCCCGTATTCTCAGTTATCTCAATTTCTACAGGTCCTGCTGGGTGAGGGGCTCTATTTTGAGTGCATCTGTGTGTGCAAGGGGGCTCAAGGACAGGGAGTAGAATTGGACCAGAGAATGGGCTCATGTGCCTGCAGTGACAGCAAAAGGACCAACTGTGTGTGCATCTGTGTAAGACTGGACTACCAGTATGAGAGGCCTGTGAGCTGGGTATCAAGGCAACTGTGAGTCATGGTCAGATAGATGTGAGACCAGGGAGCCTGCAAGTTGGTTTCAGGAGGGTCCCAGAAGCCCACAGCCAGGGAGACTAGAAGATCCATAAGCTAGGAGTGGGATCCATTTGCATGTGAGTGTCTCTTTGTGAAGCAAACAGAAGTTAAAGGATCCAGGGCAAGATGCTGGACAGGCTGAGTGCCTGTGGCCAGTCACTGGAGGGTTATCTAATGTGCATGGAAGAGTGTTTGTGGGCCAGCAGCTGCACTGGGGCTGCTGAGGTGCTGCAGCTGGGGAGAACAAGGATTGGGGGCAGGCTGGTGGATAGACTGAGGCCAGTTAGATACAGATATGTAGATACACCTGTTAATGTGTGTGTGTGTGTATTTTCCATGAAGAGACTTTAATCCTGTTCAGCCAGAGAGGAAAACAAGAAGCTATTGCTGTTTGTGTGAGTGCTTGGTGTTTCTGTCTGCTGTGAGCTGTATAGCTGGCCATGTGCCTACACATCTGTTGGTCATTTATCTATGTTTTATGGGCACCAATTTGGCATAGACACTACCTGTGTTTTATGGGCACCTATTTGGGATAGACCCTCAGCCTCACTGCTCATGGAACCTGGGAACATGGAGTGCAGCAGCCTTGCTCTATCTGGCTAGTGCATTTGACAGCTCCTAACATGTTTGTCACAAACCCTATGAATGCTAAAAAGCAAAAAGGTATTCACTATATATTTTTCTATTGTGACTGCTGAGAAATAACAGTAGGTCTTCGCCAAAAAAAAAAATTGCTTAAATTGCTTCAGACCTCCTGCAGCAATAATTTGCTGCACTGTTTGGTGATCACTGAAAGGCTAAGCCAGAAAACAATATTCTGTTCTGTACAGACAAGAACAGACTGGATTTTTTTTGTGTGTGTCATAACATCCATTCTGTAACAGGCTGGAAAAATCTGCTGGAAAAAAAATTCTGATGAGGAAGAAAAGTTAGTTGGCTGAAAAAATGTTACTGAACAAACACACACTCCATTTTGAAGCAAGTTCTTGTGCAGATGATAGACTGCCCTCAATTGGTACACTTAACTTCTGCTGACAGAAGTCCTGCTGCAACTTGCTTATAAAACATAGTGACAGAAGGCTCTGAACAGTCTTCCATGTTAACCCTAGTGAGTATGTGATGTAAGCCCACCAAACCAGCATGATGTCATTTGTTCTGCATTCTCTATTCATCTGTACCTTAGTTCACACAGAGCTCATTTGAGGGAAAAGCTTCCAAACCTCTTACAAAAATCTAGACAGCAGCTCTTGAAATATGGCTGTGAATGTACTTTACAGGGCTCTATTCCATTCACTGGCTTTGTTTTTGTGATCTTGTTGTTTGGTTCCCTTTTGAATAAAAAGAGAAAAACAAATTGAAGTTTCCAAACCATTACAAGGTTTAATCACACAAAAAAAATAATATGTTGCCATCAGAAGATGAACACCTCACAGAGCTCACTTCAGGATTTGACATCTTCTAGACAAGCAGCTGCAACCTTTGAGATGAGCTGCTGTTTATGCCAGATCTGAAGCTCCTCCTCCCTGCTGTCAGTCTGATCAAGCATAAGTAATGTTGCATGGTGTCTTCTGCAGGGGGTGAAGGGTCAGAAAATTGGCTCTTCCTGCACTGGAATACATTTAGTTATGATCTGTTTCGAGCCTTATTCATTTTTGGGAATGGGCCATGAGTAGCTGTAGGTTAGGCAACAATTTGCTGACAGACTGACTGTCAGAATAATCTCTAATTATGGTTTTCTTGGTCTGACTGATGTCTCAGCAGCTACTGTCAAGACCAGCCTTAGGTAGACAAATCACTGCTGTTGCACCATTGAAACCATTTCAAGTAACACCACTGTTACACCCACAGCCTCCAAATGATGATACTGAGTGTCAGCAGGGAGGGTGGCTGAGGAGGCAATTTGCATTTAGGAACATTTGGTTGCTGCTTCTCAGGAGAGTCCATTGCTCTACAGACCCAGGCTCCTCCTGAAACCTAAATTCAGTATGTTCACATCAAAATGTTTATTTAGGAACATTTAAATGGTCAGATAACAGCAGCTGGGTTTCTCTTCTACATGTCCAGGGTGTTCTCTCATCTGACATTTCTCATAAAAAATCTTTTCCACTCACCCAATCAAATCTAGATCTAAGCACAATCCCCATCTGTCACAACCTCAAAGCCTGGTGTATCCTCCTTACTCCCCCTGACTCAAAATGGGAAGATCCAACTACATTGTGCCAAAGAATATTTCTCTTTCTTGAGGTGTCCCTTCAGACTGTGGTTTTTTATTATTATTATTATTATTATTATTATTATTATTATTATTACTGCAATATCTGCAGGCCTGGCTGTGCTGGGAATTGTAGAAACAAGGATGGTGGCTCTCACCCTTCTAATCTACTGTCAGAGACAAGATGCAGCACACAGGGAAAACAAAAGCCTGGGGTTAAGGTGGGATGAAGAAGTAAAAATTATGTATTTGACAATGCAGTACTTGGCTGTTTATTTGCTAAGCTTTAATACTTTTAATACTCACCAACATATACATAATGTTATGAAGGCATAGGGAAAAAAGGAAATTCACTCAACTGTTATATCTATGAATTTTTGGTAATGTTTCAGAACTGTAAGGACTTTGTGGTGATTCATCAGTATTGCCTGAATTTTTTCCAGGTGTCTCTGATAGGCATTTGCTGAATGATTTTTTATGCTGATGCTTGTATAATTCAGCTCAGAAATATTTTGAGTCTGCTGTTAATCAGATCTGGGGAAAAAAAAAAAGAGCAGTATTGCTTGCTTCTAAAATTAATTTAAAGCTTTTTGAATGCCCGGATCACAAATGTTCCATATCTAATTACCCAATGCCCTCTTTCAGTGTGTCATTGTATTACTTTTTTTTCTCTTTTTAATATTATGGAAATGTAAAATAACTTGACCTTGAATAGATACCTTGTGGGGATTCCTGTAATATATGCAGTGAATTAGATGAATGCCCGTTGATAGCTGAAAGAATTTTAGCTCTTCTATTTGGTAATAGAGCTTTGCACTTCAGAAGAGCAAAGTTTCTGGTGCTCATTCATTGAATTTTTATTAATTTGTAATATGTCAAATGAATAAGTGATCTCTCCTACTTCTGCTGATTAAAAAGTTCCATTAAGAACATAGATGATAAATATATATTATATGAAATGAACTGAGTTATAAATCCAAAATGTAGATGTAATGTAATTAATAAACCCACCTTTTCTTCCACCATCATACTCCATTTTTCTAATGTGTAGACACCTATTGTCAGCTTAATTATTGTAAGGTAAGATCAACCTTAATTAATCAAAGGAGAGTAAGACTGCCTTTGTAATAGTTAATTTTTAAAAAGAAGGGGAATAGATGTATCTATTGTTAACAGAGACCAGATAAATCCAGATATAAGAAGATATACTAGTAAATTGAATCAGAGTAACCAAGGATGTAGTTGAGGTTTATGCATCCTTGACACAAAGAGGGATAACTTGCTGTCTTCATCTCAGAAATAAATATTACTGTGTTAGCTGCCAGATGCACCAAGCAGAAAGCTGATTTAATGACTGGTGTGCAAGGGAGGAAGAGGAGAGGGATGCATCCTAAGATTTCAGAAAAATGGGCAGATGTCAAGCTTATTACCAATTGTTTGAGTTGTCTAGTTTCTGTGTAAAATAATTCTGAAATCATAAGCCAAGACCAGCCACCGTCTTAACCAGTTCAAGCAGTCCAGCATCATCAGGGTGTTAGAACAAATCCAAAGCTTGCTGCTAAACAGCTCAGGTTTTGTTTGAAGTGTGGTGTTTGGGCTATGGTTTTTTCTTAGATGGATTCAGACTACATTGATCCAGGGTCTGTTTCCTGTGAGTGAGCACTTTTAGGAAGTCATTAATTAAGCTACAAGCTGAGTTCATTCCTCCCTGTAGAGGCACATTGGCTGCTGCTTTGGCTTTTGTGAAATCCATTGGGATCTTAGGACTTGCACCGCATACGTTTGAAGTTCCTGCTTATTCCCACATGAATTCTCTGCATAGGGAGAAGCAGGATCCACAAACTATGGCAAGCCTTGGAAGAGAAGGCCAATGCTGGCAGCACCTTCATCCAAAAGCCAAATGAAGTCCTTTACCTGCTTGATTTGATAGCCTGGGCAAAGGAAAAGTAAATTCTGCAAAGGGCTCCAGCACTGCCTCTGCTCACACCTCATTATTCCCATGTTCTCCTGTCTGGGAGATGAGGTAGGACTGGCAATGTCATCTTTGTGTCCCTGCCTCACTCAAGTGTGGTATGCTATATAAGGACTTTGGAAATGACATTCCACATCTAGAAACAAATCAGTTTTAAATTGAAGATTGGTGAGAAAGATCTAATTTTCCCTTTTTCAGTGTGTGTATGTATATTTGGGGGAAGGGGATAAGAAGGGGTGAGTAAATTCAGACCTGAATGTGGTGGGATTTTTGGGTTGCAGGTATTTGTATGTTGGTGTTGCAGCCCTCATTTACTCTCACCACAAATCTGGCTGATTCTCTTTTCCTCAGAGTGGAGCTTGATTTATTTTATTTATTATTTTTCCACACAGCTTTAGTGCAGTGTTTTTGTGGCAGTTATGCAAATTATATGTCACACCACCACATATTTTCCACATAATTTGATTTGACCTTTAAAACTAATAAGAGAATTATCATTTTTATGGGTAATTTGTGTTTCATGGTACGAGACAGCAGGACAGGGACTGATGGGAAGAACATCAGGATGCAGGAGTCGTGTTGCAGGATGGAGGGCCATAAGTAGGTATCCAATATACAACTGTGGCTGCCGTGAGCTCCTAAAGAGTAGATTAGAAGATACATTGTGGAATAAACTTCCCAGGGGGGAATTTTCTTTCCAATAACCTTCAGTGAGCTCTGGGCTAGCCATTGTTCTTCTGGCTCATTATTGTTTATAATACCTACATTGATATCTTATAAAATATATACATGGATGTGGCTATGTATGTATTTTAGGTAATGCAATACAGGATATTCATCTTTCCATACAAATGTTGATGGCTTATATGTCACGATACATGTGCATGTCTAATCCCACTTAATCACAACAATATACTGCTATATTTTCCTTAGTTAATCAATTCTGCTGGTTAATAATACACTGTGTAATTTTTCACTTATTTTTGATGCTGCTATAGTCAACTTTTCTATGCATCCACGTGCTAAACTACTTTGAAAGGTAAAATGCTAAAAGCAAACAGTATTATCTATATATTGGCTATAGAACAAATGTGATTGCTAATAGGCCTATTAGCAGCACTGTAATACTCTCCTTTCAACCTCCTTCTCCCTCAGAAAGACCTCTGGAAAGTTCAAAGTGTCAAGAAAATTGTTGCAGAACTGTGATAAGGCATGACATTCAAGCAGTGAAGACTTCCATAACACTGGCTAGATGCTTTATTAATCTAAGATGTGTCAGTAAGATTTTCTGTGTGCTTGGGATGATGCCTGGCAGGAGTGTAGGATCTTCTGTGTGGGCTGTAGTTTGGGAAGAGGGAGGCAGAGTATTGTTCTCCTGACAGAAAATTAGTATTTTATGTGTACTCAGCTGGGCTGGGAAGTCCCTGTATACAGAGCCCTAGGATGTGATGGGAGGGCTCCCAAATGGAATAATGTACACCAGTATTTTGATCACACTTAGCACTTCCCAGCTTCCCTCATTCCTTTTATATATTTTGTCCTCTTATTGTTTGATTAGTCATCAACAATTTTGTTGTGTTTTGTTCCCTTTTTGCCCTTTCCCTGTTCTTCAGTTCCTCTCTAGACTTCTTTCTAACTGGTGTTTGCTTGTACTGCCACATTTTGGGTGGGTGGTTCTGTGTCCCACCACAGCAGAGCCATGTGGAACTTCAAGTACTGGAACATGAAGTTCTGCTCTATGCTTATCATGCAGTGAAAACCAACCTTACAGTGTTAGTGTCAGATCAGAAATCAAACTAAATAAAAAATCACAAGGCATTTTTGGCATAACCTGATTAATTTTGCAGTTACATAAGACCTGTGAGTATCCTGTAAATACTTTTCTCACCTTGAAAAGAAGATTGCACCTGTTCCTCCTCATCTTGCAATGCATTTGGTTCTTTTCCCGTGTTCTGCTTCTTTCCTTTTCTGAGCATGCTTTTTCCTTTTCCTTGACACAGCAATATCTTGAGGCTTTTCTTCACATAAGAAATGTAACAAAAAATATGAAAACCATCTGACTGGAACACAGAGGTACCCAGAAACTTCATGCCAAATTCCAGTTTTTTCAAGACAAATTACAAAAATGCTAAAATCTTGGTAACTATAGCAGCACAAACACCACCACTACAATATGCCGCAACAGATTGTTCATATGTCATTATTTTTCCAAAGTTCCTTGGCAAACGTTTCCATCAGTAAACAAGTCAAGTGAAAGAATTGTAAAATGGCCAGCAAACCACTCAGATCTTCTCTAGGTAGTGAAATAAAATTCTGCTACTTATCACTATTATTGTGTTCCTCAGCCCCTCTTCTTTCACCTGTGCTGACAGACTGCAGTTGTCTTTGTTTCTGCCTTCCCAGCAAGGCTTTTGCCTGTCATGTCACCATCTTCTTTATACTGCAAGTTTATCAAAGTAATGTCATGTCTAAATGTTGGGTCACATTCTCACCTGGGGAGAAAACGTACACAGATCCATTAACTTTGTCAGAAAAATGACAAATTGCATGAACTGCTGAGCTGGCACTGCATGTTGTATGTAGCATGGCAAGCATCAATGGAACTGAAAGAAACATTAACAGTGCCAGTTCACTAACAAAATGATGATTCGTTTTTTTCCCATTATCTATTTTTCTTTGCTGCTTAATGTGCTGGTATCATCAGAATTTACTGTTCAAAGAAATGCCTGGGGTATGGGCCAGTTTATGCTGCGTCTTAATGATGTGCAAATGCTAAAGGTTTGGGAGTTCTTAATTGATTATTACTGGAATAATCTCTTGAAGCCTAAAAATATGTATTTCTACCATGCTAGTACATATGGCATTTGTAAAACTGGAGTTGGAATATTGGTGAGTTTATGGAAAAAGTAATCTGATTAACCAACATTTAAAACTGTCTTCCTGGTTAGAAATGGAGGGGATTTTGCCTTTTATAACTACCTAAAATTTGAATATTCCTTAAAGCTATATAAAATTACAGTAAATTGCACTGGAACATTTTTCTCTTCATGTATTGAAATAACCTGGAAAACTGTTATATTCACTGAAACCAGCAAAAGCTTTGTCGTGAGCTTTGAAAAGAATGAATTTAACTTCCAACTCTTAATGGTTTCACTTAGCACATAAAAAGATGTTCTAGCTGTGCTTTGACTTTGGCATTGTCTGGAGTTCAAAGTGACAGGGATGAGTGAAAAAAATTATATAAGAGAAAGAAATATTTCATCAAACACCCAATGAGATTTAAAAAACCTGAGAGATAAATGTTTAAATGTATATTTTACTGATGAAAGGAAAAGGAGATATAAGTGGACACAGATGCAAAATATTACGGATGTATCAATAGCATGTATCTTTAATAATAGAAAAAAATTTAAAACATCAACATTATGGAGGTCATACAGAAGAAAGGAAGGAGGAATTTTTTTTTTTCTGGGCATGTGAGAAAATGAGAAAAGTCCAAGATACTTAGCTATGTTTAATCAAAATGTATAAGGATGACTTAGGACAGGGACTGGAGCACAACAGCCCTTGCTTCTTCTTTATGGCCTCCTCAGTCCTGAATTCTCCTTTCACGCCCCTTCTTGGGATGGGGCAATGAGTGTCTGTGGAGCTGACTGCCAGATGAGAAAAGCTTTTAGATTTGGGAGGGTTGCATCCCTTTCCCTCCCAATCCCAAAGTAGAAATGGAGTTAGTGTTCCATTGCTCAGGAGGTGGTCTTTTGGATATACTGCAGTGTTAAAGAAGTGGGCAGTCTTGCTGAGAAACAGATCTTGTGAAGCCCAGCTGCAGTTTGTACAGGGCATGGGTAACTGGGCATTCTCATAAGTCATGATGTGTATCAAGTTGTGTGCTAAAAGAAAATGTATTTTATTTCCCTTCTCTGAAAGATATGTTATTTACTCCAGGGTTGACTTTAGCTCTGTCCCTTGAATCAAAAGAGTGAGGGGGCTTGAGGGGCCTCTGTTGTTCCCACTTGGCTGGCCACAGTGTTTTATCATAGCAGTAGCATAAGCAAAAGAAACGATTAAGCACAAGTCCTAGGTTGTCCCCTGATCCGTTTTTAGCAATTTAACACATTCATCACTTACTTTTATGCCATCCATCCTTGACTTAGCAAATGTAACGGACTGCTCAGCCAGGGCTTTCTATCAAAGCTTTCAGAAAGCTCCATCCATCCATCCATCCATCCATCCATCCATCCATCCATCCATCCATCCATCCATCCATCCATCCCTTTCTGTGTTTATTTCTCCGAGTGCCCTTTCACAGTGCTCATTTCTCTCCATGCAGCATCACAAAAGCTGTGCTAGGTGAGCTGAACTCTGGGTTGCTTAACTGCTGTCATGACCTCAGATTCCTGCCCTCACTAGCCTGAGTTGATTGTGACAACATGAGCAACAGGACTTTAACCCTAACTTTTCTTCAAGGACCCTTCACAATTCACACCTAATTCCCATGGTGAAATAGAGTTGAACAGCCTGGCTTGTCCTCTTTCCAGCATTTATTCCTGTGTATGAAAGCAGTGAGTTCCCAACAGGTTTAAAAAGGCAAGAGTACAATACCAACCCATGTGCGACCTTCTGTTGATTTATTCGCATCACCCAACAGGTGCCTCATACAGAGTTCAAACTAATAAATGCTGAAAGACAAAACTGACAACCTTACAGCAAAATGTTGTCAGGGACAACTTCTAATCCTTTCTGTTTTTATAGCAGTGAAAAGATGAGAGGGGAAAAAAAGAATAGGGAAAAGGAGGGGATGGGAGACAAAGAATAAAATTCTGAAAAAGTTAGTGCCCCAGAGAGCCGCATAATGATTAACAGTTCTTTTTTCAAATTGTGATTCCTTTTCAGTCCTGGATGACAACAGAACCATAACTTCATCAAAATTACTTTGAATAGCCTCATTAATGACACACAGTCTTGGTTTGTCCCTGCCTCAATGTCTGATAATATTTTCATACCTCCTATTGAATGTATGTTTAGCTTTGTCCTCCTCATTTGCACAATGCATTCATACATATCAGATAATCTTCTTTTGTTCTTTGATGTTCAACAATTCAATGTGATGTTAGCAATACAGGGGAGGGGGTAAAAAAGGAGGAGGATAAGAAGAAGGTTTCTTTTCAGTTCAAGCCAGCTAAACAATGGAAAGGGAAGTGTATTATATGATCTGTAGAAAGCAGCCTTGTTCATCCAACTCTAGCTGCAGAGAGTATTTAGAAAGCACAGACCTTAAATATGATTTATTGAAGTACAATATTGCCTTCATTGCACATATTAGAGGCATTTTCTTCTAGAATAGCTGATTAACAGAAGAAGCTCCCTTAAGAACAGCTGCACAGAGTATTCCTGTCAAGCCTCTACCTTGTACAAATATTTTTAATTAATAGATGCCTTCATCAAATACAAGAAAAAATTAAGCACTAACACTCACCAGAGACCCTGCTATTAGAGTGATTATTTTAGATTTAGTTTCATTTGCAGATGTCATTAATTTATTTTTAATAGATCACTAATTTAGTTTTGTCTATTTCTTGTTCAGTTTTGTAGATATTAGCAGGCTGTGCTTCCTTCAAAGCTTTCCCCTCCCTCTTCCTCCAGGCTCTGTACTCTCCACAGTGCATCTGTGTTTAAATTAGCTGGACTGCTGCAGGCTGAGATAGCGATTAATCTGCACATCTGCCACAAGAGAGAAGTTAACAGTCTAGCTGAGGGACTCAACGCAAAAAACAGCATTACCACTGCAAGTCATCTGTTCAGTTTGGCAAAGCAGTAGTTGTGTCACACAGGAGCAGGCTGCCCTTGAAGTATCTTGTGTTTGAGTGAGTGGCAGTGGTGTTGTTGTGCAGTACATAAACCTCCTTTTGTCAGCTTGCATTAACCACAGAATTGACTTGTAAGACATTTGTACTTGGGGAGAGAGGGATGAGCAATGTCCTGCCTGTAACAAAGGAAACATCAGTGCCACAGCACAGAGCAGAGATACTAGACCTGGTTTATTGGAAAACTACAGCAGCCTGTTCAAATTCCTCTATTGCTGCAGCTCAGCTACTTGTGCTTCATAGGTGCTCAGATTCAGGGTGTCTGTGCAAATGGACAGGATGAGGTGAGTCCCAGAGCAACGTGTCCAACAGCTGCCTGTTCCCAGGAGCTCAAACAACCCTTTTCTTGGTGTCAGTCTCCGCAGTTTTAGGCTTGTGCACACAAGAGCACTTCATTGCTATGAACAGGCTAAGGAAGTTGGGGCTGTACAGCCTCGAGAAGAAAAAGTTGTGTGGAGACCTCAGAGTAGCCTTTGAGTGTCTGAAGGAAGTCTACAAATCAGCCAGAGAGCAACTCCACAAGAACTTTATGGGATAAGGTTCAAACTGAAAGGGGAGATAGAGGTTAGATATACAGAAGAAATTCTTTACTGTAGGGGTGTTGAGACGCTGGAACAGATTTTCAGTGTTCAAGGCCAGGTTGGATGGAGCTCTGAGCCACCTGGCCTAGTGGAACGTGTCTCTTCTCACAGCAAGGGATTGGAACTAGATGGCCTTTAAGGTCCCTTCCAACTTATACCATTCTGTGATTCTATGTTTCTACAAATATGGTGTCCAGGATAGTAAGAGATGGAGATAAATATTCTTTACCCTTTTAGACTAATATGAGGAGTGAAGAAATAGAAAGTTTCTTTGCCTTGGTTTTGATCTGACAATTCTGATTCAGAGGGATGGCATGCCTTTTGGTTTTTTTCACTCACACAGGAAATTTAAGAAAGAGCTATGAGATGAATATAGACCTTCTTTGTCCTAATTCTTTGTTGTTTTATTACACATGAGTGGCATTTCCTAAAGGGCAGTGCCATAGTCTGGTCACCTCTGCTCCATTGCAGTCAATATCACTTTATCACTGACTTTAGAAAAAGCTGAGTACACACTTGTTCTAAAGTGAGTACATGGTCAACCACAACAAGACAAGAAACTGCTGACTGTATGTTGGTTGAGTGAATATGCTTCTCCAGCAGTGTGTCAGTTTCTAGCTGAGGATATCTCTAGATTTAATTTTAATCGGATCTCTCCTAAATGGAATTAAAGAGTGTTGGTTGTAGTGGGAACCATGGAACTTCTATCTTCTGCAAACATTTTTGTTTTACTTCTGTGGGGATAATTTTGACTTGTACCATTCTTAGGCTGAATATGCAACCTGTAAGATTTAAGTGTTTTTCCTTGTCAGTTTGCTGTCTCAGTCAGGAAACTGAAAATGTTCATTCATAAACTTTTCCAGTAAGTGACTGGATGGAGACAGGTATTCAGAATTTTTAGACATTCTATTAGTAAGCACATCATAGTAAAAGAAGACAAATATTAATGAAATAGAAGAAGGAAATTATGATTATTGTCTCCAACCTCAAGATAATACTGGATATTTTTTCTGTCATGTGTGTGATTTACTTTTTACTTCCATACATTTTTCTCTTTTTTTTTTAAGTATATGAAAGGTTTGGGGTTTTTTAATATTAGTATCATTACACAAAGTATTACTTGCTTAAAGAAATCTTTATCAACATACTCCATTTAGAAAAACAGGATGTTTTCTCCAGCTGTGTTGTTACTTCTGTAAATGATTCCTCCACAATAAATATTTGTCCTCTCCTGAAGAGTGTAAAAGCAGAGATGGTTCCCCTGTTTAAGGAAGGATAAGTGTTTTATGAGATTAACCTAACTGGGTGATCTCTGGGATCTTCCTGCACTCTAAATTACCTCTTTCCTATGATAGCTGTTATTATCTCTTTCACAAAGACCCTCTGCTACACAATTTCTGTAATAACCTATGCAATCTTCATCCATTTAGGTATTGCCAAAGATCTACTGGATTGTGGCACCACGAGAATCTTCCAAGACCATTTTTTTATCTAGGAATGAGATTCCTGTGGTTTGCCAGTCACTTATCAAGTACATCTAGAGAAAAATCCACTAATTGCAACCTAATCTTACCAACACCCCTACAATGAGCATAGGGATAAGTGTGCAGACATGAAGCCAAAGCATAGTTGCCCCTTTTGTGTCTTTTAAGTCAGCTCCAGTGACATTGGGATGTTGATCATGATGAGGAGCTCAAGGAATGCAGTCTGTACATCCCCTACATCAGCAACTGTGAAAAATTTCCCAATAGAAAGCTTATTGCTGGGCAGGGCTGTGAGTGACTGCAGAAACTCAGGAGCTCTGGGTGTGAGGAGCACTGCCTTAAAGACTTTGATAGAGGATGAGATGTTCAGTCCATATCTAGAAATGTGGTGCTAAGTCTGCTGACTTACAGGCCAGCGGGTCTCACTAGCTTCAACTCAGAAGCATAAACAGTTGCAATATTCTGAAGCAGATGGGAATTTGGTAAAAAGGGATGGAGACTCCAGGGAAGAATTGCAAGTTCTAGTGGAAGTGATATGAAAGCAAATTAAAGTAAGAATAAAAGGTTTGACAGCTCCATTATGAATGCATTAGCTGTAAATATGAAATGCAGCCTGCTTAGCAGAAGCTGTGGATAGTGTCCATCAAGGCTGGAATGAAAAGGTACTAATATTGATAGAGATTTTGGGAATATTTCACAGTGACCTTTCCAATACACTTATAGGAAAGGATGTTACTTCTCTCTACTGCTAATGGCACAAGTTATTTTTGGCTGCTAAGGATTTTAAGTTTCATCTAGATGCCAAGCTAACCTTGGAGTGTGTTAAGGAGACCTGGCTGTAGTTGTTCCTCTGTGGGTGATAGCTTCTGAGGAGACACTGTCAGTCTCTCTATCAGCCCCACATGGAGATGAGTGTCTGTGAAGAAGTTGTGTGTGCAGTTTCAGCAGAACCCAGAAATCTGGACAATTCCCATCATCCTGGCTATGGAAAACTCTTCTGTTTAAATAAATACGGTCCTACAAGAATACATTGTATGCAAGATAATCTATCTCCTGTATGCAAGATAATGAGACCATAGATTTTAAGAGTTGCTGAGAGTCTGAAAAGAACTTGGTTCTTAGCAGTGAGGGTGTTGATGTTTGCTTGGTGAGTCCCCACCGTGTAAACAATAAAATTTGCCTTAGGCTGCAAACTGTGTCAAGTACTAGGCCAGGAACAATTTTCCTGTGGTTGTTCACCTCACAGATATACTGCTCTTTAATACATTCTGCTGCCATATAAATGTGGGCTACATATTTTTCCAGAAAAAAAACCCTGGTCATTGTTTTCCTTTTTATGCTACACAAAAACACTTGCCCTTTTATTACTGCAGATTACTAACCTGTTCACAAAAAATACACCACAGTAAACACAAGATTGCATTAATTTGCAGAAGAAATGTGAGTTTCTTATTTACTCTCCTGTGTCCAAGTGTTGTTGCAGGATGAAGTGTCAGGGTGGATGGAACCAAAAAGACCTCAGGAGTATTGTGCCTGTAATCAGTGTCATATCCCTGCTGTTCTGGGTGTTCTTGCTCTCCAGCATGTGAATGTACTCATCATCCTCCTCACAGTCTTTGGCAAGTTTGGGAGGTTGGACTCTGGTGAGACTCCACACAAGGATATTCTACAAAATCATCATCTGTCTCTTCCTCTGATTCTGAGCTCATGCTCATGTTTGACTTCTGCCATGTCAAAAAAGAACTCTTCCCAACACTGAGGGAAAAGATAAGATGAGGATTTGATACCCTGTGGACTCTCTCCAAAGTAAGTAACTGTAGATTTTTATTTTCTGTCTTAACAGAGCCTTTTGCTTAACCATCATTGCCCTCTTTCCCTGGAAGCCCAGTTTTGTAAGCCAGGCAACTGCAGACTGCGAAATAGTGTGTAAAGGGAAGTAGGGAACAGCAGAAAATGTATTTGACACATTTAACTTTTCCTTTCTCTTTAACTTTTCCTTTCTCTTTAACTTTAGCAGTGGTGTTTTGCCAAGCATATTCGTTTAGAATGATTACCTGGGCGACTCTGAGCTATAAATTCCTTTCAACATCTGTTCAGAAGAGTTAATAATTTATTTGATGTGTTAGTTGTGTGAAAGTGTTTCTGTTCTCTTAATGGCTGAGCCATAAACATTTTTATCAGGATTCTTCATTTTATCCTAGAATAGTTAATATGAAACTATTTTTCTATGTAGATTGGGAATTTCATTCTGAAAATGCTGATTTATTGTAAATCTTTAAGTCCATTATAGACTAGAAGTGTTCAAAATTATTCTTGATGAACTACTGAACTAAATTTTTTTCCTTCTGTTCCTGAACTGATCAGCTTTTCTATGAATGCATTAATTACTCAAAAACTTCTAATATTTCCCACTTCAGAAAAAAAGAAATTGTTATAAAGGCTTTTTATAAATCCCCTGCTACTGGTTCATTACATATCTGGTAATTTTTTCAGGCATTTGATTTGTCTGCTTACTCAAGTCTTCTTTTTCTACACTATGATTAGATAATTTAGTCTTCAAATGAGAAAATCACCAAAAATATCTAACCCATAATGACTTGCAATATTACTTTACAACATGAATAATTATTCACTGACTATTTGCAAAGTATTTAGGATTCATAAACATCTTCAGGGCAAAAAACATTTGTCATGCAGATACGCATATGCAGTCGTTAATAATAAGCCACAAGTAATAACTGAAAGAGCTGACAGTGCTTATGACAAAATTATTCACTATTTTTTGTGGTATTCAGCCAAGTCTGCCTAGGCTTTATAAATAACTGCTGACTTAGAGATTCTGAAGGCCAGGCAGAACTACTGGGTCTTTTTTTTTTTTATTTCCTAGGTAATATTGATCAGGTATTTTTATTTCCTAGGTAATATTGATATTCTTCCCTAGTTGTGCTGGATGATGATTATATCCATGTGCATTTATTGTTTTAATTCTGCTGAATGTAGATAGACTGAAAAGTTTTAAATAAAATTTTAAATAAATAATCTGGCATAGTAGTTGATGAGGCCTAATAAGAAAAAGGAATGTTTAGTACAGCAGTCACATATTTAAACAGTGCAGCACTCAAGTCATAGTTAAAATATTTTCCATGTACAAGGTAGAATAGTTTAGAGACTTTCTTATTCCTTCTTTTTGCAAAATCGTGTAGAATCCTGATGGGAAATAGATTGCAGAGAGCAGTGACAGTCATTTCTCTGTAGCAAATGCGGTTGTTAATGGAAAGAAATGCAAGACAGCCATCTGTTGGCTCATGCAGAAACCTGTTTGGCTCCCAGTCCCAGGGCAGGCTGCCTGCAGCCCAGGCAAGAATGAGTACAGTGCTCCCTGCAAGGGCAGGTGGTGTTTGTGCCCAGCTTCAGTTCAGGCTGAGCACCAGTGCTCTGAGAGGGAAATGTATGCCTGTGAAAATGGGTCCTGGAAGTGCTGCAGACACCTGGGACGCAGGCAGGGCTCTGCCATCAGCACCTTACTGGTTGGACAGAGCATTTCTGCATGTTTTCCCTGATATTTGGTCTCTTCCAGCCAGGTCTCATAAGCTCTTGGTGATTTATATCACACCCAAGATAGCTCAGCTACCTTTGAAGGCATAAAATCAGCAAGATGGCTTCTGTGGTAGTGTTGGAAACAGAAAAGTTTTAATAAAAGGCAAAATAACAAAACCTCTTACAGAGAGAAACTGAGCCAGGTGCAGGAAGTTCTTGCCCCTGGTAAACCACCTCACAAAAGCCATTGGTTTCTTTGTTCTCTTCTTTTTCTAGTAAATTGCTTAGGCTGGATTTTTTACCTCCTGTCCAATTAGCTATCCTTAAGTTTAAAGTGAAGTCCCCCAAGTCCTATGAAGAGTCTTTTTACCTAATCAAAAAACCCCAAAAACTTCTAAGATTTTTTCCTTTTTAAAAAGACAAAAGATAGTTTTGTCACTCCACCAATAAAAAGCACATTCCTGTATTTCCCAAGCAGCTATTGTGTGCTGCAGGACGATGTAGCCAGGTGCTATCAAGGGTGATGGACTCAGCACTGATGCACTTCCTGAGGAGAGCAAATGCACAGCTGATCTCTAAATGTGTGACAGTGTAGAACAGGAGATTTGTTTCTCCTGGGCTTGTGGGACACCTTCATATCTACATTGCAAAGAGCACACAGGTGAAGGTAATAATTTATCTTTAAATACTCAGGGTTCTGCTAAATTTGAATTAGGTATCTTGGATCTTTATGGTTTTTAGGCTATTGGCTTTTATTAAAAACCTTTTTCATCATACAGATCATTAAATGAAAAAGTCAATAATTGGGTCTTTGACTGTCCCAGATCTCCTGACACAGATTTACACCGATAAACAAGACTAGTTACTATCATTGCTATTTGTGCTGAGGGGCTGACCAGCACATCTTTCCCATCTGAGATACTCTCCCAGGCTTCTGTTTTGAACTGGGACTATTTTTAACTATTCCAAGATCTGGGACCATTTAGGTAGGTTCAATTCCCAATAAAAAAGAGGTAACTTTACTCTGCTGTCTGTCTCTAGATTTTTTATTAGATACAGATAAAATAGTGGCTATACTGGCTCTCCCTCTGACCACAGTGTAATGATTGAGCAGGTTATATCTCTTTCAGTGACAATGACATGAAGGAGTGCTCTTAATATGTTACTGTGGTGCTGTGTGCTTGGGCAGGGATTTTGTGAGCCTCTCACATATTGCTGCTGTCAATAGCCAATACAGCTGCATGCTGGTACTCAGGATTAAGCTCCAAATCACAGCAATTTCAATGGAAATTTTATCAATGTTCTTATCTGGCACAAACTACAATTTTCTAGAGGTCTCTGACTTTGCTTTTTTTTTGGTCCCTGCTGTGGCCAATTGCAGTTAAAACTAGGAAAAATTTGAAAATCACACCCTATACATTTCTGAGCAAAGACAGATTGAATTTCAATAAAAATTAGAGTGAAATACATGGCCCCTTGTTAAATCTAATGTAATTTTAAATGAGTGTAAATTAATTCTGGGCATTTTTCCTCTAAGTTCTTCACATATCCTTTTGTAGATCAGTGAAATCATAAGAAGGGAGTACAACCCTTCTTGTAATCACCCATTGATGTGGCAATATACCCTTAATGCACAGAAATATTCTCAATATGTACAGGAGTTAAATCTTGTGGTCTGAGTCCAAACTTAATGGACAATTCAGCTGGAAAGGCATTCCAGTCTATGTATGAACTATTAGAATAGGAATATTCCTTACATCCTCACATTGCTAATAGAGTCCTCTTAGCTGAGCACAAGGGCCCTGAAAGAATGGAAGGAGAAGGTTTACATGATTTCAGGGGAGATGCCTGACAGATTATGTGCTGGATTTGAGAAGCTGGCATTTCTGCTAGGTAAGGTTTTACTCTTGCTTCATCAGCAAATCATGACAAAAGGTCTAGACTGGTGGTGATTTTGTTATATTTAATATGAATTTCATGACTTTGCCTCCATTTTAATCTATAAAGTCTGGATTTTCCCCTTTAGTTTAAATGACCTGGTTTTGAAATTGCTGACTGCAGGTCTCTGGGGGTATTCACTTCCAGAAGCTTCTGGGGAAGAAGGACTGATCCTTAATGCCAGAGGAAGGTACACCTTTTATCCTGCATGAATAACTTCATTCTCAGAGCAACTTGGAGTGGGATGTGGGAATTGATACATTATGTTTGTGTTGATGGCAAGGGAAAGGTAAGACAGCTTTGACAGACATGGTGATGGGGGCTTTATGTTTACTGAAAGCTAATGAAAAACTCTTAGAAATTTTGGAACAAAACCAAACCAATTTCTTTAATAGAATGGAATGGTTTCCCAGGAATTCTGAATATGTTTGATTCTGTTAATAACCTTATCCAAGCTTTGCCTTTGATCCCAAAACCAAGATAAGAAGAAGGTTTTGTTGCTCAAAACAGATGAGCTACTACTGTTAGAGCAAGCTAACAGGTGTGGATTATGTCACTACAAATACAGAAGGGTAAGGTGACACTTGAGGTGTTTGCCTCTGGCTAGCTGTGTGAGGCCAGTGCTGTATTCCTGTCCAAGCAAAGACTTTCTGCTTACCTTACAATAAATTAAACTGACTACTTGTCACTGGGGCTGAAGCAGCTTTTTTTTTTTTTCCCTCTTTCTTCCTTTCTTTTACCTCAGGGTAACTAATGCACCTTTGTTTTCCTGTGGTAAAGCATAGTGAAAGCAAGACACTTCAGTTTATAATATCCATGCTATGCATCTGCCTAAAGCTGACATATCTCCCAGTGAAACTGAAGTATTCTGACATTGCTGCTTTTTTGTTTGTTTGTTTTGTTTCAAAAACCAAAACAACCCTACAACCTAGTGTGTGCTAATTATAGCATCTTGAGCAATGAATGCGTTGTTTTAGGTGCAGAATTCCTAATATATGCTGGTGTGGAGGTTCCAATGCTGACAGTAGAATTTCTGTCTTGGAAGTAGTCAATCTCCTCCCATAGGCAGGCAGTGTTCCTTCTTTTCCTGGCTGTTACTCACTTGCATATTTCAATTTGATTCACTCACCTGCCATTCTGCTCTTCTCTTCCCAGAGGTAGCTGCTCAGATTTAGTCACTTTTAAAGTGCTTGTCCAGCTGTGAGCTTCCTGTTTCACTGTCACTTGCTCTCCACTGAAACAGATATTATTAGCTTAGGACCAGCATTTGCTATCTCTGCACAATTTATCCTTCCACCTCAGAGTGGCAGCCTGAGATTTGTTGGTTTCCTACACTTAAATAGACAAACTCCATTTCCCATGATTCTTATTTAATTGTTTCTCTTCTCTGAATTAACAGGTGAGATTTTAACCCTATTCCTGTGCCACTCAGCTTCTTCATTTCACTGCACAAAGGAAAAAAGTCTGTATATCGATGTAAAGAAAATAATTTCTTAATTCCCACTGCACTCAGGATTTCCTGACTATACTCTTAAAGAAGTTATACTGGATTATTTTAGATACTTTCTAGCACATAGTCTCACTCTTGGAAGTTGCTGCCCATAAGGCTCTGTTAAAGGAGAGGCACAGGGCTCAGCTCTAGATATTCTCAGAGTTTGCATCAAGGACAAACACAAGGGAAAAATCTTGTCAGAATGAAGTCAGATTCCCCCTTGCCCCCTACCATTTTTGGTGGCCCAGGTTGGTCCATTCCAATAATCACAAGGTAGTTTCTGCCATGCTGGCAGTGATTTAAGTACAAATGTTTCTCCTGACTTAGCAGCCCTAGCAATTGGATCTTCTCTGGTGTATTGTCAACTCAGCGGCTGTGGAAATTGTGACAGTAATTTTTTTTTCATGCTCATGTGTCTTTGTTTTCTGCCTTATGAAATCATTTATAAAGAACAAATAAAGTGGACAAATGTTTTAAGAAAACATTATTGGGAAATTTCCAAACACACAAAACAGAAAACCCAGCTTCCCACTGAAAATAACTTCTTTTTTTTTGCAAACACTTGATAATACATATTCACCATGCTTTCAAAAGAGAATGGTGATGCAAAGCAAAAAAAATCCCAGGACTCCCTTATAAATAATGTAGTTTCCACCTCAAAAATTCTTCCTTCTTGTTGTGTCAGCATTACTTTAATTAGAGCACTGGAGCTCCTAAGGAAGCACAGATAATTGCAGGACCATGTTTCATGCACATTCCCAGCCATCAGAGGTCAGTACAAGTTCATTCATCCAAGCAGCTTTCAGGTCCTTTATTCCTCCAGTTTTGCATAGCAGGTTTTTGCTAATCACACAAATGACCCTTCACATCTCTAACACCTTACTGGGTAGGAAGGTTCTTGGGAACAGAAGATGATGAACACAAAATATATGCTTAGGTATATGTCTGGGCTCCATGCAGTGTCCCAGGAAAAGCACCACTTCATGTTTGATCTGGTTTTGGATTTGTTTGTTTGTTCTGGTTTTGGATGTCCAACTCAGCAGTTGAACCAAGACTGGAATGGGTGGAATAGCTACACCCAGTGCTCTTCCAGGTTTTGGTTAATTCTTGTGCCTCACTGAGCTCTGTTTGACATTAATCCTGCTGGTTATGAAGCTTAAGGTGCTAAGAGGGGCCCCAGGACAGCTGCAGCAAAGAGCCTACACCTTGCCATGTATTATTTCAGTGGCTCATTGGAGTCCAGTACTAATGGATCACAGTGAAGTGCACTTGGAAAAAATATCTAAATAGTCTTCAGCTAAAGAACATAAACGTTCAAAGGCCACATTCTGTGGATTTATAAGTGATTTTAAAATATATTTATTTTAAATTTAAAAAAAAAATGCCCATGCTATGAACTGCTAAAAATTTGAAAGCTCCAAGGTGAAAAAAGATTGAAGAAGTTTTGAATTTATTTTCCCAACCTAGTGCTTATTTCTGTATTCTTCTGCATCTGTTGCACTGAAAGATTTTCCCTAAGGGAATGTGTATAAACTTTTATTTGACTATAGAGGCAGAGAGTGAAAGCAAGCAGTGAATTTGGTGGTTTAAGTCCCTGGTGCAGAAAGGAGCTGAGAATATGTTATGAATCTGGCAGAGAATGAATTTGAACTTCTGTCTCTTACTATGAAAACGGTCTATCAATTATGGAATCTTTGCCCTCTAGAGACAAATGGAAAAGGTAAAAAAGAAAAAAAAAAGGCAACTAGAGTGGGCTTAAGTGTTTGGGAAAAACTTGCTAAACAATTTTGGGTTTGACCCAAAAGAAATATTGAAGCATAGGAAAAAATTTATGAAATATGATTATTCATTCCCTGGACAGCAGAAATAATAATGTGAACTGCTTCTTATCTGTAACTAAGGTCTGAAAAAAAATTCAAGTGTAGAAGGTCAGTTGAAAATTAAAAATGCAGTTCATTAACTTGATTTTATTGGAACACTGAAACTTGGTCTCAGAGGATAATAAAAATTGCAAAATGGTGCACAGCCAGAATTACCAATGCTTCAGGTTCAACATGGGTCTCACTATATTGATTGTTTATTTTGAAGCCTAGCTCCCACAGCTATTTATCATCTCAGCTTTCATTAAGATATCATGAATTTATCTTTGTGCCTGTAGAGGACCATTATGAACTAGAAAAAGCACTGAACTAAAGTCAGTTTAAAAGAAAAAAAAAGTACTACTAAAAATAACGAAAAGTCATTAAAAAAAAAAAAAAAGACACTACTCTCACAAAGTTCCATTGCTTCAGGAGCTGGATCTACAGGAAAAAACATTAGATCCTGTTAGACTATTGATAAAACTGTGCCAGTTGTAATGCTGAGTACGGGAAGAGAATTTTCTCCCAGTATCTAGCTCAAATGTGAGTCCAGTAAATACATGTTAAGAGAACAAGCTTTGAACTGACTAGAAAGCCTTCACAGCCCTGCTGAATCATGTATGCTGTGAGGTCAGAAGAGAGACTTAGCATGGCAGTATCCTGACTTTTGTTGCACATTAGCTCTGTTAATCCAAAAGTCTTTGCTTTTTGCTGGTGTTCATTCAGTCATAATTACCTGTCTCATACCTTTAGGAGATTGCAAAATAACTTGTATTTTACTGACAGTGATGCTGAATAACAAAGGTACAACATGAGGTCTTAGGAAGGTCATGGCAACCCTGGAAAGAAAATCCCTTAGAATTCAAACTGTAACCACATTTAATAATCATGATCTGAGGAATGTCATTAGAAGGGTCAGGAATTTTGGTGTAATTTATAAACAATTATTTTCAGCCTTAACTTTACATTGTAAACAGTTATATTGATTTGATTGGAAGTGTCAAAAGTATGTATGGAACTGTAGGAAGGCAAAGATGTCTGCAGGAAAAGCCTTGGTGTGTGGAGTGACTAGTTTGTTAAAAAGATTTAAGTTAAAGGTGGCCTGTGTTATCAAAAGGTCATGATAGTGAGCAGTGGTTTGAATTCTTGTGAAGTCCACCAACAGTTCTGATTAGGCTTATGTGGGAAGGAGCAAATGTGTGGATGGCTTTCTTCCTGTTCTATAGTATATGAAATCTGGGATTTATCTTTAATTACTTCCTGAAGTTAATTAAAGTATGTCCCTAAGCATCATGTGTAAAGTGGGTTTGGTCTGAAACTTCTTGTGCTTGGTGTCAGGGTTGATATCTAAGTTTCTTATCAAGTTCAGTAAGATAGTGAATTAAATAGTAAGAATATAAACAAATATAATCTAGGCCTAGATAGACCCAGGTATAAATCTTTATCTGGACAGAGTGCCTGAAGTCAGCAAAGCCCTGTAGAGGCACATGTGTCTTCTTAAGGAGAAGGCCATGACTCACTGCAAGAGTGATAAGAGAATTTTTTGGTTTCCTCTCTAGATTTTGTTTTTATACAGAACTAATGATTTTGTGTGTGTGTTTGTTCGTTTGTCTTAAACATCAAAATCTGGTCCTGGATAATTTTGAACATGTTAAAAAGGTGTTACATTTCCCACTGTTGAGCAATTCTAGTTACATCAGGGAATTTTCCTGAGAAATGCTTTAGTCAAACTGAGATCACTGATAGAGCCCCAGGCTTTGGTCTAGAAGAGTGCTACACTGTCTGAGTAAAACTGTCCTAATCTTGAATTTAATTATTTTAATCTTGAATCTAATGATTGTCAGTGTCTCCTGGCCTCAGAAATTGAGTGATAAAGATGTAATTAATTGTCACACTGCTTTAAAAGGCTAAAAACAGTATCATAATTCTGAAATTCTTCCATGACAATGAGTGGCACATCCTGTAGGCACACATTGATGTCACCTGCTCCCAGGGCTGTAGAAACTGGTCCCCATGAACAAAAGCTCCTGCCAGATCTGTTCCACCACTGCCTTACACAAAGAGAGCAGTCCGAGGGCCATGGCTCAGCTGTCTGCATCACCAGGACCAGAAATCTTATGAGCTAACCTGGCTGCTAGGACTGGCAAAGGTTGCAGTTTGTAGCATGGCAGATGCTGTGGGAAGGAAGGGAGGAGTAAGGGCTTTTCCCTGGCATTTCTTTCACAGAAGTACAATAGTAAACCTTGATCTGGAGAATTTCTCCTGGCAGTTCTCAAACCCTGCTCTATTCCTTCCCTCTATACACCTGTTTTCAATGACAACAGTCTGTTATTCTTCCCCCACCCTGCTGGGGGTGATGCTGGTCCATCCTGCGCAGATTAGCAGGTGTACCACAGCCAGGCCCCATGGTGAAGGGGATGAGCTGAAGCTCTGAACCATCAACCAGGAGAAGACCTTGCAGCAGCTCTGCTTTTGCCATGGTGAGTGCATGGCACTCTGGAGAGGCTGGGGTGGGGGATCCAGCCAGGTCTCCCATGGTTGTGGCACAGTCCAAGGGGCTGAGGTGGTACCAGGAATACATCTATCCCATGGATGAACATAAGCAGGGAACCAGTTCAGGCAGTGGAAACCCTAGCAGAGCCTTTAGTGCTGAGTATTTAATTTTTGCCTATCTCAGTCATGAGTCATGAGTCACCTCTGTTCCATTTTTAGCAGATAAAAAGAGAAGGAAACCTTATGCAAAGAAATTGTAATGATGCAGTAACTGCATGACATCAGCTGCTGTTTGCACAGCAGGTGAGGAGAGGAGCTACTCCAGGTAAGAGACAGTTTCAGATGTCTGTTAGCCACAGTGAGAGTGCAGGAGCTGGAGGACATGCACTGCTCTCAGAGCACGCTGCAGCTGATCACTTGATGGCTTGAAAGTTTAGCAGCATTGAAAAAGCAGCTCAGGACCTCTATCCTGTGTGGAAAAGATTGCTTTGAGAGCCACTGCAAGCAATAGGCTGCTAAATGTGGCTGTGATGGTTGCAACAGTTCCCTCCCCAGCTCAAGGATGAAGGGCTGGATAGTGGAATGACACCTATCTGAAAGTACTCTAAAGCTCAACTTGCCCAGCTCTTCTCCAATGATATGAAATATGCTTTTTTTGAATAGGGATTTGTTTCATAAGAGAACTGTAGAGACTGGAAAATGGTAACATTTGTTTCCAATTCTTTACTGAGCTCTGACAAGCTTACTGTGCATAATATTAAAATTAGAGATTACATGGAATATAAAATCAAACAAATATCACAGGAAAGAAACCTTAGTTTTCTAATGTCTTGGCAGGAGATTTAAAAGACTCCAATAAACTTGAGAGAGTTTAATGAAAATCTTTTGTGACTGAAGCTGTGTTGAATAGGACCTGCTGCTCTGGGAAACCTTCAATTGATTTTATTTCCTGTTATATTTACCAGCTTTGGACTGAACTCTTGGAGTTGTAGCTCCTGAAACATGGCAGTGTTTCTGGAATACCAGACTGTGCTCCTAAAGCCTCTGTAACAAATGTAGGGTGAAGTAAGGAATAACATTTAATCTTGTTGTTAAAATGATAAATAGAAATATAAGTCTTAAACCAGCTTCAAAAAACACCTTTCTCAGAACTCATGGATTTTAAAAACTCTTGAGATAATTTTGGACAATTACCCTTCCTGTATTTGGCAACAATTTCTAGAATGAATTTCTCAACTCTCATTCCCCCTTTTAGTCTCCCCTCTGACACTTGGTGCCTCTTCAGAGCTCCATTGACTTCAGTGAGGCATGAAATTGAGAAAGAACTGCAGTGAAGTCTGCTTAAAACAGATTTGCAACTGTTTATGCCAAGCCATAGGAAGACCAAACTCTGAATAGTCAAAAGAAAATCTCCACAAGTGAAAATAGAGAAAAATTGATCTGAAAAAGCTTTTGAAAGTTTGAATGTTTATAGTTAAGTAGGTAAAGTGAACAGCATTTTGGTTTCTTCCATCTGTTTGACAGTGTAGGGTAAAAATATCTAATGTCAACTGTAATAAAGTATCATGAGGCAACTGAACAAAAAATATAAAGTTTTTATAAGGCAGCACAGCTACCACCCCTTTACCATAACTGGCAAATACAGGTTTTGGAGTTTTGTTTGGGTCTTTTTCTCTCTCAACCCTGTACTTCCCTAAGAGACAGGATGAACAAAACTGAAATGGTGAATAACAGAACTGTAGGCAGTGACAAGAGGAAATAAATCTCCAGAGAGCCCATGTATGGAGTCACATTTAACACCAAAATCTAATTCTGTGGCAAGTCTGGAAATGATTTGTTCACTGGCAGTGGGGAAGGCAAATAATCTACTGTATCATGTCAATAAGTTTAGTAATGCTAATAAAAAGGTTTTGAAGCATAACTACTACTTGCATTGGGTAGGGCTATTGACCTCACTGGGTCTAATTCAGTGAAGTGCTTCAGTGAATGAGTAAGAATTGCAAAACAGAGCCACTTGTTAGATTAAAAAACGGGTATTTTGCAATGCTACTCTTTTTTTTTTTCCCAACTGAGTAGCATTACGAGTTCTCATCTGGGCCTGCATAAATCTCAGGCTTCTGGAAGCACTGAAAAATTACATTGCAAGAACAATAAGCAATAACTTTTAACTTTTGTGTGAAATCACTTCATAATTTCCTTTTCAGAGACTGACATTTCATCATTAAACATAGGTTAAAGCTATGTCTGTTTTGTTCAGTTTTATTACTTATAGTAATAAGAAGAAGAATGAGATTTGTCCACCTGGTTAAATATTAGTTGTCTTAATGTTCCAGATGTTTGTGGTGGAGAATGCCTTGTCTGAATCAATGTGGTGATGACACAGAGCTGCCCCTGCTCCATTCATCATGTCCAGTGGAAACAATGACAATACCATGCTGGTTCTCAGCAAATGACAGAGCTCTGCAAATTAATCAGCCTGACTGGCAGAGGTCTTGGAAAAGTAAACTGAAATCTGCCTTGCATGGCTCTAGAGGTTACGTGGCTATGGATCACATTGCTGCTGAAAGAAGTCAGTAAAGAAATGTCCCATGAAAGAGATTTTGCCTCTACCTAGTGCTTGTAAAGTGCTTTTTTAGCCTTTGGCTTGGCTGAGTTGTTCTATTGGCATCAGTGGGTCTAGCTATCTAAGCTTTTTTATTTAAGGTGTAAGAATTGCAGGTTCAACTTTATGAGAAATTTCCACATAAGAGTGTAGTAATGGCATCAGCCTTGTAATTGCCAGAAGATAGAGCAGAAGGCACACCGGGCTCTCTTGCACTTGCTGCTGGATTTTTGCAGCAGGCTCTTAGTTGCTTTATGGTTATTTTTTTTTCTTGGTGTGATTTTTGAATTTGTGTTGGTTTTATCTGATTATGACATTCTAGTCAGATTTATTTTATTTTTGTATCAGAAGATAAGGACAGAATTGTATCAATTGTGCAATTTATGAAGCCTTAATCCTTGAAAGGAGATAAAGGTCACAAGTTCTACAACTGTCCTCAGGTTAAGTACAAATTCCTAACCAGATCTGTGTATCATATATCAATCAGACACTTGTATCAGACAGAAAATCCCACAATTTCCTGCTGCTAGGAGTACTCAAAGCCTGTTGACACCCAGATACAGTCAGAAAACTGGTTCTGGTAATATTGCCTAAGAACCAGGCTGACAGCATCTTTAAATGCTTAAGGTTTTCAAGCATTGTCTTGTCATCTTACTGTGCCCCATGAAGAACAAGGAGGTGCAGAGGTGTCAGAAGCAGCTGTGCCAGCCCCAGGGCTCTGCAGGGGCTGTGTGGACCTGCAGACACAGAGGAGCCCTGCCTGTTGTGCCATGCCCTGCCCTGTTGCAACACTGGTTGCATGTGTCCACCTGTGCCATGGCTTTGAGTTGCTCTAGATTATTCTCTGACCAATATCAAACCATTTTGTGTATCCTTCAAGCTGTGCAAGGGCAGTTGAAAGGATCTTTCAGCATCAGTTTTATTTCCAGGTGTAGTGGCTTATCCCTACTCAATCCCATGTATGTATTGCTAGATAGGGTGTAAAGAAAAAAAACACAGCTGGGGGTTCTTCCATGTAAGGATTTAGGGAATTTAGTCTATAGCTGGTGCTGATGAAATGTGGATGACTCAAAAAACACCCTGGGGGTGACTGACCAGCTGATGGCTGGTACTTGCTCTTGCTTTGTTGTTGTGATGTCTCCCCATTTGTTCATGAAGTCTTCTACACATCCAAGGCAGGAATTGCCTCCAACATCCATGTGTCCACATTTGTCAAATGTAAGTATAAGTCATCAATGGTACACAGAATTTAAGAGATGGATTTCTGTTTTAAGGAAAATTATTGTGAGAACAAAAAAGTTGGTTTTTACTCTGTACCCCATTACCATCATACTCTGCTGCCAATTTAAACACTCCTAGAATCTTGGATTTTAACAGAGAAATAGATTTGGATTCCCAGTTTCTTCAGCTCTTGTTTGACATGGGTATTTGTCCACTGAAAACAAGCATAAACCTGGTGTCTTTGTTAAAACCCTTATTGTTTCATGTAGTATGTAAATGGGAATCTGTCATGACCTGAAATTATCAAGGTCCTGCCATTAGATTGCAAGACCATTTCACAACACTGCTGTAAGTAACTGTACTCTGGAATGAGCAGGAATCCTATGAATTCCTCCCAGTTTATGACATTACAGCTTTTTGGGATGCGCTCTCATGCTTTCTTCCAACTTTTTTTTTTTAATTGGTAGGTAATGCGGTACTGCTATTATAAATGGGGACACTGTGAATCCAGTATTGTTATTTTAAATGGGGACACTGTGACCACTACAATGACATTGCATGTCTGACTGGGCCAGAATCTAATAGAATGTTTTGTCCCCATTTCTTGAGTGGACCAGCAGAGTTCAGCCTTTTAACCTGTCCTATGTAACAAGAGAATTTTTACTAGAAAAGTGATTTTCTTCAAACACTGAGAGACTACTTAGAGCCCTACCCCTCTCTGTTCTCTCTGCTCTGTTGCTAAACCTTGGCTAATTAAACTGCATATATTTTACCTCACTTTTGCACCATACTCCTCAGCAATTTGTCTCAGAGCATTTAAAAAGGACTTAAACACTTTTCTTCTCATTTCAATGTGAGTTAGCAAAAATGCAGTGGTGTTACCAGGATGATGACAAAGCAAGGAATAAAACCCAGAACCTGGGGATTCATAACCTAGAACCTGGAGATTCATTGGTGGTTTTCCTACAGATAGTAATTGTAATCACATCTTGGAAACTTCACTAGCATTTTTGTAGAACATGGTGTGTGGTCTGCTGGTAATCTTAGAAATTCAACATCTTCTTGTCGAAGTATGAAGAATGACCAGCACCCAAGCCACTAAAGAGAAGTGCACGTACAATCTTAGTAGGATTGGTGTCCCCTGCAGTTAAATACACACAATTCTTGTACAGCACAGCAGATGATTTCCTTCCATTTCCCAGAACAATACAAATAGGATATCGCTGGTGGTGCTTTTGGTGTTGCAAAGCAGACAACTACTGAGTCCTTCCTCCAGTGTCCAGCACAGATCCTCATACATTTGAGTAATAGATTTAGATGCAGGTAACAGGTAACATGACAGATATGTGTATAGAAGTCTGAGTAATAGATGAGATGGCTTTGAGTAAGATAGAGTTCTGAAGGGCACAATGATTTCTGGTTGTTATTTTTTTCTGGCTTGATTTGGGTTTTTTGTTTGGTTGGTTTTTTGGCTTTTTTTCCTGCTTATTTTTTTGTTTGGTTTGGGGGTTTGCAGGGTTGTTTATTTGTTTGTTTGTTTGTTTGTTTTGGGGGAGCTTGGGCAGGTTTCATGGGGGCTGTTGTTGTTGTTGGGGGTTTTTTTGTTTGGTTGGGTTTTTTTCTGTTTATAGATAATTTTTGTGTATTTGTTCATCCCTTCTATAACTCTTTTCCTCTGAATAGGATCAGGGTAGGAATTTTAGTCGGCCTCTAGTGGTATCTGTTTTGTGAGCCCTGGCTTTTAGGTCATGGTTAACAGATATCCAAATGGGCAGCTCTTCTCTGAGTTTATTTTTTTAATTGCTTATTTAAATGAGGTATTTTTTAAAGTTATATTTGTTTGTTATCTTAAATAATATAGGCATTGAAAACTAAAATTACCATAACATATTTAACTTGCTATTTTATTCATCCTGGTAATTTCATGGGTCTTGAAACATAACAAGTCTAGACCTAGAGCCTTTGCATTATCTGAACTGTTGTTTTAACTGGAGATTCCACTTCCCTCATGAACTTAATTGGGGAGGAAAAAAGACACGTATGATATGTTAATTTTATTGCTTTGTGCCTTGAAAAGTGCAGAGCCTGTTGGGAAGAGCAGCTGGCAGAGGTGCTGGCTGGGACAGGGGAAGCTGCTAAGGGGAGCAGCCCTACTCTGGTGAGTGTCCTTATCTATATCACACCAGGAGGAAGATGATCAGTGACTGACCAAGCAGATGGCATGTTTTACAGGAGTTTGGTTTGCTGTGACAATCAAGGACACAAATCCCAAATGAAGAAAGCTCCTGGATGGGAGAGGGTTGCCAAGTGCAGAGAGAATTCCTTGCATTACCTTGTTCCATTTGTCAGCAGCCCACGGAGGATAGGTGTGCAGGAGATGTTACCAACCATTTTTCCTGCAGGCTTATCCTCTCCTCAGTCTCCTTTTTTCTTTGCAAATATGAACTCTTAGCCACTTAAGATCAACATCCCATTTTGCCACTATATTTGACATTATTACATTCACAATTCATTTCTCAGTGAGCTATACTTACAGATGCCTTAAGGAGACCTAAGCAAAACTGATTATACAGAAATGAGATATCTTCTTGCCTAGGAAAAGCACCAAAAAGATAAAACTTAAAAAAATCTGATTTCTAATGGTGAATCTAGTAAAACTGTGAGTCAAAAAACTTTTGGTGTTTTACTGCTTTTGTGTCATTTTAATCAGCTAAGGGGTATTTTCTTCCCCCAAAATACTACAGTCTTATTAATTTAAGTTTAGATCACTCTTAAACAAGACCCAGAAGTTTTCTAGTACATTGATGATACCTCACTTTGCAAATACTTCAAAGAAGAAAATGTATTTTAGCAACTTAATATGTGTGTAAGATAAGTTTTCAAAACCAACACAGTGTATTTCCCTGTGTATTTTCACAGTGGTTTGTTTAACATTTCATCTCCTGCATTTCATGTACTCAAATTCTAGGCTGCTCTTTCTGTATATAACTTACATTTCATTGCCAGGATGCCATAGCAATTTTTTCTAACTAAAGAACTTCAAGTATTTTTATTCTCCCAGCCTTTCCTTCAAACTGTTTTTCAAAATTGATATCATAATACAGCTTTCCTTTAATCTATCTCCACACTAATTTGAATTATTTTGGGAGGAAGAGATTCTATTAAATGCTACCAGAGAGGTTTCTACATTTACTTTTTGTCACTAAAATCTGAAGTACAAGAATTTGAGTCAGCAAAGACTGTATATGCATTTTTACAATTAAAACCCTTTTTTCATAAAAGAAGGGATGTATGTTAGTTGTCCTAGTAGTTTCACATGTGATTAAAGCCTGACTTGTTTTAAAACCAAATTAATCAGCTTTATAAAAATCCACTTCCCATTCATTGTAACAGCATGCCATTTATCCTACTACTGCCAAACTGAGTTTAAAGGGACAGTTCACTCTAGTGAATACTTGGGCACGTTCTGTAGAATCTATCTCTAGATAAATTTTCATTTTATTACTAAAATGCTTTCCATTTCTTTGCAGGTATAATGCTGTGTCTATCATGCTACTTATATAAGAAGAGATTAAAAGAAATTTTTGAAGCGTTTCTTTGCTTTACTCAGGGAAATACTACTGGTTTTCAGCTAAAATACTCTTAAGATGAACCATGTAATTGTACAGATTACACTGTTAAAATTTTCAAAACATTTTGGCAGTTTCTATGGCGTGACCTCGCGCTATACCGCGTGTAATTCGGAGAAAAGAAACAAAGTTTCTCCCTTGGAGGTATTTAAGAGGTAATATATCTTTAAGTGTCTCCGCCTCTGAATCCTCCCACTTCTTGATAGCTGCCGCAGCCTTGTTGACTCACGGGAGCCGCGTTCATGCAAGAGCCAGCAAGGAGCAGTAATTTCCAGAGATTTTAACAGCACACCTCCTGCCATGTATTTCACATTCTAGCTTGCTGGGGCTGAAGCTGTGTGAAAGAAAGTTTTATGTTTTGAAGAGATTGCAAAAGATAGTTCCTCCTCTCATCCTGGAAAATCCTGACAGACCAGTTGGATACCTTTCAGGCCTTAACCAAGAACTTTATCTTCTCATCCCACTGTCTTTTTTACAGTAGAAAGACCCGAGACACCCTTAAGAACTGAGAATCTGACTAATTTAAACAGATGGCTAATCCCAGTGCTGTGTGCAATGGACATCTACATCATCACAATCATCAGAAACAGAATAACCTCTTAAAAAGTGGAATATCTAAGAAAAATGGAATCACTAAAGGAATGAAGGTAAGGTTTAATTGTTTACCCTAATTGCCTCAATATTGAAAACAAATAAGTAGTTGCAACATTACTTATTAAGCTATTTTTATGACCATCTTAGTGTCCATTGAACAGCTTGTACGGATTAGGCTTGTGTGTGAATTTGTAATCTTGAGACCTTATGCTGCTTTTGTCTCTCCTAAACTGAAGAGAGAGTTGGGAGTGCTCATGCAAATGCTGTTGATCCCATGGACTGACTTTGTGTCTAGTTCATATCAAACACAACAAACACAAGTAGTAACTTCCTTCTGAAGCTTAACTGGTGGTGGACTTGACTTTGCAATGTATCAATCACTAGTGTAAAGCTGTTTTGTCAGCTTCAAATGTGTGTAGAGTAATTTTTAAAGTGGGATTTGTTGCTGTACAAATATAACAACAGATGTACGTAGGCAGGCAAAGCTACTTTTTCATGATGTTTACATTTATGCAGGGATGGCATAGCTGATCCCAACACTTTGCTGATGCCTTCTATCCAGCCTTGGACTGCTTAAAATCCAAGCCAGTTTACTTTCTGTTTTCTTAGGCTGTTCTCTTTGAAGCAGCACTTCTCACATACATGACTGTTTGTAGAACTGTTGGCCTGTAACATCCTGAAGAACGAACAAATCTAAAAGTATACTTTTACAAAAAGAGCCCAAATCTTAAAGGCTGTCTCTCTGTGATACCTGTTCTGACTGGGAGCTTGCTGTCTGTCTTGGAATGTCCTAATTCTGGATCTTGATGTGATCATTAGGAGAAAGTCTTGCAGTGACTGTAAGAGGGCTGGCTTTACAGCACGGTGTGGTAGTGACAGGGGGGATGGAGAAGGGTGCTTGTGGAGCCTGTGCACTCACCTAACCATCCCTGCTAGGTTAGGAAGCTTTGGACAAGGACTGTGGTGAGGGCTCTGCTGTTTTACAAATAAACTGCTATCTTTTATCTTTCTCTAAATGGGGCTCTCACACGCCTTAGCACTCTAATGAGGGCACGCCCAGTGTCATGCTTAATGGTTGTCTGGCTTTAGGTGTCTCCCCTGGTATGAGTATTTCCCAATCACTGGCTTGTGTTGGATGAGGAAAGCAAAAAATCTTGCACAATGATTGAAAAAAGCCTTTCTTGGATTCGCTTCCAGAAACCTAATTCAGTATCCTCTTGTACATTATATACCCCTCCTTGTCATTTTGTACATTAGCTATTTGCCTCAATGAAGTTCTAAGTTTTTGCTTTCCACTTGGGACAGATTTCAAGGACTAAGTTTTGTCATTAAGTTACTGCTAACCTGCTGCAAATAAGTAATTTTGAAATCCCAGAAGGGCATTAATTAGGATTTCCTCCTTAATAAAAAAGAGAAGTAAACAGGCAGAGAAGTAATGACTAATATTACTGAGCATGAGCAAAAAAAAAAGGAAATAAATGTTGGTCTGAAAGGGGTGGCAAAGAAATGAAGGAACTTAGGTGCACGTACAAGATTAGTGAAGCCTTACAAGCACCACATGGTCGGAGGAGAAAGTTTTTTACCCTGCTGTGTGACATCTGACAGTAGCACTGAGCCACTTGTAAATGCCATCCATGGCTGAGGGAAGTGGTGAGGAAGTGAAGGCTTAGAAAGTACAGGAGGCTTATCAAAGGCAGATTTGGCAAGTCTGGGTTGAGCCCTGTGCTCACAATGACATACTATTTCCCCTTTCTTCCTGCTCCAAACACAGAAAGAAGGAAACAATAACATACAGGAGTCCTGAATGAACCAGGAATCTCACTCCTGGCAGGAATCTCCCCATTCCTGTCTGGTCTGTTTCCCCGCCCCAGCTGCCTCACCCTGTTCAGTGCTTATGCTTGATGCTATTTTACAGGAGCAGATTCTGTTCCTTCCTCCCTGTGTGTTTAGGAGCCTCACTGCTGGAGGTGTGTACTCACACTGGCCACTCCTCGCTGGGGTGTGCTTCCCACTTTGCAAGCTGGGATCTGAGAGACAGGGAATATGGCAGCTTGGTGCACAAGGAGGCCTCCACAAGGCTTCCAGGTTTCTCTTAATTCCAGTCATTCTTCCTTCTTCCTCTTTTGCTTTTCAGCCACCTTGTCCCCATTTCCCCTAACACTCTGACACACACATTTATGTATTTTACTACCCATGCAGTAAATTAATTGACCGTTAAACACTTCATATAGCAGAAATATAGTGCTGGTATATTCAGGGGATGTGACTGGTGATTCTAGACTTGTGATAGTTCCAAAACTTTTGGGCTTAGTTACAGCTGTGCTACTTTGGAAGGAGGGGATGAGGGAGAGATGCTGTGGTTTGAGAGAAACAACTATTGCAGGGACTGGAGTGAGTGAATGGCACAGTGAAGGCTTCTAGGCCTATGCAATTGTCTGACTGGAACATCAGGCTTTGCAGCAATCAGCTCTATAAACCCTTTTTTTTCCAAGAGAGCCCCCAGGAAGCACTGGCTTCAGGAAATGCTGGCTTTGGAAACACTGTTTGTGAAAACACTTGCTCAGGAACAATGTGTTTTGCATCTTAATGATGTAAGAACATTTTGTGTGTCTGTGCGTGCTTAATAGAAATAGAGAAACAATTCTGATACCACAAACCCCCCTGGGTTTCTAAAGAAAGGATTTTGTTTAATGGGTTGGGAAAGGTAATTAGGGATGATCAAATGTGGGGGAGCAGGGAGGCTCTGTTTGCTGCTAGCAATCTGTGGCACGCCAAGGACAGAGAGGAGGTAGCTGAGTGATAAAGAAGCAGTGAAGCATCCTACCAGAAAAGAAGCTGTTGCTTTTGGGGAAGTGCTGGAGTGCTTTGGGGTGGGACTGCTTGTTCAGACAGCTTCTGTGATTGTTTTAAGTCAGGTTCACTCAATTCTAGCTGATAGCACAGACTCTCCATGTACTAATGGACATCAGGCTTAACCATGTCCCCACAGCCATGCTGTATCCTGGTATTCTTTGGAAGCTGGGCTGTAGTAAGACCTAAACTTTGGGAGGTGGGTTGTGGACCATGTCTTCTACTTTGTTTGTGCTTTTAACAGAGGCACATGCTTCATGTTCTTCCAGAATCCATAGTCTGGGCTTGCCTTTGCCCAAAGCACAGTTCAGTACATAACCTGTTTATTTATGTAACTGTATAGGCCAGGAGAAGGTATTTTCCTAGTGATGTTTTCTTTGCTGTTATATTGCTGTTGATTGGGTATCAATAATAGGGGAAATTGTATTTTTAAGATAAATATGTTTGTCCAGTGGAAACTTTTTTCCCTTATAAAACACATGTAACAGTTCCATTTCTTCAATAGATTATTTCCTTGGATGCTTTAGCCTCCAAGACATTATAAAGCTATTTGTAAACTCATTTTTTTTATGTTCTGCACTGAGAATGGCAGGGCTTGGAAGAAATGTGTAGTCAGCAAGACTATGGGCTTTTCCAAGGATTTCAAGCTCCTGTGTGAAAGCAAAAAAGAACCCAGGATGAGATCCAACACAGTAACATCTGTCCCATTTATCTGATGGCCCAAAAATGTGATAGTCTCCAACAATTGGAAGGTTCAAAATTCAGAAATTGTTTAAGTTCTGTCCTGTTACATCTGAATCTCCTCCTAGCTGTTCTACTTAGCTACTTGGTTCAATATTTCAGCATCTAGTCTCAGTCCTTTCCATGCTCTTGGCACCCTAGTTTCTTTCCTCTCTTTTCTGCTTTCCAATGTCATTTATTGCCCAATGACCATCTTAAAGAAAACATTGATTGTTTAGAAAGAGAGTCATGAAAGGAATATGCCATGCAACTGTTCTCATGGCAGTAAGTTTCTTTTATGTTGTAAAGGCCTCCTGTGATCTCTTTGCTTTCTCTTCACAAATGTGGGCAGCACTTCAAGTGTTTTTGCAAACCTGGTGTAAGTAGGGCATTTGAGATGCATACTCAATGTAAATGTTAAAGAGTCTGGTAGGAACAGAAATAAACTAATTCCCACAATCAGAGTCAAGCAATAAGGGTTATTATTAATAAGGGAAGAGCAAGGAGAGATCATTAAGGCTGATCAGGCCTTTCCAGCAGTTTGCAGCTTCAGTTGTGCAGCCGTAATGATCTACCAACATAATGGGATTTTTTTCTGAAATATCTTCATATTTTGATATTGGTTTGGGTAAAAACAAATTGAAAGGGAAATTCATTGAGTCCACCCTGTTTCACTTGGAGCAGGTCAGCTTTTCGGGCATTTTTTATTGTGCATGTGTTTGTGGAAAGTGCAACTGCAATTTTCCCTCAGGAAAATGTTGAGATTTGGTTTTTAGTCAAATTCTCTGCCAAATACTGTACCTGTTGCTTCAGCTGCACTACAGATATGATCTCCTCATCCTCAGCTCCTGCCTCCTTTTCTCCTTGGTTTCAAGCCTGAGAAATGTGTTGCTCTGCACCTGCCCTCTCAGATGATAATCACAGGTCTCGGATCCACGCCCTTGTTTCTGTCATCTGCCCTGCTATGTGATGAGCTCAATGCATTGGAAGCAGGAAACACTGGGGATGTCTTTCTGCAGCCGAGGTGTCACCACTGTGTGGGCACATGTAACAGTCTCTGACTCTTGTAGCAATGCTTTGAGCGTGTTGCATGAGACTTTACATGCAAGGCTGAGATTTTTCACATAGCTCAATATATAAGGTTGGTCTGAAGTTATTACCCTCTTAACACCTGGAAACCTCTAAATGCAGGTAATTAAATTTTGGAAGGTAAAGGCTTTACAGAAATAGCAGATAGTAATTTACTTTGGCTTGAAAGATTCAGCATGTTGGTTCTTTAAGGTCAGCCTCCTCTTAGCACAGTAACAGCTCATCCTTCTACTCATGAAAGCAATAAATATGTTGGGAGACTGGCTTAGCTACACACAACTAACTCATGGCTGAGCTCCAGTGCAAAAATAAGCAGTATACAAGAGATAGAAACAAGAATGGCCTTTGAAAGAGAAATTTTGAAACATTCTGGGGGCACCTTTGGTAAGCCAAAGATCTTCCGGAGTCAACATTTGCAAGGAATATCAAGGGAAGCAAGAACAGATCTCACTGCTACATTAGTAGTAGATGAATGAAAAAGGAAAATGTGTCCCATGAACAAATGGGGTGGATGACTTAGTGACCACAGATGCAGGTAAGATGTACTCTGTGCTTTCTTTGACTCACTTTTCACAACCAAAGTCATCCAAGCCTCTGTGTTGTCAAACTACCAGCAGTGAAAGAAGGTTGATTCAAGGATCTCTTGAGAAATGGCAACCCATACAAGGGCGTGGGATCAGGAGGGAAGTATTCATGTGTGGTAGGTGATATCACAGGGATCTCACACACTATCAGCTTTGGAAGCTCCCAGGTGTCAAAGATCCCTGATAACTTAGGAGAAATGTCCCACCTGTCTTCAAAAGGCAGGTCATTTCTAGCAGAGGTTGCTTCTGGGAGCATAGAGATTTGGAACAGCAAGCATAGATGTACCAGAGCTAAATAGTGTTTGACTGACTATCTTCTATGCTGAGGTGACTAGATATTATTATGAGAGGCAAGTAATAGATGTCACCTACCTTGACACTGGCCCCACCACCCTCATGTGCTGCTTGGGGCATTACAGTCTCGATGGGCAGACTGCTGTGTGGGTAATAACTGGCTGGATCATCAGGCTCAGAGTGGTGGTTAATGGTTTATACTTGGCCTGCAGGCTGGAGGGGTTTCACATGTGTGGAGAGGGAGGGGGAATCAAGACACGGGTAACAGCAATGGGACATATGGAGCCTTTCAGGGCTCAGCTGGGCAAAACCCTGAGCACCCTGCTGGGAATTTGATGTTGACCTGCCTTTTAAATATGCAGATGAAACAGAGGCCATCCAGTCACAGTGAGTTTGTGACCTTTCAGTGCAAGGAGGCAGCACTTCTGTGGTGAGTCAGCAGTAGTGATCCAAAAATGGATGGAATTGATGCAGATCCTCAGTCAGGCTTCAATGAATATTTGTGCTCAATAGAGGTAACTGGTAATAGAAAGCCATGGTGTGGCTACTGCTATTCCCTGCCTGATAACATCCCTTCAGTATGAGAATTCATTACCTTTGCAAGCTTTATGCAGCAGTCTGGCTTTCAGAAATGAGAAAGGTGAAATGCATCTTCTACCTGCGATGTCAGTGAGGGATGTGGCTGGATGTGTTCCATTACAGAAGCAAGTCCATGAATAATAATGAGCTGAATGATAAGATAATGATTGCTTAGGGCCTGTTTGGGTCTTTGTGTGCGCTGCCATATACAGGACCCAGGGATGACCACAGAACACTGATTGAAATGAAAACAGTAAATTCATTTCCATTACCTTGTCAAACTAGGGATCCCCAAAGCAGCACCTGGGCAGACCCACATGGGCAGGGACACCAGAGAACTCAGTTCTTGCTCAGTCCTTGCTACAGGATCTCTGAACCTGCTGTTTTCACCTGTATTTCAGGGGCTGTCACAGGTGTAGATTACCTCCCTGCTGTGATCTTTCCCACAGCAGGGAAGGAATCTCAAGCATATTTGATTGAGTGCCTGTAAGTCTAACTCAGGCCTCTTATTGAAACACAGACATTGAACTTAGCCAACACACAAAGCTGAGCAACTATTGGTATGTGTGTTTTTCTACACCTCCACTGCAGATCGCTTCAGCATGTTTATAATTCTCCTCAACAATCTTCTGTTATGTTCCCACAGTTTCTATAAAATCTGACCAGATTTCACCAGAAAAATGTTTAGTAACATGCTGCCTCTCGCACAGCTTGCTCTTTGCATGTGTGCAGTGGTGTTTCAAATCCTGGTTTATAGGGTACAAGACAACCATAAAGATCCTAATTCATCATGATATGCAGGTCTGTTTGTTCTGCCAATAGACGCATGAACTCTCTCGTGGAATTTTGTTTTTTTACTTTCCTTTTAAAGAAAAGTGATTTTTGTTGTGGCTAGGACTGTGGTATTAACCAGCAAAGCAGGAAATTAAATTTCCCTACAATGACCAGTGGCTCAGCCAGAGAATTTCTGCCATTCCTGGCAGCTAATTTTTCCACAGAAAATACTTTGAGAAAGCAACCTAGCCAGGAATTTTGCGAGGCTATTGTCTGAGAGTTGTCATTGTGGGATGCATATGGAATTATGGGATGGAATATGGAAGAAAAACACCAGTTAAGGAGAAGAGCAGGCAGCAGGACCAGCAGTGTTTTGTGCCAGATTGAAGAGGTACTGAATTCAGATTGATGACCAGAACATTCTGTGAGATACCTTTAGTATAAAACTGTGAGGTGAACAGCTGAATTTCCAGGGTAGATGCCATCTATAAACACCCCTGTCTTCAGAACAAAGTAATATTTAACCCATCTTGGCCAGGTGTCTTTCTCCCACCTGAGGTATTTTGAATTTCTAGAACATCCAGTGTAGATGTAACATAGTAATGCCTTATCTGTTCTACTGATCATCTCAGGGGTTTTTTGGAAGTTATTCAGCTGTATTCTTGCCTTCATTCCTTTGATCAAGCACAGGCATGTACTCTGTCATTTCCCTCTCTTCCAAAAAATTTGGTCTTCTCCATCAGCCTACCAAGACATGAGGGTTTATCCACTTAAAACAGAAATATAGAAAGACAAATTTGAGGTGCAGAGCTGAGACTTGTAGCCATTTCAGCTGCCATGATGCTGCACTCTGCTTCCTCCAGGAATTTCCATTTGAGTTTCTACTTCCCTGTTGCTGCTGCTGATTCATACAGCCTAAAGAGTTGCCACACATCTCTCTATGTGACTCACATGTAGCTAGCTGAGACTTCAGCCTGGCTAATCTCTGTCAGCTTACACTGGTATCACAGCAGCCAATTTGTATGTTCTTGAGCTTCCCGGGCCTGTTCAGCAGGAGAATGCCTCAATCTATCTTAGAATTTCCATTTCCTGCCCATTTGTTGTGTTTCCACAAAAATTTGATTGTCTTCCGAAAGGAACACTTCTTCCCCTGTCATCACCAGGCTGCATTTCCTGCAGGTAAAGGTAAGCTGCAGCCAGGTTCTCATGCACACTGTTGTGGGGCAGATCTGTAAAGAACAGCCCCACTGCTGCCTGGAGAGGGCAGGACCCAGATGGTTCCACCCAGTTCCAGCAGCCATGTGTCAGTGACTAGTGATTTACATGAGACCTGGGAGGTCAGGAAATACAACCTGAGAAATAAATTTAGGACCACCTGTGGTTGTCACGTTGTACCTCATTGTCAGCTATTCCCTGAAAAAATCCCAGCCCTGTGATCAGATCAAATGTATTTCCTGCTGACCAACCTCAAAACTTTGGGTGCTGCACAGATCCCAACACCAAACTACAAAACAATTCAAATTGAACAAGATTTTTTTGAAGGCATTTCATAGTCCAAGAAAGCATTTGAAAAGTCATGTTTCCTCTGCTTTTTGAGATCATATTCATGCAAGTTTCTGAGTTTGAGCTTTGAACTTCCAGCAATCTCTTGACATCAGTCATGCTCAGAGGGAATGTTTTACTTTGTCTCTGGCACAAAATGTGTGTCTGCAAGTCTCTTGAAGACATCTCTTTTTTATAAAAGGGTCTTTATAAATTGCTCCCCTGTGCAATATTTTCCTCACATCACTGTTATATAAACAGCTTCTCTGTTTGCATATGTGGGTGGTAAAAGTGTCTGGGAGGTTCTAGCAGATAGAAGGGTGTGTTAATCTTGAAGGGGGGAATCTTCTTGGCTTTTGATTGTTCTATTTTGAACAGAAATGAAACAAAACTCTTCATCAAAATGCTTTGATGCAATCTCCACCCTTTTCCTCTCTTCTAATCACAATCATCCACCCCTGTGGGCCTTATCCTTGGTTTCTTTCCATATGCTTTAGGTTACAAAAAACTCTTGGGGAAATAAGCCTTTAAGTATTGGATTGGTGCATCTGTGGGTAAATAAGTAGTAAGGGGTGTTCCAAAGCAGATTCTCATTTCTCTCTGTGTAAAACCCAATTTTATCCCAAATAAGAAATTACTTTATCAAATGATCTGGGAAGAATCCCATGTGGCCAAGACTTGTCTGTTGTTACTTTTTGGCTCTCAATACATATTTTAACAATGTCTTTTCAGGTTGAAGTCAGAACCTTTGCTTCTTAAATTTCTTACCCATAA
The DNA here is from genome assembly GCF_028769735.1 of Zonotrichia leucophrys gambelii. Classification (NCBI taxonomy): domain Eukaryota; kingdom Metazoa; phylum Chordata; class Aves; order Passeriformes; family Passerellidae; genus Zonotrichia; species Zonotrichia leucophrys. The sequence goes on from NC_088172.1 coordinate 97,150,104, forward strand.
CCAAGCAGGAAGTACAGATTCCAAAACAAAAAATATGTGTTTGCCAAAATCTACAACTTTTAAAGAAAAAAGTTGGTATTTTTGTTTTTCATTCTGAGATAAGTATGATGTTGATACATGCCAAGTCTAATTGCTTTTTCTTAAAATCTGTTTTCAAGTGTTGGAAAATGTACCAATTCCATAATTTGTGTCTATTTTCAGATGTATACTAATGGTGTGCATAGTGTTAAATGTGGGATATGCTATGAGCACTAGCAAGTTAGCAAAATAATTATGAGGCTGTGTCCAGAGACGGGAAACTTGTGCTTTGGGAATGGAGATGCAACTTTAATAAAATCTGGTTTCACCTTGGGCTGAACCTATTGTCCATGAAGAGGTGTAATTTATTACCTCCCTGAAGAGGAATTAATTGACCTCCTTGCATCTCTTACTCACCAGTGAAAGGTAAAGAAATAAAATTGTGCACACTGTGACTGTCTTGAGCCAAAGATACTCATGATCAAGAAGGGTTTCAGGCAGGCTGTCCTTTTTCCACGTCTATCATAAGGATGGGGAGCTGAACAGACTGGCCCCCTGGTGCTCTAGCAGAGGATTTGTTGTTACAGCAGCAGTTTTCAGTATAAAGTAATGTCTGCAAGATCATTCCACCTCCTTGATGTACAATGCACATGTTCCAAAGCACTCAAGATCACCTGTCCCTTTCCAACAAAATGTTCTCTGCACTTCATTGGCATTGTGGCTCTTAATAAATTTCTGTTGAGGTGAGAGAAATCTTTTCCTTTTATTGTCTTCCTCATTATGATTTGGTAAAGAAATCACAGTAGGTTTTGTAGCAGAGATACATATCTGGAGCTTATGCAAGAATTAAAGTGAACATACACTCTAGTAGTAATAGTAGGACAGTATAGCATGACATATCAAAAATGGAGCGCTCTTGGCTTCCATCTCATCCCCAATGCAAAGTATCCATTCATTTATACTTTTGAAAATCTTGTATTAATTCCTTATGCTTCCAACGCAGCGTAATTAAATCAAGCAAGTCAGAAGGTAAAAATTAGCTTTACCTAATAACAGGTAGAAAATATTTTAAATTTGCAGAGATAAGGGGTAACATTAGGAGGTTTTTATATCTGTGATTCAGTATAACCAAAGACCTTTACAATTCTTGCATGTGGGCTGAGAATCACATGGATTTATTTAAGTAAATTGAAGAATGATTTCAATCTGTGTTTTTGGGATCATTATCAGAGACTTGGGCTTTTTTTACTGTTTCAATGTATGCCTGCTGAGAACCAGTGTTATAAACTTGTGATTTTGTTATAAAGATGTTAACATCTATAGGAAACAAAATTTCAATCAATGGCAAGTTATGCAAATTCTTTAAACCTCAGATAGGCATATCTGGTCCTATTCCCCACTGAACACTTTGTGGGTGTCTGAAATGTATGTGATCAGGGAGAGGAGTGTTATATGAGAGGAAAAACCCTACCTATATGGTTTGAGGTTTCAACAGGGCAGCATTATAAAATCTTGGCTGGTTTCCTAAAGAAACAAAATTTATATAGTGATGCTATCTGTCTGTCAACTCCTTAGCAGCTTGTGAACTCATGACCCATTTTCATATCATCCACTCTTTGCTTTGAGCAGGCTTTTGGACACATGAGAAAGGCCCAGCACCTTCCTTTTCTGAAATAAATAGAAGCTGCAGTTTGAACTCATTTCTCCAGTGACCTGGGCAGTCTGCAGCAGGAAGGAGATTTGACCTATGCTCCAAATAAGAAAGAAGCTTCTGTCAGAGTGTTCCTTTATTTTACAGGAAAGCCAACATGAGACACACATAAAAACCCCCAGAATTTATTATTCCCAGAGCTCACACTGCTCTGTTTACTTCTGCTCCAACTCATTTCTGCATGGTATGTATCTTACCATTGCATTTCTCAGGAATTCCTTGAGTCCATAAACTTTATGACATAGACTCTTTATTTTGTTCTCTGCTTGTGAAATACTTGGTACACAAGGGATCAGTGTCTATTAAGGGTACCTTTATTCACAGGGATTTTTGTCCAAGGGTGCCACTTTTTCAAATATCAGTGATTTGTCATCAGTATTGTGTAAAGCAGTTGCCTGTCTCATGTTCTAGCTGATGCTACTAAGTGAGAATGAAGTGTTTTGGTGTCATTTCTCATGGGACATTTCTGTTCTACCAGTCTATCTAAGAGATGAAACTTGAGTTCATGTTAAACATTATTGTTTTTCCATAATTCACTTCTAATCCAGTCAGGCATCAGTTCTTCATCTTTAGAGAAGTTTGATCCAAATCCAAAAGGGATCAGACATGGAACTTTGCAGTTCCAAACCCATCATTGTTGTCTGCCTGGTGTTTCTCCTGTTCACAAGGGCTGTGTGATTTCAGTTCACCTCCTGTTGCTCCAGTCTCTCACCTGCTCGGCAGCACCATCCTCACTGGAGCTGTGTTTCAGGACACCAGTTTAAAGACAGAAATGCAAACCTCTCACTCGGTGACAGGTAATTTGTGTGAGCTCAGGCTGGAGGTTGATGGACAGGCATTTTGGAGGTCTTTGAGTACCTCAAGTTTGAAATTAACATGACCATGATGAGAATATTTTATTTTTCAGGGCTACACACAGAATTACTTCATAGTGCAGAAAGACTTTTAGCCTTTAACCAGATATTCAAGAAGGCTTGCACCTTTAAAATATAGCTTAAAGAGACTGACAGAAGATAGTTCTCAAACTATCTTCACTTTTTTTTATTGAGTGATTTTTTGCTGGAGAAGCTAATCAAAACATCTCTGCACTTTGACACTTCTCAATAAGTAACCACCATGGTTGACTGACAATAATTTGTTCTCAGACTCCACTGTTTGCAGCTTATTCCTATATTTCTTTTCTCTAGCCCTGGACATCTTCCTGATTTATGGCTACATTTCAAGGCTACATTTAATCACTACTGCACAGTATGTGGCATGCTTAGCTGTGCTACATCCCCACTTAGATGCATGGCCAAAAAAAAAAAAAAAGACATTTTCCACGGGAAAATGTGGAAGGAAATTGCAGGGTTTGCAATGCAATATTTCAGAAGAGGTAACAGAGATGGGCATCAATCATCTGTAACAAATTATGTTTGCCAACTGGACCTTGTTGGAATAAGAAACAGCTTTATCTGTGAGATTATGGTGATAAAAATATTTACCAAGTCTGATGATAAATCTTCTGACACCATTTCCTGAAACTTGTGGTAGAGGCAAATAAACCAGTGTTACTTTCTATGCTATTGGATAAAGGAATATTTTTCTTAACTTGAAGCATGTGCTGGAATCTTGTTTCTTTATTAGCTTCATTTAGCCATGGTTAAAACAAGCTGACACACCTGTGCTTTATTTATTCACATTTGCAAAATTGAATAGGAGTTTGTGATTTTGGAGTGTTTTTTCAGTTGATATTGTTCAACATGTAAGGTTTAGCAGAGCTCATCAACAACAGTGTTTTTACAGTTGAGTAGGTAAAAGCAATAGCAGTGCATTGAAACACTCTGAGTTTTGAAAAGAGAATTCATTTAGGTGGAGGAGATGGGAGGAATAAAAAAGTGCATGCGTGCAAGGCTTTGAAAGCGAAGGATGTCTTGAACACTGACAGAAACAGGTCTTTATGTATGTATACTGGTTACTTTTGCCTTAGAAAAATTAATTGTTAAGCTACCTGATATCTAATTTACCTAAAAATGGTTAGTTTCACTTTAAGGGTGATCATCAGCTGGAAACAAAGCTGCTTATGTCATAAGCATGTTAGAGCTATAAACAAACACTTTGGTTTAGGTCCCACTTTCATGCCTGAGAAAGACATACTTGGAAATGAGACACTCATGTCTACAGCAATTTGTAATTATTTTACAAATTATTTAGTATTTATTTATGTGAAAAATGCCAATCACTTGGGTTTAAAATTTTAAAAGTTTTATAGTAATAAAATGGCTATAAAAATAGTCATATAATTAGAGTAATAAAAATTTGGACAATTAGGATTTAGGACAGTGCAAGACAATAAAAACAAAGAGTTATGGACAGTCTGGGTACCTCTTTCTGGGCAAAATAAGCCCAAAAAGGGACCCACATTAACAGAGGATTAACACTTAAAAGCAACAGCCTGTTGCATATTCATACCCCTCATCCATGATGCATAAATTCCATTCAAACACAGGATTCTGTCTGGTCATTGTCAACTTCTTCCTCTGAATCCTGACAGCATCTTCAGGGCTGAGCAAGGTGGGAAGAAATTCATTTCTTCTGATAATGGAGCAATAAATTCTCTTTCTCTGAAAGATTTAGGTGTCCTGGGGCTGCTATCTCAGTGTGAGTACCTCATTCCTCTCTTTAAAAAAAGTGTCTTACATAGCATAGTTTCTATTTTAACGTTATGTTATAGCCTAAACCTGTATTTAACACACTACTTAAGAAAATCAAGACAGCATAATTTTCTAACATAACACATATAATATTCATTTTAATATTTGTGAAAAGCCAATAATAAAATATGCATTTTTCACAATTTTTAATATAATATTTATTTAATATTTAATTATCCAGGTGTCAATAGCGGGGACAAGGAATCACAGTTGAACTGTTGTAACTTATGAAAATGCGTATTTCATGATGACTTTTCACAAATATTAAAATGAATATTATATGTGTTATGTTGGAAAGTTAGGTTGCATTAATTCTCTTAAGTAGTGTGTTAAATATAGTTTTAGGTTATGACATAATGTTAAAATAGGAAACTATGTTAGGTTAGATACTTTTTTTAAAAGCGAGGACTTGCACTGAGATAGCAGCCACAGGACACCTGAATCTTTCAGAGAAAAATAATTTATTACACCATTATCAGAAGAAATTAACTCCTTCCCACCTTGCTCAGCCCTGAAGATGCTGTCAGGATTCAGAGGAAGAAGTTGTCACTGACCAGACAGAATCCTGTGTTTGAGTGGAATTTCTGCATCATGAATGAGGTGGATGAATATGCAATAGGCTGTTGCTTTTAAGGGTTAATCCTCTGTTAACTGTGTCCGTTTTCGGGGTTATTTTGCCCAGAAAGAGGTACCCAGACTGTCCTTAACTCTTTGTTTTATTGTCTCATATTGTCCTAATCCTAATTATCCAAATTTTAATACTCTAATTATACTACTATTTTATAACCATTTTATTACTGTAAAACTTTTAAATTTTTAACCCCAAGCGACTGGCGTTTTTCACAAACTCCTCCTCATTTCCAAGCCAGTCTCAGCGCAATCTGCGCTCGCGAAGGGCCGAGGAGCTCTCTCCAGGTGCCAGCGGGCCCGGCCGCCTGGAAATGAGGGACTCCGATAAAGCAGCGGCCGGACCGGCGGGTCCGGCTGGCTGGGTTGAGCCGAGCCGCTGTCAGCAGGGCGGCGCGGGGAGGCTGCGGGGAGGCGGGGCCGCCGCAGGGAGCGAAATGCGCTGTGAGAACTGGGGCAGGGACGGGACGTGCCGGCTGCGCTGGGGGTGCCGGCGTAGCCCCGGGCTCCGGGGAAAGGCGAGAGGAGGTGAAAGGTGGACGGGCTGGGTCTGCGGCGGGTGAGCTCAGCCGGGGTGACGGCGAGCAAGCGCAGGGAGTGGTTCAAGGAGGGGAGATGGAGATCTGCAAGCAGCTGCAGTCTTGAAGGGAATTGTGAAAAATGCGTATTTTATGATTGGGTTTTCGCAAATATTAAAATAAATACTGTATGTGCTATGTTAGAAAGTTATGCTGTATTTATTCTCTTAACTAGTGTGTTAAATATAGTTTTAGGTTATAACATAATGTTAAAATAGACAGCTATGCTATGTAGGATACTTTTTTTTAAAGAAACGACTCACACCGAGATAGCAGCCACAGGACACCTGAATCTGTCAGAGAAAGAGAATTTATTGCTCTCTTATCAGAAAAAAACGAACTTCTTCCTGCCTTGCTCAGCCCTGAAGGTGCTCTCAGGATTCAGAGAAAGAAGCTGACACTGACCAGACAGAATCCTGTGTTTGAATGGAATTGATGCATCATGGATGAGGTGGCTGAATATGCAACAGGCTGTTGCTTTCAAAGGTTAATCATTCTGTTAATGTGGGTCCTTTTTTGGTCTTATTTTGCCCAGAAAGAAAAAGTCAGGCTTATTTTGCCCAGACTGTCCATAACTCTCTGTTTTTATTGTCTCATATTGTCCTAAATCCTAATTGTCCAAATTTTTATTACTCTTATTATGGCCATTTTATTGCGATAAAACTTTTAAAATTTTAAAAAGAAGTGATTGGCATTTTTCACAGAATTGATTTTCTCTTTGTTTTTTGTTCTTCATAAATGGCAAAGAAATAAGACTATGAAGTGGGGATCTGCAGAATCACAAATAATTTCGCAGCCAGCATGTGTATTGACTTGCATGTAGTACTCAGCAATGAAGTACTTTAATGTTGACTGAAGGTTTATTTAAAACAGAGCAGCTGCTACTGCCAGGTCTGTTCTATACTCCCATTAGGAAAATTCTAGCTCTTTTGTAACTTCTTGCAATACTTTTCTTCACTTTGTCTGAGTCTGTAAAAGTGCTTTAATCCATTTTGTCATACATTCTTCAAAGATATACTTCTTAAAAATTTTCTTTCTTGCTCCAAAATCGTAGTATTTCTGGGGAATTGTGATGTCCTCTGCAGCATGCCTTTTAAGATAGCAAAAATGGATTTGAGGGCTGTGTGGGACTGAGATGGATCTTAGGAAATAAGGATAGAATTGTAAAGATTTGTGTAGGAATGCCAGGCTTCCACGTTATTCTACTGAGATTTGTAACACAGGAAGAAGTTGTTAGTACTTAAGTTGACTACAGAGACAAAGGAACATATATGGAATTTCAAAATAATTCCACTCAACTTTGCAAACAAAGTTGTCGGGTTCTTGGAATGGCTCCCACAGAAAATAATTTCAAAATTCTGTGGTCTGTGATCCTCTCTCTTGACGGTGCAGGAATGCCTGTGTCAAATATTTTCCATTCCTGCCATGGCTTTATTGCCCCAGTTATTTTCTGTTTTAATATAAATAATCTATATGATGTGATGCACCTGAGAGAGATACTTTAAAGATTTTACATTCCATTACAGTCAAGACCCATGAAATAATCTGAACTTTAAGCATAATTACATTTTCTTCCTGAATCTTCCTGTATATCTTCACTGCAATGTCAGTTGCATTTTCAGTTCTCTTGGTGTAGGAGCAAACCTTATTCCTTGGCTGATAGAATCCTTATTTGGATACTCCTCCATTGGTCAGGTTTTTTTTAAATGAAATTCTGATCTTTTTTGTTCATTAACAAATAACAGAGGATACTGGATTTTACCCCATGCTTTGGCTTACTGAGATTCTGTCAGAATAAAGGAGAAATGGTCATTGGTCAAGTAAACGACTCATACAGAATCTGTGTTTTAGAATATTTGATATGAAGTGATATCCTCTCCTGGCATGCTTCTGTCTGGCTCTTCCAAATTTGGCATGACTTTTTGGTGATACCTTTCAAGGTCTCTTGGGAAAGCCATTGTATTTCACTGGACATTTCTGTATCATTTTCACACAAGAGCTCCATGGAATGGCTGTACTGAGCACTGGACTTAGTCTGAACTGCCTTCATCCAAAAGGGGAAACCTTTCATTCACTTCTCTCTTGACCTAAAGCTAGAGCTCATAGAGCACTTCAGGGATTAGGCTCTGGAGCTGTTTTTCTGGAAGCAAGTTTCATCATTTTTCAAAGTTTCTCTAGAGCCTTGTTCTGGTGCCCCCAGCTGTGCTTCCCAGGTACCAAGTTGTGCTTTTTTGGAACCTCGTACTGCCTTAGCTGCATTCCCCACTGGGAAATGTGCATTTGCCTCATCACGTGCTGGGGAGCAGCTCTACCTGAGTTTTGTTCAAGGGCTTCCACTGTCTTCCTCCTGAGCAGAATGCAGACAAAAAATTATGGTGTAGGAAGTGCAAATGGTATTTTACTATACTTGCTATCTTCCAGCAGCGTTAAGATTAGCTTTGATCCATGAAAATAAAGAAAAACGAGGGATGGAAAAAGAGACAATACTATCTAGGATGAATATGGTCCTCAGAGGGGGATACTCAGAGGGGGATATTCCTGAATTATGATGGTTGTTCTGCATGTCCTGCTTACCATTGATTTTGTATCAACTGATATTTTTTGCACAGGCTGATGTTATTCCTTTGGTCCATAACATTGGCGATTGTGCCCAGGATGGGCACATTCAATTTCTTAATTATTATTAATTTCATATTGAGTATGAGGGGAGTGCCCAGCTTTCCCTGTGGACTGGGAAAGAACACAAACTCAGGAGTTATCAGAGTATACTAAAATTGTTCCAGAATCCACTGTAAAGCATTATGTCTGAAATCTCTAAATACTTCCCCACAGGAGTGTTTCCTTGGACATATTTTGCTAGGAGTTTCTGTCATGAGATCTCAGGTAGTTTGTTGGGGTGTTTTTTCCTTGTAGCTCAATGTTATTCATTCTCTATTAACTGATTTCTACCATGGAACACACTATTGGGGCAGTTTTGTATATGTGGACATTTTTCACAAGTAAATTATACTTTTCTCTGCTGGATGGTAGGCTGTAAGTATGTAAGTATCCTCTCAGGGGAGTTCTGGAGGGACTAAAGTTGTTGGAACAAATTTGAAACCTCTCTCCACTGCAGTTGAGAGAGAAAACTGGGACCTTTTGTCATTGCCATTATTTGACTCTTTGCAGAAATACATTTGTAACAGTCGTTATAGAAGGATGCAACATTTCTCTTATGCTCAGATTTGTATTTTGGGGGTTTTTTTTGTTTGTTTTTGTTTTTGTTTTGCAAATGTGAAAGGGTAGAGGTAAAACATGAAGTCTTCTGAAAAAAGTTTCTTTATCTTCTGTGTGAACTTTTATTTGCTTATCATGTATAAGTTTCAGCAGTAACTTCTTTCTTTCAGAAGTAAGAGACTACTTTACTAGTATTTTAAAATCTTTACATTTTATTGGGCTTTAAAACCACGTTTCATTTACATGAGCCTTCCTTTTGGATTGTATTGACAAGGAATCAGATTGGTGTCTAGGCATCTTCTGTTGCTCTTGAAACATATCTGGTAGCTCAGAAGAGTGTTCTTGGCCAGAGCTTCTAGATCCTTCTAGGTGACCCTGCCAGTCTTTGCTTTGCCAACTATTGTTGCTGTATCTCTGTACTTTCCAAATTTGATCGATAAATTTAATTTTAAGCAGAAAGTCTGTATACCTATTTCCTTCTTCCAGCATGTCTGAATCAGAGGTTCTTTCTATCTACTTGCATTTCACCCTCTGAAAATATGTACCAACTGTTTTTGCAGTTCTCAGTCATTTCTGTTCCACATTTCATGTCATAGTGAGCTTTAGGAATGTGAGGTAAGTAGGAAAATAGGACATGGGGCTTATATGTGTTTTGAGATGTTATCTAGTCTATTTCTGCAATCACTTTTATCCAGAGCTGGTTTTCTGCTGGAATATTTTGAAGGGTCTTCTGGAGCCTCTTACCTCATAAGATGTGTCACTGTGTTTTGGGGTTTTGTTAAGACTGACAGCACTGCTTTCTTCTGTCTTCTGACGGACAATATCAGCTTTGACTTTACATAAAATGTCCCCACCAGAGGTTTATAACAATCTTAAACACCTCCATTGCTCTAGATTCACATTTAACTGATATTATCAGTACAAAGTTGTTTCTCATATCTGATGAAGATCACTTTGGGTGTAATTTAAGCATATTGATGCTTAACAGAGCACAGATTACTGTCCTTCTTTTGCAGTTATCTTTTACATGTTTGAACACTCTTAGGCTGCCAGTCATTAGGGTTTTCTCTTCTCTTTAAACCAGACAATTCAGATTTGTTCATTCTTTCCTCATAACTCACTTGACCAGACTTTATGCTTCTTTTCCCAGTTCTCTCCATCTGGTTCACCTCTTCTTTCTCATAAAGCTGGATGGACACTTCAGCTGAGACATGCATCAGTACTGCTCAGTAGCTCTAGAATGGTTTGTCCTTCTGCCCTTAACATGCATTTATTTCTTAAGAGATGGCTGTTTTTTCTCTAACTCCTTTTACTTTTAATGTTGCTTCCTATAGCATTACTTGCTACTTCTGGGTACAGTTATGCTCTCCTGTAATCTGTGATTCTGCTGTTCCATTTCCTGCTTTTCCTAATTCCCTTGATTTCTACCATTTTATGATCAGTATAAATGAAAACTTTGAGGTAATACACCATTAATGTCTCCTGAAATTACTTCCAAAGCGCAGCAATGTTTTGAGTATTGTCTTTCAATTTGCCCCATGGCAGTATGGGAAGAAATAATAATGGAGGTAAGAGAAAGACTTGTGAAATGCCTGTAAGCATTTGTTCCCACAAGCAGTGATTTCACGTTGTTACATATCCAGCATCTTCCACCACCCTGGAACATCCCAGCTTGCCTACACATCCTTTCTTTCCAGAGGGGAAAGAGGAAGAGTGTGCTGAACCTTGTTCAGACCTAAAGAGATGCTGGTTCATGGGTTATTGCAATTGTCTTGTGTAATTCACTCCAAGAATGGCTAAAGAGCCAAGTTATTGCTGTCTGTCCTTCAGTTCAGGGATTTAGATCCCTTTGACTGTCAAGGTTACATTTTCCTGAAGCTTTTAGAAGAGTTGATATCATGAAGGCCTAATTTGATTTGATTGAAATTGCTCTATGAGCTCAAAAGCTTTAGTAGATGAGTGCTTGCAGACAGAGAGGTACCATGAGAGAGAAGGCCATTGCTTTCTTTAAAAAAAAAAAAGGTTAAGATTGTTCGAACACTAATTTTCAACTTTTTTGCTATGCATTTGTAAACGTGTCTTCTTTTGCTGAAACATCAAAACACTTCAGTCACCCCTTTACCTCAGAAACCTTGCACCTGATTTTTGTCCCTTGAACTTCTCATGTGCTTCTTTTTCCTAACCCTTGTCTTTTCAGCCAAGAACCACAGGCTTTAGGTGTTTACCTCTAGGTAGGCATTGATCCACTGGTGAAAATCAGTACCTGGTGGGGTGAGGACTTCCCTTTTTGTCTGTATCTAGGCTGCTGTAAAATCTGAGGAGAGATTTATTTAAGGGTGTTTCTGCAAACCTGGATAGGTACAGAAGGTTCAGAGGAGTGAAAGCCATCACGTCTCATGTTCAGTGTTATGACTTAGATAATTACTGGAACAACTTAGAAAGAACATTTCAGTGTATAATGCACTTTTAAAAGAGCATCAATTTATTTCTAGATTTTTTAAATTGATCTTCAAGCAATTGAAGTAAAATAAAATTTTTTGAACTCTGATTGAATTATTCAATTTAATAATAGTTAATATAAATTAACTATTAAACAGCAATTAAGTCATATAGGCCAAGATCATCTTTTCCAGTAGTACCAGGCAGAAATTGAAATTGATGGGAAGAGGAGAGAACCTCCTGCAGAACTGCTGTACCTGGAGGCATCCAGTTGTGAGTTTCTCATAGGTGTAGATGTGGGCACTACTTAACCACTTTTCCTGGCAGTTTTCAAGCAAAAAAATAGCTGGAGCAGTATGTTACTGCTTCTGTAGATTTTTAGGTGAAAAATAAAAAGGTAATTGGTTGTCACTGGTTAAACTATGTACCTTTTCTACATTAGGGAACAAGCTGGTGAATATGGGTTACTCTAGACTGGGGTTCTCTGAGGACACTTTGATGATAGGTGGGTTGGCAGCCATCATCACGTTGTTAAATTAAATGGTGCAGAGATTTGATCACATGTACCAGTTGTGATGCTGGCTTTGGTGTAGGACAGCTGACTTTAATTAGCCATGGTCACTGCTACCAAGTTGCCTAATGATTGGCTAAATGAGTTTTTGTCTTCTTGCTTAAAACATCTTTTATTGTGTTTGAAGGTGTCAAGCTATTAATTTTCTTGACATGTTCTTAAGGATGGCTATTGCCTTCACCTTCCTCGAAATCTTCTGTCCTACAAACCTATATGCTATGCCTTAACTGAATTTATTCTGATTCTTTTTTCACCCTAGGGCTCTCTTTTGATGCTGAATTCTTATCCTAACTCAGAGGTGGTCCTTGTCTACCCAGATGGTCATCCTCCTACTGAGTTTTTAATCCCCCTGTCTGTCAAGCTGGCGGCACAAATTTGATTGCCTCTTTCTCAGCTGTTCATGAGAAATTCTGCTTTCTCTGTTGGGGATTTTTGCTATGGAATTTCTTATCTCTCTCTCTCTCCTCTCCATCTGTGGTATGTCAAGATATTTGTACTAAAATATCATTTCAAAGTAGTTAATTACCTTGGAGGAGGTGGCATAAATCCAGTTAAACTGATTGCATTAACAAGATTGGCAATGACTTTCTCTTTCATCACATTTTTGAAATATAAGGTACTCCTTGCAATCATAGGAATGTCTTGGAATGCACACAGTTTCAGCTTAACTTGTGCATAACTCTCAGAATCAGGAAAATAATGTGCAAATTATCCTGATGATATGCAGCTTTCAGGTAAGAAGTGTGAATACATTTGTCCTCTTTTAACAAGGTTATTGTGCCTACCAGAAGTCTTTATCCAAACTGGTGCCATACTCTTAGGAACTAAGAATGGCCTGAGACTGCTTCTGAATGTTTATTTGGCATGATCCAGCATCCATGTCCACTTCCATTCTGATAGGGAAGGTGTGTTAAACTCATTATTAAATCTCTGCAAAATCCTGGCCCTGTTTGAAGCTGTTGTGCCATATAATAGGGAAAGGGCAGGGGTCCAATGAGGATTCATTATGTTAGTTTTAGCAGAAAATGAAGCATTTTCTCCACAAGGGAATTTTGCATGAAGAGGACTCTGATAGCTAACCTAAACATTTTCTGGTGCAAAGTCACTGTGTAGGAAATATGTAGGAGTTGGTGGATTGCATCATGTGAGTATTAATTCAGAATCCACACTGGGCAAAATCACTAGCAGTCTGCTTAGCACATCTTGAGAATCTTTACACTATTACAATCTTCATCTCAATAAACAGTTTCATATCAAAAATGTATGTGATATCCATAGGATTAAATTCTAAATGCTAGATCACTTCTGATAGCAGATCATCACCAGTCGTGCAGAAACTGGCAGCCTTTGAAGTGATACCACTTCATCATTATAATCTCGTTTGTTTGTGTATTTTTAAAGCCAAAGCCATAGGATTTTTATGATCAGGAAATATTCTGATGCAGCTAAGCAATGTGAATCCTGTAATTTACCCTAAGCCTAGGAAATCATAGCAAACACTGCAACTTGACACCACCAACAATGTGGGGATTGCTGTAACCCAGGTGTTTCATCCACTTCTCTCTGATTCCACATGCCTGGCTTTCTGCTCTGTAATTGCTGTGAGGTTAGGAAATACCTTTTAGTGTCTGTAAGTATTTCTCTGGGTAGTGAACTTCATTGTTTTGTGTCTAATAATTTAAAAATATTGAGCTGCATCTTTGCCCTCATGATTTCCTATGTACATTGGGTCACTGAAGTTTCTGGGAGTAAGAGAATTACAGCTGTATAAGACAATCATGTTACTTTTTCTGTCTAGTGTTTCTTACTATTGCTTCAAATGTACAAATGTAAAGCCATTGGGAAAAGAGTTTGCTGTGCATTTTTTTTTATCCCCCATGTACTGTTTGATCTAAGTGCCTTAGATATTTGGTATTGGGGAGTAGCTGTTATGGTTTACATTGCAATTTATGAACCTTGAAGTTCAGAACAGTGTTTTCTATGATTTTTCTCCCCTTCATCAGATTGCATTTTCATGGTTTACAACTGGGTTTTGTCCTGAGTCTGGGTGCATCAGTCTAAGTTTCTGTGCTATAAAGAGTTAGAGGTGGCTTTTCTTTTGACAAGCACTGTGGCCATTCTGCAGTGTGCAGTTCTGCCTGCTGGACTAAATTCATGCAAGATGAAAACACCTGCTGATGTTTTCTGTAGGTTTTGCAAAAATCGCACGCAGAAGGAAGTTTCTTAATAGGAGAAATTAAACATTCATTGAAGCTGGAGTGCATGTTGCCTGTAATAATGTGTGCAGTGGTAGAATTTCAGATATATCAGATAAGATATTTACTAAATTCATATAAATATCTCAATAAAATCTGACAAAACTAAGATAAAATGTGTACTTTCTGAGTTAATATTTATTCTTCTTTGGAACTCTTGCCACTGTTGAATATTCTTCCTGAATGTTACTTATGAGAAAGTTTTCTGTATCATCCCAGCCTCCTATATTGCAATCAAAAGTTTCATTTTAGCATCAGAGTAAAGTGTTAGCCTGAAAATTATACCATATGAGTATTTTTATCCTCATTACATAACAACATTTCACAGTATATTCTGTTGTGTTTGTCATTCACATCTGTATTTTCATAGGGTTAATGTCATAGTCAGCATTGAAAGACTTGTGTATTTGATGCTAAAAGAATTGCTGCAAGATTAATATGTTGTAGTTTAATTTGTGTTCAGCTGAAAAGAATAGGCAAGTCTTCACAAGGAAGGTGAAGATCCTGTCTTTTCATACCTTTGTGGTCTTTGCCTCTAGTGTGCTGTCTTGAAGACAGGCTGCAAGTTTTTAGTCAGCAGTTAGATGACGGTTCATTAACAAATGAAAAGCCATTTCCTGATGCTTGTGAAAAGTGTGGTGAAGACCCATCCTTCTAACAAACCTCAAACAGCAGAACAAGCAGCATTTAATAGTGTATATAGGGAGTGAACTTTTTAGAGTTTCTGAATTGTTAAATCCTAAATCTCTGCCAGTTCAAGAGTACATTTCCTAAGTTATTTAAAGGGTGTCCTATATTTACTAAACCTTCTGGACTGTCTTGAAGATTTTACTCATAGTCTTTATTGATTGTATTACTACCAGGTGACTATTTTTTTCTTGAAACTTCAGTAGAAATCAATCATCAGTCTAAACAAGGATTCTGCAGGCACACTAATAACAATCAAAGTTTTTTTGGCTTGGTTGCTACTTGTAGTTTGTGTTGTAGCCACTTTCTTGTGGCTTTGTCACACTGCAAGAGGCAGTGACCTTCATTTTAGCATTTATAAGTTAATTTCTAAGTTATAAGTTAGAAACTTATAAGTTTCACAACTATATTTAATTTAAGTCTTGTCTTTATAGCTCAGTAATCTATGAATTCCCCATGTAACTATTTTTGGCTTATGGTTTAGAAACTTGAGCCTATAAGATGTGAAATGTGTTGTTACAGAAAGGAAATCACTCATTTAAAGTGAAGGATATCACTGCCAGTAAGTGGGAGATTTATGAAGTAATCTAAATCAGTAGTATATTCATTACAGGGAACTTCTGCTTTCATAATTTCAATTTCCTTTTTTTTCTCCTGGGAACTGCACACAATCACCCAGATTCCTCCAGTGTCTAATGGATTCCTAAGTGATTTTGGGAAAATGTAGTAATTGTGACTGTCAACATGGTGAGTTTGCACAGAACCTGACAGTTTTACTCTTTGGGACCCAGCCCTCTGGTGGCAATGATCTATAGGAGACAGAATTGCACACCAGACCATTACAGTTGTGACTATCCAGTGGTAAGTGGGATTCAGCTGGATCATGCCCTTCCCTTGGCTGAAATGGAATCCTGTAGTACTCCAAAAGATTACAGGCCTCTGGAGATCCTGTCACTCATTTATGTCATTATTTATGGAGATATTTATATTCTTCCCCATGTGGCTGTCTCACACATCCTAGGACATGTAAAATCATCTACATTTAGGGTCCTGTCCCAGATGCTCTTCAAATGCTGGGGGGGAAACATGCATTTAGAACCAAACTGTCTGCAAGCAATCAGATGTTGCATTAGCAATTATGTCTATCCTCTCATGGTTTTTTTGGTTTTTTTTTTGTTTTGCTGTAGGAGCACAGTGTCCTAATTTGCTTAAGATTTCACTCTCACCTTGTAGGTCTGTCAGATATTGAGCAAACATGGCTGTCACTGGGTTTGCAGTTTTCGACACCTCTCTCTTCATGTACATATCTGTATGGGAAGCATTATGGAGATCAGTCAGCTTCCATTGTATGAATGTATAAAAAACCTTGATAAAATCTGATCCAGAAACATACATAAAGTTGCATCCACCTCTGGATCAGATTTTATTCCTGGCAGGGAACTTTTATTTAAAGACAAAGACTTTATTGTTCCCCCAGTAGTTTTATTTCAGGAATATAATATCTGCACCTACTGCTGCTATATTGGAAGTGGATGTAATAGCAGGAGAATATTTAACTAGAGCTTGTTGTCTCTGTAGAACAGATTTGCATGAAAACATGGATTTTGGGGCTCAGTTTCCTTGATACAGCTCCACTCAACCAGCATACCTGGTTACCTCTTTGCTGGGGAGTTACTCATGGCCACAACACAGGTTTGGTATTGTGGCACTCTGTGCTGTTCAATTCTTCATTCTCCCCTTGATGCAAATTTGGCTCATGCAAATCAGCACAATTCCAAGCGCTGCAGGACCTAAATGCAATGAAAAATTATCTCCTAATTTTAACAGTAGTGTGAACAAATATTTAAGTATTATTCATGCTATTGCATAGCTATAATTTTTTTCTTTGCTAATGAAAATATATAAAATATAAATTGTAACTATTACTTGTAAAGGTGTTACCAGAAGTGTGTTTAGTAGACTTCAAGATGAGTTTACATTATTAGTAGAGCAAACTATTTCAATTAAAATTGAAATTTTAAGTGTGTCCCTTATATTCAGTATTTTATACTGATGTCCTTTCTAATAGCACTCTGAGATTTGTTGTGAGAATTGATTTCTCCATTTGAAAAACTGGAGGCATTTTGGAAAGGGTTCCTCATTAGGGGAGAGTTTTGAAATACTACAGCTAATGGGAAAATGGGAATCTAAGAGATATTGTACTTAAAGCTGACTTTGCTGCATTGCAAAGACTTCCTTGGCATCAAAATCTTGCTGCAAGGAATTCTCTTGCTGCAGTATCTCACTGGAAACCAGCTAAGCAGGGGATCAGCACACAAAAGTTGCATATCCTGATTACACTTTTGGTTTCCAAGAAGCTGATGAAATCCTAGACTTGTAAAACTCCTTGGTAAAACATCCATTCTCTCTGAATTTCACCCATTGCCTTTCTGTGTTGAGTGTCTTTATGTTGCACCAGTAGATTGCCTGCATTTGTGCCTGGAAGGTAAATGTACTTTGTGGCAGGCCACTGAGAAACTATTTTGATTTGAGATGCCAGCAGAATTTTTTAAAACAAGCCAGTAAATTGTGGATTAACATATCCTCAAGAGATGTTTATTCAAGATTTTTAAAGGAAGCCAAAGATTAAGTTGCTGAGTAACTCTGGGCTGCTGTTTATGTTGCCCTTTATGCAATTTTTTGAGAAATTAGGGGTTACAAATAAACAATTTTTGAAAAGATAACGAGGGAAATGCAGGGAATGGAATCCCCAGTGATCACTCTTTGGACATGTGCTCTCATATTTTCATCAGTGGTGTGGAAAAAGGAGAAGGAGATGACAATATATGTTGACAGTATGGAATTCTTCAGGTTGCTGAAAAATTAGATCTGAACAAGAAACAGTGCAGAAGTTTCTCGTTGGTAGTTTGTATAATGTTGACAAAGGATCAGAAAAAAATTGCAGATCTCTAAATAAAAACCAAATAATTAATTGGAAGGGAAAATGGTCCCAAAAATGCACAAACAGCAATGTTCTATAAATTTGGTCTTTTTGCAACTGAGGAAGGATATATGTAATCATAAGAGGTGAAACTGTAAACTGTGGCAAGGAGGCAAATAGAATGTTAACAGTCTTTAAAAAGCAACAGAAAAGAAGACAAAGCATCATTTGCAGATTTATAAATCCCTACTGTGCCCTCAAGTGGGGTATGCAATTTTAATTCTCATCCTCTCCATCTCAAAAAGGTGTTGAGAAGTGAAGACAAAGTTGAGCTTGAAAATATAGAATTTTTAAATTTTTTTTTTGGAGTTTAAATCCATGGAAGGACATGGAGACTCGACTAGAATTATATAGATTAGGATTTTTCTAGGTTGGGAAGAGACAAATGGAGAGGCAGAATTTTCTAAAGTATAGAAAATTATGAGTTGTGTAATTGAGTAGGAAAGCACAGCAGTTAAAATAAACTGTCTGGTAGTTTCATTATAAAAAAAGGAAACACATTTTTACAGATGAAATTAATTATCAAAAGTCACAATTTATTTCCCAACATTTTTAGGTTCAAAAATGATGAACACATTCATAGTTATCCCCTGATGGCTGTTACTAGTGATAAGACAATCTTAGAGTCATAAAACCTCAAAGCCACCAATTGCTAAAGTTGGAAGGATTTATATGTTTTTTAGAATCTTTGCCCAACCAATTGCTACAGTTTAAGGTATGGAGTAGAAAATGTTCTGTCTACTGCTGGTGTTATTACAGGTAATAGGACATAATTCAGCAGAGCAGCTGCTGTGTAATGGTGTGACTAATGATCTCTGAATGGTTTCAGGCATTTGTAGGAAATCTGCTGTATTTGATTTCAGTGCCAGCAGCAGTTGAATTACATCTCCCTTCACTGTATAGCTGCTGTTCTAAAGCACAGTCTACAAATCCATCTCCTTCTGAGATAAAACTTTATGATAACACAGAAAAAGTCAAGAGTAATGCAGTGCAAAATGACAGCCATTGCTTCGCTGACCAATTCAGCCAATTTAGACTGGCTGAAGTTGAACATCCACATGACATTCAGTCAGTCACTCATATACCCCATGCTTGGATCAGAAATGCTGCACAAAAACATCCCTGCTATCATTTTCCCACTCTCAAGAAGCAGCAAATCCACTTGTTTTGATTATTCTTTCTTGAGGCTCTCTCTTTACTTATTTGTGGGACTCTAGGGTTAGTTTAAATACTCTTTGTTTTCCTCACTTTATTTTTAGACAGAGTGTCACTGTGTTGTCTGAATTTGTTCTCCCAGCCTTGTACCAACTGTTTGAAGACTCTTGGGTTTTGTCCTTCATAGCCTGAAAGATGTGAGTCACACCTGGCTGCACATTCTTCAAACTTCACTACTGTCTGTGCTCATTCCTCCCAGCCATTTGTGTTAAGGTGACAGTGGTTACCTGGTTAAATACTGTGTCACACTGACTGCATCAAATGGCACCTGCTGAAATGAGAGTTCCACAACAGCACGGTTTTGTTGTGGAAGAAGGATGTTACAGTGCAGAAATCCGATAGGAGCTTTCCTGTCCCTTCACCAATAAGGTTTACAGCAATAAAGTGTTTCTTAATAAAATCAATGAACAGAAACATCATAACTCTCTCCTCTGGGCTCAGGTGCATTATCACATCATCATAGCTTGATGCCAATTGATTCAAGAACATCAAACTACAATGCCACTTGAATTTCCACAGGTGACCATAAACATGCTTTTAGCCCATGGCAAATGTAATAGTACTGAGCTTAATCCTTTCTGAAATATTTGCTTTATCTCATCCCTATGTGCACACAGCTGTTGTGACTCATGTGAAATTTGACTTCACCATGTATTTAACTCATACTCATAAAATGTTTTTCATGGTAAATAGGTTGCCCTAAAAGAGCAATTAGCTTGAGGTAGGAGTGCAGGTGTATTATTTCTTCAAAGGTGTTCCCTCACATGGTGAGAGCCAGTCCTGCATTCCTTCTCCCTTGCAGGGCAGTAAGTGTTTCCAAACTCTAAATATGTTTCTGTTCAGCCCAACCAGCATTTTTTTCTTTTTTAAGTTTCCTTAACAGCCTTTCTATTTTCTCTTGTGCCCAAAAATGCTTTACTTTTTTTTTTCTTTTTCTCCTCCAAAACCATTGGGGAATCCAATGATTGGACCAGCATGTTACAACAGAAATCTAAATCCTGTGAGGGCAAAGACATTTTAATGCAATATGAAGATCAATAGTTATTCTGTCCTTACAAGTCTAGTGAATTGGCAGTTGTTCTTAATATGAATATTCTATTTCAGCTTGCTACATTACATAACTAGGTAATCTACATCTTTAGTTCATCCTTCCCACAGACAGAAATGGTATTTCTTCATATGCTGGCAGTTTTGCTTTATAATATGTCAAAATATATGTAATGGGTATTTGTTTGGTTGGTTTTGGCTTTTTTTATCAGGGTACTTTTTTTTTCTGGATTGTGTTTTGTTAATTTTGGATTAGCAGATTGGCTGTTACTAGACAGTATCTGTAAAGGCCATCATGTTTTGCAGAAATAAGGGAGTTACCACTCTTCCAAAGAATAGTCTAATGAGGCTATTGAATATAGGCAACTGAAAAACTTAGCTTCTTTAATTTGGAAATTGAAATCTTGATATATTTTAGTTACAAAATATATTGTCCACACACTGTTGTAAATTTCTAGAATTTGCTCACAATGGAATCACTGACTCCAACAAGCAAGACTGTCTGTGTGTGTCTTCTTAGTTTTTTTTCTTTACTTTTCCTCTTCTCTATTTTGTCTTAAGTAGCCTTAGAATTAGGGGAGATGTTACTGAAAATAGGATTAAAAGCATTTATGAAATCAGAACAGAGATAGAAGGCAGGGATCATAAAGTTTTGGATACTCTTTCAGGTCTGGAGAACATGACAGCAAAGATGCCCTGGTTTAGGCAGGATTTGTTTTATATAGGTTAGTTGCTGCAATGGGTTGGTTACTCAAGACTTCCAGAAGCAGTCAGGAATAGTGTAGGTGAGCTTTTAATGCCGCCCTTCCCTTTTTATAGCTCTCTCTTGCAAGACAGAGTATTGTGGTTTCCATTTAATCACCTTTGAAATAATTGTCCAATTGCACAATAATACACAGCCAATCTTTCATAAGTTTCATATGTTTCAAAATAGACAAGGGTGTGGTGTTGAAGACATCTGCAGCTGAGGACATGAGAGGAGGGAAAATGAAATACTTGTAGTGGTCAGTAGCAACTGCAATGTTAAAGGTCCTCTTCTTCAGCTGATAAATAGTGTGAGGTCTAAATGTCTTTCCTAATTAGAGAAAAAGATTTGCCCCAAGGTCAAAGCTGCGATGAGATTAAATGTATTAATTAGAAATTTCTCTTCTGTTTTTTCAGAAGAATGGAGTATCAAACGGAACCCTCTACAAAAAAACATTTATTGAGCACTTTGAACAGGCACCAATGTATGTTGCAGTTTTTACTTTCGTGGGGTTTGCAGTGGGAACAATATTTGGCTACCTGCGAGATTTTATGAGAGCCTGGGGACTAGAAAAACGTAACATTGCTGCGGAGAGAGAACAACAAAAAGTATGTATGAAAAAGTCATTCTGTGTCCACAGCTGAGTTTTCCTCTGGTTGCAAGTGATTTACAGCAATTTGTGGGAGTAACAAGGCAGACAACTTTCATTTTACAGAACGTTGCACAGGGGTGAGAGGAGTGACACACCCTGCCAGTGGAGTTGTATGCATGTGTATGATTATGTACCTACATTTATGTAAAATCATCATTTTTACCCAGGGACATGTTCACCTCATTCTAAAAGTGCCATAATACTCTCAGCAAAACAGAATCTCAGTTTATTAAGTCAATCCACGGAAAAAGAAAATTCATAAATGCCTTATTGTTTAATATTTCATCTTTCCAAATCCCTTCGACCCAAATTTTCCTTTGTCCCATCTAGCTATCTTATGGTGCCTTTCATAGTGAGGAAGTTCTGATTTTGTAATAATTGAATTCTTGTAACTCCCAACATTTTTTCATCCCATATAGTTCCAAGTGAAACTTGCACCTTAGCAAGATCAACTGCCTTCCAACTTTGCTTACAATTTTTTGTTCCTCCTCCTACTCTGTGCAGTTTGATTCATCATTTACGGTAACACCTGACATAATGAAGGAAAAACATGGAGAGTTTTACTGTTTCTCTTGCAAATAAAACTCCTGAAATTGTTTCCTGATTTAGATTTTGAAATATCACTTTCAATTCACTTCATGATCTGGCCATTTGTTAATTCCAGTTGTGCCAGTTAAATTTTTTTGTCTTTCACTATGGATTACATGTTTATTTAATTTTCCCACATATGTTAACTGCATGCCATGTTATTTTATCAGTTTATTGTATGCAGTGCTGAACATGGATATATTGCTGTTTCATATAGAGAAAAAGCTATGTTTAAATTTAATTTCCAAGTAAAATCCATAGATATTCATTCATTCTCAACCAAAAAAATTGTCATAACTGGATGTTTGCATTTCCACCCTAGGCCAGTAATGCCCAAGTCACAAATATTGGACTAGCTTTTGTCTTATGTGTCCAGCATTTCATGAAAGGTAGTGAGTTCTTTATCCTACTTTTCTGCAATCTGCTCCACACATAGAAGAATGCTCAATTTGAAGCAATTGGTTTCTTCAAGTGAAAGAATCTTGATTTCTTTTTTTCGATTTCCAACTTTCAGTACATATAGAGAAAGTTAGACCAACTTGTTTACCATTTAAAAAAAACCTGACCAACCAAAAAAGAAACGAAAAAACTCCTAATCTTTAAACAGAAATAAAATACCCTCAAAGAAATACAACACTGTGTTTTAAAGAAATTATAGAAAGGATACAGTATTGCTGTTTGGAGTTGTAAGCAACACAGGACCATGTGGCTGCTGTGACTCTCTGTTTATTGATTAATCAGTTTTTCCTTGCTAATAGGAATGACTTTGGTACAGAAGCAGTTATTTTCACAGCAACATAACCCTGTACATGTTTTCAAACCAGGATTTTGTGCCACTTTATCAAGATTTTGAGAACTTTTACACCAGGAACCTCTATTTGAGAATACGGGATAACTGGAACCGTCCCATTTGCAGTGTCCCTGGGCCACAGTTTGACCTCATGGAACGTGTTACAGATGATTACAACTGGACATTTAGGTGAGTCATCTTACACTCTGCAGCTCTCAGCCTCAAGAGCATGCTCCCGACATCTCTGCAAAGCACACAAAGTTGTGTCCAGGTCCTTGTCTAATATCCACCAGCATATTTCATTCTGCAGTCAGTACCATGCTGGCAATCTGACCCTTTTCTTCTGAGTATTTGTTTGGAAATGCAGTATAGATTTCCAACTCAGTTGCAAATGGGTTTGACTGTGTCAGCACAAGACTGCTCATGCACCATTTATAACAACAGACCTTCTCAATATTACAACAAAATTTGTTTTATCCCTTGGTTAGGTTTTATATCATAAGTTTTTGCACTGCACGAATATGGCTACCTACCTTCACCGGGAGTCTTTGGCAGTGGGTTTTAAGCAGATTACAGCTTGAAGGTTTTGGTGTATTGCAGCTGAATTACACAGCAATGGGAATTCACAGCATAGACAATGTGTAGGTTCGCTATATTTGAGCTTATTGGGAATGTATCATAGTGTTTCCCATATTTTCATCAAGTTTAAGTTCTGTGTGTGAGAGAGAGCACTGGTGACTTAATGGAAGCAGTTCATAATTTGCTTGAAAAATTAATGTCTGTAAGTTGTTCCTTAAATAAATTCCTATGTTTGTTTGTTTATTTAAATCCATAAAAGCAGACAGTGATCACACACCAGTTTATTGCCATCTACAGTGTGACTTCTAGAAAGCATTCTGACCATGAAGAAGTACTTAGGAAAAGAGGAAGGCTAGAAAAACTTTCGGGGTATTAGAATATGAGGATTGTCAATTCACAAGTAGAAATTTAACACTGGAACAAAATCTGGTGGGAAAATTTTGGCATTTTTTTTCTTTTTATTTGGGATTGGAAGGAAAATTGCACTATTGTTCAAAATTTGCTTTAATTACAGGTTTACAGGAAGGACTATCAAGAATGTAATCAATATGGGTTCTTATAACTACCTCGGCTTTGCAGAAACAGATGTTAATGCTTTGAAAACTGTGACCATAGAGTTAGAAAAATATGGGACAGGAGTCTGCAGTACCAGGCAAGAGATGGGTGAGTAAACAGAGACATGGCCACCAAAGGTCCTGTAACTACACTCTTCTTCTCAGGCATCTTAAAAGAATTGGATGCAGATACAAAGAATCACACCAGCAATTACTTGTTTCACAGTTAAAAGAAATGCTGTGTTTTATTTGTTCTCACATGAGGGGTTTTTTCAAAAGGAAAACCAATACTGATTTTTGGAAAAGCTAAACCAAGTGTGTCATCTACTGGCCTGGGATTTTTAATGATGGAAACACACATTGGGATTTCAACAATTTTTCTGGGGCAAATTCAACTGCATCACAGATTTATATCAGTTACCACACACAGAGGTTTCAGATTAGTTAAATGATCTTTTGCATAATGTTTTTAATCCCATGTTCTAAGAATGTATTGGAATGTTTTATCAGATACTATTGGCACAAAACAGAAATTTCTAGTTTGCCATTAGCAAATAAATTCAGGAAGGCTCCATCTGACATTTTTGGTTTTATCTGTTATGATTGTCTGCTTTGTTTGTTTGTAGGCTGCATGCAGTGTTACCTTCTACACAAAGCCTTGCATTGTTTAGGGTACAATCATCTTACATTAAAAAAAAACAGTTTCAAACAGAGAAATGCAAGGGGAGGTTTCCCTTCAGACTTTATCTTTCTTAGGAGTATTAAAAAAAGGAAGGCTTCCCAGAATGGAGAAGTCTATAAAGTCTGTAAAAGATTTCTTTTTTTTAATCCAGCAACCTAAAAAATTGCATTATCTCCAATGTAAACTATGTTCTTCCATAAAACTTACAGAAAAAATACTGTATTTAATTTAGTTTTTTTATTTAAAGTCTCAATTTCAGAAGAAAAAGTAATGCAGACTTTGTGATCTGCTTCTTATCTTGTCATTGTGGTTTGATTTGCCAATAATAATTACGTCAGTGACACCACTCAGAGAGGGTTTACAGATTGACCCCACTTTCCTTGTGCAGGTGACCCATCTGGTGACTGCAATATATTATTATTTAACCTGAATTTCATGCTTGAAAGTGGTCACCATTGCTAGTCCTTTAAGGTATTGAAGAAAGCTTTCTCTCTTTTTCTTCCAGATTCCATTTTGTCTAAGAACATTTCAAGTTGTTTTCAGGACATCTAAGATTATGGCTGGTGTTCCTTATTCTGTAGCTTTTGCTGAAGTTTTTTACTGGAAGATTTATTCTTAAAAGCAAACAAACAAAAACAAAAACAAAAACAAAAAAAAACAAAAAAAAAAAAACCACCAACCCAACTTCTTATTAAAAGAGGATTCTGTGTTCAAATATTAAAAATCTTACTAAGTAACTTCATCCTATCAATCTGAGAACCTCTTCATCTGTGCTGTACTCAAAGTTGTTTTGACTGATTGAGCAAGGATTTAGATTCATTCTAATTGCCTTCACAACACACAGTCCCATGAGCTGCATCAAGGCTATTCACAATGCAAGAATGGGCTGCAGATAAAGAGCGTCCTGAAAGCCTTGTGAGTCTCAGTCTTTTGGAAGTGGATTTTGGAGAGCAGCTTGGACAAAGGAAAGCAGGGTGTTTAGGCCTGGCTTAGCTGGTGTAACTGAGCAGTCACAGCAGTTTATCCTGGGCAGGTAACAGAGGGGCTGTGTTTGTGTTCTCCTGATTGAGAGGTGGCTCCACAGGGCAGGGCTGAGCAGTGGCTCCTTTGTTGGTGCTGGCTCTTTGGAACTCTGTCACCAAGGTCTGTATAAACAGCCTAAGGAAAACAGCTTCTTATCCAGAGTGGATAACCTCTTTCCTTGTTCCTTTATGTTCTTTTGCTTCATTCTCATCACAGTATGACAGAAAAATTCTGAGTTAGATATATTAAAGAGAGAGACAGGGAAGGGTCTGAATGAAACATCTTACCTTTATAAATTATCATTTCTCAGCTTCATCTTAGATAAAAGGAACACGATGAGTTTGTCTCTGGGCAGATCACATTTCAAAACTTCTGTTGTTATTGTTTGTGGAGCTAAAGTGTTTTGAAGTAGAAGTGCAGTGAGCTGCAAGAGCCAAGGCTGCAAATTGCCTGTAGGGTTCTAATTCAAGAGAGCACTTGAACGTATTTATGTTTTCAAGCTAATTCACTTTGAAAGTACTGCTCTGCTTGTGTGCATTTAAGTGTCTGGCATGTCTGAGTTTCACCAAGATCTCTCTCTAAGCAGTGCTGGCTCTCTTTCTGAGAAATCATTCCACTACTTCCAGAGGATTTCAGATAGAGGGTAAAACAAAGAGGACACAAATGAAAGTAATGTGAGTGGTGTTTGAAAGAATACATGATGGTAAAACTGCCCTTTATGTCTTCTGCCTACACTTCTCCTCCTAAAACTATGGAGGCTGTGGAGAGGACACACAATGCTGTCATATCAGAATGCTGTTGCAGGTAGTTTCCTCTGACAACAGGGTTAAAGCTGATGAAAACAGTGGCTGAACTTCCAAGGCTTATCCCTCATAAAAAGATTTAAGGCTTTTCAATCCATTTTTAATTCCATGCTCTTCTTAATTATAATAATCATAATAATTAATGTCTTACTATAACAGTGTCATTTCAGACATGTTTCTAAGGGGTTTGTGGGACTTTCAATGTGAAAAAAAAATACTTTCCTTTTTTTTAAGACCAAGCTAGCTATTAGCCCCTAGGAGCAAGATTTTGAAGTTATAAGGGGTACATCCATGGAAGAATTAACTTGCTGTTCCAGATCAGAAAGCCAAACAAACTCTAGAAATTAGAAGAAAGTACATAGAAAGCCAACCATAGAGCCTCAGTACACTACTGCATAAGGCTGCTGTTTGTTGTTGTCGTGAGTACTCTGTGCAGGTGTGATCAAAAATATTTAGCAAAACTGGAAAGTGTTAAGAGCCACAGGGATCATCAAAGACCACAGACAGCTTCTGGATGAAGAACTACTGAGCTTGCTGTCTCCAGCTGTCACAAATGCTTGTCATCTGTCTCAAAAAAAGAGCTTCAGTGGAGAAATTATAGGCATTCTCAACATAATGTGTGATGTGGAAGAGTGGTCAGGATTCACTGTCCTTTCCCACTACCAGATATAGGGGGCATTGTATGAAGCTGGTAGAAGGTTTTCACCTAAGTGCTGGAGGCTGCCACACCTGAGGAGCTCAGCACTGCTGTGAAAAGCATGTTCATTCTCCTGTGAAAATGTAAAAAGTTTAACAAGGAGACCAGGACCATAGAGCAAAGGTTATTATGGCCAGGTGCGTCTTGGCACTCAGCTGTCACCTGTCACCTTGGCACACACTGTCACCTTTGGGGACACCCTTTAAATGCCTTTTCCCTTACAAAAACCTGTTGCATATTCATATATCGTTATGCATATCCATAAACTACTTTACATATTGTGGGAACTATTTTACATGGCCTCTCCTTGGGTCTGCGTTTTTAGAGCATGTGTGTTTCTTGGCTGTGGTTTTGGTTCCTCTTTTTCACTTCCAGTTTGGGCCTTGGTCCACTCTGTCTTCAGACAGCAGTTGCTGATAGCTGGCATATCAATAGCAGGGTCCTCATCCTGTGTTCATTGAATATTATCCCATCCAAGCATGAATTTTAACACAAGCACAGCTATTTCACTGCTATGTCTAAGCTTAATTATCAACAGAAATAAAAAACTATATCTTTATAACAAAGTTACTTTAACATCACACATATAAAATCCATTTTAATATTTGCAAAAAGGCAATATTATAATATGTATCTATAACACTGCAGATACCAGAACTTCACTCTCCCTTGTGTTCTAAGGGAGAGTGGCCATGTGTGCAGAGGTGCTCTCCCTGATAGTTACTAGAAATAACCAAACTGTACCTGATTCAGGATGTCCTTATGAACTCTGAGAGATGCCAAGAGAGGATACAGAGATATTTGCACCTACCAAACCAGAGAAAATTGACCATGGGTGTTATTTAAATTAAAACAGTTTTGTTCAGCAGCAGTTTCTCCTGCAGGTTCAGGAAAATGTAATTTTAAAAATTTCTTTGCCTTATTCATTATACGTCAAGAAACCAACTTGGACATAAAAAAGTAGGAAGTTTTGTCTTTTAGGACTAAATGTTGGGTCTGAGAAAATTACTCATGAATGTTGAAGGATTTAAGTAGCCATCCAGTAACTCAAGGTGGTTACAAGAGAGCTGAGAGGGATTTTTTACAAGGGTGTGGAGTGACAGGATAAGAGGGAATGGCTTCAAACTGACAGAGGGCGGGGTCAGATTAGATTTCAGGAAGAGATTCTTCCCCGTGGGGGTGGCGAGGCTCTGGAACAGGCTGTCCAGTGGATACCCATTACTAGAAGTGTTCAAGGACAGGCTGGGTGGGGCTTGATGCAACCTGAGCTAGTGAAAGGTGTCCATGTCTCTGTCCAAGGCATTGGAAAGAGATGATCTTTAAGGTTCCTTCCAGCACAAACTATTCTGTGATTAATTCTGTGATTCTATAAGTAACAGAACACGAGCTGTTCAACTAACTTGAGTGTTGGGAATGTTAGGGCATTCCATATAAACTGCCCCACAAAAATATCTCTACTGTTATTTGTATTTTAATTTTTCTCTCAAAAGTGTTATTATTTTAGCTTAATAAAACTGCCAGCACATAGGAAACTAATAAATATGAAATAGCAAGTGTTCCCTCCATATAGTGAAAAAAAATGAAAGAATGACAACTTGAATGTAAAGTCCTATTTTTTAATGGCTGGAATGGAAGTTGGCTGCTGTTAAAGGCAGATTCAAAAGCCTTTTCTCTGAGCCCATCCTGGTTTTCAGTGTTTATAGTCAGCCTTTTCTAAGCAATGTGACTGCGAATTGTTGAGAAACATGCAAATTAGTTTCCTGCTTGCTGCTTGCAGATAACAAAATCAGCAAAGTTACACTTTTTTTTTTTTTTTTTTTTTTTAAGATAAGGCAGATTATCATGCTCTGAGTGCTCCTAGGGCCAGGCTGGTGACAGGACTGTCACATGGACAGCCAGTGCTAACAATTCTCTGTTTATCTAACTCCCCAGTGTTCCTCATGGAGATGACATACGTGAGTAACCGGAGCAAACGTGTGATTAGTGCTGCTTAAGCAGCCAGGCAGGATTCCTGCCTTTTGAAATCCTTCTCCTGTGATTATGCCTTGGACCAAAAAACAAGATGGAGCCTGCACAGAACACTTGCAGGGTGATTCACTCTGGAGGGCATGTTAGGAGATTGCCCTTTAGCACCTAACTTGCACTCAGTTTTGAGGCTTTTTCTTTGTTTGAGGATTTTTTTACGCTTGATTGTGATCTCATTTCTAAAAAGCTGATCTGAAAATCTGTGCCAACATTTAATACAAAAGTAGTTCAGACTCATTCAGCTCTTTCCACTGGGTTTTAAGGCCTAATGTGAATTTCTAGCAGCATTTCAAGAAGATGAAAATAGTTATTTGGCCGTTCTTTCTTTTATACTACTTCAAAGCTTTAATTAGGGCCAAGACTCATTTTAAACATAATACTGTACAAACATGAATAAACGTTTCATTTTTCAGTTTGGAGAAAGAGATAAAGAACTGAATATCCCATAATTTACAGTTTCCAAGTGAGATCTTAAGGAGAAAAAGCCACAAAAATGAGAATTTGTGTGCATGTATGTATATATATGTATATATACACATATTTAATAATCTTAGCTATTTTCTGATAGGGTATGGTATAAATTAGGAAACAGTTTTGTCATGTTCACTAACATCCTTTTCCTTTGTGTGCCTACCCTTTCATAAATAACTAATCCAGCTTACAATCAATTTGTAATCATAGGGTCAGGTTTGTTCCTTGTATTTCACCATTGCAAAAGTATGCTTTGCAATGCAAGATTAATAGTCTGGATAGCCCATCTTCTAGCAGGTGGAATTGAAGGCATCTGTAGGAATTAAGGGCTGTGTGACTTGTTTAATACCTAAAGTATCTCTGATATATGATTTTATCTGCATGCAAATATTTAGATACTTAAGATGCTGCCACTCAGGCTTTGGCATGAAGATGCTGGAAATTTTAACTTTGTGTTTTTCTAAAGGCAAAAGAAAAAAAAAAAGAAACAAACCCAGAAGATCTAAATTCAGCTGGAAGTTCTGTTAAAACTAATCTACTTTTTTTTTATGAGAATTAAATTACACAGGTACATTATTAGATTTATGACACCCATGGCATCTTTGTGGTATGAAAGCCCTGTCAGTTGGTAGCAATGTTAAGAAAACTTGAGCATTTCCTTTCCATCAAATGATTCATCAAAATCCCCTTATTTTGGGACTCTTTTCTGCACAGACAGTGCTAAATGAGGCAACTGCATAACGTTACTGTGTGCTTCTCTCCTTTTCTTTCCAACAAGTCTCATTCTACAAGTTGAGGCTTTCCTCTGTAGGACAGTGATACCATCTGCATCCTCTGCTCTGGTAACGTGTAAAGAATTAATATAATTTCCACAGTTTCTGTTTCTTCATCTTGCTATTAATAACTCATCCAATCTTGCTTTTTGTAAAAGCATGTATGTCTTTCAATTATACAGATTTTTTTTCATCTCTGACAAGCATCTTACCATGCAGTGTACTCATCTTAGCAGAGTGAGTTTGTAACCTTAAGTTTCAGCTGTGACAAGGAAGTTGAGATGTTTTGTTCTGCTCCCCACCCTCCCAAGGATGCTGCTGACAAACCCTCATTTCCATAGTGCAGTGGTTCTCAGTCACCTTGGTGAGTCACGCCAGGGATGCACAGGGTTCCCAGCCACTCTTTTTTCTTTCAAGGCCTTGTTGCTTGTATCAGTTTACTCTTCCAGCTTTTGTTTAACCTCAGGGGAGCAGGTGTTTCCCTGTCTTCTCTGGCTGTTAGAATTCCAAACTTAAAATTCTACGACAGGATACTGTTGCCAGTGTTGGCAGTTCAACCAGTCTGTGTCATTAGTGTATAAGAACCTGAAAGACTGTATTGGGCAGACTAACCAGTGGCATAAACCACTGAAAGTCCCAGCTGAAAATGTCAAACTAAATAATGACTCTATGGATCATGGGAAGTCCATTTTCCAGCTTTATCTCTCTAGTAGTCTGGCAGTGACTTTCAGCCCAACAGCATGGGTATGAAAAACAGCAAGTGTATGAAAAAGCCTGTCAAAACACAGTGTACTTCATGTTCCCTGTCACCAGAGTGCAGTGGCAAGTTAATGGAGGGAACTGGGTCATCAGATTTTGAAAAGGAGGGGATTTGCTGTGAGAAGTGTGGGAATCTGTGGAGGTGGTTCCCATTGTGAAAGTCCACTTTTGATATGATCTGTAATCTTAATACCTATATAGTCTTGGATCACAGTAACTCCTGCTGTATTGTATTACTTACAGCTGTTCAGCAGGGAAGAATAACTTTCAAAAGGATTTTGTCTCTTAAACATGCAGGTACCTTTCTCTTTTTTTGTCTTAAATCTTTCCTGGTGATTTGGTGTACATTATTTAGTCGTATCCTCATTTGTTGGGTCAAGACAAGCTCTAGTCACTCAGTGGGGAAATTCTAATTTCTGTTTATAGGACAGGTGTGTGTATACAGTAGATTAAAAAGATATATCTAGTATATCACTTTTCATTCACCAGATCATGATACTGATCTTGAATCTAGTACAATACAAAACATTTAAGGGCCAAGCTAACCTTACTTGACATCTCTAAGGTTGTATTTAATGAGGAGCTGTGTAATTACTGCCTTTGTTATATAGCTTGAGATGCTGAGATGTTTCAGCTTGTGCCAGTTCCTTTGGATCAAATTTGCATCTGTCTGGCAGTGCTGTTTATGCTTGTCATGGTGGTGGCTGGGACCAGCTGGGAGTGCTAGTGGACAAACCTCATCCCAGCAGCACATGACTGACCCCTTGTTTCTTCCAGTGGAGAGAGGTGATAGAATTGATGCCATTTGCACAGTGTCCAAGGACATACTGTATAGAAATATCTCCTGATATGATTAAATAATTGCATAATTATATGCTTTTTCAACTCTGTTCAATGTATACAGCTGCCATGAACCTCCCACTGAGAGTACTGGTGTGTGTTGTATTGCTTCTGCAACACCTTACTTACCACCAGCAATATTGCCATGGCAATTAACATGATTCAAAAC
This sequence comes from Zonotrichia leucophrys gambelii, assembly GCF_028769735.1. Classification (NCBI taxonomy): domain Eukaryota; kingdom Metazoa; phylum Chordata; class Aves; order Passeriformes; family Passerellidae; genus Zonotrichia; species Zonotrichia leucophrys. Next base: position 97,182,291 of record NC_088172.1, read on the forward strand.
TAGGGCTCAGTTTGCAAATCTTTGTCATTCAGGATTTTGTTTTGCTAACCAATTTCAATTTGTATTCCAGGATTTGTAGGGAGCAGTGATGCTTACAAATGCAGTATCATCTTCATTCGCATTTAGGATTAGCAAATAATAAGTAGGAATCAGTCACTATCAAAATGAGTCATTCTTCACCATGACAAAATCAATAAAAATAGGGGTAAAATGGGCTGTTCTTTTATGGGTCATCTAATAGGAGCTTCAGCAGAACAGTGTGTATTGAGTCAGGCCTTTCCTGTTTATAAAAACAGAAAACATGTGATGCAACCCCAAAAAGCAATTTAACTCCACCCCAGTGTCAGACTTATCCCTGGAAGAGTCAGAGACAATTGTGTCATGCCTTAAAATGCCTGCCTTGCAAAGCACACACTGCTTGTTTCTCATGCTTTCACAAACCTTCTAATTTAAGCTGTGACCATAGTGTGCTTGGCTTTGAGCTTCCATTTCAGACTTCATCTTCTTTTGGTGTGCTGAAAACCCTGGAGTGACAAAAATATCATCTGCACGGAGCACTAAGGCAGCTGATCCTCCTGGAACTCTTAGTTGTCCATGGGTGCTGTAGATTGAAGACTAGATGGGCCCAATTTCCAAAAATACAAAACCACAGGAACCTGCTGGGTCCTGCTGGGCTTTCACCTTGAGACAGATTCTTACCCACATTTCCAGTGAGCAGCTTAGCTCTGAAACACTGTTTTGTATTTCATGGAACCTGGGTTCTAAACAGTGGTTGTGTGCAGAGCCAGCTCATATCCTCATGTGTCTTGGGATGTACAAATTCAAAAAATAGCCATCCTCAAAGACCTTCACACAGACTCAGCTCACAGGTAGTGGAGTTTCTGCACATTTTCTGTGAGAATGAGAGAGCGCCACATTTTCTGTGTCCCATTACCTCATTCTCAGAGTACAGAGACAACCCAGCCCCAGGTACATGCAGTGTGATACAAGGAGTGCAGAGACACTCTTGAAGCTCTGCTGGAGTAGGCTCAGCTCTAGCACAATCCAGGAAGGCTCTGGCAGAATCTCAGCATTTCTGCTGTTCTTTACTGTCCATGTAATCCAGGTTTTTCAAGAAGCCACATGATCCTTGCTCCTTATCTCCCTGATAGCTGGAGAGTTACCTGCCTGCCTGATAGATATTTGTCACATTCTATTTCCAAATGGATGTCATTCTTACTTTAAATATTTAATGAGAAAAAAATAATGAAAACACTCCTTCACTGTAACCAGCTGCTTATTGCTATTGCTGAAACTGTTCTCCTGACATTTATATTTGATTTTTTTAATGAGCTCTGCTCCATGATGAAGGTAAGATCATCTTCCTGACTCATCATTCTTGTTGAGACGCTCTAGCCAAGCTTCTGCATTTCTCCACTCATCTGCCTTTTGTCCATCACAGTGAACACAGCTTTCTTGTTCCATCCATTTAATTCCCTTTATATCATTGTGCCATCAGCTTGTGCAGTGCGAGTGAGGTAACATATTCGCTTGCCTAATTTTTTTCTTCTGTTCTCTGATTACAGCCTTATTCATAGGGGAAATGTTCTCTCAGAATCCACAGGCCACTCTCTTTTCTTCCCCACAGATCATCCTGTAAGAGTTCCTTCTGCCTTGGTCCCTGCAATGCACAGCCAGGCAACCAAAGACTAGAGAGCTGGCAAGTTGAGATGATTCCTTACTGTTCAAAGCTATCTGTTATCTCAGTCTCTTAATATCACTCTTTTGTTTGTTTGCCTTCTGTACTTTGCCATCCTTCTCTGTGAGCTGGGCAGGAAGGATACTGCTTTTGTTGGATAGCTGGAGAGCCTTACTTGTTTGGAGACTTCAAGCACTAATATTAGATAATTAATATGCAATAAAGAAGAGTCTAGTGTTGCATTATCATTTGTGTTTGCTGTTGAGAAGAAAGAAAGAGCAGAGTTGTCATCAGTTATATATTGTCATCAGCTTTTACCTTCCAAGGCAGAGAAAAATATGGAGAATGCTTTTGTTTTTCTAGCCATATAAGATCCTAATTAAGAATTTTGTACACATATATCGACAGACAATAGAAAAGGAAGAATTTTGTTGTCACCCATTTTTGTTTTCACATCTGGAGAGAACTCAAGGATGCCTAAAATGTTTGTCCCAGGTTTCCTACAAGAAGAAGGTATTTTTGTCCTCACTGCAGGGGAGAGAAAAAGACAACAAATTAGTCTTCAGAATAAACTATGTCAGAAGTTATTGTGGGAAAATAAAGCTTTTTTCCATAGCAACTGCTTTGCTGCCTTAACAGCAGCAGTGTTTGTTAGCAGCAGTCACAGCTGGTTTGTACCTCTTGCATTAGCCCACATGAGCAGGATACAAATGGAAAACCCTCATCAGAACTTAATGTCACATAGCTTAATGACACACTTCTAGCCTGTTCTTTTGTGTGTTTTGTGTCATACTAACTTTCACAGTTCAATGAGATTTAATATTCCCTGTGCTTCTTTCTGCAGGCACCCTAGACAAACATGTAGAACTAGAGAAACTCGTGGCCAAGTTCCTTGGTGTGGAAGATGCTATGGTGTTTGGCATGGGCTTTGCAACTAACTCAATGAATATTCCAGCCCTTGTTGGAAAGGTGAGTACTCCCTTCGGGAACACAGAGAAAATTTATTAATTGTTTTAACTACTGTTGCAGTACTCTGGGCTTTCAGTGAGGGGAAAGGCTCCATCGAGGAACAGAGCTTGGTATCAGGAATGTGTGACTCATAAAGCTGATGACCTTGTGACTTTAAATGTGCTTTTTTATCACCTGTGCTGGCACTGAGTGTTGCTATCACACATACCTAACATCTGCTTAAGGATCAGTGATGCAGCTCTCTAGCTCCTCTTGATGAAGTTGCTTCTCCTTAAAAAGTAACCAAAGGTTAAATCCCATGTCCAGGTCTTGTGGGATGAAGTATTTAGGCTACTTGCTGAGATATTTCCCAGCTTCCTGTGATGAAAGATGATGATTAGGATAGTTTTTACAACACTTTGATAAAAGGAAAAGCACAGTGCTTAGCATTCCTGGGGAACAGAGCTCCAGCCAGCCCTGCCAAGAAAGCTGGCAGCAAAATCAAGTCTAAAGCTGTGATCATGTTACAAAAGTCGGGTTCTTGGTGCTGAAGGAACCTCCTCTCCAGTTTGGAGTACTTAACTCAAAGGCATGGATTTCCATCATCCTGTCACTGGTAGCTGTGTACATCACACACATTGTGCTGATACTGATAGCTGGAAAATGGGTAACTCCTCCTTGGCTTGTCCAGGTGTGGAGCACCTTGAAGAGTGCCATGCAAGCACAAAGCATGACCTCCTTCTTGGTGGAAGTAGAATGAATTCATTTTGTTGTGTATGACCAGGACTTCTGAAACACCAGCGTAGAGCTGAAGTCGCTTCACTCTCTGTTGAAGATGACTGCAGCTTTTGCAAGATCTCTAAAATACATGTACACAAGTGTTGGGCAGGGAGAGTTGCTTCAGTCATCCAGAACATGAGCTTCAGTCTTCAGCAATGCTGGAGAACTTGTCCAGCAGTTTCAAGGGGAACAGATACAGAGAATTAATGAAGGTAAATTTATGAAATTGGAGATATGCAGTGTGAGATATGCACTTGTCTTAGCTGTATAATAATTTTCCCTCCCTTATCTGGCTTCATGTAGAGATTCAAGCCTCTGTCAGAGGTGGGATAGATATAAGTGGCACAAATAAAGATATTAATGTATGTATTTTTAATAAATAATGTGTAATTATATATATATATTTGAAAATTCTGTACATATTCTTATATATGTTACAAATATTATTCAACTACCCTATGTCTGAGAGATTTACTCCTATGTTTTCCACTATAATTAAGTCTAGCAGCTACATTTTCTTGTCAAGCTGTATCTACACTTATTGTTAGTTCTGCAAACCAGTCTCTGTGGAGATTGTGTGAGTATCTCTCAACCTAGGCCTATACTATGATTCCAGAATAAGTTTTTGCTTAATTATGTGTTGCCCTTTGGGTAATGAAACACAGCAAAACATGTTCAATAGAAAGCAGAGCTAAACAAGGGCTCAAGCTTGGATTTCAACTGTGAGTCCTGTCCCTTGTTAATATGATAGACAAATTTACTTCTACCACATTTCTATTTTCATTTCTAAAAACAAAAGTAGTTGTCAACTGAGTTAATTAATAAAAAGTATACTACAGGTCAACTCTATATGCATTTACCAGAGAAAGACTCTGGTTCCTATACTTCACTCACATCCTAATGGAGGTGGGACTGACAAGGTATCAGTCTCTCCTCATCTCATTTCTGCAGTCCAAAGGGCTGATGCCAGGCCAGCCTCACTATTACTGCTCCTTACCCTACTGCCATGCAGCCTTTATATGCGGGGTGGTGGCTGCATTTTCCTTACAACTCAAAATGAGCTGTAAACAGGTGATAGAGGAAGCAACATTGCCTGATTTTATATAAAGCACTCAGTCTTTAATAGGGTTATTTTCTGCTTTCCAGTTACAGGAAATATTGGGCCCCTGTGCATCACCTGGGAATGCCTGAGAATCTGATCCCACTATTTCAGCCTGTCTTTGCAGTGCACCCCTGTAGGAATGTGCCCCTTTACTGACGGAGTGACAAAACAATTTTATGTCTCTTAAAAAAGGAAAAAAAAATCTTAGAAGTTTCTCTCCTCAATTAGGTAAAAAGACACCTCATAAACCTTGGGGACTTCACCTCAAACTTAAGGATAGCCAACTGGACATGAGCCAAAAAGTCCTGCCCAAGCAATTTACTAGGAAAAGAAGAGAACAAAGGAACTAATGGCTTTTGTGAGGTGTTTTACCAGGAGCAAGAACCTCTTGCCCTGGCTAGGGTTTTTTTTTTTGTTATTTTGCCTTTTAATAAAACTTTTCTGTTTCCAACACTACCACAGAAGCCATCCTGCTGATTTAATGCCATCTGAGGTGGCTGAGCTATCTGGGGTGTGATATAAATCTCCAAGAGCTTACAAGACCTAACTCAAAGAAACTCTATATCATATTCCAGCACCTTCAGAAAATCGGCAAAAATTTCATTTAATGTTTAATCCTTACAGCTGAACTGGTACAGTGCTCTATCACAGACACCTGTGTATGCTGGCACACACATGCACACAAGTCTGCAGCCTCCCAGTTGATGCAGATGCTCACTGTACTCCTTCTCCACAGGGCTGCCTCATTCTCAGTGATGAGTTGAACCACACTTCTCTCGTTCTCGGTGCGAGGCTTTCAGGTGCCACTATCAGAATCTTCAAGCATAATAGTAAGTATTGAATTGGAAAACTGTACAGACAGAGTTATTCACACCTCAAAGGCAAGAATGATTTCTTTTAATGCTTATTTTGCTGTCAGTTGCCAGATGATGCTTTTGTCCAGGCAGGAGAATCAACTGCTTAATATTACGAGTGGTTTCTGATGGGAAAAATTATAAGTGCAGTACTATAATTGCTATTGTGTCTTTTTGACTTGCTGAATGACTGTGTGCTGCCACAAAAGTTTTATTGTTTTTGTCATTGTAGCCCAAACAGTAGAAACATACTTACAGACGTGCCTGTTTCCAGCAGGTTCAGTGAAACCAGAATTACCTTACCATGGCATTCATTTGAAGCAGTTAGTCTGAATTCCCAGGGATCTAATGGCAAAGATGCAGATGGTTATATCAACAACATCATCCCAAATATTCTTTGAAATAGTATTTTAGTATAGAAATCACACATCAACTTTGCAGTTGTATAGTTATCTTCTAAAATGCTCATGCTCTCTAACTTGTATTTAGTTAGTGCTGCTGTGGTTACTGTCAGAGACGTTGGGACTGCCTTTGTGACAAGAGCTTCTTCTTTTCCCTTATTCCTCATTAGAGTTCCCTTTTCTATCCTCACTGCTGCCAGCAGGCAAGAAAGGTTTAGAAGCTACTGTAGTGGTGAGAAATCAGAAGAGTGGTCTGATTACCTTTCTTAATGGCTAATACAAACCCTTGTCCTTACTAAGTGTTGCTTAAGGGAAGCAAAAATGAATTATGCATATGTTGTAAAAGGCCTAAGGAGGAGTTGGAATGAAAAGAACACCATAATTATACTATAAGATGTTGTTATACTTAATATCAGTTCATAATTTGGGCAAGAAGCAATTTCTGAAGATCATTAAAGACCATCTGAACATGAATATTTTTACAGAATTAACTATTCATATAACAACTGTAGCATAGCCCAACTTGGTCCACTTCCACAAATGTGGATATGCTAAGCATAGTTTCCACACCAGTCTTTTCTCAACTTTTGCTTGGTTGTTCAAAGTTTTATCCCATTCAATCAGGTTGCATCATACTCTGAATGCTGACCTCTTACTACTCAAATCCAAACACTCCCAGCCTCTCCACCCACCTGTGCTCTGTGCAGTCCAGCTGGCTTGTGTCATTTCCCACATCATTTCAGAAAACATTTCAGGTTGAGGAGTATGTTACTCTCAGCTGTGAAGATATCACCTGGAGCTGTCATGCTTGCTTTAAGGAATTCAGTTTCTGACCATTCCTCAATATCTCACTCCCCTCCCCAGAACCTAATGCCTAACCAGCTTGTTGCACTGACAGTAAATTAAAGCTAATGCTCTTCTGAATAATGGGTGAGCCTAGAAATAATACTGAGCTACCCAAACAGCACTAGTCTAGCACTGGAAAATGCAGACAGTTGCTTTAAGGATCTTGGCAAACCTCAGTGGAAGCCCATCCAAGTTGCTTTGGAAAAACTCATTGGTTTCAAGATTACAGTTCGTCTTTGCCAAAGATTAAAGCCCTATATGCCATTGCTGGGACATCACCTTAGCTTGCTTCCAAAACGAAACTTTGGGAACTTTTGCAAGTGATGGGGTCTTTGGTGTTGAGATGACTTTGAGGTGTTAGAAAGTCTCTCTTTCTCAGCTTTGAGACTGAAGAAGAAGGCAGAATTTTTTGGCTTTCATTTTCAAGGTTGTTTATTGGCCTTTATTTAATACATTGTCTTTCTCTGACTTGCTGAGATCTGTCTAGCATGTCGGTTTATGGCATACTGACCACCTTGGGGCAGTGTTATCTTTTATACTAAAAATTATGAGTACATTATTTACAATAATTTTCTAATACTTATCACTTATGTTAGACAGTTTGTCTTTACTCTAAATTAATTTAAAAGTGTTACTATCACAGCAGAAGATGGAGGCTAAGAAGAAGGAGAAAGACTGGATTCAATTCTTCTATTTTGTTTCTTGAACCCCCATTCTAAAAACTTTAAAATTCTACATTTTCACTTGGTGATAAATTCACTATCATTCTACTCAAACTCTTGTGGCTTGCAGCTCTTCACACAAAGTTGGTGATTGTTTCTAAGGATTAAAATCAAAGGCACAGGTGTCTTTGACTCCGTGCCAAGGTCTCTGAGCCTCCATCAGGGTCTCAAGTCTTCTAGGGCAGTCAGATTAATTTCTTGGGTTCCGACGTGCAAGTACTGTTTGGAATTGAGTGACAGCTTTTGTTGTCACAATTTTGTAGTCCTGACTCTAAACTTCATTTAGAGAGAGCTTCACATGCCCATGCTTTCTCTCAGCCCACTCTGAGCCTCTCAGTTAGTTATTTCTGTGGTTAGAAAGTTGTGTCTTTTAGTATTTCCTTAATCATACCATGAGTTACACATCACTAACAACTAAAATCACACATGCAGAGATGCACGTGGATGCCTTTTGCTTTGGGGGAAATAGGATGTGTTTTGGGGGAGATAGCAGTGGAAAGCATAACCCAGCAGGGCTGATGCTTTTGTAGGATGCATGCTTTCACGCAGAATGGAGCAGACAGCCTTGTGCCCTCTGAATCTGTCAGGGAGTAGTGTAACACAAGTCAGTACAGCACAAAAATTAAGGACCAAAACTGTATTAATTAAGTGACCAAAAATTCCAGCTCGGGTTGGGAAGGTTCTTTTCATTCAGACAGATTTTGTTTTGTTAGACCAGAGCTGTGTTGCTTGTGCTGCCAGAGTCATTCTTGCTATATGTGGGTATGTGCCATATACAGGCATGCCCAAATTGTCAGACTGTGCTTGTGCTGTTGTTGTCATGCTTAGGAAGAGGAGAATTGAGCCATGCTCCATGTCACAGTGCTTGCTGTGAATGCAAGGTTCCTTCTGCTGTATTGGCCCTGTGCAGGAATAGAAAACTTTGCACTTTGAGCTACTGCTTTAAGATCTTTAATAAGCATTGATTTCACCATCAGGTTCTAACAAGTGCATAAATCTCTCTCCCCTTTACTTTCCATGCTCTGTTATGGAAAAACTCTCTGTCTAAAGAAAAATGATACAAAACTTTGTTCTATGATAAAAATATTTCACAGAAAAGAGAGTAAAATCTACCATTTTAAACGTGCTATGAAGTACCTTCATGTCTCAGAGGCTGAACTGTAGCTAGCTAATTCTGTAAAACTATTACTTTATTTCAAAGCATGAAATCTGTAATAGAGGATTGATTTGTCATCTTTCAAAAGTAAATAATTATTATTTTATTATTAATAGAGAATTCTTTCATTTGTAAGATGAGAAAGAATCCCTACCTATTACCTTAATTATGTATAATGTAGTTCTTATTCTTATAGAAGTTAATGAAGTTCTATTTCAATAAGTGGGTAGCTCTCTTAGACATTACACTTTCCATAAAATTCTGTATAGCTTTTCAAGAACAGACAAAATCCTTAGACATCTATGCTTTTCCTAGGCGAAATAAAAGGCATCTGGGTATCTTTCATTTTGACAAAAACATTGCATGGATGTATGAGAAGGTTTTTAAGCCCTAAAGTGAATAATAGGGGAAAAAAAGTGCTGTGGACCTGTAAGTCTGTTTTTATTTGGACATAGGAATGCGCCCTGCATGCTGACTTCCAGTGAACAATCCCTTCCTTGTAAACAGACAGGAATTTACAGGTCTGGGCTGAGAAAAATGCACAGGCACACACACCTACAGGTCATCTGTGTGAGAGAAATGTAACAGAATATTCCATCTTAGCCGAAATCTACTGAACAGGGACTTCCCTTCCTGTGGGCTCTCATTAGCTCTGTCTCCAGTCCATACCCTACTAAGGGCACATCAGTATTGGCACATGGGTTTTGGCCTTTAAGGGAGTTTTTCTGTGTCAGGCATCTGTGAGGTTTTGTTTGCAAGCAGCAAAGTTCAGCTCCCTGGAGCCCCTGCTCTGAATTACAGGTCTAGGGGATTTAATTTTTTTTTCAATTTTATTTTAGGGTGTAAGCAGTCCTAAATGTATGCAGTAGTGTTTTAGTGGACTAAAGTCATTCTGACCTGCCCACAAAGCACCTGCCTTTGTCTCCCCTGCTGTGGGGTGGACACGACTCAGGTTGCCATTTCCTAGGCAGCGATTTTTTTGGGAAGATAGGACAGAGCTGCAGTGCTGCACTGGAATTCAGGCAGCAGCAGTGTGCAGTGGGAGAAGGTGGGATGCTCAATCACCTCTCCACCATTGGGGCAGTAGTGGCCTGGGCTTGGTCAGTTTTTTTGCTAGAAGGTTTCTGATGTTACCCTCACCAGCTTTGGTCTCCAGGGAGTTTCTCCCACCTTCCCCAAGTGACAGGCTTGGGGAGTCCCTCAGTTAAACGGGGGCTAAACTCAGATGCTTTTACTTTCTGGCTCAGGGAGAGATTGACTGGGTTTGGCCTTTTTTTCTTTTTTTTGTTTTTAATTTCTAAGGCAATCTTTTACTAACATCACACATTTAAAAGCCCTTTTTCAGGACCTCTGACCTTTATCTGGTTAAGTATTAGCTAAAATCCTTGACCATTCCAATAAAACCTGAAAAGCAAAACCAAATATTTAACCATTAATCAGGCTGTGATTTTATCAAGGTGTTTCTCTCACAGCAGTTCTGGGTCTTATACAGGTGTCAGGTGCTCCTTCGGTGAAAAGATGAGGGTGTTATGGACTGGTTATATCCAAGTGAGTTCTGTTCTGACCAGCCTGTAAAAGAAGGCACCATACAAGGCTTAGGATTTGTTTATTCTTTCTAATTCTACATTTTCCCATTAAGCAACTCAATTGCAGTCTCATGTTCATGTTTAGATTTGCAATTGCCTGAAAAGTTAGTGGGAATGTTGCGACAAGGCTCAGAACTCAGGCCATGGGGGAAAAAATATTTGCAGTTCTCTTCAAGGGATTGCAATGCATTGATTGCATTCAGTGAGCAGTCAAAACAAGTGATCCTATGAGAAAGGCAGGAAATTACAAAGCATAACCAAGCACATTAGTTAGGTGAAAATCCAGCCTCAATGTGGTGCTTGAATCTGCATCTGAAATGGCAATCAGGGCAATGCATTTCTAGCTCCTCCTTATGCACCTTTTCAATGTTGTGAAAGTAGTAAGAGATTTTTTAGTTTCTCACAGATCGAGTAGTTGTCAACAATTGTGTGATGCAGGTGTGAGCTGTCCAGGTTTTCATACAAAACACTGTTTCCAGCTTGGACAACAATTGTGAATTAATGTTCATCCAAACTCTGACATTTCTCAAATTACTGCTTTGCAGTTCAGATACAAGTGCCCTGAGGACACCATGAGAATGCACAGCTACCTGGAGGAGCTGTACTTAAAAATGAAGGAAATTCTAGGTGGCAAAAGGCCTTCACCTTTTAGAGCAAATATATTCTCTAGCTAAAAAGAAGGAAATTAAAGGAAAATTTGAAAAAAAAAAAAGTGGAAACTAAGTACAACTAATTAAGCAAGCAAATAAAATAGGGGGGGAATGAAAGAGATAAGTAAGCAGGTAAAAATTTTTAAAAAAAGATCTTTTTGGTTGGTTGCAAAACTCCAAGAGTTTGTGGTGGCTTAGTACAAGATGGTTCCTTAATTTTTAATTTTTTTTTCCAACTGTGTAGGTAGCCCTTGAATTTCAGAAGAGAGGGCAGTGTTACAGCAGTTACAGAGTAGGATGAAAGGCACATTACCCACTAAGGTTTTGTGCTCCATGAAGCCTCTGGCCACTATCAGAGACAAGATTGCTGCCCAGATAGGTGGACTGCAGCCTAATCCAGTTGGGTGTAATTCCCTGTGACACACACAGACGCTGCCAGGGCACGGAGACTGGTCTGTCCTGCTCCCTGCATGCTGCAGCTGCCTTCCCCCTCTCTGCCTTGAGAAAGCCACATCTGACTTGCCAAGTGTGCACAGGGAGCTTTCTTGAGCCATTGCCCTTTACTTTCAGAGAGATTGGTATTTATTGAGGGGCAGGGAGGGGAGTCTCAGACTGGTGCTGTGGCTGCAGTGATCACCACTCCCACGTTCCAAACAAAGATACTTGTGTGGAGCCACGGGGTCTGTGCCACCTTGCATGAGAGTACAGAAGGGAGAAACTGAAAATCAGAGATACAAGCACAAAGCAAAAAGAAGAATGTGATAAGAATAACAGCAGTCTATTTATTTTAATTAAGCTGACATCACACAGGTTTCCAGCCCACACAGGGGAATGGTGATGACATCCCCAGCATTGCAGTGTAAGGATGAGGGGTGGAGACATCATGTCTCCCTGAGCATGCTGTGCTCCCTCCAGAAGCCTGCTGTCCCACCTGCACTGCAGGCAGCATGACACTCTGCCTGCCCAGGTTCAGACTTGCTCCAGCCCACTGGCAGTTTGTGTTCCTGGTATTGCTCTTGAATTAACTATGAGAGATCTCAAACAAGGATGATGCAAGTCCACCAACCCACTGATAGATGCACTGTCCCCTCTTAGGAAACTTTAGCTTCCATATCTGGGGAAAATGCTGTAAGGAGAAGGTGGAAAGTGAAACATGAATAGATTTGGTTGTACTGTGACTGATTAATCAAGTCAAATTCTTAACTCCACCTCTTGGGCTGGTGAGCAGCTGTTGGCCATTGCTGCTGCAAACCCTGGGCTGGTGATGGTCAAACAAGGAAGGACTGTTATTTTCTCTATAACTGGTTATTCAGGATGGACTCGTGCAGCTCATCATCTTAACATCCTAATGTCTCTCAGTCTAACTATATTTAATGAGTAAATAATTTGATATCTGAAAGTCATCTGGGGTTGTGCTGTTGTTTTTCCTGGCATTCAATGGATCCCACTTTCTCAAAAGCTTAAGCAGAAGCACATAGAGCATTGATTTCACCTTGAAGAACAGAAGCAGCCTTTTGTGGGGAATACTAAAGATTCTTTTCTTTCTGCCTATTTCCCCTTTCCAAATGAGGCAATTAATAGATCAGTAAAATTGATTTGCACATGAATAAATTGTGTTGACTATTACAGGCTTCAAAAAGGGTCACACAATCATGTTTTTCAAAATGAGATGTCAGAAAGAAAGAGAGATAGCCCTGATCCTGCAGACAGATGTGTTCTTAGCCTGTACTCCAGCAGGACTATATTATGTGTAAAATCAGGGAACTTCATCCATTGGAGAGATTCTCCCAGTCTGAAGTCTCATGTTCCATGGTAGTTTGGATAGAGGACCTATTCACAGCCATGTATTTTTAAAAACAGAATTATATACATTTCACTTCATTTCCTCTCTCCTTTTATTTTTCTTTTCCTGTGCATGTGCTAAAACAACTAAATCTTCAAGCCATGCTTTTAGTTCAGAGGCAGAATGGCTTTTCTGAAGTCAAGAGCAGATCTGGACTGACATATAGAACACAGAATTGAAAAACCCTGTGTGATTGAGAAAAGGGATTCAAAGGTCCCAAAAGGATTTAGAAGACACTGACATCAGTAGAGAATAATTTGGTGGAGAAAAGGGGGTGTCCACATTTTACTGTGAGCTCTCTGTCATCCTGAGGGAGCCCTAAGACGGTTTCTAAATATTGTCTACTTGAAACAAAAGACAAGTGAGCAGCTGCAAATTCTCAGCTTGGTTTTAACTTTCCCATGTAAAGCACCGAAGAACTTTCATTTCCTTGATTGCCATCTAGTGGAAAGTGTGCTGTCTGCATTGCATTATTCCTAGCAGCATTCTCCATCTCAGAGCTCACTGAGGTGTGCAGGCCACTGCACCACTGAAACAAGGGGCAGCTGATATTGTCCATGCCTATTTTGTGCTTTGTAGAGTACAGCAGGGACTTGCTAGGTCAGGTGCAGAGTGGCAGCGTCGTTACTGAGAACTTCACCTTCCACCAGCATCACTGAATGTTCCTAGGAAGAGGTGAAGCATCAGGATCTGGAAGGGTTCAGGTCATAACCTGGCCTTCTCTCAGGGCACAGGTTACTCACAATGGCCAATTAATGCGCAGATGGCTCCATTCCCCTGGGGCAGAAACCAAACTATGGGCCAATATTAATATTTCCAAGGTGTGTTTTATGGTTTTTTCCTCAGAACAATTAATTTTACTCAATAACTTTGTGCTGTTGTAGAAGGTTGTATCAACTGTGTTGTGTTGCTGAAGCAAATGTGGTTATATTGTGGAAAAATGCCATTGATTTTCTCCGCCCATGGTTTGAGCTGATCTGTAGTGTTATTTGGGTGATGTGAGACTCTACAGGATGTTCTTGGGAAACATTCTGAAATGCCAATCCAGATTCCTGAAAAGCACCCAAATAATTCATTTTGAAGAGTGTCCATTCTTTGGAGACACCAGAATGCTGGTGCATTTAGAGTCACATTTGGCCTGACCCTGATTTCTGTGGTATACTTTCTTGTTTCTTCCATCTTCTTCAAAATTTCAATGGCTTTCCTTCAAGATATTTTTGATGACCTCCACTCAGCCCTTAAGGAAGCAGCTGAGGATCATAACCTTGTTCTAGGCCTCCTTTTATTGAAGTCCTGCCAGTGCCAAGCATTTGGGCACCAGATCAGTGTGTCCATGCCCTGTGCTTGTATCCACCTGCCTCTTCCTCTCCCATCAGCAACCTTCCACGTGCTTTCCTTCTTGAGGAGGACAAGACTTCTCTTGCTGCCATCCTTATGTGCTTCATGCAGCCTTGTCAAAGCCTTTGCTGAAGAAATGCTTGTTGTTTGTGAGCTTGTGGTTGGAAAGCAACCAAAACTCAAAACTGAAGCCTTGATAAATGATGAGTATCAGCAGCCCCTACACAGAACTGCTGGCAGTTAGCCTCAGTACTGAAGCAACGTGATTCCCTTTTGCCTTTAAATACAAATGTATGCTGAGTATTTCTAGAAGTTTCCCAGATCAGGTAAATAATGGAAGCTTTTTATAACTCTTCTTGTCACTAAATTGCATTCACACTAATGAAAGGAATTGTTGGGTCTTGCCTAATAATAAAAGAAGTTTATCTTTAGGACACTTTTTTTTTAACGTTGTCTTTTTCTGACTAGGAAAAGTAGCACCCAATTGAAAGTTCTTGACAAAAAACTGTTAATGTTTTTCCTTCCTCCTTTTCCTTATTTTTAAATAAAGATATGCAGAGCCTCGAGAAGCTGCTGAGAGATGCAATAATATATGGACAGCCTCGCACCCACAGAGCATGGAGAAAAATTATCATCCTGGTGGAGGGCATTTACAGGTATGTCTGTGTGGTAGAAAGATGAGTATTCTATCATTTCTGAGGACAGAATGATGAATTGAGTAGGGCAAACTCTGACTCTAAGTATCTGAGGGAAATCTTAATGAGGGTGGAAGTTGCACTAACTTTCTGTGATCTCATGAATATGTTGATTTCCATTATGACAGCCTGAACCTTGTATCCTGTAACTCCAGTTAGATCCTGTACATTGTTCTGAGTGTTGATTTAGCAAATCACAGTTGAGTGGGAGATGTACTGAGAGCAAGACAGGTAAGGTGATGTATGTTGTGACAGATGTGATAAAGTTTGTGGAACTATACTTGGTGAGGGGTTCTGCTGAGTAGGAGTTGTTTGTTACACGTGGGCAGATCAAAAGACATCTACACAGAATTGATTAAGCTGTGCATGCCCACTTCTTGCCCAGCTGCTGAAATCTTAAGCTAAACTTAGGTTAAGTGATATCAGCACCTTTTTAGTAACTAGTGCTGCATCTAATAGACTCACACTTTAACAGGAAAATTGAAAGACTGGCTTTCAAAGAATTATGTAGTGGTATTTAACATAGCCCTAGTCCCTGGAGGAGTTCACATGAGAGAAGTGCCTTTGAGAATGCATCTGATAATAGCAGCTTCAATAATACAATGTAATTATAACGCACCTAAGTCAGATAGCTACACAGTGTGGTGCAGCTTACACCCAACCAGAAGAGCAAACAGTCACTGGAGTTGAGCAGCAAAGCAGTGGCACCAGCCAGGCTCATCATCCTGGGCTTCATCCTGGCCACTGCTCCAGTCTGGAGAAGGCAACCAGGGAGTTCATGGAGGGGGAGCCACTCATGACTTGGAGAAGGGAAGGGCTGAAGAAGCAGGGATATGAACAGAAAGAAGGTTTGCAGGGATGTAGTCAAGGCTACTGCAGTGATGACAGGAGATGGGGGAGCAGGACAAGGGTGGTTTGGGGAGTAGCAATACCTGCCCCAGAGAGAAGGAAACCAGAACCACTCATTCACAGGCCATGACAGGGTTCATGAAAGTGACATTAAAACTCTATATGTGGGGATTGTATCATGTGTTGCTGAAATACAGCCAGTCTCAATGGGCAGTCACTTATGCCATTTTACTGAAAAATGCTGGCACAGCTTAGCCAATTAGCTTTTTTCTTTTGGTAAGAAATCTTCTAGGATCTCATGTCATCACTACTTCTTAGCTGTCAGTGCTTTCTTTTTGCCTAACATTTTCCATCTGCAACGAGACCAAATCAGTCCTTATCTAAACACCTGTCATTCAGAGGTGAAACAGGATCAGCAGATCAGCTGATTCAAAGCAGCCTGAACATGTCCTTTCAACCAGAATAAACAAAGCAAAACTACAAATAAACATTGCTTGGCACTACTAAAAGAAAGCTTGGATTTAAGGGCTTTGATCACACAGAAATTAAGTGGACCACCAACATTTTACTGACAAATGTTCCCAAGGGTCACATGGCTGCAGAAAAGGCTCCAGCTGCTGAGCTTTGTTCATTTTTAAATCCTTTGTCCTGAGTATTGATCACTAGGGAAGAAGGTAGACTGGTAACAAAGAGGTGTGGATCAGCCCAAGAAATTAAACAAACCCACTGTCAGCTATTTAACTATACTAACTTATAACTGTATTTCCAGATTTATGTTTGGTGTCGAGTGGTTTTTTTTCCGTATTTTTACAGTTCATTCTCAAATTAGCTTTTATTTGCCAGAATTCAAAAACTTTCAGTTGGAATGAAAAAAAAAAAAGCACCTTAAACCTCAGAATACCTACTTAAAGGAACCATAAAGTTCCTTCAGCTCCATAAAGGCTAAATAATGTTAAGACCACTCATGCCCTGAGTGTCTATGCTTCTGAAAGGCATAAGGTTCTGAAAGAACAAAGCTCAGGTCTCTAATAATCTCTTATTGGAAACTGTCCCTAGCACTAGCTAGGTTGGTTGGTTAGTTAGTTAGTTGTTTTCACAGTCTAAGCAGATCGGAAATTGAAGAGTGTGGTTTGTAAAGCAAATCTGCTGTGGCTTGAGGGTGAATGCCACAATGTGCCACCGTGCCGTGTCCCTGCCACCCCTTCCAGCCTTCGGGACATGTGACACTGCCAGGAGCAGGCTCACAGCACAGGCACCCTGAGCCTGTTGGTAGCTAAGAACATTTCATATGCAAAAATTAAAAATTAAAAAAAGAAAAAGAAAGCTGGAGAAGGACGGAGTAGAAATGATCTTACTCTTTTCGTATGTTCTTTCCTTTCTTGGCCCAGGTTTTTGAAAGACTAAAATTTTCCAGCTCCATATTGGCTAATGATAGTTTTCTTGAAGGTTTGCCAAATGTCAAATTAACATTCATCAAGAGGGTGTAAGAGGAGTTAGAGTGCAGTTAATGTATTCTTCTTACAATAGTTACTACTGCTTTTTATTTTTTTTTCCTTAAGTTATGCTTCAGGGACAGCAAATACAGAATTTAAATAACTTGGTCAGAGCCATTCTCCAAGTTAAAATATCTTGATTTGCAAGTTTGGCCTGGCAAATTTTTACAGAAATGCTTTTTCCAGAGAAGTAAAAGAAAACACTAAGCTTTCCCACTTTAAAAAAATACTGTTATATGGGACACCATAGTCTTAGTATGATGAAGTTTATGGTATGGAAAGAAATTTGCCTTCTGTTTCCATTAGGAGTATCTTAAAGTGTTTACACTTACCAGCTGGCAAAATTTGAAAAGGGTCATTGTTAGCCAACATGAGCATTTCTGGAAATCAGACTTGTGTTTGGAACAATAAACCACAGATTTTGCTTGGTTAAGGCAACTTAAGGCAAAATTGGCCCCTTGACTTGGGAAGCACTCAAGCTACATGTCAAATAAATAGCATTAGGTATGTTTTTGTTTGCTTTTTAATGTCTCTGTTATCTTAAAAAGAAAAAAAATCGTCAAAAGTAAATGTAACTCCTAGTGAAAGCTGGTTTTTAACTTGGACCAGCCTAGGAGCAAATATATTCAGTTTGTGTTCCAAACTGAGGGAGACCATCTAGCCATCAATCTTGACTCCAAAAAGCATGAAGAAGTTTTGGCAGTAACCAGGGCACAAGTTAAACTGACTTGCTAAATAATATTTTTATTATTTGAATTCCAGCTAATGTTTTCCTTGGCTTCTACCATTTCCAGTTCAGGATTAATCAGTTACTGTGTTCTTACATGGTTTGTGGTAGACTTCTGCTCTCTTCCATGCATTTTTACTTAGGAGTCAGATAGGCCAAGGCTCAGGGCAGAAGTTATGGAGAATCAGAAATTGATCAAAACATATTGGTTTTCATTTGTTTGTTCCTTACTTTTAATTTAATTTGTGTATTTTCCCTTCCAGCTAAGAAAATACCTCTGATCAGTTAGATATTGTCCAATGCCTTTTCATGTGCATTAGAAGTTCCTTGGGATTCAATGCCAATAGTGTAGGAAATTTAGCAGGTTATTTTTTTTTTGTTGTTTTTTATTTCCTGGGATTAAGTGACTGGACTTCCAGAAAAAAATGAGGTAACATTTAATGTCTTTGGCCAAAAACCAGCATTAAAGGTTAAAATTTCTATAATTTCACTGTTGAAATGGAGTTCTATTTGAGGGCAGAGTTGAACGATTTCCTTAAAATTATTACTGTAAACTACAAAACAGGGATTGTTGTATGAATGTACGAAGTTTATGTAAGAAAACAGTACCTAAAGTAACTGTTAAAGTGTAACGTTTCTATCTTGTGAGTAGCAGGCCAGGAAAGGAGGGATTTTTCCCAATTACAAACTAGCCTGAAAGGGGAACAGATAAACTCTTCAAATGTTGAAAAGATAGTGGTAGTCTAGGGCATGTTTAGAGATTAATTAGATAAGAGGTGGAATACCCCTTTTCCCAAGAAGTTTCACTATATAACTGGCCAAAAAACCCCATCAATATTGTGTCAAGGGCGAGCCTGTATTCCAACTGAAGTGACCAATCCAAGCACGCACTTCCCATCTCTCAAAGCACCTGGATCCACAATTCAACAGCTGCATCAGGAAGAACATCAGTGCTTTGGTGGGGATTGAATCAAGTTCCAAACTCGAGTTTTCTAAAAATTTGGGATTATCTCCTCACTTCTGGAAGTACATTCAAAATGAGTGTGTACTGACCCAAGTTTTTGTGCGTGTCCACCACACAAGGGAGATGAGGGTCAGCTGCAATCTGCAAGCTTTCCATCCCTGCCACCAAGCTAGGAGTTTGTGCTACAAGACAAGATGTCATACCATGTAATGAGAACACCTGGCCTGGGCAGAACCAGCTTTAGTTCATCTGCATGTGGAGTTTTTTTATGTGCTCTGTGTGCTTGAGCAGATCTGGAAACAGATCAATACATTTGTACATAAAGCTAAGAGGCCAGAGTGAGACAGAACCAGTACAGTTCACTTCTGGCTCTTTGGTTTAAGCTCACTTGATATAAACATTTACTGGAGGATTCAGTAGACTTTGCATCTGGGCTACTCAAGGGCTTATGTGAAGCTTTATCTTAAAGCAATTTCAGAGGGAGTGGTGTGCATATCACTAACCATCTCCCAGGGTCAAGAGAGAGACCAAGACCAGAGCTGGCAGCAAAACACAGCCATCAGGATGGCTGAGACCTGTTGCAATGGCAGCACAGAGCATACACATGACTCCAGCAGCACTTTATCTGTTCCATGGATGCTTCAAGGCCACATTAAGACCTCTGTTAACTATTGTATTTATGTCAGCCAGCATCTTTCAAGAGCAGTAGATCAAAACTGAAATGGAATACAAGTGCCTTGTTTTGCTAAGCAGCTTAGAGTTCCAAGAGAAATCTCCTAGTCATATGAGAAAGAAAGGATTTTATTAAATCTTCCAGATGGTTAAATCTTGCATCAGCCATGTACCAGCTTCATGTATTCTGAGATTCAGCACAACTTTCCTTCCATTACACTAATACCCAGCATTTTTAATTTACCCTTTTTCATTCTTTTTGAAGTTAAATGCTGTCTCTCCTGCCTGAATGTCCATTAGCCACCAAGCCTAATGACGACCATATAAATGTGGAAAAACTATTATTGTCCTTCTGTGCCTGGCTGTTGTGCTCAAGCATGCAGGAAGGTGGAGGGTGGGATGGCAGTGTGCAGATTGCAGTTTGCTCCTTGGCTCTCTGTCCCTGCAGACCCACCAGACACAGCTGAAAGCTGCCAAGCCCAGCACAAACGATGGTGCACATCCAAGCACATCCAGTGCCTCAGTGTCATTATAGCTGACTGATGCTTTGACTCTGGGCTATGTGAGGACTGTGGGCCCTTCCCTTGTATTCACTAGGAAAATAGCTGTGGTGGTTTAAATTGCTTCTCCCCCAGCTGCCAAGTGCCGTTTGGGAAAAGTGAAAAAGCCGAGTCCTCAGGAGATTGCAGTACAAGCCCACCCTTCTTTGCTGCAAGGGACTGTGGTGCCAACACACAGTCCTACAGCTGCCTCTTTGATGGCTGGGCAAGACAGAAGGACATGATTTGCCAGCAGTCAGCAACAGCCAAAAATATGCCTCCAGGCACACACAGCCAGGCTCTCTGAACCTCCCAGTATGAACAGCACAGGCAACCCTTGTCCATGGCTACTCCCCCATGCTGTTACACTAATGGAGACTTGTCTTTGGCCAGGTCTCCTGCAAAACTGGAGACCAGTTTCCAAGTTTATTCAGGAGACCAAAGGATGAAGAAGGACTGAAATTGTGAGAAATTTCCCAAGTGCTAAAAACACATCGTGCTCCTTTTGTGGTGCCAAACTTCCAGCTGCACAGTACAAGTGGCAACAAAGCAGCCTGTGAAAGCCATTGGTCCAGGATTCAAAAATTTCTAAGACGCCATTGATTTCACTTCTCTTTTGTACTTGCTGTTTGGGACCAAAGTCCATGTTTCTGGTCATCTGAAACTCATTGCATTTGCAAGTGGATACACCTTAGCTGTGGGCCTCAGCTGCAGAGCCATCCTTTCACTGGCCCACAGCACACTGAATTTGTGTTTGATAAGAAGTTTTTAGCCTTTGAAGACCTGCTTAGTAAAGCCAGTGGAAGAGAACTCATTATGAAATTAATACTGAGCGCATCTGAGCATATCAAATCATAGCTGTGGTCATCTCACAAAGGTTTTCAAGACACAAGTCTTCACAGCAATACTTTGCAAATGCCATCTTTATGGGATCAGAGAGCATTTCTTATTCATCTCCCTGTGCTTTCATTTTGCTGGACACCTCCTCTGTGCCTTCCCATTTACTGACACGACCACCAACAGTGCAAAAGATCATCTCTTCCCCTTTCTATAAATCTCAGTACACCATTAATCACAGAATCATGGAATGGTCTGGGTTGGAAGGGACCTGAAAACTTATCTTGTTCCAACCCCCCCATCCCCCCGTGACAGGCAGGGACATCTTCCACTAAACCAGGTTGCTCAGAGCCACATCCAGGCTGGCCTAGAGCACTGCCAGGTATAGGCATCCACAGCTTCTCTGGGCAACTTGTGTCAGTTCTGGATATTTTGTTTTTCTGCATGGCTGTAAGAAAGTAAAGAGAAAAGGAATGGAATTTTTTTTACTTTTGATTACTAGGTAGCAGGCTACATTTCCTAAAAAGTTCAAATCGAAGCAAAAATTGGCAAGACTGGATTTCAGCTGCCTGTTTTAATCCCTGATTCTGTGAAGACTGGGAATGCTTAGAGTTTATGGCACCAGCTGTGGGTTTCACATGGCCCATCTCCAGTGTATGTTGGACCCAACTCCTCTGCACCAGATGAATTTGCTCTAGAGCTGTTATGCCCAAATACTGCCACAGTAGCTGACAATGAAGTAAGGACCAGACTGAATTATAGCCGTTCCTTATAATATTTGTTTTGTAGAGAAGAACCGTAGTGTGCTGCTTAGGGTAAGTATCTCTGTCTTGCTTTACGCCTTTCCTTCTCTCCTCTGACACGTTGGCAATTTACAAACATCCAAAGACTTTTTGACTGGTTTTCAATGTTTGAATTCTAAAACTATTTAACTCTTTTGTATACTCACCTGCAAGTGGGAATGGGTTGCGAATTTGGGGGTTTTTTTTGGCTTGTAAGTAAAAAATGAGATTCCAGAAGAACTTTGGTGGACTAAGGCAATCAATGGCTATATTTCCTGCCAGTATGGGAAAGAGTACAGGGATTTTTGTTGCTCACCCCTGATTCTCTCCATGAGCAGCATGGAAGGGTCCATCGTGCGCCTGCCAGAGATAGTCTCCCTGAAGAACAAATACAAAGCATACCTCTACTTGGATGAAGCTCACAGCATTGGTGCAGTGGGAGCAACGGGCCGAGGAGTTGTGGAGTACTTCGGGATGAGTCCCAATGATGTTGATGTATTAATGGGAACGTTCACAAAGAGCTTTGGTGCAGCTGGAGGATACATAGCTGGCAAAAAGGTAGGAGGAAATCATAAACAATTTCACATCAAGAGCATGCAAACTGCTTTTGTATGATGTATGATATTTTTCAGTATCTTTTTGAACAGACTGCTTAATGCAAGCACTGTTCTAAAGTTAGCATCATTTTTGCTTGGATCCCAAATGTACATCAAACAGTCAGACTTTCTTATTTTTGTCTCATGTTCATATTATGTAATTTGCTTGAGTTGGATTATTCTGTGCCACTCTGATGATTGTTGTTTGTCTTGGAAATGTTTGGACATGTTGTGGTTGGCTAATATACTTCCCTACATTAATTTGCATGCGGATTGCTCATTACTTTGTTTCACATTTGTAAACAGTATGTGAAGCAATATTGAGAGATTGAAACCACAGTTTCATCCACTGATAATAAAATTCCTAAAGAGTTGTGAATTGACATAGTTGCATTTTTTAGGAGAATGGAGAAAGAGGTTATGGGGGCCTTTTGCAATAGTAAATTCTGTGTCCTCAGTTGCTCCGCATACATTAACAAAACAATCTCTTGCCAACAACAGATGTCAACAAAAAGTAGAGCTGAGCTTGCTTTAACTGGGGGTCTAGAAGAGAAAGCATAATCAGCACCATTGTGAAATGTCATTGGTTTTGTTGCTTGACAGAGAGATCAAATGGCTGCTGATTATTTTCTCTTTTCATACCCAGCTGAATGTGTTTTTTAAGCAGTCTGCTGAATGAGTGGGAAGCCTGTTTATTCAGCCCATATGGTTGTTGTCAGGATAACATTAATAAGGATAGCCCTACAGTAGAATAAAAGGGCTATAAGAAAGTTTAAACTGTGTATTTCTTACTGTCTTTTTTGGGTTTGCCCCTGGAGATCTTAAAACCAAGTGTAATAATAGATCAAGAATCAATTTTCTTTGTTTCCTTGGCTTCCTGAATTTGTATCTGTACATTTATTTCTTACCAAAAATAAGATGGGTAATGTAGCTAGAACGTATAGAAAGATTAGACCTATGAAAAGCAAAGTCCCATGTAATTTATCCTCTAATCCTTGGGAGGTTTTTTTGAGTGAAAACAGGTCACTCTTTTCACGCCTATGTGTATCACTAAGTATTGCCTTAGGCTTCTCAGCCTTGGAAGGCTGGTCACCCATTCACCCACTTATGTTCCTTTCTGTAGGTAAAAACTCACAGTGATGCTGTTTATTCTGCATCAGCTGGAGCCCAGAAGCCTTCTTAGCTTTTAACCAAACCCTTAGGAATACAATATGGCCATGCACAACCTATGTAAGGTTAGGTAAATCTTTATCCTCAGCACTGGAGTTACTGCGTAGACTCATACAGCATTTTGGTAGTGATTTGTGTTACTCTCACTGGATTTTCTTTTCTGATTTTATTTTTTTATCAAAGTCAATTTTCAAGTAGGCCTCATCCCTTTCTCACTAACACACACTCAACTTTTAGTGTGGTAACTGTTACTCTGATATTTTGCACTAGGAGATATTTATAACAATCATGATCTTAGTAAGATCAGAATTCCTACTGCATGCCTGAATTCAGGAGAGTTACTGGTGTTTTAGACATGCCTACAGTATATCAATGGTTTTTCTAAGAGGACAGATTGTGTTCTTAGGAAATGTTAAAGCAATTATACCAACTCTGACATGACTGTACCTGCCACACTGATTGAAAGTTTTGATTGAAAATTTATGTGCTTATAGACAAAGATAGATCTCAGTGAGGTTGCTTTTCCTGGGCTAAGTCGTGTGGCAGAGAACCTATACTGATGTCATATAGCCTTTGTTTCATTACCAGAGGGGAGCTGAGCAGCATTATTTTGAGTGCGGCTGTTCATTGGTCTTGAAATTATTTTGGCTCCTTTATAATAAGTCTGAGCACAGAAGTAAATATTATTCTATTCCAGGCTTTTGTTTCAGCTGTAATTGTCCCACTTATATGATAAAGCATTTGGACCTGCCTGATGTTTCTTCAGGCCATGTATTAACAGTGGCAGTCAAGAATGCAATCCAGTAGCTGGTGAAATGTCCTCCTCCTTCTGCACATTCCCACTCCTGCAGTAGTTAAGAGGGAGATCTGCTGTTTGGCCAGCTCAAAGCTCATTCATGCTCTGTTTTGCTTGTGTAAGGACCTTGTGGACTTTTTACGAACTCATTCTCATAGTGCTGTGTACGCCACATCCATGTGTCCCCCCGTAGCAGAGCAAATCATCAGGGCAATGAAATGTCTCATGGGACTGGACGGGACAACACAAGGTAAGCCCCCTTCCCTTCCCTTCCCTTCCCTTCCCTTCCCTTCCCTTCCCTTCCCTTCCCTTCCCTTCCCTTCCCTTCCCTTCCCTTCCCTTCCCTTCCCTTCCCTTCCCTTCCCTTCCCTTCCCTTCCTCTTCCCTTCCCTTCCCTTCCCTTCCCTTCCCTTCCCTTCCCTTCCCTTCCCTTCCCTTCCCTTCCCTTCCCTTCCCTTCCCTTCCCTTCCCGGAACCTTCCCGGAACCTTCCCTTCCCGGAACCTTCCCGGAACCTTCCCTTCCCGGAACCTTCCCTTCCCGGAACCTTCCCTTCCCGGAACCTTCCCTTCCCTTCCCTTCCCAGCAAAACATCATCCATCAGCCAAGTATTGCAATAGCAGTGCAAAAGAAATCCTTCTTATTGTAAAATTAATACTTAAACCTTCATATTCTAAGTACTGTGAACCCTGAGGTTTTTTCCATACTCATCCACATGCAGCAGGGATGGAAATATTTTGGACTTCTGGTTGTGTAGTTGCCAGCCCATCCTGCTTTACAGGAAAAAATTGAGATACATATATTTCCCTTGGAGTACATTGTCTGACTTTGTAGTGGGTTTCATAAGGATATGACTTCATTTATGGTCTAGGTGCTGTCAGTTTAGCTTCTTTGTAAGTGTAAACCTTCAAAATGGCAAGCAACTCAGGCATGGTGCAACATTTCAGAACAGGTATTGTATGTTAAATAATAGTATGAGAAGATGATTATAATAATTCCTACCTCACTCAGGCATCAATTATGTTGTCCTGAGCCTAGTTTTGTACTGCAATTTGTCCCAAAAGAATTGACTAGTTGGTGTCCTCATGAAAAATTAGGTGTATTTCTGTTCATCTCTTGAAGTTGCAGATGCAGCTACTGTCCAATCCTCTGTGTGACATCCTTTATCCTCTGTGTGATGTTTTATCATTTGTGTAATGTGTTTTCTATACAACAAGCAACAAAACAACTGTGACATACCTCTCTATTACTGTTTCAAAGCAATGCTGGTATGTTTTCAGTATTCTAGAACTTAAATCCCAACATGGAGAAAAAGTGATTGAATTTGTGTAGTTTTCTTCCAGGAATGTGTGAAAGTCATGATATTCTTTAACGTGCAGCTGAAGATACAGATTCTGCACTGAATTGCAATCTTTTTTATACTGGTCCAGCAGTGCTGTTTTGTGTTACAGAATTAATTCTGTATTAGTCCTCCCTGATAGACGTGACTGGGATAAGGTGGGAATGGAAGAGATAAAGAGTAGATGAGACCAGGTAAGATACTCTGTGCACTGTTCTGTTGCAGTGCCCTAGAGGGCTGCTTCGAGCCATGATAGATACAAGGCTGTTAATGAGGCCAGAATTTACAAGACTCAGAGTACAGAAGGAAGGATGGAGAATCCAATCCCAGTGCCAAATTCTACTGAGTGCAAGGACAAAAAGCAGCAAAACTCCAGCGCGATGATAAAGCGATGCTTTGGTCATTTTCGCAGAGAAGCCAGAGTATAAAAAACTGCTTCCAGCTTGAAATTTGGAAGGTCCTGGTTGCATGTGCTGATGCCTACATGTGTTGGGGATAAGAGACGGTCTCTGACATCCTTCTCGTAGCCTGGGGCAGTGGCAGCGGGCGCAGCTCCTGCCCCGGCGTTGCCGTGAGAGGGCGGTCTGACACTGAGCCTGCCCGGCACTCGCTGCTGATTCAGGCGCTCACAGATGCTCCGTGTAAAACACGAAACATGCAGAGCATTTCCCGGCCTTCAAAGCCTGTTAAAAATGCTCCTCAGCTAGCGTGATTCTGCATGCAATTCAGTGCAGGATAACGGGAGAACTGGGTTCAAGATGGAGTATTTTAAGATGTGCGTGTCTGTCTTAGGTCTAAGAGTTTGAAGCATTTTCTCTTCAAGAACCAGTGTTATTTAATGAGACAGTGTTTGGATTTCTGCACAAAATAAGAGCTTATTAAGTCTTCTGCAAATCTGTTATGAAGTAAATTAGTGTTTTTTTCAAATTTTTAAAAATTGTCTTGTAATATGAAATGCAAATGAGTAGAAAAACAAATGAATAAATCATATATCACAACTTAGACCATTGCACAAAGGCTAGCAAGCTGGCTGTGATGTGTAAAAATGTTTCTTGTCCTTCTGAGCCAGACTCATTATTTTAGTCTTTTGGGTTTTCTTTCATGTGGGCCTTTCCCTCATTAGGCTGTCTTGTGGACTACAAAAAAACCCCACAAGCAAAAAAAAAATTCTGTGCTGGGCCAGACTACATACAATGCATTGCTTTGGCATTGGAGAGAGAAAGGTGGGGGCTTAGAAAGGAGCAAGGAACAGAAAGAAGGGAGAAAACACTGCCTCTCCTTAGACATTTTTCATTCCAAGGAAAATTACTTCGGCAGAGTTCTTTTGGTGCACTGTCATGGAAGGTGGGGAATCCTTGTGAGTCGTTCTTGTGAGAGCATGAGCTGTGGAGCAGAGAAGTTTCAAGTAAACTGAACTTGCTGCAGGGCAGTGTTGGCCATGTGTCCTCTGGAAGCCTCTCTGATCTATAGAACAAGTTTATTTCTGCAATTTATTTCAAATAACATTCTCTTCCCACTGTAAAATTTGGGGAATCCTTTATAAGGAGAGGTCCACCAAGGGCTTATCTTCCAGAGGTTATTTCTCTAGGGGGTGAGCCTTGCAAAAATCACTGGGAATGTGTTAGAAAATAATGAAATTAGAGTTTGCTAAAAAGTTCCATGTGAATTAGAGGGTGCTTGTTGGAAACAGGATGAAATAAAGGGACAAAAAATGTGTTGACCCAGCATGTTCTTACTTCTGAACTTTGTGACTCCTTGGCAGATTAATAGACAACTAAGAGAAGGAAAACTGGCTTGGTCATTTAGGTTACCACTCAGAAAAATCCATTTTTTTTTAGTCTTCTTTATTTTCCCAGATATAAGAGCTTATAATCTCTTTAATTTCTTGCTGGTTATTCTCCACTAATTTGTTAAGAAGCTGATTTAGAAAAGAGTAACACAGGTACAATTATATAGTAGGTAATGCCAGAGCCAGAAGTGCAGATACTGCTTGTGTATCCTGATGTGTGTCCAATTGATTCCCTATTTTCCTCTTTTATTTTCGATTAGTAAGAATATGGTTGATTGGAAAATGAATCAAGATAGGCATTTCCAGGATAGCATCTGTTTAGGGGATGCATGACTGCAGGATGTGAATAGATGTTTATGGGCCCAGGGAGTACTGCTTCACCACAAGGAAGGAGCAAGTTAGCACCTTCAGAGTAATTCTGTGAAACCTAAACTCTTCAGCTGGAAATTACCCACAGCCAGTGTCTGTTCCACACTGAAAGGTGTAAACATGTGGGTCTATCTCACATCAATATTTGTGATAGTTGTGGGACGTCAATATCATGATAATGTCACTGGGAGGATATTGCAGAGCCCACAGCCAGCTCTTACAGTTTCATTTATTTTGCCATATTTTCTGTGGTGACTCAAGAAAATGAAGGATGAGAAATGCTAGCTTAGGAGAAGGTAGTAGCTTCCTCAAAACTGATACACAGCATTGTTCCTGCCTAGGAAGGAGGAACAGGTTGAGGTCAATATTACTATTATTTCTTGAGCAAGTTGCTCAAGAAGAAATTGAAACGAAATATCTGAAACTGATTGCAAAATATGCAAATGGGAAATCAAATTTTTAGTGGAGTAAAAGTCCTGTTTTTCTCAGTGCCATGTTTTACAGAACTCTGAAAATCGATGTCTCGTAGAACAAAACACATTTGTTCTTAGTGCCATAACATCATAGACACTTTCATAGTTCCTATAATAGAGTTGTTCAAAAGTGTATGAACTTCTGGCAGCTGTATTTCCTCTTGTAATGTCATAAGGCAGCAAGTTTTGCAGTTCAGCTCATGTAGTCTATTAAAAAAAAAAGAAATAATTTTATCCCTCTTAAGCCTTTGTGGCCTTTTCATCTCAAATGTGTCTCTGCTCATTTATTAGGAAATATGGGAAGCAGAAGTTCCCATGGCATTTACTCTTTATAATTCATAATATAGACATTCTTTATGTGTTTTCCTCGTGGCTTTCTCATTACACCACTGGAGATACCTCAGGAAACTCAACAGCTGCCTTAGTGGTTTTATCCCATGATGACACTGGAGTTGACTCAGAGTGTTTGGACCCCGCACAAATTTGCAAGTACACTTACTTGCATGCAACACAGCCCCTCCAGCTGTGCCCTCAGACCTTTTCTTCCTCCCCACTTTCTGCATGAGAATGCTGAAAGCATATTTTTACACTTTAATTTGATAGGGATAAAATAGAACCACCAGGCAGACGGAGTTAAAACTGCTGGGAAGCCCAAAGCAATTTTTTTGATGACTAATAATAGATTATACGGGTGTAAAAAACAAATCACAGCATTTGTAAAGGAAACATTTTTTTCTGTTTAATGCATGGCAAACAATAATTCACCAACAGAAGTGGGCACTTTTTATGTTTTTATGGGATGCTGAAACATTTAAAAGCTTCTCCTCAGGAATCTACAAGTAAAATATGTTTTGTTAAAAGATAATTCCTGAAGTTGTTTAGATTGTGTTTCTTTAAAATGTTCATTTACTTTACCATTTGTTCTGATTGGTTTATCTTTTTGAAACTACTTGTTTTCATTTGTGTTTTTAGCATTTGAGCTTGTTCAGACTGTGAGAAATGGCAGAATGCTGCTTTCTGTTTTGGTTTGGCATTAAAGAAATTGTTTTTAAAAGGTTCCTTTTAAAGATATTTTCAGCAGTCTCAGATTTTTTGTATAACTGGACCAGCTCCTTAGAATCAGTTTCCATCTTCCTCTGCTATCTGTTCTCAATA
The DNA here is from genome assembly GCF_028769735.1 of Zonotrichia leucophrys gambelii. Lineage (NCBI taxonomy): Eukaryota > Metazoa > Chordata > Aves > Passeriformes > Passerellidae > Zonotrichia > Zonotrichia leucophrys. The sequence continues at coordinate 97,211,439 of NC_088172.1, forward strand.
GTCTTTTGAAAACATTAGTTTTGCTCTGTCAGGATGCTCTATAAATTCAGAAACCTTAGTTCCACATCACTATGGCCTGACATAAACCAACACTGGTGCAAGGAAGTGCATCCTTATCCTCAATTTCTTCTCCCCCTGCCTATCCCCTTTCTTGTGCCCCTTCTCCCTATGCCAGTGTGAGTGCTCATGCAGCCATGCAATGAACTGAATCAGAGCATTGATGTAGCTGAAAAATAACCAGCCCTCCCACAAAATGGTTAGCCCACACCCAAACTGGTTCCCAGAGCCAATCTGCCACATGGCTCCACGAATGCCCCTATCAGGACTTGAGCAGCTGGAGCCAAGATGAACAATCCATTTTGCAGCAAAATAAATCTGTGCCAGACTGGACTGATCATGAAACTATTGCTATTATCTTTAAATCTGCAAGTGGCTTAGTGATGGACCCCTTGGACCTGCTCAAAACAGTTTGCAGAATCAGTCATGCTAAATAAAGCCATTTTCAAATTCCCATTTTGCTGCTTCATTCAGAGGGGATTGTTTCTCTTAGGTCCTTAGCAAGCAGAATGCTTGAACTGTGGCTTAATTTAAAGTTAATATTCCCAGTAAGGATGTGGTTACATTTCAAGCCCTTAAGCACATTTATTCCCTGTTTGCATGGCATTGGCTCCATGACTAGTGCTCCCAGTCATGACTACAGTGAAGATATTAGTGATGATAATATGCTGCCACAATTATTGTTTGTCTAAGGTGAACATCACAGTGGATGATGAAACAAAGCTAAATTCTGACATCTTTGCTCAAAATGAGGGAGACATGCTGTTCTAGTACAGACACTGCCGTGTCATCCACCTGCCACAGGACATCAGATGTATCCATGGAGGGTCAGTGGATCTGAACAAGCAGGGTCTTTGGACTGAGAGTGTTTGCAGTGATTTCCAACATCTCTGAGGATTAATCAAATTCTGCCTCATTTGCAGTCATTTTTTTTATATTCAAAGTTATTTCATACTCAAAGTTAAACCAGTGCTGTTGTTCTCTAGTAGACCCTGCCCATGGATAGATGTTCCCTGTATCCTGACATAAGCATCAGAGGTGGGATGGAGCCCTCTGTGATTGATCACCTGTGCTGGGAGGAAATAGGGCTCAGCCAAGGCTGTTCCTGCACTCTGTATTTGCATGTAGATAAAGTGCTGGATAGGTAGATCTGACTCATTCGAGAAATAAAGTACAAATGACCAAATCTTTTCAGTTTTTCTCCTTTCTGCTTCAATTGAAATGGCTATTTTTCTTCCCTTAATCTTCTCTGAAAAGTGTTTTACAGCAGTTCACAGTTAAAATAAGTCCTTAAGGGATTATTTAGCAACTGAATTAAGTTGAAATTACTAGATTTCTAGTCAGCAGTAGATTGTAGAAGTAAATGTCTTCATTTCTCTCCAGTTTGTAGCAAAGTTATTTTTTATGAAGATTGTTTTATCTGAGAACATATTTCCTTCAGGTGCCCTGGTTTTATAGCATTCTATTTGTGATTTAATGCACATGGAGGTACATGTGTGTTACTCTTATAATGGAACCAGAGGAAAAGAAAGGAAATATGTCCATCTGCAATAGTTTAGTGGGAAAGAGCTATTGTTTTCCAGGGGTTTTTTTCAGCCTATAGAAGATTGCTTTTTCCTAGCTAGTTGTTAGTAGAGGAAGGCAGGGAGTTGAGTGCTCCATCCAAGGAACGCTGACACTGACAGTGTACAAGCTCAATTGTGTAACTAATTATCTAGAAAGACCCTATGGAACAACAGCTGGAAAAGATTAAAGCAGGTGGATTTGTGTCTTGAAGAGTCCACCTGCTGCCAAAAACCAGCACGGTGTGGGGTTAGCTTTGCTGGCATGGGTTCAGGAAAAAGATCTCTCCTTCACCTCCTACACCTGAGATCTTGATATGAAAGGCTCCAGGTTGCTTATTCCTCTTTTCAATAGACTGAGTCACAACTTCCAAGGGTAGGAGCCAACAGGAGAAGTTCAAAGGTGGAATGTTTGTGCGGGAATTGGATGCAGGCAACTTCTCTGCTCATGAGCATTTTGCAGGAGGCAAAAGCACACATCTCTGGAAGAGGAAAACAAAGTTTTGTTTTAGAGAGCTGATAGTTTTATTGCTCCTTTTGCTGCCAGGATAAGGTCCTCAGCTGGCATGAACAGTAGAATTCTATTGAAGTGCATGGGGCTGTCCAGGTAAAGCCAGCCTAAGATCACGCCCTCAGATATGTAATCAGAATACCTTCCTGATGTCAGGTGCCCTGAAAATGTGTGCCAAAGCTTCTGCCAAGTCTGTTACTCCAAGTGGCTCTCTTAAAAAGTTGGTTGCTTCAAAGAAATTATGAGCTACTGCATTTTATTATTTATCTCTCTCTCTTGCCTCCTTTTGGTATTTTTCTTTCAACTAAACCATATTAATTTTGAGCTATAAAGCTTTCTAAAAGCCTGCATAAATTAATGAGCTAGAGCCAGCAGTATGCAATGATCCATGTCACATAAAAATATAATCAGCATTTTTCCCAGAATTGCCGACACCTTAGAACTTTGCAGTAAACCAAATATTTTTAAAGTGGTGCAACCAAATGAAAACTCTAAATTTGCTAGCAGAAGGTGGATTGCTGATGCAGTAAATCTGCTTTTCTTGTACCATCCAGGCAATTAATCCTTTATTTCAGAAAAAATCCCATAAACCACCCGTGTGTGTTCCCAGCAGCGTGAAGACAACTTGTGAAATTTGGGAATTGTTTATTGTTCATTTTTTTCTCCTTCTGTCCCTTCTTAATTTAACCAATAAGAAGATATAGAGCACTTAATAAAGTTACTCTCAGCCTTAACTGAATACTCTGGAGCATTAGTGTGCTTAGTTTCAAATAGAGGAGTGTTGGTATTCCCTGTCCAGGCTGGTTTTTTTCCAAACATATGCTGTGTTGTGGTTCACATATTTCATGGAATATAACTCTCTGGATATGCTGCATGCTGTGCTCTAAGCTCTTTGCATAGACTGTAAATCCTCAAGGATTTTGCAAAGTAAGAATTTTGTAACACATATTTACTGTCTAGGGACCTGATCTTCTAATTAGTTTCATACAGGTAAATTCTTACACTTACATAGATGCAAGCATATTCTTTTAGCTCAAGGGTCTGCTTGGCAGATTTTGACTCAATAAATATTAAAGGATGCAAGATCCCAGCCTCAGGAATCAAAGAAAATGCTTCCTAAATGTGGTGCTTTTAGTTAAACATCCCACAGTGAATTTGGATTAAGACCTGATTCTAAACTGAATTCATCATTCTTAATCTGCAGTGTGGGGACAAAATCAGGCCAGTGAGACAAAAATAAACATTTTGCTCAGATCTGCCTCTTTATCTGATGTTGGAAGGTCCCATAAAAGAATGAAAAAGAGTGTTGAAATACAGCTACAAATTTTAATGGTTTTATTGCTCTTATTGGGACAGCATATAAGAAGTGTGCATATATGATGTGTGTCTGTGGTCTTTGACCACAAAACTTAACATGAGAAAGGAAAGTGTTGACATTTGGTAAAGAAATAGGTTCCTCCCAGCCACCCACCCACAAATAGTGTGTGTAGCAGTCGTCCCCTAATGTGCTTTTTTTCCCCTCCAGATATATGTGAGTGCTCTGATCTTTTATTTGGCTCTTTAATGCATCCCTGCAAATGAAATTAGTATTCTGGAATATTGCTAAAACATCCAAGTGGCTCTTTTGCATCAGCACTGGCTGGCTTGAAATGAGCTCCAGAGGGAGCCTTGAAAGGGGGGATCTCACATCACAAACTGTTTGAGGATGTAGAACCAGGAAAAGAAGATTAGAAAAGGAAGAGGGGTTTGACTTTTGGGGGGTTGCCTGAACCTCCTCTTTCAGCTCTAAAGTTTCCTTAGCTGGAGTCTAAATTTCCAGCACCAAAAATAAGTGGAGACAAAACTGTTCAACTCTGGGTCCTGCCCATATGGTTTGATAAATAGCAAACAGCACAGCCTGGAATCCTGCGTGGCTCACACTGTGTTTCCAGCTCTGCGGTAAACACATGAATAGAAAGGAGAAGGCAGCAAGGCTTAAACTGCACTCGCCAAGAACATCTGCATTTATGAAAAGCTTTCCCTAATTGAAAATCTAGTAGTTTCAAATGCTTTCCAACTGAGAGTTTTGGAAACTCGCTCAGGGGCTGCTAAGATAGCAAGAAACAGCAGTGGCTTTGAGCGCTGAGTTCAGGTTACTCCCCCACCCTCCTCCTCATAGCTTGGACATTGAGGAGGTGCTAATAACATCTTTACAATTTCTAAAAAGGGAAAAATTCTCTCTTTAGACTTCAACCACGTTATTCTGTAGTTCCCTAACTCCCTGTCCTTACCATCATCTCCCCTTCCCTTCTCCTCCTCCTCAATACTTCCTCCTGTTTCTTTGAGATCTACTACACTAAAAATATTTTTGGAAATACCACAGACTATTGTTTTTATTAGTGACTGGAAAGCTTTGTAGTAGGATGCTTTTGTGTTTCATTTGTTTTCCTTGCTCTGGCACAGCTGTTTTTGCTTTAGCAGCATTAGAGAGATAGTTAAACTATTTGTGGCCTTTTCTAACCCAGCAGATCTCTTCCACTGAGTGCTTTAAACTGAGTGACTGAGACTGTAAGTAACAGGTTGTCTGCGTGGGCAGTTTTGTGCATAAAGTTACAAATGCACTGTTTTTATGAGATCTCTTAATTTGTTCAAGCAAAACACCGAACACTGTGAAGCAAGTCCCAGTTTCCCTATAAACTTCCCAGCCAGAACACTGGCAGAACCTTGACTCTGGAGGATACAGAACAAATGTAGTAGATCTTGTTCGACCCTACACATGTTCAGAAATATTAATGTAGAAGATGTTCATGTAAGTGTGCTGTTCCCCACTTCAGCCAAGAAGGAAAAGGAAGAAAAGCCAGAGCAGATGTTGGGGGCAGAATGTGGTCTGAGGACAAATCTACCAAAGGTAGCATGTAGCTGCTACAAATGCCTTACTGGCCACTGTGATTATTCAGAGCAAGATGGGGAATTAGGAAGCTGGCTTCCAGTCAGAGAATGGTGACAGCAGAAAGTGGTAAATGAAGAATGAAGCCAACGAAATGTAAAGTAAAATGAAAACATAAATGGAGAGTGAAAACATAATATCTGTGCAAAGGCAAAGGAAAAAGAGGAAATGAGTTGCACTGGAGGTTTCAGTGTTCATGTCTGGTGACATAATGTAAGTGATATTGAAAGTATGGGCTGATGAACAGAAGGAAAATGAAAGCTAAGAGTGTAACTCTGTCCTGCTAACTCCCAATCTTACCACACATTCTCACCACCTCTGCTGGGCAGACACAAGCTACTGAACAGTGGTTAGGTTTGGAGATTCCATCTGCTTAAGGGTGGCTTGGCAGTTTTGTTCCTGGCAAGGTCAGGCAGATGCAGACCTGGCTCAACTTGGCTGTGTGAACTTGAACTGGCACTGGGCAGGCATGTGGGCATAGAGGAGGTGGCACCATGCCTGTCAGCACCTCAGAGCAGTGCAAAAGCAGCACATAGATCAGCTCACTGGGTAGATATAATGCAGGTGGAATGGTGGAAGGACATAATATGTCTCCTACTACTTGCCTCTTTATGCAATGGGTTGGGAAGCAATTGCACTTGTCAGAAACCCTCTCCTTTGTGGCACTGCAAAAGAAATGGCTGAAATGTCCTTTCAAGCACATTTTTCTCTGCTGTTTTTTGTCTTTTTCCTTTATTAAAAATAATTGTTTTCTCTCCTGTCAGTTTTGCTGGGGTCCCATCTGTGGATCCATGGCCAAATGAGGGACGATGCAGAGATAATAGTCAGTTATGCTGAGAAAGAAAATACTTGATTTCCAGGTCCTGTCTGCACAACTTCTCTGTAGGTGTGTGTCATCTAGCAGGCTTTATTAAGCACCACAAAGTCCAGGGAATTGTCCTGATGTCTATCCTCAGACAAGGACTGTTTCTGTCCATGGGAAGGCACCTCACAAGTACAGGAGTATCAGCCATCCATCCTACAATGCCATAATAATCAATGCAGCTGCATTGATTCCATGTTTTTCTTCTCAATCAAATAGCAACATTCACATTTCAACCAAACTGTTATCCCCCAGCCCTGATTCTTACCTGTGAATAGACTCCAGTTATGATCTTTGCACTGACTTTTCTCCTGACTGGCTCGTTTCAGGGCTCCAAAGAGTGCGTCAGCTGGAGAAAAACACAAGGTACTTCAGACGAAAACTGCATGAAATGGGCTTCATCATTTATGGCAATGATGATTCTCCTGTTGTTCCCTTGCTCCTTTATATGCCTGGTAAGATAGGGTAAGTACTGAAAAAACCTTGCTGGCAAAATAAACACTATTGAAGTTTGTGGGTTATTTGGTACACACTGCAGAAGATGATGTTCTCTGTGGTGGGTGCTTCCCAGGGGAAACATACACTGTAGTTTGAATCTGTCATTTAGTTCTGTTTTCCTTTTGCCCCTAGGTTTAATTTTGAGTTGTTCCAGATGTCAGAATTTAATTTTTTTTTCTCTTTTCCTTTTTTAACATGGTCTGGAACAATACTTTTGATAACATTTTGAATTTGAATTTTTTTGATTTTGAATTTGTAATTATTAAAGGAGACGCATTGCCTTTGATGTATGAACTGGTTCAGAAGGAACCAGCTTTTTTTTCCCATCTGGTCTTTGAATGGTCTTTACATGTTTTATCATTCAGTTCACCTCAAGCACCACTTGTGCACTGACTTGGACACAGAGACCAGAAGTCAGAAGTAGCATAATGGAAGTGTTGAGCTGTAGAAAGTATTTGTAGGTAGCTTAGGGTGGCTGTGGGCTTTAGGTCTCATACATGTTACACAAGCCTTCCTAACTAGCAGATCAATTGTGAGAGCAAATAAACCATCACACAGATTTTAGGTTTATTCCTATTGGTGTTCAAGAACAAAGAATTTGTACCTTCCACAAGGTTCCACAAGTCCAACCTCTTCCATCCTTATGGACTGTGAATGCCCACATGGTTTGATTTGTACTCAGAGACTTTCATTGACATAAATGAATCGTGTCTACCTGCAGAGCCCTCTGTGCCATCACATTTCTAGTATTTCACACCCACTTGGCTTCATGAGCTGCTAAGCAGCAAAGAATCTCAGTCCTGCTGGTGAAATTCTGGCTTTTACGGAAATCAGTGGGAATATTCAATCAATTGAAAACAGGATTTAACCTATTGTTGCGTTATATGTGAATGTTTTCTGTCTGTGTTCAGTTTATTGGGAATAATTTCTTTTTGATTTTTCTCCTTCTGCTTTTTCTCTCCTCAGGGCTTTTGCAAGACGCATGTTAGAAAAGAACATCGGGGTGGTCGTGGTTGGGTTTCCAGCTACTCCTATCACAGAGTCCAGGGCTCGCTTTTGCGTGTCAGCTGCACATACACGGGAGATGTTGGACACGGTGAGTGCAGCACATGTCCTGCCCAAATCAACTTCAGGTGCCAAGGAGACCGGGAGAAGCTCTGCCTCTGTTACTTTGAATCTCAATAATTCACTTTTACATTTGTTTTCATGGCCTTGGCACTTGATCTTTAAAGGCATTTGAGCCTTATACATTTTACTTTCTGAAATTAGTTATGTGACAGTTAACTTCTTATGTTCTTCTATTTCTAATGGTGACCAAATCTGTCATCACTAATAAAAACCTACATGAAAAGCACAGCAAGACAAAAGTTAAATCCTATGTCAAAACTATGAGAGTAGGAAACCTGAAACTATATGGAAATAATTGAAAATCAAGTTTTCCATACCCATAGTTCCATTCCATATTTCCATGTGTTTCTTGAAGTGCAGAAGTATATGGGACAGCCTTGGGGGTACAGGTGGAAATTGCAAACAGTTTTGGAACTGTTTGAGCCTAATCAAGTTTAATTGGTGCTGTCTGGAAAGTCTCAGTTCTGTATCTTTCTCTGGTATCAGAAATACCATTAAGAGTGTGTTGGGACTTCCATCATAAACCTCTGTTCCAACATGGAAATATGTTTAAAATAAACTCTTTGAAATTTTTCATTTCCTTTTTTTGCCGAAGGTGTTTTTGGCCTGGCTTGAGATACTTTCATTCTCAGAATGAGCCAACTTAGAGGCATGAAACAAAGAGGCTTAACAATAAATTTCAGGCTTTGCTTTTCCTCTCTTTGCATGAGTGTTGATGGTCAAAGCAAAAAATCCTTGAACATGGAAAGGCATTTGGGTTAAATGTGCCTCTGGTTCATGCAGACGAGCACTGGGACTCTGCAGAGAGCTCCTGAATCTCCTTTTGCATCCTGAGATACACGTGGATGTGGGGCTGGAGTCCTGCCCTGCTGAGCAGCTCCCATACCAGTGTAGGTAGCTTTAAAACAACATCAAAAACCTGCTTTGCATGTGTGCAGTGTAAAATTCCTGCTGCTTTTAAAGGTTCAGTAGTTATTAACAAGGAACAACACCAAGGTAGCATTTTGTAGAACAAACCATAGCTACGTTCTTGTGTTGGTCCTTACTAGCTTTTGCTGTTTGACTGTAAGGATTTTGGTTGATCTGAAGATTTATCTCTTGAGGCTGCTGCTTTGATTTTTTCCTTTCTCCGCACCCCCAAGTGTCAAGCCCACCTCATTTTTGGGCCATCATGGTGCATTCATTTCCTGCTACCTGCACCTTGCTGCTTCCAGGGAAGGTCTGCCACTCCCCAGCCATCACTGAACATGCTGTGCTTTTGCCACAGTACTTGTGGCACTCTTACAGCATGGGGGAATGGAAATGCTCTGAGTTTAATTACTTGCAGGAAGAAAGCTTTTAGGAAAAACACTTTGTGGCTGTGCCTAAATCCAGGGTAACAACAGGTAACAAGCACAATGAAAACATTTCCCTTTTGTATCTCAGCCTGCAACTAAAGAGAAAAGATCCATGCAAGGGCAAGCTCCCAAGAATAACTTCCTTAATGACCTGGAAGCTATCTTTCTGCATAAACCATTACTAAATTACTTCTTTTTGTTCTAAATTACTTTTTGTTTATGAGCTTGTTTTAGTGGCTTAACAGAAACAGGCTTAAAATCAAAGTTGCAGTTTCCTTCTTTGATGCCAAAAAGTTGGCTGCTCTTGAATGGGGGTCAGATGCTGCAAAACACTGAGCTGCTTCCCTATGGTACAGAGTTCCTCAGCTAATTTTTGTATCCACTGAGAGCTGGGGACACAGTTCAGCAAATTGCATTACACTATTAATGAAGAAAAAATTGTCCCTGTGATATAGAAAATAATGGCATTCACTAAAATGATCTTAAACTATTCAGACTATTTATGCTGACTCTGCTCAGCACTGTGGGCTGAGTACTACCTAAGAAAAGACATTGGCAACCCCAATCTTTGGGAGCTACAGAGGAATACTGAAGTATAGCCTCACACATTTCTGTTGCACATGTAAAGATAACTTTTTATTTTGGTTGTTACCTCTCTGTGCTTTTGGAAAAAGTAATTTTTTTCATCTGTGCTCAATTAATGTACTTACTAATAACCATAACCTACTGAAGGAGTAAATTCCTTTCTCATAGATGCTGTTGTACATCTACAACTGCACTGATGTTCACTGTTGTAGACTGAATGAAAAATTTGCCTATTTGTTCTTTAAACTTTAATTGATTTTTTAAAATAATCTTCTTGTTCTGCAGTAAAGTAAAAGTTAGCAGAAGTTCATTTCCAATAGAATTGACAAAGTCTCATGGTCTTACAGGTCTTGAATGCTCTGGATGAATTGGGTGATTTTCTACATCTGAAATATTCCCGGTATTCCAAGTCAGCTCATCCTGAACTGTATGAAGAATCTAGGCTTGAACTTGAAGATTAAGTTTTCCACCCATGAAAAGAACATTATGATGCTATGAAAGGGCGGAAAACCTGAAAACGAAACAATACAAATGCATTTCTTCCCTTCTAAGGACAATTTTTATTTCTCAGTTAATTGAACGGAGGGGAAGCTCATGTTGTATCAAACTTCTGTATCCAAGAGACTGAAATATTGATACAGATTTGCCTCTCCAGGAGATCTGTCCTTCTTAAGGTATTTTTGATGCAGAATGAATGCATCCATTGATCCAGTTGGTAACGTACAGCTTTTGGTATGGCCCTTTTTTATGAAGAGGCTTCAGATAGTCTTAATTGTGACTGAAATAATAAAGTTTAAAAAGTTAATAGATACCAGTGTAATATAGCTGAGCTTCATCAGTGAGACTGTTCTGCTAAAGAGCATTAATCAAGACGCCGGTGTGGACTGCTACAAAGGAATGAGCAGAAAGTGATTTCTTTAACTAAGTTGCACTATCATGCATTTCTCCAAGGACAGAAGGTGTTAGAAAAAGGCTAATGCTGAGAACAAGAAAAGTAGCCTGATGAGATCATGTATTTCTGACAGCAGGTTATGGGAAAGGGAAAATTCCTCCTCTCCACAGACCTATTCTCGGTCACCTAAATGCACTCTAAACTTTGAATTGTATAAAAATTTGGGCTTAAACATAAACAGAAATGCTTTTCTGCCAACTCATTTGACCCACAACCTATCACATCTTATCACTACCTAAGTTCTTCAGCAGGCTTGCTCCCTTTTTGTGGGGCAGTAGTAAATAATTTTAATAAACATTTAACTTTCCCATAAAAACCTTGATCAAAACAGTCAGATACTTGCAGTGCACAAACTGCAGATGACATTTATGGGCTCATTCCTAAGTTTCTTGAACTACTTACGGGCCTCATAAATTGACTAACAAGTACATAATACTGAAGCTGTTAGTTATGTGAAGTTCAAGATACCATACGCAGTTCTGCCACCTGCTAAACAGAAAACTCCGCCATTTCTATACATGCTACAGTCATCCATGGAATAACATTTCTTGAAATATTTTTATCTGTTTTATGCATGTGAGGGGTTGTTCTGTTCAGGTTTTTTTGGTTTTGTTTTTTGTTGGGGTTTTTTTTGAGTCATTTGTTTTTCAAATAATTATTGTATCTTCTCAAGAGGATGATGCCCTTGTCCACTGCCCAATAACAAATGCTCAAGGCTACCTGAAGGAATTGTTCCAGACAGCAGTTTCCCTGCAATGCCAGCAGCCACAAGCATCAGGTCTGTGTGGGCTGGTGCTGGAAGGAGATTGGAGGCTTTTGCCTTTTTTTTTTTTTTTCCCAGCGTTGAAAAGCAGTTCTGCAGCTTTAAGAATGAGCTCCAAACAATTCCACGCTATCAAATGTCATTGTAAACACATCAGATGAGAGATGTTTAGCTTTCTGTTGCACAGATGTACCACACTTTCATGTTCTCTTGAAAGCTGTGGTGTAAACTTAACCCACAGCTGCAATATTAGATTTAAGAACAGAACAATTAAATTGTGGAGTACCAATTACACTATATTACTCCCTGCTTGTTAAAGCAGCTTTCAGGATATAACAAGGCTGACTGATTATGAGGGCCCATTTTTTGTTGGATTTTTGTTGTTGTTGTTGTGCAAGTTAATAAAAATCCAGTGGTGCTACAACTTTAAGAATTGATTACAACACATTCCGTAATCCCAAATGTCGGCTTTAGGAAATATTTATCAAGGGCTGGGGGAGGATTAAGTGTCGTGTGATTCTTCACTGTGGTGGATGGACTGGAAAAGCATTGCAGAGGTTCAGGGGAGTTGTGTTTGTGGATAAGAGCAAACTCACTGTATAAATATTTAAATACTCAAGCACAGGACAAGGAGAAATTAGGAAACTTCATCTTTGAGTACTCTGGCAGTTTGTGGTGCACAGCTGTGTTACAGGGTGAGTGCACTTACTATGAAAGGAGATGGGTTGAGAAATTTCTGCAACCTGTTCCTTGAGGAAAAGGACTGGATTTGATATATTCCTTTTTGATCTCTATTGCTGAACTTCTGCGGCCAGATCCTCAGTTGACTTCTGACCTTCCATTTTGGGGTATACAGCCACAGTTTATATTTCAGCAAACATTATTACATGTACTGTTGCAGGCGACACACTATTTCCCTCCAAGAGAGGCCTGAGATTGATTAAAGTACAGAGTGATCACTTTCTGTACCCCAACAGGGGAATGTTTTCAGTCTAAAGCCGAATTCTTCCTGCCCTCAGAACATTACTCTCACTCATATTAAGGAGACAGGACAGCTATTTTTTAGAGACTGTCAGTTGATTTATTATGTGCTCTCTTCTGATTTCTTCCATCCCTTACACACTGGAGAAAGTACAGACTGACTACCACTGGGCTTGGGGAACAGTTAGGGAGAAATCTCTGAACACTGGTGCAATAATAAAACTCCCAGGAACTTCAGTCTACTACATTCTCCCCATGAGGTTTATAATCTGGCACTTGCTTTTCTAACAGTGTGGAGTTTTTGCTGGCTTACTTCAATTTTTATAGATTTAGAGTTGGTCAGCATTTGAAGACTCAAATATTTAACTGGTGTCTGAAAAAATCTGATAGAGTACCCATTAGGGAATTTGCACCTCTAGCACAGGATCATGTATTTCCCAGAATGTGCTCCCTCTTCAGGCACGTGTGTTCTTGGAAAATATAGTTCTTTCTAATTGCTTCAGAAGGATTTGAAGAGCTACCTTCCATAAATTTAAAAAATGCTCAAGTTGTCATATTTTAATCCAGTGGATACATTAATTATAACTACACCAACTTTTTGTGGGCAAGCTGCATCCTGTTATCCTCTGTAAAGTCTTGACTGACCTTTATGATATGGGAAAATTTATTTCTGTTTGACAAGGAAACTGAATTGTTTGCCCTTTCCTGCACTTTTACCCTTCCTCATCTTTTAGAAAGTCTTCATCTCCTGATCTTATCAAACTTGTCAAGGTGGTTACCCCCTCCACTTCTGTCTTTTTCTATTGTTGTCTCTGTTCTGCTGTTCTCTGTTGGGGGAAACAGCAGCTGCAGTGGATCTGAGTGCAACAGTTGGCTTTTTGGGCATAGCCTCACTGCCTGCTTTTCCTGGTATTCTCATCAGCTCTTGCAAACTTAATCCTTCCTTTTCAAGTAAAAAAGTTTTGGGATTTTTTTCTTGATAAATTCAATATGATGGTGATAAATTCCTATGACGAACCAAATCTGAACTACCCAAGCTGTTGAACGAAGAATGGGCTTGTTCTGTCATTTATACAAGTGTAGATCAGGTTAAGTCTTGCTTTGAAGTCAATACTGTTAGTTAAAAACTAGTACAATTAATTACTGGTGCAATTTACAGCTAGTACTATTTAAAAATAGTACAACCTGTCAGTGTGAGGTGAGCTGCCTGCATTTGTTTCAGAAGGGTTTGAACACTGGTGTCTCTGGACTGTTTCACAGCTGCTGCTCTTCGCAGGGGACAAAGATATGAAGTGGATCTATTTAAGGTAGGATTTCAGCTGGGTTTTATTTTCTTTTTTTTTTTTTAAGCAAAATGTTTGGTTGAAGGTGTGTTGCAGATTTCCCTGTTCTGCTGTGACAGGGAACAAAGTAGTGATGTAAGAAAAGCAGTCTGTACTAAAGGTGTTTATGTGCTTTCTAGCCTACTTCAAAATCCAATAGAGATTCTCTAATATATGATCTGCTTTTTATTTGTGCATGAGGTTTAACTGCTCTTCAATTTAAAACATAGATCAGGACCAAATTTTAAAGAAACCTCACCACCAGCTGAGAAATGGCAAATTTCATGCCATGATTGGAAGCTGAACATTAGATGCCTTCAAAAACAGCATCAAGGTGTTTCCTTCATTTACTCACACATCCAGGGTGGTTTGGGCTCCCTGCAGATCAGTCACAAGATAATGAGGACTCACTTTATCCATTTCAGAGATAGAGCTTCAGGCTTGTCAAGCTGGTCTCAAAACCACACAAAATCATAGTTCAGCCCCATTGGAACAGGAGTCCAGGGTCTGACTGGTTGCTCAGCACTTAGTAAAGAGGGGAGTGTGTTTCCACATATGTAGCATGTCACTGACAAGTGGCATAAGGAACCAAAGATAAATGCATTTATATCACGTGCTAACCAAATGAAAAGCCTAAGTGTAGTGCCATTACAGGATCTGGAGAGATGTGGTAGACCTGGAGACTTGGAGTGGGTCCAGTTGTGTACAGGGAGCAAGTGCAGGTTCTGATAACAAACTACATGCTTCTTCTCCTCCCACTTCACTCTTGGAACCAGTCTTAAAGGTGCAAAACTTATTGTCCAGCATGAACAGAACAGACAATTGGGGATTCAAGCATCATAAAGTCACCCCAGGACATCTGTGCAGAAACTGTTCCATGCATTGCTGGGGATTCTGCTTTCATGTGGGAGCTGCTTTTCCAGCGACCCTCACGCCAAGGACACAGCTACTCTCAGAGTGGCCAGAAGAGTCATGATATTTTTTATTGTTCCAGGACCATCTATTTATTTTTGGCATTTCCTGATGTGCTGAAAATCCTGATACAAACTCTCTGACTCCCACTGCTTACTTCAATGCCCATATTTTAAAATCTGCTCAATGAACCACTGTAACCTAAGAATTAGAGCTCTAAACTGCATACAAGGGACCCAGTTCTGGTCTGCCTCTGTTCTGCTAAGCAATTGCAGATGAGAAACATTAGTGTTCCTTGCCTCGTTTCTATCCCTCTATAGGACTCTGATAGCAATCCTAATTTGTTTGTAAAACAAGAAGTTGAACTGATGAGAAGAGCTACAAGAGTGAAATGTTGCTATTATCTGAGTGATCTTTTAATTTCTATATCTTAGAATGTCTCCATTAATCCTGTAAAAGTCACAAGTACTCTGTTTATGAGACCTAGAGTATGAAACAGTACAATGATGAAGACTAATTATAAATCATAGGAAAAAAAATTCTGGTAAACAGATTCCTTTAACATTTCCATTCTGTGCAGGCTTTGTCAGTGTCTTATGACAACGATGCCAGTTGGATTAGAAAGCTTTTTAAAATGTGAATCTATCTTTTCAAAGATTTGTAGCCAAGCCTTTCCAGTTTGTTAAAATGTAATTAGTGTCTGCTTGTTAATATAATGTTCATTGATTTTTAAAGTACACAGACTTCAAAGCTAGAAACAAATAAATAAAAAGAGGGATAATTCAAACCAGAGTGGAACAGCTCGGACAGTTTTACTCTTTTTTTGCCAGGATCCTGAAGCTGTTGTGTTCAAACAATGCCACAGTTTCAGTGGAAATGTGAAGATTAAATCCAAACCCTGCATGTCAGTTTTTTTTGCAAATGACTATCCAGGATTTTAATAAAATGTCCAACCACAACAGATTATGTTGCAGAGATTTTTATTGTCTAACAGCTTGTGATAGTCTTCTGTTTCTGTAACATTTATTATAAACCAGTGCACCTAGCAAGAATCCATGGAATTTTGGTACCTAATTCAGTTATGCTCTTCTGAAGAATAATTTGAAAGGGACAAAAGAGGAAAAGGTTCACAGGATGATGGATGGCTGCAGAATCTCCCAGTTTCACATCAAGGCACAAGATGGAAGGTATATAAATATAGAACATAAATTGACCACACTCATGGACAAAATGATGTCAGTGCAAAAAAGACAAGTGGACATAACTTGAAATGCAGAGAGAAATTCAAAGCTGTGATTGAGGAACACCCTGAGGAGAGAGCAGAAGCAACACTAGCACTCAACTCTTCAACAAGAAGGTGGCCTTCAGAGCAAAAAGATGGAAAGGGATAGCCATGGCACAACTCTAGCCAAGGGCAGGAGAAGGATGAAATCAGCTACTGTGGGAGAGATGAAGCTGAGCAACAAATTTATTCAGCTAGAGGAGGAAGACAATTCAGAGGCAAAGAAGAAAGAAAGGGAAACTACCCCCCAAAGACTAAATGACAAGACAGTGGAGACAGCCAGGACTGAGACTCCACAGCAGAGAATGAAGGGGGAAATAAAAGACAGACATTTTCACACAAGAGGCAAAAAGATCCCACCATGCCAGTGGTGTCCATGGACAGGGGTGTCCATGGCAGCAGACAGGTTCCTTGGTGGTTTGGAACGTGGGAGGAACAATGTGGAGCCAAAAAGCAGAGAGATGCCTTGTTCTTCCATGAGTAGGAATGTTAGATGTCAACCAAGGGCAAAGAAAATAAGGAAAACTGGTGGAGCTAAGGATTGTCTTCTATTCAGGACAAGTGATACTGTGGAAACAGGTGAAGAACAAGCCCAACAGAGAGAGGACAGTGCTTTAAATTACAGATGCTCTGGGATTTTCTTCCACAAAACTCTTCCAGTCCCAATGGAAAATGATAAGCTAATAAAAAGGTTGTATTTCCTCAGAACTAGCCCTGTGAAGGAAGCTGCTGAGAGGTAAGCAACTACAGCAGATTCCTCTGAGGGGAGGCTCCATTTGGCTACTCGTGATACTTGCCTCCCAGGACTGAAAATTGCAGTGAGCAAAGCCAGCTTTCAGGTTTAAAACAGTGAGAAACAGGCTCAAGAGCCCTGTCTGATTTTCATGCTGGGTTTTAACAGATGGGTGAAGGAATATCCTGGTGGTGAATAGAGCAAGGGATAAGGGACCTCAAAAGAAGAAAGGAATACTGGCAACAAAGTATTCATTCATTCATTCTGTGCTGGTCCCAATATATGAGGATGGTTTTTTTCCCTAAAGGTTTTGGAATTGCCATTCACTTTATAATTGCAGATTTGCTGTGTGATCCCATCCATGGTGATCACAGAAGGAGTTGAGCTGTGTGATGACATCTAAGCTTTGTATACAATATAAGTGTTCTGGTCTCTATCTGTTCTTTAAAAATTAAGAGGCCACCTAAGTTTTGAAATGGCTGCACAGTCATGCTAGACAGTACTGACAGGAGATGTAGGCAGTGAACACACTTTACCAAGTGGTGAAAAAGAAAGTGCCAAAGGACAAAGGAGAATCACTGAGTTCAGGATTGCCCAGCTGCTTTGGAAACCACTGTTTGTAACAATCTCTTGGTCTGAGTTTTGGAAACTACTGTTTGTAACAATCTCCTGGTCTGAGTCTTGCTGAGTCATCCCATGAGGCTGCAGACATGGCTTGGCTTAAGCCATTTCAATAATAAATCTTCATTACCTTGGTCGGCTTTGACTTCACCAAGCTATGGATAAAAGCAGCTCAGCAGGCAGACAGGAGATAGAAGATCATAAATTGCTACAGAGTTTAGGTGATGGCAACTTTCAAAACAGGGATGATGCTGATGACCACGAGGGAGCAGCAACTGCTTTCTTTGATACTTCTGAATCCAGCAGGAATATTCATCCTTGGAGTTGCCCATGGATGCAGCACACTGAGTGTGTTTCTCATCTATCTACAGTTAAATCACCAGCAGCCAAAACAGTTACTGAAGGGTGGACAGTTCAGAAGTTTTGAATGTGGAGTCAGGGTCTTCTCTAAGTCAGATTTTAATTTCATGATCATCTTATGGATTTGCATCTCAGTGATGTCCTGGGGAAGAAGAGTGGCCAGGGAGAATCTTCTTGACCTCACAATTTATGTAGTCCCTCAATCTGCAATAAGAAGTAAGCTCTTGTAAGCACAGGACAAGTGGCAAGGAAAAACAGTGCTGTGGTAAGAAAGTACCAAGTGAGAGCTCAAACCTAAATCTACCTGAGAGAAATGGTGCAAGTGATATGAAAGCACATTATAATGGGTCTGCTAGCCATAAAAAGAGAGGCAAAAAATTGAGTCATGACTAAGTGAAGTTTACTGCCTATGGCAGCAACAAAATACAGTCAAAGATTTGATTATGAATGTGCCCTGAGGAGCCCAACGTGGTGGCAGAGGTGTGATGAAACACAGCCTGCAACACTGAGATGTACACAGCATATGGGTGAGAAACCAGGAAAAATAAAAGGCAGTTTTGGAAAGACTTAAAATAATTGAGGGCAGGGGAGAGCCTGGATCCTAACACCCTGAAACTAATTGATACAGGGGAACTGAAGACCTAGAGGAGTAATCAAGATCTTGCTTTAGCAACACACAATGGACATTTTCCCATGGAAGAGAAGTTGTAGGGTGGGTCACAATCAGTCAGCAGAGGATTAGATAACACACTCAGGGGAACAAGGCAGGGATAAAGTGATGCTAGGTGTGCAGGGCTGGATTGGAGGACCCACAAGGCCCTGTCCAGCTTAATCATCTACGATTCCATGGAGACAGCAGTGAAAGACCTCCATTGTCTCCCTGAGAACTAATTTTGCTAGGTATGGGCTTAGGTCACGTATTACAAATAGGTCTCTTTTATGTAGGATTCTAGTTTGGAGTTTGCAGTGATTGATGGATTCATTAAAACGTCATCACTGCAAGGGACAAGAATTTTTTGTTTAAAAATAAATAAATGACGACAGAAACAGCCAAAGAACCTTCTGCTTTTTTTTTTTTTTTTCTGATCCTCCCTGCAGCTTAACATGCTTCAGGAGACTACTTGGTGGCAGAGAGAAGAGACAGGATAAGAAAGGATTAGCAAGGGATATCAGCATTTCACTTAGATCTTTGGCTACCTGGTCATTCTTGATTTCTACCTCCCAGTATCTTTGTTTTTATAAATGTCATGCAAGTATCGTTTTAGTGACTAATAATACTTACATTCTGATCTTCCATTTGGTCTGGAAAAGGCACTTGGCTGAATTCTCATATGGTTATAACTGAACTTTGTTGTACAGATGTGAGCAGAGTTGCACTTGAAGATCCAGCCCACTGGATGGCTGCTTGTACAGCTGCACTGTCTTTTTAAAGCCAAATTAGTCGGTATAGAAACATTTTCTCCACAGACTCTGGCTGTCATCCTTGTGACAGTATGTTATATTTTCAAGTAGATCCCATGGGCCAAATTAATTGTACTGCTCTACTGATGTCAGTCATGTTACCCCAAGTGTGAATTTGGCCCCATTGTTCTAAGGCTAATAGAGATTTTTTCTTCTTTTTTTTTTGGGGGGGGCTTAATGAAAGTGGATCATAAAATATTCTTGGATTTTCATCTGGTTTTGCTTATAATAATTATCCTTTCCCAGAGCTGAGTAGTAGAGAAAACATCCATATTCTCCAATGTCTGGTAGAAATTGCAGTGCTTGTTTGCTGCAGCCCAAGACATGGGCTAAGGACAGAAATTGATGCATTTGCCCACGTCTCTATGGACATGTCAAAGCCTCTTAAAGTTCTCTGGCCTATGTCAATGAAACACATTGATTGATTTTCAGTGGCCTTTTGTACTTTAGAAGAAACTCTCCTGGCAACAAATGCATCAAGATAACATTAAATTCCACCCTTTGTTATTAATGGAGACAAAAGACATGTTCTTTTTAACTGGTTTCCATATTTTTGAAATAATATCTGAATGACTTACAGAATTAATGCTGCCAGAGAGAGCCAGCACATTTTTGCTGACAGCTTGCACTGCACCAAATTAGGTCAGAGAAGATGTGGGGTGTGATTACAGTAAAATTAGCTGAACCAGAGGTGTTTCCTACTCCTGATCTAATAACAGACCTGAGGAAAAGTGCAGCTGGGACACCACTGCTGTCATTTTGGAGAGGGAGGCTGGCTATCCCTGCCTGGCCACTGCTGGATTGCACTTGCTGGGTTTCATATCTGGTGCTCCCAAATTTGTGTTGTATGAAATGCCAAGAATCAGAGTGGTCTGGTTGAATTATTGCATCACTGTTCAGTCCAGTTTTGAGGAAATCAATGAAAAAGTTGAAGTGGATATAGGATATGTCCTGAAATGCCATATAAGGATTAGAAGGAACCTTTTAAATAATAATTTTATTTATAGCAAATTGTAACAGCTGGAGCTCTCCAACCCTCTCTAAACCACTGGGATGCCTCACAAACTCTTGTTCACCAAACCTTTTGGTCAATTTGACATTGCAATGGATAATAACTGAATGGGAGTACCCCTGATTTACACAAAGGGATCAATCAAAGACCTTAACCTCCTGAATAAATCTTTAAAGAAATAGATGTGAAAATGAAGATGTGGACCTGGTACTGCCTCTCCAGCTTAGGAATCTTGTCTCTGTGGGTATATTTGAGGCTTAATCTGGGGCAACCAACACCAAAAGTCCACAAGAACTGCAAGGAACTATGGATCAAAAGGAGATCTTGCTCTCTGAGCTCAGCTTCCTCTACCCTAAAATACTCCTGCAGCATATCTGGCCCTCTGGATGTTTAATGAAGAATCAAGACCAGTTCTACATCAGTGGTGTTGAGAGTGGGAGTTATTCTTGAAAGAGGATTGCTGATATTGGATCAGCCCTAAAAGTAGTGGTGAAAGCTCTTCCCTGATTATGCAATTTTCTTCTGTTTCTGTTGTGAGTAGTGGTGGAAGAAAATACAGAGATTGACCCTGAGCCCATGTAAACAGAGCATCTGTGAAAACCATACTTCTTGATGAAAGGAAAATAATATCCTGAGCAAACGGATAGGAGGTACCCTAACAAAAAGAAAACAAAAAAAGACAAGAGGGATCTCTAACTCCTAGCAAAGTATTTATTTCTTTTCTTCCTCCCCACCAGAAGAATGAGCTAAAGCAGCTGAATCTGTGTTTTCTGAGAATTTATGGAGAGTCTCCTCAAGATGGATCATTAGCCAAAAAGCTCTCTCGCTGGATTTGTCCTAATTTGATATAAATATTTAAGTACCCTTTTCCTTCACAATTATTGCAGATAATTTTAATGTCAAAGACAGGCTCAATTTTCAGTAGCATAAATTTCTCTCTGGTGTTTATGGGAGAAATGTCAGCTGGACAGAGCTGCATGTACTTCATGCTGTTTTTTAGAGCTCTATCTACTGACTGCTGCTCCTCACTGCCTAGGAACTCCCTTTTTTGCAATCTGTTTATCTGCACTCTGTGACTTCTGTGCCACTCTCCTGTCCCATTAAAATGGTTCCATGTATGCACAGCCTTAAAATACACAAGTGCAAAACAGGAGACAATTCCTTTTCTGTGGTAAAATTAGGTAAAATAATTTTAAAGGTTAGTCTTTAAAATTGGGTTGATGGAAAGTTAGAGAAACGTCTGTTGTTAAAGGCTTTCTCCTAGTGATGTCTCCATGCAGTGGAGTTCTCCTAAAGATCTGGGTCTCCTAAAGATCTGTTCTTCTAAACGATGGATCATTGTCTCCAGTTTTAACAGGTGATTCCCTGGTATCCTTAAAAATGGTTGAAGCTGGAGCAAAGCTTTCTTAATGAAACTCAAAACCAGGTAAAACTGCCTGCTTTAGGAGGTTTCATAAAATCCTGCAATTCAGGTCAGTTGTGCTGCTGTGTGCAAGCTGGGGCAGAGTTTAGTGGAAGTGCAGGGAATTTACTGTAACCAGGCAGTGCTTGGCAATCCAGCCACATCGTGCTGCTCCTGAAGTCAGCACCACTCAGCAATTTGCCGTTGGAGATTTTAGATGGACTTGAAATGCAGAAATCAAGTGTACCTTTAAGGAAGCTGAGTACATCAGATTCAAAACCAGGACAGATTACTAATCCACAGAAAAAAATATTATCCATTTCCATCCTGATCTGGCTGAAGCCAAGTGTTACAACATGGTGTCCAAGCCTCAAGGATGAGATTTTTGTCTCTTGTTTATGGCATGCTCTACTTTATATCAACATTTCTTGGGGACCTTCTCACCTCATAAGGTATATGGGAAATTCCAGAGAACTAGAACTGAGCAAATAATTACCTATTTTTGAAAGATGAAGGAAAGATTTCCTCTTTCCCCAAGGAAATACAGGCCATTGAACCTGATGTCACTTCTGACAACTGCAAGAAAATCAGGTGCACAAAGGAGCTAACATTAAGTTCAAGAAATTGTGGCATAAATGACACCAGTCATTATAGTTTTGATTATGATAATAGTGGTACAAAATAGTGTCACTATTAGTGACACTATACACTATAGTGGTACAAAACAATGTCACTACCCAAGGTGCAGTGCACATTAAGTGAGTAAATTGATATAAAAGGTGTCAGGAGGGTGTTTTTATCAAGGTCCTGCAATGATTTGTTCTTTCCCCCAAGATGTTCATTAGTGTTATAAAGGATTTAGAAGGACAAAATAAATAAATCAGCTGCTGGAAAAGTTGCAGATATGCCACAGTGGTAAATAAACAAAACAGGCCAAGTCTGTGAGGCAAACTGCAACACTTGGCAAAGTGGACTCCTCTGAACATGTGTTTTAAACCAGCAAAATGCAAGATCATAGATCTGAGAACAAAGAGTGCAGATGACATTTACATCCTGGCAGCAGGGACTGTGACAGCTTGGCCCAGGTACAGGCTGTGGGATTCATCAGTGCACGCACGAGAACAGATTAAACCCAATCTCCGAGCTCCTAAAATCTGTTTGTGTTAAATCCCTGTAATCAGCTGTTCTCATTAGCCAGACCACTCTGTCCTCAACCACTGTGTAGACTTTAGTGAAAATTTGCCTGCTTAGGACAATTTTTCCCCATTTTCCCACAAGCTGTAAAAGGCAGAAGTATCTGACTTTGAACTTGAAACTTAAATGTTTCTTGGGCCTCTGAAATGCCTTATCATCTGTAGTGAATATCCTGAAGGTTGCCACTTATCACACCAATTACCTGACAAGAGACCAAGTTTTAGGGCACCTCTGCCAATTCTGAGAGAAGAATCAAGGGGCCCTGTGGAAATCAAAGTCAAAACATCACTAAAGATCCAATGGATAAATGGTGATGTTTGATTGGAAGGGTCACTCTTGCATTCTTGAAGCTCATAAACCCTGCAAGGCTGAGCAGTTGATATGGTTCTTCCTTTTATGTAAGAAAGTATTTCTCAGGTATTCAAATGGTAAAAAATGCCAGGATTAAGTTATCTGTGCAAACTAAACTAATTTTCCTAGTGAATAGGATTTAGGACAGCTTCTCATGACATGACTGCTCCATTTTCCCACAGGTCCCCTACCTTAATTATTTGCCATTTGCATTACTAATTAATACAGGCTCCCAAGTTCTATGTGACATCTAAAAATGCAGCACAATCTGTAAATCACTAGGATGCTCTTGGAAAGAATCCCATTCAGTCATCACTGAGCAGGTAAAATGCCAAAAATGAACATCAGCCAGCCTCACAGCTGGGGATATAGGACAGGTCAGAAGTATTTCCTTACCCTCTTGGACTTTTCCAGAAGCACATTAACCACAGGAGAAGCTGCAACACTGCACTGCTGATAATCCAGCCGTTTCTATGGAGGTTCTTGCTTGTTGGTACAAATACTGGAAGATGTGTTGTCAAGCTCTAGAAAGAGGCAGTGCACACTTACACACTTGCCCACATTCCTCTCACTAGGAGCACTCCAAGATGGTTTTTATCTGAATGTTCATGTGATTAAAAAGCAGACACCATACCCAGAGCAGGGCTGCAGTCATTGCATTAATCAAATGCAATATTTTCCTCTCTGGAAAATGCTTGTGGCTGGTAATTTACAGCATTTGCCAGCCCTTCCTTGTTAAAAGATGCATGTCTTTCCAGCACTGGTGAATAACATCCCTTTTCTGAGCTTTTTGATGAAGCTGGATTCCCCCTGTAGTCCTAAAGCTGCACATTCCTGCTGTAGCTTTCCTTGCTTTCTGTGAGCTACAGAAAGCTCTGTCCTTCCTTCTGGCCTGATGAGCACAATCAGGCCAGATTGTGAATAAAAGACAGCATTTTTGAAGCATTTTCTGAAGAAAAGCACAGCATTTTTCTGAAGGGACCTCCAAGGTCAAGCAAACCTCTCATAGCTCCTGTGTGTGGCAGCAAAATAAGGATAGAGGCACAAAGTGGCAGAGCAGTGCTGGTTAGAGAGCTCAGCACCAGGGCACAGTGCTTATCAGGTGTGATGCTGACACATCCCTTTTTGCCTGGCTGGTTGGATTTCTTTCTGTTTTGCTGTGTTTAGATTAATGTTATGGGCCCTGTCAGAAAGGGGCAAGTCACGGAGCTGACTGCTCCTGCCTGCTCCTTGTTCCTCCAGTTCCAACCTTCTGGGAGAGCCAAGCTATCCACTCCTAAGTGGTGTCCAGGAATTGGAAGTGAAGGGGTTTTTTAATCAAAATGCCTCAATGTCTTCATTTCTCAAGCAAGTGGATTTGGCTTTCTAACGAAAGATTGTGATTGTGAGAGCCCTCCCTGTATGGACTTTTTTCTTTTTTCCTTCGTCTTCCAAGCAGATTTGCCCTGATATGACTCTTGTCTTGCAAAGGCAGGAAGGCTCCTGGATTTCCTGTCTTTACCCAATGAACATCACTTAGCATCCAGCCAGAAGGCTTGGTCAGGATGAAAACAATATTGAATTTTTGAGGTCTCATTTATTTAAGAGAGTCAAACGTCTTTCTTCTCAAAGTGCTTCTCTTTAGCTTTCATTTCCTGTGCACAGAGTAGCTTTGTCTTGAGTACAATAATTAAGTTGTTGACCTTCCTTAGAGGTCAAACATAGCTTCCCTTTAGAGAAAGATAAAAACGAGCAATAAGAGATACTTTGCCTAGCTTAAGATATTTGGTCTGTATATCTGTGATGTTTCTGTAACTTCTGCTGGATATTTTTCTCAAGATAATTCAGGGTGACATGCTGTTGATCCATTTATTTTGGTAGGAACATAGTATTTACTAGGGTTGTGCTTTCCCCATTCTTTACGAGAAAAAAAATTCTATTGTAACTTCACCAAAGAGCATGAAGTAGCATGCATATGGTCTAATGACAGTGTTTACTGGGATTTTAAAATGGCATTTTTACCCTATATTAGTGATTTTTTTCCTCTTTAATAATCTGAGAATGCTTTTTCAAGATCAAAATAAGAATAGAGAAGCCCAGACATTTTCATGCATTATACAAGACAAATTACCATTCTTTTCATACTGCTTTTTTTTTCTATGTCAACATTCTCATTCTCCTCCTTGTAAAATTGCACATTTCTAATTGTTATAGTTTTCTTTAATTCTTGTTTACTTGTTTTTAAATATGACTGCTAGTTTACATTAATGTTCCTAATAGGCTGATGTTGCATTCCATATGGGATATGAAGTGATGCCAGCAGCTCAATTCACAGGAGCTGTGCCTGTGTGCCCAAGTGAGGCACTGGGACTTTCTGATCCATTTGAATAAGTATTAGCAGCAAGTTTGACTTCTTTTTTATGGAAATGTGAGATCTTGTCCATGGCATGGAAATTGAGGGTTGATTATGCTTTACAAACTGGGCAAGAAATAGACGTGACTGCAGGTGGAATAAATCTGTAAATTCCAGTGACAGGAGGCTCTGTTGTTCATCTGTGCAAATGGCAATAGATGCTGGAATTGTTAGGCATGTGGGAGGAAGGAAGAGCAAACAGGCTTCCACCTCCACTGCTGGAATAGGATGGGGCAGCCTTCATAATTTGAATTACGAAACTTTCTATTGTAAACCCTCATATTCCCTGTACCTTTCTTATTCTTTCCAGAAGCTTTTTTCAGATTTCCTTTTCTGGTGCGAGCTGTAGAATGAAGTCTGAAAGGGCAAGGTATGGAGCCATAAAGAAGCCAAATTGTACATGTGCTCTTGGAGGAAAGAGAACTAACTCACATCACAGCTGAGACCAAAGTTCCCTCCATTTCTCACCGTTGCTCCCCTTCATAGCTATTAATACATGAGCAATCCCCTCCTCGTCCACCAAAACCCTTAAATTCATCACACTGTCCCGTCATGGCAAATTAAAGTAAAATGTGCCTTAATGACAGAGGCGGTTAAGTGGAAAAAAGTCAGGCCTGAGCAAAGCATCTTTTTTGTTTCTGAAGCAAAAGAGCAAGGCTGGTATCTAATTTTGGACCCCAGGGAAATGCCTCAATACTGAAGTGGTCAGCCCCACGTACAAAGTTAGTGAGAGCCTGGTATTCCCCACTGCCAGCAGTCATTCAGACTGTGTGGGCACCCCTCAAAACCCCTAAGTAGCAGCTATGGTTGCAGTTCTTTCAGCCATTTTGGGGCTTTGTAGGTAAATGTGGTCCAGCAGCATCAAAAGGCAGCTCTGTTTCTAATAAAGATTAAAAAATATTTTTGAACGACCCTCCTTGTTCCTTACTATTATACGGTATTAAAATATAAGAGTGCAGCCAAAGAGAATAGAAAACAAAGAGAAAAGCCTTTTAAAAAAATTCCACATTTTTATATCCTTTCCCTACCAACCCACCACAGAATTCAAGGGTGGGGGATTCGAGGGCTGAAAGAATCTTCATATGGTGCCAAAAATTCCCCACAGATCTCTCTGGTCCCTCAGCATTTGGCTATTTAAAGCAAACACATTGTGTTTTAGATGCTAGTTTAGATCCATTTCCCATATGAGGAGGTGGGATGTAATTAATTAGCTGTTCTTTTGATTTCTGAGTATCACATGTACATTTCATAAGGGCATGTACTTTTGACAGGCTGGAAAAAGGAAATAAAATACAAGTTGCACCAGTTAAGTCTTCCTGGTACAAATGATGGATCAGCAGGGGATTGCTACCAATGCTGATTGAGTCACATGAGTGTTAGTACAAACCTAAGGGGGAAAAAAATCTGGATGAAATCACAGTAACAGAGTTTAAAGTGTTTATTTTAGTCATAATTGCACTGTTTTTACATAATGTCTTTGATCTGTAGGTTGAAAAGAGGCAAAGCCAGTAATCCACAGTAGAAGTAACCAAAGATAAACTTCTCTGTGCAGTTTAAGAAAATGAAGTCCATAGTCAGAGATACACACATGAACATACAGGACAGGGAGGTGAAACCCAGGCTTCAGCCTGCCAAAAACTACAGTTCATTGCCATTTCAGCTAATGGAGTCTCTTTTCTGGATTTCTGTATTTACTTAAACCTCTATGTGGATCATGTACCAGAGAAAATCCCGCATAACAAAGCAGTCAAAGTGAGGGAGAAACCTCTACATCTCCCATCCAACATGACAAAAATAAATAATAAATCTGCAAAGCAGGAATAGACAGCTAACTCTCCAGATCCTTCGTTAGCACAGAGGTCCAGCTGCTTTTGCTCCATGACCCTGTTGGCCACAGATGGACTTGGAGATCCCTCAGAGTGTCACCTCCAGACTGGGAGCCAAATTCACCACAACAGCAATTTGATGTCTACAGTGACTTAACAAAACAAGCAAAATGAAGAAGCAGCCAAGTCCTCCATGTCTGCTCTCGTACCAGGACTGGATTTACTCATCCACAGACGCAGGGAGCTGCAGCACCAAAACAACTGGCCTGTGACCTCTTGGGTCAGGGGATGAACCAGAATAAACAAGCCCAAGAGTCCCAATTATCTCTCTCTACTTTTTGCCTCTTTATTTTGTTTTCTAAAGCTAAGGAGCATCTCCTGACTGAAATGCTTGAAGACTAAGGACATAATGATACTCTTTAATTGCACAAGTCCTTTGTCATCTTTATCTCTGCCCAGAGGAGAGGAGGTTTGTAGAGGAGCTGTGGCCTTTATGTGAGGTCTGCTGATGTAGCTGGGAAAACACACTCTGTTGCACAAATCCTTTCTCTTGGAAGTGCTCTCTTCTGCTGGAAGATCAAATGTGTTTAGGGCATCCAGTGGCTCCCTCCCTGGATGGGGAAATATTGGTGAAAATGTCAAATATGTATATTTGGTGAAAATGTCTGGGCATTATTTTGTGACTGTTCTTTTCTTTACTGTTCCTATGTGCAGTTTTCCCAGGCGATGCCTGGAGGGTTTCATGCAGGCTGATTCTCCCAGGGCCCTCTCTGTAAGAGCAGAGGAAAAGGCACCTTTGTGAGGTGTTTCAGAGCCAGAGCCTACCACAGCTGCACCAAAATGCTGAGCAATTCCCCTCTTGCTGAGCTCCAGGGAGGCTGAGAGAGCCCCACTGGAACCCTCCCTTCAGCCCACTGTCCCATGCACTGCTGGTCTGTGAATGGATGTAATTGCAAAAGTGAATCACACTTTAATGACAAATGCTTCCAAAACAAAGCTATAAAGTTCTTGACTCAGTTATTAACTTTAAATGAATTGTTTAGGTTGTTTCCTTCCACACACCCCACCCCCATTAACTTATTCTTCAGGGGAATGTATTTATGGAGCCATGTGCTTCTCACATGGTTGAGGCTAAAAATAGCTTTAGAAACTCATTCCAGCTAAAACTTAATTTAAAATCCAGTTTGTCAACCTAACACATTGGTCTTTTAGCCTGGTTTCTTCATTTGTCATGATAGCCTTGACCAGTCTTTTGAGTGCTGCTTATTTCCTATACTGTTCCTCTATTAAATAATATATAAATAAACACATTCCTGAGCTCAAGGAAACCCCCAAATTACATACAAAATTGATTTTCTCTGCATGGCCTGGACTTCCACTTGGGCAAAAAGCAAACTTACTCTCATAAATACACATATGCACTGTGGAGACATCAGCTCAGGTTTCTTGCTTGGTTTGGGTTTTTTGGGGGAGAGAAAGCCTTATCAGTCATTGTAAGAGTATTGTCTAAGGACTGAATTGTTTTTCCCATGTTCTTTTTTGTCAGCAATCAGCAAATGAGATGCTTCAAAATGTCTGAACCCTCATGGGTCAAATCCTTCTTCTGTTTATTTCAATATGAGTTTTGTCACTCATTTTAAAGCAGAGACTGTAGCCAATAATAGACAATTACACAATTCCTGGATGAAAGGGATGTTTTCTCCTTGCCCTAGATCATTAAGTCCAATGCAGAATCTTTCCATTCCCATCAGTAGTTAGTTTGGTTTTTTTTTTTAATAGGTTTTGAGATGACTGTGTCCTGAGCTCCAAGGGTTGAAATCCTCTAGAAAAGAGATTTTCAGCCTGTAGTTTATGAATCTGTGGGGCAGCAACAGGCAGCTGAAGAAAGCAAAAGTAAAATCAGCAGGCTCAGGAACTGCACAGGGATCCCTGTGAAGCAAATGCAGCATTCCACATTAAAAACCAGATGGAGTACCACTGATTTTCTTAATATTATGCTATACAAGGGAGAGATTTTGGTCACTCAGGAATGCTTAGATTTGCTGACAAATTGTTTGTTCTTCTGGTTTCAACACTTTTTTGTCTGAATCCAACTACTCATTTCTACAGTGTTAGGCATTATTTATTTAAAAGCATGGTCCTTTTTGCTTCCAGAATTAATGTCAATTAATGATGCTGCATTCCCTTTGTCCAATAGGATGGAAGAGGTAATTTCCCTTTGTGCAAACCCGTTGCTGTTTTACTTTTCAATCCACTTGTACGTCTGCTCCCTTCCTTCCTTTTTGCCCAAGTCCCTCCTCACATGGGAAATTCCTCCTTTGCTTCAGCTTTGTTTAGCTTTGTCACTTTTGGGTTGCCTGCTAAATTTAGCAATCACTTCTTAGGTTTATATTTATATTTATGTGTGTGTCATTTTTTTTAATAGATACATATATTTTTGTGTGATTAGTCTACTTTTTTTTTAAATGTACTATTTAAATAATTTTCAGTCAGTGGCAGAATTTTCAGCCCTAATTGTTCTATTCATGTCATCAGCTCTAGCAGGAGTCTCTCTGCAAGCCTAGGTAACCCTTGTCTGGTATTCTGCTGAAACAATCAAAGAATGTCAGTGGACTGGAGATGTATCAAATATCTTTTTATGTTATCCTTGCAAGTCCTCCATTTCTTCAAGGACTGTATCAACTATTTGATCTGATGCTGGTTCCTACAAGAAGTAGATGCCATGACAGACATAACCACTGCTCTACTCAGACCAGGACTGTTTGTAGTCCTTGTGCTTCTGAGAGGATTGCCATGGGTTTACTAGAGACAGAATTAAAGCTGCCATACTTAACTCATTTGCAAATAGATTTGATAACCACAAGAAGGAGAAAAACCAGAGCAATTTAAACATTTACAGGTTCATTTTTCCTCCAAGATGGTGTCCAGTTATAATCCGTTTTTCAGGCAGTCACATAAACATAGGTGAGTTTGCTTGGGATTCTTGGGGCAGGTTGCAGGCTCAGCACCTTTAACCATTGCTATTTTTGTTTATGAGTCTACAATCAGCAGCTTGAATTTCACACACATCCAACTGATCTCTTCACACCTAATGTCTCTAATTGCATTTTTAAGCAGGAGTGACCATGCCTTCCAGTCCTTTCACATCCTGCACATACATTCTCTATCTATTTCAGTTGGAGGGTATGGGATATTTTTAGTTGAAATCCCTAAAGAAAGGGAGGTTAACATCAAAAGGTGCTTTATACTGGTATTGATTATTCCTGCAGATTGGAAAGCACATGGTTTGCATTCTCCCTACCTGCAGGAGGGGGCAGCTACACCCCAGTCACACCAGTTTCAAACTGGAACGGTTAAACTGATGTAAAACCCTGTGTCCTTTAGCCTCGAGGAGCAATTGGGTGTTAAAAAGGCAGAAATCAGATTTTAAGCATGTGAGTAAATGCATGCCAAAACCTAGCCTTTAACATGAAATTATTTCTTAAGGGCATTTTAATGTGGTTGGAAGGGGCACAATACTGGCTACAAAAGGCAGGAAATTCAGAGTTAGCACCTGTGCACCATCACCTTCTGTGCTGGAGCTGCTGCTCTGGGACACCTTTGGGGTTTACACAGCCCAGATTCTGCAGCCTCCACCCTCTGAGCGCTCTGCAGCAGCAAATGCCACTCCCAAATGCATCTTTCAGGGCTCCTGGTTGAAGCTGGAGTCCTGAAGAGCTGGGAGATAAATCTCCAGCCACCAGAGTTTGCCTTCTGCTTTGGAGCCCCTTTCACTTCATTATTTCCTCTCTACATGGCATCCTTAGCAATGCCAGTTTAAAAAATATTCCACTCGTTCAGTACACTGAAGTGGCTCAAAGTTTGAAGGTTTTAAGGGGAAAAAAAAAGAAAAAAAAAAAGCAGTTGTGAGGCTCATGGTGAGAGCAGAACAGCAGGTTTCAGTCCATGCTCTAACTCCCATAGCACCCCAGTAATTAAACACACAGCCAAAAGTTTAAGTGTGGACCCAACTGGGGATTAGAGGCAGGTAGGGATGTGAGGATGAACCCTGGCTTGCTGCTTGGCTGGGACAGGGATTTGGAAACGCAGGCCACCACCACATCCACAGAAATCAAAGGACAGCAAGGAGGAGACAAAGTTCTGCGCTCTTTGAAACAAAGAGCTGCCAAAATGTTCGTGTCAGGGATTTTAGTTTTTTTTTCTCTTGCTTTGGGCAGGCAGAGCTGGGTTGTAGCCAAGCAGCTCAGGACCTCACTGGCACCCAGGGACCAAAACAGAAAGTGCAAAAATGGGGGTGTGTGTTTAGGGGAGCTCTGTAAACACAACCCCTGCACACAAACTGTTAAGCATATTCAGGATTTGGAGTTTTTGCTTTGGCATCTCTTTATGTCCTTTAATGAAACTACTGGCAATGAGGTAGTCGTTTTTTTTCCCTTTGGTTTGAGTTTCTAAAAAGCATAATTTCAGCAATTTTTCTCTGTTCTTACACACACACACAAATTGCTTTAGACAGGAAGAAATTGCTTTAGACAGGAAGAATTTTCTAAATTGAGTTAGACTTGAATCAAATAATTGAAAATCTATTTTTAAAAAGCGCTGTGGTACTTTGCATTCTTAAAAAAAATTCTTGTATTCCCAATTGTTTTTCAGTAAACTTTCATCGGTCTGTTGAAAGTTCTGCAAGTGTGAATATTCAAATTTCAAACATCTGGCTTCAAAATCGAGCATTTCAGAAGTACTATATCCCCCTTACTGCAGAATTATCAGTAAAACTTCAGCAAAGACCAACTCTTTTCTTTGCCAAGGGACTGGTTCTGCATTATTCACTGAAATAGGTTGTTTTTTTTCCCATTGACTGGAATGGGAGCAGAATCCATCCTGAAATAGTAGCCCCCCTGGTTTAATCCATGACAAGAGACAAACAAATAGACCCTTTGAAATGAGTTTCATCTTTTGTGTCCCATTTGTTCTCTGATGCAGGTGTCAATTGGATCTTTTCCTGTCTGTCTGTGCTTGAAAAGCAACATGTTGGAGTTAAACCCACTTGTAAATTGGAGCATTTTACAGAACAACTCCCCCGGGGATCTACTAAAAAGCTACTTGAGTTTAAGAACCAAAAGTCAAAAATGGGTTAATTTGCTTTCCCTTTCTCATTCTGTTTCAAGTAGTTTCTTGTTTAAAAAAGATCTCTCTACTTATATGTCTCATACTGTATTTATCTCCATATAAAGTAAAAAGATTCTTCACACACAGGGTCTGATCCTGCCTGCACTGAAGTTCATTTATTTGTAAATCATGGAAAAGAATTTCCTTTTATAGTGGGCCCAGCTACAAATTTCCTATTTTCTTGAGCCAACAATCTTATCAACAACCTGCTTTGTGGATCTAGGGCTAGAAACTGCCTCAGAGTTTTCAGTCTTGTGGAAAGGTGACTCTGGATCTAAAACTGCAAGAAGCTGGCTCAGCTGCCCTGCCAGCTGGACAGACTGGTTGGCTATCCAGAAAAAAAACACCAGCAGCTTCAGCAGCAACAATAAACCCACATATGTCACATTGTGAAAGAATGAGATTATGTATAAGAAAATGCATAAAGTGTTATGTGATATAACTGCACAAAATGAGCAACTTTATAAGGGCCTGATCAGAGGGGGCTGTGCTGTTTGCAGTGATGTGTGCCCCTTTTCTGTTCCAAACCCTCCCATGAGGATTTGTGCAGCATTGCATCCCCTCCTGAAGCCAATTCCAACTGCACAAGGATGTCACTAATGCATAGAGAAGAAAAATCTTGGTTGCTCATCAGCAGCAAGTGCCTGTCTCTGTCAGCAAGGTGGAGCTCCAGGTATTGCTTCTCCCGTGCTGTGTTTCACACTTGCTGCTGTCTTCAGGGCACCAGAGGAGTGAAAATCTCCTACAAACAGCGCAGCTGCCTTGAATAAACACCTGCTTTGATCTGCAGTGATTGCCTCCGTGCAGGTACCAAAGTGCTGCACATTCAAACCATTCTCCCTCCGTCTCTCCCAGGAGCCTCCAGCCAGCCCAGAGCGGTGTCTCCATCCAAGAACATCTGCTCTGGCAGGACCAGGAGAGATGTTTGTGTGATTTCCCCAGTGCCTGGTGAGAGTCTGTGCTCCCTGCCTGCTGTTTACTGGCATGCAGCAATCAGGTTTGGCTCCCTGGAGCTTTCTGCAGCTTCTCCCTGTGCTCTGACCATCTTATCCAGACCCACCCAGACTCCCAGCATTGCACTGTGGACAGCAGGTGAAGCTGTTGCTATCCAAACTGAGCCTGAGAGCACCAGCAATCTGCACATTTGTTTGCCAGACAGCACACTGGAAGCTGGGTAGCAGAGAATGGTTTTCTTAGAATTAAATGTTTCACATGAGAGGTCCCAGACTCTGTTTTCTTTCTCTGTTGCCTTATTTGACATAAAGTCCTCCTCCCCATTTCCCAGTTATTCCTGTTCTATCCAAGCTGGGACATTCCCCAGGGAGTCCCTCACTGTTTAGTATTGGGATTATTATTTTGGGTACTGAGGTGTCACAGACATGGGCACTGCTGTGAGCAACACTGCACTAAGGGAGGGCACAGAGACAGCTGCACTTCAACCCTGCTGGGAGGAGCATCTAACCCAAATGCCCATCCTTAGTCCAGGAGGAATTCGTTTGGCACCTCAGCAACTTAATAAAAAGCATTAAACACATTTGCTAGTTTAAACTATTCCTTCACCTGCTGTAGTAACTCTGAGCCTGTTCTTGGTGTTTCCTTACAGCCAAACACCTTTACTGGGCACCTTGTAACAATCCCTACAGAACAAAGATTTACTTCCCATTAAAGCTTTTCCCTTGCATTTCAGAAAAATGGGTGTTTTAAAAGACCAGTCACAGATCATCCAGATGTCTCTGCAGGGAATACAGCATTTCTCATCAGGCTCTGATTTTGGTGCACCAATGGCCCTCAGAGAAAGAGCGAAATGGCAGGGAAAGATCCTGCCCTCTCCATGGTTCTGCCACCTTTTTGTTGGAACAGGATTGTGGCATTTTCCCTCCTACATCAGCTTGTGGTGTGCAGTGCTTATCTGGAAACATTTGCTTTACAGAAGAGAGTGTTTATCATTAGTACTACTGAAGCACTGGTTCAAAATTGGGCTGAGAAACTTTAGTGTAAATTCAGCACTTCAGTATTTAATTGCTGGAGTATTAAAATATGCAGGTTTCAAAACCAAACGTTTCACTGATGTGGCATCATTTTGACTTGACAAGCACTGCACAAAGATATTGGGAAACACAAGTGCTGGCTACCAAGCAGGGAACTGACTGAGCAAAATCAATAAAATGAAGCCCCCTGATTTCCTTTCCAGGAGCTGTAACCAGACCAGGCAGATCCTCACCTGTGCCAGAGCAGCACCTCACCAACAGGAGTTCAACTCTCTCTGCACAGGCTGTGCCACAGGGGTGTTAAATCACCCAGATGAGGCCAGTATAATATAATGTTATTGTTATTATGTTTCTGATGTCCAGTCACAAAAGTAGTCTTGAAAAAAGCCAATTGCAAGCCAATAATGTGATATTTTTCCTGCAGAAGTGAAGAGTTGAAAACCATAGGTGCAGAAGGTATAAATTGCTCTGTTTATTTCTATTTTTTTATCTCTCAAAAATGTTGGCAGCTACACTGCTGGACATAGGATAAGACCTGTCAGAAGCAATCAAGAAATTCAAGCCTTAGTCAAACAATACCTTATGGTAATTTACATCTTTTTTAGCTGTCAGCTATGGCAGGATCACCTCCTTGCTCTGTATTTAGCACCCACCAGACCTGTTTGGGTGCTGCTGTGCACCCACAGACAGCCTGTGTACACACAGGGTGAGCTGCAGTCTGATTTATTTCATGTGATAATTTGAATTTAGTGATAAATTTGGCTGAGTCAAGTTAGTGGATGAGCCAATCTAAAGGCTCACTGCTGCCAAAAAACCACCAGGAATGATGGTAAAACAATCCAGAGTGGAGGCCTTTACTCTGTTTGAAACACTCAGCTCCACTGCACCAACCCAAGCACTTCTGCAGTGCTAAAACTCTCTTTAGAGGAAAGGCATTTGCTGGTTTCACTGCATTTCTCCAAAGAGGCAAATTTGCCTTGTGGCAAGCTCTCATGAAAGTCAGCAGAATTTAGAGTCTTTGGGAACTTTTGGAAAGCCCAGCCTGGCGTGCTGGTTCCCACAGCCCTGTACTGCCACAGCACAAAAATGTGCAGCATATTGAAAAGTGAAAATGTGGCAGAGTGTAAAATAAAGAGAATTTGGTATTAAAAACCCCAGCCTAGCTGTTGGGTAAGTGAACTGGACTGTTGTTTCTGTTTTCTCCATTTCCATATTCCATAATCCAGACTTGTTATACATTTCCGGTTTGGCTTCAAGTTTTAATAAAGTGGCTGCTGAATTTCCAGCCTGTCACACAGGCACTGCAGAACTCAGAAATCTTGACCCCAGCTGGTGGCAAAATATGTAGGCGGGAAGAAAAGCACCAGTCTAGGAGAAGCAGGAAAACTGAGAACCCTAAGCTAATCAGCTCTTTTAAAAGAGGGTGGTTACTATTCAAGTAGTAATTTATTGAGATAAAGGAACCATGAGTCACAGAAAGACTTAGGTTGCCTGCAAGGGAATGTTATTCTTTTTTCTTTCCTTTTTTTTTTTTTTTTTTTTTTTTGAGAGAAGACACTTGTGTGTGCATTTGCAGCTTATAGCTAAGAGGTTGGGGCTAGAAAGCTAATCAGCCATTCTGTCTCCTATCTGCTGATCTGCTGGCCTTGGGGGAAGGGGAATGTGGGCAAACAGGCATTAAATTCCACTGGCAGGCGACGGGAAGGTATTCCTTGATAAGCAGCATCCAAGATGATGAGCCATAAAGCAAAGCCCCTGTGAGGAAACAGGGGAAGAGGTAGGGAAAGCTTTGAGCATCTGTCTCAACCCAGCCTTGCTCAATGCTTGCCAGAGCAGAGGTCACCACCAACAATAATAACCCTGGAGAAGCCAGACGTATGCTTTCCATTCACCAATAATCTACAAAGCATCTTAGGGTGAAATCCTGGCTCCTCTGAAGTCAATGGGAGCTTTGCCAACGACTTCAGTGGAGCCAGGTTTTCATCCCTGATAAATTTAAAGCAACCCCCAGGCTTAAAGATGAAACAACGGCATCCTGGGAGTGGGTGCAGGCTGAGGAGCAGCAATGCTGCTCTGAAAAGCTGTCAGATCTCACAGACAGGATGCCTTCACAGTCCTGGAGCAATGCCAGAGTGGACAGGGAAGGGGTAAAGTGGACAATCAGGTAAACAGCAATAATTTTTAACTGATGGGACTGCTTCAGTATAGGAAGTCTTGATACTGTGACATAAAACGCAGTGGTCCTTCTCAATTCTGAGATAAAGAGAGTTATGTTGGTTTATATTATATCATACTGATTTTTTTTTCTCTCCACTTCTTATCCAGTGATTTTCATGTTGGCCTTGAAGGTTGTCACCTGGTGGCACTCATCCAAAGTGAGGATTTTTCACACTTGACCAGGTACAATCAATGAAACAAAGCAAAATGTTCATTTCAGTCCCTAGGAGCACCCAGCCTCTGCAGTGTGCTGGGTCTCAGGCAATACTTTGGTTTCCAGGACCCAACAGCAAGTGCAGGTGCCTGCACAGTGATGAAGTGGACAGTGTGGGGGACAGTACATGGGTGATAACCTGTGATGGCTACAGCAGGAGACAGGAGCATCCCCATCAGGACATGTCAGCAAGGACACGACAAATTCAGCCCGGGACAAAGTTTGCTGGCCTGGAGCGCTGAAGGTGGCACAGTGGCATTTTTGTTGGCAGGCTGGTGCAAGGGAGATCCTGGGCCCTTCCTCTGGCAGTGTCACAGCTGCAGCCAGCAGGCTCCTGAAACACCTCCCAGGAGAGAGTCCTCACCCTGCAACGTGGGCAGCCACTACTCACTCCTGAAGCTGCACAAGGAGGAACCTGTGAGGTGTGTGAGAGGCAGGGTGTCAAGGACCTCCCACAGCTTCCTGACTGCCATACCTGAGCTGGGCTACACCACCTGACTGGGCACTATGGTGCTCATCAAGGAGCCTGAGCTCTTTTCCCAATGGCTCTTGCTATTTCCCTGGCACTGGCAAGAAGCTGGGAGCACACAGGAGCTGAGTCTGCCTTTCTCACTGGAGGGAAGAGAAATGGAAGGTAAAAGCTGGAGGTGGAGGGGTGAGTTGTGAGCTGTGAACATTTACAGGGAGCTATCACAGGAACACACCTCTCTTATCCCAGCACCACTGCCAGACCCACTTGCTGATCCAGCTCCCTGTGGAGTGCCCACAACCACATCCCAGGAGCAGCATCCCCCCCAGGCTAGCTATGGTCTCCTCCTCCTGTGAACTTCATCTTCCACCACTAAACGGTGGCTGCTTGAGCCAGGGTCCACCCAGCTGGGAAAAGAGAACTTTCCCCTCTGCTTTTAAATCTATCTCCCCACAGGTCTTGATTCAGCCATCTGGACTCATCGATGAAGTCATCTGCTGACTGGAGAGTGTTTGTGAATTTAGAGGGGGATCTCCAGAGCATGTGTGTGCCCACTCCTGCCTCGCTGCCCCAGACAGCCTCACAGGCAGCAGTGCCATTCCCAAGTGCCACTTCTACACCAACTTTTTCCAGTGGGAAGAGGCTTTGGTTGCTCACTGCCACCCGCCTGCAGTGAGCAGCCCTGCTCTGTCCCTGCCTTGCTTTGCACAACAGCTCAGCACAGTCATGTGCCACAAGGAGATGCTCACCAGTACGGGCCCATCTCATCTGGATTAAAGATGTCTTTGGGTTCAGTTTCATAAGGCAAGGGAGAGCTTGCATTACCCAGAGCTTGGCTGGGGCAGAGCCATGTGTGTTTTAAACCAGGCTGTCACTCAGACTGTTTTGCATTAGGAGCCTTGCTCTGAGGGCTGTCGACTGGTGCTATGAAGCTCTGAAATGCAGAACTCATGCGCCAAGTTTCCACTTTTCTTCAACAGCCACTAGGTATGGTCAGACTTTGGCAAACCTGGAGGACACTTGTGCCTCTTGGCTGCCAAGCCTGCCTCCTGTAGCTGCCCTGCTTCTGCTCACTGCCACCAGGATGGCAGCAAGGGTGGCAGGAGGAGAGCCAAGGCCGAGCGATGACATCCAAAGTACAGTCAGTGTTTTTATCTTCTTGATTAGCCCAAGGAATGTTTGGGTTAAAAAAAAAAAAAGGCACCACATTTTTTAAAATCCATGTGACAGTCCCACAGGCTGTTATGGCTTTATGCAGTATTGAATAGCTCTGGATGATCCAAGAGCATCGGTGCCATACCGGGTAATTTTCAATAAGTGCTGTCACGGGATGGAAGCTGCACCTCTGACACACTCAGGGCAGACCCATGGCAGTCCCTGCCCTGCACAACCATCTGTGCTGATCATTCCTACTGCAGTGCTAACATGGAGCATGTTTGTGGATTTAAAAACCCTTAAATCTGAAGGTTTGGCGTTTGTGGCTTTTGGTCACATCTTTAATGATACCCCAGTGCAATCATATTAACTATATTCTTGCCTGACTCCTGCGCAGTCATTGACAGTGGTTATCACTGGACATCATCCTGACTCACTCGTGGCCACAGCCTTCAGATGCTCCAAGACCTGCAAGGAACCTCTGAGGAGCTCTCATTCTCCTCATGCCCCAAAAGTGCCACTTTCCCAGGGCACAGTGAGGGCTAAGGCTCCCATGATGTGCCTTGTCCCAGCTGGCACTGCGCATTGGAAGAACATCTCACTTTCACCTTGCAGGAAACCCTGCTGAGGACATTGATCTCCAGATGAAAATGTTTCAGATTGGGGGATACTTTTTCCCCAATTTAGACGTTTTAGACCAATTCAGCCTCTCAGCTGTCACATACTCACAGATTGTTCGTATCCTCATTTTTACACGTAACATTCCCAATTGCGCAAGAACGACAACAAAGATTCCAAAACTCCCCTTTTTTGTTAGGAGGCTTTATTTATGCTTCAAATTGATTTGAGCTGTATTTGTTCTTGTTACACTGAGCTGCACCTTGAGCACCCACAAAGCAGCCCAGCTCCCTCAGACTGGGTGCTGAGATATTGACTTACAGCAAGTCATAATCCGACCCTCATTTTCACATACTCTCAAGCCCACGTTACTTTTAAGTTTGAGGGCCTCCCATCTGAGAGAGAAAGGTTTTTCCACAGTACTGACACAGGTCAGCAACCAACAGGAAGAGTAATGAGTGTCAAACTCCGGTGGAGTCCCACTGGGGCCGCACAGACCGGCTGAAAGGGACGTGTCCCTGCAGGGCAGATCCATCCCAGCCGAGCAGGGCTGGCAGAGGGGACGCAAGGTGCAGCCGTGTGTGGGGAGGGGTGCGGGAGCAGCAGTGCGGTGTTCTGGCAAAGCAGGGCACGGAGAGGAGCAGCTCGGCACGGGGAGGAGGGGGGGACACGCCAGGCTGCAGAGAGGGCGAAGGAAAAGGGGGGGAGCAGGGGAAGGAGGCAGGGCGGTATAAAAGCATCCGACACGTACCTCTCCTGACACAGAGCGAGGGGGCGAGAAAGTGGGGCTGGAAGCAGCAGCAGCAGCAGCAGCAGCAGCAGGAGCGGCAGCCGCTCGCAAACACGCACGCACGGTGGCAGGAGCGAGTGCAGCGCTACCCCTGCCAGCCCCAGGGCACTGGAGGGAACAGAGAGGAGACATGGAGCCAGGTATCCAACTCCTCGGGAGGGCAGCGGGCAGCTGAAGCTTTGCGCATCCCCTCCACCCAGATCTGCCCCCTATCCCATTTCCCACGGCTGAGCCAGGGGAGGAAGAGGAAGGGGGACGGGAGAGGGAAGCTGCAATCTGTCCCTCTTTTTCCCCGGGGAGCTCGCAGCCCGAGGGGAGCTGGGAGCCGGCGGGGTGCCCCGCTCCGTTCTCCGGGCACGGCGAGGGGCCGGGGCAGCGCGGGACGGGCAGAGCAGGCAGGGCAGGGCAGGGAGACGCCTCGACGGCCGTCGGGAGGGGAGGGGGGAGCGGCGGGGCGGGCGAGGACACGGCGGCGGCGGCGGCGGCGGGGGAAGCTGGTGCGGGGGCCACCCCCATCCCCGCGCACGGAGGGAGGCGATAGCCCCGAGCTCTCTCCTCCCCTCGGAGCGTCCCGGCTTCCCCGCCATGTGAGACTCGTCCCCGGCCCCCCCCGCCTGGCTCTCCTCCCTCCTCCCTTTCCCTCGCACACGCACTGCCGGCTCCCCCCGTGCTCGCAGCGTGTCCCCGCCGGCCGCCGAAAGCCGCTGCTCTCCGCCGGCCGCGGCTCCCCGAGGCGGCGCCGGGGCTTCGGCCGCCCGCTCCCTCCTTCCGACGGCCCGCGGTGCCTCTGGCTTGCAGGGCTGCCCGCAGAGACGCCGCCGGCCTCGGGTCCCTGCCGCCCGCCGCCGGGCAGCGCCGGGACTCTGGCCGCATCCCGCCCCGACGTGGCTCCGCCGTGGTGCGGCGGCCCCCGCTGCTGCTGCTGCTGCTGCTGCTGCCGCCGCTGCCCCGCGCCCGCCGCCCGCCCCGCCGACGCCGAGAGCGCCGCGCTCCCCGCCGCCCGTCCTGCGGCTCCCGGGGCCGGGGCCGCTCCGGTGGCCGTCCCGGTGGCGGCGGCCGCCGCGGCTCCTCCTCCTCCTCCGCCTCCTCCGCGCCCGCCGCCGCCGCCGCGGGGCCCTAAAGCCGCCCGGCTCAAGAGGATGGTGCGGCTGGCGGCGGAGCTGCTGCTGCTGCTGGGGCTGCTCCTGCTCACCTTGCACATCACCGTGCTGCGCGGCGGCGGCGGGGAGCCGCACGCCCCCTCGGCTGCCGGCAACCACAGCCAGCGGCAGGTGAGTGCCGCCGCCTCCCCCGCACCCTCCCGCGCCCCCGGGGGCAGCGCGGGGCTGGCCGAGCCGGGGGAGCCGGCGCCGTGCACCTGCCCCGTCCGCATTCTCCTCCCCATCACGCCCGGCCCGGCCCGGCCCCGAGGACTCCCCCGCCCGAGGGCTTCCCCCGGGGCTTTTTTACGGCGTGTCCCCCGCCCTCCTCGGCTTTAGGCTGTCGGGGCAGCGGTGGCAAAGGCAGAGGCGTCGGGGCGACTCCCACGCGTGTTCCCGCAGCGCACCTGGGCAGCCTGTGGGGCAGGGAAGGGATGGGAACAGCCGTGTCAGGCACGGCGTGTCCCACCCAGGGCATCCTCCCTTCGTGGGGCACAGGGTTCCCCGGAGTGAGGGGGAACTGATGGGTGTATGGTCTCGAGAAGTGCTGGCACTAAGTGTATGGCTTTCCTTGGAAAGCTCCGAGAGACAGGCTGACATTCAGTCCTGAAATAGGCAGCAAACTTAGGGTCTAAAGTGCTTGTGATGTGAAGGACAGTGCTTGTGACCCAGCTAGCCCATTCCAGGCTTTTGAAAGACTTCTCCCATGAAACTCCACTGTGTATTATGTCCAACAGAAGTGAAGGACTTTTTTTGTTCTGTTTCAGTATTCTTGCAGGTCGTTCTTTTTATTCATGTTGCCATTCATTTATAATGGCTGGAGACAGCGATCAAAGCTGCAGCATCCCCAACATCTGCAGACAAAGCTTGTCAATCTCTGGTCAGTTGTGTGTACCCTGGCCAGCTCTCTTCTCCATCCAAATGGTAACATAAAATCAGCTACCAAGTCATGGGATAAACTGACCAAAAAAAGTCATAATTATTATCACCATAAATTTATCTGGGTAGGAATCATAGCACCAGTAGAGGATAAAAGCCAAGGAGAAGTCAGGAGAGTGCAGGCTGTGCTGGTCACTCCATTCTGGTGGTCCACAAAATGAACCCCCTGGCCACGGGAGGGAACCCAGCGCCGCAGGCTCAGCATCCCAGCCACAGCCTGGAGCCAGGTCCCCCCTAGCTCAGAAAACCTCCTGCTGGACTTGCTGGGAGTGCTGCTGGGGAGTGCTGAGCCCTGCACTGTGGGTCAGGCCCCACCAAGCTCTCACTGCACTTTTATCACCGCCTTGACATTCCAGGATGGTTTTTTTTTAATATCTGCAAGATTTCTGGTAATAGTGTTTTATAAATGATGCTTTCTTTTCTCATGGGCACTGGGAATGCCTTTTTAAATGATGTTCCTTGGAAAAGTAAATTTGTAGAGGTTTTTTATGAGGTGTTTGCTATCATTAGAATAACCCTGAATTTGCCTTTTCTTGACAGGCTTGTAACATAATGAGAGAAACATCTGGGCAAGTGGGAACTCTGGGTGATGCTATTTCCCTGAGGAGCTCCTTTTAGAGCACTCTTTTAAGGTTAGGGTGAAATGAGGAAAATCATCTTCAGATAACTATCTTGGATTATTATCATTGCAGTTGGCTGTCTCACGAAAACCTGTAGATTGTTGGCTTCATGAATTTTTTCTGCAGTGATGTTTTACAGATTACCTTAATAAACTCTGTGCCTTTAAGCACCGTGATAGCTTTAGCAGTTCATATTTTCATAATGTTTTGCCATTTGTAGAGTTGAAATCCTTACATACTTCCCAACTCCACTGATTCTGCAGTTATGTATTTGAGAGACAGTGTCTGTACAAAACATTACTGGGGGAAAGGATATTGATTAGAGCAATTGGTTAAACAGATGGAAGTCTATCAATTTTTTAGTTTCATGACTTCCAGGGATTGTATTGCTGGCTTTAGAAAGTTGCACTTAAGCAGGCAGATGCTCAATGAGAAGTTTGCACTAGGGTCTTCTCATTTTGGCAGATTTTGGGCTGTATCATGGCACGTGCTGAAGTAAATGCAAAATCTTAGTGCACTGCACTCACAGGCAGAGAATCAGTGTGGAAAATACTGCACAAACCCAGACTTGTTGATATGAGCACTTAGACATCTCTCAGGGTTTTTCTGGCACATCTGTGGAGAGGAGTGATTGTGAGAAGCGAGTGAGATCGGTGTTGCATTTGGTGAAATTTCTCTTGAAGAAGTGTGGCAAATCCAGGAAAGAGTAATCTTTGCAACAAGTATGTTTATAGACGTCTTTCAACATGGCAAATTTGTATCAAAAGTCCCTGGCAATTATCAAATAGAGGATGTGGTCTATTAGGGCTTAGGCAGTCTGTTTGCACAAATGAGGTAGTCAGAATTGGGTCCTTTTTACTTAAAATGAATTCAGAAAGAATCCTTCATAATCTTAAAATATTGTTGGAGATTTAAATAGTCTAAAACACCTGTAAGCATTTGAAGTCTGATTCAGTAAGAGAAGGAAGAGCTTCTCTTCCTCCCATCCTTGGTCCTTCAAATGAAGGAAGGATTTTGTAAGATAGGTTTTGATTTCCTTTGGTCTTTCAGTTGGGTTAACCCCTGCAATTGATAGGACTGAGAGATGAAAGAAATATAGAAAAAAAACCCCTTCCATCCTAAAATAAGCAAGTTATTTTTTCCTTCCTCCTGTTAGAACTGGGCTGTGGCAGAGCAAATGAGCGCAAAATGGCAAATCCACGCTGGAGCTGTAAAACAGCTCACAGTCTTGAGTTATGACAGAGAATCAGCCTTGTGTTTCTCAGTCATATTTCATTCCCTTCCTTCCATCTCTTCCAAATGGGAAAAAATGGATAATTGAGGAAGGGGGAGATTTTTTCTGCTGAGAATTCTACTAGGTCTAATTTAATTATCATCCAGAAGCTGTTCTGGAGCATATTTATGAAATAAAAAGCTACAGACTTTCTTTTCTGAAGAAGAGCAAATGAAGCTATATTAAGAGATGGAAAAAGCAGCTTGGGCATGTTTCTATCTTTTTACATAGTTCTAAAACCAAGAGAAGGCTCAAACATAAATTTTGGAAGACATTTTTAATACTTTACGATGCTCTAAAATCTGTGCTTTCATTCTGAGAGAAAATATTTCATCGTGAAGTTTATCCTCTTCACTTCTAATTCTTCCATAGCAAGCCTTGCACACCAAGAATAACAGTGTTGCCACACCAAGAAAAATGACCTTGTAAAATGCAGTAGCAGAGCCACCAACAATATATGCCACAGCACATGAAGTCAGATTCTCCACTGCAATTCTTGCAGCAGTATTACATTAGCCTGAAACTCAGTAGTTGTGCCTAAAACTGGAGCCGTGTAAGAAAACATCATTTGAAAAGCAGCACAATGCTGTAAACAATTTTTTTCCCTTTTAATCCCCCTGCTCCTGCCCTTGTTCCCTCCTTCAATAAGCATGCAAAGCAATTGCAGCCTGTTGGAAATGCTCTCTGAGCCCTACCAGAAAAAACACATTCTGTGTGGGGATACCAGTTCTGGATTTCTCTGGGTGTGCATTGAAGGCACTTGAGATGGTGTTTCATGTTTGGACTCAAATTTTTATTATTTCTTATGAGTAAAGCAGTGTTATTATTTTAGGTTCAGCAACTTTTCATT
Source organism: Zonotrichia leucophrys gambelii (assembly GCF_028769735.1). NCBI lineage: Eukaryota > Metazoa > Chordata > Aves > Passeriformes > Passerellidae > Zonotrichia > Zonotrichia leucophrys. The sequence goes on from NC_088172.1 coordinate 97,255,907, forward strand.
AGAAGGCACAAAATGGCAACAATCTCTTGTTACATAGTCTTTTAAGACTAAACTATCCAATTAAGAGCTGACACCGAGATTATTTTCCCTTTTAACCCGATAACTGATCCCAAAGAGCTGCAATGTGGATTTTTCTGTCCAATTACAAAACATCACCCAAACCCATGGAGAAGAAGGAAGAAGAAGCATGAAGAAGAAGTCCAGGGCAACACCCTGTGCCCTCCATCTTGCTTCCAGCCACAACATACTAAAAATCCCAAAACCAAATTTTCCCACCAAGTGATACACCTACACTGCTCTCTACAATCTATTTCACACCTTAGTGGGTTCCAGTCTATCTTGAAGTCCAGGAAACTTTCTCCAGGAGTGAGGGTCAAAGTCAATGCTCCCCTGGGGATCAGACATGGAAATACCCCAGTGCCCTGGGTTTCCATAATTCTGCTCCTTATAAATGGTTGCACAGGAGTCACTCTCCAAGCTGTGTGAGCAGCCCTCACACAGCTTGGAGAGGGATGAGCTTGTAATTTTCTCCCAAGATCCCCAGTTCAGTGCCATGAGTGGTTTAGCAATGGTCTGCTGTCTGCTACCTTTGCTGGGGTGCATTTCAGTCTCTTCAGGGCTTGTGAGTTCTGGCTGACCCTTGTACTGCATTCAGGCAATTTGTAAAACTATCTCCAGTTTTCAGCTTTCAGGCTTCTTCAGCTAAGTAGGACTCAAGCTGTTTACTTTGAGAGTGTTTTAGACTCTTTTTTTTTTTAAGTAAATTTGAGCTCTGGATCTTTACATTTGCTTTGCTCTGTTAGGAACTGATTGTCTACGTCATCTTTGAAAACCTGTCCATTCCACATTCTGCCTTCTTGTTTTCCAGACTGCCTTTAGCCTGTATAAGGTGCCAGTAAGAGGATGTACATTTAATGTGGACCCCAAATCCTTCCCTGCCTTAAGAGATCTTTATACATTGCATGAACAGCTTCCAGAGCAGGTGGCTTGTGAGCTGGGCAGGCTGATTCTCTGTCACCCAGAATCTCTTCTGGTGAGGGGGTTCCTCATCACAGGGGATGCTGGTTTTTGTGCTTTTTGGCAGTGACAGTGGAACCTGTTCTGAGCTTTGCTGTGTAGATTCTTAACCAAGGCTCACCCTTTGGCGTGTGTTCCCCCAGCCATGTACTGAGATTCAGCAATGGCTCAGGCCATGTGCAGCTCATTCTCTCCTCTCCCAAGGGAGGGAACTGTGTGTGCTCTTTAGTGGTTTGGCTCTGGGGCTGTGGTTTGTTCCAGGATCCAGGGAAGGGTGATCAGCTTTACGTGTGCTGCTGCTGCATGCAAGGAAGCAAAGGATGAAATGGGAAACAAGGGTGAAGGAGTAAGGTTGCTGCACTGAGCAGAGGGCCATTTTCTGGCATCCTTTCTCCTTTCAAACCCAGCTCCCAGAAATCTCCAGAAAGCATTAATTAAACTTCTCTCCATACCTATCACTTGGATTAATTTCACAGCATCCTTGGTGGAAAAGTGCTACTGCACCTTCAGGTGGCAAGGTTTTTAGTATCTTAGACTACTACAGTAATTCAGAACAGCTATCCAAGAATATTTTAGTTGTGGCTGCAAGGAGCAATGTTAGGCAGGTGTGAATGTAACTTCCTGAGTTAAATTTTACCAAGATGTTTGGATGTGGCATATTTTGCCAAACATCTCTTAAGCTCAACAGGTAACAGTTACTGTACAGCTTATCTTGGATCGTCACTGATAAATACTTGGCATTAAATCACAAGGTGCCTCTCTATTTTGTCTCTGTAACTACAGGTCAGAGGAGTTTTTCCGAGTGCCTCATGCTGAAGAATCTCTTTGAGTTATTTATTTCTGTTTAAAGAAAGATTTAGGATTTTTTCCAGCTCTTTATAGTATTGGGCTATTTGTAAGAAAAAAGCAGAGTGTGTGTTCTAAATTCATCCTGGGCCATCACAGTGTCCTCATGTTCATTCCCATGGTCCTGGAGCCAAACACAAAACACAGTGGCTACTACAGGGAGAGGTCCAGTGACATGGTGCAGCTGCATTAGTTTCCACTTTGCCTCATCTAACCTGGACAACCAGCACAAGCTCTGGAGTAGCTTTTGTTTTTAACTCCTGTTGATTGTGTAGAGAAGTTTGTTCTACACATCCTTGTGTGAACAATGAACAAGAGTAAGAACAAACTCCAGAAATCTCCAGAAAGCAATAAATAAACTTCTTTTCATACCTATCACTTGGATTAATTTCATAGCAAACCAAAGGATCCTTGGTGGAAAAGTGCTACTGCACTTTCAGGGTAGGATGTGGCAAGGTTTTTAGTATCTTAGACTACTGCAGTAATTCAGAACAGTTATCCAAGAATATTGTAGTTATGGCTGCAAGGAGCAATGTTAGGCAGGTATGAATGTAACTCCCTGAGTTAAATTTTACCAGGATGTTTGGATGAGGCATATTTTGCTAATTTTGGTCATGGCAGCTGTAACAGTGATACAACCACTCTGCTCCTGACACCTTGTTCTTGCCTGACTGGTACAAAACTCTCTCTTTTGCTTCTCCTGCTTTGGTTGCCAGCCCTTAGGTTCAATCACATTTCCCTGTTCTGTCCTTTCCCAGTGCCAGCTGCCCACAGAAAGAGGAGGCTGCAGCCCTGCTGGTGGCCTCAACAATTTCTTCATCACTGTGCTGTGTGGTGCTGCTCAGTGTGTAGTGCCCTGTGGTTTGTAACATCACTGTTATGGCCTGCAGGTACTCAGAGGTTCCCAGTAGTCAGAGGTTCAGCACACTGGGCTGTTTGACACCTTGCTCTGCTGTGGAACTCCTTTGCTGAGGAGACATCTGCTTAACCAGTACAGGTTATGTTGGATGTAAATTGGGAACTGTGGCTTGAATCCAGCACTGTTCTTTTGTCTCTGCTCATATCTGCAACATCTCTGTGTCAGTAATCAATGCTGAATTGTTCCAAAGTGGTGGAAAACTCCATCAAAGAAAACAATGAAAGAATTGTTGATAAGGTGGAAACACCTGTGTTAAGCTCTCAGGTGCTTTGTTATGTCACAGCATCTGAGAACTTCACAGAAAGTGAAATCCAGAAGGCTTCATTGATAGTAGTATTGATAATGACGCAGACAGTGCAAGATTGGCCTGCCAACATAATGTGTATGTTTGAAAACTTTCTGAAATCAGTGTGACTTCTGAAAACTCAGTCATTGGTAGGTATTCCAGTGGGAAGAAAAGATCAGTTTGCAGATCTCTTATGTTTTCTAAGATGCACTGGTTTGTGAACATTCATGCTTAAGAGTTTCCCCTCTGTTTTCCTTTATTATGTAAAAGTGCGCAGAGTGCAAGTAATGCTAGGAAATTATTTTGCCATTCTTCTCTTATGCTTTCATTCTTCTGCATTACCATAAAATCTTGAAATACACTCCTATTTTGAATATATAGATAGACAATTGAGATGTTTCCTCAAGTGTAAACCTAAAATATTGAAGCCATGTAATTTTGCTTGGTGCTTACATCCTGACTTAGCAGCTTTGGCAGGTTTCACTGTGAGCACTGGTTGCTTTGTGCTCTTCTGGGTGTTTTGCCAGTGTTCCTTAAAAACAGATGTGATAGTACCCAGTTGTGCCTCATTTGTTCTCTCCACAGTGTTGGTTAGTGTTTATTTGCTCCTTTTTTTTACTACTCTTACCTTGCTGTCTGTTTTAAGACTACACTACATAAAAGCCCTTTGAATTGACTGAATAATGTTCAGTTATCAGAAAGGTGACTTTTTGAAGGTATTATTTTTCAGTGGTGTCTTTTTTCCCCCCCTTATTTTACTTTTCAAATGTCAACCCAAGCTTATGGAGGTTGAGGTTTCAGCATTGTGGTGCAGCTTGTGAGCAATGTGCAGTGCAGTGGGTCTCCAGCCTGAATAGAGGCACTGTCAGAGATGAATAATGAAGTGTTAACTTTAAAGTGAAAAATACAAAGTGCTTCAGTAAAAGGCAAAAGGCAGCACTCAGTGATGCAGTGGTTACTGCTGCACTTTAAGACCATTGTGTATATTTTACAAGTTTTAAAGACAGTAAATGCCAGGCTAAATTCATAGTCCAAAGCAGAGAGATGAATAACATTTCCAAGAAACAGCGTAGTGAGCTCACTGGTACATCAGCAAGAGCAGAGTATTTCCACTGTTGGTATTTCCATGAACTTTTGATTTGAAATACCAGAAAAAGAAAGAAAACAAAGTGAAATGTAACTTATTATTGTAATAAGGGATGGCTTGCCACAGTGGTCACTTCTGTGGCACCAGAATGCTTGGTTAGAGGAGCTGGTGTGGGCGTTACGGGTAAGCAGCTCCTTTATCCTTTTGTCCTTGTTTTTCAAGTGCTCAGAGAACTCATAGCCATGGGTCATATCTTTTTTATTCCTCTCTTCCAGCAGTCTGGCTGGACAGAAGCAGGCCTGAAGTTGTTAATCTCTAAGCCTTTAATGTAGGGAGGTGCTCCTGTAGATGAGAGGGGGAAATCAGGGATGAAAACTTTCTCTCGCACTCTTGGTGGAGTCAGTGCACATTGAACGGCAGGAGGAGTGCAAACATCCCTTGGCTTTTATGCTACTGCGCTAGATCTGCCTTCTCAGTGTGTTTAAATTGACCTCCTTCCACTGACTTCCACAAAGCAAGGCAAGTCAATGGTTTGTGTCAGCTGCAGAGCCAAGATCCTCTTGAATAAGAATCTTTCACAGCTCAGTTTTCCCACAGAGCTGATAAGCACACAGCACATGTCATCAGGACCTCCATCCATAAGGATGAGCTGGGCCCTGGAGTGTGGCTTTCTTCATGTTACATGAATTAATTTCCATCTGTTGTGTTTCTCTGCAGTGAAAAATCCAGGTGTTTGTTTGTTCCACAGTAGTTCTTCTTCCTTGGGAAGATTAACATTTCCTCTTTGCCAGCATGGCTGTTGAGATCAGTTCTCATGACAAAACCAGTGAGTTCTCTGTAAGTACCTATAAAAGCTAATAGTGCCCCATCTGGTTCTGCCACTCTAAGAAAAGTGGATTTCTCCTCTTCTAAGGAGCTGTCACTGGGTCCATGTCATCCATGGGACAGGTTCCACTTCCTGAATGCTCCTTTCAGGCATCTTGCCTTTGCATTCTCATTGAGTTGGATGCTCAGGTACTGGGTTGGGCACTCAGTCAAAACACTTCCTCAAATAGAGGAAAGCCCAGGAATGCTGAGCAGCTGTGACAGTGTTCACAGGGGTCTGAGGATGAGGGAAGAGATGAGGATCTGACTCTGTGTTTCAGAAGGCTGATTTATTATTTAATCATATATATTACATTAAAACTATACTAAAAAAAATAGAAGAAAAGGTTTCATCAGAAGGCCAGCTAAGAATAGAAAAAGAAAGAATGATAACAAAGGCTCTGTCTTGGGCTGTCTGTCCGAGCCAGCTGACTGTGATTGGCCATTAATTACAAACATCCAAGATGGGCCAATCACAGATGCACCTGTTGCATTCCACAGCAGCAGATAATCAATGTTTACATTTTGTTCCTGAGGCCTCTCAGCTTCTCAGGAGGAAAAATCCTAAGGAAAGGATTTTCCATAAAAGATGTCTGTGACAAGCAGGAGGTGAAGCCCTTGCACTGAAAGAGATGTGCTGCAGGCTGGCATGGCAGGAGTTGACGGCAGAGAAATAGTAATAGAAGTAACAGACAAGAGGACTGAGTGATAAGTCAGCTATTTTTTAAGCTAGTGCTTCAAAAAATTATTTACACAGCTTTAGTGTCTTTATTGCCTTAGAAGTAACCCAGCAGCCTCAGAAGAAACTATCATTACTCCACTGGAAGCAGCTGCTGAAGTTCATAAAGATAAAACATAAATTTGCTTCATTTTACCTGCCATATGCATCAGTGCAGGATTTTAGAATAAGTATGAGATTGGTCTCAATATAGCCAGACATCTACTAATGTCTGTTTGCACAAGCTACCCAAAGAAACAAACATGATTAATAGTTTCAAACAGAAAATGAGAACCATAGCTGTCCAGCATAGATTCTGTGACACGCCATTCTGCTTGCCTCCTACATCATGTAAATTGTTTATGCACTATTCAATTTCATAGCCAGAAATTATTTCTCTTCTATTTAGCAACATGAGAGCAATAAAACTGCCTCTGTCTTTAATGTCTGCTGATTCAACTCTCATCTGAAAGTGCCTCTGGAAGTTACCTCAGTAATCAGACCGGAGTTGTTTAAGATGCAGTCTGTAGATCAGCATTTTGTGCCCCTGATTTTAAGATTCTGTGGTCAGAAGAAGTCTGTAAAGGCTCACTGCACAGAGCAGGCTATAACAAAGCAGTTAATGAATCTCATGGCATGAATGCTGCCATTACAGTTTATTTGAATGATGCTGGCATTCTATCTTAAATATATCACTTTTTATTAGTTGGTTGAGCTATTTTTTTGAAACCAGCTCAATATCAGGCCTGGGTATGCATCTTAGCTAAACTATAACCCAGCCAGTCCATGCCTTTTGCCCTGTGGAGTGCCCGGAGTTTTTCAAAACAAGTAACCACAGTGATATTTTTATAAAGGAATGTTCACCTCATGGGATTTTTTAAAGGTGTTCTATTTTTTTTCCAAGTTACAGCTTCACTTTATTGTACATGATGTCCAATAAAAAAGATATATGTCTGTGATTGGACTTTGAAAAAGGGCCATGGTGCCTATTCCATTTAAAGGGAATGAAGTCAAGCAGTAAATTTGCTGGTCGCCCTTTTCATATTGACTGTATCTTGGCCAGCAGTTGGTCTTTGATGTTGTAACAATAGAGCAAAGGCAGAGGAGGAGGAGGATTAGGACCTCCATAATATAAAAACAAGCCTGCATTCATCATGATTTTTATAGAGCACAGTCCCTGTCTATTGGAGGTTTGCACTATAGGCTTAATGTTCTGCAGAAGAGTACAGCAACTTTAACATTTGCAGGTGGTTTACAATTCATCTATCATTACTCCTACCATCTCCTCTTAATTCAGTTGTTTGGGCATTCAGCATTTGACTTTTTCTATCATGTTATTCCTTTCTACAAGAGGAAAACAGATGTTTGTCAGGCAGGACAGAGCTTCTGGAGTATCATTTTCCATTTTGGGGGTTGAGAGTCACATGATTTATGAAAGGCTCAGTGCAGCTGGCCAGTAGAGTATCTATTCCTCACCTTGTGCTTTAAAGTTCAGGCTTTTATTGGGAAAGAATGGGGGACTTGATATGTGTGTGTCTAACATTTGTGAATTTGTATCTCAGAGGGGATATTTCTGAGGCACACTGCCTGTGACTTCAGGTGTATCAAAAGAATAGTGGCAGAGGTTTCAAATGAGCTGTTTAGCCTGGTAGAGTCCTGGAGAATTTTGATGTGTTGAAATGGTATCAGCACCAGCTCTCAATCTAAACATGCAGGAGGAGCAGGGTCACCCACTTCCTGAAAATGTTCAAGGTACCAAGAGTGCTGGTGGGAGCAGATAGGCCTCAAAATGTGAGCAGAGCTTGGAAAGAGAGAAATAATGTGGAAGGCAGCATGAAGGGAGTGTTCCAGGGCTGTGATGATGGCAGCAGCAATGAGCCTGCTGCAAGGGCATCCAAAGGCAGCTCTTAGGGAATGATCTGGGGTTGGATCAGATTAAATTGCTTTGCTGCACCAAATCCCAGGGGCTCTTGCTCAAGGCATGATCCTGAAGCCCACTGACAAGGCAAAACACCAAGAAGTTTGTCTGCCAGACTGCAAAGACACCTGTCCCAAGGAAGGGAAGGGGTGAGGGGAAGATGCCTATCCATGATGCATTTGACAGTTCAGCACTTGATTTAGTGATGAATCCTGTGCCTTCTAGGGGTTCAGATTAGACCTGTGAGTCCAAACTCATGAACAAACCACTGCTTGCCAGATGAGCTGCAGTAGCTCCTTAGATGTCTTATTTCACCTTCATCCTGCACAAAATACGAGGTGAATTTAAATTTTTAGTAAATCAGCACTGAGCAAACAGAACTCTCATCAGGGTGACAGCAGCCTGTCCTCAGACCAAGGACGTGGCTTGTCAGTGGGGAATCTGATTTTTAGTGAACATCTACCATGATGGCCATTTTCTGCAGCAGATGTAGCGAGGCAGCATCAGGTGCAGGAAATGCTCACCTTCCATTTCTGTGCTCAGTTCTGTGTGTCCTACATCCAACCCAGACACAGTGTTGTGTTGTCTTGGCTCTTTCTGTTTTTCTCAGCTGCTGAGAGCAAACTACATGAGGCTCAGCCAGTATAGGGTGAGTTCTGGCTAGTTAGAGGCATCACCTAGTGTTTGAAAGGGTTGGGCCTTGAGAGATCAATAGCTCTGAAAAAGCTGCTGAAATCCTCCAGTGGATGTGAATTTGATCCCTGCTCTTCTTTGATCTGGCATTCATGGCCCTTTGAATAATGTAAATCAAAGCTGTCTTTCTCACCTACCCATCCCTTTTTCTTCTTCTGTCTCCTGTGAGGATCATTTTTTCATGTTCTTAGGAATACAGCTTTGGCTGTCTGAACATCAAGATAAAACAAACTCATTATTTGCATAACATCAGAGTAAAGGCCAGATTAATACCACCTCTCTGATTTTTTTTCCTTCCTTTGTGCTATTCCTACAATAAAATACAAGGGGAGTGTGCAGCTGAAATCATGTGTTTGCACACATATGGACTGAGTGGGGGAAAAGAGATGCATATGCCAATTCTCTGAAATGCACTGCTGCCATTGATAAAAGGAGCAGCAATTACATTGTTATATTGGGTTATAAACCCCATAATACTACCATGACAATTATTGAAGTTTGCTTGTGAGAGCTGGATGAGGAGAAAATATATATATTTATTTCTTTAGCAGAGTTAAGTAGCTGAAAGTGAGTTCCGAGCCATAGGCTTCAGTGTCTCTGCTGCTTTTGCTTTGGGATCTCTCTTTGTATAGAGCTGTTCTCCCTCCCTGGATATGGCTTCTCCACAAGGATCCCATCTCTGTTCCTTGCCATAGGAGGTGAGGATACACAAAACTGAGCTTCTTATCTCTCCTCTTTTACCTTTGTGCTGTGTTGGGCTGCTGGGACTAATCTAGAGATGCCTTTTGCCTGCTCCCTTACACTTTATTGTCAGTGGCGTCTGGGTGGCTTCAGGCACATGCTAAGACTATAACAACTTTAAAAAAATATAACCATTTACCCTAAAAATAGCTCAGAACTAACTAGTGATCATGGGGTGGGAGGGAGGCAGAAATGAAGATATTTTCATTTCACGTAAGTGTCAGATTCAAAAGCATCTGCCTTGCTCAGTGCATGTATGGAATTCATTTCCTGTCTGCAGTCGATTGGAATGCCCCCCGAGTCGTTAGAAATTGAAAATCAAGTCATGCTTCTTTAATCAGCTCTAGGAAATAGCCCCCATCCCTAACTGTTCTAGGAAAATTTATATATACATGCACTGAATTCATGATGCAGAAAGCCTGCCCTTCTCTCCAGGGCACATCCTTTCTCCCCTCTTAGACAGAGCAGGGTCTTCTCAGTGTCTTGCCATGGTGTGCCACCTATCCACTCACTGGCTCTTCTTCCCCATCGTGTCACTGGAGGGAGGCCTTTCTCCTGTGAATCCACATCCCCTGGTTTCTTGATCTGTCACTCAGGCAGCCCAGGGAGGTGCAGAGAGAGAGCAGGATGTCTGTCAGGTACCTGCTGCCGATTCCCGAATTCTGGGATCCTGGCTGGGATCCCCTGTCAGGGGAGACCCTCCTGGAGTGGTTCTGTGTCAGGAAAGAGACACTCACTGGATTTTTTCAGTCTTCAGGTTCTTGTTTATTGTTATCTTATCTAGAGTTTTGCACGCTGTCCGCACCAGGCTCAGCGCACTGGAAAAGCACCACAAAATGGCAACAATCTCTTGTTACAAGGTCTTTTAAAGCTAAACTGTCCAATTAAGAACTAATACCTAGATTATTTTCCGTTTTAACCCAATAACTGATCCCAAAGAGCCTGCAATGGGGACTTTTCTGCCCAATTACAAAATGCCACCCAAACCCATGAAGAAGAAGGAAGAAGCATGAAGAAGAAACCCAGGACAACATCCTGTGCCCTCCATCTTTCTTCCATCCACAACAGACTAAAAATCCCAAAACCTAAATTTCCCACCAAGTGATGATACACCTACACTGCTCTCTATAATCTACTTTACACTTTTGTGGATTCCTGTCTATCTTGAGGTCTAGGAAACTTTCTCCATGAGTGAGGGTCAAAGTCAGTACTCCCCAGAGCAGGTCAGGGCACCCCAGAGCAGACAGAGAAATGTTCCCAGTGCCCTGGGTTTACACAGATGTCCACTGCTGATGGCTTGATAGGAAACCACAGCAAGTGTTGCCTCTGTGTGCCAATGCCATGGATGCTAATTACTTGCAGTTGCTCCTATATCAGTCTCCAGAGTTTTCTAAGCAGAGAGGGCCAAGCTGTGCACTTGAAAGAGTATTTCCCTGCAGGAGCTGAGGTGCTGCTCCTGAGGCAGCTGCTCAGATTTCTGCTGCTGTTTTGCTGTAAACTCCTGGGTGCAGTAACCCCTTCCAGGGAGTGTTGTGAGGTATTGAAGGTGAACAAACCCTGCCTTTCCTCTGCCTCCTCCCTCTCACTTCCACCCAAAGGAAAGCGAGCATTAGTGGGGAAGGCAGCTAAGGGAGAGGCACATAAATTATCTAGCAGCCATTTGATGGTGTGCGTGTGTGTTTTGAGCACCAAGACTAAAGTGATTTGCCTTTTTTCAGGCACAGGAGTAGCTTTGCCAGAAGCACAGGAAACATCATGTTTTTGGAATATAACACTCGTCTGCTTTCTTGCTTTCCCGTTATTAGCTTTTGCTTATGTGATGAAGTCATCATGTAACTTTCAGTCCACAGGGACTAAACACTTTCTAGTCTCTAAAAACATCTGCCAGTTAACACAGCCAGAGTCAGAGACACTTTTGAAAGCATAGGGTGGATATTCAGTGGCATATGAGAGGGAGACATGGAGGCTGGGAATAGCTGTTCTTGGAAACTAACTGCTGAAGGCAACTTTGGAAATTGAAAAGGCTTCAAGTAAGGTTACTCTTTTAGCTAGGGAAAGATAAAAACTTCAATTATTAAAGCTGGTTCACCTAGTGAAATCCTAGCCATAGGGATTTAGTAGAATAAACTTGCAAAAGGGCATAGTTTAAAACCCAGGAAAATAACTTAAGATGTATGTTTGTTCTCTTTCATTTACACTGATGTTTTGTGTGCTGACCTGCAAAGCCTGAAAAAAGGGTTGTGTACAAAAAGTATTAATATTCTGAATTTCCTTTGCAGTTTTAATTGCAGTTTAAGGCAACTTTTCCCATTCTGTTGGAACCTAATGTGTAAATTATGGTGCAGATTTCAGATGATGGGTGAGATTAAACTAGTTTAATTGAATTTAGCAAAGGTATAAGTAAATTCTATTTTAAAGCTTTATTTCATGCTGATTTGATGCAAGTCTTTAATAAGGCCTAAAAAGAATTAGAACTTTCAAAGAATTTGCATTTTGCCACCACAGGTCATTCGTGTAGAATACTTGGGCTACTCTTCAGCTGTACCTTGTCTGTTCAGCCACTAAACCCTGATTTAGTCCTGTGTGGAGAGCTCAGCCAGGCAGGGATTACAGGGAAGATCTTTAGAGTCATGAAGAATAGCTTAATGTTCATCAGCAGTTTAGGCAACTGAAAATACCTGTTAACTAGAAGCAGAATTTGGCACTGAGCATCTGTCAAAGCCCTAGACAATTCAATTCTGTGTGCTTGGCTGTCCCCTGGATGGCTGAGCAGATATGCTGAAGAACAAAGCACCAGTGTTGTACTACATTAGAAAATTTGCTGAAGGGCCTCTGGTTTTTTTTCCAGCAGACATTGAGCTGCAATCACCACCAAGTTTGTATTATCAAAGTGTTTATACAAACTGGCAGCTCTTCACCTCCAAGCTGAACCATGCTGTTTGTATTTTCCAGCTGAATGAAAACATGAAACACAAGCAAACAGCAGAGCACAAAAAATAGCTGTGATGTGAAATGCGTGTCCACAACATGTAGCAAAATGATCTGAGTATAACATGGTTGGTTTTCTTCTTAAGCCCAGAGTTAAAAACGATGTTTGCCAAAGCCATTCAGATGTGGAGCCACTGTTTGCCAGTGGTGTGGAGGGGACAGAAAAACTCCCAAGCAGAATCTGAGCAAAGGATGGACCAAAGCTTGATGATTACAAGTGAATAAACTGGCTCAGTAGGGGAGGAATGGTGTTAGGATGGACTAAAGCTTGATGACTGCAAGTGAATAAACTGGCTCAGTAGGGGAGGAATGGTGTTAGAGCTGCTCTGGCACTCAGGAGGAATCAGTTCACAAGGTTCAACAAGGCAACAACAGACTTTTCCTCCACTGCAGAGGGTGCTGATGTAGTGTTAGCCACGAGCCTCAAAAGAGCTCTCTGGTACCTCCTAGATGTGAAGGGGCCCTCAACCCTGCAGCCTGAGGATCTCTGCAGTCATAACACGTCCTGGCCTCACATTCAGTCATCAGGATTTTCTGTGTAGCCATGAGGGCTGCACAGACAAGTTTATAGTGTAGAAAGCCTAAAATTCTAAAGCTGTGGTTCTATGATGAATGTGCCCCAGCGCTTTGAGATGCTCCTGAGAGCTGTTTCAGCATAAGGCAGACAACCAGCTGGGGTGGGCTGGGTGTGTGCTGGGGCACCCCAAGCACCTCACTTTGCCACTGGCACCAGCATGCACAGAGACCATTCCTTCAGCAGTGACTGTGGATTGATGTCTGCCCCGAGCTTCTTACTTGCAGCAGTATTTGTGACTCCATCCTGTTCTCCACAGAGACAGAATCTCTTCCAGAGCCATACAGCCCCTGAAGGTGCAGTGTCCCAGAGCAGAGCACTATGGAGTGACTGGATTTAGTCTGTCCACGGCCACATAGTCACACAGGCAGGTGTACTGCAAGTTAGAGCTGCTTACACTGTCATTTTACCAATTTTCCTGGAGAATAATAGAGAACTGTTAAAACACAGACCATGATTAACAGAACTTTATTATTGTTATCATTATCCTTCTATTATCAACTGATATCAGTGATTAAGCTTTTATTCGCATGATGTTTAAAGCAGATTCTGTATTTTGGACCTGCTTAGTGAAAACAATTGTGTACATACAAACCAATGCCATCTGTTTTCAATTATTTATTAGCAGTGATTATCTAAAATGCACTCTATTATTGGAACAATTAGTTTGTGCAGTTTTCTGAAGATAAGTAAGATTTTTCACTTTACTGCTATATGTGAGTGAGGGGCTAGCTCATTTTAAGGAAAAATTAAAATGTCTTAGCAGCAGAGTGGTTGATGTAACACCCCTCTGCTCTGACTTCCTGTCTGACTGCCTGGACTGTATGTGGTATTAATCATAAAAAAAATCTTTGTGTGTCTCTGATAATGTTTCTCAGCTGTTACCCTCACTGCCTGCTCCTTTAACGTGCCTGATAGGTGCTGTTTATACTCATGATAGATGAAAAACATCAATAATCCAGGAATTAGATCACCCAGGTTTGTTACACATCTTGGATCTGTGCCTGTAAGTCTCATGTAGTATCCTGGTGTGTTACTCAGCCTCCCAAGAATGGTTAATTTTAAAGTGATCATTTAGCACTAACCTGAAAACTCACAACAGCCTTCAAAATGAAAACAATCTGTTTGGGCAGGTGGGAAATGAAACCACTCCTAATGGCTGTAATGGTTTTCTGTGAAGGCCTCAGGCCTCATTTTGTCTCTGATAGCAACACAGCATCTGTGAAGTTTCCTAATAAATAAAAGTTCTTTGTTGCTGGTGATTGAAGATGCTGTACAGGTGCATCATGAAAGTGCAGGGACAGACCCTCAGTTTTCTATTCAAGACCTCTTGTCAAGATCATTTTACAAGATATTTCAAAGGAGTATACAAGAAATAAGAAAGCAATGTAGCTGCAGCAGGGATTTAGTAATAAATTCCCTTGCTGCCTGGGAGCTATTAGAATATAAATTGTATCAGTTTTCCAAAATCCTCTAATAATTAGCAGTGCTTGCAAATGTGTTCTTGCTTTGGCAAGTAGGGAATGAAGGAAAGTAATAAATATGAAGGGCAGAGAAAGAGCAACTGCTTCAGAATATTTTCTATATTTACAGTCATTCCTCACTCTCTGTTTTGGTTGTTTTTCCAAAACTGGAAATGGTATTGAAATAAGGAAGAGGGGAGGGAGATGGACTCCTTACTTGCCAAAATTACAGAGAAATTCCCTTTTCCTGTAGTTTGGTATTTTTGCAAGTTCCCATTTCTGTTTAGCTTCTCTGTGGGGAAGAGAAACAGTACATTTCCCTGCTCCTCATGTCTGTTGTGACAGAGGGAGAAACATGATGGGGAGGCCAAGGAGGGTGTTAAAATACAACTCTGATTATTGGAGAGTTAACCTGCAATACCAGGCAGAACAGTTTTCCTGCATGTAGAGTTGTCCCTTGGGGCCTGGCATAGTGCAAGTCCCACCTGGATCACTGCAAATTATCCTCACAAAATCCTGTGAATTGCTTTTCTTCTGTGGTTTATAGATGGACACAAACATTTTGATATATACTGACCTATTGCCCTCCCTTTTTCAGAGATGGGTGTTGCAAGGTGTGTTATCCTGCAATGCCAACAATGTGTCAGATTCTCTCTCTCAGGTTTATTTCATTTCTTTGTCCCACAACCCATAATAATGGGTTATATCTTCCTGCCTTTATATACTGTCCACACTTGGAACACTCAAAAATCCTAAGCTGTTTTTGTATTAGGAATTTTCATAATTATCTGATCGCGTGGGGCCTGCAGAACTGTAGCTTACAGACAGTATGAGTAACCTCTTAAAATCATCTTAATGGAAAGTCTAAACATTGTGAATAATCCTTTTAAATGAAGAGGGTAAAAGTGTTTTATCTTAAAATATTTAGAGCAGATGCATCATTTGAGTAAGAAACCAGTGTGCCTGAATTAGAAATGTCATAACTTCAGAGAAACTGAGTCAGTAGTTCTGAATGAAGTGACATAGCTTTTAAAGGAAGGCAAACAACACTGCTTTCCCAAAAGCATCACTAATAAAATTGTGTACACCTAAAAATAATCAGTGTGAAATATAAACATGGGAAATAACGTAAAAGTAAGGAAAGAAGAATATCCCCCTTGAAAAAAAAATCAAATTTCATATATTAGCTTTGGAACACAAACCCTACTTTCTTCAGAAAGGATGCTGGCATTGCAATAAGGACAAACTTTTTCCTCTAGATGGGTCTTGGAAGAGCCTTTGCAGAGCTAATGCAGTAGCAGAGGGTGAGCACAGTCTTCTCTTCACATGCAGTTCAAGCTCACTTTTGTTTTTGGCAGCCTCTTTGATCTTTTTACCAGAAATGCACATTTCTAATAATACTGCAGGTCAGCTGAGACATGACACCAAGAAGTATCTTCCTAAAAAAATGGACAATCTCTTCATTTTATTAACTGGAAACAAATGTCCGCTCGCTTGTCGTACCGCGAGCGGATAACTGGAACGCTCACACATACTGAGCATTTCCACTTGCAGTACAGCACAGAGGCCCAAGAGCTCCTAAAGTGCTTTCCCAGCGCAGAGGGGGCTTTGAGGGACAGCCCTGCCTCTGGGCAGAGCACTGTTTAACCTGGGTCATTCCTGCCAGGCATTATCCAGCCCTGCCCTTTAAGTCAAGCTCCACGTCCCACCCTGGGGCTCGGCAGTGGCTGCCATCAGAAATGTGTCCCTGATGTGCCACTGGGGTCTCTGGGTCCTCCCTGGGCAAGCAGAGGGGTCCATCCTGCTCCCTTGCCTGCAGCAGCCCCTGGGATGGAGCAGTTATCTTGTCCCCCCTCTGTTTTCCTTTGCAATGTGGAGCACCCCTTCTTGCTCAGCCTGTAATTAAGGACAGCCCCTGCCCCAAGCAGCTTGGTAGTGGGCCCGATCAGCCTGATGTCATTACTTCACCATGACAATTTCCTAACCAACTCCATGTGATATTCCATCTGCTTGACACTATTAAAAACTTTTTATATGGCCCTTATTATTGTAGTTGCTGAGCTCCCCGCAAACATCACAGTGAGGAGGGGAAGTGCTGTTATCCCCACCGAGGCACCAGCAGAGCGTGACCTGTCAGGATCACACACCAAGTCTGGCCAGAGACTTAAATCTGGGTCTCCAAAGGCCTTGGCCAGCTCTAGCTGCATGGTATATTAATGTGGAGAGAAGCAGGATGCTCCTGAAGGAGCAGGCAGATAGGGAAAGGATGGAATCGTATGTGAGAATTTTATTAGTTTTTAATAAAATCTTACTTTATTTTTAATAAAGGTAAGATTATGGGCATGATACCCCACTAAAAATAGTTGAGTACCACATTTTTCCTGTTCCTCCTAACTGAAGCAATTTAATCTCAGCACTATTACGCCCTGTTGTTTGTCAGACGTAACTGAAAAGCCATTTAATCCTCATGCACCAAGCATGTTAAATTCTATCTGAAAAGTGTTAAGTTAAAGCAGTAGCATATGAGTGAGGAACCTAAAGTTAGCTAAGTGGCCGTCAGTTTAATTTCCTAGAGCTTCCTGCTGTGTGATCTGCTTTCTACTTTGTATTGAATAATGGGTGGGCCACCAAAGGCATCTGAAAGTCCTTCCTGGTCTCCAGCAAAGAGAAGAGCCTGATTTAGCCTTCAAGCAAATCAGACTGTCAGGAGCACACACATTTTTAGCACTGCACACATACACTATTTCAGAATTTGGTGAATTAAATTTATCTACATCTCACAGATTAGAATTTATCTACATCTGTGCTGTAGGTAAATGTATAAAATTACCCTTTTGGCACTTTCAGGGTGTAACTATTCTGGGAACGACAATACAACAACAGTATTAATTCTGCTAAATTGCTTTTGCTCTTTACAAATAGGGTGCAGTAAGGAGGGTAGAGGAGAACTACCTTCATTTTTACTCGAGACAATTTCCCTTAGTCTGAGATTAGTTCTTCAAGCTTAGTTTAACTCAGTTAATATTTTTTTATAATGTGCACAGGTTGTACTGTAACATCCCTTTAAAGGTCAATTTAGAACCTTCTAAGCAAATAAACACAAAATAAAAGAAAAAGCATTGAAGCTGTTATCTATCTGAGAGCTTAGCTAAAGGTATGCTGGGGCTTAATTTGAACCAGGGGAGCTGGATGGAGATTGCGTTTAACCAGAAACGCTGGCAAAAATATGCTTCACTAGAGCCAGAACCACATGTGGCCATTCCACTTTAATTGTGCTTGTTTTAAAAGATAGGTCTTTAACATTTACCCTCTCCATGCTTGCTGTCTCTTTATGAACTGAAAATAAAAACTCCCCAGGCAGTCATACTAAGACCTCAAGCTAAAATTTTTTCAGCTGAGTCAAACCCAAAACCTGTGCGGAATCTACCCCATGCTTTTTTTTTAATTTTTTTTGTAGCCATAAGTAGATTGGACTTCTGTGCTGTTTTTTCCCCCAAGTCCCCCAGGCCAGTCCTAACCCAGGGAGCCAGTGTTTTGATACTAAATGTCTCTCCTTGGTGAGGTCAAAGGCAGTGGCAGCAGTGCTACTGGTTCAGAGGCAGCCTGCTGCAATGTACTACAAAACCCAGAAGCACGCTCAACAATAACAAAGGCATTAACCGCTGACCCACAGCTTGGTGAAATTCAATCCCACCATTAGGCAAACATGAAAATGAGATCCCAGAGGAAGGAAGGTTCAGATGTTCAAGACCAGAGGAATTGGGTGAGGAACACAGAGACAAGATGGAAGTTGTTGCAGACTGAAGGGAGAGAAGGGGAGGTTGCCAGCTCAGCGGTAGGATCTTTTAATACCATAAATTTCAACATGGCCTTAGCAGTCAGTGTTTTTGCTTAGCTTCGGAACAAAGCAAACTCAAATGATTTAAGATAGATGCCTTTCAGCATTTTTAGGGACATGCTTAATGTGGTATGATTTGATTTCCCAGAGGTTACTTCAGAGCCTCATGTTTCTAGGTTTAAGTCTGATGCTTGTGTCCACGTGTAGGTGCTCACCACAAGGCTGGAATGGTTCAGGAGCCTGGAAGAACTAAGTCCCCAGGTGTGACTCAGTTTTATCTTGTGTCAGCTGGTTACAGATCTGTGTTTCAGT
The DNA here is from genome assembly GCF_028769735.1 of Zonotrichia leucophrys gambelii. Lineage (NCBI taxonomy): Eukaryota > Metazoa > Chordata > Aves > Passeriformes > Passerellidae > Zonotrichia > Zonotrichia leucophrys. Next base: position 97,274,171 of record NC_088172.1, read on the forward strand.
AGTGAGCTGTGGGTCTGGGTGCTGTAAGGCTGCAGCCACTGGAGGGATGGGGGCTTTGGCAGGACTGCACGCTCTGAGTTGTCATTATTGGGCCTTGCTTTTCTTCCCCAGAGCACACTGAGTGCAGAGGACCATTCTCCTGAAGACAGTTTCACCCTGAACCCCGAGGAGCGAGGAGAATACCCCAATCTCCAGGCTGCCCACCGGCCCTTTCCCAAGGAGCAGTTCCGGCAGGAGAGCGGGCATACGGCCCTGCAGAGAGATGGACCCAGGTCTTTTCTCCTGGACCTCCCAAACTTCCCTGACCTGTCCAAAGCAGACATCAATGGGCAGAATCCCAACATTCAGGTACAAATTTATGTTAACATCTGACTATTTTATAACATACACAAAGTTATTTTACTGAGCCAAGACAACTTTTACCCTGGCTTCCATGATGCGCAGCCAGAACAATCCATCTCTACGAAGAGAGAATGCATATAGTCCAATAAAATGTATAACAGTATTATATATTAAATATATATAATACATACTTTTTCTCTCTAAGTTAATGCACATATTGCAAATTTTTTCTGAATTTCTTCTTGACTAGTGTTGATTGCATAAGTGTGGAGGTCAGTGTAGATCTATTTGTGATACTAAACCCATCTTTGTGGTTGCCATTTTGGAGCATATTGCCTTCACTGAAAATAAATGGGTGTTTTAATTTCTGCCTTCAATTTACTGTTGTAAAATTTTTGAACAGATTTGCATTTTGTATACTATTATAAAATGCAACTGTCCCCAAAGGCTAACAGAGAACAAGTATTTCAGTTTCAGCTCAAAATGCATTCTTCTGTATGGAAGTGAGACTTAATTTCCGTAGCAGCTGCTTGTAGTATAAAAAAAGTTGTCTGCAAAAAACTTTGTTATATGTTATTCCTCAAACAGTTCTTGGGTTTGGAACGGCCTCTTACAAGCCACTTGCATCTTGAAACTTCAAGGATCGGAAAGAGGAAAAAATGAGTGATTTGTTTTTAATTCAGAGCCTTAAAGCAAAATTGGCATTAATAAGCAGTCTTTTTTAACCAAAACAATAAATTCAAATGTTCTTCTGCCTAAGATGTGCTTATAAAAACAATGCACTAATAGATCTGGTTTTCTGGTTAAATTAATTCCTGGCTTCTTATAGTCTCCCAGCCCACAAAATTACCATCCTTTTGATATGTCTAAGAAGTATGTATATAAAGATGTAATAGATCTGCTGGTGAGAGGCCAGCATGCTCCAGAGGGCTGGAGCACCTCTGCTCTGGAAACAGGCTGAAAGGGCTGGGGATGTTCAGCCTGGAGAAAAAAAGGCTCAGGGGACACCTTAGAGCACGTTCCAGTGCTAAAGGGCCTCCAAGAAGGCTGGAGAGGGACTTTTCACAAGGGCATGGAGTGATAGGACAGGAGAGAATGGCTTTAAACTGGCGGATGATAAGTTTAGTAGTTTTAGCAAGTAGTTTCAGGAGGAAATTCTTTACTCTCAGGGTGGTGGGGCCCTGGCTCAGAGAAGCTGTGGCTGCCCCATCTCCAAAAGTATTCAGGGCCAGGCTGGATGGGGCTCTGAGCAACCTGGTCTGATGGAAGGTGTCCTTGACCATGGCAGGGGAGTGGAATGAGATGATCCTTAATACCCCTTCCAACCCAAACCAGTGCATGATTCTTACCCATGACTGGGTGAGGAGAAGCTGCCTCCACAGCATCACGTCTTGCGTTCACCGTAGATGAGCTGGGCCATTAAGAAATCTCACAGATTTGGGTTCACAGGCAGGTCTAATACTTGACAGGCCGAGACAGTAAACATGTTCAACATGTGGTGATGGAACACATCTCTTGTGCTAGGAGAACCATTCCAGAAAGCTTTAGGAAAGTATCTTGGCTTGAAAAGTCAGAAGTCTGCTAAAGAAGGCCGGAGCCTCCCTTGAAATGGAAAATGTAATCCCTTTCCTCCAAATTATAATTTTGAAATTAAGGGGCTCTCAGGCAAAGATAAGGGAATAGGAATAACAATTGTTCACTAGGGAAATTAAAATACAAGTGCAATAGTACAAAAAAAAATCAACACTGACAGAGTCAGAATATGACTTAACAGCTTGTGGGTCAGGGTGGTGTTAGCAGTCTCATTAAAGGGTGGCTGCAGCCCTCCTGATGTTCCAGGTGTGGTTCTGTTGGAGCAGGGATCCTGGAGAAGGATGGAGTTTCCTCTGAAGGTCTGGTGGAGGTGTAGATAGGCCTGGTCTTCCTCTGGGAATCCAGTGGGAAAGGGCTGCTCCTCTGGGAATGCAGTGGAAAAGGCTGGTGTGGTGTTCCAAACCTCAGATTATATCCAGGTAGGAATGCTTGGCTCCTCCCTCTGAGCAGAGCATCTCCCAATGGATGATGGGATTTTATCAGCCGTGCAGTGACACTCAATGGCCTATTAACAACAGGTGGGAGGATTGGCTGTGGGAGAGATAAAGAAAACTGCCCAATGAACAGAAGAGAACTGCCCCACCCCTAACAGATGGCAGTAGAATACACACTCCCAGTCACATTTTGTGACCTAAGACAGAAGGGAAGGTTGGAAGCTGAAGGGACCCCAGATTGTGGCGTGAGGCAAATGATGCAACATCACTATATGAACAGTGTATAAACTGCAGAGGAGGACAGGAGGAAACAAAAACCTTTCCTGAGCAGTGACAGCATACAAAGTTCAGACACAGGGATAAAAGAGATGGAAACAGTTCCCTGGCTTGTTTTCATGGTAACTGCTGGTGCTGCTAAGACCTGTTTTTCCACCATCCAATCTTGGAAATATGTCAGCAGCTCTGTCAGCAGTTTTGCTGACAGAGAACTGTCAGCTGAGAACTGGGAAGACTGGTCCTGTAAACTGGAAAGGGGCAACACTGATCCCAGATCCCTTATGCACAAGGTTTAGCCCTTTCAGAAAGAGGCTCCCCAAGTTCTGCATTTGATTTGCTCTGAATTTACTCTGCTTATTTAGGTGAGTAAACAGTGATTACACAAAGCTTCTTTAAGTTCTTGTTTGACACCCTTACAGCTGGTCAAGCCTCATGGACATAAAACTCCCATTAATTCCTTACAGAGTCAGAGAAAGTTTATTTTTTTTGCCTAAAGGTTGTAAAAGTTGGCCTACTCTTTTATGAAAAAACAGGATTATAGTGAATTCTTGCTTGTTAAACAGTACTATACTGACCTGAACAGAAATAGAGACACTTGTTGACTTGCAAATTTCTCATCAGCTGTTTGGCAGGTGAAAACAGAATTGTTGCTTATTTTTTCTTTTTGCACAATGGCTCCCAGATCTGTAAGTTACAATTCTGGGAGTGTTGATTAAAGAGTCCTCCTAGGACTGAGAGGCTGGATAGGAGAAAACAGCCTCTGTTTTAAGATAGCACAATGGCCACATTTTCTTCTCAAAGACTCAAAACCTCTTTTTCCTTCTACTGCATAAACCAAAAATAACATTTTTTAATGGAAATTATACCTGGGAATTAGAAATCCAAGAAAGAGGCATAAAATTCTTCCAAAATAGCAGGTGGAAAGAATACTCCAGTGAGTTCTCTTTAGGGCCATTTCTTCTCTGGTTCCTGTGAGATGGTGCTTGCTGTATCATGCCCTGGTATGTGCTCTTTTAGTGATGAACTAAAAATGAGTATCAGAACACCATCAGAGGAATTCAGACTACCCCAGGTACTGCCATATTTATTAGATGCTAATGTAAGTATAGCAGACAGTCTCTAGAAAACCCTCAGAAGCAGTAATCCAAGTGACTCTTTGCATACATGACCAGGACAACCCTTACTGGCCTTCCTGTGGTGTTCTAGCCTTGTAAAATCTCCCATCATTTAAAGTGGCATTTTATGCTTCAGCTGTGCTTCCACACTGGTTGTTGAGAGTAACCACAGTGGGCACAGACTGGCTGCTTGGTTTGGGGTATTTTGTTTTCTTTTTTGTCATTTTAACGATTCTGTCAATGCCTGAAAGACTTCTAGGTGAGAAGGTGATTACAAAAACTGATTACACTTTTTTTTCAGTTCTTTTCACAAGTGGAAAATCCCTGCTGTCTAGGTTTGCACTTGTTTGGCAGACCAGCCAAGGGATGCCTATGCAGACCCTGTAATTGGTCAGGTTACTCAAAGTCAGAATTGTTTTTTCCCCTGAGCAGCAGAATGAAGTCACATGGGAGGTGTACAGGAACCTGTCTGTTTTCCATTTCTGATGGGTTTTTCTTGTCTGTTCAAAACAGCCTTCTACAGCCTCTCCTCTCTCAGCAGCCAACCCTCTGTTTGGAGCCAGATGTTTCAACCTGCAGTTGAACTCTTGCTCTTGTCCCTCACCCTTTTTTTTTATTAGTGGTTTCTCAGGTTTGTGTACTGAAACAGGGTCAGGGAGTGTGCTGCTCTGTTGTGGCACTGCTTTGCTGCTTCCCCAGCAGTGCTTGACACCATGAAAAATGAGCAGAAAAGGGAAAACTCACACAACCATGAAGTGTGGGTTGGGTAGGACCTTCAAGAGCATCCAGTTTAAGTCCCCCTGCCATGGGCAGGGACACCTTCCACCAGATCAGGTTGTTCAGAGCCCTATCCAGCCTTGTCACAGCTGCAGCGCAATAAGGGCATTTTGTTAATATTAATGTTCCTCACTGAACTTAGGTCTTGGTCAAGCTTCATGACCAATAGAGCTGAAGCCCAGCTGGGTGAGGTCCAGTTGTAGTGGATGTGTTAAACTTTTTGATGAGGTGATGTGTTCTAGATGAAAACTGCACAGAAGCAGGTAGGATTCTGTTTAAAACCATGTTGATAACCATGTTAATTGACAGGAGTGGTTTTAAAGCAGAAGAAGTTAATGCCTGCTTGGTCTTTGCCATTTGCCACGAGGCCTGTGGCCATATTCACCAGCCACACCACTCCTGTGCTGCTGTGTTTGCTGTGTTATCTACTTGTTACCTATTTTCTCTCTTTGATGCCTACTGGGTTACTGCCTTCTCTTAGAAGCACACGTACACAAACATACACAACTACAGAGAAACAAGGCTGTGTGATCTGCTTTGGAAAAAGAGCTGCAGGCCTCAGCTCCTCTCCAAGTTCACCCATGGCCATTTCCTTCACCTCCACCTGCATCACCATGTCACTTTTCAAGTTTTATTAGATGTACTTTTTAGCTATCATTTATATTTGTCCTTTGAAGCTGCTGGTTTCAGTGCATTGGAAAGCAGCACCCTTTTGGTGTTGTCACAAGAGAATCAACAGTGTCTGACCAGCCCTAGCAGTCTCATCTCCAATTTAGCACAGGAAGAGCCAGAGGGCTCCAGTAGTGCTTGTTTCTTGTAATGCCTGTAAGATTTAACACTTTGAGGTAGTAGCAAAGCATTTTCAGCCAGGTGCAGCACTGGAAGCACAGTGGAGCCTTGCAGGAGCTTGCAGGTTGTTCCAGCTGGAGAGCCTTGTGTGGGCAGAAAGTCCAGGGTGTCAAGGTTAAACCCCTGCCAACACCAGAGCTGTGCAGGTTTCCTTGTGTCATGCTGTAACAAGAGCTCACTGCAGAATGCAGAATTCAGGGCTGGAACACATTTTTATATCTGGGGTTCATCAGAGATTCCAAATTGGATTGACAACATCAAATAGAAGTTTCAGGTCTCAAGGCACATTGTCTTCTTTGCTCCCAAGAAATCTTCAGGGACCCTCACTTTTCAAGTCCAGAAAACTGTTCTAAGTGACATGACACAACCAGAACTAAATTATTGCCACTGCTGATAGCATTTTAATTAAAATTATGTGATGTAAAGCCAGATGTACCATTTCAATCTCATACTGAACTTGTTCCTGTTCTCCTGATATATTTACCTCATTGCTGTCTTATCCAGAATGGCAAGTTCTCTATTGAAAATTTGCATTGATTGCTTGAAAAAAAACAGGATAGAAAGGCTGTAGGATCTGCTGCTTGCACAACATCACAAACATACTTCTTCCTGAAATATAATCTTCTGGTCACTTAGGGCAATGTTTACACCAGTAAAGTGAATTCAGAAACATTGTCTCAGTAAACAGGACAAAGAACACAGAACTTTTTGTGCACTCTAGCAGGCTGGGATAATATTTATCTTCTGTATATTTTTGGCCAGGAGAAAATTGGATGTTGGTGTCTGGAGACATCTGTGCATGATACACTTGTTTCATTAGAAATTGCCTGCAAATCTGTTGTTTTAATGTGCCTACGCCAATTGTTTTTAACAGTTTTCAGATGAATGTCCTTATTCCTAGCTCATACAACCATAAAAGAAGTGGTTTTATTTTAGGTTTGAATACTTCTGGGGATGACTGTGGATTTATACAAGGACTATGTTACCACAGACATTTTGGGAAGCTTGAGAAAAATCTTTAAGTTTTGATAATCGCTGGAAGAAGAAATCAGCCTCTAAAATGGGCTCCAAGATAGAACTGCTAAACCAGATCTGTTTTTTAATTTTTAAGAGAACATGTTTTTGTTGGAATACTTACACAGTATGAAAGCTTTTCCAGAGCTTCTCTAAACGCCTGGTTTGTATTACTCTAGTTCTTGATCTTTATTCTCTAATTCCTGATTCCTTTATTCCTTTTTATAAACAGCCCCCAATATAGAAACTGATCACACAAATGACATATTTCAGTGCCATGTATGTGCACAAGCATATGTGTAAGTGCAGTCATGGGCTATCACTGTAAGTCTATCTGTGAGCACTGGGAAGAAAGCAGTGAAAGCTCATTTTTCAAAATTTTAGACTGGAATAAGGGAGCAGTTGCTCACTGAAACGGCAATCCCTTCTCACACTTCTGCCCTAACTTCTGGGTCATAGAGTGGAGGAGGGATTACTAGGATTGTGCCTCTGGAAGGTCCATTAAGCCAAGTCCCTGAAAATACCAAAGTCAATTGAAGTTGGCTTCTGATTTCCAAGAGTGGCAGCCCAGACTATCCCCGAATTCTTTACAGAATTTCTTTCACTGTATGATTTTTATTCCACAATAAACACCTTGGTAATCAAATCTTAAAGGAGTGCAGAGGGGAACATAGATATGTATCAGACTACCACACTGGATTTTGCTTTTGGTGTTTTTGGTTTTTAAATTGGCTGTGTGTTGGGAAACTCATTTTAGAGGCCTTTCTAATAAGGTTCCTCAGAGGTAAAAACAGTCTGAAGTGGCTGATTGCACAGATATTCCAGTCTTGGAAGTAAGTAGCTGTATGGAAGTGTGTGTGTTCCACCTGCCTTTCCTCACCAAGCTCAGCAGATGTTCCTCTGTCCCTTCTTTTCCTTAAACTGACTTGCATCATCAATCATTATTTAAAATCAAGTCCTTGTGGTTCTTAAAATCGTCCTTGGCTGAAATAATGCCAGTTCATGCTGATTGACTTTCATACAGCTACAGATTATCAAAGCATATGGAGCAATTATAATTTTTTTTAAATCAGAGGGGTTTTTTTTCCACTTTGCTGAGTCATTGCTCAGACAGTTAGCGTGGTTCTAAAAATAATTGCTTCTGAAGTACTAGAATTGTACTGATTTCCAGGTGGGGAGTACTAAAGCCCCACCACTGGCAGTGTCTGCTGCTCAGTAAGGCCATTTCATTTCATTTATTGTGAGAACTCTGTTTTGCTTGGACAGAGGTAACAATTTTGAATCCCTGAACTGACTCTGATGTTTTCAAGCTTATGAAATCCATTTTCATTCTTGGTCTGTAGAAACTGAGGTTTAATGAAGTACCCATTCCAATTCCATATTTAGGCTGGGAGTGAAATACCCTTTGTGTAAAGGAGCCATTAGGCTGACAGCTTCACCTTCCCTTGCTCTTGCTCTTTTCCCAGTGGAGCTTCCTAGTAGCCTCCAAGATTTTTCATTTCAATGGCCTGGTCTATGGTAAAATGCAAAGCATGAAATAATAGATCCAAAATCTCCTGTCTCCAAAGAAAGGATGTGTGGGCATTGTTTGTGTTTGCAGCTCTGAAGATACAACAGTTCTGCTTTGCTCCCTGTGTCACAGCCTGTGGATTGCAGGTAGCCGTGACCTTTTCTTTCTTTTTCTTGTGTGTGTCTTTTGATTTTACTAATACCAATTGTATAAAACTAATCTTTTATGTACAATGCACATCCACAGAGCTGTGTAAATTACTTTTAGCATAGCAATGCATTGTTTCTGTTTTATACAACCTGATTTTCATTGTGTACCATCTTGAAAGGCTGAAAATGCCTCTGTACCTATTAAACATTATAGATAGATCTGACAGTCACTTCTGGTTGTTTAGCCAGCCCAGTGTAATCACTGAACCATATTAGCATGAAACATCAGAGCATTTTATGATCTATCTGTGGCCAGGCAATGCTTGCATGACTCACAGAGCCAAGGTTTCTGGTGGAGAGTCTCTGCTTCTACCCAAATGGCCACCCATATGCACACACACTATTTATCCAAGAGTTTTACAATTACACATTGTTCAGCATAGAAAACAATAATCAAAGGTTGTTCCTATGCAGAATGATACTGACATTTATGATGTCTGTAAGGGAACTGGGCAGCAAACTCTGAATTTTGGTTCTGGGCTCCTGTTGGAAACCATAAACAGGTTGACCATAACAGGTCATTATGCTCTCCCAGCATGACAAAAGGACCAACTTTAAAGGGCTTTGCAGCAAGTGGCTCACTCAGCAATGGTCAGAGGAGCTGCTGGCTCCCATCACTGCCACAAAGTGTGGTTTCATGCAGCAGGAACAGCTGGGCTGCTGCCCGAGGGGCGAGACAGATGCAAACCCAGCAATACCTGGGCTCTGCATCTTGACCTTCGCACACATGGCCTTGCTTATCCTGAGTCAGCCCAAGTCCTTGGAACAGGCTCTGCACACTGGTGTGCTCCATGCTTGCCTAAAATTGAGCCTCAGCACAGAGCACAGCTTTGGTTTTCTTCTTCTGGTCATATATGTTAAGCTCTGAACACATTTTCCCCATAAGGCAGAGAATTCTGCTGCCAGGGTTTTAGGCACAGCGTGGGTTATTATTTTGTGCAGGATTTTTCCTAGCCTTGGTTCTGAGGTCTGATTCAGCAGAGATAGCAGAAGGAATCACTCAGCCTCTGCACTTCTCTGGGCTCAGTAATCCACATATGGTTTACAACATGCCAGACCCACGGTATTGCTCAGCCCCTTTGCCAGGCAGCACCTTGTCTGTCACCATGATATTTTCTGAAAATTCCTCTTTGCCCAGGATTTTCTCCTGGGAAGCTGAGAAGCCTCAGCTTCTCCCTGTCTTTATTGCTTTGGAATGTGGCTTAGACACTGTTTATCAACAGGTGCATGTTTGATTGGTTTCGTGTGAATGGTTTTAACTTAATGTCCAGTCACAATCCAGCTGTGTCATGGCTCTGAGGAGTCATGAGTTTTTGTTATTCATTCTGTTTAAACCTTCTGTCTGCATCCTTTCTCTATTTATTTAGAGTAGTTTTAGTATAGTATTCTTAATATGATATGATATGATATGATATGATATGATATAGTATAACATAATATCATGTAATGTAATGTAATACGATACGATGCGATACGATACATACGATATAATATAATAAATATAATATAATATAATATAATATAATATAATATAATATAATATAATATAATATAATATAATATAATATAATATAATATAATATAATATAATATAATATAATATAATATAATATAATATAATATATCAGCCTTCTGAGAACATGGAGTCAGATTCATCTCTTCCCTCATCCTGGGGACCCTCACCAGCACCACACGTTGTCTTTGCTGTGTGGAAAGTTTCCCCCCTGCCAAGGAGGAGGCACTGACAGGCTGCTCTGCTCGGAATCCCCAGGTTACCATTGAGGTGGTGGACAGCCCTGACCCAGAGCCAGACAAGGAGCTGCAGAAGGAGGGCAGCAGGCCCAGCTGGCCAGCCCCGTCGCCCGACTGGAGGAGCTGGTGGCACAGGTCCTCCACGCTGACTCGCATGAGCAGCGGTGACCAGGACTACAAATACGACAGCACCACCGAGGACAGCAACTTCCTGAACCCCCTGGGCGGGTGGGAGAGCCATGCACCCAGTCACCGGGCGTTCCAGTCCAAGGAGCAGCCAGAGTACGGTGGGTTTGCGTTCCAGGCCTCCCGCGGGCATCCTGGGATTGTCAAAAACAAGCGTGGGGGGGAAGGAGAATGGTGAGGCATGGCTGAGATTCAAGCAAAATAGAGTTTTTCAACATGTGGCTTTTGTTCATCAGCTTTCAAATACAAATCTGTGCAAATGGACAAGCTGTGCTGTGGTAGCTGCATTCCACTAGTAAGTCTATAATCTTGAAAATCATACCAGTTATCCCAGAAGAGGGCCTTTTTTAGTCCAACGTGTGCTTTTTTAAAAAAAGTGGAGGAAACAAGGTTTCATATTTATTTTTAGAGTAAGGGTAAGTACAAATTTAGAATCGTGCGGTGGTTTGGGAACCAGAATATAACTATTGGATAAATAAGCAAGATCTGAAACGTGGTAGCGTTTGGTGGATACACAAATAAGATGACTTATGTTGATGCATGTGTGGGGAGTGGCGTGTGCAGCAGGAACATTGTGTATTTGTGTGTGTAATATTCTTCCAGATGTGTCATGAGGAAAACAATTGTTTTCAGCTTGTTGTATGAAATAGTTGCAGAAACTAGAAACAGAGAAGAGCTACAGCTCTTCACTGCCCTGACAGGCTGTGACTATCCACATGGGAATGACCCAGGGGAGGTGAGCTAAACTGTGCTCACAGGAAGAGCCCCTTGAACTTGTGTGTAAATACAGATTACTTTTAGTCAGAACAAGGTGCCATGCTACTTTTACCCTGGCATTTCTGTTGTTATTCCCCAGATGTTGCAGAGTGCAGTAAAACAAAGTAAAACAAACTTATTCTTCCATGGTTTGGCTGACTTGAAATACTAGAATCTTAAAAATCAAGAGAGAGTTTTTTATGGAATAAAAACTGTGGAATAAAAGTGTGTTTAAACACATACATATGTATTAAATTTTTTGGCCAGAAGATTAAATCTACCCCTTCTTTTTGCCCCTATATTTATTTGTGGGCAGGGTTTATTGCAAAGCATTCATATCTTAGGTAGTTATTCATATAAGTTAATTGTGATAGAAAAATCATAGTAAGAATTACAAGTATGAATATAAGAAGAACAGGTTGAACAGCAGCTGAAAATCTAACATGGTATATTCAGTAATGTGCTTCATAGTGCACTGTAAACACAAGGTAGGTAGGTCTAAAAATTATCCCAGAGCTCCCTGCTGCACACCAGAGCATCCAGCTAGCTGGAAGCAACTCCTGGCCTCTTGTCTAACCTAAAATGCTCTCTGGGAGGATGCAGCAGCAGATCCTGCCCATGAGGGATGTAGATGTTCCACCCACTGACATGTTCATACCTTTCCTGTGGGTGTCTTTCTCCCCTCCTGCCACTGCCAAGGGCTCTCCCTGCCCTTCCTTGGCCTCCTGTTTGACAGGAATTGTGCCTGCTCACCTGCCCTCCTCCTCGCCAGCCTCATGGAGATAAAAGAATTGGAAAGGAGCTAGGAAGAAGAGCAAGGCCAGGCATAGTGGGCAGATCACATTTTCCTGAGACATCTGATGCCTTTTTTGGGCTGTTGTGGTGCCTGCCTGCTGGCAAATCCCAGAACCACAGGTCTTGCACACTGACATTAGCTGTGTTGACAGCCACATCCCACCGCAGACACCTGATTCCAGTGTGGTGGCTTCCCCATCATCAGCCCTGTCAGAAAAGGAGGAGGAACACATAAGGTCCTTGCCACGAGGAACTCACCTCTAGGCAGCTTGCTCTGAGTGAGATCTATAACCTCCCCATACTCCTGGCAATAAATGTTTAATAGCACCCCACAGAGCTGTTGTCAGTCGCTGCATATGGAACAAATCAAGTTACGTGTTCTGCTAACCAGCTCAGGAAGCCCACAGACAGCATGGCCCTGGGGGAAAGTGTGTAGCACAGAGGCCAGGCAAGGCAGGGATCCTCCCTGGCTCTGCTCTAGCTTAGGTACTCTCCCCTAGAGCTATAGAGCAGGGCTGCCTCTGAGCCACTGAACCAGGTTTTGCTTTGCTGTCTGTGGCGGTGTAACCCAAAGGAGCTGCAGCTGCAAGTTGTGATCACAGTAAAATATCTCCTGTAGGTTGCAGGGAAAACCATGAAGACAAATGTTCCCTCAGCTAGGGAGGCCAGTGGGGAGGCAAGAAAGCTGGGACAGGTTAATGGGCTTTGTTTGGTGGCCTTCACATGGTGGGATGTGCAATAGTTTACACAGCACACAAAGGAAGCTGGTTCTGAAGGGTTTAGGTACTCACAGTGCATCAGCTTTTTGTTTTGGTGTTCAGTGCCTTTGGCAGTCTGCCAGAAGAAAACAAAATCATGTTTCTTTTTCATAAGGTTCCTTCTAGTAAATAGTCAGATTTGATGTTATTTAATAATTCACATGAAACACTAAATACTGCATGTTGTTCTTGGTGCAAGAAAAGCATGCACTTCCCTGCTCTCATAGCAATATTCCTGAAATATTCAATATTCTGTTTCCTGTTCAAGGGACTGAAAAACAAAATTGTAATTTTCACTCATGACCCTTAGCTTCCCATAATATGCATCTTGCCCAAAAACTGAGTGCTGTTGTGTGCTTTGAAAAGGCAAAAAAGAAAACTCAATTTATCCTTTGCCTGATGAGTCTGTGGTCCACAAACACATTCCTGTATGCAGGGAAATGACGTGAATAGATGTGTGCTGTTAGTTCACGACCGAGCTTTGCAGCTGAGGATCCTCAGCAGCCAAAAGGTCAAAAGAGAAAGGAAATATTTTTTCAAATAATGTTGCGTGCATTTCCCCGAGGAGCACCAAGTGTGAAAACCATTTAAGCAGCAGCCTCGCGCCTGGCGCTCGGCCCCGGCTCCAGGTAGAGACATCTGGATTCCATTCGTGCTTTGCCTGCTTAATAAAAACCACCACACAGTAGTTTTTGGGCAGCAGGAGTTTTGTTTCCTCATTTCCTCCCTGTCATTTGTCCTGTGAGCAGATTACATGGACGGTGAGGGCGACTGGAGCCCCTGGTCCCCGTGCAGCGTCACCTGCGGCAGCGGCAGCCAGAAGCGCACCCGCTCCTGCGGCTACGCCTGCACCGCCACTGAGTCCCGCACCTGCGACAGGCCCAGCTGCCCAGGTGGGAATTGCCCCTGGAACTGCTGCCAGGGGAGCAGGGATGGGTGGAAAGGGGTGGAGAGGGCTCTCTGCACACTGAGCCTGGGGGCTGTGTGCTCCATGGCAAGGTAAGGGTGCCGGTGGGATAAAGAGATTTTCAACGCCGTTTATTCGTAGTAATGATGCACTGCTAGATGCAGTCCTCCATCCCCTGAGACTTAAAAGACATGTATAGGCTTTCTCTAGGTCGTGGCAGTCATTTTTGTGCACGGGTGTTTTGTATTCTAAAGGGTGTGATCTACTCCCTTGAAACAAATTTGGAGCTGGTTTAGGATTTCCAGCTGGCTGTGCTGTTACCTCATTGAGCTCCTGTTTTGCTGTGAAGGAAATGGCATTGCTTGCATTCTGAAGAAGGATGAAGAGATGTATAGTTTTGGCTTGAATATATTCAGAAAATATGGCCAAGGATCCTTGCCTTAGCTCCTACCCATTCACAGGATTTGACATTTTGAAGTGTCCTCACCATCACACATTTACCGTCTTCACTTTGGCAAAATCAGAGCTGAGCACTCAAGCCTACATCATGAAAATTTGAAGCTGCTATGGAAAACTGGTTTTTAAATGTTTCTGTGTGTTTAAATTTAGACCAATTTGTCATGCAGTAGCTGCCACAATGCAGGGGATAGGTGCAAGTTCATTACTTCCCAAGATCAGAGAGAAGTGAAAACACAAGTCGTGGTGGCATGCATTACTCTCAGTTTACTTAATGACTCAGAAAGGCAGAAATTTTTAAGCTGGAGGTCAGGCTTTTTTTAATGGGAAATAAAATGTCAGCAGTGCTGGAGAGGAGACTTAGAAGACTTGGTGAGAGAGTTGGAGAGAAGTTTCTGACTAGCAGATAGATCCATGTCTCCATTGCAAAGCAACAACTGCGAGGCAGTTCAGGGAAAAATGTTTCTGCATGCTCTCATGCATCCTAAAACCTCAATAATAAGGAGTAATTCCAGAAGAAAGCAAGTAACCCCCAGTTATATGCTCTAGTATTTATTACCAGCTAGCACCAAAAAGTGGCAAACTTGAAAGAATATATTATGTCATACAACAGACCTCCAACGATCAGTAAGCAAAATATATTCACTCTTTGATGCTGTGCTGACATTTTCGAAATTACAAGGTCAAAGCTCAGCTTCTGCTGTTTATAATTCCAGTAGTGAATTACTGCCTTGTAATGGGTTCTTGGGTATCTATTATTCTACATCTAGTGCTGGAGTTAAGGCAAAACTCTATGATAATTTTGTTGAAAATTGGCCTGAGGCTGTTTTGAAGCTTTGCAAGCCACTATTATGCCCCAGTTCAGGAGATCAGGAGAAAGTTCATTGGCAAGAAGACGGGTGGTGAATAGACTTCATTATTAACCATATAGTTATCACATACTAAAGATCTTTCAGTTCTCTTTAGAGGCCTTTAATTCAATAGGGAAGAAAGGGAGAAAAAAACTTAAAACCTACTTGTATTAAGCCTACATGGCACAGAAATGTTAGGCATATCAATAGGCTGAACTAAAGCAGCAACAAAAGGATGTTTACTTTGGCAAGATCATTTTTCTGGCAATGTCTGTGTCTCTCAGCTGGTAGCAAACAATTAACTGGAGGCTGCTGGTAAATCCAGACATGTTGAGATCCTGATATTGTATTTGGCAGCTGTAGGTGATGGGGATGGAATTGCTTGGAGAGGTTGGTTATCTCTTGCCTACTCACACCTTTTAACTGCCTGGCACTGGGAGAGACCAACAAGCATCAGTCTTCTTGGAACAGCATCATTCTGCCTTGAGAATGGTTGCCCACATGCAGAGCTGAGCTTCCTCACCTGACTTCAGCCCTGTCACTCTGTTTTACCTTATTAACATCTGTCACAGACATCTTTTCATGAAAATCCTTTCATTAGGATTTTTTCCTGCTGAGAAGCTGAGAGGCCTCAGGAACGAAATGTAAGCATTGGTTATCTGCTGCTGTGGAATGCAACAGGTGCATCTGTGATTGGTCTCATGTTTGTAATTGATGGCCAATCACAGCCCAGTTAGCTTAGACTCTGTCTGAGACACAAACCTTTATTATTCATTCCTTTCTTTTCTCTTCTTAGCTTAGCTGGCCTTCTGAGATGAAACTTTTCCTTCTATTCTTTTTAGTATAATTTTGATGTAATATATATCACAAAATAATAAATCAAACCTTCTGAACATGAAGCCAACATTCTCATCTCTTCCCTCACCTGAAAACCCCTGTGAACACCATCACAAGCAACACAGGTTCCTTGGTCATTATGGTTTTAAAAGAACAGTCCAGAGGCAGCTTCAGAATGGTTTTCTGCCCAAACAAAGCACGTTGCAGAGGCTGGGGAGGAAGGGGAGGCGAGGAGGCAGCTGGTTCCATTGTGTTTGAGTGGGGAAGCAGCAGCAGCACTAACTCGTGTTTGTCCTAGGGATCGAAGATACCTTCCGGACCGCTGCCACAGAAGTGAGCTTGCTGGCAGGGAGCGAAGACTTCAATGCAACCAAACTGTTTGAAGTTGGTAAGCAGCCTTGCCAATCCTTCAGTAACAGATAAGAGACTTCCTTAGGATTTTCTTAGTCCTGTTGGATCAAGATACTGAGTTTAGCATTTAGTAACAGCCATTTGTTATCTTGCTCACGTTTGTGATCTGAAAATTTGCTTTGGTCAAAGAATCGTTCTCCTCTTAAGTTCTGTGCTTGTTTCATCATAAAAGGGTTATTTGTTGTCCTAATTCAGAAAAGAGCTGTAAGACTCCACAGTAATGGATGGGGGGGAAAATCAAACACTCCTTATTATTTTGATTAAATAGCCTCCAATGGAAGACCCTATAAAAGCATTTTCATTTCATGTAAAAGAGTACAGCTGTCACATCAGAAAAATTGAAAAAAAAAGACAATGACTTTTATGACCATGCATTGCTTTTATAGCTCTGTGTGCTGCAGTGGGAGTAGCCAAAGCAAATTTATAGGGCATGGCTTGATTCTGAACTATCTCAAACTCAGTCCAACATCTGCAATGTTCTGATTTCGTCCCTTCAATGAAACCACAGTGTGGCCACTCAGAGACACTGGATGCTGGATTAATTGAATAAACAGTGTAATCCAGCACCTCCCTACTGTGGGAGAGCAGAGCACAATAGTTAATGACAGCCAGGATGAGACTCTTTAAGGAGATAGAAAAACAGGACACAGATCACTAAGTAAATATTCTGCAAGAATGTGTGCTGTAAGAGTTTTAGGTCCCAGTTAGTTTCTCTCCTGCAGAGTCCTCTTCGAGTAAGTGTGGAGCAAGATATGCAGGTGGTTTTTGACAGCCCACAGGATGATATAGACACCTTAAATAATGTTTTAGGCAGGAGATGTTTACCTGGATTTTCCCAAGAGTCTTGCAAAATAATGAAGTGCTGATATTAAATACGCTACTGGTCTACAAATCTCTTTAATCCTGGCTATACATCATGCCTCTGGCACCATAAACTCCTGCTGATGTACAGCCACTCTGATCTTATGTCACACATGTCCTTTCAGAACCTGAATCACTTTTGGCTGCATTTGCCAGATAAGATGTCAGTCTCCGTGTTTGAGATATTGATGCTTGAAAAGTGAATATCAAATAGAAAAAAAGTATTTGTTCTTTAAAGAAAGACTGAATTAGGGTCTAAAATGTACTTCAGAAAGAGTAATCCAGGCCTTGCTTGCTATCTTGGAATCTCTAGCATCATCTGAAACTTAGTCCTTCATCATCTGACTGCCATTTTTCCTGTTGAGTGTGTTCTGACTAAGGGTTCTAACTGGAGACTGGCACCAAATCACTGTGATTTCCCTTTTTCTGCTGCTTACCAACCCATGGTAGTGTCTCTTGTGCCACATGGGGATATCAGTAGCTTAATTAGAATTTGTTGGGTAGAAAAAGTGTCACAGATTCCTAGGGCCTGGTTCTGCCCTGTAACTCAGACTAGCCCTGAAGTCAGTGACAGGTGATTTCTTTATCTGACAGGACAGCACTGTGGTACACTGTGGGCAGGGCAGCAAACTGTGACTGCCCTTTCTTTCTGCAGCAGAGCACTGGTGCTGTGTCGCCATAGGACATGAAATAACACGATGCAGACATGCAGCTTTCTGATGGTAAAAAGAGAACTTTTAATTTCTGCCTCTAACATTTATAGATTTCTAAAAGTGGCAGTGGATTGGAGGGTGACAGTGCTACCTCTCCAGTGACACTGGACAAGCCAGCAGTCTATTAAATTTCTCTCCTTCCATAAAACAACAAGTGATTTACATAAAGTGTGTAAGAAGTTCGTTACAAGAATGTAAACATCAGAAGGCTCAGAAAAACTTTAAAAATCAGGGCAACAGTGCTGAACAGCTGCACTTGACTCAGCTGCTATCACTGATCACACCAACTGGGATGCTGCTTAATGTATCTTAAGTTTCCATTTCCTGCCCCGAAACAGATACTGATAGCTGTGAGAGATGGATGAGCTGCAAGAGCGAGTTCCTGAAGAAATACATGCACAAAGTGGTCAACGACCTGCCCAGCTGCCCTTGCTCCTACCCCAGAGAAGTTGCCTACAGCACCGCTGAGATCTTTGACCGGCTCAAGAGGAAGAACTTCCGCTGGAAGGATGCGAGTGGTCCAAAGGAGAAGCTGGAGATCTACAAGCCCACGGCGCGGTACTGCATCCGCTCCATGCTGTCCCTGGAGAGCACCACGCTGGCGGCGCAGCACTGCTGCTACGACGACAACATGCAGCTGATCACCAGGGGCAAAGGGGCAGGGACACCCAACCTGATCAGCATCGAATTCTCAGCGGAGCTGCACTACAAAGTGGACATTCTGCCTTGGATCATATGCAAGGGGGACTGGAGCCGCTACAACGAGGCGCGGCCTCCCAACAACGGGCAGAAGTGTACGGAAAACCCCTCAGACGAGGACTACTACAAGCAGTTTCAAGAAGCAAGGGAATACTGAGAAGATTTTCCTTTTCTTCTGATGCTAAATAGCATTCGTTTCCTGGATGCCAAAGAACTGGTGGTGGCTGCTGCACTGGCTCCTCGACAGGGGCCGGTCAGTTCCTTTCTAATGAATGTATATAGTTGTAATATAATAATACATGAGTATTTTTCACAGTGTGTGTAATTTATAAGCACATATCTCTCTGTCTCACACACACCTATTTTTGCATACAGACATACATAAGTCTTGTCCTGATAGGATTTTATACCGCAATAACTTTCATGTAATAATGTGCATTTCATTTTATTTCCCATCTGTAACCTAATGAAGGGGGTGGGGGGTAGCTGCCATCACCATCAGGCCCCAAGGCCGCAGCTGAGGAGGCACATACTTAAAAGTTGTTATAAACAATAGGATTGAAGAATGTACTCTTCCATATGGGAATGGTTTACAAGATTAATGCACCTACAGCATCAGTTTTCTCTATAATTGGTTTCATGACCAGTCATATCTAAGGAGGGAAGAATTTTTTTTGGAAGGGTAATAGTCAAAAGTGAATATAGAAAATCCCTACCAATTTTTCCTCTTGGAATTCTTCCTGTTACCTTCTAGCTCAGGTATTTGCAGTCCACCTGGGGTAGGCTTCCAGGAAGATGTAGCTGTGGTTTTCCTACGGGCCAGAAAATGTCCTGGTGCAGTGGTTCTGCAAGAGTTCCAAGCAGCCCCCTCCTGGAGACATCTCTGATACGGAGCTGCAGCTGCTGGGGCTTCCAGAGCAGCTGTGAACCTGTGAACTGAGCATGCTGTAAGTCTTTGGAGGAGTGAGGGCAGAGAAGGAATCCATGTCAAAGGACCAAAAAGATCACAGTTCCTTCCCAATTTTTTAATATGAAGAATGTTTGGATCTGCTTGTTTCTTTCTTTTAAGAAAAGGAAGTTTATTATTTTAGAGAACAGTAAAACTGGAATCGACAAGTTCCCTGGGATAAAAGATGCAACCAGCCCTTTTTCCCCATTTTTCTCATGCTGAATGCAGTGTCCTACAGCAGAAGCTATTCTTTAAGGGAAGCTTTCTGGGAGGAACTACTGGTGTCTTAAAGTGTCTTAATTTTTAAAAAAAAGCTAGCATTATTTTTGTAAAGTATTTATTGAATTGTAAGAATGACTCACATGTGGGATGTATCTCTAACATAAAAGGTTTCTGTAGATGGAACTTGATTTCCAAGAACACAACTATTGTTAGGCAAAGATTTTATTTCCAAATTTTTATAAAGTGCAAGTTTACAAACTGTCATAAAGCAGCTCATATCTGCATTCTGACGAAAGATTAAAGTTACACCCTGGGTAAATAAATACTTACAGTTCCATCCTGTGAAAGACTGCCTTGCTGCAAGTTGGTGTGTTCATTTGGAAAACCAAGGCTAAATGCCACTAGAGAAATGCCTATTTTGGGGTTATGTGGTCTGACACACATTTATGGAACCTCACACAGAGTTACAGCCAACCAGCATCGCCGTCAGCCCGAGCTCAAAGATTCAAGACAGGCATAAAAGGCAATTCCCTCTGCTATATACAGGCACACATAGATGACATTTAAGGTCCCTTCCAACCCAGACTCTTCTATGCTTCCTGTAAATCCTTTCTGTGTCTGTGTTGGCTCTGGGTGAGGTTGATTGCGAGCTCACAGACGGAGATGCGCGTGGTGCCCCGGGCAGGGCCAGCTCTGTGTTGGCCTGCCCAGGTGGTGCCAGCCGGGGGTTCAGAGCCAGTCTGGGCCGTGCACACCCAGTCTGAGCCGTGCTGGAGGCTGTGCCAGCTCTGCTGGGCTGCTCCAGGTCTCCAGGAACGCGGCGGTCCGGGCAGAGCCGCCGCACATCTGCGCCAGCGACGGCTCCGCTGAGGTCACCTCGGCAGCTGGAGAACTTGGCCAAGGCATCCGAGCATCCCACATCCAGGCCTGAGCTGGTGGGGAGGATGTGGATGTGTTCTAGCACAAGCTGGTAGTAACAAAACATGGTTAGTTGAGAAAGAGGGTAAACAGAGGGATCACCCCTTATTTTTTTTATAGAAACCAGATTTTGTAAATGCTTGCAAGGTCATACGAAGGCGCCACTAGCTAGTGGAGCCAGTTAAATTGACAGCAGATGGATGAAAGGCACAAGGAACTCCAGGATCACTTCACAGGGAAGACAGGTATTTTCAGGGAGAAAGCTCTACTTTTTACTTCACAATGTGGGGGGAACAATATTCTCAGGTTTCTCTGGGAGAATGATGAGAGCATTGGTCACATTTCTTGAAATATAAAACACATCCCTGTCCTTTGTTGGATTAGTAAATTATGGTGCTATTGAGAAATGCTACTACACTATTAATACAGAACATAGCACATAAAGTGTTGGGGAAGAGGGAAAATTATTCTAATAAATGAAATGACGCACAAAGTTTCGCTCGTAATTTGCCAAGGCTGGAAACTCTGAGGGAGCCAAATAGCTTCTGATAGGACCTACCAGGTGCTTCATAGGAGGAGTCCTGGAGAGCAGATTGGGATTGTCTGTTCTCCCAAGTAACAGTCTTTATTAAAAGCAGTCTGTCCTACTTCATAATAAATTATGATCCATTCAGAGCCGGGCTGCTTATTTTATTTTATTTTCTGTTTTCTTTATCTCCTTTCCAGTGACCTAAACTGTACATCAAATACCTTTGTGTAGTAGACTTTAGCAAGGAGATGGAGGTTACCATGGCCAAATTCAGCTCCATCTTTTAAGCACAGAACTCTCCATATGAGAGCAAGGCCCAAGGAAGCGTTTGTGGCTCACATTCCCAGGCACAGGGTGGTGGTGAGGAGAAGCTGTTGTTATGTTTCTTACATTGCCACAGAAAAGACATATTGGAACACTCAACCAAAGACATGGGGGAGGATTGAAACAAGCATAACTGAGCAGGGAAACTGAAACAAGGAACCAGTCAAGTCATCCAACTTATTTTTAACCCCCGATCAATCAGCAGATAAAGATTAGAGCACAGCTTCTGAGTCAAGTTGGTGGGAATGAATCAAGCTGGCACAGCTGCTGTGAAAGATGTGTGGAGCGGTGCCCCGAGGCAGCCATAAATGGATTGAATTGTACCTTTGATGGTTAAAAGGATGAGTGGGCCTGGCTTCACATTGCCCGGACAGCTGCTGAGCAGCAAAATTCCACTAACATAACCCACAGTGATGCATATGGGTTATAGGACAATATAGAGAAAACCAGAACCATGCACACATCCACGAATCCCCACAGCCCTGCATTAGTTACCAGCTGCTTTTCCCCCCTCCTGCTGTGCAGACTGGTTAGCACTGTCAACACAAGGCATTCTTTGGAAAAATGCTGGTGAGCTCGTGGGGCTGTTCCAGATACAGCCATCACACTGAGGTTGTGGGGCTGGCTGCAATGAGCTCCTGATGCACCTGACACATCTGAGTGGGGCCAGCTGAAGGCAGGAAAGGGGGAAAGTTGGGAAAGTTACCTTTTCCTCTTGAAGAATCTGCCCTGCCTGAATAGCAGGGCCTTAATGCCACGGTGTCTTATTTGTGGTGTCTCTCTTGCTGGCGGAGGGAAGGCAGTGAGGAGGGAGAGCATCAGCGGGAAGACCACCAGAATAAACATGACACTTTCCCCAGCAAACTGGAGGGAGTGTGTGTTGCCACCTGGCCCCGTGGCATTTCTGTGCCAGCTGAAGGAGTGTGTGTTTTTCTGTCACCAATTTCCCGCTTCTTTACCTTTGTAACTTGCAATGGAAAAATGTATGGGCAGTTTCCATTATGCCTGTGCTGTTTCAGACAAATTAAGGGGTTGGCTAAGAAATCGCTGGTTTCATATTTCATACAGAAAACACACACATGCTTATATTTATATGTCTATGTAAATTAATTTAGGATATCCTCTAGTCATGTGCTGTGCAGCAGTGCCTGCAGGAAGGGTCCCAGAGCAGAGCATTTCCTTGCCTCCTGCACAGGGCATGAGGCTATTTTTGCATTTGCACAGGGGAGAGAAGGGCCAGGAGGATAAAATGGCAGCAGTCATTCTTCAGCTCTGCCCCTTACTTTATGAGTGGCAGGTTTATTCATTTTTCCTTTTCAGCTGCTCTGCTAAAGCCACAAAGGCCTTTTATGATTGTGCTAATTTGCTATCAGTTCAGAGAGTTATAAAGTTTTTCTTTATTTATTCTCTATCACAAAAAGGATCTGGGAATGGAGGGGGATTTTTAAGCGTACAGAGAAACTTTTCATTCAGTACATTGCACAGTTTATAAGGGGTTCAGAATGTTATATTCTGGAAGTGATAGCAATATTGCACAGGTCAGAGTGGCCAAACTGAGCACAGCTAAGCATGGGTGGCTCTGGTCTTCAGAGAAGTGCTTAGATAATATTTCCTTTTTAAAACTGGGCAAACAGCATTACATGTGTTAAATGTCAGAGCTTGCTGTTTATTATGGGTCTGACCAATGCTTCGCTTACAGTGGAACAGTGCTTCACTTATGGATTTCAGGAGGACTCTGGTAAGACTCTGAAACATGCCTGGAGCAAGAGACAGCATGTGCACACTATGGTGGTGGATACAGGATGTGAGTCAGAAGGTTTGGGGAGCAGAGAAAGCTTGGAAACCAGTTCCCAGTCCAGGCACCATATTCCAGGCTGGCTCCTGCCTCTGCACAGCTGTGCTTAACCCATTTGCTGTGCTTAGCCCATTCCCTTGTCCCCAAATCCAAACTGCAGCCAATCCCCTTTCCACACTTCCCAGGGGCAGCTCTTGAGGGGACGTTGCTGAGCCATGAAACACAGAACTGGGACACAGCTGGCCTTGGAAAAGCCCCATCTGCCTGGCAGGGCTCCCTGAGCTGGGCAGGGAAATGGGAGAAGTGCAAATAAGCTGCACCATGCATACACAGGGATTCCTGTATCCCACTGCTTCTGGCAGAGCTTACCATCAAGCACTCAATGGGGAGCACCTTCTAATCACAGTGCAGCCAGGATTAATACACCTCCTGCCTGCCAAAAATGAGGGCAAACCTTGAGCAGCCTTGCAGCACTGCTGCAGCTCCTGTTACCCCAAAAAGGACAGGGGATCCAGCCTGGCATGACGTCTCTACCCAGAAGTCAGCTCCCACCAGGAAGCAGAAGCACAGCTCCATCTCATGTGCAAATGTCCCAGCTATTCCAGTACAACCAGCAAATGACAACTTGGAGAGGCAGCAAGGTCTGCCACTACTGCCCTGCATCTGAATATCCTGAATTCAGTGCATCAGTTCTCCTACACGTCTCTGCTCTTACAGCCTGCCTGAAAAACACCAAGAAAGAGTGTGGAAACAGGAGGAGTCTCTTTGGGTCGAGAGGATGCAGTGACAGGAATGGGAAGAACCTCTGGAGAGTGTGGGGAGGAAAGAACAGTGCATTGAATTACAGCACGGCCTCATTAAGGGTGATCCCAATTTAAATTAGCCTGTGGATAGTGATATCCTGAAGGAGGGTGCTCTCAGAGAGGGACAAGTCAAAAGGAAGAAAGCAAGACTTGAAAAGGAGCTGAGCAAAGAAAACACAGCGTCTTTGTCCAAAGCAGGATTTCCCTTGCCCGGCTGTCCACTGACGGAGCCATTCCCCAAATATTTCACCGTGTGTTAAATCACCACTAGGTACACAATCCCAGAAAAGCCCAATAAAAGGTGCAGCTGGTAGGTGTAGGGGAAGGAAGCATTCCTGAGCTGTTTTCCCGAGTGACAGCGCCCATGGCCGCGCGCTCCAAGAGGCCGCAGTGTCAGTGGTGGCTGCACCACAGCTCCCAGCTGCCCACTGCAGCCCCATGGCAGTGGTTAACCTTGACACATAACTGTGTTTTGCCCTTGCCCATAGTGGCACAGCTCTCAGTACTCCTGTAATTTAGTGTGGCTTTTGCTCACAAGGCCAACCCCTTGCTCTGACCCCCAGGCCGGCGGGTTTGCCCCCTCCCAGCACCACTGGCAGTACAACGGGGCACTGGCTTGGGTCTCCCTTCCCACAGGAAAAGGGGGACCTGGCCTCCTCTTCCCAGCACACAGACAAGAGGCTCCAAGCCACTGGAGCAGCTCAGGCTGGAGGTGGGGAGGAAGCTGACTCAGCCTCAAACACAACCGCATCCATCCCTGCTAGGGTGGGTGGCCTGGCTGGAAAGGCCGGGATTGCCCCATGGACTCCCTCTGTGAGCCAGAGGGAGGGCAGGGCTGTGCTCCCTGCCTGGGTGTGCAGCACTGGTGGGGAGGAGAAAGGTGGGGAGCCCCAGAGCTGTGCACTTTTAGATCCAGCTGTGTGCCAGAGCCAGCACTGCCTGTCTGAATCTCAGTCCTGGCATGGAAGCAGCGCCCAGAGAGCCACACAGGGAGCTGGGCCCAAAGGAACACATGGAAGGAGAGCCCAGCTTTGATGTCTAAGTCACTGTCAGGGTGTGTTTGGTTTGCATTTGAAAGGAGGTGAGGCCAGACAATTCCAGCTTTAGAAGAGGAATCTGCAAGGCCAGGGAATCCCACAGGACTATCTGCTCCATCTGACACTTCCAGGCTGGCAATTCTACCATGAGCTCTTGAACAAAGTTTGAATAGGGTAGACCAAATTGAATAAAACTCTGAGATATTTTTTCTTCCCAAGAATAACCACCTATTTCTCCCACAGATTGCCTTCTGCAAAACTTCCCAATGCTTCCAGCAGATGTAGAGCTGCTCTCCAACATCTTCAAACCCAGAGCCCTCCAGAGCGAATCATGGTTTGGGTTGGAAGGGAGCTCAAAGCTCATCTAGTTCTGCCCACCCACAGCTTCCACTGCACCAGGTTGCGCACAGCTCCATCTAACCCAGCCTTGAAAGGTTCATTGGCAGCAAAATCTAGAAGGGAAACAGCAGCAATGTGACTTCCCCATAGCTCAGTCACCACCATGTCACTGCACCCCCAAAAATGCCTGGAGCTGCCAGGCCCCTTCTGAACCATCAATCCCAGCTTTCCTTCCCACTGGCTGAGGTTTTCAGGTCAGGCCAGGTGTGGACTTCAAATAAAGGTTTGAAAGGCATCTCTGGGAGACACTCATCCAATGTGCTTGCTGCCAACCCTGGGGCACAAAGGACAAGTGACAGCCCCTCTCCTAGCACAAACTTGCCCTGTGCTGGCTTTCCAAAGGCCTCACTGCATCCCTGAGCTCTCAGGTCTGGTAGCACAGCTCAGCACCCCTGGCATTGCCCACCAGTGGCCACTGCATGGCCCCTGTTCCAAGGCACTTCTCATAACAGATTTTTATCTTTTTTTTAATGGGAAGAGAGACGAATCCAGGCCAGTATGTAGACAATTTGTCTCTTCTGGGTGAGTTCCAGCAAGAGTAGTGTACTTTATACATATGGGCTCACTTTCATGTTTGATTGCTGGACTAAGACCACATTGTTGTCCAGCTCAAGCGAGGGAGAAAAAAGAGCAAAAACCACACAAATCAGGAAAGCATTAGGTAGACTTAGCTCAGAATACATCTTCTGACCAAATGGAGAGCAATGCTTTTTCATATAATTAGACTGTCTGCTGGGAGTCAAAGAGAGCAAATGGTGATGCTTTCAGTGCTGTGGGAGCTGTGCAGTCCCCAGGAGATGGTCACACCTTCCCCACAGCATCAGCTGTCATCCCTGAACAGGTTGTGAAGGGAGGCTGTGGTTTAGAAAACCCTCAGAAGCTCTTGAACTGCATTGCAGTTCCAAATGCCATTCCTCAGCCACAGAATCACAGAGTGGTTTGGACATGAAGGGAATTAGAGATGATCCAGGTCCACCCCCTCTGCCATGGGCAGGAATACCACCCCCAGAACAGGTTGCTCTGGCCCCCATCTGTTGGAACTCAGCACATCCCTCTGGGTGTCCAGAGTTGCCGAGGACCCTGCCAGGGGGCTCAGAGACCCTGGCACACAGCCCAGAACACCTGAGGGTATGATTTTGACCCCTGGAGCAAGTTACCAACTTTGTATGAGGACATGAAAGTCACACAGGTTTGAATAGTATAATAATAAAATTATCACAGGGTGAAAATGTAGATTTTAGGATTTTTGGTATGGGGGTTATGGAGACAAGATGGAGGAATCTGGGCATGTCCAGCCTTTCTTCTTCTTGTTCTTGTTCTCCATTTCCTGCAGTGATGTTGGCACTTTGGGATTGGTTTAGAGTAGAAGTGCACTGTCTAACATAGGTGACAGGTATTGGGAATTAAGTGTAAATATGATATATGTAGTTTGTAGTATAAAAGGACAACACCGTCTCAGGGGTGGTCAGAGTGCCTGTGGCTGCCCTGCAGAGCAGATCTCCACTGGGCAGAAATAAAATTTTATAGATAAGAATTAATAAACAACGTCAAGACCGAAAAGTGAAGAGTTCAGACTCGTTCTTCAGTTGCTCAGGCTGAAGCAGAGACACCCTGCACATCTCGGGGCAGCAATTATCAACAGCAACCCGAGAGAGCCATCCACCCTGGCCAATCAATGCAGGGAGACAAGGTGTGAAAGCAAACCCTGACTAATCAAAGAGTGTTTTAACATCATCTTCAAATTTGCACAAGGTGAGTGTTTGTGTTTGGCAGTAGAGGGACAGCGGCACAATCAGCAGGGGAGCAATTCCAGTGAGTGGGACTGTACCAAACACTGGAGGAAAAACACTCTGTACTGACATATAGCATCAAAGAGTAAATGATTCTGTCCTTCAGGTAATGTTTCTTTGAATAACAACCTTTTTATGTCATGAGAGCGGCACAAATGACATTGAAACATGCAGGCACAGCAAAGGGAACTCGAGCCTGACACCCAAATTTCTGCTCATGGCAGGCAGTGAGCACACAAAGGGCAGAGCCTTTGACCCCCAAAGCCAACAGCAAGGCCCAAACCATCCCTAGCCCAGCCTGTTGTTTCAGGAATCAACTCTTTACCAAGAAGGAACAAGTAAACATTTTCCATCCTCTTCTCTTCCTAGACATTAAGCAAGAGTAACTTGTAAATTGCTTCCAGCAACTTCGAGACAACAAGGGAACAAACAACTATCAACAGGCATTACACTCATTGCTTCACACGAAAACAATTATGAGGCTGAAGGGATCCTGACAGGCAATTGGAAAACAGTCCTTTTTATGCTAAATTTACTGTATTTTAGTCCAATTTTCCATGATTTAAAATGTGCGATGCAATAAAGGGCTGGAATGCCTTCTTTTGTCACAATATTTCACACCCAAGGCCTCAGAGCACTTTTGTGAATCAACCTCTGCAATACTTTTGCAAAGCCAATGGTTTAGGAAGCAATGAACTGGAAATAAAGGGCAGTTTCCAGAGCTGTTGGTGGTCACAGAGGAGCCTATTAAAAAAAAAAATGCAAAGCATCATCCCAGTATTTGGCTCCCTGATCCCGTGCCCTCCTTGGGCAGGTGTCTGCTAACAGCATCCCAGACCTCCTCACCTGGAACTGGAGCTCCTCACATGCATGTCCTGGCTGCACTGCATCCCAGCAATGGAAGAAATGAGGAAAGAAGGATGAGATGGGTTCATGGAGGGAGGAAAACATAGGAAGTGAAACACTGCACATTTTGCAGTATTCCAGATTCTTCCTGGGAAGAAAACAGTGTCCACTGTCTGCTGAGCAGGCCACAGCTCAGTGGGACCATTGAGGGTCCCAGTTCAATTCCCCTGGATAAGCTGCAAAAGCCAACTGTAACCAGCACTGTGGACCAAGGGCTCAAAGCCTGAGCAGACAGGAGGCTGGGCTGGTTTTGGGGGATCCCACACACATATGGGGGAGATATTCTCTACTTCCATGCAGAAGAACTTGCCTGTAACCGTAGGCCATGGTTTCTCAGATTCCTTAGATTTTCAGTACATAACCAAATGTTTTCAGGGTTAAGCTGTTACTTAACTATATGCCTAGAACAGAGCCTTTGCTGAGATGATTCACAGAATCCTGGAATCATTAAGGCTGGAAAAGTCCTCCAAGATCAAGTCCAATATTCAACTGAATATCTCCATGTCCACCAAAACATATCCTCCGTCACTGGCAGGATTTCTGGTCAAAATGGGGAAGTTGAGGCCTTTCTACTGACACAGACTTTCTCAATACGTTTAAACCAGAATCAGTGATGCACTAAGGCTTCTTATGAGCCACAGTCAGCCCCTATACAGGGGGACAGGCCAGGCTTAAGCAGCAGGATCACAACCATACCTTGGTGTGGTTCTCCCTACTCAGAATGTTTCTATGCCACTATTACAAAACATCTTTAAGTCCCTCTTGGGAATCTCAACCCAACAAATATTCATTATCTAATTTCCCCATAGCTTTTAAAGCATGATAGTAATATTAGGAAAATTCAAGATGTCAAGAGAATGAACCTGGCTAAAGTCAGAGAGGAAGGACTGTGGCAAAACTGGGACCTGATTGCAAATCCCTTTTCCTGTAGGGCTCTATCTTTACTTCCAAAAGCATAAGCACTACTATGAAACGTCACTGAAACACAAATTATATTAATGCTGATATTTCTGAAGATTCCAGTAATTGGGTCTCCTGTCCACCAGTGGTTTAGACAGAAATCGAGCAGCCACCAGGGCATGTGAGGCAAAAATCAGTTTGTGCCCACGTTGAACACTGTCCTCAGCTCAAAGCAGCACACAGACAAGTCCTTCAAAGAACTGGGAATGGATGGATGCAGACAGTGCACACGGTGCAGGATCTGCCTCTCTGCAATGTGCCACTCACAGATGACACCTTGTCCTGCATTCAGGAGGGCTTTGCTCTCTCTGGGGTGAAACTTCAGCCTTCAGTTTGTTCAATGCAATTGCAGAAGCTGAAAGGGTGAGGCACAAAGCCAGTTGTGTGAGCATACGTATGATGGAAGTACACAGGACATGAATTCCCTCACAGGGGATTGCTTGGGTCCCTTTGGATGGGCACAGGCTGGGACACAGCCATCACCTCCACCCTGGTGCCAGGCAGTGCTCAGGCAGACAGTCTGTCCTCCAGCCCCTTGTAAAAGATAAATTAGGAAACGGGAAAGAGAGGGGAAGGGGATGAGTGCTTCTGAAGCTCCCTCAAGAGCAGCTGCAGGCACAGGACACCTTGCAGCACACAGCCTGCAAGCAGTGCTGCCAGCAGGATGCACAGCTCACAGATGCAAGGGCTGCAGCACGTCCTGGCTCCGGCTGGGCAGTGTTCTCCTGACCCCTCTCTCAGCAGGCTGCAAAGCTTCCCTGGGATTAAACACCTGCCTGACCATGGGAGACACAGCAGGACAGGGGGCTGCTGGCCAGGACAGGTTCCTGCCTCTCCTCTGCACTGGGCTGATCCGCTGGCTCGTGCTTGGGAAAAACAAGGATGGCCGTGTGTGGCAGTCACATTCTCTGGACAGAGAGAGACATAATTCTCTCTCTCAGTTTTTTTTTTTTTTCCTGGAGAAGCACAGGGAGAAGAAAGAGAAAACAATTCTTATCTGTATTCTCTGCTCCTGTCGTTTTGCACATGTGGAATGTGCTAAGAAGATTGTTTACCTGAAGTGATATGTCAGTTGGATTCTGCTGAGGATTGTTTTGATTCCTTGGCCAATTGGGTCAAAGCTGTGTCCTGGCTGTCTGGAGACAGTCACGTTTTCTTTAGTATGTAATTTAGTATAGTACAGTGTAGTATCTCTTCAATAATGTAATAAATTATAGTTTAATAAAGCAATTGTTCAGCCTCCTGAATCAATGGAGTCAGATGCCAGTCTTTTCCTTGGTTCCTGCATTTCACAATACCCATGGACCAGCACCAGGGCAGAGAAAAGGGGGAGCAAACACCTGCAGGTGCTGCTTCTGCTGCTGTGGCAGAGGTGTCTTGACCTCAGAGAGAAACCTGCTGTATCCCCACAGGGTCTGGAAGGGAATAAAACCTTAAAATCAGCTTCCAGGCCAGCTGTTCCCTTACATCACCTTTGCTCACATGTTTCCATCCCACAGCTCTGACTGCCTTTTGTGATAGAGGTAGACCCTCAGAAAAGCAACCAGGGGTTGGATCCCCTTTGTTCTCCTCACTCAGACTGTCTCTTTTCCTTACCCCCTGCCTCCAGCCAGATGTGCTCAGCGCCTCTCTCCTGCCAGCTTTTGCCTTCACCCTGGTGTTCATTCCGCAATTCAATTCAGGAAGCTGATCCAGCTGAAATCCTCAGCGAGGAAAGAAATAGAAGCTTCCAACCAGAATATAAGCACTGCCTTTGAACACACACACAAGAAAACCTTCCTAATTTTCTTTTAAAAATATAGAAGAAAGAAAGTGATTGAAGTGTCTTCATAAAAATTTCCTTTTATGTTGAAGAGAAGTGCCATAAAAATACCAGCCTTCTAACACCATAAATTGAGTTGTAGAGGAGATGATGCCTTTACCAAAAGAGGCTGTATGGAATTCATCACTGGCTCACTCTTTTAAAATAAATCAGCTGGCAAAGTTGTGACGTGACCTACTTAATTTGTTGTCCTGAAAGTTGATGAGCATTTAAAATTTGTTCCCAAAGCCTGGAAAATGAGAGAAGGGGGGGGGGGAATGCAGGCACTATATCCAACCCCCTGAGCTGAGGTGCTGCCTTCTTTCAGACACTACAGGAATCAGTGGCTGCAGCAGCAGTGCTGCTTGGGAGGGGAAAACTGGGCTCCAGTGGCCCTGACAAGGAGATCCAGTCATCATCCTAACTTAAAGCTGTTTCTAGCAGAGATTTGTCACAGATATCTTGAGAAGCTTCCACTGATAGAGATTTTACTCCACACCTGAGAAAGCCATCTTCCACACCACTAAGTTTTTGCAGAAACCTCCACCCTTTTCTGCAGGTGACAGACACAGTGAGCAGCACCTTCCCTCTCCCCATGCCCTGCTGGAACTGGAGCCTGTCACTGTCCCACACCCTTAACCTTGTACTTCCTTGCACTTTCTCTCTTGCTCTGTTCTCACTTCCCCATTTTTATTCCCTTTCCACAAAATGTGGAGCCCAAACCTATTGGGGCTTTCTCTACCAGGGTACAGTTTTGTGGACATGTTTGTGTCCCAGTGCACCACAGCTCCAACACACCCCTGCACGTGTTTCAGGTTCAGTTCATGTCAGCTTTGGAAAACTATCCACAATTCACTCAGAAACCATTTCCTCTGCATATTATTGTCATAACCTAAGACTATACAGACTTACGTATCCAAAAAAACAACAAAAAATATTTAAAAAGCATTTTTAAAATATCCAAAAACAGTAAAAATATTTTTAAAAAATCAAACACAATACTGGTCTCTCAAAAATCGCAAATCTCCCCACTCTTTCCCAGGTGAGACACTGAAAAACTCCCCTGATGATAAGCACAGCACTGCACCAAAAATGTGGCTCAAGGGATCCAGACAACCAAAGGTTTGGCAAATAAGTCTTGGTGCTTTGATAAAAATCCTTAAGAGGTTTAAAAGTGTGTTTGGGAATTTTATCTGCAGGGAGAGAAATCAATTACATCTACCTGGTTGTATTTATAGCAACTTAACCTTCTTTGAGAGTTCATTTACTCTCTGATTTGATAAGATTGTGGCCCTTTAATAAGCTGAAGCATTCATATCCTTATGACAATCTGGCACTGGAATTGTTTGCTTTAGCACTGCAGATTGCACAAGAGACATGAAAGGTTTCAGCGTAGCTGGAAAGTCACTTTTGATGAAATCACCCATCGCTCCAGGGGCTGCATTCTTTACAGTTTGTGCATACTGATGATATGTGTCTTCAGATGCCTTTTGGCAACCCCATGCCATTTTCAGAAACCCATCTGGGACTCAGGAACAAAGCAAAAGCACACTAACATGAGGATGACAGAGCTGGCACAGCTACTGGGTGGAATTTCTTTAAGGAAGCTCAATCACTTGTTCATTTTGCTGGCAGGAAAAGATAGGAAAATGATTGTTCCTGTTCTCAATGAACTTTGTGATATTGTTAAATCCCTCAGACAACATATAATTCATGGCAAAGCTGTGGCAGAATTCCTTTGCACTTATCCACAGTGTGGCTCTCCCCCAAAACACAGATCTCTGCCCTCATTTCATACACAAAAATTGCCCAGACGAACAATAGCTCTAACTTGATAGAAAAGTCAGAATGCGTGCCCTTTTTTTTTTGTTTGTTTCAAAACTGCCAAAATTTATCATTACTATTATTATTCCATCAGTGGGAAAAGGTGCATCTTTTCTTGCAGACTACATGCTATGATATGGATTGGGAGGTGACTTTTGAAGAGAATTTTCCAGGTAATGGCTTGAGCTTTGCCCTGGAAACCCTGAAAGGGAAGTTGCAAATTGTGCCCCATACCTGGCAATGCCTCTGAGCACCAACAGCATCCAGCAGTGCTCCCAAAGCAGCATGAGGGCACATCCCTGAGCCAGAGCAGAGTGAGGAGGTGACACTTACTCCAGCTGTGATCACCAATCCAGCCTAAATCTCCTCCATGTGTGCCAGTGGATATTTGAGTGGCACCCGGGATGTAGCCCCAGACTGCAAATCATAATTCATACCTATCCCAGCTTTGCATTTCTTTTGGAGAAGAGCTGTGAATCACTGAAGAGGAGCCTTGCAGAGGAAATCCTCAGCCACAACAAAGAAGTTTCATGCTTTATCTCCCCTCTCAAGTGTTTTAGCAGACAGACAGAGGATTTTCCTCCCAGTGACAACAATAACTACGCTCATTGAAGAAAAATATGTGGAACAGGAAGACCTACATTCCTTGTGTGAAAAATAAGAGTGGTCTGTGCCAACTGCATTTTTCAGGAACAACTCATCCACATGAAAAAATGGCTGCTGTGATAGTGTCCTGAACAGAGGCAATGGTAATGTGCTACATAACTGACAGATGGGAAAAGTAGAGGGAAAAACAAGGCTTGGTCTTTGTTTATTCCTAATATTCCATTATTAATATGCCCCTTGGACTTAGATTTAAATGACTGCATCTTCCCTACTCCCTGCTGCTTTGTGGAGCAACTGTACCTTATTCCTATCCTACTCCTAAAACTCCTACCATTCTCAGGAGTTTTATTACTTTGTGTTTCAGAACACTCCTCTAATGAATCCTGATGTCTTGGGCTCTTCATGTCTTGGGCATGGATTTGGAAGCTCGTGCTTTCCAAATAATTTAGGTAAAAACTTAATCTATATGTCCCTAAATTAATTCAGCTTACCCAAAGGGTATGGCTTTAGTGCAGCCTGGTAGTCCAGACAATTGTATTGTAATGATGATGATAATGATGAATTATTATTGTTATTGGTATTACTACTATTGTTGTTGCTTTTATTTTTATTGTTCTTATTTTTTTTGAAAGAGAGCTCAAAAGGGGGAATAAAGAGCTCAGGACTATTTCTTAACCTGAGATTAGCTCAGTTGGTTGGAGCATGGTGCTCATAATACCAGGGTTGTGAGTTCAATCCCACTTAAGAATCAGACTCCATCCAGCTCAGAATATTTTGTGAATCTGTGAATCTCTTCTAAAGGGGAAAGAATGACAAGGACATCAGCCTCACATGTGAGATAAGGCAGCATCCACATTTCACAAAATTTAAAACACATTTAAAACACAAGAAGGGTACTTAAAACACAAGGAGAACACAGTTCCTACTTTCTACCTGAGCTCTGTCATCTTCAGAGCAGGAGCCCATGGATGCTCCCCAGTTCCAGACTCCCCGATGGCACTGGTGTAAGTGCTTGTCCCACATCCAGTGGGTTTGCCCAAGTCCCCCATGGCCATGACAGCAAAGGGCAGTGTCTC
Organism: Zonotrichia leucophrys gambelii; assembly: GCF_028769735.1. NCBI lineage: Eukaryota > Metazoa > Chordata > Aves > Passeriformes > Passerellidae > Zonotrichia > Zonotrichia leucophrys. The sequence goes on from NC_088172.1 coordinate 97,308,211, forward strand.
CTTTAAACAGGGGTGCTCCTGACTCATTCCCATCCTGACAGATCTGCAGGAAACACAGGGCAAAACCAAAGGCAGGAGAAGAGACTTTGCTGATGTGTGAAGGAGCAGGGGCAGCGCAGGGGCTCAGAGGGGGCACCAGAAGGAGCAGAGGCTGAGCCATGCCAGTCCCACCAAGTAAAAACACTCAGCTCCCTTTCAGCCATTAAAATGAGTGAAGAGCAAGACTGTTTGGACAAACATCAGCCAAAAGAAACCTTGGAGGCAGTTAGAAGGCTACTGCTTCATACAATATAGACCATGTTTCCAAATACAAATATTACACTTGGCAGAGACACTCCTTTGCTTCATGAGTTATGTTGCACTTTTTGTTATGTTTAAGTTTGTGCAAGAGGTATAAATAGCTGGGCTGGTATTAAATGAGCTTTTTTTTTTTTTTTTTTGGTTGCAAAATATCAAAATGGTCCCAGCTCTTCATGGAACAAACACACACTATATTCCTGTGCTTGAATTTTTGTTGCTAATTACAGAAAATACCACGTAACTGACAAACAATGTTCAAGAGCCAGACGTGAAAAACACATCTTTCCTATATGAAGTCACTTTTTTCAGAAAGCTGTCTGGAGGAGGGCATCTGGATCACCAGAGAATTGACATGTGTGCATACATGAGGCTCAGTGGCCTCGCAGAGCAGCAGTTTGTGCTCACATTGCAGTGTGGAAAGCCCCATGTCCCAGCTGAGGAAGAGTGAGTGAGACAGAGGTTTAGGGTGTCAGTTTAGGGCTCACTCTGCTTTAGGGTGTCAGTCACAGCTGCTTTGGCTGAGCCTGTATTCCCTAAGAGCAGAGGTAACAGGCAGCCCTGGTTGTGCCCTGGTTACAGACCCAAGATTATTCTTTGTTCTGCATACAGTGGCAATTATGGGCATGAGGCAAATCCCAGCAACCATCCAAACCTCTCCATCTCAACATGAGAAGATACCACAACTTGAAGGCCAAAAGGCACTTGGATTTGTTCTTTGATAAATCTGAGTGTGCATAAACATGAGAGCACAGCATGGCCCTCACAAGGCAAACCCCCACTGCTTCTTTATCACCAATATCTACCTGCTTTAACTAATTACTACCTGAATGGATAAAAGTGTTACTTTTACAGATGGATGCAGATTGAACTATCTAACATGGATACAACATGAAATTACTGTCTTAGATAAACCAGAGTGAAGAGTTCAAATACTGTTTAGCAAAGAAAAGGGTTATCATCTTTTGTTGTCTATTCCCACTGAAGTCAACACTTATTTCCATTTTTTACAAAAACTTACTAAATATCCCCAAGTTTTTTCAAGACCACCAAACCAATAGAGCAGACCTTGACTGAAAATGTGAGATTACTGATTAATGATCACAATTTCAGCAGCCCACAGAAAATGAATAATGCATCCTGTTCAGTTGCAGGGATGTCAAAGGGAATGGCACACAAAATCCTTTGTTAAATAAAAGATATTTTGCTTGTGAGTGGACGTGGGGAATGTGATTATTCAATGTGTCATGCAGGACCTTTCCATCCATTCATTCCAGCTCAGCAGTCAGGCAAGGGCCACCAAGGAGAGTCTCACCTCACAAATGCTTTGAGGCTCAGATGTTGGAACAGCATCACATCAAATGCTGCAGATTAACAGTAAAAAGTACAGGAAGAAACACAAAATCACTTTATCCTCTAATCCCTCATGGTTTTGCTGATGGCCAGACCTACTCATCAGAAGCAGATGAGAGTGCAATGCAATGCAACTTGTTGACTGTTCTTCTGGTTATTTCCCCTTGTACTACTGTAGGGAAAAATATTGGTCACCACTATTGTGACCAATATATGTAGGGAAAAATATTCCCCCACCAGTGACTGGTGGAACAGAATAAGAATTACTTTCAAAACCCCACAGAAATGTTGGTTTGTTGGTTGCTCCTGACACCACTACATTTCAGGAAGTGTCCAACCAGTAACAGTCATCCTAGAGCAATCCTGCAGCCAGTCTCAGTTGAAAAGCTTCTGCTTATCTCACAATCAATGGCTCTTGAGCTCATTTGCAGTTCACATTTTTGGCTGTGAGAAGTAGCTTGTTTTTCAGCCAGCACGATAATCCCCAGAAAACATGCTTAGAAAGAGCTGAGTTAGACTTACACAGCTCTGCATTCATTTTCTGCAAAAAACAGCATCCCCCAAAACAAAGGTGTGGGACAAAACAAACACACTGTGAGCTAGAGAAGAGCCATCCCCTGTGTTTGCTTGCTGCCTTACTCATTTGGAAAAAAAGTGTATTTTTAGCAACGCAGAATTAGTGCAGGGTGGTGAACCCTAAGCTGTCATTAGAGGCTGCCAAATGAGCCAATGTCCCCTGTGCTGGTGAATAAACAAGGGCTGAACAAACAAATAAACAGAGCAGGCAAGGGTGGCTTTTTGGCCTCCAGCACAGGTTCAGTGGAGTGGGAGTGAAGAGAAACCCTGAGCTATTTTCTCTCTGCTTTCACACCAGACACTGGTAGGGGTGCCTGGGGTCCCCATCTGGACTGGTGAGATCAGCTCAGTTTCCTGTTTCCCTGTGGTTAAACCCATTGAAACATCATTCCACTCATGGAGGAGCCCCTTGCTGTTGGAGAAGCACAACATGGAGGAAATTCAGCCTCTGGATGAATGAATCTGGTCAGTGAGATTGCTTTACAAACCAGGCAGATGCCAGTCCATCAGAGCTGCAGAATGTATGAGCTGAGTTTTATATTTCTTAACATGCATTGCTTGCATGGAGCAGCATCCCAGCAGGAGCTGGGCCTGGGAACCCTCCTGTGCATGGTCAGACAAACCCGGGTGAGTTATATCAGTATAAAAATTGACATGCAGACCACTCTGTATGGATGGTGTGAGCTCTGTCCTCTGTGCCTGCCAGTGTGTGATGACTTCAAACATTCTCAAATATTCTCTTCTCAATAACTTCCCTGGGAAATCCAATGCTAACCACCTCTCTGATGGTGGCCTTGCCAGTTGAGCTCAGATGAACTTCCCTGCATTCATGTGAAGAAATAAAAATATCATCCTTCAGTTCCTTTCCCCAACCTGCCCACAAAAGCCTAGCAGAACTTCTGCTAAAATTAAAATCTTACTCATGCATAGAGGAGGAAAAGAAAGGAGACTGAGAAAAACACGATGTACACAGACTTGGCAAACACCACTCTTGGTTTCTGTGTGGGATTAGGACAGCCCAGCCCAGGGTAAGTCCCTCTCTGGGCAATCTTACAGATATATTTATGGTAGTTGTGCTTCTGCTACAATTTTGTTTTCACATTTACACAGTACTCCACATATTCTTACTCCATCTTCACCATGAATCCAAAGCTGTCCATTTACTTTGAAGCCTTACTGACTCAACTCCTGCTTCCTCTCTTTGGCTAAGATAGTTCTGTTAAGAAAAGGTAGCACCTTAAACATGCTTTCACTTTGCTTTTTGTGCTTACGTAAAGTTGTCTTCTCATTTTTTAAAGTGCAAAAACATCATTGTGTTAAACATATCTGTCAAAAGCAATAACTGCTTTCACTTGCCTATTGTTGCCATAAAATCTCTCTGAACGACCTACAGAACTGACATTCTCACACAGGCAACACGGACAAAGTATGCCATGCATTTTAGGTTTTTTAAGTTATGATCTAAAGGTAGGGGAAAAGCAATGAGCTACCAATTGTCTGTTGACATTCTGAGGTTTCTCTCCCTCCCTTCTCTGTGTAAAAGAGGTTCCTTCACAAATGAGGCTGGACCATATTGCATGCTGATTTTGATAGCATGAGAAACAAAATATTTGCATTTATTTAGCTGGTAGATTGCTTTCTCCTTATATGGAAGGGAAAAAAGCCTCTATCAAATAAACAGAATATTTACTCTCATCATAAAGAATGCTGATTTCTGATATTCCAAACATCTGATGCACCTTAAAGAAAATGATCCTTATAAAATAAAATAATAAGCATCATTAAAGGATAAATGAATATTAGATAAAATATAGAGAGAATATATATAAAACATACTTTATATACATGTATATAATATGCATGTATATAAATATATATAAAAAGTGTATATGTTATTATATATATTATATATTATATTTTATACGTACTAATATATAATATATAATATATCATATATCATATATAATATATCATATATAATATATTATATATATACAAATATGTATAACAAAATTAATAAAGCCCCATTCTTATTTCTATACTATGATTTATATGTGAGACCTGCCATATATTAGGTATCAATATTGAAAACATTCAGTATTTGATATCAACTTTATACCTACATCACTGGTAGCTGGAAGAGGCCAACACTTCCAGGAAGGTAGACAGATTTTTTTTTTTTAAGCAGAAATTCATATGAACCATACAAGGGGAAAAATATTTGCTTGTGAGCATGTTTGTAACCCTCATTTTTTAAATTGCTCCAGCTTTTGGACAATTTCAGGCAACTGAAGCTGCCTTGGTTGATGCCAGTCTCAATCCTGCCTGGTGCCATCCGTGCATGTGCTCAAGCCCAGCACCAGGGAGGGCACGGAATGTGCTGGCACCCGTCATTGGGCTCTAGGTGCTGGAAAACAGAAAGGAGGATGTGCTGAATTTCAACCTCCCTGAGCAACTCGGATTTTGCACAGATCACTTTATTCTCAGTTCTTCTCCTCCGTTCTTCCCAGCCAGGGCAGCGTGGGAAGCAGCCAGGCAGTCCCAGCTCCTGCACCCCAAAACTGATGGCTTAATCTGGCAGATTCCCAGTACCACCGGGAGAAAACTCTTTTGGTATTCATGTGCACATGAGCCACATCAGGCTGATGCTCTGCCCAGGACAGGAGTCCTGCTTACAGCTTCTCTCCCAGAGGTGCGGGGCAGGAGAGGGATGGAGCGGCAGGATGCGATAAGTGTTAGTTACTCACACGCTACGTGTTAGTTACTAACACACGACGCGTGTCATGGCACTGCTGGAAGCGTGTCCCTGCCTGTGGTACCCTCCTGTGGCGAGGTCTGACATAGCAGCAGCCGGACACCTGCGCTCCGAGCTGGGGAATCGGGAACGCCTTGGCTTGGAAGGGACCTTTACAGGTCAGAACCACAAGGTTGGAAGAGACCTTCAAGATGATCGAGTCCAACCCGTTTACTGACACCTCAACTAAACCATGGCACTCAGTGCCACATCCAGGCTTTGTTAAACACATCCAGGGATGGTGACCCCACCACCTCCCTGGGCAAACCATTCCAGAACTTTATCACCCCTTCTGTAGAAAACTTTTTCCTGATATCCAGCCTCTATTTCCCTTGAGACTGTATCCTCTCATTCTGTCACTGCTGCCTGGAGAAAGAAACCAACCCCACCTGACTATAACCACCTTTGAGTAAGATCTGATCCAACCTCCCTGCAATGACCAGGGACATCTTCAACCAGACCAGGCTGCTCAGAGCCCCATCCAGCCTCACCACGAGTGTTTCCAGGGATGGGGAACCCACCACCTACCTGGGCAACCTGTGCCAGTGTTTCAGCACAAACCTTCATCCACATGACTGCCCTGCCCTGCAATAGCTCACCCCTGGTCATCATCATCCCTTGTGTTCATCCAAGCCACCCTCAGCATTGCTTCCTCCCCAGCAATCTCCACACCAGCTTGGTTTTTGGCCCCTGGTTTTGGAGCAGAGCCCTCTGTGAGCAGGGAGCACCCAAGGGTCTGGCACAAGGCTCAGCAGCTCCTGGCTCTGCTGCTCGCTGGAGGCTGCCCAGAGGAGTGGAGCTGTCCTTTCCATAGCTCCCAGCCAGGCACTGTGTAGGGATGGCTCCTGCCTCTTTTCTCTTATGATCTTATGGTCTGTGTGCATGGGCAGGGCTCAGAGCTCCCCCAGCCATTCCACACCACCAGCCACCACCACTGTCTCTGCTCCCAGCAAGCACAGCCCCTGTCAGCCCTCGGCAGGCAGCTGCTGCTGCACCTCCTGCGGCAAGTTTGGGCTGGAAAACCAAAGGAAATGGTGTGGGGGCACCTCACCACTGCCCAGATCTGCAGCATGCTCAGCAGGCACTGGGGACTCCTGATTTTGAAGGATGCTGAAGATGCAAGGAGCCCAAGAGATGCAGGAACTTTCCTGATCCCAGCAAATAGTGCCCCATGCCCCCCGTCTTATCATCTCCTTCACATTCCCAGCAAAAAGGCTGCTCTTCCTGCTGAAGAGGGGAAGGACAAGGATTACTGTTTTAGCCTTTTTCTGATATTGCCAAGCAGCGCCAACAGATGGAGCTGTGCAGAGCAGAGACAGCTCACTTTGGCAGAGCACAGGGGAAGCAGCAGCCGAGCATGGAATTCGAATTATTGAACATAATGAGAGATGAATCATCTCCAAGCAGGAGACAAGCTTTATTTACTATGCTCAAGTGAAAAATAAGTCTGTCAACAAAGTTATAGCCCAGAATGGGGGAATCCCAGGATTTCTCCATCCCTTCATGTGAGGATGTTCCGTCCCAGGAGAGAGGAAAGGCTCAACACAGCCCTTCAGCTGGAGCCTCAAAGTCCTGAGCTGAACTCACAGCATCACCCACCAGAGCTTCACATCAAAAGGATATATCATGCAGGACTTCTTCCTTCCCCAGCCTAATCCCAGACTTCAAAGCCTGGACACAAGGGCATGGCACAGAGCTTCCACCCATCATCTCCTTGGAGATGGATCAAAGTTCCCAGCTGAGCCCTCTTGCCTAACCCGAGGCCACAAGCACAACAAGAATCCAGAGCTCACCAGCATAGTATTCAAGTGAAACAAGTGATGGTGCTGGAGAAAGAGAAAATAAAGATGAGAAAAGTGGCGAGAACAGGACAAAGTGGACATGAATAAAGATGACACATGCACATACAATTCAGGACACCACTGGCCTGAAAGAACCTGCACCTAGGATTTCCAAATGAATAGTTAATCATGCTCAAGAGCCAGCCTGGCTACCATTATTACTAAAAAAACCCATTAAAATCTAGTTTTTGGAGCCTCTGACTTTTTTTAAGTGGAGACTTCAAGAATTTTCCCAGCAAATTATTCTGCTGATTTTTGGCAGTGATGCAGAAGGGACAACAGCATCAGAGTGATGGATACAGGGTTTAGCACTCCCAGTGCCCTGAGAGCAAATCTCCAAATTGTGGCACTCAGGGAGCATCACAAAGACAGTGTGACATGTCCTGGGGGCAAGGCTTGGGTAAGGTGAGAGGTACAGCTCAGTTTGGGAGGAAAACAAAATCAACAGGTTTTGTTTTCTTCATGACCTCTCCCGAGGGGTAAAAGGAAGGTTTTTACCACTCTGTGTGTGCCATTTATGTGACCAGCTAACACGGGCTGGTTCTACTGCAGGGAAATGGATGGAGGGTTGGAATTGGAACTAGTTTGAAGCCAAAGCACACGGGAGTGTTGAAAGCTTACCTGTTTCTTCAGACACCTGAATGCATTTGGGTGCCATTCTCTGCAGGGTTATCTCCTATTGACTACCTGACCTGGGCTTGGCATCCCCACAAAAGTAAAAGCATCTTTGTTTTAAATTAATTTGTGTGACTTTAGAGATACCTAAAGTGAAAATGCTTTAGCAAGGCAAAAGGAAAGGCATCTTAGTTTCAAAACTGAAAACAAGTAAAACGGAAAAGTACCAAAAGAAGAAATCAGCATTAGCTCATATCTGAACTTCAAACTCTGTCTTTCACAGTTTGGAGAACAGGGTAATTCATTTGCCTTCTGCCCCTTGTGTATTAACAGTGAACTTTTTGCCTGGTTTCTGTTCATCATTTTTAGTTGGGTGTTTCCTTATTTGTGAGTTCTTTGCTAATTCAGGTACCTCCCTAATGCTGGTCAAGATTCTTGAAACTTATCTGGAAATAACTATTCTTTTGATGTGCAGATAGAATACTCAAAATAATGATTTTTCTATCCATTAAACCTTTTTCCTGAGGAATTAATGGAACTGCAGTAATCTAATCGCAACAGATTGCAGATCATCTATCATACAGCATTCTCTGCTGTGCCATGGCATTGTCTTTTGGTTGGATACATTTCCTTTCATGGACATTAGGTGACATATTATACAATAAAATGGGGTTTGAAACAATATCCCTCCCCTCCACAGACACAATTAGTTTCAAAGGCCTTCATGGCACAACACTGATCACTAATTACCTCAAGCCTCAGCCTGCTCTTATCTCCCCAGAGGAGTTCACTGCCTCCAAATTTTAGAAATTGTTTTTTTATTGGATGAAGAATTGCACTTCACTAGGATTGATCCCCATAAAATCAGCCACAAATTCAATTTTATAAACATGGCAATATTTTCCCAACAAGATCCATGGTGCATTGTAGCAGTTACTTCCAGGGATGGACTGGAAGCAGTAAGAGCAACATCCAACACAAAGAAGAATCAACAGTGAGTGGGATGATGGGAGCAGTTTCATTTTATACCCAATTTAACATCAGCAAAAGGCAAGTCTGGTTTTTTTCCCCATCCCTCTTCCAGCCATGCATTCCTGTGTTTCCTTTATAAAGTCATGAAGCTGCAGGGCCCAAAAACATCAGCCCCTGGCCCAAGCAAAAATTAACCTACCACAAGAATATTTCCTGCAAAATTTTACCCTTTGGATATAATCCTGAAGAGAATCATGGCTGCAGATACAATTGATATTGGTGCCATCATGGGTAAAACAAACTCAACTAGGGGGAAATCAATTTATGCATGGCTAATTAAAATAGGTTTGGATAGCAACAGACAAAGACAAATTAAAACACCACTTTCCCTCATAGTCTCTTTCCCAGGCTCAATGCTACTCCCTCATCCATAAATACTGCACCCTCTCCTGCAAGAAGGGCTTGTGGGGCTGTTTCTCTTATTTTTTTCTCACTCCTTGCTACCCATCCTGCTTCTCACAGCCAGGGCCTTTACAGCTGTCCACAGTAGAATACTAGAGACAAAAGAGTTTACTCTTAGCTGCAAAAAGCAGCAGTATTTTCAAGCATGGACAATTTGATGTCAAATCTCAAGCTGACAGGGAGCAGGACTGGGAGATCTCCAACACAGAATTGCATTGTGTGGCTGTTATCAGTCACAATTCACATTTTAAGGAAAAAAATTCTAAAAGCTATGTTCAGTAGGATTTCTATCACAGGTCCAGTACATACAGAAGATGTTCCAATCCAGGCTGGTTTCCTGCCTTATCACACTTACCTGGGACACTGCTTTGCCACAGGTGAGTTGTACCATGGGAATCCTTGCCTAAGGTTGTGCTCTAATAGGGGGTTGTTGATACCACTCACACACATGTACCTGAAATGAAACCAGGGCTGCAGAAATTATAATCTTATTAAAACTTGTAAATTATGAAACAGTGCTGAGAGCCCTTTAGCTCTTTTTAGTGCAGTCATTGCTCAGCTACAGCAGATTATTAGCCCAGAGGAGCCTGTGCTTTGGTTCTTCCATTTGGCTTGCTGGAGCCCTACACACCCAATAGATATTCCCAGATAATCCAAAAAATGAGTCATAAAAAACATCTCACACAACCTCATTTCTGAAGCCTTCAGTACTGGCATTAAGGGACTCATAAAGTTGGAGTCCTCTAAGACAAATACCTTCAAGGATGACATCCTGGCTCCACTGAAGCTGATGGCTGAGCTCCAAAGTGACACTTTCTGAAAATGGCATTTCACTTTGAAAGGCGTTTTGTTTCAGAAAGATGAGTTTAGCTGGTCTCTATCCCTATGCCTCAGTGGATATTTGCAGCAGTACAAGATTATCACTGAGACCTCAGAGGTAAGGGAGGGTAGGATGGTTTAGGCACAAGGCCAAGGGAAAGCAGGTCCCACCTTACCTGCCACTCATGCTAACACAATTTATTTGCTTCATTAGGCACACAGGAGTGGGTAACAAGACACATCTGTTGTGTTTAAATCCCTGTCAAGTGATGCTAATGGTCTTTATGGGGATTTATGCCCCAGGTTATGTGGAATGTGTACAATCTAATCTGTGTCACTGTAAAATCTAAAGCAATAAAAGTCACTCTACAAGTCCTTCTTATCTCTGTATTATCTCCCAACAGAGCGAATAATCAAGCTCTTACAGTAGCAGAACCTCCCACAAGCTTTCCTGTAAAAAATGAGCAAAAAGAAAAGAGGTAAGTTTAATTAATCAGTAATAACAATCTGTCCTTAGACCCACTACCTGAGTCCTTTGCCACAAGCTTCCATATAAAATCTCAACACAATTTCCTGCAAGTTACAGGTTCTCAGCATTTCTTGGCTGATCTGGCTCTGGTATGAGGCAGTGGCCCTGTCCCAACCCTCCTGCAAGGAATCTACAAAACCTCTGCTGACACTATATGGAGGCTAAAAGCCACAGAAATTGTGTTTGCGTTCCCTTTGCTGTAAACCAAAACAAATCTTTCACAGGAAAACCAAGTGTAAGGGAGCAGTTCATAATTTGTCTCTTCAAATATCCCTAGGAAGACGAGCCCTAATAGCATGTGAAGGATATATCAATTCTTAGAAAATCCACATTTCTTGGTTACTGTCTCTTATTCTTTTTTTCCTTCAAAATAGTTTTGTTTTCCCCTCTACCCCTTTTCACTGATTTCTTCTCTCCCCTGTTGGCAAATTTATTTTATATACTCTGCTAACATAGCCTTTATTTCCCTACCCAGCTACAGTATAAACTTTCCCTTCAACTTTGCAATTCTCTCCTAAACCTTCTCTTATCAACCATGCTGATAACCAGGTTCTATGCCTAAGTTATATTTTAATATGAAAAAGTGACTCTACTAAGAGGATGGATGTCAGCCACCCAGAATTACACTTACCCCAATTCTGTAAGAGTGGCAAACCTTCTGAAAATGAGGAGATGGTGCTCAGTTACTTGCACACATAACATTGTAAAAACTGAGGAGATGGTGCTCAGTTATTTGCACACACAAAGCTGTAAAAACTGAGGAGATGGCGTTGTTATTTGCACACACAGCACCGTAAAAACTGAGATGGTGCTCAGTTATTTGCACACATAAAGCTGTAAAAACTGGGCAATTCAGTGACTTTCAGCAGATAAATCCTGCTACCACTGAAGGACAGAACTCTTGATTTATCTCACTGACTCAAAGTAAACGACTCACATAACAACTGGAAGAAAAAGAAATCATTAAATTGCATTAACAAGCATGTTAAAGTCTCATAACACACTTGAGAGCCTCCCATCTAATCCTGCATCATTCTGCTCAAAACTGGATTGCAAAGACTGTCCAGCTGCACAATTACCACATGCCACTGTGAAACATTGTACCTGTAATGCCATAACCACCAATTCCTTTGACTACTTTTTCTATATTCTGCTTTTACTTCACATTTTAAGCAACAACAGCAGTTACCCCAACCTTGCTAGTAACCCTATAGATTTATTACCAGCTTTGTTTTCTTTTAGGCTTCCTTCTTTTCACAGCATTTTTTGTATTGTCCTTCACAGGTGAATGGCTGCAGTTCCCCTAAACCAAGTCCTCTCATCCTCCACCTCAGTCAAATCTCTCAAATGCCACAGTATTTCCAGAGGTTAATTCACAAGCAGAAAACCATAGTCTTCAGCTCTACAGAACTGTAAAGAGTTTTTAATTAAAAAAAAAAAACAAAAACCAACCAACCAAAAAAACAATCCCCACAACTGGAATTCAAATCACCTCTTAAGATCTTTTAGTGTAACAAGCCTGCCTTCCATAACTTGCTCAGTTGGAACCCTTTGAAATCACTCATTACAAGTTCATGCTGTTAAGGCACAGGAGAAAAGTAAGCCAAAAATGGGTGTCAGGTTTGGTTTGGCCTATTAGAAACTTTAAGCAAGAAAATTTATTATGGCTGAAGACTGAACTACTCTGGCACCGACCTGTCTGCTGATCCTTTAGGACATGTAATTGTGTCTTTGAGTATAAAACTGACAGCATTTAAATTTTATTCCTATGTATTTCACTTGCTCACCCTTTCTTTATAATTTCAGCAGCTATTGCTGTCCGCTGTGTCATTTCCTCTTGTGCCAATGGCAATGGTTACTCACCACACACAGGGCTTACAGAACACGTCCTTGCAGCGTCCCTCCTCACCACTTATATTCCATAAGCCTCTTTTAAGCTCAAAATAGAACTAGTAGCACAATTACATGCATAATTAAAGTTGTATAAGATATTACATTGGTTTAAGTGGGAGTTTGATAGGAAATTCTGCTCCTGTCAGTCTTCATAACTACTGATACCAAATTGATACATAAGATGGTTTTCTTCTCATATGTACCTTAGGTAGAAAACTCTGCACCAAAAGAAAGGAAAAAAACCTGATTGTAGTATTGTATAGATACAAAACTAAAGTAAAAACAAACTACAGAAATCCTATGCTGGAATTCAAAACTCCAAAAAGAGTGATTAAGGAAGTAAGGGGAAGAAAGCATTTATGAATTCACATTTTACAATGGCGTGAAAGACTGAATTTATGCCAAAATTTCTATATGATGTCAGTAGAGAAAAGCACTTTTAAAATAAAAGCAGGCTAACACTGTTCCTTTAGCTTTTCTAACAACAAGACCATTTTCAAATCTGGCTATGTACAAACCCATATACATGATCTTCAATTTTTCACTCACTACACAGTGAAGGGTCCTTCACTTCCTCAGACCATGAAAGCACCACTGAGGATCCAACCTCAAGCATTGTATTTCAGCACAAACTATTTCTAGGCACATTCCATGCTGTTGTTGTGCAATCTGGAAAGCTGCTGATTTATATTATTTACAGAACTGTATTGAAATATCTTCAACTATAGGGCGACACTGAGGTCAAAATTAAAAAACCATACAAAGATGACAGCTTTTCAATGTATGCTGTAGTGTAATAGTGAAAATTAACTGAGGCCATTAAAAAATTTTATTCTTTTCCATGAAAGATTGGTACTACAATCAATATAACCATTTCATCAGTCAAGTATGTCTGTTATAGGCAGGCACAATATTACAAAACAGGCAAGTACAATGCCTGATTAAGCAAATACAGTCTGAATATCTATTCATCCACTATTTCTGAAAACAGAATTATCAAATATCCACCAGGGAAAAGGATGAACTATTTTAGTTTCTCTTTGGCATACTTATCAGGACAATGAATCAATTACAAAAGTCTTCTATTGCTGCCAGTGCTGTGAAGGAAAAAGGACTGAGTGGAAGGTTTCACGTCAGAACTCGCTTTTAGGACTTGGGCAACCTGGCTCACATAGCCAAACTGGTGACAAATGACAGTTCAGCTGCCAATGCTTCACGAGGCAGACAAGGAGTACACTGTTTTACACTGCAGGTTTGTTCAAGGTATCAAAAGAGTTACAGTAAATTTCTGCACAGTACATACATATTACACACAGTTATAAATACCCATGCTGCGGCTGGACACCAGGAAGTTGCTTTACCAACACCAAAGCTCAGTATCAGACCTCCCACCAGCCACTTGATACACATTGCACTTCCCATCCAGTAATATGTTCATTTCTGTACCTCTCTTAAAAATAGATTTAAAGCAGAAGTGAAGAATAATATTGAATCTTTCCATAAACTTTGTTTTCTTATTTACACTGTAATATTCCATTATACATAAAGACTACAGAATGATACATTATCTTCATATAGCTTTTTGCAATACATACAGCTTGGAGCTATTAACATCTTGGTTTGGGAACACAGATATGACCTATAAGACTATTAAAAAAAAATTTGAGCCTTAATTTTGCTCTAGTTTGTTTCACTGAAACCATTCTTTGAACAAAAAAAGGATCCTCCTTACTGGAGAGGAAAAAGCCAACTCATGTTTAAATCACCTCTGGATTTCCTTAAACCACTAAGCAACTTAAAAACCATAATAATTTTTTGCATAATTATAAAGCCACTTCAAAGGCCTGTTACTTTTAAATTTAGAATATGAATGACAATTGTGACCATAACTTTAAATTATTTTTTTCTTAACTTTTGGTTATCTTTCAACACAGAAAAATGAAAATGCAATCATTAATTATACATGATCTTTGCACAACTGGGGAGTGTTCCTATTTTATTCGTGGGACAAAATGAACATGCACACAACCCCCATTCACAGAGTGAGAACATAAACTACAGCAGCACTTGTCTCAAGTTGTGGTGCACATGGTTGCAATACGGAGTATAAAACAAAAGCAGAATTTCCAACATCTGTTAAAACATAAAAAACCCCCTTATTGTACAAAGAGTCATTCACATTCTCTGCAATGAAGTGAAGAATCAGCTGCTTTCTGGACTCTCCAGCCTGCAAACCCCTCCTTCTATTGCCACGGACTGTCCTGCCACAGCTCCAGGAGGAAGTCTTGAAATGTGAGTCTGTGGAGAAGCCAAGAGAATATTATGGACTGAGAAAAGGCAAAACTTTGCAGGACAAAGTAAACTTGTAAGTATTGAACAATTAAGCTGTTCCCTCACTGAAGTCTGAGGACAAACTACAAAGCAACTTGAAAAGCAACTGAGATTCTGTTTCTATTTTGTTTGCATTAATGTTTAACACATGAAGAGAAAGACCATGACAGATGCATAGAAAAGGCAAATTGGATGAGTCAATGCACTGAAAGTAGAAAGAAATATCCAGAGTGAAGACAAAAGAAAATACTTCTGGCATTTCATGGTTTATAGGTCTATTTCTTAGGGTGATTCAGAAGTCATTACTACCCCATACAGAAATACACCTTTGAGAAACCTCAGACAGAATTAAATACTTGACAAACTAACACTTCAGAGGATAAGGCAACTGCAATGATCAGGATGCATGTAAGAAATTCCTCTGCATAAAATACCTACACATCCACCTAAAAAAACTCCAAAGACTTCCTGTTGCCAGCTACCAAATAAATCAACCCAAAAAACAATTGTGTTTCTGCCAATAGGCATCTTTTCCACAGAAGACTGGAAAAGCCTTTGAGAAGGCACTGTAACATTTCAGCCAGGAAGTGGGTACATTTGTCTGTGTACACAAGACTCCAGTTTATAACTGAATTTTAACTCAGTGACCCTAAAAATCTGTTAATGATCCTTTATATACTGGGCTATGTTTTATTACTGATGGGCAAAACCATCTGCTTATGAAAAGATACTTTAGCTTACTGTTAAGAGTAATGACTTTTTATTTCACTTTGCACATGTTTTTACACTGTGAAAACTGCTCATGTTCTATTAAATTTGGAACTAGAAATGATCCCTACTATGGTAAAAAGCTCACAACATAATGTTGCTGGCATTTAGAAACAACAGCCTCCTCTAAGTGCAGCCCAGTACTTACATTATCTCATTTAAAAGATTGATCAGTTGCAAAATTTATAACTTGCAATAAGGCAATGTTTGTTAACATTGTTAAGGGGTTGTCACAAAAAGTACAAATGTAAAAGGTCAGTAAGAAAAATTTGCATCAATTGAGCAGAAAGTGATTTGAGACTCTAAACTCAGCTCATTACATTGAAGAAACGTTTTGTGTCTTGAGCAGCTTTTAAAAATTCCTTTCTTGATAAGGGGGGGCAGCCTGCTGCCTGCACTTAGGTGGCCTTATTTTCAGTTAAAATCACAGAATAAGATTAAATTTACAACATTTCAATGTTCTCATTTTATTGCTAAAACTTGATCTCTGGCTTTCCTGCTTGATATATGAACATATTCCGTGCTTGATATATGAACATGTTCCTGCTTTCAGAACAATTTCAGTTACAATTGTGATTTACCACTCCAAGAAGAAAATAATCTGTTCAAATCTGTTACAGTTTCCCTCAAAATGTAACTGACAATTTTTCTGTAGATGTCATTTCATAAATTAAAAAAAAAATAAAATAACAGAATCAAGTGGAAAAAAGATATTTTTTATTCTATGACTGACAGATCAATGATATTTTCCCAAGTCTGTAAAACTTTCTAAATGAAAAGGATTACAGTATAAAAGCAGCATTGTTTCATGGGCTTGGTAGCAAATTTGCTTCCTCATAGGAAGAATGCCACTTGTTGTTCAGCGAGGTACTGCAATCAGAGCAAACCAGCAAATTAATCCTAATGAGTTTTTGAGCAAGGGAAGGAAAATGTACAAGAGGGGATAAGCAGGTGGTCATTATCTATTAATACATTAGCAAGTATCCATGCTTAAATAGCCACCCAAACCACATTTCCTACAGAAAACCTCATTTCCTATGTCAGGAGGAACACATTCCCCATATACAAGACCCCAAACCACTGTACACCAGCATCTGAAGATTTCCATTTGCAGAAACACTGAAACCACACATAACAAAGCATTTCTTAAAGCCTTTACTTGCATCCTGTTTATTTGCATACTTCCTATGATGGAGTAAATACAGATCTGGTTCACACTGGCTACTTTTTATTACTTTCACCAATAGCTGCCTGGTGTAAAACAAAACTGAGACAGATTTAAGACGATAACGTTTAAGATGTTACTTAATAAATAATTTGAAAGGGTAACATTGCCACGTCAAAACAACTGTAGAAAACTCCCAAATGAATTCTTACATTTATATCTCCCTTGTTCTTAACCATAAGAACAAACTCCAGTAAATAAAAAGAAACATCAAAGAACACAGAATATTTTTAAATTAACCACAGTACTTATTTGTAAATGCGTTACATTTTTATATCCCAACATCATATTTTACATTAAGTCCAGACTGTATAGTCAATTAGGTTTAGAGTCTAGAAACTTAAAAATAAAAAAGGAAACAAAAACGAAGAACACTGGAAAGGTTTTAATTGAACTCAATTAGTCTGTCGGCTTCACAAGTCGAATGAGCCCACACCTGGAAGAAATTGTGCCTGGGAACACAAAAAAAAAGGAAAATAAATATTTTTCCTGAATTAATCCTCCACTGAACTCCACAGAAGACTCTCTTTGAGCAAAGTGCACGTCAAAGAATGGTAGATTAGGAATGATGAGTTATCCACATGTTCAGCTTCATATATAGGCATTTTACAGTCCCAAGAATATTCTGATTTGCTTTGCCTCTCAGAGAAAAGCAAGGTTGGTGAGAGACAAGGTACCAACACCTGGGACACCAGTCAATCACCACAGATTTTTGCTGCAGCTTAGAGGAGGAACCACTTGTCTACAGTTCCACAGGAAAAAAATGCTGGAAGAAACATTTGATTTTTTGCTTTCTACCCCTCTATAAAGCCCAAAAGAGCCAACCAACCTTCTGATGCTGAATCTTGCTCTGTGTTCTTGCCATCAAGCCCTCAGTGTTTCCCTCTTTCCCTCATAACCAAATCAACTTCATGGAACTACTGACCCCAACCCCAGTGCTGCAGACACTGCAATGTAATTCTCTCCCAGTGCTTTCTGATGCACACTGCAGAGTTCCCTACCTAAAAAACTAATAGCTCTTTCTGGAATTCACGGAATACAACACCACAGGATGAATATATGGTTTCATCTTTTTGACTTCTATTACTTCATGTCTCATAGACAAGGATTCTGAAACAACCTTGAGACCAAGGAATATGAAAAATATTTTATTTTAAAGAACTAGTCTCCTCCATTTATTCACATAAAAGTATCAGTTTTTCACAGCAACTTAGAGAATTTTTCTTTCATTAAAAACATAAATACAATATAAAATGAATATATAAAATTTCAGCCAAGAGACAGACAGTGCTGCATGAGAAAGCTGAAATCAAACACTGCCAAGAGGACAGAGTACAACTACCAGATGGCAGCACATTCAGTTCTTAAGCAAATCTAGAGAGTACTTCATGTATTTAGCACTCTTATTACACACTTAGGATGTGCTTTAGACAGAATAATTTATAAAACAATTTTTTTCCATTCATTACACTATAGAGATGAAATATAATGAAAGACCAAAGGTACCATATCCTTAAGGAAATTGCTTTCTACAGCATTGCTCCCTGAAAAAAGAGTACTACCAAACTCACATATTCTTTAGATATTTGGAGCTTTCTAGCTGGGTACACACTTCCACCATGAGAACCATCTGACCACACATTCTGAATTTATTTTCTAAGCAGTTAAGAGCCCATTTTGGCAGCAACTCTGCTGCTCTGTCTCCTGGTAATCTCTCCTCCACCATGGTTTGTATGTACACCTGTAGTACAGTAGGAGAAGGTGCCCCACTAAATACTGGCAACTGCTGTTATATGAAAATGCCATATGCACGTTGTTTGGTGAAATCTTAAGAAAGAAAAAAATGGGGAACAAATAGAAAGAGAGGATTCAGAATATTGTCCTTGTTGAGCAACAACAGAAAAACACAGTGATGGGGTACTTCTGGTCTTGCTGCACTGAAAATAATGATTTTAAATACAGGTTGCTTAGGAAGTTAACAGTTTTCAAGCTCAAATTCATTCTGTGGGAAACTAATCAATATACACTATTTATGTATCTAATTAAATCACTCATACTTGTATCAAGACAGCCTAATGACACATACCAACCAATCATCTAATCAGTTCAGGACCCCAGGGTTTTGTAGAGGTATTCTAAAACCCTGTCATGAATCTTCAAATGTGATTTGCATCACTGTGAATTGCAGTGCTAAGGTTATTGCATTTATATTTGCATAGCTGCACACACAGTCCCATCTTCCCTTTTCCCCTCTCTCAGACAAATCCAGGGAGAGTTCCAGAACTGCTGGCTTTATGCAAGAACCCAACCCAAAAAGTGAATTTCTCTTCTCATATCAGAGCCAGTTAACTTCCATGAAGGTCTATGAGCCAAACATTTTAACTGGTATCTTAGCACAAACAGGTTTCTATTTGTTTTCAACAAATAAAAAAACCTTTTTTTGAGAGAACTGGATGCAAAGAGTAGTTTTCAAATGAAAATTTCTGACTGATTTCCCCAGTCTCCAGACAAGCATGAAGATTAAAGGAATAAGAACAGTGACATATACTTCTCCTGCCTCATGAAGTTAAAAGAGTGTCTCTGTAGTCTGAAATGAATGACTGAATTATTGGACTTCATATTTCTGCTCACTAAACAGGCTTGGTAAATTTTTCCACTAATTTTCAAATTAGAATTAGGATTCTTCCAAGATGTGTTTCTTCAGCCCATGAGCACTGGAAAGCTGCCCTTCTCCTGACAAAGGGCTTTCACAGACCTTTCACTCCCAAAGTCAAATACAGAAGCTCATCCTCAGAAAACCAACAGCAATCACTACAATCAGTGTTTGTCACATGTATCACTTCAAACACAGTGGGAAGGACTTTAGCTAAATTTTACAACATCAGTAACGGCGAGTAAATCTGATGATGACAGCTTACATCTCCACAGGAAAAGTGAATTGGAGATGGTCTCCCTGTCCACCATGTTTATGTTTGCCCCTACTGACAGATGAAATTAACTGTCAAGATAAAAATTTCTGTTTGAACACTGCAACCACAAAGTTTGGTGTGGACAGGAGCTGCTGCAAACACAGCAATATGCAGCACTCCCCTCTAATGCTGCACTGTGTCTTGCAAAGCTTTGGGAATTTGGTTCATTTCAGAATGGAAAGAACAGCTTATGTAGCTTTGCATTATTAAAACCTGCCATAACATAAAGCTTAGCAGTTGATGTTATAGTAACTGAACAGCTGCCAAAAAGAGATTTAAACTGGCAACTGAATTGGATTATATTCAATATTGCAACTGGGCTTTTTAAATTTGCTGTCTAAGTCATCCAGCTGTTAGAAGAACTAAAACCTATGAGTCTGAACTACTACTCAAAAATATTGCAACATTTACGGTCTGCAATGTTTATAGAGATCATATAGCAGATTTATAAATACTAAGAAACACAGCAAGCTGATAAATGATTTTAAATACTTACACAAAATAAATTATCAAAACTTCATTTTGCTGGTATTGAGACTGGATCTTGCACTAGGAAAAAAGGACTTTGATTTCAAATACTATTGAAAACAAAGTGAGGAATTACCTATCTTCAAGCAGAAAAACCAGCCACCAGCAACTGCTCTCAATCACCACGACAAGACACTGCTCAGATTCAGGAAAAAGTATCCCAGCCACTTACACTTTCTGCATACAGAATACTGCAGGGCTTGAGCAAACAAATACTATGCAGACCCTGACTGAGATAAAAGGGTCCCTGTCTGGCTTTGCACAGATACACAACATGAAATCAAGGAAAGGCTGCCTACCCATAGCCAGAACCTTCAAGAGATGTCATTGGTATGAGAACTCACATTGCAGGCACACACTGCACTCTCATTTGAGATTGAATTTATTTTCTTTTGAAGCATCCTCCATTGAGCAAGCAAGCAGACATGGAACAAGAAGATATGAAGTCTTTGTAACCAAGAAGAGTCAATTAACTTGTGCAACCTAACCATTATCACCCTTCCTTCCCATTCCTCATTTTAATCTAAAATCACATTATGGGTGAATTGAGGAATTATTTCTTCCCAACCCAGAAGATCTGCAAGCCCTTTGTGCAAACTGACACTCAAATTGCTCTACCAACTGCTACATAAACTTTTAATACCTAAGTACTGCACATCATCCATGACAGTATGGAAGAAGCAACACCTTAGAGTAGAGCTACTTCCCCAGTGCTGACAACAAAAATGCATTAGCTCTCAGAACATAACCCAGTCAGTTCAGGAGAATAGGAAATGATAACTGAACCCTCCAGAGTAATGTTAAAGAAGTTAGAGTTCTGGTAACAGGGTGATCT
The DNA here is from genome assembly GCF_028769735.1 of Zonotrichia leucophrys gambelii. Classification (NCBI taxonomy): domain Eukaryota; kingdom Metazoa; phylum Chordata; class Aves; order Passeriformes; family Passerellidae; genus Zonotrichia; species Zonotrichia leucophrys. Next base: position 97,329,018 of record NC_088172.1, read on the forward strand.
TTTCAGCTAATACTATGAACAGTTGTTAGATCTGTTATGGATCTGTAAAAAAACCAAAGCATCTGGAAGTTTGTTCTGAAGACCAACTAGCATCTCAGAAAGAGAAGAAAATTAGGACAGGAAAAAAAAAAAAACCTGCTTAAATTCATATCAAGTAATTAATGAGTCAACAACACAATCACAAAAAAAAAAAATCTCCTCTGTTCTTGCAGTTATTTAACCCCCAGTCCTTCACTCTGGAAGTCATGACCTTTTGGATGCAGCAGTTACTGCGACAAGAGGAGCTGTGTGAACACAGAGGGAACCCACAAACGAATATTTTCTATCTGCTTCTATGCATTCTCAAGGCTGCAGCCACAAACTTCTGCTGCAGCCCAGAATATTCCAACAGCCTCACAAATGGATAGAAAGAGTTGAGCATCAGCTACTGTGACAATTCTACCATCACAGAGGTGGCAATGCAAGACCTCTGCTTCAAGAGATCTTGGGAAGCCCATTCATCTTGCAAAGAACAGGGCTGATGTTGAAACAACCTGTCACAGTATTGCCTCAGGAAGGTTTGGTTCCAGCAGCTCCTAAACCAGAGTGTGTCTGCCCCTTAAGCTCATGATAACTGAGGCTCCCAAGCACCAGCCTGGGTTAGCGGCAGCACCAGCTGGTGCAGGGTAGCTCAAGAAGTATAGGAAAGAGCCAAAATGCTGAGATGAAAAGATCGGTCACATCCAATTTGTGACAAATGCTGGCATCAAGTGATTTTGAAGCTGCTTGTGTTGAGAAGTATGACAAGAAAAAAAGAAAAGCACAGTTGAAGCAGCTAAGATCTGCCTTGATTAGCTGTTTGTGGCCTAAGAATCTGAGGGAAGCCACTGGGACATCCACTGTGCAGGTGCTGGAGATGACACTTCCAGAGTTACGAGCAGTGGAGGAGCTGAAATAGTTCCAGCATCCAGAAAGAGCTGATAGGACACACAAACAGAGGTGATTGTGTCAGCAATGAGGTGTGAACTTAGTTCATCTGGCAAGGCTGTGCAAGATTCTGAAAGCAACATTCACCCAAACACTTTAATCCAACAGGAAATGATGACTTTTCTAGGCAAAAAAAAAAAAAAAAAAAATCTGGACACCTTTCCAGAAAGTATGTTAAAATCAAGCCACTATTACTGCACAGCTCTTGCAGGCTCAGCCATTTGGTGCTGGTGAGCCAACACTCAGGCAAGTCTAAAGGTGAGAGGCCAGCTGCAGAACCCAGTCCTGACTAAACAGGGAGCAAACAAACCCCTGGTGCCAGGGTACTTCCAAAACAGTGCTTGGAGAGCCCATGCTGTAGAAGCCAGAAGCACCAGCAGATCATGGTGTACAAACCATTTCAAGTCTCTTATTCCACTTTTCTGTCCCACTCCTCTTTTAAGGAGCTGCTGACAGATAACTGTGCTCTGTCTTGAGCACACCAGTGTCTGCAGGTGAGCTGCACCTACCCTGTTTGCCTTGTAATAAAGACATCCTGTACCTCCACAGTTTCCAGCTGGTGTTCAGAACCACCATTTGTTCGTTCCTATTATGAATTGTATTAATCTCCCATGCCCAAAGAATCACACTAAGATAGTAAAGCAGGCTCCTTTTCTCTTAGTATCTACCCCATTATGATTCTAATACTAGTCTAGTAAAAAATGGAACCAGTTCAAAATCAGGCACTGTGACAACCCCTCAGTTTAAGAACAAAACTCAAGTCCTAGACTGATGAAAGAAATAAAACCTGAAGGTCTTTACCACCCTAGAAAAACAGGAAAGCATATATTTCCTTACAAGCTGCTGCCTAATCATTTTGCTATGGTCCTCATAAACAAGTGATATTTTATACTTTTATGAACTCTTATCCCATTATTCTTTCATGGCAAGCACTCAAAATTAACTGTAGCAAAACAGTCACTCTATTAAAGAACAGAGATTTTTTTTTTCCAACTTGCAATACATTGTGTTCTATTTCAAGCCCAGTTTTCCATCTATAACTTAGTCCTAGTTGTAGCAGAACAAAATTCCAGCTTTTATGACAGAAGACTTTTTTTGATCAATAGAAGTCAGCAGCAAAAGCATTTGTGGTTTTTCTCTGGAAAGCATTTGTGGCCACAGACTCAAAGAAGGAAGAAAGGGAGGGGGATTAACTCTTCAGTGAAGGTCAAAAACATAATTTAAAAGTGATCCAAGAAGAGCAGCTGTGTCTGTCAGCACAATCAGGATTACCAGCTGGAGAATTTACCAGCAGTATGAAAACAATGCACACCAGATGTCAAATGTTGCAACTGTGAGTAGGAAAGCAACTCTGGGCATGGCACTGTCATGTTAATACTCACGGCCAGACAGATTTCATATTTAGCATTTATTTATTAATTAGACACTACCAGGAAGAAACAATAACATTTTGAGCTTCATAGTGTAAGTCAGAGGCAGGTGTGCACACTGGAAACATTCAACATCCTTTATTCTCAGTTATTCTTTCACTGCAAACACAAGACAACAATTTTAAAGATAACTAGCAAACACTAGAACATCTGTGCCTGAACTTGCTTTAGTTCCACTCAGTTCAATCTGAGCTTTTAACTTCAGTTTGGACTTTTTTTCAACTAAATCTGAAGCAAATATTAAGAAGAAAAGTAAAACCACACTCTCATCCATATATAGCTATCTGGGAAGAATTGTACCTAAGTTATTCAAAAGTGATGCAAATACTTCACTTACACCTCTACCAGCACTTCCTTCATCAGCTGCTTGTTATCTTCCTTGTCTTTCTGGGGCATTCTTGTCTTTTTTTTCCTGCCCATTTTACATCCTGAAGATGAACTCATCCATTCCAGTGCTTTAAACAGAGTGTTTTACCAGTTTTGTTGGGTAAAATACCTGATGTTGATTTTCTTCTTTATATATGCATATTCTTATATATATATCTATGTATATTCTTGTATTACCTTAGTCACACCCCCTTTGCATGAATGTCTACAGAAACCATTGCAGTCTCTGCTTGTAGCTTCTCCCATGTTCATTCCCATTCTCCAAATACTCTCCTTTTTCTCCCTTGCATGCTCTTTTCCTAAGAATGGATGGCTCATCCAATTGATTAATCCCTACTCCTTGATCATGATATGACAGAATTTTCCAGTTTTTACTGTTAAATTCAAATTTAATGTAATATTTCTATCATTAAAAATCAATTATAAGGCCCCAAAAAACTTGAAAATATGGATGGTAATACTGGAATTATTTATCACAGAGGGTATTCTAGGAACTTGTTTGAAGTTTGTTTTATATCTTCCTTGATGGTGCAATTGCTTTATCCAAAGGAAGACATGCCCTCAGAAAAATATGGTACCAGCATAACTGAATCACGATGAATAAAGTTATTTAAGTACAAATACTGTCAGCAGAGGGAATGGACATGTGTTTGTGGCACCTTAGCCTGACATGGAACATATGTTAGTACAGGGTTGCTAACTGCTGCAATTAAAAAAAGAAATGAGAAATGCCTAATCAATTGACACATTTAACTGCTTATGCAACCATTACTTCTGTTCTCTTAGAGAAAGAAATTTCTTATATATTTCATTATCATTAATTCAAATTCTCCTTAGCTTCTGCAATCATCCTACTGTATTACAGCCTGTTCCTCATGGCTTACCTTAGCTTTGCCATCCTGTGCAGACATGTATCCAACACACATGCTCTCTGTTGTATGGCTCCACAGAAATTCCACTAGAAATGAAAATGCAAGAAGTTACAAAAAGGCCTTGGTTTAAAATACAAGATGCAATTTAACAAGACAGTGTCTTGAGCAACAAGTACAGCAAGGATAAAAAACAAAGACCAAAAACTACTTACCAGAGCAATTAAATTTCAAAAGAAACAGCTACCAAACAAACAATATTTCTTTGAATATTCACAGTCACAACTGCAGAACTACTACCCACAATGAGAATGCTACTTAAGTGATATGGAGCATCCAAGATGAGAAATACTATAACTCCAACTGCAGTTAAAAATTGGAAAAGCTTCTAAAACAGTGGACTTTTCCACCCATCAGAAAAAGCTGACAGAACTTGTATTTGCCTGCCTTGAACCCAGACAAAAGCATAAAGCCAGGTGACCTAGTATCAACAGGTAAAGGGGGATTTGTGGCTCAGCTGTTAGCCTGTATCCCAAGGCAAACATGCAGAAATAGTCAAGTTTGCAATATGGGAATTGAAGATACGGATCAGTCAGGAAAGACAACTGGTAAAAGCAAAATTATCCTGCAGAAAAAGGAGGAGAGATGCATGATGGAAACAGGGTAACATGCACAATAAGAAAGATTGCTGGCAAAATTAGACGAAGTATGCTGAATTACAAGAGCAGATGCAAACACCCCCTTTTTTTGTGGAGAGTGTAAGGAGCACTAAAGGTGAGAGAGGAAAGAAAGATGAAGAAGAAACCCCTAGGAAAGCTCTCCCAGGTCTGATTACCTGGACTTCCAGCACCAGATAAACAACAGCAGCTCTCTGGTACTGCACTCACAGCTAATTTAGGACATCAGGGTTAGATATCCTAAAGCACTGGAATGCTTGCAGGGATAATGATTAAGAAAACTAATCAGTGCTCACAAGTTTTATTAATGCCTGTTAAACCAGTAAGGAGCTGTCCTGAAGTCTGAAAGTGTTCTGATTTATCAGCTGTTTAGCAGCCTGTTCCAGTAATCTCTAATTGCCTGATACATATGCAGGCATCTTGATGTACACAAACACACTCCTACTCAGCTGCAACACAAAATTCAGACAAAGAGCACATCATTCAAATGTTCAGTCCTCTCTCAGTGGAGCTTTATAAATTGCCACACTGTTTTCTTCCTGCTCTCTGTCATGGTCATTTTACTTTATATTCACAAAATCCATAATTTGGAGGGGGGGGTAGAGGGAAGAAAAAAAATAGCTGATCAGAATTTAAGGCATTTCACAGAATTTTGTAAAAGGCTTTAAAAAACGCACTGAGGCACAAATTTTTTCACTGGATGGGAGGTGCCTTACATGAATTACACAAGATGCCTTGAACAGACATTTCCACAGATTTCTTTTGAGAGTGACTTTCACATATGGCAAAAAAAGCATCCCTGGATGGGTTTAAAACCTTTACTCGTTCCTATTCCTCACATTCCTTTAGGATGAAGGTCACAGCCTGCTGAGCACACTTATCCTTTGAACCACATCTCCTTGCATAGCAATCAAACCAGAGCAGGAGATCAAATGTTAGACAATCCCAGCAAGACTTGAAGATTCTGACAGACATGCAGATATCATCATAAAAGAAAAATGAACTTCATGGAGGTGTGTGCTCTGCTCCCCCAGAACAGATTTGTGACTGATACCACCAAAGGTGAATCAAAAGCTTTCACAGAGTGAAATAATCAATGTGTGTTGGAGGGGGCCAACCTCCCCATGGCACCCTAAAGGCTCCACTGCCAGTGAAAGCATTTTTTTAAAAGACAAATTCAAAATTTGTATTTAAATTTTTAAAATCTAAATTTAATTTAATTTAAATTTAATTCCCATCTTTCAATTCTGAGAAGCTGAGAAACAGTTCAGAAAAAATACCCTCAAAATATTGTATCTTTGCCTTTGAAAAGTACCAAAAGTAGCCTGTACTAGCAGAAACCTTAGTTATTGTTAGCCATTATAGGTAGTGAACTACACAGAAAATTCTAAATTACATGTGAAATATCTTCAGATAAGTATATTTTCAACCATTTAATAAGTCACTTCCTTGCCATTTTTTTCAATATTAAAAATAAATAAAGATGATCCATGTAACAAAGACATTAGAGTTCTTTATTCCATACACAAAGTTTTTCAGTATTAATCAACTTATTTTCAGTCAAAACAAAATAAATACTACATATGCTATGTAATGTAATACAATTGTGTGTTATCTCTGCATTCATTATAAGGTAGGAAATTTCCATGGTACAGAAAAAACACTGTAATAATTAATCTCTGTTAGTTCAGTGGAAAGAAAATCAAAAGTCAATGGACAAACAGTCTTTACTTATGATGTACAACATATGGGAATTTTATAAATTAATTTTTGAGGAAAAAGCGCCAAATCTTCATTAATAGAATATGTTCTCTTACATGAATGAGAACCATTACATGAATAGAAAAAATTCTCTCACTTCCAAATCTCAGGAATTGAAGGTTACGTTGATCTTGTTTGTTCTCACTTAATCAGACTTGTATTTTCATTTTCTTAACTCTTTTTTTAAGGATAAAATTTATGTTGCAGGATGCTGTTGCACTAGATAATGTCACAAATGGGTAAATAATAATAAAGCAAAGTATTATACAAAGGAAAAACACTTTAACTCTGGTAACATTAGACAGGTCAATGTGACCCAACAAATGCACACATAGCTGCACATCTGAGGAGCACCACAGGAGAGGAGATGGCACAAGGGTCATCCTGAAGTAATTCACATGCCCCAATCCCAAATTCCTTCCCTCAGAGAGACCTTACTGCCTCAGGGTTGTATTTCCACCCTGTTCTGCTCATATCTACAGCCTTCAGTTCCCATCTGTTCCTCCCACACAAACCACAGGTCAGTTTTCCATAATACACTTTTCTGCCATAAAGCAGCAAGAGAGAGATGGTGTTTCCAGGACAGAAAGAGGGATGAAGGGTTGTAAAACCTTTTTGGAACCAGACAGCTACTGGGAGAGGCAAAGTCCAGGTGATTTCAGTATGAGCAGCAGAAAGTTCTGTTTGGTGCAAATGCAAATAGTAACTGATTTATTTAAACTGATTTTCCTGGCAATTACCAAGAATAAACAACTTTCCTTACAAATTTTCAGTGCATTCTCCAAATTCACACATTTTCTTATGCAAAAAGGAGGAATAAAGAACTTTTTAGAAAGCATTTTTAAAAATTAAGCTACTGAGAAGCAGCAAACAGCTACATGCATTACTCCCAGCTATAAATGCAATTTTTCCTATGAGGAACAGATCCCACCTCACCACAAGCAACTGTTGTATCTATGCCATAGGTTTAGAAGGATCCCACACAATCCTCTGAATGGCAATTCTGCTTAGAAATGATGAGTCAGAAAGAATGCTCTTTTCTGGAGTTTTGTTAGTATTAGCCTTGTTTGTTCCCTATTTCACTTTCTAGATCTTTATTATTTCAATGTCAATTCCATTTTGTTTTCTCTGTGGCTTTCAAACACACACAGAGATTCCACTTCACCCTTCATTTTAAATTAAAATAAGTAAGAATTCCTTACCTAGTAAAGTTGGCTTTTCCTGTGAGGATTCAGGCTCTGCTGAACACCGGCAGGAGCGGAGAACGATCACACCTCCGAGCACACCATCCTCATTGGCTAGGAAAGGTGAACCTGGCCAAAATCATGGGGGAGAATTACTTGCAATAGAAACAATTTCTTGGGCAATTTTTTTTTAAATTTGACTTTCTGCCTTTTCCCTTTAATCTTGTCACTAAGCGTTGAAAATGACAGATCAAACAGTGCTTTTACAAAAGCATTGGTTCTCTTTTTCCTACTGTTTCAAAGGAATAATTTTCTGGAATGTTCATCTACTAATTCACCAGCAATCAAAAAAATGAATTTATTCCAAATGAATTGGAATAAAACAAAAACATTAAAAATTACCTTTGTGAGTGCAAACCTCAAATGTAATTCGGATGGACCAAGGAAAATATAATAATGAAAAACGGAGTGTCAAGTTGAAAAAAATTGTGACTCAATATTTAGCTCTTTCTGTTCTATAGATTATATAAAGACAGATCTAAAAAAATCAAGCAATTTTAGGTCATTTTTACAGTTTATTCATTTTTGCCAACTTAAAGCCCTTTGTACAGAGGCATCATGGAACTGCTATGCTGTCTGCCTTGCTGTCCTTTTTACAGTGGCTCCTGTGTTGTTAATTTAAGACATAGGATACAAAAGTATTCTATCAGAAACTGGAAAAGCTTTAAAGGTAGCTGAACCAAGCCAAAGTAATTTCGCTCTGGTTTGCAATTTGAAATAAGATTCCTATTGCTTTAAATATGGAAACAATGGTATAATTTACATGCAATATAAAATGTCTTGAGCCACAAAATTAATCAAGTTCTTGCACTTAGGCCCACAGACATGTTAGTTACACATCTGCATTATACTGTCTTTTAAAATTGAACATACAATTGCAACAGCCATATAATGTAATTCTTTTCAATTCTTTCTTTTAAGTAAATTAGTGTACAGGGACTGTAATTTGCCAGCCACTAGAACTTTAGAGCAGATCTATTCATTAGCCTCCTTTAACTTGCCCACAACTATTTGTATGATTAAAATTATTCCTTTAATGCAAATAACAACAAAACTGCCCAATAAAAAACAATTTTGAGCATTACCACAAGGAAAACTAAAAGCTTTATTGTGTTTTCTCTAAACATTAGAGCAGCCACCTTGAAAAATGATACAAGGTGGCCATTGCAATAGAAGCCCACATTGCAGGAAGATAATAAATGCAGTGTGCTTAATAAACAATAATATCTTAGTAAATTTAATGCAAACAGATTATTATCTTTAAAGTGCCACTGGCTTTGTAAAAGAATTATTACTACTTACACCTAGTAATACACCCCCTGTATTACTCACTGACTGTGATCTAGTCCCTGTGAAATAAGAAACCAGCCCATGATAAGGCAGAAGATAAAACAGGAAAATATGTTTGGTTAAAATAGAAACACAAGGTTTGGAGAGTTGTGAAGGATTTTACCACTCAAGTCAAAATCAGGCACTTCAAAGACAATGCCTCTACCTGGTCAGCAGACCTAATTTTACACTAAACTGCACAAATGATTTAGGCTCTAAGCCATGGTGAAAAGCCTAAGCTCTCTAAGCTGTGGTGAAAAGTCATTGCAAAGAGACAGAAAAGCTCAGGTTTCTTTTTATTAAGTAGTTTCTCCTTCCCTTTCAAGAGCTGTGAAAGATTCTTTCACGGTTCTAAGGAAAAATATTAATTATTTCTTTAATTAGAATGGCTAAAAATGTTCTACTTCATCAGAAGACAGCCAGCAAACAGCATATTCAAGGGCACAGTAAAACACTGGGACTGTATGAGAGCACATAATACCAGACAGCAACTACTGATTACAGTTTATAGAGTTGGTTCCACTGAAGTCTTGTTCTAGAAATGCTTCCATTAGTTAAATCACTTATTTTAGGGATTTTGTTTCTCCCACACTCTGAAAAAAGTAGATGAAAGGGCAGTCTGTAAATAAGCTAATTATATATTTCATCATTTTCCCAGTAATTTTGTTAAATGTGCCATCATGACTGACCAAACTGTCAGCAATCTGAGTAACTTTTACATGGTCTTCTGAAATTTCACAAGGCTTAGCAGTGTATTTTTTTCATTGCAGAGACTCTGCAGCAGAACAGCAACACTGCATTTCCATCAAAAAACTTCCATTTTTACAGAGGTTTCTTTGCAAGAACAAAATATTCATCTTCAGTGAAACAAATTAAAAACCGAATCACTCAAAGCAAGTGCTTTTTTGAAAAAGGGTTTAAATAAGTAATTTAAAATTTGAGCTTCAAGCACATAAGACAAAGTCTTCAGCTTACAACTTGAGCCAAAAACATGCTCAACCTCTTCATGAACAACTGAGAGCCCCAATTCTGTCAGGATAAACAGCATTTATTTATTGACATTAAACATGGTGTCCATTATACTGCCCTAAGTATGTACACAATTGTTTTCTAAACAAATTACTTCCTTCAATGATTATGCACCATGGAAGCTTTGTTACCAGCCCACAAAACTCAAAGGCTTTGAAGACCACTCAGAAGTTGGAAAACTGACTGTATTCATTCAGCCTTTGCTGAAGTACACTGCCACCCTACTGCAACTGGAAAACTCCAGAAGAGGATTAACTTAACAGCAGTGCACCTGATAAAAGTGTGATAAAAGTCTTAATTTCAGCACCCACAAAACACAATAGGTGGGCAAGACATTGACTTCTTTAAGAATAACACAGGTTGGGCCTTTGGACTAAGAAGAAATGTTGGTTATGGCACATGAAACCAGGTCACACTGCACTAACTTTGCAACAGTACTACCGGTGTGAGATGAATAAAATTACTTAAAGTGACTTTTAGCAGATAATTTGAACGAAGTATTGAACTAAATGTCTTAAAAAAATTGTGTTATGCAAACAACGCAAGGATGATGGGAGACATTATCTCTCCTACACACAAAAACCAAGCCTTGCTTGTCTTTTTGATGTTCTACATCACTTCATCATCACCTGCAGAAGGAGCATGATTCTGGAATGGTGGCAGAAATCTGGAAAAGAACATCCCCCTTGTTTCCATCTCCAAACACAAGCAGCAAATGAGGACACAGTCACTTGCACTACTACCCTGCAAAGATTCAAGGCTTTTCCACCCATGGCCACCCTGCCTCCCTGTTTCTGTTCAAGGCCTCCATTCCCAGACACATCAGAAGCAAATTGAGTGACTCCACCCTCTCCCATCCCAGATGTCTTCAGCAGCAAGTTCAGCTAAATCATCTCAGTGCAAAATCAGCAACAATACAGTTTATGTCTGCAATTCACTGCCTAAGTTGTGGAGAACCACTCTCTAAGAAGTGTCAAAAACGAGTTGCCTACAATAATATTACAATATTCTATGTTACAGTACATTCAGGCTGCTCCTCTGCTCTTAAAAATCAGACCCTAAATCAAATTAAACACGTGCTGAAAAGCATATTGTTTGAAAGTTACTTATTTTCCAAGTAAAGCAATTTTTAAAAAATGTTAAAAGAGGGATTCAAATATAATACTTTTTTAAACAAGGATCTTTCTAGATATGTGGACCTACTGATGATGATTATAATTATGCTAAAGAGTGTATTTTAACAAACTAGACAGTGCAAATGAGTAGGTCTACAGCAAGCAAAACTCCAGACAGCTGAATGCCATGCATCCATCACTGGATCTGTAAAAATAATGGTACAAAAGCATTATACTTTTTTTGATACAGTATTATACTTTATTTCTAAAAAGAATCCATGTACCATGTACCACACAAGTTAATTTGACTGTTCTCAAAACACTGTGAATTCAAAGGTTAGGAACATATTTCATTAATTTAGTTCTAAAACTCATTTTGTTAAAGCTAACCCATTGACAAAAAGAATAACAGAGCAGACTTTTGTAAAAAATAACAATATACCTAATGAGTTTTCTATATACACATTTAATTAGTATTTCAAGAGGAGGAGAAAAAGTGGAACTAAAATACTGCCATGTATATTAAAGGCAGAATGGTTTCACATGTGAAAGAAAGAGTGATCTTGCTCCCATCTCCTACACAATTTTTGGAATTCAGCCATGCCCACATTTCCTTATTTGGATTTAGCCTGCCCAAATTTCCTTATTTAGGCATACCCCACCTACATTTCCTTATGTGGATTTAGCCATGCCCACATTTCCTTATTTGAAATTCAGCCACACCCACACTTCCTTATTTGGGCATGGCCCCACCCACATGTCCTTACTTGTTATTCACCCACGCCCACATTTTCTTACTTGGAATTCAGCCACACCCACATATCCTTATTTGGTCAGCTCTGCCTACATTTCTTGTTTGGATTTAGCCATGCCCACATTTCCTTATCTGGAATTCAGCCATGCCCACATGTCCTTATTTGGGCATAGCCCCACCCACATGTCCTTATTTGGTATTCATCCACACCCACATTTCCTTATTTGGAACTTAGCCACTCTGTACTTTTCAGAAAAATAGGTTTTCCTGTACAACTTCAAAAATTTAGTTAAAATATGCCGAAAATATTGTTTTCCACTGCAATAAAACAGAATTGCTGGATAAATCTTTGATCTAATAGCTTGCTAATGACAAAATTACAAAAACCTGGGACTTGAAATACCATTTTAAGTTTCATGAAGCCCAGTGTTCCTTTCCCAGTTACGCTGGCAGAAACACTGAGGAATGTGGGATGAAAGATCCAAAGTAAAATTCCAACTGCAGCATTATTTAATAATGTTAGCACTGACTGGCCACAGCAGAGAAAAGGGGTAAGACAAAACCAAACAAACCCCATATTGCATTAGTTTTGGTCAAATCCTTACCTTCCCTAGTCAAAAAACTACATTTTACAAAACACATTTCTCTCCTTCAAAGCTCAACTACTCTGTTATTGCCATGTGGCATACAGAAAGCATCCCTACATTTTTATTTATGTATTTTGTATGTTATTAATCTGTAGCAATGGTCTCTCAAAAACAAGCAAGCAGGTCACCATAGCTACTCCACATTCCCTGATCCCATCAAGTTCTGCAAGAGCAGCCAGAGCTGAACACCATGACCCAGGTTCAGCTGCTGATCAGGGACAGAATTCAGAGTTTTGCAAGTGTTAAAGTGAATAATAGCCTCAACATTCAGCCTTGCTCTGCAGGAGCTACACTTACAGGTGAAGAACACTTTGTCTTTAGCATCTTTTGTAAATTAAAGCTCTGCTGTGATGAAGATTGGTCCCTCCAGATCATGGGCATGAAGCTGTTCACTTCTCATCCTGAGCCTTTTTCCCCATTTGTAGTTACTGCACAGAACCACTCTAGCACAGATTCAACACCAAGCTGTAAATGAAGTGTTTTATTTACACTTACCCAGCTGAAGGATGAACCAGCTGCTCATCAGATGTGCTACATTCACACTCTTTCATAGCAGAGAAACCATTACCAGCTTCATTGCTTACATCAGCTTTCAAAGGCTTAAAACTTGGGTCTAAACACTGGCTGTGGTGTGGTGTAATAACCAATTAAGTGCTTCAGCATCCCCCAGTTTTAACAGGGCAGTTAAACCTTCTTGGGTACTGTGTGAGTGAAATTCTGACTTTTTCAGATCAACAGTTACAGATCACCTTGGTCACTGGACTGTCAGCTTATGCACAGAGTGTGGTGGAAGTGAAACTGTTTGCCACTCTGTTTCTGCTGTGTATCCCACTAAAATCCAAATATAACAAGCACTAAATGAAGGCTGCTTTTAATTTCATGCTCCATTATTTGGTGAATGTTTAAGCACAAGCTGTCTCAATCAGAGGCCTTCATATTTCATGATACATCCAGTTACAACATCTATATTGAATTTTTAAAGAAGCTGCAAGAGAAAACATTTGCACTTTAAAACTTTACAAGGTAAGATTTTAAGAAATGAAATAATTGAAGATACCACAGACCAATAAAATCCCAATGCTTTTGACATGGAGAAGCATAGGAAGGACCTATACAAATCCTTGTGGAAGATCACCACATTGTGTTTATGAAAGCACAGGATCACTTCATTCTCTTCTGAAATCCTTTTCTCTGTGTCATGGAGAAGCATAATAATGCTTCCATAGTTTGTTTCCTCTGCTAGAAAACCACAAAGGATGCTACAAAGCTTAGAGTTACGCAGCACCAAAGGAAACTAATCTACTACAAAGTAACTACAACAGTGTGCAATGCCAGCTAGGTCTTGTAACTGTTGAAGTATGAGGCTTTTTCCTCCCCTGCAAGCATAACTAATAATCAGAAAATTAATTTTCTATGATTTTTAGCTGTCAAAAATCTTGCTCAGAAGAGAGGATTTTGACACTACATTTCTAGAATAGAAAGTGTCAGCATTATTCTTCTGCTATTACCTTGCTGCAGACTTGGCTCAACTGAAGTGCAGTTTAAAAATGCAAGAAAAGAGAAACAGATCTCTGCTAAGGAAAGAACAAATACCACATTCCAACTATGTCTTTCAGCTCATTATTTTCTAATACTTCATAAGAAGTTCTAAAGTACCATTGGTAATGCTGCCACTGTCAAAAGCCCAGATTTCCAGCCAATGAGATGACACAAATATTTACTCTAAGCCTACATTAGAGTCTACAAACACAAACTTGGCTGCATTTGAAAGGAATGATGAGTAACAAAATCTTCCCTTCTTCTGTCTGGAAGGTACTTGTGTTTACAGAACACCATTCTTTAACTGTGAACCAAGCCTTCTGCACTCTCTGACTAAAGATACGGCGCCCATTCCATTTACCAAAAGTCTATATTTCATTTCTCTCACCTCTGACTCAACCAGCATTTGTGCATTCTCCACAGAAAGCTGGCTCTGAGAAAGGATGAGAGAAGCACATCTGACATGAGTTTGCTCATCACCTGCTGTTTAAACAGCACTCACTGTCTAAGCCAGGCATTCCCTAGCTGGAAGGATTCCCAGGACTCTGCAGAGACTCAGAGCCTGTAAACAGGAAGCACCAATCTGATGGCAACTGCCAAAATCAGCTGTTCATCCCTGTGATACAACTAACACACATTTTGACTTCTGATAAAACATTCTAACTCAGCTTTGTTAAAGGCTGTTTTTTTTCCCAATGCTTGGGTCCATTATAATTCTGGTGACAGTTTGACAAGACCACAAAGCAGGGCTCCAAGGAAGGCAAGGGAAGCATCCATACCATCAGCAAGGCGTCTATTACCCCATTTTATCCTCATGTTTCACTGTAAGAAATTCTGCACCCTACCACACATCCTGTGCTACCAACTTGCACATCCTTATAAAAAGCCACAGCAAAAAACCTATTTAGTAGAAACCTACTGTTTTAAATGCATGTTTTTAACTGTTGCACTGTATTTGCCACAAGTAACTTTGCATTCCATCTGCAGAATTGCCAAGATGGCCAAAACTCCTCTACCAGCTACAAACTCAATACTATGTCACATGTAACCAGCAAGATGTATCTGGATTTTGGTGTTTTCCTCCATCAGTCTTCATTCACAGGGCAGCTGAGCACAAACTAGATTTTAGGTTTTCTAATCCAAGCACTTCACCTACACAAAAAACAAAGGTGGTGATATCTTTTCCCCTCATATCAGCACTGCCCAGACTATAACTGAGCAGATACTACACAGTCCTGCTGTCAGGCAGCAGAAACTTGCACAGTTAAGTTTCTGAAAATACAAGCCAGACCTGTCCTGAATTAAAACTTTAACAAGAAATTACAAAGCATTTACATAAATTTTATATAAGCTCTTTTTTCAAATTTTCTGTTCAAGAAGAGCATTAATTTAATCCTGTCTCTCATTCTTCTCACTTCCTGCTGTTTAGCTGGATTTAGTGCTTTCCCAAGGCAATAACACTACACTGATATCCTGGTACCTCTGTCTGTGCAGCTCCTCTTTCTCTACAATTGATAGCTCAGGTGTAACAAATTCTTCAGCAACATTTAATAGGCTCTTATCTCCAAGAGAAACATTTCACATTTCCACTAAAGAACACAATGGATGTATCACATAGAAGTCAGTTAACATTTTATATGCAAAGTGGCAAAATCCATTTGCTTTAAACAGCAAAATGAGAATTGTGTTTTTAGCTAACCATTTAGCTAACAAAGAAAATCCAGAAAACTCAAAGCAACTCAAAGAAGACACCTTGAACTAAAACAATTTAAATTTTGGGCTTTTATCAGCCAGTCTCTATGAACTACTTCATCAGCAGCTTTCCATCTTGTGTGTGTACATGCATTAACATGAAACTGCAGAAGGCTACATGCAATTTGGGCTTGCTTTTAGCACTCTTAGAACAAACAGCAGAATAAATTTTAAGAGCATGGAATAAAATTTGACTTTCCTAAAGTTAGGCCACTTCCATACAGCATCTGCAAAGCAGGTTAGAAATTAGCAAAGCTATCACGAACATCCTTCCTAAAGGCTTCTTTTGGGTACAAAAACTCCTAATTTTGTGCCACTATGCACTGGAATGAGTGATTAAATATAAGAAGCTACATTTTTTCTGCTTAGATTAGAATCTTTTTGGGGAACACAGAGTGTTGTGCACTCTTACAATACCTAGAAGGGACCACAGTACAGCAGCAGATTATCAAGTGAATAGTCAAATGTCAGAAGCAAAATCTAACATGGATTCAAGACAGAAAAAGAAATCAAGAAGCTGCAATGCACCGCTTGCCAAGACCAAGTGCATTAGCCCCTGGGACGCCAAAAGGTGTGTAATGCCCCTCTTTCAGTTCTAATTAAAGTATCACACAACAAGCTTTAGCAGCACAGTGCACAAGTATTATGCTGTCCACAAGGAATTTTCAAGATGAAAATTGTCGTTGATTCTAAAGCTTGAAAAATTTTAAGGGGTTATGAAAACACTGCAAGTCAACATATACACCAGAAGCTCCACTGGAATTTTCAAAAAAGCAGATTTTATGGTTATTTTAAAAATCCACTTTCATATTTTTGGTTATGATTTGAGGAAAGAAAATATATATCTATTTATAAGAAACTGAAGATATATTACACAATTCTCTTAAATCAAACAAAAAATTGGTCTTTTTACAAAGTATATTTCACTTTTCCAAGAAATTAATTTTATTATGTAAATAGCAAACCAGAATCTGTCTGTCCAAAGCATTTAATTAGAACAAGAAATGGTTTTGAGGTCTACTATTTTTAAAAGAGTTAACATGATGAATAATTTTTACTAATGCTCCTAACTCATCAATTCTAAAATATGCAATTGTACACCACAGCCCATGATTCAGACAGGAAATTCTTTCTTCAAACCTCTCTGGGTATTCAATGACTCACATAACAATTGAGGTATTTCCAAGGGTTTTCCTTTAAATATCCTAATATATTCTTCTGTAGTTTAACATTTTTCAGATGTAACACAAGACTAAATCTGAAGCCAACTGCAACACAAGGCTTCAACAGAAATCACAAGAATAAATATCTCTGATAGAGTTACTTACATTTAGGCAATTTGGGCCATATACTCACCAATAAACTTGTTTTGCATAGTCTCTAGGAGAGCTTGGTGGGCATCCTCTGTTTGCAAAGCACATGAACATTCTCTGGCCAGTATGGTCCTCACAAGGTGCTCTCCACAACCTAAAGAAATATTAAGAATAGTCAAAATACAGATATCACTGAAGAAACCCTGTAACCAACTTATATCATCACATTAATTTGGCTGTGATTATGCAAAATAATGACAGTTTCTTCATAGTGATGCAAATGACAAGTGTCTGCCACACAATTTTTTAAAAAGGTTGACACAAAGTCACTCAAAAAATCAAGTAAGTCAGTGGTTTTCTCACAACTTTCCTAACATTCTGACTCCACAAAGTCATAAACCAAACAAAAATTACAGAAAGAAGAAACAGCAACACTGTCTCTGACTTAGCATTTCTAACCAGATAGAATCCTCTTACTACTTCTCCTGGGAATGATCCCTGCCTGCAACTCTCCAAACCAAAATTATTTCAGTGACACAGTAACTCCTTTTGCATGACAAAATATTCTACTTAGTCCATCTGATTCAGCCTTTATCAACAAAGGAATACATGAATTCAGCCATGCTTTTTTGCCAAAGTGGCTGGTCACTGGACTGCTAATACAAATTCCTGTAATTTTTAAAGGTTTGTCCTTAAGAAATTAAAAAGCTGCTGCAAACAATCACTTATTGCCTCCATGTTTTCTGTACTTATCCCCTGAAACCTATTTTTGGTGAAGACAAGCAGGTCATTGCTGCGACTCTTGTTCTGTAGGAACACTTTCACACCTGCTATTTTTACTGCTATACCCTTTTCCCTTCCTGTACTGTGCTTTGGGACATAGAGCTACAGCCAAATGGCACCATGGATATTTACTGGACCAGATGGGGTTGTTGGGCAGAAAAATCACTGCTGATACTTTCTCCATACAGACCAAGGTCATTACACTACTTATGCCTCCTGTTTTTGACATTTTTCCTTAATGGCAGAGAAGCAGACAAAGCAGCCAGAAGAGGTTTAACCAAGAGTCAGGTGAATATACAGAGAGAAGTCAAACACAGTCTGTTCACAATTATATATAAATATTTTTAGCATATTTCTCAATTAATACAAGATGATGCAAGCACTGGAATCATAAAAAAAAAATCTGCTATAATACAACTGGACTTATTAGCTCAGGTACAGAACTACATAAATACATCTACACAGCCTCCAGAAACAAATTTATGGCTGGAAACAATCTAGTTGCTTCCAAGTGGCAGGGAGCTGGAGCTGGTAAGACATCAGACCTAGGCTGGCTTCACACAAAGGCAGCTCAGTCTCCACAAGTAACTCACACTTTACTGGAAGCACTGGCAAGCCCAGAACAGAGACACTGGCCAAAGCCAGCCTAGATGTGGCATGAAGAAAAATTTAATAATTAAACCCAACCCCAAGTGGCTCCAGAGCAGCCTGCTGAGTCTCTCGTCCCTGTGCATACACTGAGTTTGGAGCACTGGCTGCTGTGGGTACAGCAGGGCACAAACACGTGGGCAGGTCTGGCACTGTGTGTTGCAGTGACACACAGACTGGTTCCCAGTTCTTTTCATCACTGTAAACCCTAACACGGCAAGCTACTCAATCTCCCTCTCTGGCTGCATGACACACAATTATACCCTTCCCCTTAAATGCAAAGCGAGTTTCCACTATTCTTCAAAGATTGCTAATACAGAAGGGAAAAAAATTACCCCCCTCATTTTCACGATTGAAAAGAACCTCAACCCCCCCCCCCCCCCCAAAAAAAAAAGCAACCAAAAACCAAAACAAAACAAAATGAAAAAAAACACCAAACAACACCCTCTGGAACACTATGGATGCATTAGATGATTAGATGTCAGAAAATCAGCCCAGACCAGAGACCAGATTGCTCAAAAATTGTGCGCACATGTCCCAAAATTCTGCTATGCTCAATCTTCACAAAAATACCTTGGTCTTCAGTTCTGTGTCCCTGCTAATGGGAATTGTCTCCTGATTAATGCAATTCAGCTAAACTGAGCTGTTTGAAGTGGGACACTTTGGCATTGAATCTACATACAACTGGAAGAACAGAAACACAAAAAATGCTTTGTGTAGCAAACAGGCTGAGTAAAATCCAGTTACAATTGTAGGGGGAAATGAAAGAGCCAAAATACTACAACAATTACACAGCCAAGGGAAGTTGTTCTTGAAAGCACAAGGGAGAAAGTGTTTTCATTGAGACTGACAAGTTCTCAAGTTAATGAAAGAAGTGTCCAGGTTAGGAGAATCTTCAAGGGGCTCATGCAATACAGCAATCTCAGCATCTGCTTACAGAAGGGTCTGTCTATTCATTTGCCTCATTATACCCACACTCTGAAGCTTCTGTCCACAATACAACTCTGAGTTATCTACTATTTATTCCAAAGTGATGGATGAAGAACATGAAAAAAACCCCACAAGATGCATTTTACCCATAGATCACAACATGGACTTTTTTAAAACTAGGAAACTTCAATCACTATGAAGTTTTGCTGTAAAGAATAAAAATAAAATTAAACAGGCAGATGTTCTGGCAAAACCTGAGAAAGCTGTTTTTTCTTGAAAAAACCTGTTAGTACCTTTAAAATATAACATGTAATACCTTTAAATATAACTGTATAAATAAGAAGCAGGGGACTTAAAAGAGGAATCAAATAAATGAGACACAGAAATCAGAGTGAGCCTATGTATCTTCAGTGCATCAAGTAATAAAACCAGATGTTACTACTTCACAATTTTCAAGTATTTCCTAAATTGGAATTACAAAAAAACAACAATGGCCATTTTTTAGCATGACGTATAATGTTATTTCCCCCCCAGGAGAATGAATTTATTGAAGAGTTCCCATAACATCAAGTCTGCTCCAAAAAAAAATTCAGAGAGAGAAAACTTAATATGGGTTAAGAACAGCTGCAGCCCACATCCCCATCCAGGATCAACCACAAGGAAAGCAGCTTTGAAATTCTACTAACACATCACACATCTCTACATCCCCACAGACAGAGTCATTTCTTTTTGTCATATTTATGTCAACCTATAAGGCAACAAACTTAGAGGCTGCTGCTGGCAGTGTATGTAGAAATCTTTCAGCACATCACTTGCTGGCAGTCTGCAGGGACAGATAACTAAGGAAAACAATTTCCCCATTTGCAAATGAAAAATTTGTTACTGTAGTTCTTAATGTAGGAACATCTATTTTTGAAGAAGAAAAAAAAATCTAAGCAGTATGTCACATATTTTGACCAGACACAGGATAAGAAAAAGAACTGCCCTTTCTATTATTCAAACCAAATTTCTTGCAGGTTTAGCAGATCTGTATGTCTGTATAGCCTCAAACTAGGGACATACTGTAGATAATACTAGGACTAGGCAAAAATTAATGTATACATTACCAGAGCAATCAAAACCGATTTGTAACTTACAATATAAAGTTGTGGGTTCAAATTTATAGTTCCAGTCACTTTAGTCTAACCACCAGCATTAGCTAACTTCCAAAAAAGTTATATTAACATGACTCAAGAGAGCAACTCCAGTGAAAGCTACTTAAACTCATTTCCAAATCATGCACACAAGCTGATGAAAATGTAAATCTGATTAATGTGCATAACTATCTCCCATTATACTACATTTAACTGGAAGTGTTAATACATTTGGCATTTCTTTCACTGAATAGTACTACCAAGTACAACCAAACCAAGAGGGACTCCTACTAACAATTTTCCAATTCTACATTAAAGTCTCAAATACATTTGTTTTAGTAACTTTCCTGTAAACAGAGTTAGAATCATTTTATTATCCTTTCCCAGTTATGATGATGACTTCTTCAGTATCCTGAAGTTCATTACTTTTCAGAGATGAGTATTTTGCAATGACAGACAAATGCTTCCCTAAGATTTCACACATGACTGACTCAAACGCAGACAACTAGCTGGAAAAATTTACTGGGCTAAATTAGAGCTTCACATTGAAATAACTTTCATATAGTAAACAAATTACTCTCCTAACACAGTACTATTCTGCAAACACCATGCTGCCTACTTCTAACTCCTTTGGTGACAAAAAAAACTCCTGTTGGAACTGCTGCTGTCCATGTTTGCAGGGCTAAGTACAATTAACTGCCTTCCTCTAGGACTGCTTCTGGCAAAGGCAGAAACACTTCTACAGAAAACAGAGAGTTTGTAGAGACTATTTTGATAAATCATGCCTGACAAATTTGGTGACCTCCTACAATGAGTGGGGTGAGATAGTGGAACTGTTTGCCCAGGGAAGTTCTGAATGTGCCATCCCTGGAACTGTTCATGGCCAAGCTGGAAGGAGCTCTGAGGAATCAGCTTTAGTGGAAGGTGTTTCTGCCCACTGCAGGAACTTTAAAGTCTGATCTTTAAGGTCTCTCCCAACCCAAACCACTTGCAGATCCTACAAAAAATAAACAGAAACAGACAGATATTTTGATGCAAGTTTCTAGCCTCCTAGATTAAGGGGAGAGAATATACAGATCCCTAAAGGTTCCAGGCATTGATGGCAACAGATTCCTATGACAAGGGAAGGAAAGAAGAATGAGGCTTAATAGCCACAACACCTTATTTTGTAAACAAACTACAAACCGAAACAGAATTCAAAAAGATCGCAGAAAACCCGTCTTCAACCAGAAGCTTCTATTCCTGCATGGAAATTATTTGAAGATGATCAACAAAATCACTTGAAGATCATACAGAAACACCAACACTGATTTTGAGACACACATATCTTGGATTATGCCACCATACAGTTTTACTGCAGTGTTTCTTTCAAAGTGCCAGGCAGACCAACAGTGAAACATAACTTCCCTTTCCTGTGGCTATGTGTAATTTCTGACAATAATACACTTTTACCTCCAATCCAAATACTCCCCATTGATTACTACACACAAGAATTGCACAAGAACAGTTTAGGAATCTACAATCTTTTTTTTCATTGTCTCTTTTCCTTAAGCTATCCTACTATAATTTAGCTGTTCTGGATGTATCAGCAGTCCCCTGGAGTTACTACTTCAGCAGTAATTTGCTAGTTAGCCTATGCACAACTTCCATAACGACCAGGTCACTAGGGGGAAGGAGGTGTTGTGATGTTTTTGTTTTTATTTTCTTAAGATTGTTGACATCTTTAACTTTTAGGTATTATATTGGATACTATTTTACATTGCATACAATTCTGAAAAAGGTAAGAAATCTAAGCTTATAATTTTATAATATAAAATATGTAATAAATTTTAAATGCTAATCTTTCTGTACCAAAGAGTAACTAACATTCAATTCACAGCTTATACAAACTTTAACTTGCTACAGACTTGGATCTTTCATTTGAGCTTCGTGCAAGAAAATAAGGATTAAATCACTGGGTTTTTTCCTCAGCATAGTGACTTCTCAAGAAGATTTCTAATGCTTGAAATAACCACAACAAGAGGAGAAAGAACCCAGCACAATATAAGCTGAACATCCCATTCAATGCGTGCTCTGCATCTTTTAAGGCTCCTCCAATGGAACCAAGATGGCAAAGGAAAGGAGCAGCATGTCAGAGAGAAATTGTTTTTCTGCTCCTTTTGATGGGAGATGCTTTCAAGTCAGGAAATTAGAAACAGGTGTGCCAGAGGGCACACATACACACACACACATATCCATGCAGCACACTGAAAAACACGCGTTTCCAATTTTCAGACATGAAAGAGGCTCCTGTTGAATGGAAGGAGAACTGAAAATCAAGTTTGCTTTCTGTGAGCCACAAGCAGAGAGCTTGTGGAGCTTTGACAGGCTGCAGGAGCCTGTCTAGCTCTGAAACACACAGTACCTCAACAAAAAGTGTTGTTTTAAAGGAGTACAGAATGGAAACTTGCATTACTCATGTACAGTCAAGAATGGAAAAATTCATCTAGTTTACTCCACCACCAAAGTATGACTCTTTGCTTTACAGAAGCTGAAGACAGAAGTTACAGGTGATCTGTATTCTATCATCCACTCTATGCAGCAGAGTCTGAACCTGGCCCTGTTGTTTCTGTCCTGTTAAACTTTGATGTTATTTTCAGTTCAATAGTAGTCCCTGAAGTATCAGCTAACAAGTTAAAGAACTCCTATTTCTGCTCTATTTCCTGGATAACTTCTAGTTATGCCTCATGGAAACACTGTGAAACCTGTATTTCAGTAAGCTCTGCTCATCATTTCCAGCATCTCTAGAAAGATTTGAGTAAAACTTTGCATGGCACTGATTTTACAAAAACAAAACACAGTACAATATAAATATTTAGTTGGCAAGACACTGATACAGGTAGATAAATATTGAAAAAAAATTAATGCATAATTCTCAAAAGACAAAATGCTGCAGTCTAGCAGAATGCACTACATAGAATGTAATACATTAATACTACAGTATTATATTAAAGTAACATAATTTTAGAGGATTCTTTCTCCTATCAGCTGCTGTATCTTGTCTTCATACTAGCAGGGGAAATTTTTAAATTACTGACCAACTGCCAGAAAAAACACCTGCAAACAAAGCTCTGTCTAATTCCTAAAGCATTGATCCTAGAGGGCTCAATGGAGCACATTCCTGCTGCAGACAGAATATCCCTAGATGATTTACCTACTAAGAAAATGCAATGGACATTTCCCAAATGGTTGAAACTTTAGTAAATTTGGGCAGGTTTCAAAGATAACAAAAGAAATTCAACATGCAGACACACTCATGTCTAAAGCACCTTCCCTAAGGAAAGGTAGGAAAACACATCTCTACATTTTTAATATGGGAAAAATAAACTAAAATCACTCCAAAAAAACAACTAATTCAGCTTTTCTAGAATTTCACAGATAAGAAAAAAATGGTTGGAGAAATCAGGAGTCATTCATTTGGCATTGTAAGTTCTAAATAGTGGTAAATGGCAGACAATTTATTTTAAAAGCTTTTTGTTTGAGTTACTCTGAACAAAAATAATTTCAGATGTATCTCCAAGAGAGGTTAGAACGAAGAAAAAATGCAGGCTCCTTAAAGAGGATGTACTTTTTACATTCTTCATTACTTTTAATACATTTTGAAATATTAATTTCAGTTAAACTGTAAAGAAAGAAGCCAACACTTTTACCCAGGCCTTCCTCAGAAGTTTTGCTGTTAGTCATCTCTGTAAAAACCCTACACCTCTCTAAACTACTGTCATATAAAACTTACAGGGAGGGAAGTATGACAGTGGCTTATGTGTTTGCTACCTAAAGGTATAAAATCACTTTCAAATCCCAGGAGAGTGTTTAAGACATAGAAAGAGAGCTCAGTCTGCCACCATGTCCAAGTCACTTTCTATCCTTGCACCTGTTTCAAGGCACTGGCACAAGGCTCAGCAGCAGGGACAGGATCAAGTGTCCAGAGCAGGATCTGGTGCTGTACAGCGGCTGGTCCTGGCTCCAAAAATGCTGCTTAGCAAGCACTGAGCCTTCTGCAGGAAGCTACAACTTCCACAAGCCTGTGACCCTTCAAGCCTCACAGATATTATAATATCAAGCCAAATGAAAATTTCAATAAACCCTCCGATTATCGTATCCATCCAGTTCTGCTTCCCAGCAAGCCTTCCAAAGCCAATTCAAACAATCATTCTGATCACTGTGAGGACAAACCCCTCAGCTGTGAACACTGCAGAACTGTGTTAAATTGATTAGCTTCTCCATGCTACCATCCCCACAAATAATTTCTGCCCTGGGCTTCCTCTCTCTCCCCCAGACTTTGGTGGTGCTGAGTTAGCTCACACAGCACCTGCTACAGCACTGAATCCTCCCAGCTGCATCTGGACACACAGGCTGGATGAACTCTTGACAGAAACATTCACTTGATAGGTAAATACTGATCTGTCTGGAGATAGAGCTCCCCTTCCTCCACCCTATCCTCTGGTTCACAGTAACAATGACAGAACTCTTCTCCATTTGCTTCATCTGTGATGCATTAAATGACCTCTTATTCCCCAAATCTTACAGGGTCAGACTGATTTTGAGAGATAATACATGCGTCTACAAAGAGATTAATTGTATCATAATATCTATTCCACACAGTGTAGCTCAAACAACCTGTGCAGGACACAAGATTTGCATGTGAAATTCCTCTGGGCATTGGGACTCAGAAGGACAGGCCAGATAGACAATGCTGCACTTGTGTTATGTAAGGGCTAACAACACATGCAAGTTTGAAGCAAGCTTTATCATCACATTATAAATGTAATTCAGTGGCACAAGCTGCTCAGAGAAACTGTGGATGCCCCATTGCTGCAAGTGTTCAAGGCCAGGCTGGATGGAGCTCTGAGCAGCCTGGTCTAGAGGAGAAGGAATCCCTGCCCAGGACAGAGAGGTTCCATCCATTAAGGTCCTTCCAACCAAACTATTCCATGATTGTACAAAACAGCACTGGCCAGGTATTCATTCACAGGATCCTAACACAGCCACTGCTGCCCTCAACAGAAAGGAATCACAAAGCCAGAGTTATGCACCACAAGTCAATTTATTGGCATTAAAGCTTCCTTGAAAAGGATTTACTCTGATGATTTGCACATCACTGTGGTTTGTTTGCAAAAGGAGTTTTCAAGTAGGAACCTACAGACCAGTGGCTGCCATAAGGAGACCAAAATGCTGGCAGAGGGCATAACTCAACAAATAATTTAACAACCACAGCCCATCTCTGCACAGGGGCCATTCCTATTCCATCCTATCCCACATTGCCTGCAAAAGCAGCAATGGACTGCAAAGAATGACTGATGTGAACACAATTTGAGCAGGAAAAGGTGGGGCAAGGAAAAGTGAATATATTAACTCCCTTACTGATGTCAATTTCAAAAACAAGAGAAACCTGGCTGGACAAGACTTCTTGAGGTTCCTTTCAAATTAAACAACTCTGTGATTCTTCAAAACTGATTCTTCAAAACACAAAGTGTGCTATTTATCCTTCAGAGAATGATGCATTATGCATACATATGTATATCCAACAGGGGTTTTAAAGTATTGTGATCTAATCTCTAAAATGTCTTTATGAGAACAGAGGCCACTGCTTCTGTCATGAGACCTTAACAGTTTTCTAGGATCTTGGTGAATTCACCAACACAAGAAACTGGCAAGAAAGTTCACACAGAATAAATACAGTTTGTACATGTGTCCCTAAAACACTGCTGTTTTCTCTATCTGATTTTCATTCCATTCAAGAAAAGATTCTGGGCAAGAGAGAAGAGCAAGACATCACTAGGGGACTTCTCCCAGACAGAATCCTCAACTACACCTCGTAAATAAATCTGGTATTTCCAGCAATCTGACATTCCTTGTACCTCCTCAACAAAACACAGCTCTGGCTCAGCCCTGAAACCAAATTATGTTTGTTAGCATCCTTAAATTTTCTGAATGACTTCAACATATGTCAAGCTTCTACTCCCTCTCTGGGGCCATAACTTTGGTTGTATTTTAAACCTCCCTAGGATAACCTATGCGCCTTTCTTCTATCAGATAGTCTCTTCAAATGAACTTTAGTGAAAGCTGGAGATTTTGCAGCTTTGTGTCACACAATTTCTGCATTTTGTAAATAATGCAAGACCTTCTATCTTCAGAAATGCAATACTAAAGGTTTGCTGGCTTCAAAGGCTGGTACCTAGATACAACACACATCCATCCTTTGTATGCTTTCTATTTCCTGCTCTTGTTAAGATGAAAGAAATGCAAGATATTTTCAGTCTCTACACTTTCACTCAAAAATTCCGCTTGGGTTTAATTTTCAAAGTGTCCTGCATTAACTGTTACCGTAATTTTATATTTATATTTATTGTTAAGGTTCTGCATATCCAAAGAGAATTAGTATTTCTCCCCCAGGAAAGATACAGCCTGCCTCTTACACCAGCAGTATTGCTTTTGGCACAGTTAGTGAATGAATATTCACAATCATCACAGATATTCCAACTGAATAGGAAATTCAGTGTCACATTTGACATTATTTTGAATGAGAAGAATATGCACAAAGAGTTTGATTCTTATTATGCTCAGGAAAAACAGGAAGTTTTTTCTTAAAGTGCAGCCAAAAAATGGGCTATTGCTTCTCCCATGGCTGGGTTTTGTTCACAAATGTTTTCCCTCCAAATAATATCCATCTTCCTGTGTTTACATTCATATACCAGCAAAAAACACCCAATAAAGAGTTCCAAGCAGCTCTACAAAGTGTTCTGGCTTCTTTGTGTGGGGAGGTGGTGGGGGTGCTTAAAGGGGAGCCTGTTTTGTTTATGTCTGTGTGCACACATGCATGGAAAAGCTTTTAAATACCACAGATTTGGCTTCTTCTACATTGATCCAAAACCCAGTTTAGCTGTTAATTACATTCATACTAAATAAAGGCCATTGGTCATGCTCATCTCATTTAACATCTTATTTAATTTCACTCCATCTTTCTCGCACAGAAGGGCCCTTGCACTGTTACTGCCCGGGTATCTTGGGTGTGCCCCCAACACAACTGCAACATTCTTTGTATTTCTTGAATTTTAATACTGCTTTGGAGATACTTAAACTCCTGTAATGTTTATCCTTTAGCTGCCAATAAAGTCCCATAACAATTTTTTTCCCAACCAAAATATTACTTTTAATATAATTCAGAGTTTATACATCAAAATGTCTCAAAAAGTTGATGGAAAAAAAAATCAGAAACTTGTTTACACAGAAACTGAATTTTAGGCTGAGTTGCAGAATAAACCTTGGATTTAGGGCCCCTTAAACTCCCAGTCATTCCTAAGTTTCCCCATCTCCCCCAGTGTGTTTTTAGAAGGTCTCAATCTTTTGATTTCAGTTGTCCCAGGCCCTGTTAAGCTATAACCATAAAATATGAGTTTTACAATATGCTGCATTTTGTAAACCTTGAAGTAACTTTTGAAAAGCCAAAAGAAAACCCAAAACCCCCAAAACCACTGTGTTCAAACAACATGGTCAAGTGACTGTTAGAGGTATGAAATTACCGTGCAAAAAGTTGAAGTCGTGCCCAAACAAGAACACAACCACCACCTTTGGCACACTCAGCATAAAAACATTATAAAAATAGCCAAAAATATTTAAGAAACAACTTGCTAAAAGGCATAAAAATCTAATACCAAATCCTTCCTGAAGATGCAAAAGCAGGAAGCCTCCTAGCAGCTACAGGGCCAATAGAAGATCCAAAATTTCTTCAAATAATACACAAGCATTGAAAAAAACCTCCAGAATTTGGGATTACTTTTGAGTACTTGTGTGGTGACATCTTCCCCCAGCCTGCTTTTTTTCTAATGAGGCAGGTACTTAAAGACACTGAAGCCTCAACTGGAGGATTTTAGAACAAAATTAATAAAAATTCAAGAACAAATCCTGCTGTATTATTAACTGCGGCATTTAAACTAAAACTCCCTTTTCGAAGGAAGTTTCTACAAAGGTAATCACAGAATAAAACTAATCCCAGCAAAAGTAAAATATTATGATTAAAACTAAAATATAAAACATTCTATTCTCAGTGATCACTAAAAAGAAGTTTAAAAGTGTAAACCAGCACAAAAGAGAAACCTTTTATTTCCCAAAGAATTATTCAGCTAAAATTATCTGGTTTAACACACACTAATACCAAATAATTTTGAGGATACTTTTGATAAAGCTTGTGGGGAATTAGAGTTTAACTTGTTATTCCAGATTTTATTTTAATTCCAAATGTGATTTGATGAGTCAGCTATTCTCTGAAGTCATGTAACAATAAACATTAAACATTACTCAATGCCCACAGCAACCACTGTCTAATTTTATTCTTTTTTTTCTTTTCCCCACAAAACGGAAAAAATTCCCTGTAGAAACTATTAGATTTGTGCCAAATTCATGACTCAAAGTAAAATTAATAGACACGTGAAATTAAAAGAACAAAATGCTATATTGTGAAAACCACAGAAATTTAAATTGATTGTAGGTTTCTCTCATGTACATCTTTTAAATACATTTACAGACAGGTGTAAACGTCTAAATGTAAAATGAAACATAAAATGAATGTGCATGTACACAGTTTATATATAGCATGTATTGGTTGCTGATTAAAAAAAAAAAGTTAAGACAAAACCTGTTTGGAAACCTCCAAGAAGGGGGTAAAATCACTATTACAAATACAGTCTAGTCTGGGTTTAGTTACATCAAGGGACAGCGTTGATATTCTGTTAAGAATATCATCTTGGAGCTTTCTAAACCAAGGCATCTCCTAGAATTCAGACAGTACATTTATTTTCTAAATATTTAACAATAATGTATCTTAATGCATTATTCTCTTCCTTGGCCATGGCAGTTTCACCTGAATGTTTGCAGATGTTCATGCCCCCATTCCCATGTCTTGTTGAGATCCAGCCAAGCTGCAAGTTTCATTCTTTCAACTTTTCCTACAACTTAATTTTCCATCCCTTTACTCCTTAATTAAATTCATGATTCACATCGTTGGATGTTCATATTTTAAACAAGAGTCAGGCATCAATACATTTTAGAACTGCACTAAACATAAAGTACATTATAAAATAAAACATTATGAGCTTCTGAAATGGAAAAAAGAATGGTATTGATTACAGAGGAGTTCTCACTTCCTGTAAACATTTCTATCTCTCTCTCTCTCACAGACATACACATACTTTAAAGGAAAACCAGAAACAAGAGTTTAATTAAACACCACTAGTCTGAATTTCAAATCCATGAACGAACAGATGGCCACACTTCACAATCCAGCAGCAGGCCACTCCAATTAACTGGGACTGGGATCAGGGTAATGTCATGGAAGCCAGAAGTTTAGAACCAAAAAAAAAATCCATATATGTGTATTTGTGACAGTTGTAAACAGTATAACATTGAAGTATTTAGGATTATACAAAAGTGGTACCAGCAAAAAGAGAGGAGGCTAATATTTCAGACTGTCATTAAATCTAATCTCCTGTGAGGGCACCAGTGCTCACATGGACTTCAAATCCAGCTGACTTTGCAAAGAACAGCTTTAAAATATAAATAAAGTTGTCCACTTCAGCTCTTCCACAAACAAACAATCTCTAATATTGGACTTGTGCTCACTAATTAATTAAAACATGGTCCCAACACTTGAATAGATTTAGTTACATCACTAAGCATTTATTAAACTAAAATCAATATGGTGTCCCTTGAGTAAAAATGTTTTCTGACACTGCTGGGTTCAGTAAAACCATCCCCTGAGTAAGCACCAAAAAGCACATCTGCTTTTACTGACATCAGAATTAAGGGTGACCATCTACACCAATTTTCAACAGTGCCAGGCAGACATGAGTACAGAGGAAATAAAAGCAATACAGGATATTACTGATGCCCCTATCAAATTTTAAATCTGTCACCTTGCTCCCCCCACTGTTTCTGCAGCAGGACTCCAGCTCTGCACTGCCCACGGGATACAGCTGGCATTACCCAAATCTCAACTCTACAGGTTTTCTTCACCTCTCCCTACACTGGATGCTCTTAACTCTGACCCCTGAGCAGGGGCAATACCATAAATTTTGTAAGCTGACATAAGCACTTATGAAAAAGAGTTGTAAGTATTTTTTTTCTGATTGAGGCTGTTCATAAAACAAGTGGGAGGAACAAAAAAGTAAAAGCAACTCCTACATACCTTCACCTTAAGACTTTTGTGTTCTGCAAGGCATCAAATAAACACAATATTTTTGTGTATCAAGGACCCTGAGCTTTCCAAAGAGAACAGAAGCTCTCCTAATTCTTACATCACTTGGACAATTGCTGAATAAATATTTCCTGACACACTTATTTCAGTATTTTGGTTTTGCCTTTTCCCTTTCCTTTCAGAAGGAAAAGAGAGATGAAGAAAAAATTCACTTAAATACTCATCTGAAATAGTAATTAAATATTTTTGAGGAAAAAATGCTGCATGTAGAATTTCTGTATCAAAGGACCCTCTGATTACACAAGGCTTTACACAAGGCTTCCATTCCCAGAGGTATTCTGCATTTAATACAATACTAATAAGGGCTAATAAGCACTTCTTCACAGGAGAACAGGTTCCCTAATATTTAACAAATCCAGCACATCCTTTCAGTGCAACATAAAATAGGATAAAAATTTTCATGGTTGCTAATTAACTAAAAAGGGCAATATAAGCAACCAACAAGAGATGTAAATACAATACTGACAATAATAAACGATTCAAAGTAAATGAAACAAATAAATGATACAAATTTAGAATATAGTCTGGAAATTAAGTTGGTATTTTAAATTTACAAACTAATTAGAGAGGAAGATAGTAACTTCATTAAATAGTTATAAAAGTAGTAAATACCTGAAGTACTCACAGCAGTGGAATAAGGGTTATGAGCTCCTGTATTTTCAGCCCAGCAGCCACAACCATAAAGAGCTGCCTAAGGAAAGAAGCACATTGTTCATAAATTTTAAGTGTGTGAGATTTTTGCTTAATTTCCTTTCCTTAAAAAAATATAAAAATAACCTCAAACCAACAACAAAAAAAGAAACCCAAGAAAAATGCAAGTATTAGTACAAAAGATTAATAAGAATATCATAACCATATTGCAATTCCACTCCATTTTACTACATCCTTTTATTATTCTAGAGATCTGAGTGTTTGTCATAGAGACAGAATTCTTGCCTTGCTTAACAGAAAATGAGGGTAAAGATATAACCCTGCTCATATAAAGTCTCTTTCACTCTGCTATTCAAAAAAACAAACAAAAAAAATATCTTAACTACATTTCAAAAGAGAACTGCTTTTTGGACAGCGGAAAATGTCAACAAAAAAATACAGCTGTACAGCAATGGAATACAAAATTTCTGCTGCACCTCAAAATCCCCTAACAACAATAAGGTGACACACCACAAATATGTCATTATAACATTAATAATAAATAGAATTATGCATAATTTATAATCATAATTATATATAACACACCATAAATACCTGATATGTTCTTTTATTACTTTTGCACCTTTCTCCAATTCACAAAATCATTTAAAAATTAATTAGGACAGCTTCCCTAAATATTGAGGGAAATCTTGTTTCAAGACTAAGCATTTAAGATCATTTAAGCTCAAGAAATTAACTTAGTGATATCTCTGTCAAAAGGTAACTAACTACAGAACACCTTCCCTATCACAGTTTCATTACACTGATGAAGGACACTAAAACCACTTGCAAAGCAGTGCAGTGAAAATGCCTTCAGCTTTTAACAAGAAGGGAGAACAGAAATCTACTGTCACAGCTCTTGCTTTTCACTACACCTGTTTGTGACACCGAACAATCATTCCCAATCAAAAAAAAAAATTTAAAAATGTACAATGATCACCTGACCAACTCTTCCAGGATGCTTCAGTGCTAAACCTCCACTGGAGACAGCAGCAGCCACATTTCCTTCTTGGTCAACAACAACTGCACCAACTGTATCCAAGGTTCCTGAGTCATTCTCCTGCAGGACACACAAACAGAAGAAAAAATCCTAGCAAAAATAGTATATTAAAGTCAGATCATACTCCTTAGGAGTGTGCAAGTGAGAGCCTAGCAACCAAATGGATTTGTTATCATGCACCTGTACCCACCGCCAAAAATCTTCCCAAAATGCTGCTTTGTCTCAGATAGGACCTTAACAAAATTTCTCCAGTAGCAAGAAGGTAATAAATATCTCAGAACTAATCCAATGCTTAGATCACTCACATACATGCCAGAAGTCTTTTTTTCTTAGTGGTTGCCACTTGTCCATTAAGAAATTATTCAGCAACTGATGCCACATCAAAAGGCCTCTCCTAAAAGGCCTGAAAAAGCATTTTCAGAGGCTCTGATCTTTGAAGATGTGTGATTTTTACAAACTTAAATTAAAAAAAAAAAGAAAAAAATCACAACAACCAACTTCCCCCCCAAAAAATCCCAAACCTACAAAGCACCACCAGAAAAAACCAAGCAGCTGGTTACCACGTAAAGAGAAAATATTGATATTCTGAGCAAGACAATAAATAGAAGCCTCAAGGAAAAAAAATCTCCCCTAGGACAGATTCCTTCTGCCAGACTTGTTCTCAGCTCAGGAATCTTTGGTGAGTAAAGCAATTTTACCCTTTGTTCCTGTAACTAGAAAAGTTACCTCCATGACTCCTGAGGTAGATTTACTCCCCTAGGAGCAGGGGTTTTCCTTTATATCCTTCCCCCATTCCTTAATGCACCACACTAATTCCGTTTTACATAAGGAACAGTTTCCCCCTCTCTGCAGAACCCAGGGCAAGGCACTCACACCTCACGCTCCACCACACACACAGCATGCAGTGTACAAAAGTTAAACCAAATAAACAGAATTGATCCATCATCCATCATGTACTCCAGAGATGCACACTGGTGCTGCACAAGCCTCAAGCCTCTTACACAGACCTACCCAGTGAAATAATGCCAAAGGTGATTAAGCTTTTCATACAAATGTGAATTTTCTGGACTAGAATTCAGAAAAAAAACCCCAAATCACCTAACTATTCAACTTCAAATTATCAAGTTCCCATCATCAATTAAAATTCCCTTGGGCATACTATGTCACTTCTCAAGCATGGTTCCTAGTACTGCAAGGCTGATGATACCCTGGCCACACTTAATTTAAGAGAAAACACTTAGGTTAATCCTGTGTCAGTCTGAAAAGGAAAAATATGCAGTACAGTCAGTCTCAAAATGAAAAATATGCTACCACATTCTACAGTACTTTTCAAGCAACTGGAACTCCTAGGCAGGAGTTTCATCCTTGGATTTCACCCAGAGAAACTGGAAGTTTCTTCTCTGCACCTACACCTGGATCTTCCCTGGCAAGTTCTGCACTCAAATGCTGGCACTAACCACTCAATATTAAAACAAATTAATGACCCAGCAATAAAACACAGTAACTGCTTAAAGACAGACAGGGGTGAGAAGCTAGAGATCCAGAGTTTCAACTGGTACTGGGAAGAAGGATAAGCTGAAAAACAGAGGAAGGATGGATCAGGGAGGGTAGGAAAAGTAGAAACAAAAGGATTATGGGAGCAAAGAGGATAAGAAAAGAGCCAGCTCCCTTCCAGGTTCTAAAGATTAAAGAATATTAAGGAACCCTTTTTCAACATCTCATGTGCAAATGTATTTTCCAGCTCCCAGAACTCCCAGATACAGCCTGAGCTAAAACAAACCCAGCTCAAACAATACTACTCAGGGGACAGTAAAAGACCTTAACCAGCAGAGCAGGCTGCTCTTGGGATGTGCAGATTCCCATCCTTGGAGGTTTCCAAGACCAGACCAGATAAAACTCTTCCAAACATGAATTCTCTTATGATTTCTCTGTACAGAAGAACTACTATGATAAGTGGTGCTATCTACACCCCTGCCCTCTTTTATCAAAGAACTTAATAATATACATATAATTGATTATATATATATATAAATATATAAGCCTACATAATATATAAATACATAATATATATCAAATATATATTTGAGATACATATATACATATATATATAATTTCCTCTTTTATCAAAGGAAATTATACCCACAACAAAAAATTTAATTAATAGACAGCCACAGATATACAAATCTAGCCTATCAAAGTTTGTTTAAATGAGGCAACTTTGAGGCTGGACATCTTTTCTAAGGGAAGCATTGCTAAGAGAAGGTTGAGTTGGCCCACACATACTTCTGAAGGAAATTTGTATCTCTGAAGCAAAGGAATTCTGTATTTTTCTTCTCAGTAATACAGGTTTGGGGTGGGGGGAAATGGGACTGGTTTGTGATTTAAAAAAGTCACTGATATACAGGTGATGCTGTATTTATCCTGACTCAGCAAACTGAAAATCAGCAATGTTCTACTCCCCATCCAATGGGGAAAAAAAACATTGTCAGCATCTTCTACACACATGAACTGTATTGGCAACCCTGATTTCTGGAGTAAAATAAAGAGCTCATCACAATTTAACAAAGGAACTTTTTGTACATCTCCCTGTGGAAAAGCATCGTGTGCCTGAGGAGTCACTGCAAGGCTGCATCTGCTGAGAGCCTTTCAGTGTCACACATTTCATCTCTCCACATCACAGCAATGTTGAAAAGCACAGGGTCCTGTCAAGCTAGGGTCAGGACAATAAAAACATATTTAGAAAATATTAGAAAGCATGATTCAGAAAGTATAATACTACAATTCACAAAGTCTAAAATAAGACCAAACTTGATACAGGTCCAATAGGGACTAAACAAGATCCAGCTTGCTTGTCCTTACCTTTCTATTGATTGATTTACTTAGCTGCTTACATTTTAAAATTTTGCAGGTTCCAAAGGAAACTTGGTGATATCTGTTAACAACTTCTGTGTCTGAATCAGTTACTAAATTATACTTGTCCACTGCAAATGCAGTTTGGGGTTTTAACAATGCAGTATTGCAACCTAAATATAATCTACTATGTAGTTAATATTTGACATGGAAAAAAACCTGAAAGTCATTGTTATAAATCAGACCTCACATTACTTAATTTGCACCTTGCAGCACGAAAGGAAATTAATGAATTAAACCATGGTCCAAATCCTCAGATTTTGCTAAGAACATGCACACAAAAACTGAAATATGCTCACCTGCACAAATGCAGAGTTCTATCAAGCATTTTTAAAAAACCCTCCTTCCCTTCTGCACATTAAAAAATTGTAAATATTCATCACTACAAGCCCCTCAGGAAGCAATTAGCAGATTAGGAGAGGTCTGCCCACTGAAAGATTCCACACACAGTCTTCTCCCTCTCCACTTGAGACAGCTTTGAAATGCCATGGAAAGTATTTACCACTAAATCTCAGCTCTGAGTATAACTGACAAAATACAAAATTAACCACATTAATTAAGCAACTAATATTTACATGCTATTACCCAACTATGTAATTATACAAAGCTGATGAACAATCCCAGCCTTCCCAGTTTAAAAGTTGGTTGGTGTGTAAAAAAGAACATTTTGTTTGATCCTCATGTGCAAGATGAGGAGATTACGCCACACTGCATTTCCACAGATAAAGCCAAAACAGAACATCAAAACTTAACTAGAATGGGTGAAAATTATTTAGGTTTCTTTTCCCATATTCAGTGGATTTTGAAGCATACTTTTGAAAACTGTATGGTTTTATTATCAGAGACCATTTGCACACAAATATGAGATGGAGCATTTATTTCTTTTTTAAGGAAATTTCCAAACTGCAAGACTAAATAAGACAGACACTAGGATTGCCATAGTTGATTGCTACACTTACAACTACCTGCACATAGACAGAAATATTTTCTAAATCTGTTCAGTCTTAATACAGTAACAGAAGCACATGGAACTGTTGATTCCATGCATATAATTCCAACTGGTGTACACATATGTCAGTACCTATGTTGAACTAGATAAAAACCAAGCCAGTTTTAATAAAACTCAACCTAAATAATATTTATAGAGTTAAATAACTAAGCTATAAAATACTAACTTACAAACACCAATCTGTTCCAAAAAAATGGTATGTTCCAGGGATTCTTAGTGTCACTTACTCAAACCAAGAAGAGGACAACTTTTTACAGATATGCCGAGATCCCTTGTAAAACTGATCAAAATTTTAAATCTGTATTTTTATTTTTAAACCTGTACTTTTCTTTTCAATAGCAAAAGACAAAGTAAAATTAGGGGTTTTAGCCAAACTCTGCTAAGCTATTTTCAACAACAATTTCCTCTGGTAAAAGACAGACTAACAGTAAGCAGACATATTTACTTCTGATATTTACAGGTGCCTGAGGGGAGAATTTGAGAATGGCATCTGGCTGAATGCACACATCATAGACACCCCCATGAGAATGCTTAGTTAATTTTTGTTTGTGTGTGAATTTTTTCATAGCTATGTAAATCAGTAAGACTCTGCAACTTGAAAAAGACAAAAGTTTTACACCTTCCAAATTTGGTGAAGTTATTAATGGATCTTCCTGTATGCAAATGCATAACCCTCTGCAAATGCTACATTGGGTGAACAAAGAAAAACACAGAAAAAACTCCATTTATCAGGAAATAAAACTCCTGTAGTAAATTACACTGCCAAGTTTTTCCATACAAACTTGGACAAATTTAAACAGCCTCATTCTTCTTAAGGTTGGTATCATCACATTTTTATTGAAAACTAATTTTTAAACCTGTATTTTTCTTTTTAGCTGGCAATATTTATCAGTAGCTCAAACTTCCAAGTAATTTCAGTGTGTTTTGGTCACAATACTATCTCTTCACACTGGCCTATTAGTTCTGATCCCATTCAACTCAACCTGTGTTAAAACATCTTTTCGACCTTGCTCTCCCCACAGCCTGCAGCACTGACAGAGGCACACAGGCTCAGCTGCAGCACAGAGTTGAAGTGGGTGAGTCAAACCAGAAAATAAACCAGCTCTGAAATCCTGCTGAAAGGAATGGTCTGCAGCTCCAGAGAAGCACAGATGATAAGAAAAGTTACAGGAGTATTTACCAATTAAAATAACTTTGACAAGAAAATTAACTTCTAATTACTCAACTATTTAAATGGTTTTAATCCAGTTATTTGAAAACCTTTTATGAGAGAACAGCTTTGACAGTGTGAGTTTTGGGGCAACAAATCACAAGCCTCATCCTTGCTAAATGACCTTTTTCTACTAGTTTGGGGAGATATATTCTACTTTTTTCTTTTAGAATTTGATCTTTCATTTCTATTTCATTTGGGAAAATTACTTTGAAAACCTTACTTCTGCCTGTAAGGCTGCAATTGCCCTACGCTCTGTAGACAGCATGAGAATCCCATATTGAGAGCATGGGTTGGTTTTCATCCCTGCTGCATGGGCAGGATGTGCCCAGACAGCTAAAACCTGTTGTTACTGGATTACTCACCAGGGAGAAGAATTCTATCTCATCACCTCCTTTATCTACCAGCACTGGCAATCTCCCACAAGCTCTGCACAGGACTCTGGAGCCCTTGAAATTTCAAATTGCAGGTTGGTAAGCTCCTGCATTGGCACGTGTTTCAAGCATTGACTTGCCCTTATTACATGAACAGCAAAACTGCACAGGGACCCCTCCTCTCCCCAGGTACACTCTCACACTCCCAGGTTCACAAGGAGGGAACTGAAGTCCTGTGAACAAGAAAAGTTCCAAAATAAACAACTAACTTCCATGGCTCCCCCATCCTTAATTTCTTCACACATCTTAAATTCTTAAAAAAAATTAAAATTAGCTCCTTGCTAAAGAAAACATCTTATCTAAGAACACAGATACAAATTGCCTATTTTATCACTATTTGCCTTTGCAGACTACAGAGAATACACTTTTGCTAACAATTCTCTGGGATTTATACCTTATTTAGATCAATACATGTAACTATGCAGGAGTCAGACAGCAATGCCCAATCCAAAGGCCCACAGGCCCCAAATAAAGCACAGGCATTGAATTTAATGACCCATACTTTGATACTCAACATCAAACAAAACACTGTGAATGACATTCTCACAGGTTACCAAAGTTCTACATTTAAACTAAGAATGAGGGGAACAGAGGGAACCCCTGGTAGTTTTGTAGCACAGGTAATAAGGGCCAGGTCAATGCCAGATGCATGCACAGATGCACATGTTTACCTACCTGATATTTCAAATTTCACCAATTCCAGTTCCATAATGCAGTGTGCTCAGGAGACATTAAAAAGTGGGAAACAGTGACAGAGATCCCAAGCTGAAGAAAATGTTTTGGTAAATAATTATCTGTTTGTATTTACATCTGTCACATTTCCAGTTCAAAATGAGCAAAATATTTTTCTTAGGACAAACAAGACACAAAGTGATGGTTTGGTTTTCAAACAGCAAGGCAGAAAGTTTTAACTGCACTAAGTTTTCATTATATCATCTAAACATTAGGATGGACAAGGAGAACAGGCTTCTGAGGCTTCATGAGTCTTGTAAGAGATGAAGTTTATTAGCAGTCAGCTGTAAGTTTAGGACGACACAAGAATTTGAAACAAGAGCTAACCTTTTCATTTGATTGTCTTCTTTTCTTTAGTTGAATGAGATCTGTTTCCACCTTTTCGGCCAACTCCAGCTTCCTCTTGTTCCTCTTAAAAGCTGCTAAACTAAACCCTACAAAAATAGTTCAAAAGCATGTAACTAAGTAAAATTTACTTATTTGAAGCAAATATTGATAAGTCGACATTTTGAAGGACACATCCCCCACTTCTTTACTGATGCAAAAATACATCAATAAAAAGTCAAAAACTAAGTATTCAATTTTCAGTGCAAGTTGTTCACATCTTTTCCTAAGTTTAAAAGTTCTACTATTGTTCAGCAACAATACCCAGGTGATGAGTAAAATATGTGGTAGAAACACAGCACGAACACATGGAAGCTGGACTAAATATCTTTGGCAATGAAGCAGCACTGCACAGAAGAAAACAGAGTAAGTGCCTTGTGTTAAAACTGTTTTTGACTGCTGACAAGTAAATTGATACCATGTGAGCTCATTCTGATAGCCATGAAATTAGGTTACTATTTTATTACCTTAATCACATATCTGTATGTTTACCCATATATTTCAAGCCACACACAAGTCTAGCAGTAGTTTATGCTCCATAATCCAACACAGTCTAAAGACCACCTAGGTCTCAAGAAGACAAACATCTACTTTCCACATCTAAGCCCTACATTCAGAAAGGAAGTGCTCTCTAAAGTGGACTAAAAAATGAAATTGTTATGCTTAAGAGACCAAAATTACATGTTTCCATTTTAGAAGTTTCATTTCATGAACAAATTGCAGATATTGACATATTTAGTTTCAATTAGTTTTGACTCAATATCATCCCCAGGCTGTTTTAACATCCTCTGTAAAATGTAAAGAGGTGTGGAGAAAATATCTTTTGTCACTTGTTTAACCACACCAAATCAAGCTATTGGGAGAACAGAGCAATGTGAATCTTTTAGTTATACAACTAAGTCACAAATTCAATGGAAACTAAAAAGCACAGGTTTTTCTATAAACTTCATTTTAAATGAAATTCTGAACCTAGTTACATCACTACTATTCAGAAGACTGAAACAGCTACATGAAATCTAGTAATATGCTCAATATTGCAGAGCCAATGGAACCCAGAGCTTACATGTACAATTCTCACAAAGTACACAGACAGTGAGCATTTTACTTTGAAACTTCTCGACACAGGTGTCAAATTCACTTAGTGAACTCCCTTTTAATCATGTTTTTAAGTATATAAAACTGGACCTTAATGTACACACAGCTAGTTACAGTTGGGTCAAGTATATAACTCAGAAAGTAGTGAGAAAGCTGGCATTTCTCCCCAAAAACCTAATAAATACCAGTTCTTTAAAAATGTAAACCCATATTAATCAGCCATCAACAAGAAAGGAATTCTTTCTACTATACAGAGCTGATTAATGCAGACAACACATTTCTATGTTCGAAATGAGGATGAAGAGGTAAAACCTGAACATTTGATAAGAGGGAGCAGACAAAGACTCATTTTAGTCAAGTACTAACTGGCAGTGGGAAGAAAGAAACTAAAAACTCTCACAGATCAAGAACTTTGTAAACAGAAGTGCCTCAAAATAAACTAAGCCAGCAGATTGTTCTTAGGAGAATTTTTAAACAGGAGAACTTTTAAGTTGACACAAGTTCACCAAGCACAGCAAATACCTATGGGCAGAGCGATTTGGGATGAGTAAGAATGGTGTTGGTCTTGGTGTTCCTCAAAAGCAGGATAAATACGCCTAAACCTGTAACCTGCTGCTGCCACTGCCTCCTGCCAAGCTGGAAAAACATGGACCTAGAGAGGCAAAAGGGTGCAGGAGCCCACGCATGCAGACCTGAACAGGATCCTCGTACCTTAGAGCCCAGTGCCAGCAGTGTCCTGAAACCTCCTGCAGTATTTGCATCTTCACCAGCTCAAACACATGCACAAAAATGACATCAAGTGCACACAACACATGGACTAGCTCCAAGCTGCCCTGCCAGCTGCACAGAGTGCTGCTATATGGCTCCTCATCATCTCCTTGCTACCTTGGTAGCATATTTATCCTGCCATTTTTCCACAACACACAAAATTCTCCAAGCTTTAGAGATGTTT
Organism: Zonotrichia leucophrys gambelii; assembly: GCF_028769735.1. Lineage (NCBI taxonomy): Eukaryota > Metazoa > Chordata > Aves > Passeriformes > Passerellidae > Zonotrichia > Zonotrichia leucophrys. The sequence continues at coordinate 97,370,028 of NC_088172.1, forward strand.
CATTCACTTAAGACTGCAATGCCTAGCTAAGCAACTAATTTTTAGAGGTTACCCTGTGCTTTAAGATAGTTTGTCTTTTCAAAACAGGAAAAAACCTGAAGACTTATTCTGAATGATCTGCTAACAGTAACTTCTTATCTGCATTGTTAATTCAAAGTGGTATCAGTAAGTTGAGAAATATGGGGCAGAAAAACCATCATTATGAACAAAGTACACATCTCTTGGGCCATGGCAGACAGACAGATGAAGACACCTTTCTAGCAGCACTTAATGATGTAGCTTGGAAGAGATATTAGGAGGTTGTGGAGTCCAACCTCCAAAAAAACTCAAATCCAGTTTAAAAGGATTTGTCAGATTGTGAGTATTTTCAACAATGGAGATTTCACAACTCCTCTGGGCCTCTGCATCATTATTTGATCAATCTCAGGTTTAAATAAATAAGGTATTAATTCATACTCTTCAGTTTTGTTCAGTTTATCATGAAATATCATACCTTTCATACCTGTGAGGGAAAGTCAATCTAGTCAGACATCCCATAGATGGATAGAAGGGAAATTCTTGCGCTCAGGCTACATTGAACTTCAGAATAGTTATTAGGATTAATTTTTACATCAAAGGTTAAGGTTTTGCTTTAGCAAGGATTCACGAATAACAGTCTCATTATTTAAGTAAAATAATTACTATCAGTAATTATCAATTCCTCTTAGGAGGATAAACTAGCTAATATCTGCAAAGTGACCAAACAGCCATGAAATAAAGGACCAGGTTATTCAAAGTAACCTGGCAACTCAAAACCTGGCAATTTTCCTCTGACAGTTTTATGTCAAACTTCAGTTAATAAAAAAAAAGTCTCAACTCTAACTTGAATCTTAAATTTGTTCTTTTTCTCCCTAGAGTAAGTGAATAAAAACTAAATCAAGTGACAGGCTGTCTGCCCTCAGTTTATTCCTGCCTTTGTGATGTTCTATCTATGCAAAACCACTACAAATGCCATTAAAATGAACAGTACTCTCGCTGCTTCATCTTGGTCTGCTAGGGACAAAAGAAACTGAGGAACACAAGTGAGCTCCAAACTACACACACGAAAGATGAAACCAGAGTTTCCTGAAAACACCCTCTAAGTTTGGTCCTTGACAAAGAACACACCAAAACATCAAATTAAAACATTCCATGAACTAAAATACAATCCAGGATTCAAACATGCTTGGTTAACAACACACACACAACACGGAAAAACAACCCACGGAAAATTTGTTTTGCAAATAAGTGCTACAGACAGAAAGAAAACACCTACACACAATTTGAGTTCATAATTCACATTAAATCTAAAACAAAACCTCAACTTTGCGGTGCAAGGACACTACAAAACTTCATTTGTCCTTAATGACAGTATAAAAACCACTCTCACCTTCTCCAACCAGACAGTGCATTCCAAGCTTGAGAAAAGGAAAGGGTCACAACACAGTGACGAAGACAGCAATGTTTTCCTAAAACAAATGCAATATAGCTGCATCAGCCTGATGTTGCCTGGGTCAAGGAGGAAGAGGAGGGCAAGAGAAGCAAAGCTTACTGACTGTGGAGAAAGCTAGGAAGAGCGGTAAGGGAGCTGATGGAATTTTAGCTTGAAAAAGTTTTGGTGGTGGTTGTTGTTGGTACTGTTGTTGAAATCTATGGAAAGGTATTTAGTAAAATGTACTTCGATTTTGCTCAAGAACTTAAAAGTTTAGATGTAATTCAAAAAAAGTACTTTCAGATGAAATCTCTGGCAATTAATACCCTACCCAGTAACAGCATGGGCACTCCACATCATGCTTAGAAGAATTGAGAACTGAGTCTTGGGAGTACAACCAGCCCATCTCTTCTGCTCCCTCATTTATGCACCTACTGGCATAAATAAAACTGCCTCTGAGCTGCTGGGAGAGGAAGGGGAAAAAAAAATTTAAAGCCCTACAGCTTACAAAATTACTGTTCTTGTTTAAAAGTCATTTTCTCAGGCCTCATCCAGACTGAAGATTCAATGAGTGACAACTGTACCACATCAGTACCAAAGTATTATAAATAAATCCAGTATTTACCACACACCTCTGCTCTTCTGGAACAAATAATCTTCAAGGACCTGGAAATACCTTCCCAATCATCCACATTCTCCCTTCAGCCCCCAAGGTACCACATGGACTCTGCAGTTTGCTGCAACTGTGCCAGAGAGGACAAGCTCTGGTGGAAAATTTGGTCACAGCAGAGCTGAAACAAGTGTGGGGGTTGGCCTGGGACGAGGTTCAGTGGCTGAGCACAGAACAGTAGAAGAAGCTCCTGCTCAACACCACAGGCCTGCAGGGGAAGTTGGCATTAGTGGATGTGGTATCCGAACATGCACTTGATAATATTTATCTGTAAATGCAGCAGAAAAGTCTGACAGGCTCATTTGTTCAAATCTAAGACTGCTGTGCATGTTCAAAAGGTCCTGATGTTCCTGGATACCCCACTGAGAAAAGGCCACAGGATCTCCATTACATAATTAATTAGCCCAAGATTCATCTCCTATTACTACTAGACAACAAATACACCTTTTTTACATGATTTTTTTCATCGTTATCACCACCTAACAAGGAGATGAGGAAGTAATTTTCAGCAAGCAGGTCAGTGGAAGAGATTATTAGTCTCTGGCTAATGATGAAGAGATTCATATATGCCACTTGTTTGCCACAAAACTTCCACATCCTTTACTCACCTCCTGTACTCTGATCATTCCCTTAGCCCCTTCAACCATTATACTATGTACAGGTAAAAATTTAATCAAAAATCTTGACAGTTCTATTAGATAATGATACAATAAGTAAATGAAACATAACTATTTCCCATTCTACACAGCTCTTCAGAAGTTTTTCTCAGTCACCTTTCACAGCCCATTAGAAATGGTTCAGAGAACACAGGCATATGAAAAGCAGAGTTGTCCTATACATGGAGTCCTCTAAACTACTGAATTGTACATAGACTTATATATAACACTAAGGGCACCTTTTCATTTGTTTAATATTGATACAATTGATACACCTCTATCTAGTTGTTAATCCTAGCCCTATGTACCTTAAACAAGCCCTCAGATGACAGGCTGTTTATCAGAATACAATTAATTTCTTGCCCAAAGTTAATGCAAAACATTTTTACTACAAAGTCCGTGTTTCCTTAAAATCCCCATGCTTTTATAAGCCACATGTATTCCCTTATTTATTTTCAGCAAGGTTGAAAATTTGGAAAATGGCTATGTGAATAACTACATTTTCAAACAGAGGAAGGAAATACAAATTCTTAGCATCACTGAATGACAAATCAAGTTCAGGACAATATTCAAACCTTCCTGGTTACAGTGATGGAACAGCAAGCTGGGAACACAAACCCCAAATACCAACTTTCAATCACACACATTACAAATTATTATGCAACTAAATATTACACAACCTGTAAGTGTCCAGCAATCCTTGCTTAAAATCAAACTATGAATTGAAAATACTATAAAAACCCCAGGAATATTTTAAAATCTCTGAAGTAGAGATAGAGCTCTGACCAATCATATAGCACCCCCTGGCAGACAGTGCTTAGAGTCAGCTGGCAGAAACTTTCTGCAATTTATCTTTCTATTCCATATTAAAAGAGAATGCAACTATTGAAGAAGAGAATTAAAAAGGAATATATTAACAAATGAGTTAACCCACAGGAATTCAAATGATCTTGTGAAGAACTCTGTTGAGCAGTTGCTAAAATAAATGACACAAATTCAAACAGCAAGATGAAAATTAATTTCTTTTTAACAAAACTATTTCAAATGACAGATTAACACCCCTTAGGCTCGTGTTGGGACTAAAATACTACTAGAGATAGCTTCATGTTGCCATACTCTGACAGAAACAGAAAAATTAATGGGGGGGGGAAAGGCATTTAAAAGCATATTTAAAAAATAACCTAGCTCTCAGAGCACTATTCTACAGATCTGCTCTTTACAATACAAACTCAGGGTAAACTGCTGCTGGACACAGCATTACTTACTGCCTCCTGCAAGAAAAGTAGGCAGTTCTTGTTTTTCATCAAGCAGCCTTTCCTGAGCCTGGAAGATTTTCATTCAAAGTATCTTCTGGTCATTTTGGCCCAACCATTTTCCTGGGTACCTTACAGCCACTCTCCTGGCTACCTTACAGCCACTCTCCTGGCTGCACTCAGCTGCTCAGATTTCAGAACAAAAAGTGACCCTGCTGTCTCCAAATCCAGGGAAGATTTACATCATGTATTCAGATTACCAAGCTTCCTAACCAAATCCCCAGAACCCTCCAAATCTTTCATCCTCCTCTTGAAAACAAAGGAAACATGGTCTGAGCCACTGACCTCAGCCACTGCCTGAAATTCATAGCACAGTTCCAGCAATACAGCAAGTGTTTTCTCAATACAATAATAATGAAGTAATGAGACAATTGGGAGTGAGATTTGGGGTTTTAGAGGAGAGGCAGGCAATACTGGTGGTCAGGGAGACACACAGTGTCACTAGAAATAGCACAGTCTGCACTACACTCATCCAGAAGAACTCTCCCTCATTAAAGAATCCAAGCAGCCATAGGATAAACAGGAATTTCCTTGCATGCACACAGTTTAAAAAAAAATAAAGTACAAGTAAAGAAATGGTCTGTTACAAGCAGAATTTCAAACCAATTCATAGCAGCCCTGAATCTGTTGAACAAGATGTGATTTTACTGATAACACAAAGTTATTCAAGGTAATTTGAGAATTTGACCGAAGAAGGATTCTGAGTAGGATTCTGACAATGAAGCAGCAGCTTTTATTCAGCAAGTCTCAAAATAATGACAACGAGGGAACTCAGAGTTGTAAAGGTTTTTGCAGGTGCTGGAAACTAATATGGGTTCAAAAGGAAACAAAAATTTCATGTCAGAAAATGCCACTGTTTACTTTCTGTGTATGCAGGAGTCACTAAAATATCCAGAATTTAGAGTCTGGAATAATGTAAGGGATAGAGGAAGGGAAGTAAATACTTGCTGTGTTCTTACATCCTTTCTTAAGCATCTTATTTATGGCTACTCTTGAACTGCAGTTCACAAGTTATGAGGATTCACTGCTGTTGTTTTTGTTCTTATATAACATTATTCACTGAGGTGCTTACAGTCACTTCCACATTGTCAGAGTTACAAGTTTGCTGCATGAGGAGGTGCCTTCCTTCTCTTTCGCTTTAAAGACTTAACATTGCAAGCAAATGCAAGATGCTGTCTTATCTTACACCATGTTATCTTCGTCAAAGATAATTTCCATCTCTTATAGGCTGAGTTGATAATTTCAGATAGAAGGGGTTTGGTTATTACTGTGCAGGCACAGATATTGGCAGTTGAGGATGGACCTCAAATTTACACTGCATATTTAAAGTGTACTTTGGATATTTTTTAGAGACTCCAGTGTACAGTAATTCAGCACTTCTAAATTGTAATTACACCTTAACTCTTGGATTACACTGTCAAAGCAGTCTCTGTAGCACAGGGCAACAAAGCACTGGGATAAACCAGTATGGGCTCTGTACTGGCAGACTCTAGTTTGGGCAGGGATTAACAAATCCAGATTCCTTGCAGACTGTGGGCAATACAGACAGATCACATTTCAGGTGCTTGGTTGTTTTTAAAAGCACCTACTTTGTACACTGCAAAGTCACCAGGTTTCTACAAATGCTAGAAATTCCATTTCCTTACACAATTAACAAACCAAAGAAGACAAAGCACACGAGCCTTGACAAAACCTGGATGTAATTCAGCAAGTAACATGCTTAGAACATGCTTCCAGTTTGGTGCTTAGGTACTTTGATAGTTCTGAGAGAACTCTGGAGCATGACCACAAAGCAGATTGTGACCCTTTCTTTGGTACTGATCCCAGGGAAGCTCCATCCCTGCAAACCAATCCCACAGCCTTACTGACACCAGCTAGAACATTCTCATCTCAGGTCCAAGAAAAAGGAGACAGAATAAGACAACTTCAAAAATATGTTTTCCATGTGCAGCACAGAGAAGCCAAAACATGCACACAGTTGTCCCTGCCAATATTTACTGCAAGTACACATCTAAATTTGGATTAGAGGCTTTTGAAGGAGATTTGGTTTTTTGTAAATAAGTTACTAAAGATATTTTCCTGATGTTTGGCAATTAGTTCAATTCTTTCTTTTACAGAGCTACTCAGAAGATACATGATGTTTACTTCATTTACCCCCAGTTCTCCATGCAAACTTCAGCAAAGCAATGGCAGCAAGCACAATCAAAAAAAGTCTCGCTTTTCTTGAAGATTGGCACATTATTTAACAGAACAGCTGACTTCAGTTGAGATCTCTTTGTGGTTGCTTGGAAACAACATTCTATTTGATTGTTTCTTAAGCATATCGAACTTTCCTTTCCATGGTAACATTGGATAAATGTATTTTGGCTTCTTAAATATTACCTGTGAGTTGCCAATTTCTTTTCACTTGTAACAATCCCATTTTCCAATCCCACTGACCAGAGGTCAATGAAGTACAAGATTTACTTAGCTAAAGACTGGGACAGGAATCAGTGTAACATTTTCTGGAACTGATTCTTCAGGTTCTTGTTTACTCTTGCATTGTCTTTTACAAAGGGAAAAAATCCCAGATGTACTACCATTAATAACTATACTGCAAAATTCACTTGTCAGTTCTGGTTGTTTCAACTGTTTTATTGCAAATTGTTTTACTAAATAGAAGTATGCCGAATATACTGCAGAGATAAAATGCAAGTAGTGGTCTATTGGAGCAGGATTGTGAAAATCCATTGGCTGGGATTATTTTTCTGATGTTTTTCCAATATAAATTCATAGTATGGATTAGGCCAATCAAACTAGCAGTGGCCATCCTTATTTTTAAACTGTAATGTGCATATTTGTTCTGACTTGGGTACATTGTAGCTAGCAAACATATCATCTGCCAATTAATGTCACAATCCAAACACACTGGTACTAGAAACACTTGAAATCTGTGTATGCAAACAGAATTAATCAAGGCACCTTCTTTTTGAACTATCTCCTGCATGTAAATAGCAACTGCTTTCCTAAAAAGAAAACAAAAAAAAACCAACCCCCCCCCCAAAAAAAAAAAAGGTCAACCTTCCTCCCCCCAAAAAATCTTCAAAGCATTATTTAGTGGTTTTACTCTTTCTAGAGTCACAGAAATAAAGGTGTTCTGCTCAACTCAGCACTATAGTAGTTCTGCAAATTCTGGAAAGCAGCTAGAGCAAAAGTTTCAGTCATGTGGAGCTACAGATCAACACTTTCTCTTCAAAATTAAAAGTGTCATGAATATATGTGAAAACCAGTGCAATCAAAACACTGCCACTGTTTCTGGGGTTACACTTCAGCACTGAGCATCAACAATTCTGAGTTGCAGTTGCTAGATATTTACCTACTTTTAAAATTAGACCCAATAAAAGGCTTAATGGGAGCCCTGGCTTTCAACCTCTGATCTAGGGATGGGTCAGGTATTTGAAGGAGTAGTACTGTTTAATATAAAATAAACATTCCTAATCTTCTGTGTTCTCCTTCTTTAGGCACTAACTTCTGATTTTTTTCCTGCATAACCTCAACAGGCAGCACAGGGCATGTTCTCACCTAAAACAAACCACAGGCTGGTAGTTATGGCACTTTCCAAAAGGGAAGAGGGCTGAAGAACAGAAAGAAGAGAATCACATCCTCCTTCCCATGGGTAAGTGCATTCATTTTTAGCCTAGTCCATAGATGAAGTACCAATATAACATACTCACTTTTTTGACAAGAAGCTTTTCTAAGAAATTAAGGTTAATATACAGTATAGTCCAAGTCTGTTTTCTATAAGATTAGGTGAAGTGAAGCCTTAGGTTAAGAAAAAAGGCAAATTACTTTGACAGCTTGTTTAGACAAGAACAATTCTGAACAAAGACCCAGAGACGGGTGTAACTGCACAGTCTCAGAGACAAACTGGCACCTGCTGCATTTTGATACACAGCTAGTTGGTGCTGTTAGGATCCAAGATGGATCACAACTGGAGACTTGTAGGACAGAGCTTTTAAAGAGCCTACATTTTAGTTAAAAAGAAGTCCATCCTTGGATTTAGTTCTAGAATCACAGAATCACTTAAATTAGATGTTGCTAAAATGCAGCTAAAGTAATAGTTGACAATTTTTTTCTATTTAGATACTTATCAGAAAATTAGTAAACTTAAACAACCCTTATAGACCATAACACCACAAGCTAGCTGAACGTTCAGAACAATGAAATGATGCACACCTCAAAAGATGAGGCACCATTTAAAGTTACTCTGTCCTGTTCTTCCTACTGACACCACCAGTTTACTCACTTGTAGCCATGATACCTGGAGGACATGCTGGTATCCCGTGATCAACTGCCCATCTGTAAGCTCCTTCACCAACTAAAAAGCTAGGAGACACAGAAGAGGGAGTTTAAACAAAACCATATAACAAATCCCCCTTTGCTTGCAATTATTTTTTTCTACTTGGTTTGGTCAATTTTAAATCATAAGCTGTCTATATTTCACAGGACTGTCTGCTATTAATTACATTTGGCAAGCTTATGTATTTCATTAAAAGATTATGCAGCTCTGACATTAAATTTATTACTGGACAAAACCAAGTGCTAATAAATTTGAAATTCAATACAAAATCAGCTTTCAACTGCAGCTAAAACAGGACAGAGCTGTCTCAAATCTTGCTGTCTATAACAACTTTGCAAGATCCGGAAGACCAAAAGCATGGGATGAGAAAGGTGAGAATGGTATTTCCAGTAAAGCCAGTCAGTGCCAAAGGAATACCAAGCAGTATTTTGAGAAGCACAACACAAGCTAAAAACTAACTTTATTTAGAAGGATTAAGGTCTATTTCATGGAGTTTCATCAATCACTTTCAAATGAGACCAGCCCACTAAATTTTAAACATACTTTTAAAAAACCTCCAGCCATCTGAGAAGCTGTTTTCTACTCAGTACTGAACACTTTACCATCATGAGACAGTACACACTGCTGTGACAACAAACAAGAGCAAAAAACATACACACACATGGAACTTCCAGGCAGAGAAGAAAAAGCAAACCTTGTTTCCCCTTAAAGAAATTAATCTTATTGCCAAAAAAAAGGGTATGGTAGTAGCTGGAAATGAGACACTTGCATAAAGCTGCTGTGCAACACAATAAGGGACAACTACTTCCAATCTTATTTCAAAAATGGACAATAAAGTTAAGAATAACACAACTGCCTAATGGACACCAGAAGCAAGGACTAAGAATTTTCAGCGAATTGGGAAAAGTTTCACTGAAATGCCAGAGTTAAGAAGATAAGTCTAAAGAAGTTATTCGAGCTACAAAGTGGTCCCTGGGGCTATGCAGCTCTCTCAGTTTCTGAGAACACTACTGATATAGCAAATTTGTTGGCATTAATGCTGCTGAAAGTTTTCTTGACAGTGCTATATCCAACATCAAGCTTTTACTATACAGTATTTTGTGGTGGTATTTTCTATCTTCTATATGATTTAACCAATCCAAGAGGTATGCCCAGTCTTTCTTTACTGAAGGTTGATTTAAATGAGAATTTGAATTGTTAAATGCATATTTCTTACCATTATTAGTGCAGCTTCAGGTAAGAATTGTTCACATTGCAAGATACTGCAGGGTAAGTTATTGGGGACATGGGCAGAACTCAAGCATCTACTGTTACATAAGTTAGTGCTCAAGAAACAACCTGGCACTGACACATAACATAAAAAAATTTTCAATATTAACATAAAAAGGTATGCAAACTGCAGCCAAACCTAATTTAATAGTATTCTTCATTTTCTAAAAGAATGTGGGTTTAGTGTTTATTTTTGGGAAGTAAATAAGTACTTTTCAATAAAATAATTTACACAGAGAGAAAGGTTAGGTGGGAGAACATCAAACAACATTGGCAGTTGATTTATGGTAACTCAAGCACAGGCCAGTCAGTAATACTGTGTTTTACAGGCAGCTTCACAGCTGCCTTTTTAATACTTAATACCAGAGAATGTCACTAATATTTCATGAAGAGTGCAAAAAAGCACTCAAGAGTGTCTCCTAACTCATGTGATGTGACTTTTAGTTTGTTCACATTTCCTTAATCCTTAGATTCCTTTCCCTCCCAGAACACACTAAAACACAGTTTTAGTTCCAGAGAGTCTTTAAAACAGAGCAGAAAACTGAGGCTCCATATCACCACAGAGATCATCCACCTTTTCTAAACTGTTCAGTTTGGATCTCTAAAGGACACTGTAATCACAGAAAAGTTAAAATAAACTGTTTACAAGACAAACAGCATCAGGATCTGAATGCTTTGTTGTCTGCACATAAAAACAAAACTACCACCAAGCTTGATTTATTGGGGGAGAGGGAAGAGGGAATAAAGCCAGTGCACTATAAAAAGCAGTCAAAACCACCCCAAGTTTCAAAAGCCTTCAGGCTAATTCAAAATACAATCTTCCAAAGGGAGGGGGAACACAAATACATAAACAAAGGATAAATGAGTTTATTCTCTGCTACTCTGAAAGCTGGGTCTGCACAAATAGGACATAAAGATCTTTCTTGCAAATATATCGGAGTACTCTGTAGTTCTTACAGGCTCAAAACACAGAAGATGAAAAGATCCTCCCAGCAAGGAGGTGCTGCTCAATGTGCTTCCCAGTTCCAGGCACATTAGGTCATATGAATAGAAAATATAAGTAAGGGCCTCTAAAATAGTCTTTTTAGGCAATTTTCTCCAAAAACATGATTATGCTGGTGCTGAACACTCCTAACAGGGCCATTTAATATGGGCTGTAGGGAAACAGGCTGCTCCAAGCTAAACAGAAATGTCAGGAAGTTTGGGTCATGGTCAAAGGATCCACATATAATAAATACAGTTTGTAACATTTAATCATAAAATGTAGCAATCACTCTGAAATCAGTGTCACAAAGAAGAAATTGTTCTGAATAAACACAGAACAGGGATAAAAGGTGGTGTGTCCTCATCCTGGGAACTCTGACTCGGCACTGCCCTACTGGCTACACAATGTTCGTATCCTGTACATAACAGTGTAAAGCTGTGCAGAAATTACAAATCTCTGTATATCCCAAGGGGAAACCTGAGGAGGAATTCTTTCCCATATAGTTATTATTGAGAAAGGGATATGGACATGGAGTTAATGGCAGCACTACTAATTAGTTCTAAGAAAGGAGACATTTAGGTGCATTTGTGCTGCACTGCAAATCTTACCAAATCTTACATTTAAGAGCAGACAGATGGAAAGAAGCTTCCTTCCTTAGGTCAAGGTTTCACAGTAGGAAAGAGAAAATCTTCAAGCTTATTACTACAAAACATCTAATCCATTACTTTGTGCTCAAACACCACTTCCAAAAGTTCGTCCAGTTTGTAACCATGCAAGTACAAAAGTACTTTCCTTTGTAAAAGTTATACAAAGAACAAGAATATCTTACAGGAGACTATACAATATTTACAAGTTAAATATTTTCTGTCCCTTCATCAGAGAAAGTCCTGACAACACCAAGCTGAATAAAGTATGACAGAAAGATGTCAGGACCTCAAAGGTTTTAACAACTGCACCATGGATCCAGAGTTTCTCTAAACTTTATAAATTCTATTTGGATAGCGGGATTCTGTGTTTTAAATAACACAACAAGAGATTGATCCAGAAGGACACACTCTACAGAGCAATTTACAGCACTTTAGATGCATCAGTTCAGGCACTTGATCCCTCCATCCCAAAAAGCTTACCATCTCTGAATATCTTAATTCTTACTCATTGAAACTTCTCTGTGGAAAATCAGAAATATACCACTTGGAATTGGTTTTCAACTGCCACTATGAAAATGTATGCTGCACAGGGGTAAACAGGCCAAGCAAACTATCTCCACTCTCCTTTTACAGTGAAAGAACTCCCTACTGCCACTTTCACTAACCTCACAGCTCCTGAATTTTTCCTGTTTGGTCATGGGCCAAGTATTTTTGGCAGAAAACATTAAGCTAGCTTAGATCATGCTATAGAAAGAGTCTGTTCCATAGGTTTCTTTAGGCAGGTTCTTAGGCCAAGCAGTATCTGGAAGATTCCCCAATGCACTACACGCCAATGAGACCCAAAATGAAAATTGTAGATTTTTACAATTAAAAATGACTTCCTAGGAATGACAAAATATGGCTAATCTCTTTTCATTTGACTCTAAATATTCCCAGCTTTGGCAGGGATATATTTCAGTCCCAAAACAATGTGTCATGCCAACCCCAGCCAGAAAGGCAAGACAAGAAATCCTCCATTCCATCACCTTCAATGCACATGAACTTTGTCATTCTGACCTTGGCACACCCTGTGTGTATGGAAGCATCCACCACAGTGAGCCCCAAGCATAACCCATCATAACCCACTAGTATAGACTGTTTCCAGGGTAAAAAATCTGCCATAATAAAATGTGCATTCAAAATCCAGAAGGGGGAAAAGAGGAAATGAAAGTATTTGTCAGGTAACACAAGTGCACAATATTGGCACAAACTGCATGCCTTGGTTCCATCTCTCACCTCAAGATTTGAGGTACCCTGCCTTTAAAAGCATCTGCTAATCCTGCACAGTCCTCAAAAGATGTAGTCTTGCCCTTGGTGGGGGCAAGGGGATATAGTTCCTTTTCCACTCAGTATTTTTAAAATAATAGCATCATAAACTAGGTCATAAAGTCACAGCATAATATCCAAGTGCTCTTCCTTACAATAATTCTATAGAATAGTGATGATACAAGTAAAGCAATCCCAAGAGCTTGCTCCTGTAGCTGACTTCAATAAAACTTGTGAAACACCAAAAAACACATTTCACATTCTAATGTAGCTCATTTTCTCCTGACAGCTAAAGAAATGAGCAGCTTACAGCTATTGAACATAAAGTTTCTATTCTTTAGTAAACCTCTCCACAATTACTCTGTTCTTTATCCATTAAAGAAAAGCGTTTAAAATGCAAAATTCGCCTGTTGACGGTTAGATTTCAAGGTGGCTTTTTTTGATCTATGAACTTTTTTTGCACATGACAGAACACTGAAATCCTCACTGTTTACATTGGAATATTGCACCACCCAGCTACAAGCTACTTGGCTAACTTTACAGAACACCAGAGTCAGGAAAGTAAAATGTGTAAACCTAATACTTACATCTTTTTAAACTACATAAATGCTGGTTTAATACTTTTGCAAATACTGACCACTGGCAAAGGGCAGTAAATTCTGCCACAGGTATGACAACTGATGATAGCAGTCAATGAATAGGAATAAATTATTCAAGTTCTCTACCTGTCAATTTAAACTGCTAATGAAAATAAGGTGTTTTAAGAGCAATCAACTCTGACACGTCTTTGATTCTTTCCAAAGTGAGGCAGTAATATTTGGAGTTACTCTGTGTTTAATACTTACCTCTTCCATTTAAGTTTTAGGGACTGCTTGTTTTCATTTTGTTGTAAATATTATTAAATTTATCCTTAAAATAAGAGAAAGTTACTAAATGCTGCACATTTCCACAAAGCCACAAAGGCAGTAAAATAGGAGATTTTTTTCTATAGTTATTAAAAACTGTTGCTTTTAGTTAAAGGTAGACAGAGGCAATGGCAGTAGATTTCCATTTAATCTTGATGTTTTTGGGTGTTTTTCAAAAGGCTACAGTAACAAACATAAGCATTAAATATGACAACTGGAAATAATCAGACAGACAGAAATTATCACAAAATGATGTTGCCATCTATACCTAATACTTCTTTCCACTCAGTGCACAAGAAGTCTCACGATAAGAGAACAAAGCTTATCTTCTTTTTAAAGAGACACTATCACTGGTGTATAAACCAGCACCAGCCTTCCTGGGTGAGATAAAACCTTCAAATATTGCATATACTCAGTAGAGATGAAAGACCAAAGGAAAGTCAAGCAGAACAAAGCAATTACCAAGGTGGAATTCTGCCAGCAGAGAGTTTCCCCTTCTGCCCTTCACACAACAATCTATTTGCAACCGAAACTGGATTCTTGATTCCTAAAAAAGAAAAATTAGCAAAAAACGGAACAAAACATTAAAATATTTTCCCTCATGGCACTATAGAATTCATTTTGGCAGTGGATTCCTTTAATTTCTCAGAACCCTTTAATTTCCAAGGGTTTGTCAAGTAATTAAGAGACACCTTATGTTTCAATGTAGTAACAACATTTTCAGTTTTCCCTTCACATGCTGTTGGTAGTGACAAATCCTTCCAGTCAACACCTCCCTCACTTTTTTTTTAAAGAAAGAACAAACCATATTGAAATAGGAGGAGTGATCTCCTACCATAGAAATCTCATGTAAAATCTATTGTATCTAAGGGTCAAAGATGTTTATAAGCATTAATTTTTCCAGGTGGAATTTTCATTTGGATCTATCTGGCCAGAACAGAAATCACAGGACTCAGGTTTACCTGTCTCTCATTCTCAATCTCCTCCTTCCCCATGGTTGGAAGGATACATCTTGTAACAAACAAGGCTTGAAACATTTAATTTTACTATTTATTTTAGATTTATATCTACATGAGAAAGCTATTACCGCAGTTTAGAACTATTGTAGGATAAAGAACAAAACTTGAAATCTTGTCAGAGAAGCTGTTCAATAGTAACAGCTAAGGCTGTTCATATACTTAGAATGAAGCCTCAACAATTCCTCTTTGGGACTTGATATCTCTATTTGTTTTACACTGAAAGCTAAAACTAGAAAACAAGAGAGAAACACATTAGTTCTCATAATAAACAAGTCCCATATGCAAATAAATTGCCTGGGCAAAAAACAAATAAAAAGCCTAATTTAAATACTTGTAATACTTCTTAACAACGGAATTTTTGAAAAATTATCATTCTTCAAATTCATCTCAGCAAACTGAGTCCCACTGTGAATAGTGTGTGGTGTCACACCATTGTGCTATGTCAAAGGATGATCAGTGAACTAACAAGAAATTAACACAAAGTTCCACAAAGAAATTAACACAAGGCAGCATTTCAGGGAGCAGGAATGCCTCCTCCTTTTTTAAAGGAGCAAAATTTATTTAAACACAGCAGAATTTATGTGTCCCCCTCCAAATCAGTAACAAAAACGCCAAAATTGATCTTGGCACTTAAATCAGCAGTTAGCTTTATAATACATAATGAACATACCACTCAGTGCTCCAACAGCTCCAAAATTCAATGACTTTCCATCCATTATACTGGCATCACATTCTATCTCACCCAGAAGGTTTAAGTTAGATCCCAATCCTGCATTTGTAAAAGGAGAATCCTAAAAATAAGAATAGAACACTATAAGGCCACATCCATAAGAGACTAGATTTAAATCTCTGTGTAAATGATCTGATGGCACTGATCTTGGTGCAATGCATTTTCTTATTTTAGTAATTTCATCTTCCGTAACAAAAACAAAGGGAATTTGAACAGAGCATCTAAAATTACCACAATGGACAGCTTTCCCCTCTATAGGGTGTGATATACCTCAAATGTAACAATGCACTAATATAAAAACCAATCACAACAATTAAAGATGATCATTTCTGTGCAAGCAAAAGCCTTACAAAACAAGTGCAAATCTCTCCCTCCCCCAAAGTACACTTGGCTTGGTCTTTAACCCATCAAGTATCACTTAAATAACATTTTATAATCACTGCACAGACCAGTCTCCCGTTGAAACTCCTAAGTAGGACACTACAGCAAACCAGAACTGTCCCTTCTCTGAACATTCTAAGCCCATGGCTAAAAACTGATAAAATTTCACTTTGTAAAATTCCCATCTGACCATTAGCACAGGGACTGTGGTCTGGAAGCTTCTTGATTAAAAATCAATTCCTATTTCATAGAGACTATGGAACAACATTTTAACAACATCATAAAGCTAACTCCTTTTTTGTTAACACCTTCTGTGGCTTTTACCAAACCCATGGTTGTCAAAGAGTAAATTCTGCATGCTAGAACTAAACCCCATTTTTACCCTTCCATTTCATCAGAGCATCACCATGACTTTAAAACCGCAAAATTTCAAAGTAGCACAGTTCAGCAGTCTCACAGCTCAATACAATCCCCTCTTCTATAAGCAAGAAATATAGGACAAAGAAATAATAGCTAAACCAAATTTCAGAGAGATGCTGCATGCTTTCAGAGTTTCCTATGTTTGAATTACAACAGTGTAACAACCTGATGTGACAAAGAACAATGTTTGTCCAGACCACCTGTGTATTGTAGAAATATGATATCTCATTTCACTAAAGAGTAATAAAAGCTGAACCAGGAAACAAATTATTGGAAATAGCTCAAAGCTCTGTCTTACATTTTAAATTAACTGGATGGGTTTTGAACATTGTAATTTGCAATGAATTTTAAGAAATAAGAGAGGTGAGCACATAGAAATGAAAAATAAATCTGATGTCAGTTAGCTTTTATTAACTTTCAAATCAGCAAGCAGTGAGTAAATTCAAAATCTGTTCTGCAAGATGTTGATTCAAATTTACAGAGACGTGCAAAGAGTTCAGTGTTTGAGTCACCAAAACACTATTTCTGAAGAATCATGAATACAAGATCCCTGACTAATACACTATCATGAAACTGGCCTTTATCTTCTGCTTTCTCCTTCTGAAGCAGCCCAAGATTTTATCCCTACCATGACACTTATTCCAATTCACTGTGTGTTTATTTTTTTTATTTTGACAGCAACACCTTACAGCAAGTAAGTAAATTTGAAAAGATTTTAGGATAATGAAACCTTTAGAGTTTAAAGTGCACAAACAATTTTCTGTAGAAGGGGGATGGGTAGGGGAAAATATGTTTAGAAACAGATGATGGCCTTGAAAAGGCAGCAGATTCAGAGTAGCTGCTGGCTTAGCTGGCTTCATTGCTCTCCAGGCTCTACAAATATGAACAAAACTAAGTCAGTGAAGGTTAGGAAAAACAAGAGCAGATAAGTAGTGGAAGGAGTTGAAAGCAAACAGTGAAAGGTACTTGGAAGACACAGTAAAATCAGGAATGCTTAGGATGACCAATGCTTCCTCCTAGTGCAATCCAAGCCCTCTGCCCCTGGGTAATCAGAATGCAAAGACCTGTGAGTCTGGAGAAAAATCTCTCATATTCTGTTCCAAACACATTCACTCAGGGCATTACACTTAAAAGAATTAGCAAAGAGCAAGAATGCTGTGCTCCACAGATTTGTCACTGCCGAAGCAGAGGCAGCTGTTATCCTAAGAGTAGATGTCATGGCCAAATCCAGGGAGTAAGAAGGATCCACCAGAAAGAAGTCCTGGTAACACTGTCCAGAACCCCTCTGCACTCAAGGCACAAAGGTCTCTGCCATCTGGTAAAGGTAATAATCAAAAGAGGCCAGGGAAAAAATACAGGATACAGAGTTCACTTTATTTCTAAGGAGCTGTATGTGCTACATGCTTTGGCATAGCACCTTCACTGGCACCACCTCAAGGATGCACCAAGATAATAATTTACTCAGAGGATCTAAGAACAAAGAGAATGTCACCTATTTCTCCCTACAGAATATTTATTAGAATACTACAGAATTTTTGATAAATAAGAACTCCACACCAAATTGCAGGTGTCTCTTTGGTGGGGTAACTCTCATATTAGGACACAGAAGGAATCTCACACAAGTAACTTCTCCAGTAAAAAGAAATAAAGACCAAATTCCAAGCATCTGTTCAAAATTTCTGTGGAGTTTCAATTGGCTGTAGAATCAGATTGCATTCAATTAAGAAAACAGGCTCAGAATTCCTAAGAGGAAGATGATTTAACTTCACACATCTGAAAAGCAATCTGAAAACAGCTTTAGAGAGAACCTGGGTGTGAACCCACAGAATTTTTGATATCTACTTAAGTTTCTCTGAGGTGAGATAAAAGCCTTTGAAACAATGTGGGGGAAAACCTTTATAAAAAAATGGAAACAAGACCTTCACACCTACTTCTATAAATAGGCAAGAATACATGATAGACATGAAATAGACATGAAATACACCACACAAATACAATCTCTACTTGAAAACATGAATCTCTGTGAAGTTTGACCAAAAGATTTCAAGAGTCTGATATGCAAGTGGAAGAATATAATGTATGAACATTAAGGTGTATTTTGAAATGAAAATTCAAAACTTACAAGGAATGCAGAAACAGAAGCATGAATGCCTTCGAAGAGGCAAGAAACAAACTGACCCAAGTGAAAGTCTCTTCATACCCTCAGACAGAAAAGTGCAGCACTGCAAGACCTGACTAGGATAAAATCGGGAAGAACCCAGCCAAAGAATGCACCCAGGAAAAGGGAGAACAGGAAAAGAGAAAAAGGTATCTTCAGCAATATACTTTTATTTAAAACCACAGCAGCAATCAGCCTTTGTGTTTCTAAGGAAACTGAAAAAGACAAGTAAACAAACCAAGCCTGAGCTTTGCAAGTTAACACAAGCATTGCCACCATAGAACAATAAGGAAGAAGAGAGAAAAGACAAACAAATGGCTATTCAAAGCATTTTAACAAAAGGTAACTCTTCGGTCACATGAAACACACTAGACTTCATGGCAAGGACTCCACAAAGTGTCTCTAACTTACCATGCAAACCTGTAGCAAAAGAGGTAAGAAAGCTTTAAGATGTGAAGTAAGAGTTTTGTTTTCCCAAGTTAGCCATCTTGCAAAAACTCTCAAGCTTCTGAGGGCATCATTTTTATTTACAGAATCCTTTTTACTTCAAAATGTATTTATAAATGTTCTGGCAGAAAATACAGGCATGCTGAAATTTCTAGCTGTGGTCAAATTTGGAATGCTTGAAGATGTTACTCAGCTCTGTTACACATCTAGGCAAACAGTTAAAATGCTGGGTTTTCAATGAACATGAAAGAACATTCCATCCATCTTTGATACAGTTTTGGCCATGGCTTTTTTGCAACTTCTAAAACAAATTCAAAGTCTACAGGCACTTCTTTCCACATACTGTAATTTTAGAAGTTATTTTTCTGTGAGAATTTCATGACAATCAATAATCTATGAGTCGCATCCCTTTCAATTACACGAGCAAAAATGATGTTAGACAACACTTCTGTCACAAATTACTGTTGCTCACTCTGCATCATAGTAATGCTTTTAACTGGAATTAACAACTTCCAGTTCATTACCCATTAGAAGTTCATCTATGGTGACTGCCTCAACACATCAAGGATGCTTCTCCTTGAAAGAGAAATCCTTGGGACTAAGACTGTATATTCAAAAGTCCTAACTACTAGGAAAATAATCATTAAAAAAAAAATTTTTCAAGAAAAAGGCTCTTTCACTACAAAATTTTGTTGACAACCACAGAAACACACTGCTTGAGTATAATAGGTCCAAAACATTCTTTGCACCGATCCACAACAACAACATGCAAAATAAACTGAGCAATTTCAATAGCAAGGAGATTGGAACCCAAAATGTGACATCTGCTTCCCCATCAATCATATTAACTCCCAATTCAAATGATGTTCATAAAGAATGTTCTACTAAAGTCAGACAAAGAAACAAATACTCTACATATATATTAGTAAAGGAGTACACTCAATTTCGAAACAATTTGAAATCTTCATCATTGTTTCCAACCACTGTATGTTCCTAGTACCTGATCAGTAGACTTCATTAAGTGCTCTTTAGTCAAAAAAAAGCTTGAAACTGCATAATTTTCTCATAGCCACACAAAAATGCAAATCAACACGTGGTTTTGCTGAAAACAGCACGTTTCAAGTGGGTTGTATGGGGTCTCCTCCCCCAACAAAAAAAAAACTGTTTAATAATTTCATCGTGTTTCAAGAAACATCCAGGCATCATATGGTGACTGATAGCAGGAATGCAAAAATTAACAGTACTGCAGTAATGTCTCTGTGGAAGTAAAGAGAGTAAATAATGAGTCTTATTAAATACCTTGTCAGAGCATTTTATTACCAAAGGCTGACAGAAGTAACACATGCACTTGTTTCTCTGCAATACCAGAGTTCTCAAACTACAAAACATAGCTGCCTTAATAATAAGGCAGGTATCAAATACAGCATCAAATACAGCTGATGCTCATGAAGACCAGCACAGTTGTTTTAACAATAATCTGTGTCAGTCTTGTTCCTTTGCAAAAAAAATTCACCTTTTCCTTTACTTAACTATTACCATTATTATTGTATTCACAGAACAGCATTTCACTTGAGAGTTGCAAAGTCCAACAAAGAAAAGATATTCTTTCTGCACTTAGAGCCTGGAAAAATAAGACACAGACAGCATACCACAAGCAAACTGTCAGCTTGCTCATAAAAGATCAAGAGCAACTCTTGTGCCTCAACAACTCTTTGAAGTGATGCCTTTTGGATGAGCTGCAATCATCTGAACAGGAGTTCTGTAATTGAGCGGAACTGAGGAAAAAATTCATCTTTTGTGAGATTTCCATGAAAAGATTTGTGCCTTGCAAAGATTACAAATGTTTGGAATACAGCATTAAAAGCCTGAAAGAACAGTAAAAGTGATTAAATATTTCAGATAAACTCATGGCAATGTGTCCTACAGAACCCAAAATATCAAGAAGTTACAGGCAGTATACTTTACAATGAAATCTGTTATCATTTAATACAATATTCTGTTGTTCTGCATCTTCATTTGTGTTACAGGGAGACAAGAACACTAACAGTTTCACAGATCTTTGTTATTTATTTGCCAACTTCAAATGCTAAAACACATTGCTTATACTAACGTTTAAACAAAAGGGAGTGACAGCTCACTAGAGACTGTCAACACAAACTTATATTTTTACTCATAAAATTTTGCAATTAATGAGAAAAACTATTCTGATTGCTTTGTCAACTTGCCACATGTAGTTTGTTTTCCAAAGAGCAACAGAAAAAACACCAGTGCTAAAGCAGAAAATGCAGCTCCAGAAGTGTCAGAAGGTAGTGCTCAGAACGAGTTATGAGCAGATACAAACTGTTCCATATTTTGGAAGCTGACAGTTTAACACTTGGGAGTTTCTCATACCAGATTCAAAAAACTGCAAGCCACATCATTTTCTGGTTTGAGGATAAATTTGACTTCCCCTCAATGTAACTGCATAACTACTTTAATCTAGAAGAAGGCCAAATCCCAAACTCAGTACTCCCTATTCCAGTAACAGACAGAACCTTCAACTAAGAGATTATATAAATCACTTAATGAACAAATGAAAGCAAATAATTACATTAACTTAATTACATTATTACATTGACTGCACTACAACCTGAGCAAAATAACATTTTATATTAAGAACAGGAAAAAGGAAAAAAAAAGGTTTTGTGCAACAGAAAACATAAAAATACTACCTAAGACAGTTGCCAAACTAGAAAGGGGAATGACAGCAGGCATCAGCACAGTAGTAGCAAGACCGATAAGGAGAAAAAAGTTTCTGACTGGAGTAATTGGAAAAAACTTTTTCATCTTAGAGACATTGTTATTATATTTCTAGAGTCCCATATCTTCTGGACGGTTTCCTCATGAGCAGTTCTTCCCAGCAGTGTTGTTCCTGCTTCTTCATCAGGGCTCCTCCAAGGCTCTCCCTGACCAGCTAGCCCACCCCCTTTTATCCCAGTTATCTTCATTAGCCACAGCTGCAGCCCATTTAGAATAACTAGGACTGGGGCAAGGCCACTTATACAATACATAGATTTTACTATGGCTCAAAGGCCACCTCTACTATATTTCCCCCTTTTTGTTTACTTACAGGAACACATTTTACATAGACATATTTACATATTCTACAATACATACCTTTCACTGTGACTCAAAGGCCACCCATATTTCCCCAACACAATACATATATTTTATTTATGACTCAAAGGCCACATTACAATAGACATTTTCCCACGACTCAAAGGCCATTTACAACACACACAGCTCCTTGCTCAAAGGCCATATTATCACAGCTCCTGGCTGTCACTGCTCCTAAACTCAAAGGCCATGTTCTTCTACAGCTCTCAGCTGTCCTATCCTCCATTGTTTTTGTTACATTTCTAGAGCCCCAGCTCTCAGGCTGCCACAGCTCTTGGCTGTCCTATCTTCTGTCACATCGGGGTCACCACTTGTTATTATTCTATTTCTAGAGTCCCATTCCTTCTGGGTGGTTTTCTCACAGACAGCTCTTCACAGCAGTGTTCCTCCTGCTTCTTCATCAGGGCTCCTCCAAGGCTCTCCCTGATGGGCCAACCCACCCCTTTTATCCCAGTTATTTTCATTAGCCACAGCTGCCACCCAATTAAGGACATCACAGCTGCAGCCCATTTAGAACAGCTAGGATTGGGGCAAAGCCACTTATACAACACATAGATTTTACTATGGCTCAAAGGCCACCTCTACTATAAGACATAACTTGTTCTACAGAAGCTACTTCTGAGTATTCAAATCTACTAAAGAAAAAGAAAAGTCTCTTGGGGACAACGAAAACATACAAACTATTTAGTCCAGACACAGCTGCAAAGAGATCTGCAACTGTTCGGTTAAGCTTCTCAAAGTATGTTTTTCTCTGTAGCTCAGGAACATGATAAAAATCACAACTCAAAGTAGATTTTTATTTTTGTTTTCCACTGAGGAGGGAGCTGACACACAAACCAGTCTCATGGCATGAGAGCAGCCTCAGTGAGCTTAGCGAAGTGCATGGTAAATAACCCCATTAGAGAGATAGTTGCTGCTTTCTGTGAGCTACACTCTAATGTGTAAGATAACACATGAAAGCATATTTGAACAGCTCAGGGAGACCCACAGGAGGGCTGAAAGCCAAGGCACTTGCCAAGTTCACAGTGTGACTGAAGCCCTGGCTCCCAGTCAGCATGTCTAACACATACTGAAGTATGCACTGCCTGCCTGCCTTACGCCAGCCCCACCACGCACATTAATGAACACTTTCCCAACATCTGGATAAGAAAATCCACTGCTAATCCTCTTGGAATACTACCATAAATTCCAAGTGCAGGAAATTATTTTTACAGCACAACATTTACCTTGCTTTCCTTTTTTTTTTTTTTTTACTAATAAAGTTGGAGAGGAAAAAGCAATTACAACTTACAGGAGAAGAAGAATACCTGTTTCCATCATTACTGTCATGAGTGATTAGTGGATCTGGGATAATGACCAAACTGCTTCATTTACCACCCAGAAATGCTTAGCTTTACTCACTTCTACATTATTTCATGGGGACCTTCACTGTGGCAGATGCTATAAAAATCTCATCACTCTAAAAAGACACTTTTCCAAAAACCTCACCAGCAGCTGCTCATCAAGATGTTCTATCTTAATTAACAAGTACTGTTTTGAAATAAAAACATTACTGGACTATTCCTCTACACATATTTTGTCACAATAATCAGAACCAGTAGGATGTATTTTCCCTCTCTAAGAAGCAAAGCCAGAACAACCTGTCTGTACTCAGCAAGCCAGAAATGAAGTTCCTTACAAAGTGTTCAATAAGTCTTTAATTACTGCATTTATTCTTAAAGGTTAAAGACTATCTGATAAGGCATACCTAAAATGACAACCAAATTGCATCAACTAGAAAACTTTTATTCAGTCTGCATTTTTATACAGCACTTAAACACATTTACACCAAAATACAGTGGAAAAGCAAAAGATAAAATTAGTGTAGTACAAAAACTTCCACTGAGATTGCCCATTTAATACCCCCCTACAGAAAGTTTTGGCAAGATTTACCCAAGAGATGTATTTCCTACTAGTCAGAAATTCATACCTCTAATTCTATAAGTGCTGCAGTCACTGCATCTGTTGCAAGAGCACCAGCCTGTAGCTTTTCAATTGCCTGGAAAACACAAGTTTTAGCTGATGATTAGGAAATTCTATTATTCTATGACTGAGTCCTACATTTTCCATTCCTGTATAAAATAAAACCTTCACCAAATTAGTTTAAAATGTAAGAGGGTGTAAGAACAAGAGGCACTGGAAAAAGTCAGTATGAACCATATGAGGGCAGATCTGAAGATATGATTTTAGTACTATGATATTGTGACACTACATTTAGTAGCAGATTTCTGCATAGTCAAATTTTTGTCAAAATAACTTTTTATACTTTATATCCTCAAACACCAAATGTTTCAGTCAACAAGTTTCAATTTTTCCTTCCAAGACTCAACAAAAATTTCTAGTACCATATATAGCAATTACCATAAAATTGAAGAGAACTTCACAAACTCATTTAAAGCAAACACAAATCATGTAAAATAATGTTACCATCAAATTATATACAACAGTGAACTTGTAGAGCCTAATAGTATTTATTAGCTCCATACTGAACAAGACCTTACAGTCAAGCTTTCCCAGGGAACCCCAGAAAACAACTATGGCTGCAAGACAAAGCTGAAATTGTTTGTTCTTCACAGAAGTTATTGATGTTGGCTACACAGCTCAAGAGTAGCTACACAGAATCTCAAATTGGACTTCAATGCAACAGCAGATCTCACATAACTAGCTGGGAAATGACTTTCACCAAGGCTAAAAAAGCCAGTGCTAAGTTTGGATGATTTGTGAGGCCTCTCATTACAAAATTAGATTGGTATTAGGATTGAGCAACAAACTGTAACACAAAGTGATAATTATCAGAGACAACTCTGAGGCTCCTCTAAAAATCCTGCCAAGCTCCCAAGCTCCTTCTCCCTGGAGAAAGCAAAAGACATTAACAATTTTAGAGAGAGGTCTTCCAGCTACTCATTCAACATTTAAAAGACAAGACTTGCCAGTTCCAAAGCAAAGTTCTTGGAAGAGATGAAAACATATTAATTTCAATGGAAATCAAAGTCTTGCCATTTCTCTGTTTCCAAATTTGATTTTTTTGTTTCTGTTTTTCCTGTTTCTACCTCCCTTCCTAAGAATAAAATAATTATAGAAACTCCTTCATGCGCAAAGCAACCTGGATGGTAGAGTTTAAATAAACTCCAAAGAGTGGACATGGAAGAAATCAACATACAGACAGCATACTTAGCTCCAGAAACCCTGGAGAAGTGCAGGAAGCTGTAGGAATACTTCTTGTAGGTACCACTGTGACCTTCTCTTGCTCTCCCACTGTTCATTTGGTGTCTGCTATTTGCCAGCACTGATGAGAATGCTGCTGCATCTCATGGCCACTCACTGTCCTGTCTCTGTATCATCTTAACTCTGTTTCTGCTCTGTTTTCCCTCATTTCCTTCAATAAACACATAGCACAAGCATAAACACAAGCAGCTAAGTGCAGCTATTTCCTGTGTCCCCAGCACAGGACAGTGGAGCTGGTGACATTTACCTTCTGGCAGGCTCTTTTGCACACATGCTTGTACTCTTTAGCTTTGGATTCAGAATGATAACCTGCACCTGCAATTGAAACAAAAGGAAAATCTATTATAGTAGCTGGCAAACTCCAGCCTGTAGCTCACATAAGAGATTTAAGACACAGGCAGATATAGTGTTCCTTATTCTGGATTACCTTGGCATTTCCTTTTGCTATCAGTGATTGACAATTTTATGCATTCCAACACAGAATCAAACACACTCAGTAAAATACAGGATACAGATCATATATCCAGAAGCATGCAGATATAAATATCAGCATCAATCTTTTCCTATAAAAACTTTCCAAGAGATTCCAGTTTCACTCACTCTTGGAGGATTTCCAGCATAGCTTTTTTCTTTACTGTCCATTATTGGGCAAAACCCTCATTTTTAAGTCAAATTCTTGATTTTCTTTTTTCCACAATTCTGCTCATTTTCTCATGTTTATGCTATGTTTTTAGAGCTTGTTACTCCTGACTTAGAACAACGAGTTCCTTCAAATGAAGACATTTCAGATTTTTCACCTTTTTCTTATTCTCAGTCTTTGTATCTCTCCCACTGTATTGAACCATTCTGCCCTACTTTGAAGCCACTGCCCCTACTTGCATAGCTGAAAAGTTTATCAATGCCACCATTCAAGTAAATGCAGCATCAGAAAAACAAGAGTGGAGCATATACTTAAAATCTACTACTGTTTTACCAGGTTTTGCACTTAAAAACGTGCTTGTATTTATCTCAAGTTCACTTTACTCACCTTTAGAAATATTAGTTTTGAGGAACTCTAATAAAATAAGCTTTAACACCAATACCAAAGTGACACAGTAAAGGACACTATATTGAGCTATTTCATTTGCTCTTAAAATAGAATTCACATCAAACATCAATCCAGAATAAATTGTTTAAGGTTTGGGGCTGGTTTTTTAACCTTAATGATTTTATAAAGCAAGTAACATGTTGGCTTTTCAAATATTTTAGGCATGACCAGGCCACTTTGCTCTATTTCACCTCATGTACTCACACAGATGCTCAAAACAAATATACACCCAGATATAAGCATTGTTTACTTCATGATTCATGGTATTTAATAAAGAATCTATGAAAAAAAAATTTATGAGCAAGACACACATAACACATAATTTCTGTATTAGATCTGAGTAGAGGAGTCCTTCATTACATGTGGAAAGAACAAACAGTAACTCACTTAAATAAGAATAAGATCAGAAAAATAGACTCAGAAGAAATGTCAGAAGGGTAAAAAGATATCTGCAACAAACAGTCCAAGCAGATTTCAGAAGGTCTTAGCTGGACTGTCCACATGGACAAGCTTGACAAGGAACCATCAGCAGTGAAAGGACTGTATTTGATCCTTCCATAGGTAAAGAAACAGACTGAAATATCTCCCTCATTTTGTAGGTTTGCCAAGCTTAGCAGACAAGTACAAAATACCACATTTTATAGTCATTTACATTTAGGGGTTTTCTTTGTCAAGAAGAACAAAAACACCGTCCAGAACAACCAAAGAACTACATTTTGATTAAGAGTTTCCAGTGCAACCTCCAATCAAACTCCTCATTCTGAGATGTGAACACACAGTTAATGTCACTTTATTAGCACACTAGTAGTCACTAAAAATTTTTGTTGCTATCTAGTTTGATACCAAAATATGCATTATTTCCATTGCAGCTGTTCTGATTCCACACCTTACCTGCATGGACAAGCACAAATCCCACTCGTTTCCCTCTTTGGGCTTGCTTTGTTTCGGGCTCTTTGACCACCACTTTTACAGCTGTAACCTGAGATGATTTGGAAGGTAACACTTCTACTGAACTTATCCCCTTCTCCATGGTCACACATTGGGATCACCATCTTCTACTGGGAAGGAGCACACTTCCATTCAAAAATAAACTCTGGAGAGAAATCATCCTAAAACCAGATCAGATACATATGTTAGACACTGACTTCAAGAGATGAATTTCACACAAATAACCAAATCCCAAAGAACTTTAGGGAGAGAAGTCTGAACCAAGGGGAACACACCTCTCCAAAGCAGGGTTTCCAAGTTCTGCCTCTTCCCTAGGCAACAGCATTAATGAGACCTGAAATAATCAAAGTTCATGCTGCCAGCTGAAAGCAGCCCTTTCACTCCAACATAACTTGAACCTAATGATCTTGCCAGACACTGGAAGGAACTGCTAATATAAGTTTTGTTTTCCATGGTGGCCTGTTCTCCAACAATACAACTAATTTCTCCAGCCACCACATCTAACTGGCACATGACTAACCTTGAAACCACCACACTTTTTCCTTTCTATGCAGGGAACACAAGTTTAAGATCCTATAATGAACTCCTAGTCTTCTATACTGTTTCATCCCATCTCCTTTTAATTCCCCACTAATTTGCAGCAGGAAAAGAAAAAATAGATTAACTTTTTTTTAATGACAAATTATTTCTAAAACAAAACCCAGCCTAAAACAGTCAAATAATGTTTGTCTGGGTAAGTAGAGCTACCATGATTACTAGTAAACCTCAACGTGCTTAAGTCAAGCTCAAATAATTTAGTAACTCTGCTGGTTTTGATGGTTACCCTTAAGATGCTAAGGAAATTAATGTTTATGGAAAGCTAATGGAAATATTGTCAGTATTGTCTAGTACATGAAACAAAAATAACAATATAGAATGATGTATTTATCAGGAGTTGCCAAACACACTGTCTGTGTTTACTACTGCTCTTATCCACAGTTTACTACATATTAATCCTGGCACAAAAACATTTGTCTACTTCAGAAGGTAAAACAGAGGCATTCCACACACTGAATTACTTAGGAAAGTGAAAGCATGTAGTGCTAATGGAGAAAACCTCTGTGATATATTAAGATAGTTTATACATTAAGAACTAGATGAATTTTAAGGTCCCTTCCAATCCAAACCATTCTCTGACTCTCCACCTCTATATTCCAGTATAACACAGGAAGGTGAACAGAGAGGAAAATGAGATGTTTAATGTATAAGACTTAAACCACTGACTCTTGAAATGCTATCTGGCTGACTCCAGCAATTAAATACCACGCCATTTAAATGGCCCAAACAATGTAAATGATGTTTACCAAGATTCAGCACTGCCACAGAACAAACCAGCTGGTTTGCCATAACTACTTTTTTGATAGGAAGAATCAGCACAGCTCTGGAGGAAGTCACTTATTCACCATAATTTCTTCCCAAATACTAAACATACCTAGTAATCTGCATACACTTATAAATTTACTTTTCAAAATTAAATATGAACTTAATGTTATAATTATATATGTCCTGACAAAAAATGAAAGGCTACTATAATACATAGGTTCTACAGAGAGAAAGTGTTTATGGATTGCATCCAATTGTAAGTGTCACTTGAAAAAATTTCAGAGCTAAGATTAAAGTACTCATCACTGCATTTACTTCCTTTTTATCAATAATAGTAAAGATGGCTCCAGCCACCATTGGTCCTCTTTGCTACACCCTACAGAAAATCACTCTTGCAACAAGCGCACAGCACAGACTTCAGTAAACAGATAGAGGAGCAAGTAAGGAATTTAAACTCTCCCAGGAATGGAAGAAATAGCGTGGTAGTAGGGAAAGCAATCATGATGATAAAATAGCTTTTAAAAATTAAGATGGAGATGTCACTTGAAGACTTGCTAACAGTGTAGCTGCAGGCTGAAAATCCTCACTAGGCCTTTGCACAGAGCTGGGTCTAAGGATGTGTTTATTTCTACAGAGAACATGCAGACAACCCGTCTCTCTCGTTTGCTTCCGTTTGTAACACTTCCTCCACACCAACTCAATTTTCTCCAACACCTCCCATCTCAAACTGCTCTTCAACTCCTTTCACATTCCATTCACAAACCCGCTGCTTCCACTTGTTAAGCTCCCACTGGACCCAACTTTTCCCTTCCAGGCCTCTTCTAGGATTTATCAGCTCTCCCTCCTGAACTGTCATACTTCTACCGCTCTTGACTCCATCCCTCCCTGCTACCCATTTCCTGCTCCCCATCGGTGCAGCGCCAGGAACGGTGGGAGAACACTCAACAGCGTGACCGCTGGAGAGCAGCAACCGAAACCATTTGACCCAAACAGCCCCGAGCGCACTGCAAAGGCGCTCGGACTCCTGCACGGGCGCTGGGAGAACACAGACACGCGCGAGGGCCAGGTCGGGTCGGGTCGGGTCGAGGCATCCCCTCCCGCGCCTCCATCCCGATCCCGCTCCCGGCGCCGCGCCGCTCCCGCCGCCCAGCCCATGACGTCACGCAGGGCAGTGACGTCACGCGGGCAGCCCCACCGGCAGACGCGCGGCCCGGCCCAGGCCCGCTGCCGGCCCGCGCAGCGCCGCGGGCAGAGAGGCCGAGCCGGGGAAGGCGGCAGCGGCGCGCCGGGACAGCCCTGCCACGGCGCCGCACTCACCCTGCACCGCCGCCATCCGGGACCGCCCGCTCGCCCGCCCGTTGCCTCGGTGAGCGTGAGGCGTCCCGCCCCCGCCCCGCGCCCATTGGCCGGGCCGCGCCCCGCGGCCGGAAGTGGCGGCGCTGGTGATTGGCGTTCCGCAGGGCCAATGGCGCCCCCTGGGACGGGCATGGCGTGTCCCGGGCCGGGACAGCGCTCCCGTTCCGGTCCCGCTGCGCGATCGGTGCCAGGCACGGCTCCGGGCAAAGCAGCGCGGCCCCACAGATGCCATCTGTGTCTCAGGGCGTGGATGGTAACCTCCAGTATTGTTACCGTGAGCCTCAGGGCAATGTATACATATATATATGTGTGTGTGTGTGTGTATTTGTATATATATGTGTGTATATATATATGTAATGTATGTATGTATGTATACATATATATATATGTATATATATATGTATATATAATATCAACGTGCGTATATATACTATCGATATATAATCAATATACATGTCATAGAATATGTAATGTACCTCTATATCTATGCAATATATATATATCATATATATCATATATGAATCATACAATATGCAATATATGTATGATATATATCATACAAAAATACAAAAAAAAAACGTGCTACATACCCATATATCAATATACATATTTCTATCAATATGCAGATACAGTTTATCAATATACATATATGAAATACATCTATATATCAACATGCAATGTAGGTATTGATCATACATTATGCAATATATATATGATATGTATATATCATACAAATATACTAATATATAAATATGCTACATACCCATCTATCATATCAATACACATATTTCTATCAATATGCAGATACAGTTTATCAATATACAGGTATATCATCCAATATGCAATACATCTATATATTGGTGTAGATATATATCATGCAATATGCAATTTACATATATTAATATGCAATGTGCCTATGTATCATATCACTACACATATATGTAACACAGTATGCACTATATAATACAATATACAATATACACATATTGATATATATATCTACACATGTGACTTCTGACAGCTGTTCAAAACTAACCTTATTGATTAAAAATGCATATATTTCTTAATAGACTTGCTAGGAAATTCTCACAACAATCAGATATTTTACATCCTTCTGCTTCAATGAGCATTTAACTATTGTGTTCTGCTAGAGATAAGTTTTTATTAATTTCTGTTCACTTTGTTGTAGAGGTGGTGTAGAGAACCTGTTGTTTGCTGAAGCTGCCTTCCTAGGATCAAGGGCAGCTGTACATGAATCCCATGTCCATGACACCTTCTCTGATGGTCACTGTCATCAGTCCTGGGAACCAGCTGTGTGTGTGTGAGACACTTCATTATCCCAGTCCATGCTGTCCACTGTTCCCAAAGTGCCTCCACACTTCCAGCCCGTTGCTCCTCTTCTTTGTAAAACCATGAAATGAGTCCAGATCGCCTTACAGATTTACTTATATTGTAAATTTATTTTAGCTGACGCCTCAAATTCTCATTTGCAAAGCTTGGCCTTTTAAAGTCAAAACTCTAAAGCTTTTATTACATCAAGACAAAGTTGTTCTGTTTGCAGAATTCACTTAATCTCTTGCTCAAGATGCAGATGAGAAGTGAAAGGATATATATTATACAAAAGATTATCCTGACCCCTCTAGATGAACAAGATTTTAAGTCCTCGGTTTTGTTTTCCCAGGAATAAGCCCAGTATGTAGCTTGTAATATTAACCGTATTACACTGGCTCTTGCAACAGTGAACAGTATCATTCATTCTCTGCAAAGAACCTGTCAGACAATCACCTGCTTCAGCCAAACCACAATTTTTGAAAATAAAATTTCTATGGTACTTTCTGACAATGAACTCATTCACTGCTAATAAAGGGAGTCTTTCTAAATAAACCATTTTAATAACAATGAAATCTGTATGAGTAATGCTGCAGTATATCGCTCCATTTGCCTAGCAGGTGTTGTTTTCTCAGTCAGAGAAAAGCGCTGCCTCCTCGTCCAAGTCCTTCCACACGTGGTTGTTCCTTCCCCTCTGGAGCGCGTCCCCCCGCAGGCAGCGCTGCCGCAGGTGCCTCAGGAAGCCCTTGATGGAGGCAGAGTTCTCCTTCTGGCGGCCGATCGGCTCCTCATTGAGGGGGGAGCGCTCAGCCAGGCAGCAGGTCCTTGGCCAGGCTGAGCGTGTCCAGCTCTTCTCCTGGGAGACACAGGGCAAGGGAGCACGATGACGGGGGCAGAGGGGCTGCAGGGGCTGGGCCCCCTCGGGCTCTCCTGGGGCCTGGCTGGGCTGCCCCAGGCTGCAGGCTGGGTGGGGAGGATGTCAGGAAAGTTCTGAGCCCCTTGTTCTGGGGGCTCAGCCTGTCCTTGTTTCCTCCTGGGAGAGAGGGAGGGGGCTGAGCCCAACCTCTGCTTCTGGGCTCGGGCACGGGGCTGGGGAAGAGGCAGAGGAGCCCTGGTGCCCGCCCAGGCTTTGCTCTGCACAGGGGCTGGCCCTGCTCCTCACCCTCCAGCTGCAGCTGCCCTGGCACCTTGCCAGCTGCCCGGTGCCCATCCCTCACCTCTCTCCGCTGCCTCCGGGCTTTTCTCCGCAGGCTGCAGCCGAGGCCGAGCGCGGCCAGCAGCAGGGCCAGGGCCAGCAGGGTGCAGCAGTGCAGCTGCAGGGGCCCCAGGCCGGCACTGCCCGTGCCAGGGCGCGGCAGCCGCGCTCCCTGGGCCGGCACGGGCAGCCGGGCCGCGCTCCTGGCGGGACGGCCGAGAGCTCTGGGCGTGCTGGGGAGCAGCGAGGCCACGCAGAGCCCCAGGAGCAGGGAGAGCCCCGGGCGGAGCATGGCACAGCTGCCCCGGGAGCTGCTGGGCCTGACCCCGAGCTGAGCTGTGCCCACGGGCTCGGTGCCTGGTGCTGGCACCAGCTGCGATGTCACAGAGCTGTTGCCTGGCAGCCAGAGGCTGGGAATGTCAAGGCAAGGCCGGGCCAGAGGGTCTGAGTAGCTGCTTTGGTCTGCCCTTGCATTTGAAAATTAAGATAGAGGTGCCACTTAAACACTAATTAGGAGCGTAACTTCAGACTGACAATCCTAGTTAGGCCTTTGTATATATTGTTACGGAATATATTTATTTTTGCATATGGTTGACTTATCTTAATAGTTTCATAACACTTCCTCCTCATCAGGTTAATTTGCTCAAACCACTTCCATCTCAAAATATTATTAATGTCCACTTACATTTCATTTAGAAAACTGCTGCGTCCACTTTGTAAGATCACATTGGACCCATCCTTTCACTTTCAAACTTCTAGTATTTATCAGTTCTCCTTCCTGGCTATCATACTTCCATCAATCCTGATCTTGACCCTCCTTGGGTCAAGGAGGTCATGCAGTTTGCTGTTCTACATCTGTGTAGCTAATGAAACAGTAATGGAGGAATGCACAGTAATGTGACTCCTGAAGAACGTGAACAAAAATTATTTAAGGACTTTGGGGTGCTGGTATATGAGAGGCTGGACATGACGTGGCAATGTGCTCTGGCAGCCCAGAAGGCAACCCTGTTCTGGGCTGCATCCAAAGCCCTGTGGGCAGCAGGGGAGGGAAGGGACTCTGCCCCTCCGTCCCCCCTGTCTGGTGTGACCCCACCTGCAGGGCTGCATGCAGTCCTGGGATCTAGCACAGGAAGGACATGGAGCTGTTGGAGTGAGGCCAGAAGAAGCCACCCAGATGATTGGAGGGATGGAGCAGCTTTCCTTGAGGAAAGACTGAGAGATTTGGGGTTGTTTTGCTTGGAGAACAGAAGGCTCTGGGGTGACCTGATTGTGGCCTTCCAGTACCTGAAGGGAGCCTACAAGAAAGATGGTGAAGGACTATTCACAAGGGCCTGGAGTGACAGAACAAGGGGGAATGGCTTCAAACTGAAAGAGGATAGGTTCAGATTAGATGTTACGAAAACGTTCCAAGCTGTGAAGGTGGTGAGGCGCTGGCACAGGTTGCCCAGCGAAGCTGCGGATGCCCAATCCCTGGAAGCGTTCAAGGCCAGGCTGGATGGAGCTCTGAGCAACCTGGTCTCCTTCAACCTGGAAGCTGCCCGAAGCCCTGACTGCACTGCAAAAGTAAATCTGAATGCTCGGCAGGCACCGGGAAAAACACAAATACACGCGAGGGTCACACGGCGGCAGCAGGAGCCGCTCAGCCGCCCGCAGCCCGCTCCAGCCCGGGAGACCCCGCGGGGCCCCAAGCGCCGCAGGGCGCGGCCGCGGAGCGATCGGAACGCAGGGGCGGACAGGGCCGACGCTTCGGTGTCCGTATGGCAGCGGCAGCACGGCAGAGTTTGTTCCCGAGAGGGTTCAGGTTCCACAGCGAGGCCTGACCCGGGCGGACCGAGCAGCCCCGCGGCGCCGCCTGGACCGTGACGTCATCCCTAGCGGCCCATGACGTCACGTGGAGAGTCTGCGCACGGCCACTTCATGGCGCAGCCATCAGGGCCCTGAGATGCCCCATGGGCCGCGGGCTTCGTTCCCAGCCAGCAGCCGGTAGGAGCTCGCCTGCCAGACTTAAGATTTTAAAGGGAATTTTGACCAATTATATTTCTGCAGCACTTACTATAGGACATCCTAGTAACATCAATATCATTCTGGCCCGTGACATCACCCGCTGTGGCCCGTGACGTCACGCGGAGAGCCTGTGCGTGGGCCGCCTCATGGCGCTGCCCCGTGGGCCACGAACTTCGATCCCAGCCAGCAGCCGGCAGGAACTTACCCGCTAGACTTAAGATTTTAAAGGGAATTTTGACAAATTCTATTTATGCAGCGCTTACCATAGGGCTTCCTAATAACACCAGTTTCATTTTGGCCCATTATGTCACCTGTAGAGTCTGCCTGCAGGCCACCTCATGGTGCTGCTGTCAGGGGCTGTCAACTTCCTTGACAGACAGCATCTGGCAGGAGCTTGCCCACCAGACTTAAGTTTTTAAAGGGAATTTTGACAAATTATATTCCTGCAGCACTTACCACAGG
Organism: Zonotrichia leucophrys gambelii; assembly: GCF_028769735.1. Taxonomy (NCBI): domain Eukaryota; kingdom Metazoa; phylum Chordata; class Aves; order Passeriformes; family Passerellidae; genus Zonotrichia; species Zonotrichia leucophrys. Next base: position 97,404,885 of record NC_088172.1, read on the forward strand.
ACTTCCTAATAACACCAGTTTCATTCTGGCCTGTGACGTCACCTGCTGAGCCCCCTGCCACTTGAAGAGCTTGCGCGCAGCCGCCTCACGGTGCTTCCGTCAGGGCCCTGAGCTACTCTGTGTGCACTGGGCTTCCTTCCCAGCCGGCAGCCAGCAGGACCTTGCCTGCCAGATTTAAGTTTTTTAAGAGAATTTTGACAAATTATATTTCTGCAGCACTTACTATAGGACTTCCTAATAACAACAATTTCATTCTAGCCCATGATGTCACCCGCAGTGCTCCATGAGGTCACATGGAGAGCCTGCACGCGGCCGCCTCATGGCGCTGTGGTAAATAGGTATGATTCGTGCTGATAAAAATTGAAACAGTAATCAATATTGATACAGTAATTAATATTTGAGAATAATAAAATAGTTAATAGTTAAAAGTTGTAATGCCAAAGAAGAGAGGGAAAGGAGGGGCTCCACCCACCCCCCCTTCCCAGCAGATGTTCTCAAGGACCACAGGAAAGAAGCTGAAGATACAGTTGCTAAAAATGACCAAGAACCTGGTTGGGTCCAAGAAAATGTTAATTATAAAGGACTTATTGCTTTGATATGTAGATGCAGTGATACGTTAGTCTTGGCTTACATTGTACTGGCTTGGTGCGCATGTGCAACCCAAAGGTGAATTAAAGGACAACGAAGAAGACTACAGGGCCTTCATCAGTGACGACCCCCAAAGACTTGTGCGACCACCAAACCGAGTGGTGGCGCATGCGTGGTAAAGGTGGTAATGAAGGCGGAGACAGAAAAGTGACGAACCGAAAATAGGAGGAGATGGCATTGACACATGGCATATAAGGGGTGACTTTTACTTGGCAAGCTTGTACATGAAGTGGCAAGGGTCAAGAACCCTGCCCTCCGTACCCCACGGTTGTTTTTGCTTATGCGCTATTATTTGAACCAAATTATCCCTGATTTATATATATATATTTTAACTATTTAATTAAAATTGTTGCTACCTTAAATATTGTTTGGGTTTTTTTATGATGGGATAATTGGGCAAACATAACAGCGCTGCCTTCAGGGCCCTGAGCTGCCCCATGGGCCCTGGGCTTTGCTCCCAGCAGGCAGCCGGCAAGATCTGACCCACCAGACTTAAGATTTTAAAGGGAATTTTGACAAAATGTATTTCTGCCCTTACTAGAGGACTTCCTAGTAGCATGAGTTTCATTCCTGTCCATGACATCACCTGCTGTGCCCCATCACGTGGAGAGCTTGCACGCAGCTGCCTCATGGTGCTGCCATCAGGGCCCTGGGCTACCCCGTGGGCACCACACTTCCTTCCCAGCCGGAAGCCAGCAGGACCTCACCCACCAGACTTAAGTTTTTTAAAAGAATTTTCACAAATTACATTTCTGCAGCACTTACTATAGGACTTACTAATAACACCAATTTCATTTGGGCCCATGATGTCACCTGCTGTGCCACACGATGTCATGCGGCGAGCCTGTGCACAGCTGACTCATGGCGCTGCCCTCAGGGTCCTGAGCTGCCCTGTGGACCCTGGGCTTCGTTCCCAGCCAGCAAAAGCTCGCTGGCCAGACTTGAGTTTTCAAAGGGAATTTTGACAAATTGTATTTCTGTAGCACTTACATAGGACTTCCTAATAACAGCAATCTCATTCTGGCCCATGATGTCACCCGCAGCGGCCCGTGATGTCACGCAGAGAGCCTGTGTGAGGCCGCCTCATGGCGCTGCCCTCAGAGCACTGAACAGCCCCATGGGCCCTGGGCTTCACTCCCAGCTGGCAGCTTGCAAGATCTCGCCCACCAGACTTAAGATTTTAAAGGGAATTTTGACAAAATGTATTTCTGCAGCACTTACCGTAGGACTTTCTAGTAGCACCAGTTTCATTCTGGTCCATGATGTCACCTGCTGTGCCCTGTGACGTCACGTGGAGAGCCTGCATGTGGCTGTCTCATGGCGCTGCCCTCAGGACTCTGAGCTGCCCCACAGGCTGTCGGCTTCATTGCCAGTCGGCAGCCAGCGGGAGCTCGCCCACCAGACTTAAGATTTTAAAAGGAATTTTGACAAATTCTATTTCTGGAGTGTGAAAAACGCTAATAACTTGATTTTAAATTTTTAAAAGTTTAATAGCAAAAAAAAAAGTTAAAAAATAGTAATAGAATTAGGGCAGTAAAAATTTGGACAATTAGCATTAGGACAATGCAAGACAATAAAACAAAGAGTTATGGACAATCCTGGTACCTCTTTCTGGGCAAAATAAGCCCAAAAAAGGACCCACATTAACAGAGGATTAAGCTTAAAAACAACAGCCTGTTGCATATTCATACCCCTCATCCATGATGCATAAATTCCATTCAAACACAGGATTCTGTCTGGTCAGTGTCAACTTCTTCCTCTGAATCCTGACAGCATCTTCAGGGCTGAGTGAGGCAGGAAGAAGTTCATTTCGCCTGATAATGGAGCAATAAATTCTCTTTCTCTGAAAGATTTAGGTGTCCTGTGGTTGCTATCTCAGTGTGAGTCCTCTCTTTCAAAAAAGTATCATACATAGTATAGCTTTTATTTTAACATTGTGTTATAACCTAAAACTGTACTTAACAAAATACTTAATAAAATTAATACAACATAACTTTCTAACATAACACATATAATATTCATTTTTTATATTTGCAAAAAGCCAATCCTAAAATACAGCTTTTTCACATGCAGCACTTACTATAGGGCTTCCTAATAACACCGGTTTAATCCACTAGCCAAAATCCATTTCATAGCAAATAATAGCTCTTAGCAGATTGCTTTCATCAAGAGAATTGTCATTTGCTTTCATGTTTGTGGTGAACACAGGTTATACTGTGTATTAAACATTAGCAGGAACTTGCACTGCACTGGTGAGAGCCACTAAAGGATCATAGAACCATGGAATGGTTTGTGCTGGATGGAGCTTTTACAGAAGACCAAATCCAACTCCCCTGCTGTGGATAGGGACAGCTGGAAACTAAACTTTTTCACCCCCAGACTTTCTTCCATCTCCACCACATCCTCATTGCCCTACACAGGATCTCCCCCAGGAATTCAGAAGGCTCCTGCCTAATAGTCACAGAAAAACTTTCTATGGCTTTCTTCCCAGTAGAAATGTGCTTCCACTTTTGTATCATTGACTTCTTTTTTCAGAGACCAGCCTTACATTTTTTTAACAACGCAAAATATGTCAGGAACAAATGCAAGTCTTTTTCAACACAAGTTTTTGGCACACAAAACGATGTGGCTTTTGGACAGCAGCTTTTGTCTTCCACATTACCAGGTGCTTCCTATTCTGTTGGACAAAACTACAAGGAAATAACATGCACTCCCCAAACCCTCTGGAAATCTTTGGCTTTCTTTCATAGATTTTAACCTGAGGTCCAAATCCAAGGCTTTTTTTTTTTTTTTTTTATTTATTTCAAGCCCCTGATATTCTTGACTGCACTGAACTGAACCAAGGAGATTGCTCAAAGTACTTTTCTTCTTCTCAGATGGCAATTTGAGGTAGGGCAGACTGATTTGAGAGAAAAGGAGGGTGTTGTTAAAAAAAAAGAGGACTGCAACAGGATATTGGCTTTTGCATTATATATATTAGTTTTTACACTGATCATAAGTATTCAGATATAATCTTTATTTCACTGTTTGTCAGTATAACAAAATCTTTAAGTACATAATGCATAGTTTGTAGAAATAGTAGTGGGGTGAAACAACATGTTTTCTAAAATTATCATCTAAATTTGCCTTGGATTTTTTTCCTTCCCCCCCCCCCTTTTTTTAACACTTGCAACGCCGGAAGAGTTAGTATAAGTATTATATTGATAGAAATGTAATAACAATAGCAAAAAGTTTATTTTGATCTAATTTCATTTAGGTGTGAAAAAACAAAACACAGATAGTACACAAAATTCTTTTGGGCCAATTTAAAATATTTATTTCAAAAATATGTTAATGAAATACTCATAAATGGCAATATTTCCATGAATTAGTTCTAGGACCTTCAAATATTTAAAGGAGAAATGAATAAAGCATTCATCCAATATTTTAAAAATCTACAAAAAAAACTTGTATAGAAAATTTCTTCCATTTGTAGTTATATTATTACCTTCTTTATATCAGGACAGGTATGTTTCACAGACTTCTGTAGGATTAAAAACTTGAAAACCACTTAGTTTCAGCAATAAACCTCTGCAGAATGGTTTTTATTATTTATAGATAAACCCATAGTTATGATGTTTTTAGCCATCTTCAGCACTTCTATTATTTTTAAGAGATGACATGATACAAACTAAACCACCCCAGAACCATCATTTCCTCACATATGTGCAAAACAGTATTTGTTGTGGCATAGGATAAGAGTGATTATTACTCTGAACAGTTCACAATTCACCAACATAGTTCATGAATTTTCAGGATATTTTAGGTGGACAGGAATTAGAGCAGCTCACAGTTACTTTAACAGATGTCTCCAGTTAGCAGGGCTTGGACTACAGTAAAGGCTGAGTAAAATCAAAGTTAAGTTATTTCAATTTCTGCTTTTTCCGTGCCTGAAACTCCTCAGTTTTATGTTTGACAGACTTGATTAGCATTGACAGGGCAGGATCTATGGCTTTCTTGGCAACCTCTCCTTTCTTTGCCATCTTCTTCTCCAGGCCCTTGTTTGCCTCCTTCAGATCTTGCTCCTTTTCTTCCCTTCGGCGAGCTTTCTCTTCCAGGATCTTTTCTACTGCTTTTGTCTTTTTGAAATTTGGATCTGAAGGATCCAAATTAAACAGGGGAGAAGTAAACATGGCTTGGAATCTTGTATCAGCAACATTCACCTGAAGGGAGTAAAGAAGCATTTGTTTTAGGTCAACTTTTGCCACGACTGCAAAGCTTTTAAGCCTAATAAAACATGAACTGCTTCAGAAGTCACAGCTCATGAGATTCCTGCAACTGCTCCAGTCACAAAGTCAAGAAGTACACAATTACCTGGAAGTCATCTTCTAGTAATTCTTTCCTTTTCATAAGAAGTTTCTTTTTCTTCTTGCTCAGATTGTGTTGTTCTACAATCTTTTTATAATTAAAATGTTTCCTGGTGTCATCCTCATCATCCATCATCAGTAGGGCCATTTCAGCCTGTTACAAAATAAAAAAGTCCATGTATAGAATGAAACTTCTCTATGAAAAATAATCAGCATCTCATTAATAAAGCCTGTATGTATGAGTCTACATTAATTTAAATAAGCTTAAATAGGGTCATCAGGGCAGTATTATTTCATCCAAAAACATTCTTTTAACATTTTGAGGTTTAGTATTAATATAATTTGATTTCCTTCTTATTAGACATAAAATGAATGCAAATATGTACATTCAATTTTCAAACACAGTAATAATCTCATCTGAAAATTGTATACCAGTACTTAGAAATAACTAATGGATACAATTTAATACTGGTATTCATATAGCAAAATAAAAACTAACATATGTGGATTTAATTCCTTTAGTTAACTTGTGCTGAGAAAGGATGAAAAGAAACAAATTAGCAAATAACTCAATCTTCAAGGACAAAAATAGACAGGACAGGGTTTGAACTCACAAACCTTTCATACAATACTGTTGTTAAAAAAATAAAAACTTGGCACTGCCCAACACACAGACTTCTTGGAAGCTTTTCTTCCAAAACCTCTCACTATTAAAATTGTATAGTTTTATTTTACTGCCATCCTATGAAATTCTGCAGTTCCACTCACAAACACACACCAAATACTTGCAGAATTCATGCAATGCAACATTTTACATCACTTCACCTTCTGTTTTTCAACTTCATCTTCATCTTCTGAGGTACTTTCTACTGATTCTGGCTTCTTCTTTAAACCTAAGTGCAAATACAGGGCATGAACAGATTTATCCAAGCTTATGCATGAGGGCATCATTTACCTATAGCTAGAATGTCTAAGTAAATCTCATTTTCTTGCACTCAGTATTTGAATGTCAGATGTGGAAAAAGGCTGCAAAGTTTAGAAAAACGAAGAAGACTTAAAGCAATAAAAATGCACTGAATAGTTGTTCAGTTTGAGGAGGCAGCAACATTCTAGTGGCATAAATAAGTCAAACCCATGGTTTTACTTTTCTTTTTCACAGAGCAGTAGAGAGAAGTACCACAATAGTGCAGGCAAACCCATGACATCACTCCACTCCCAGGGCATTTTCTAGTGGAAATTAAAATATAATTGACTCTGCTCAGACTGAATATTGTTCTGAGGAAGCTTCCCTGCTCCCTTAGCATTCAGATGCACAGTGCTGATAATGACAGACATAATGAACAGTAACAGCATAAGACATTAGCCAAACCTCACTTCTAATGAAAACAGACTTGTTTAGAAATCCTACAATATCAAATTATTCTCTTTGGAATGCCTGGAGATCTTGATCAAGAAAAAGCAGGAAAAGCAGAAGGTTTCCTGACCTGAACCACACACTCTGACCTTTGAGCTTGGAATGACATTCCCAGGCAATTTTCTGCAGTCCACTGGGGGTACTCTTAGGGAAAATATTTGGGTTCATTTTGTTAGGACAGGTTTGTACTCAGACTAGAAATACAGACATGCCAGACACATGTCAAGTTACATCACTAAGGTTACTCTGGAAGAGGATGTATTTCTTGAGAAGGGTTTTTTTCTGCCTTGACTATTCCCTTGACTATTTCTACATGGATTCCAAACTGGAAATGGATTTCCAGAAGAAACAAACCATCACCACAAAAAAAAAATAAACTATCCTAATGCACAAAGTAATCAGCTGAAAAACTGAACTATTGATTTAGTAGTTCCAGAAAATGTGCAGGAAAAGCAGATTCAGATATCATATTGTTACCTAAACTACACTATTTAAGTTATTGTGTAGAAGGGAGAAGTAAATGTCTTCTGGAGGCCTCCAACAACTATGGAATCTTTGTAACTTTCAGAAATAGCTAAACTACAGAAAAGGAGCACAGAGAAAATTGGAGACAATTATGTGAGAAGTAAGATGAATAAATTTCTTTTCTTTCTACACATTTCCCAAAGGAAAGTCATTCAAGTCACCTTTCCTCCTTTTTCACTCTATGGGGAATCACAGAAGTGATCCTTATGCCTTCAGAGCTTTCTGTGGCTGTAGATGGTGCTGAGCAAGGAGTTGGTATCAAACTGAGCTCTTCTCCATGAATATAAATAAATTAGTAAACCCTTTATTTCTTACTTTGACACTCTGCAGCCAGTAAAACCAGCTTGGGACCTAAAATCACTCCTGGGACTCAAAAATCTGTATCATACTGAAAATGGTTCTGCTTGAAAATGCATCAAATGATGCACAAATGCATCGTTTTCTGTATTATTAATATACTCCTGCTACAGTCCCTCCTCTTCCCACACACATTCTGTAGTCCCACCACACAAACTTGTTGCACACTTATGGCAAACTGATTGCAATCCCTCAGATTTTTCCTAGCACTTCATCCTCACTGCCATCTTTTAATCAGATTTGTCCCACCTACAGCAGAAGATACATCAGTGTGACACAGAACTAAATTGGTAGCTGCCACCAGGCAGTGTAAGGAGTGTCCAATTTCTGCTGTAATTCCCACTCAAGCTGCCATTTGACTCTTTCTCAGCTCAAGAATTTTGTTTGCAACATTAACTTTGCACATCAACAACTTTCCAGCTGGCAATAAAAGCTAATCATACCTTTGGGACTTCAGACACAGAAACTGACCCCAAATCAAAAACTCCTCTCACAAGACCTCTGCCTTATTCAGAAATTTGAGTCAGTCTCAAAAGCCTTGCAAAGACACATGGTAAATGAATCTTTTCAACTACTTTATATTTCAAGTACAGGTTCTACAACTATACTCTGATTTTGTTGTTAAGCTCTTTGGTCCTTGCATTGATACTGCTCCCTTCCAGCTTCAAAGAGCCATCAGTTCCTACCTGCATCATAAATTAGATCATGAGAATGCCTCTAATGGTTTGGAACTAATAGGAGTTACAATAATGCATGGAGAATTCCTCAAAGGTTCAACAGAAATAATGTTTAATGGTGCAATGTGTTCTGAAACTGTTCAGTGATCCCCAAAAGCAGGACCTTGCTCTCATGTTAATAGCCATTAATTTTTCAATTCAATTTTTATTTAGCCATTAATTTTTCAACAGTTTAAGCTACAAGAGTCATTTTGTCTCCTTTTTCTAAGACCCCACAGAAGCTGATGCAGCAACAGTGAAACTGGCCAAGCCAAACCCAAGTCTTACAAGGCTTTCGGAAACAGTATGGGCATTAGTGTAAAATGAAAGTGACAATTTTTTTTCCTGACAATATGAAACTCGAGTGAAGCTTCTTGAATGGATCATCAAGGCTCGTGTATCTGCAGCATCTGACATTTTAGTCTATGGTACTATTAAAAAGTCACATGAAAACTGTGCAAAGCAAGTACTAGCATGAACCCCACACAGACAGCTTTTGGGCAGAGCAGGCACAAAGAATTTGTTCTACCTTGCCTCTCCCAAGTGAAGCACCCACAGCATAAGAATCATTTCTGCTTATCAGGAACAAAGACATACCTGAGGAACATATCCTTCAGTGGACTTGCCATAAATTCCAGTTTTCCTTGCACAGCACTCAGAGCTTTTAGGCCCTTGGTTTAGCATCTCCTTACCCTCTTGCTTCCCTGCAATTGCCTCAGCTTTTGACAGAAACCAAGCTACACAAGACCCTTGCATGTTACAGCCAACAAAAGAATCCAGCACTACTGCATCATCAGTTTCTGCGCTGGTCCACGTAAGTCTGCAAATAAACCCTGTCATATGCTTTTTCAGCATCATCTAAAATAATCTGACAGTCAATTTAAGGGTGAAATTTCAATCTTCCAGGGGAATTGTGGAAGGCTTGTGAAAAATGATGGTCATTTAAGTTGCCTGTACCCTAAATACAAAGTTGGCAAAGTTACAGCCAAGTTCAAAGATGACTGTAACTCATTTTCCCTCACTGGATAAGTTGTGCTTAAAAGCAACCCCAGCTATGAGACAGAGGCTGTTCTGGGTAAACTTGGTGAATGCCAAAGTTGTGCTGTGTAATTACCATTAAAATGTAAACTGGCTCTGAGCCAGCCACTGTACTGCCCCTTTAGAACTTCCCCAGAGCTAACCACGTCCTGGTTTTCTCCTCTATCTCAGTAATTATCAGCAATCTTGAAGACAAAAGCTTCACTTTCTTAACTTTTATGTGTATTTAACTAGCCTCAAAGACTCCACAAACTTTAAAGTCTATTCTCCATGTCGTGGACAAGGTTTACATATGTGCAGATAAGCTTATTCTCTGCTGAGCCTCTTCAGGACACAATTTCTCACTTTCTCAAAATATTTTTTCAGATATTTCACAGAGAACATCACACATCATATGAGAGTACCTAGGTAATCTTGGTATAAAAGAACAATTAAACAATTTGGTGGAAGGAATGGTTATCTTTACAATTAATCCCTTCAGCCTATACACAGGCCACCCAGAAAGCATGGCAGGAAACAGCACTGCATGACACTTTGGGCTGTGGTGTTTTTTTCTAAAACATGGACAGGACTCACTCTACTGTTCTGCATTTCAGATTATTAAATCATCTAGATTGGGGGGCTGGTTATTTATTTTGTCCTAGGATAGATTTTAATAATCAGGACAGAAGCCTGTGCTGGCAAGTATAAAATTAAAAGTAACTTACCCTTTTAAAATGGAACTTGGATCTGCACTACTATGCTCAAAAAATCCCCAACCAAGCAACAGACTGGCAATGAGTAAATCAGTTGCTACCTTCTTTATGTTTGCTTTCTTCTTCTGTTTTTATGTAATTTTTTGTGTTCTTTTAATTTACAGTAATACGAGCCACCCTTAGAATCTGGCTCCCAAAAGTATGAAACATCAGAAACTTACCTTTATTGATTTTACTCAGCAAAATCACTCAAAATAAATTTGCTGTTACCATGGCAAAAGCTAATTTAAACATCAGAATAAAAAGCTTGTAAAAAAAGGTATCCTAAAAATCTAAACTGGGCAAGTTATTTTTTAAAATATTACATTTCACTATTGGGGTTTCTAAGCAGCAAAGAGTACTCCAGTAAAAATGTGTATCAGACTAAGAGAAAAGTGATCTCTAAATTCCATATTTAACAAAAGGGCAGATTTACTCCAGAAGTTGCCTGTCTTGACTGACCTGTTTTCTCAAATTCTTCAGCAAAATAGGGGTCATTGAGATCAACATCAGGTGGAAGTTCATCTTCACTCTCTTCCTTCTCAGCAGCAGCCTGTAACAAAGCACAAACATTATTTCAACCAACATTTGATTATTTCAACAATATTTCAATCAATCAACTACTTAAGTTTAGCTGGAATGAGATGTTGTTAGTAGCTATGAAGATAAAACTAAAATACTGTACATGGAACATCAGAAAACCAGAGCACAGTAAAAATTGATAGTAAAGACAAATTGACATTTTCAACCCTCTTTCATACATTTTATTAGGCACATCCCCAAACTGTGATACATCCCCAAACTGTGATATATCAGACAACCATTCCAACAAAATTGGATCAGCACTGTTATGTCCTTACTTTATGTTTCACAAAAGCTATACTTGCGGACAAATTTGAGTAAGGAAGTTCATTCTGTGCTGCAGATTTCAAAAAGCTGGAGTTCAGATGTAAAAGAACAATTTTTTTTATTGGCAGTAGTGTGTCATACACCTTGCTCCTTGACTTAATTTATCAAACTGGACAAGCATGTTAAAGTAGAAATAGTTGCTCTGCTACTGAGCATTGCTGCTTACTCCATTTTGAGCACTTATTAACTTAAAGAAGTTACTCATCAAGTGCCAATTAAAATTAACTGACAGGCACAGAGTAACTCAAGGTGTACAGTTAACTCTTAGAAGTGTAATTCAGCAATGGGAGTTACACTGGGAGTAATTTGAGACTTTAGAAAATCTAGATTCTGCATGCCACATGCTTTTTTTTTTCTCTTGCAATTTGAAATTTGAATAGTTCTTTGCAGCTATTAATTCTTTGCTATTACAGGTTTGGGAAACAAGTCTGAATTATTTTAGCCCCAAAATTTCCAAATTATCATTACCATAACAACTACAATTATCATTGTCGTAACAACTTTGAATTGATATGTACACAGGAGCAAAAAGATCACTTCTAATGCATTAAAAATGCAAATTAAAGCCAATTATTATTATGACTAACTTATCTTTACAGCAGCACAAGTAGATAAAAGATGGTTTATGTAAGCATATGTATGATCAGCAGTATGCTGAATATTCTTTTCCTCTGTAGGTTTGATGAAGTACTCCCAGTACTTCCACATGAATGACCACTGCATATTCTAACCTTAAAATGGCAGCTGGACAATTTATTTTGTTTATCTGAATCAAATATTATCAACAAAAAACAAACAACAACACCCCCTCAAATGGCCAATATAAACATTACCTTTCTCTTTTTCTTAAGAATTCTTTTTTCTTTCTTCTTCTCTAGATATTTTTGCCATGGAGTCAGGTTATCTTTTCCCTCCAACTTGTTTTTGACCATTTCTTCAGCACTTTCTTTGAGCCCTAGGAAAAAAGCCATAGTAAATTTTTAAAAATGTGATGAATCTAATTTTTTTTTAATAAACTGTTTTCTCCTTTGCAAAAGAGCTATCTAGCTTTTATTCAACAAGTCTGTGCAAACAACATAAATATTGCTTAAAAGTCCATCTTTATAAAAAAGACTGCTTTACAGGATGTGTATTTCTGAATAAAACATTCCTTCAGTAAGAACTGTACAAGAGTCAGAAGAAGCATCTGCTATGTGGTATCTGATCTCCAACACTCCTGCTGGTCCTCAGAGAGGTCTCTTCTCCAGACATTCAGCTGTGCAGTCTACAAGTGCACAATAAAACCAACAGACTTACACAGAGCCCTTATGTTTAATGCCCCACACCATCATTAGTTAAAATCCTGAACTAGTTACGTTGCTGAAGCTTTGCCTCTGTGACAATGCTCTGACAATGCTGTAGGACCTCTGCTGAACACTGTATTTTTCATTCTCATTCTAGAAAAGTAAACCCCATAGAAGTGCAACACATAATTCTGGCCTAACAGGATCAGGCAGTTAAGTCTGGATGTGTGAATTAGGTTTACATTAAATTCTGTAATTTAACACAGACATCCACTGTTTCCATGCCCAACACTTCCATCTGCATAAACAAGTGTCCCCTGAACTTTAAGCTTTTTGTAAACAGAAGAGAATGAAGTTTTCTATAAGAATGCATATTTAGAGTATTCACTGATGTAAGAACACCACCTTAAAAATAAACCCATTATATATATGAAGCATTCCCACATAGAATACTTAAATTCAGAATATGCACTTCATTTAAAAGCAATCTTGTAGTTTTGGCAAAAAGTTCCATACATATCAAGAATGCTTTTCTAAAATTCATTGCATCACAGAGCACTTGGATGTTATGAGGATGAAAACTGATTTCAGGTATTTCAGATGCACCTCATGAACGTTCAGCCCACTCTTCAGAAGATGGGCACTTGCAAAAACAAAACCTCATGATCTAAGGAGATTAAGTGACTTAATTGCCCTGCAATACACTGGAGCACAATTCATTGGATGAAATGGAATTCCCTGGTAGGAGGTAACAGCCTGGGCAATGAAGTCTTTTTCTCCTACCTGCAATTCCTTGCTTCATTCACTAAAATTTTTTTTTAAGCTTTGGTAACAAATCAGTCAGATATTATACAAGTAACACTGTCTCTCACAAAATGACTGAATTTTCTTAGGAGTTTGTAGGAATCCTGTTTCTGCTTTGCACTCCAAGCCTAATATTTGTTGTCTCTTCCCCAGTCCTACTTCTGCTGGTCTCCCTTCAGCACTCTTTTCTGCCACACCAGTCCAGCCCTGACTTACCTCATCCCAGTTTTACTGCTTAGAAATCATACTCAGACCTCTCCAGATGCCCTAGACTAGATCCCATGCTTTCTCCCTGATTTCTCAGGTGCCAAGCCCCCATTCTTTATCATTCCTTGCAGCTCTCCTCAGTATGGAGGCACTGAAAGCAATGATTGTGGTGCAGTAAACAGGGCAGCTTTCATGGACAGTACCAGCAATCTCCAGAAGAGCAGGGAGAACATTTTTTCTGAAAAACTGCAAACACTAATCACTGTTTTTGAGTTCACTGACACTCCAAAAATCATTCCAAGGCTGGGGAGCTGGTTACAACTTGTCTGAAATACAAAGTGTGGACAAGATCTAAAATCATATTAAACCATAGGATCATAGGAGGAAAAGAGTGGAGCAAAAACAAGATAAAGGATCCTTCTACTACTCTGGAAAGGTACCAGAATGAACAGTAAGTGGCAAACTGTCATAGCCACAAAAATTGGGTACTTAACCAGCAAACAAATCAGAGCCATGATAAAGAAAGGATTTTGCATAGATTGACTAAAAACATGCCAGTAAGAAACTCTCATACAACAAGAACAAATATTTGGTTATCTTCAAAGTCCATGAAAGCAGAGTCATCAGCTTCCTTGAAACTGCACCACTGTAACTTTGAATACTTTGTAGTACTTTTATGGAAAAAATTACTGGTCAGGTAACAACCTTGCAGATTCTCTTTGAAGATGGTAAATACAGAACTAAAAAAAAAAAAGAATACATGTCACATCTCCAGCAAAAGAGAGACCCAAAATCTGAAAGGAAGTTACAATATTTCTGATTTATTTGCCTGGAAAACTGAATCATTTGATCCATCTGGCACTGAAGAACTTGGAGGAAAATCCAGCCCTTTCTTGTGGTATTTGGCAGTCTCATGAAAGGCATTAAGAGTTTCTCCACAGATTAGAATGGCTTAGAAACGACTGTCCAGACCACTTCCCGAGCATAAGAGTGTATTTAAGTGGTCAAAAGGATTTTGATTCCAGAAGGGGAAAAGAATTGCCTACTTTAGGTAGAAATATTAGCTGGCTACAGAAAAGTCTAACTTATACACCCTTATTGATATGATTTTTTATTTAGAATTAATGAATCAATAGTTTTATTTAATGTTCACAAAGAGGGCAAGAAAAGAGGGGAAAAAGGTCATCTGTATTAACATGCAACAAAATCATACTTCAGGTAAAGGATTAAATATGTTGTAAATACTACAGCAATACTACTAGACCAGTTCACCCTGGTGGGACAGCAAGGGATGGGTGCAGGCAGAATTTTTACTTCTCCAAAAAACTCAGTTCTGAAAACTTATGGAACTTGAACAGCCTGCAACTGTCACTGCTATTAGAGGTTAGAAAGACACATTTCTGTTCTCAGGAAACCTAAACAGCAAGTTCATCTTGTGTGTAATACCTCACCAAAAAATGAAACACCTTGTTGCAGGGAGCTGAAAGGAAGAGCAAACAGAAGTACTCTGATAACATGAGAATTTGTCATCCCCAAAGATTAGATACTTAAAGTCAGCCAAATTTTCCTAAGCAGTAAAAGTGCCTGTGAGAACCCACCACAGGTATCAGCTGTCAGGTGTGAGCCCTTACACAGCTCAGCACGTGCTGCAGGAGCTGAGGCCATTCCAGGAATGGATACACTCAGCAATGACCCAGATGGAGCCTAATAAATATTTCCTATGGAAATATTTCCTAGGGAGTCTAAATAAATATTTCCTACCAGCCTTTCTGTGCTCAGCATCATCTCTAACTGTACACTTGGGCTTTACTCTGCACTTTAAGGACACCACAGCCTTCAATGCTACTTCTGACCAAAATAAATTTGAAATTTTGCTCTAAGCCTAGCTAAATATTTACATCTTGTTCTTCCCAAAGGAAAAGTTTTGAAGTTCAAAAAACGCCCCCAAAAACTTGGCTGAATATCATCAAGAAAATGCAGTTGTGGTCTTCTCTCTTTTCACTTTCTAAGGGGAGCTTTGGGAGCTGGATAAGGATTCATAGTAATTGTTGCTTAAATCAGATATGATTAAGAAAACAGATGGATGCTTGAATATAACACTGATTTTGTGCCTAGAAGAAACAAACCAAAGAGAGTTGGAATCACATCTAATTTATTTTTGCTGGCACGGTGGTTTATTTAAAACTATTATGATTCAAGAATAACTGAATCACTGACAAAGTATGCTTTCTATAACCATGTGTAAATAACTCTGCCAAAATTCAAAATTTTAAATGAATTCAAATATCTGCCTTTCAACTGAAAAACTTCCTAGATTTAACTGTTGTAATTCTTCCATGTACCAAACATTTGGACAGGAAAAAGATTTTGCAATAAGTCAAGCACATTAAAGCAGAACTTGATAATAAAAATATTTCAACAGACATAAACTAGTTCTGAAAAAAATTAAGGAGTCTTCAGAGAATACAACAAAAACTACTTGTGAATGCCCAGAATGCTCCAACTAAACATAAATGATTTTGAAATTTAAAAGAGCACATTTGTTCAAGAAAAAATAACATCACTAACTTTCCTCCCTCCCATAAGGAAGCACAGCCTCAAGCATGTATAAATTGCCAGAGCTATAAACTACTGTGCAGCATGTGCAGCCTGTGCTCCACAACACAAAAATAAATATATAAAAGAGTAACTCCTTCAGGTGTGCAGGACCTCTTCATCAAATGCTGCCTGAAATAAGTAATGGCTGAATTTTTGACTCAAAAGCAAACTTAAGACACCCATTTTCACTTTTATGAGTTGTGTTTTGGACAAAACTGTATTGCAGGGGTCAACAGCCAGAAGTGGCACTGCTGCCATTGTGGAGGGGAACAGCCTCTAACAAAGGCAAGTGAACACTTGTGTGATTTCCAGAACCTCTGCTCTTCAATAAACCCCTCGTTTCCAGGGTAAGAAATGAGGAAATGTTAACATATACTGTAGAATCACAGTTGCTAAATTAAGATCAAATACTATAAACTATCCATGTAAGGTTCATTGTGCACACATGCACATTGAACCTAAAATTATATGAACAAATCTGACCTTGTGCATGGACATCAAGCTAAATTTAGACAAAATCAGTCAAATCTATCAAGATAAGGGGGGTTTTATTTGGTTGTTTGGGTTTTTTTACCATCCCTCCCTCAAAAGAGAGAAGGACACAGCCAAAGTCCCAGGAGTCCTACACGAAGCAGCAGTAGGGAAGGGGTTAGACTAGATGTAAGGATGTAACAAATCCAATTTTCTGAAGTCAAGTTTCATTGCAAAGAAACAAGAGCCCTTGCAACACAGAACTGGATTCCATCTCTACTACAGTTAATACTCCATTGCCACTAAATGTGAATGCAATTTACTCATAACATGCAAGGCACAGTCTTAAGGACAGACTCTTAGAAAACTTCTTGCTCTCTCAGGCAAGCAAGGCTGAAGAGTTTCCTTTGATCTCCCTTAAAACAATTTTCCATCTCCTAAAATAAATGGTTTGTTCTAGATTCCTAAATACGTTACCACATGAAGTTGCTCAAACTTTTTTACGTTTACAGGACTTCTGTCACACAATTTGCAAAATTCTTCAAAAACCAGAATTAATAATAAAAAAAAATACCCTCCAAACATGTTTTCCAAAACCAACACAAAAAATAGTTACTTCAACACCTAAATACAAGCATATGGAAATATAAAACACACTCCTAGCAGCAATTGATTCACCTGTGGTTTCCACCTTCACTCTGAAATGTGGCAACAACAAATCTCTGCAGAAGTCTTATAAAGCCACCTATCTATGAAAACTCCTTGGCATTGAATGCTCAGTGACACAATGAATTAACTACTGAGTGAGCAACATTGTGAATGCAAGCAGTGACATGCTGTGGACAGATGGAGTACGACACTGTGTCAGTGAGCTTTTGTCCTGGCTGCATGATACATGCTTTTCCAAAAAGGTTTTGACAGAACTCATGCCAAAAATTGTTGGAATTATGAAAACATGCTTGAAAGCACACCATTTTTACTGCTCATGTATCCTTTTGAATACAGGTCTGATGAAGAAACAGGAATAAAACTGTTCAGTTTAGTCCATTTCAGTGAACCATCAGAAACCAGAATATTTCAAACCAAGCAGAACTTCTATTCAGCAGAAGTTACCTGAGTTACAACTCAGAATAATATTTATATAAATCATATCATTAGATATGCATTCCTAGCTGGGATTAACCAACCCATCAGCAGTGAAGGGCCTGGACCCTGGCATGTGTCTGGTCTTGCTCCATGCAGGAACAGAGCAGGGCTGTGTCCTGACAGAGGCTGCAGAGCCACAGCTGCTCCCAAGAAGGCAATGTCATTTCCTACTCTTTCAGCTGCACATTTAACCCTCTGAACATCTGCCTATCATGCTAACTCAGTGGAAAATATCCAGATTTTTTCTTTTCCAGAGCAGTTCTGTTATTTTAGCAAACAAAATTAGCCTTGCAGAGATGTACCAAGTGCCAGGGCTGGTACAGGCAGTCAGAATGAGCTCTGGGCCAGGATCAAGGTGATGCCCCAGTGCAAACCTTTCCCTCTGTGGATGTAGTGAGCTGTTCAACTGGCTCATTGCACCTCACAGAAAGCATTCAGTCTGAGTGGCTTTCTGTCACAAAGCAAAAAGAGAACTAGACACTCATGTGGGGCTCTCCAGATGAGCTGTGCTGGGATGCTACATGGCTAAGTCACCTTCCACTGATTTCCAGATGTCAATCTGGATGTCACTGTTCCTCAGCCATTCCTGGTACCTTGCTTTCTCCCAGAGCAGCTTCACTGGAAGGTCAGACTTCTTCCTCTTTGCTCTCACCAATCTTTAGCATTATGCAAGCAACACTTCCAGACCACTCTAATTATACACTATGCTTCCAAATGATACTGATTTTCACTTTTAAAAGTGGAAGTATGTTTTATGACTCTATAGCAAACACATGAATTCTACTTAAAAAACATCTATAAGGTGATAACTGAAAAAGCAAGTACAAAAAATCCTGGCAAAAAATGATCTATAAAGAGAAACTTATAACATGACTGGACTCAGTTCCTCAGCTGTTTCTTCTATTTCTCTCACTGTAAACAATATGGATTTCAATTTATAGGGGAAAAAAAGGGCTTGTTTCTTCTACTATAAATTCAGCACCTTACACTATATCCCTGACAGCAGGCCAATAAAAAAAATAAACCCTACCTGGAACCCATTTAATCTCCATTCCTATATCCTTTTCTTCCTGTTTTTTCTCTTTTTCTTGGATGCTTTGCAAAAGTTCTCTGTACTTGGCAATTTGCTCTTCATCATCTTTTTGGCTTTTCTTTGGTTTGTCATCTTCCATTTCATGAGCTACATCACCATCTAGGAGGAGAGAGCAAAGTTATCACAGAGAGCCTCAAGAAAATGAGCAACTGAAGTTAATCTTCATGAAATAAATCTAAAATGCACAGATTATTTCCAGAAGATAATATAAAATATTTGCATCTATTATTACCCCACAGAGTAGCCAGTTGAAGAATTCCCTTATTTAGATGAAATAAAATAGTATTTGAAAAGACAAAAGACAATTTGTCCTGCAAAGGAAATCCCTCACAGGACACACATCCTTCACTGGATTTTAGAATTACTACATTTAGAGTCCCTTCCAGCAGAGTAGAATGTAAATCTCCAAAAGCAGCCCTTTGTGTAGATGGGCATTACCTCTGCTAACTTCCAGTCAGCTGGGAGCTCCCTGATTATCCAGGAGTGCTCACAAATGATGGAAAGTGAGAGCACGTGGTGTCTGCCAGTTCCCTCAGTACCCTGGGCTGGATCCCATCTGGCCCCACAGACCTTTGTGGCTCTTTGTGGTGTAGCAGATCACTGACCATTTCCCTTGGGATTAAGGGGGTTTCCTTCTGCTCCCTGTTCCTGTCTCCCAGTTCAGGTACCCAGAGAAAGGCATTACTGGAAAGACTGAGGCAAAGGAGGCATCAGTACTGCAGTTTTTCACTCATTCCTTGTCACAGTGCTTCCCTCTACATCCAGTAAAGGATGGAAATCCTCCTTAGCTCAGCTCTACTCTTATTGCAAATGTATTTATATAGACAATTTTTGTCTTCCACAGCAGCAATTAAAGTTCTAGTTTGGCTGTGACCCTTCTTATTTTCTCCCTGCACAACGTCCCCACACCTCTGTAGTCCCTCTGAATTGCCTGTCCCTTCTCCCAAAGTTCATAAACCTCCTTTCTTTCCTAAGTCCCAGCCAAAGCTCTGTTCAGCCAGGCCAGGCTCGTTCCCTGCTGGCTCATCTCTCACATGGCACATGGGGACAAGTCAGCTGCAGCTGCTTTTCTACTTTCTCATCAGAAGCTGAGATCTAAGAGGGAACCATCTGCTCATCCAGAAAGCAAAAGGCAACTCTGTTTTGAAGACAAGTAGAAAAAGAAGACATTTGCTTGTTTCTAATTCCTAGTGCCTTGAGAAAGAAGAGGCTGTACTGCATGGGAAAAGAAAAATCCTTAAGCTAAAAGAGGATCCCTAAAACCTGGATAGGCAAGGGGCTACCAGTTTCTATTTATCACTTGTTTTGCTAGGAGAAATTTAAGAGGCAATGCATATTGTCATTCTTTCTCATTTCGATAGAACTTGTATTTCTTCTGTCAAAACTAACAATTTTAAAACAAATGTTCAACATTGCCTTCAAAAGAACTGCAGGAGCTTTTAATTCTGTAAGCAAATAAAGCACATTTGACAACAGCTGCAAGAAAGGAAAGTGAGCTGAGTTTGCTCTCAAAGTTTGTTCAGAGTTCAAATAACCTTGTCAGTGGCTTTCAAGTATCAAGCTGCATTGCACAACATCAGGAACCACTTTCTGATGGATATTAAGGCAGCAATGCTTTCTGCCAACAGCTTGTTCAAAGGCTTTTTGAACAAAACACACAAACCAAAAAGTTCTGGGGCATTAACTGCTGCACACCAAGAGAAATACAATCAACCTGGGAAGGAGAAAAAAGGCAAAAGCTGATGAAATTTAGAGTATAAAATACAAGCACATTCTTATTGTTTTCAAAAGAAAGTAGTAATAGAAGTGCTAAAAGATTTTAAAATAAGAAAGTTCAAATAGCGAGGCTGGTCAGAAATATTCCAATACAACAATTTGTTTTTAAAAGATGACATTAATACCAAATATAACCAAATGCAGAGGTTCAATAAATCAGTGACTGGCAACTGAGTTAGCTGAGATGTTCTTGCAATCACAGGGCTGTGAAGAGATCATGTTCTTGGTTTAAGATTATCTTGCAATAGCTGAGTAGATGATTCTTTTTTTTAAAAAAAACTCAGCCTTAGAAACTAAAGACAGTAGAAAACTTTTAGCAGATATAACATCTGACAAGAGGTCTGCTGCAAAGCTGAATTATTTTAAAGGTGGGGAGGAATTTTCTTTCCATGATGTAATGGCAAAGCAGAAAACTCAGCTACTGACTTGGATGCTGATGGCCATACCATAAAAATTGTCCTAAACGTCTCCGTTTTATTCAGGGCAGTTACTCAAATTCAGATAGATAAAAAATAAAAACCAAAACACATACAATGCATGTAAACCCAGAGAATTAAAACCAAAAAGCTTTACACTCCAGTGTTCAAGAATCAAGTCTGAGGTAGAGGTTTTAGCACTACAGCATGCTATGGAAAATTAAATGTGTTGATGTCAGTTGTGAGCCAGAAAATAATGTCAAAGAAGACACTGGGGTTTAACCCCATTTTCCCCACACTCTAAGCACTTCCTGAACAAGGATTTGTACAAATCCCATTAGTTCATCCCAGTGATAATAAAAAAATTGAAAAATTTAGAATACAAGGAGGAGTTTATTCAAAGCCTACCAAAATTGATGCATTTTTGTAAGGTTTTTCAGGGAGAGAAGATACTGGAAGAAGAGAATGCAAACAGACTGATAACAGTAAATGAATGGTAAACACTGAATTATGGCTTTTTAAGATTTTTTTGCATTTCCCTTCAGGTCTGTGTAGTCTGAGGGATGTGCACTGGGTGCAGTTTTTAAACCTGCCCGTGCAAACCAGGTTTTGGTAGCTGGTGTTTCAAGCAGCTGTGTGTGCAGAGGTGAGCTGGCACCACTGCAGACACAGCTCTGGCCAGCCAGACCTCAGGCAGGGTTAACACACTCTGGCAATCAGAGTCAGTCCTGAGCAGGGACTCACTGGCCTGCAAAGGCACAGGGAGATGTGTTCTTCATGTTACAGCTTCCAACAGCTGCTATCAGCTTCCTAGGAGGAATGCTGACAGGACCCTTCTTGGCCTTACAAGCACCTTTAATTACAAACCAACCCCAACAGCTCTTGTTGGATGCTTTTCCAAAGCATGTTTGCATCTGCATCAGTTGTATCAAGTTTCTGATGCTTCAGAGAAAGAAAATAATCAGGTTGTGGTATTTGCATTCTGAAATTCCCATGTAATTCCACCCAGGCTTGGCCAACTCATAAACTGCTAAACCCTCTTGTTGCTTCTTTCCACAGACAATAATAAACAACCACATGTTCTACTTCTGTCACCCTCCATTTGTTAGCCTCCTGCAATAGCTTTAGCAAATATAAACACATGTGGGTACTGTTCATTTTTAAGAGAAAAAGGCTGTACCTTACCTAATAAAATGCTATACATGCATTTAAATTTATATATCTAGTCATGAGTTATTGCAACAGATTTCAGAGTTGTAAAAGGATCTGATAACTAGTTTGATTCTATCTAGCCTTAATTATTGAAAATAAGATTTAGCAGCATTATTTCAACAAAAATTGCTCCCTCCCTTGCTTTCACTGCACTTGTGTACCTCTGGTGTCACGACGTGGCTTTGTGGAGTCTTATATTGGAAGTGAAAAGCCACAGGAGACTGAGCTTCCTGCTCAGATCCGCACTGAGGAGAGCAGGGATCCACATGGAGCTCCTGCAAGCCTGGTGGTGTTCAGTGTTTGGACAACTCTTGGGTTTAACTTTTAGGTTTCCCTTTGTGGAGTGACACCTTGGACCCAGTGATCCTCATGGGTCCCTTCCAACTCAGGATATTCTATGATTCTATCAAGACCAGCTAATTTAAAAAGTCCTGTAAAAGTATTTATCATAGTGTCTGTTTCACTATTTGTGTGCTGTGCCAAGCAGAAGAGCAGAAAAGATGTTGCTCTTGTAAAGATTTAAAAAAAAACAGATTAAAAGCTTAGATATAAACCCCATAATGCTTAATTTGAAGCATATTTAAAATGTCATACACTAAATCACTGATCCACATTGTCAAAATAGCAATTATGGGCTGGATTTGATGAATGCCACAAACACTTCCTAACTGGGGTAAATGTACCCAAATAACAGAAAATTCAGGAGCAATGTCAAGGAGAAATTTTGTGCTAAGAACCACAACATTCCAGGTCACTGAAATCCTTGATGTTACAGAGCTGTTGTTTAACAGTAATACTAATATTCATGATGCACATATTTTAAGTTGAAAAATTCCATGGAAAAACATGTTAGAACAGGCCAACAAAAACTCTTAAAAATAAAACATTTTAATAAGTTTGAAAAGTACAAATAGAACTCCAGAACATTTTTTCCTCCTTATCAGACTCCTACATTCCCATTCAAGCAGCTGACATTGATTTTTCCCATTTGTGCATAGCACCACATAATTCTGCTGGATGGAACCCTGACAGATGGAATCCTGTTTTGTATCACATAACTGAATGGATAAAATGTCAGGAACATATTAAAAACATGACAACATAATTCCTCTATTAGCAACTTACTTTTCAAAACATCATTTGAACCTAGATATTTCCAGATTTAAAATTTATTAGTGTGGTAAGATTATTTAAGGTCAGGTTTTTTTTCCTTCCCAGCAATGGAAATTTTAATTTTTAAAATTCCTGAAGTGTTGTTCACATGAATATTTGCTTTCATCACCACCCTATCACAGATGCTTATCTTTAGCAAATTGATAACCTTGTACCTGAAAGAAGACCTAAGTGTTTTACTCTGCATCCCTTGGTCCCCTTCACAGACTTCACTAAGTATTGCTAGAGAAACTAAAGTGCATTACAGTGCAGTTTGGGAGTTTTCATGTAAGGTGAAAAACAAGACGACATTATCACTGCCAACATGAGTTTGCTGCCACAAGATTTCCCAACTCTATAACCAGAAGAATCTGTAAATTTTTTTGCATGCTCCAAGCTCATCTCTGATTGCAGCAACCCGCTTTAATGTGGTATAAATCAATTTTAACATCTGTTTGAAAGACCTAATTAAGGTTTAATGAAATTTTATTTGCCTTGTAATCTAGACTGTATATATTACTAAGAGCAGGATGAATTTTAGAATGAGAACAAGCAATTTAAATCAGTAATTTAAACATTGCTGCACCATATGCAGAAGACTCATGTACCTTACAAAGTTAGATGAAATAACCTTTATATTCTTAAGAAGTCTGTGAATCAAAAAGCATTTGAAAGATGTTCCTGTTCATGTAGTCATTTCCACCTTGCATTTCAAACTAGGACTTATCCTCTGAAAAGCAAACACTTCAAGTTCTAGGGGCCTATAATTTATCTCAGAAATGAAGAGATTAAAAGCAGATATTGCCAAACTTGACAAAGAGACGTCAAAATACGCTTAGAAGAGAAAAAAGGGAGTAGGAGGAGAAACAAAACGCAAGAAAATGATTTTCCAGTCAGAGGTGCAAGCTCCTATTCAGAAAGCAGCTACTGTGGTCCAGTGGAAGGTGTCCCTGCCAGTGGCAGGGTGTTGGGGCTAGATGGTCTTAAAAGGTCCATTCCAGTGTGAACTATTTAAAGATTCTGCTCAGGGGCACAACCATTATACAACAAATATAATACTGTCCTTGTAAAAGATGATATTCAAAGCATTTTCTACAGATATGACATTTAAATACATAAATAATTTGCATTCAAAAGTCTGCAGCTAATGACTTTGTGCACAATATTTATTACCAAAATACCTTGCTGCTGTTCCTCCTCTTCTTCACTTGATGAAGCCAAATAAGCTTGAAAATCCATGTCAAGCAGCTCCTCTTTGTTAAAAGTTCTGCTGAGGGATGTTACTCGCTCATGATCTGTCTCATCCCATGTGATATCTACCTTAAAAGAAAGAATGGCAGTTGTAGAAGCTGAACACTGAAACTAAACACTAACACTGTCTTTTTAGGGAAAATTATTTTATACTTTCCATTCAATTACCTGTTAGTAATTTGTCACCCTGGTTTTTTAAGATTTTCTAAGCCTTCTGATGTTGACATTCTTGTAGTGAACTTTCTCAAACACTTTCTGTAAATAACTCATTGTTTTGCATTCATTTATGGAGGAGGAGAGAGTGGATGGACTGTTGGTTTGACCAGAGTCATTGGAGAGGTGTCACTGTCACCTTCCAATCCCCTGTCACTTTTGTAGAACTATAAATATTTGAGTCAGAGAATCAAACTTCCCTTTTTTTCCTTCACCTTGAGAACGGTGGTGTGCTTGTGTTCCTCCATGTCCTATAGCGACAGTAATTCTACAGTAACTCACTATAATAACCATTTAGTAACCCGAATTTAATTATAAATTTTGGAATTTATTCCACAGTCAGTTTTAATGAATTTGAGCTACAAGAAAAACTGCAGCAATCTCGTGCACTGAATGGTTCTGTAACAGCAGGTCCCACAACACAAAACCTCTGTGAGCCAAATTTCCTTTGTGGCAACACATCCTGGAGCTGAAGCAGCCACCAAGGCCTCTCTTTTCCCCTTCCAGCAGCAATTGACTGCAGGAATCACACATGGAGTCACACAGGGATTGTGATGGACACAATGGAAGCGTTTGCACAACTGCACCCTGGAGCAGAACGTGGAACTGATGGGACTGAAACAGGATCCAGCACAAAGTGCTCCTTTCCCAACCAATCACTTCTCCAATCTGCTTCACTTCATGGCCAGATGGAAATTCTGGCTCTCAACAGGACAGAGTAGGAATGAGTTGCTACAAGAAAGGGAAGCAACTGCTGAAGCCTGGCATTACTACCAAAAAAGCTCTTATTGATTTATACACTAACATCCATTTTTGGCAAATTAAAGGATTTGATTGTAAATAACAAAGTAATTTTATGTGCAACTTGTCACAGAGATACAGTGAGGTCAAAATTCAGGATATAATTTGTAAAAGAGAAGCACAATCTCCTGTAAAATCCAAACCAGGGCTGCAGCTCGTAGGTCCATAGCATGCTTAAATCTTTTAATATGCCTGATGTCTTTATTTTGAAATGGTGGAGATAAACAGGAATCTTTTCCCCAGTACATATATCATTCATAAGCTGACAGCAAAACTAACTAAGAAAAGCATTACAAAAACATGGTAAAGATACCTTTGATGTTCCCATAGCAGCAGATGTGAAGTACTTTGGCTTATAAGCAGCTATGTTCACTTCTGAGGCTACATCTTTTGGCTTATCATCAAATGTAACATTATCTGGAATAAATCTTGAAGGCAAAGAAAACATGTTATTCTTCAAATACACTGGGAAATTGCATAGTATAAACAGCCTAAGCTTTCCTGAGTATGGTACATCAGCATGAAAGAATTAACTAAAATAAAAAGGGGGTAAGCCTGAAAAGGGAACAAAAGATATGGACAAGAACTCCACACATGTAAGATTTATTGCCTGGCTTCTGCAGATCTGTTCCACAGGTTTCCAGTGCATACAACACCCTCCTCTTTGGGAAGTATTTAAATTTTCAGGTATAAAAAGGGTCACAGGTGCCTTTTTTGGTGGTTTTGTTTTAAGAACAATCTTTTCAGAAAGTTTAATATTAAAAATTAAAAAGGAAAAAGTGAATAAAATAGGATTTGGAAACAGATGAATAAGAAATTCCAAACCTTTTAGGAAAGCTTGGTAGATCTTGAAAATTACAATTAGTAAGGAAAAAAAAGTTAAAAAGTAACAATTGAAGAACTTAGTTTAAAAGAAACCCCAAACCCCTTAATATATTACTTGGGAAATTACTTGTGATTTTAAAAAAATCTTTGCAAATATAATCTGATAAATAGCATTCAACATTAAAATTTAACAAAGCAGAAGATTAGGAAAATCATTGGAGATTTTCAAAGAACTCTGTTTGTTGTAAAACATTATCAGTGTCAAAAATGATGAAAAGTTACATGTTCCCTTAGCAAAGATGTCTTCTCCAAAATGATTCAAAGCAAAAAACCTTTAACTTTCACTGACTTCCAAGGCTGCCCATAACAGAGGCCCCAGCAGACAAACAGGGCTTTTGTCACAACTTTTTGTGATTTAGTAACTTTTCTGCTTAGAATGAAAGGGAGCTTTTGCAACAAAAGGAAACACTAACAATAAACCAAACCATAACTTGAAATCCTTTCTTTCCCAAACGTGACTTTTGAAATGTCAGAGCATCCAGCTCATTCACAAGGACTAACATATCTATTGCAGCTTTGTGACAACAGCAGCAATAATCTTGCCCTGTGGAAAGGAATCATGAACAAGATCCACTTCTGGACCCTTGGGGAGAGAAAAAGAAAAAAGTTGGATTTTCTGAATCCTATCACTTTATATAATTGCACCAAAAACTTGAAGATGTAACCAGAACTTTTTATCTGGCTTCTCTGAAAATAGACTCTCAATACAGAGATCTTCTTGAACTTCACATATTACAGCAAAAAAGGTTAAAAAGACGAGGAACCAAAGGGAAACCCAACAACTCACTGGATGTGCAATTTATCTTCATATCTCGTTTTGGTTACAGAATAAAGTAATATTTACTCTGAATTATTATAATCTGCCTTTAATTCACCCTCCTTGGCCCAATGTGCAAAAATATCATCAGTGGAGTTACCTCAGGTCTATGAAAGAACAGCTACTTTCAAATTCCAGTCCATCACACTCCTCATAAATTTTATTGGCTGTTTCAGGAGAATCACATTCCACAACCGCATAGAAGTATTTCAGTCGCTTGAACTGGTACTCCCGCAGCTTTTCCCTATAAATCCTGCAAAAGTGGAGAAAACACCAGGCAGGTGAGCTGGCTTCAACAGCTTTTTATTCACAGTATCTTTTAGTTTAACTCATTAAAAACATGCACCAATCAACCACTCTCCTAATCTTGTAAGCACAAAGTTCCACCAGTATTGAGTTTTCTTCAAGTAAAAAAGATCATTTCAGACAGTTTTATTAAGTGTAAAATTTGTACATGACTCCACTGAAAGGTCACAGGGATGAGGTTCAGTGAATGTGAAGGGCACAGGTATCACTGAGGTACCTCTGGGATACCTGGATTTCTCTCTGTTGGATTCCAGATGCTCTCAAGCCCACTGAGCAGGAAATCCAACACTTCAGGATGCACCTTGGTGAACACAATGCAGGTGACCTCAGAACATCCACCTTACACTCTCCTGATGCACCAGAGAATGTCTTCAAAGGGATCTGCCCTTATTTTAGAAGCATCTAGATTTTTCTAAAAACAGGGCAGTCCAGCAGGATGGATTATACAGATATGGCCCCAGTCAAGCTGCCAAACATCTGGAATTTCTGGAAAAATATTAACACAATCTTGAACAAAAGCTAAAAATAGACAAAAAAGACATGCCTGAAGAAGCCAGGCCAATGGTAGGAGTGAGGAACTCGGCCCAGGAGGGCAGGGCTGCTGCTGGTGGCACACAGGAAATCTCATCTGGGAATTCCTGGACCAGGGTCCCTGTAGATTTACAGGTAAGGATTTTGGCAGGGAGCACTAAAGGGAGTTCACTGCACAAACGACAATTTGTAGAGGAGATATGTTGGTTTATAAGCTATCCACGAATTTGTTCCATTGATTATTAATGAGCTACATCATCAAATTTTGAACTCACATCAAAAAGCAAATCTTCTCAAGTTTCATCATCATGCATTTATTAATTGCTCTGATAATGAACCAGTGCCTGTTGTAAAACAGCCTTTGAAAAAAATTACAAACTTAGGGTGTCCACAGGACACTAGCACATATGAACTCCTGGAAACAGGAGTTGAATTGGGATTCCCACTAAGAATTAAACACATTATATCTCTCATTTGAAGACAAAATTAAAATTAATACCCATCATCCTCTGTGGTATTCTCTGGAAGATCAAACAGTTCCACAGGTCCTTTTTGTTCT
Source organism: Zonotrichia leucophrys gambelii (assembly GCF_028769735.1). NCBI lineage: Eukaryota > Metazoa > Chordata > Aves > Passeriformes > Passerellidae > Zonotrichia > Zonotrichia leucophrys. Next base: position 97,433,093 of record NC_088172.1, read on the forward strand.
TCCTCTTTCAATCTTTCTTTTCCAAACTCTGAAGGATAAATCTACAGATACAACAACAGAAAACTAAATTTTTAACTATGGTGTCATGTACACTAGGTAAGAAAAAAAATCTCTCCACGCTTACACACTTCACAGTTTTTATTTAGCATCAGCAAAGGGATCAATTCCATAAACTTTAATAGCTTCCTAATTTTAACTTATGGAAAAGGCAATAGAGTAACCAAACTGCCTGCTAGGAATTTTGAGGCAGATGAAGAACAACAGGAACCCTGACTTTGTTCATTGTACATTGTGGCCCTTTTCAGAAAGGGGTAGCTGACTAAAATTTCTCAGAGAGCTAAAGCAGACACTAAAAATGGAAAAATATAACTTAACTGGCCAGAATACAGGTAATTTATTAATAAGGTCTAAGGCTCAGTCTAAGGTTGGGTTATCTGCCATACAGAGCACTGAATATTAAACTAATCAAGGAAGTGTAGCCTCCTACTAGAGAAAAGCAGCACTGAGGGCCAACCTCATAAACACAAGAAATCAATAGATTTGGCCTCTAACTCTGCCAAATACATGCCTGTTACAGCAAGTTAAACTGCAACACAGTTTCTCTTTAAACACATTAATATTTCTTTTGGTTCTCCACAGTACTGTCTTGCTTCTTATTTTGTAGTCTATTCTTTTAACAGTAAAAGTCAGCACTCCTTTTAGAAACCAGTTCTTACCTTAACAGAAAACACTGTTCCTCCTTTGGGTGTGAAAGAATTAAATAGAGCCAGCAAATCCTTAGCCTTCAACCTGTCCCAATCCATATTACAAACAGCCAATCTACTTGTAATCTGAAAGAACATAAAATTCATAGGTTTAGTTGTTGACTGTTGTGGGGAATACACAATTCTCTACCAGAACTCAGTGGTAAAAATCAAAGTCAGCAATAAACTTTGATGAAAAAAATAAAAGCAGCATTGTTGTCTGTGACTTTTTATCACCTAAAGTAGCAAAGATGAGAAGCATCAATAACCAGAGCACATAAAAATGACAAATAGTGAAGCACCACAGAATGGACTGCACCAATCACAGATTTAGAACTGCAGTGACAACATCATTCAGGATTTTGTTAACATGGAACATTGTCAGTCTCAGGAGTAACCACTGCCACTATTGTGACAGCACTAGAGTGCTGTGATTTCTTTACACACTGACTGTGCTAGTTGTAAATTCCCATTTCACTGTCTCATGATGCCTTAATTTCTTAAAGTGCAAGTTAAACAACAAAATTTTTGAAAAGTGAAAAAATCAATAATGAGCAAAAGTAATGAGCAGTACTATTTAAATCCTGCAGTTATTGAAAGGCTCCAATTTTTTTGTCCTTTCACCTGTAGACAGCTTATCCACAGGTACAGGTAAGTGTGCTTAGGGAAGAGGAGATAGCAGTGAAAACCTCAAGTCTCTCATTGCCAGACAATTTCATTACCACTTCCATTCTGTCACTAAAAGCCTTTATCAAAAATACTTCCACAAACTGTCCCATGCATGATGGTCTATAATGAACTCCTAACATTTCTGAGGTTGTCATGGAGCAGCTTCTCACATGCAAAGTGGAAAGTTGCTCCATACCTCAAAGTATGGTTTTTACATGCTAAGTATGTAAAAAGCAACTCTGAGAGTTGCTTTCCACATACCTCATCTCCACGAGGGGCATCTTTATCCAGCTCGCGCCACGAGTGCTCGATCTCCGGCTCCTTTGGAAAGAGCTCATTTAAATCCTCATCATCCTCTGAGCTCGTGTCAATGTTCCCTATGCCTCTGGCTAGATCAGGCCCACTGTCACTCTCTTCATCCTCTTCTGAATCACTGTCATCTTCACCCATTTCCTCTTCATCTTCTGGCTCCTCTTCCTCGCCCGTTTCTCCACCATCTTCTGATTCCTCTTCTTCCAATTCTGCATCTTCACTTGAAGAAGCTTCTTCCTCTAACTGGCTTTTACATTTTACACTTTGGTCACAGGTGTCTGAGCACAGAAAGATAAACATTAGATACATTTTTATGTTACAATTACACATGACCCTTTACAAAAAGGAAAACTTCAGGGCTTTTCATACCTATTTAGAGGGCTCCTGAAAGGTGTAACGATGCAGCAGCAAAGCACAGAAAATATCAGCATTTCCTCTTTTGTTTGTCTGGTCTGATCTAATTTAATTACTCTTTAGGCCCACAATTGTACTATCAATCACCACTGCAACTAAATATTTTGCTATTTTATTTATATTACAGAACCAACATGTAAAAATCTACTTAATAATGGAGACTATACACGTGCACAAGCAATATAAATAGTTTTTCTTCTAAAGCCTGCTCTTTCTAATCACCCTAATATTAATGGCTCAGTGCTGCCATGTTTACAGTTTCAGTCCACAAGGTGTGATGTGCCTTCATGGTATCAGTTCATATATCTGCTGTTCAGTTTGATAAACACAGCAGTGTATATGCTGTTACAAATTTTACTTTCCTAACTAACCAACAATTTCAGCTCCAATAATTAAAAGGACTGGGATGTTCACAATCTTACTGAAGAATCAGAACTGATTCTATACAGAGCTGACCAACTCCAATCCTTCAGCAGCACAGAATCTGAGTCAGCCAGCTATTTTATAACTAATCCTGAAAAATATCTTCCATGGATAAAACAAAAGTATCAACATCCACATGAACACAACTGAATTCTCCTTGTTATTTGAACAACTAACCTGATTCTTTTATTTTCCCTCCTGGGGAGTGGTCCCTCCTGGGAGCTTTGACTGACTTGGTAGCACTTTTTTGTGAAGACTTTTCCTTGTTTTGAATTGAAATGGGTTTTCCTCCTTGCTTGTTTTCCCCTTTGGCTGGAAGGCCCTTTTCTCCCTGAGAGGGATCACCTTCCACCACAGGTTTCTCGGAGTCCTCTTTCAAGCTGAACTTAGATTTACTTCTTTTTCCTTCTTTTTTAAGGTCATTTAGTTTAGTCACTGCTTCACATGTTTGGTCCATCCCATTTTGGGTTTTCTTGCTCTCCTCCTTTGGGAGGTCACCATCAGGGGCCTTTGCAGAATCTCCTTTACCTTTAACTTTCTTTTTCTTTTTTTTCTTTACCATGATTTCTTTACTCTCACTTTCTGAAAGGTCAGAGTCAGACTCTGACAAGGCATAAAACTTCCTGAGGTTCTCTGCAGAGCTGTAGTTAACAGGGCGCCCTCTTTTATCCACTGTGTACTTCAGCTTGAACTTCTTGTCATGGAACATGGCTCGGAATCTCTTGTCGATCTTGACTTTGCGCTCCTTCTCAGGCATCTCCCAAAACCTGGGGTCCCTCGCGACGCAGCTGAAGCGGCCATCGCTCAGGATCTCCTCCATCTTCGATGACATTTTTGAAGACTTGGACATCTACAATATGGAAAAAAACCCCAAACATTTCTGATTAAGAAAAACCTTAACAAAGCTGGATTTCTAACCTATACCTAAGAAGTTCTTTCCGAAAGCACATATGGCAATTTCATGGCATCACACGCCACTGTTACTGTGATATTTTATGAAAAATCCCTTTGTGGAATTTTTCTCCTGAAAAGCCTCAGAAAAAAATGTAAACAATAATTATCTGATTGCTTAGAATGTGGTTTAGAAGTTGTTTACCAACAAGTGCATCTTTGATTAGTTCCATGTGAATTGTTTTTACTTAATGGCCAATCCCAGTCCAGCTGTGTCGAGACTGAGTTGTCACAGGTTTTTATTATCATCCTTATCCAGCCTTCTGACCTCTCCTTTCTCCTTCTTTAGTATAGATTCAATATATCATTTTCTTCTAGTATGATATCATAAAATAATAAATCAGCCTTCTGAAAACTTAAAATCAAATTCTCATCTCTTGCCTCACCCTAAAAACCGTTCACAACACCACAACACACCACCTGGTTGGAAGTGACCTCAGAGATTCCCTGGCCCAACATTTCCTGGCAAAAGTACTGAATATACAAGATGGCCCAGCCCTCTGTCCTGCCAAATCTTGTAAGCGGGAATCTTGGTGTCTCTGTGTCTGGATTGAAGGCACTTGAGATGCTATTTCATGTTCTGACTCAAGTGTTTATTGTTTCTTATCAGTAAAACAGTCTCACAACCATGAGTTCATTAGCAAGGCATCGCCAACCATCTCTTGTCACAAGGTCTTTAAAGCTAAACTACCCAATTGAGAACTGACACTCTGATTATTTTCCCTTTTAACCCAATAACTGATCCCAAATAGCTGCAGTGTGGACTTTTCCATTCAATTACAAAATGCCACCCAAACCCAAGAAGAAGGAAGAAGCAGCCCAGGACAGCACCCTGTGCCCTCCATCTCACTTCCATCCACAACATACTAAAAATCCCAAAACCTCAATTCCCCACCAAGTGATGATACACCTACACTGCTCTCTACTTTTGTGGATTCCGGCCTATCTTGAAGTCTGGGAAACTTTCTCCATGAGTGAAGGTCAAAGTCAGTGCTGCCCTGGGGGTCAGGGCACCCCAGAGCAGACAGAGAAATATTCCTGGTACCCTGGGTTTGCACAGGAATCCAGCACTTCCCTGGGGAGATCTTTCCAGTGGTTGAATGTTCTCCTTCAGGAAAATTTTCCATCTAAATGGAATCCCTCCAGGAATAACTTGTACCTATTACCCCTTATCTTTTGCTTTTGACTTCTTGGAAAAACACAGTCTCCAGCTTCTGTGTAGCCACCTTTTAAACCCTGGAAGGTGAGGATGAGGTCTCGCCTGAACCTCCATTCCACCTCAAGGTGAACAAACCCAGCTCTCTCTGCCTTTCCTCACATGGCAGCATTCCAGTCCTTTGCCCATCCTCATGGCATTTCTCTGGACCCTCTCCAGCCTGACCACATCTGCTCTGTACAGCAGGAAGCAAAACTGAACACAGAAGTGACCTGACAAGCACCATGTGGCACAATGACTTCATCTCTGGCTGATGGAACTTAGCAGCCTGTTGGCTTTGATGCAGCAGCAGATTTAAACAAGCCACAAATAATCGTGTACCTACCACGGTCTCAGGCACAAATCTTTGCTCTGCCAGCTGCACTGGGAGCTCAGAAATCCCCCGTGCCCTGGGCTGTGCCCAAAGCTCCAGGGACAGCAGGTGAGGAAGGGAATTCTGCCCCTTTGCTCAGGTGAGAGCCCACCTAAAGTGCTGTGTCCAGACCTGAGGTCCCAACACAGGAAGGACAGGGAGGTGTTGGAGCAAGTGCAGAGACCACCAAGATAACAGGAGTTCCTCTCCTATGAGAAAAGACTGAGAGAATTTAACATAGTTCAGCCTGGAGAAGAGAAGGCTTCAGGACACCTAATGGTGGCCTTCCATTTGAAGAGAGCCTACAAGAAAGATGGAGAAAGCCTATTTACAAGGGGCTGGAGTAACAGAACGAAGGGGAATGGCTAAACCTAAGAGAAGGTAGATTTAGATTGCATAGGAACAAAAAATTATTCCTTGTGAGGATGGCGAGGCACTGGCACAGGTTGCCCGGAGAAGCTGCGGATGCTTCATGCCTGAAAATGTTCAAGGCCACGTTGGATGGGGCTCTGAGCAACCCGGCCTGGTAGGAAGGTGCCCCGAGCCATGGGAGGGGATTTCGAACTATGTTTAAGATCCTTTTCAATCGAGGACATTCTATGATATACCTGAGGTGCAGACACATCCCCCCCAATGACTCCTCACTAGACCTTCCAGGAGATTAACCCAGTGCGCACCACAGCTACAACCCGCCAGCAGCACCGGGTGCGCCAGAACGCCTTCAGCCCCCACACCCGACCCCAGAGAGGAGCCCCGAGGCCGCTCTGCTCACACCGACCGTGCCCGGTGCCCGCAGCGAGGAGCCCCGACGCCGCTCGGCTCACACCGACCGTGCCCGGCGCCCGCAGCGAGGAGCCCCGATGCCGCTCCGCTCCCACCGGCCGTGCCCGGCGCGGCCGCTCCCTCCCGGCGCTGCTCGCACGCCGCCCTCACCGCACGGCCCCTTCCGGCGGCGCTACGGCGGCCGCGGCGGGACACACCCGGCTCCCCGGGCGCAGGCGCGGAGGGGCGCGGAGGCCGGGCCGATGCGGGGCCTGGCGCGGCCGGCGCGATGGTGCCGCTCGCTCTGGGCGCTGCCGCCAAGGGCCGCCGCCAATGCCGCTTCTTCGCCTCCTCCTCATCCTCCTCCTCTCGCCGGAGCCTCGCCGGGCGCGCTGAACCCGTTCGACCGGCGGCTGAAGCGGAAGCAGAAGAACTGGGCGGCGCTGCAGGCCGAGCCCGCCAAGTGCGATTACCTGCGGGAGGAGGTGCGGGGCCAGGGTCACCCCGAGTGCTGGGGCCGGGTCTGGGCCCGCAGCTCAGGGACGGTATTGAGCAGCTGGAGCGGGACCAGAGGAGGGCAGCAGGGCTGGAGCACAGGGCCCTGAGAGAGCTGGGGTGTTCAGCCTGGAGAAAAGAAGACTTAGGTGTCACCTTATCAATCTCTGTAACTCCCTGGATGGAGCTTGTAGCCAGGTGGAGGTCAGTCTCTCTTCCTAGGTAGCCAGCGGCAGGATAAGAAGGCATGGTCTCAAGCTTTGCCAGGGGGAGTTTCGGTTGGACTTAAGGAATTTCTTCTCAGAAAACAGTGATCAGTCATTGAAATGGGCTGCCCAGGGAGGTGGTGGTCCCTGGAGGTGTTTAAGGAAAGGATGGACGTGGTACTCAGTGCCATGGTTTATTTGATGTGATAGATAAGTAATGCGATGATTGACCCTCACAATTATTGTTGTTATATTGGTATTATCGTATTTCTAGAGTCCCATACCTTCTGGGTGGTTTTCTCACACACAGCTCTTCACAGCAGTGTTGCTCCTGCCTCTTCGTCAGAGCTCCTCCAAGGCTCTCCCTGATCAGCCAACGCACCCCCTTTTACCCCAGTTATCTTCATTAGCCACAGCTGCTGCCCAATTAAGGACATCACAGCTGCAGCCCATTTAGAACAACTAGGATTGGGGCAAGGCCACTTATACAATACAGATATTTTTTTAGGGCGCCTACTATACACAATTAACAGACAAATAGCATGTATATAGGTTAAGAAAAGTTTTATAGATTTATAGTTATGTTTTACCCCCTCGCGTGGTTATCAAGAGACGGCGGGAATTGGGACATCTGAGAGGGTCAGTTGTCACTATGGCGACATCTGAGCTCCAATCAGGATTTGAGGAAAAGATCTCCGCCCCTCCACCCCTTTCTCCAGGGATGAAGGGGTTGATGGACAGAACTTTGGGAGGGGTTAAAGGGTTAAAAATTGTGTGGGTGAGCACAGGGTGGGGAGAATCCCTTGCTCCCAGCGCCGTAACCCTTTTCTCTATTCAGTCGTGTGTTGTATTTTTGATAAGGTTTAATGAATCTTTCTGAATTATGAAAAGCGAGTAACTATTCCTTACAGCTAACAAGGTGCTGGTTACTAATAGGTTGTACTTGGTGATCTCAGAGGTCTTTTCCAGCCTCAGTGATCCTGTGGTTCTGACCCCGGCTCTCCCCGCAGGTCGGCGGCAGGATCGCGGACCGGGTGTTTGACATCACCAGGTGAGCCCCGCCTCATCCCCAGTCCTCCCCTCATCCCCAGGGGACAGGAGCCCCGGGGATATCGCTCCATGCTGAGCCCTTTCCCCAAGGTACCACAAAAGGATGCTTGGTGGGCTGAGTTCAGTAAGGCCCTTAGAGATTAGCAGGGGAAACTTAATATAGTCTAAAATGAAGGATATTTCAAGACTTGTTTATGTGATGTATCGCTGATCTTATCCTTTAGAACGTTTCCTCTGGCTTTGGATGTTGGCTCTGGAAGAGGTTACATAGCTCAGCACTTAACCAAGGTACTGTCTCTTCATACTTACAAGTGTTTAAAGGAAGTTCATATGTGTGCCTTCCTTTCAAATAAGACTGTCACAACTTAAAACATTCATCTGAGTCTTGATTAGATAAATCTTCCCCTCTCCCCCAGCCCTATACCTGTAGTTATAGCTCAAAGCTGTGTGTTGTAAAGGCTGTTCTTAGTGCTGCTGAAAACTGAGCAAATGTGCAATGAAAGTTATCTGTTATGATACAGTGAACTTTTAGTTTTAGGTAGGAATATGCCTGGTTTTTTGTTGACTCTTGGCCACAGTTAGTTGCTAAAGATAAGTGTCATTGTGGAGGCTTTGAAGCCATTAACAGTTTACCATTCATGAACCACTCTGTAAGTAAAGGTGCTTCCATGGTTTATGTTTAACTAAACTTATGTCTAAAATCACAGAATGTGTTTTCTGTAACCACTTCTGCCTCAGCTGTTCTCCCTGGGAGCAGGTGCCACATTGGGTGGGAAAAGAGCTTTGTGCTTTATATAAAGCTTCTATCAAGAGTGGGAAGGATTCTTGCTAATTTATTATAAATAGGTGTGCTAAAAAAATTACTTATGTCCATTTACAGAATAATTCGCATATTTAATAGACTTTTAAATTTTTATTTCAGGAAACAGTTGAAAAACTTATTCAAGTTGATATCGCAGAGAATGCTTTAGTAAGTAGCCTTTTGAATGCTAAAGTGCTTCAGTTCTGTAATCCAGGGAAGCAAAAGAAGTGAGGTTTTGATGAGCTGTTTTTCTTCCAACCCAACATTAGAAAAATGCTATAGAATCTGAAATCCCAACGATCAAGGTTGTAGCTGATGAGGAATTCCTTCCTTTCAAAGAAGATACGTTTGATCTTGTTGTCAGCAGCTTAAGGTATGTATTCATAATTTATTTATTTTGTTTTGATTAAGTTGTTAATAATGTTCTCTTCAGAGTAGCTTTAAGAAAATTAATCCAACAAGGATTACTAGTCCATTAAAAGGAATAAGAAAAGTCCTTGCATAGTTAATATGAGCATGTATAGTAGGAGTCCTAGTGAAACATATGTATTGTATAAGTGGCCTTGCCCCAGTCCTAGCTGTTCTAAATGGGCTGCAGCTGTGGCTAATGAAGATAACTGGGATAAAAGGGGGTGGGCTGGCTGGTCAGGGAGAGCCCTGATGAAGAAGCAACACTGCTGTGAAGAGCTGCTTGTGAGAAAACCACCCAGAAGGTATGGGACTCTAGAAATATGATAACAACAAGAAGATAGGACAGCTGAGAGCTGGGACTCTAGAAATATAACAACAACAAGCATGCACTACAAAAAACTGCTGTCCTGGTGGTTCTTCCTGTTTTGTTTGTTTGATTTCCTTAAAACACTTGGAGCTTCTCTCTTTCCTGCATTGTGGTAAACTAGTGTCCAGGATTTCTGTTTTCTCACCAAATAAAAGTGCTACGTAGATCAGCTTCTCTTCTTGTTTGGTATCAGTTTCAAGGTGTTTCAGCATGGTTGCACCTTCAGAAATCAGTTTGTGGCTTTGGCTCCTGAAGCTTACTTAGCTAATTAGGTAGTTACTGGCATTGCCTAATTTTGATTTAATCTGAAATTGTAAAATGTACACTTCTCTTATTTCAGTTTGCATTGGGTGAATGACCTTCCTAAAGCTTTCAAAGAGGTAAGAAATTGTTTTTCAATACTCTAGGTTAGCACTTGCCATTACTTGCATTGACCGAGACTTTTTGGTATTGGAATAAAGCAAATACTTGTTTAAGACAGAAAAATTTTTTTTTCACTAAATTTTTTTAGCTAACTAAATTTTTTTAACTATTTTTTTTACTATATTACATCTGAACTGCCAAGTTTAGAGGTAATATAATATAGTATAGAATCTGCCAAGCACTCAACTGCGCAGAATCTCGTGATTGTTGGCCAACAGTCCCAACACACACACACACGTTGACTCAGTTGGTCAGCGAATCAAAACACTCACACCAGAATCCAATTACCAATTCCCTTCAGATAAACAGTCTTGCACAATGCATTCCACTTGTGAACATCACAGGAGCAATAAATTGGATAGGAATTGTTTTGATCATTCTCTGCTTCTCTCAGGTTCAGAGAATGTGAATCTCGTGACTGTCGGCCGACAGTCCTGACACAAAAACACACATGCACACACACACACATGGATTCCATTGGTCAGTGAATCAAAACACACCAGAATCAAATTACCAATTCCTTTCAGGTAAAGCATCTTCCAGAATGCATTCCACTTGTGAATGACATAGGAGCAGTAAATGGGATAGGAATTGTTTTGACCATTCTTTGCCTCTCTCACTGCTTCTCCCAGGTTCAGAGAATGTGAATCTCGTGACTGTCAGCCAACAGTCCCAAAACACACACAGACACACACACACACGCAAAAAATGGATGCCATTGGTCAATTAATCAAAACACACCAGAATCCAATTACCAATTCCCTTCAGGTAAACAGTCTTCCATGATGCATTCCACTTGTGAGCAGCATGGAAGCAATAAATAAGAATTGTTTTGACCATTCTTTGCCTCTCTCACTGCTTCTCCCAGGTTCAGAGAATGTGAATCTCGTGACTGTCAGCCAACAGTCCCAAAACACACACACAAAATGGATTCCATTGGTCAATTAATCAAAACACACCAGAATCCAATTACCAATTCCCTTCAGGTAAACCATCTTCCATGATCCATTCCACTTGTGAACAATGCAGGAGCAGTAAATGCAATAAGAATTGTTTTGATCATTCTTTGCTTCTCCCAGGCCCAGAGAATGTGATCCCCAGCCATGCCCTGTGTGTGTTTGTGTGTTGCAGATCCACCAGGTGCTGAAGCCCGATGGAGTGTTCATTGGAGCCATGTTTGGGGGGGACACCCTGTACGAGCTGCGCTGCTCCCTGCAGCTGGCGGAGCTGGAGAGGGAAGGGGGCTTCTCTCCTCACGTGTCACCCTTCACTGCTGTTGCTGATCTGGGACATCTCCTCTCCAGGGCTGGCTTTAACACCCTCACTGTGGTAATTATAAGGAAGAGAGCCATCAGGGAGAATAATCCAGAATGTCAGAGCTGCTGGAATATGAAAATCACTGTTTGCTAATGTAGTAATGACAAACTGCTTCCTTCTGCACCTCACTGAACAGGCTGCAGAAATAGCCTGGACTGCCACTGGTTTTGGCTATGTGGTAATTAATGGAACCAACTGTAGTGTACACTGAAGTGTATCTTTGGCTCATAGCCCAGTAGAGTTTGGATGGTTTTCTTGAAGAAATGTCAGAGAATATTAGACCTGCATGAAAAAATTAGACACTTGCTCTTTCTTCTAAAAACAAGAAGAAAATAATGGCATTTAAATTAAAATTTGAATGCATTTGAGCTACTAAGCAAAACTTTTTAGAAATGTTAAAGTAGTACATGCTTCCTAGCAATACATGATTTGAGCAGAAGAGGAAGATGAACAGAATTATAGAATGGTTTGGGTTAGAAATCATCTAGTTCCAACCCTCCTGCCATGGGCTGGCACAGTCATATTTTCTAGAAAAATCCCTTTGCCCTGGATTCTTCTCCTGGGAAGCTGAGAAGCCTCAAAGAAAAAGGAAAACAATAATTATCTGATTTGCTTCTCCTGTGTTTTGCTGCTTTAGAATGTGTTTAGACGTTTTTTACCAACAGGTGATTGTTTCATTGGTTTAATGTGAATTGTTTTGGCTTTTTGACCAATCACAGTCAGGGTGTGTCGGGGCTCTGGAAAGAGACACAAGTTTTCTTTAGTATCTTTTAAGCCTTCTATAAGTATCGTTTCTGTATAGTTTAGTTTAATATTCTTTAATATAATATAGTATCATAAAATATAAATCATAAAATTAGCCTTCTGAGAACATAAAGTCAGATTCATCATTCCTTCCTTTGTCTGGGAACCCTACAAATCCAATAATGGGCAGGGGATAGTTTGGGAGTACAGCAAGGTTGAAATAATGCTGTTGGTTTAGTTTGATGTGCTCTAAAATTGAATTTCTCAATTCTTCTAGGATACTGATGAAATCCAAGTGAACTACCCAGGGTTATTTGAGGTTATGGAAGACTTACAAGGCAAGTATATTCTTTGTGGAAATATAAATGTTTTCTGTATCAGTGGACCAGACACAGAACTGTTTTACTGTGTGTTTCTTAACTCCAGATCATAGACTAACTAGTGTGGGTTGGAAAGAACCTTTAAAGGCCATCTAGTCCAACTCTCTGCAGTGAGCAGGGACATCTTGAACTAGATCAGGCTGCTCAGAGCTCCACCCAACCTGGTCTTGGATGTGGGTGTGTGGTGTGGATTATCCACCACCTCTCTTGGCAACCTGAGCCAGTGTTTCACCATCTTCATCACAAAGAACTTCTTTCTTAAAAAAATTAAATCTTATTTTATATGCAGCAGGGGAATCATTAAGGTTTTTTCCTGCTGTCTAGTGAGTCAGGAGATTATGCCTGTCAGGAGGTTTGTGTTGGGAAGCACAAGTCAAAGATTTGCTACTTCATGCTCTGCTGTGAATGTTCTGCCTCCCTGGAGTTCCTGTTCTGCATGAGCCTGTTCAGTGTAAGGTGCAGAAAAGCCCTAAAAGGGAGACAGAAGCCCATATCCCACACACTGACTTTTCCTGTGAGCCTTTCTAATTAGCAGGGCAATCAGCAAACTGCTTTGGAATGAGAGTAAATATATCCTTAATTTGGAATATGCTGAGGAGCAGCCAACAATTGAGTAATGATTTTGTTAATATTCTGATTGCATTTGCCATGGATTGTAAAGCAGTCATTCACATGTAGTTTGTTGTTACTGACAGCAGCTCAGGGCATTTCTTATCTGGATCCACTGCTGTATGGAGCCATTCCTTAATGGAAAGGCAACCTTTATTGAGCAGAAATACTCAGATGCAGTAAGTGATTAAAAAGATTAGAATTGTGGTTACTTTATTTTGTATTTTAAATTTCTTGGACTAGTAATTTTAATTTTCTGTTAAAACAGTACAGTCATGTGTCTGAATAAACCCTTTGTACTCATTCTTAAAATCAGTTTTCCTTAAAAGCCTGAATGTTTGAAGACTCAGGCTGAAGAAGGAATAATTTGAAATGATTCCTAGCAATGCAAACTGTAAATTGCAAAGCATAGGAATCAAAAGTTCTGAGTTCTTACACATAAGAAACTCACCCAATGATCTGTGGTGTGTTCTCTCTTACAGTGAATAGCAGAGGATTCTGTGCTTTGGTTTTGTAAGAATGTGTCCTTAGTGCATGGCACTTAACTCATGGCATGTGCAATATCTTCTTTTCCTTAAAGCTAAAACATATTTTTAGGTATGGGGGAGAGTAATTGCTCCTGGAATAGAAAACCTCTGCTGCACAGGGAGACAATGCTGGCAGCTGCTGCTATATACCAAGGTCAGTATTTGAGAGTAATGAGTTCATCTAAAATGACTTTAAGAACATTTTTTCTGTATTTTTTTGACCTTTTTGTAAAAAAAAAAAAAACAAACCCAAAAACCTAAACAAGCCCAAAGCAAAACCAAAAACCCCAAATACTTGAGAACAAAATGCCATTATCATAAGCTATTTTTAACCTTAATTATAATGCCGGGATTTGAACTGTATTGTTGCACCAGTGTGAGATATTTTTATTGTCCCAAATCTTTCACCAGGAGTGATTATGAAGAATATGATGTTCTGAGTGTTTCCTAGAGCTGACATCCTGTACCTTTTCTCTCCCTTCCTGCCCTAACAGAAATGTATGGGAACAGCAATGGCTCTGTACCTGCCACCTTTCAGATCTACTACATGATTGGCTGGAAATACCATGAGTCACAGGTAATGTCAATGCAACGTTATTTTCTCTTTGAAGTTACTATTTAAGTAAGTGATGTTTTAAAAGCTTTTTACAAAATATTTTCATTTAAAACTAGCCCTATGTTTGTTTTTTTTTTCCCCGTAGGCAAAACCAGCCCAGCGAGGTTCTGCAACAGTTTCATTTGGAGACCTGGCAAAAATAGAAGGACTTCTTAAAAGAGGAAAAAAATAATTGTTCTTCAGAAATAATAATGGTCTTGAAACTTCTATAAAAGTTTTTATTGCAGACAGTCTTCACTTGTGCTTATTTAGTGATGACATCCTGAAATGATAATAAAGTATGCACTATAGAGCTTTTTGTATTGTGCCACAGCATTATCTGTGTGAAATGGTGTTAATTTTTTCTTTCTGGATAAATAGTTGAGCACTTTGCTTTCTCAAGTCTATGAGAGAGCAATTCAACTCTCAACTTTTTCTTAAATTTACTATTTTCAAACATAATGGCTCTTTCAGCATTTCACTATCACAGGCTTCTCCAGGTATGGTTTACATGTCTTGAATGCATTTTGGAATTATTTCTCCAGGATAGTAGATGATAATAAATAATAGTGTATTATAAAAGTAAATAATAGTGTATTATAAAAGTAAAGGTGTGTTTATAAGACTTCCTATAAGAGAAACTATCAGCAAATACAAAGATACTAATTATTATGGTTTTTATGAGTTGGGAAGTATGGGTCAAAAGTTACTGTAAGAGATTTGAATAATGAAGTGATATTTTATCTAAATGCTAGTTGAAAACTACATTTACACATCACTTTGTACTTTTCTATCTCAGAGGCTAAAGAGCCAGAAGAGTAATTTTCTCTTTAGCTGTGCCATGGAGCTATGACTTTTCTTGTCTATAACTGCATTACAAGAAATTGATATTAATTGCAACTATGACCCATTAATATGAGAGGTTTAGAAAAAATCCCTGCCCAGAGATTTTGCTTGATTGTAGCACTCATAGAGTTGGGGATAAACAGAAAGGATGAAGTCTATACAACCAGATACACAGTTCCATAAGTTTTATCCTGGTGTCTGAGTGATACATCAGTCCTGGTGGAGCTAAAGCTGTTTTATTTCCTAAGCTTTTTTCAAGATGATCCACCAGGTGGAGTTTGACAAAACTTTGCACAAACCAAGCAGGCCAGGTAGGCAGAACTCTTCTCATCTGCAAGGTCCTGGTTTGGGGGTTATTTTATTGACCAAGCTTTGGCTTTGAATAAGAAATGGGCAGAGAAGGTACAAATCATGAGAAAGAGGGCAGCAATATTCTGTCCTGTTTTTGCTTAAAAGCCTAACCCCTAATTACTTGCGGGAAATGAGTTCATTTTTCTTTTTCCTAGAAAAGAACAAAAATTCTGCTGAGAAAAGGGGAAGAGGCACTAAATGATCTGATAACCTTTAAAGCTCTCTAAAGACTAAATCTAATACAAGCTTCTGTTTTTTTAATACTCCATCACTGGACTCAGTGTAAGATACTGCATCACTCTACAGTGTGGCTTAAACAAAATTCCCATGTTTCTGGAGGAATCTCTGCTTTCCCAGATAGAGGTTTCTGTGAAGTTATATGCCAAATTAATGTAACTTTATAAATCATTGCTTTAGTAGGTTAATTTCCAGTCACTTGAGCTGGTGGTTGTGACTCAGAAGTGTTAGGGGAATGAGGAGGTGGAATGTGCTGGGTAAATGTTAATTGGAGAAGTGCTCCTACTGTGCTCCTTTGAAGTATTGGAGTTATGGTGAAAAGGAAGGATTTCCAGTGCTTTGATTTCATGTTTCATAGATGGCATACATAAATAGTAAAGTGTTTTGGTAGTGGGGAAACATCTTCTGAACAGGGAGAAAAGATGAGTAGCTTTCTTCCTAGCACTTTGGGGGAAAAAAGGTGTAAATATCTCATTAATTTGAAAAAGGTCTGGAGAGTAATAAAAGTAAGGAGTAGTAAATATGGCATTGGTGGAATGTGGGTTGGAATTAGGGAACATGTAACAGGCAGGCAAGGTGTTCATTTCCCTGTCTGTGTTTGAATACCTGCCTTTTGTGGGGGTTTTTAACTGCAATTATGGGGTTTTTTCTTGGAGGTTTAGGTTACTTCTGGTTTTTACTAGTTGCTTGAATAAATAACTGAAAACACTTAGTTTACTATGAAGAGATATTTTTGTCACAAGGCACCTGTTTCATTTTAATGAAACCATTTTCATTCTTTTTCAGATTTAAGTCTTTATGGCTTTCTAAAATGGTAATGAAGAACAGGGTTGCCAGTTGCTAGCCTAGTACTTTGTGTGCTGAGAGCTTTTTCAGAGCAAGTAACTACTAAAAAGTGGTTGTGAAGGTGATGTAATGTCTCTTGTAAGCTTAGTTAACTTAAAAAGCTTTATGCATAATACAGAATATTTTTCTCCTGAATACAGAATGAGAAAAGATTTCAAGGACATAATTATTTTGATTAATCAAAAGCTAGGAGCCCATAAATAAAATAAAAATAAGTTTAGAAGAAGCATGGTTGCACTTAATGAACATGAGTATTTTGATTTTAGAGTTTGAGTCACAGATCAGTGACTAGGCTTGGTCTGGTCTTTGGTTACAAGATCTGTCAATGTTTAGTTTTATTCAAGTCTGTTTAGGATAAAGCAATGAGATCCTGCTCTTTCAAGACTAAGAATTTGTGAAGTTAAAACATGAGAGAGGATTCTTCATTACCTCTAATTTAAAAAAATGTCATCAGCAGAAGTACAGAAGTGAACCATGCAGAAATTAAATTTAGCTGTATTTCTTTACACTGTTGAAAAAAATATGAATTACACTCTTTTAATGTTTTCTGAAAAAACTGGGAGCTAACACCTGAGCTTTCAGTTGCAGGGGGAGAAACACACCAAGCTTTCATATGGTGTTTAATTGGAATTTTCTGAAGCAAAAACTTGATCTCAGGGATTAAATTCATTAGAGCATCTTGCTTAAGAAGCCACTTTTTAGAAAGCTAGCATGTATGTTAAACCTCTTAAGTTTCCATTTGTCTAACCCAAAGATTTAATATGCACTTTTCAAAGATGTAGTTCATTTTTGCCCAAGTTTTGGAGCCATTATTTTTGAGAAGTGCAATTATTGTAGTCCTTTGATTGGAATCAGTCTGAGTGCTGAAGCAAGTGTGACGTCCTGAATATCTTGGATGCTGTCAGGTGAAAGAAAAGGAAAAGAAAAATCAAAACCTGAGATAGGTAAGTTTAGTTGAAGGCTACATGTAAGAGTGAAGCAGAAGACACCGAAGGAGTTCATTTGCTGCTTGTGAGGGGAAAACAGCTCATGCCTTACTTAAATCAAGTTAAAATTGAAGTGATTTGTTGATTTATTGATAGCTTGTAATTAACTGTTAGTCCATGAACTATACATGCAGGATTCATAGCAGCAATATAAGAGATGAATGACTACTGGAGCCTTACAAAACCTTTGTAAACAGCTTCACATACCTAAAATCACTCCTGTAGCAACCCCCACAGCCTCCCCCCTCAAACTTGCAGGTAAATGCTCTCCCCTGTCCCTTTAGCAGGAGGTTTCAGTGGTGTGAGCCCCCCTCTCAGAATGTGTTCCTGTGTGTGTGCATCCATCACCTGAGGACGTGTGGAGGCTGTGGCTGCCTTCTCACCTGGGCTGTTCCTGTCATTCTGATGCACCCAGCTGTTGGGCAGGACCCCAAAGGTGACATCTGGTGGTGTTTGCAGGGGTCCCAGGATGAGGGAAGAGACGAGGACCTGACTCCATGGTTCAGAAGGCTTGATTTATTATTTTATGATATATATTATATTAAAACTATACTAAAAGAATGGAAGAAAGGATTTCATCAGAAGGCTGGCTAAGAATAGAAAAGGAATGATAATAAAATCTTGTGACTGAGACAGTCCAGACAGCTGGAGTGTGATTGGCCATTAATTAGAAACAACCACATGAAACCAATCACAAATGCACCTGTTGCTTTCCACAGCAGCAGATAATCAATGTTTACATTTTGTTCCTGAGGTCTGTCAGCTTCTCAGGAGAAAAAAATTCTAAGGAAAGGATTTTTCATAAAAGATGTCTGTGACAGTGACACCCCAGGAGTGTCCTGTGCTTGTTGAGCCCTGTGTTTTCAGCCCACTGCCAGGGGAGGGTGTTTCCTCAGGCACCCACAGAGTTTGAGGTGCCAGGGGCACTTTCTTGCTCTCAGACCAGGTTTTCACTGCTTATTTTTCTTCCTGTTAGAAGTGTTAGGGCTTTTTATATTTGATTTTTTTAGATGATTTTTCTTTCCCATCTTGGGTCTCTTGATAACTGCCTGATTACTATTTCATGTGGCTGATGGTTATCTTCATTTTCAGAAAATCTCTGCAGATTTTAAGAAAACACCCTCTCAGTACTGGATGTTTTGTATTTCTATCACAGCAGCTGATGTCCAGGATTTTTTGCTACCCTGTGCTCTATGTAGGTTTCCCCATTTGGAGCTGTGTCTTGGAGTACAAGGTATGTTGATAAAGAAAGAGACAAATTCCACAGAAAGTGTTCCTGTTTGGAGCCTTATTTTGAAGCAGTGAACAATGAATACTGGGGAATTCTATTTGGCCTCAAACTGTTCATGATAGGCCAGAATATATTAAAATATATTTGCAAATTTTCTAAAAATCATAAAATAGGGAGGTTTCATTACTCAAATACAATCTACATAATATATATCAGGTATAATTTCTGGTTTCACAGACGACAAAACTACAGAAATACATTGGATACATTTCAGCAGCCACCCAGTACTAAAGGGGCTGCAAAAGAGCTGGTGAGGGACTTTTTAATGTTGTGTAGGGTGGTGGCTTTAAAGTGACAGGGGGTGGGTTTAGATGAAAGAATAGGATGAAATTATTCCCTGTGAGGGTGGTGAGGCCCTTGAACAGGTTGCCCAGGGGAACTGGGGATGTCCCATCCCTGGAGAAATGTTCAAGGCCAAGTTGGATGGGGTTTGCAGTAACTTAGTCTAGCACAAGG
Source organism: Zonotrichia leucophrys gambelii (assembly GCF_028769735.1). Lineage (NCBI taxonomy): Eukaryota > Metazoa > Chordata > Aves > Passeriformes > Passerellidae > Zonotrichia > Zonotrichia leucophrys. Next base: position 97,451,874 of record NC_088172.1, read on the forward strand.
TCACCCTGCCAGTGGCAGGGGGTTGGAACAAGGCAACATTTTACATTTCTCTCAACCCAAGCCATTCTATGATCCTTTGTATAAAATACCACATTTTTAGCCAAATTACAACATAAAAGAAGTTACTGTTTTACTCAGCACCTTCATTGGTTTAAGTGGTTTGAATCTCTAACCTTGAATTTTTACATCTAAAGTAAGGGACCCTAATATTAAAATATCACTTAATCTGTGGAAATACTAGGCAAAATGAACAATTGACTGAGAGAATCTACTGGGTAACAGGTATAAAAAGTAGTAACTTAAAAATTTTTGTTAGTAGTGGAATCATTGTACTCCCTGAAGGTTTTTTCTCCCTGGAATTTTTTCCTCTTAGAATTGTTTTCTCCCTAATCTGAGCCACAGGTTGTTGTATGTGATGCCAATTTTTGAGCCATACTATCATCCTGTCTTCATGAAATAGGTATTGCTGTAGCGTTCAGGTGCCAGAGGCATCAGTTCTTACCAAAAATTACATAAGGAATATTTTGAAGTCTCCCATTTCTTTTTCGACCATGTGTAGGAATGTGCCCCCTGTTGATGGAGTGACTAAATTATCCTTTGTCTTCTTAAAAAGGCAAAAAGCCCAGAGGTTTCTCTCCCAGTCTGGTACAAAGGCACCTCATAGGACGCTGTGGACTTCACCTCAGACCTGGGGCTGCCCTGTTGGACAGAGGCCATGAGGTCCTGCCTAGGTAATTCACTGGAAAAGGAATAGAACAAAGGACGTAATTGCTTTTGTGGGGTGTTTTAGCAGGAACAAGAACCTCTTGTCCCCATCTCGGTTTTTCTCTGTAAGAGCTTTGTTATTTTGTCTTTTATTAAACCTTTTTCTGTTTCCAACATTACCTCAGAAGCCATCCTGCTAGTTTTATGCCATTCAGGGTAGCTGGACTATCTCAGATTCTCTGAGAGCTCTTAAGACCTGGCTCGAGGAGAAGCCCATCAATGATGTATTCTATTTTCAGTTTTATGAAGATCTATTACTTTGTTCCAGTTCTAGAACTATTGATTGCTTTAATTTGATGCAGAACTTATATTGTCAGTTGCTTTCCCCTCTGTAATTAAAAATGTAATTCTCATCAAGTACCACTTCAGATCTGGTGATTGTATGCCCAGTCAATTTCTTTTCTGACTCAAAAGCAGGATGCCCAGTCTTAGACTTCTGAGGCTGTAAGAGACAAAATGAGGGATGTGGGACTCCAGGGGCTCTCCAAAATGCAGTTTATTCCATCCAAGAGGTTACAGCAGCCCAGGGAGGTGGGTGACAGAGCTGTGCCTACAGCTGTCAGCTCCAGCTGCAGGCAGGCCTGCAGACCCTGAGTTTAGGTTACAATGCATTATGTACTTTCCTTTGCTGAGCATCTTAATGCAGTAGAACCAATCTATCCCTTAACTTTTATCTATAGCCTGTCATAACTACTATAATTACCATATTCATGTTACCGTTCTCCAGTCACTAAAAGTTAGTACATTACAGTTTAAGCTAGAAGTTGTTTTTCAGTTTTTTTGCAGTGGAAAATTCTGAGACCTTTCTTCTACTTGCAATATTGGCAGGCTTGTTTGCCTGTGCTCTCTTCCTTTCAGGGTTTATCCTTTGCTCTAAGTCATACATGAAAACTCCTTCTAACTAACACACCCTTTGCCTCCTTGGTTATCCAGTAAGACTGGCTCAGCAATTCTTTTCTTTCATATCAAAACTTGCTTCCATCTCTATTCCTTCTTCAGATTCTACATTCAAAAATCTTTCTGCCAAGCACACATATCTGTGAGGCTTTCTTGTCAAACTTTCATCCTTCCCAACATGAGGCAGAAGCTATAGTAAGATTTACTGGGTAAACTAATGCTGAATTTCATAGGTAGCTAAATTCAAAATATAAGCCAGTCAGAACTCAGTATCCACTTCACAGAGATTTGCGTAGTATCTTGTCCAGACCTGAATTTTTAGTCTGTGATTTTTTTTTTTTTTTTAACCTATAATTGTTTCTGAAATTCTAAAAGAATAGCTGAGCTGGAGCTACTGCCAAGAGATTTTGTTAATCACATCTCAAACAAAGCATTCCTCAGATGATTTTGCCTCCAGGATTCAGCTTGGAAGGCATTCTCAGGAGGAGCTGTGGGGCTGTCACAGCCCTGTTGAGTCAACAGACGTAGAACACTGGTTTGATGCATGGATGACTGATCTTAGATTACCACCTTTCACAAAACAAATGAAAACATCTGTTCTTTTATTTATATGGGAGCTTTCCAAGTAGATGTGTACAATTTTCTTTTTGTTTATTTTTGCCGTGTGTGTTCTTTTCCCCTCCTGACTCACTGAATCTTCATTGTATGGAAAGTGGAACCTTGAGCACTGAATGGATTGGGTGATTGAATCTCTATTCAGGTTGCTTTACAGTGTGGTGGCTGGTAAAAGTTTATTATCCCTTAGAAGATAGCTAAGCACAGAGTTCTAAATTAAATTCCATCCCAAAGATATAGCATTAAGATAATAGCAAGAAACTTAAGGCTTGCCTGAAAAAATGCCTCACCAAAATTAAGATAGAAAAATAGCTTACAAGCAATAAAAACTATAACCAAATTAAAAAATCACTAGCATAATTACAAATTGTAAACAAGGGTGAGACAATAATATTAGCCTATGTTTGGAGCAGACTCAGTTGTTCTGCTTTGGGGAAGAGTTCAGGTTTATCAACACAAAGGCTTCCAAAGTGCAGGGAAGTGTTTCCCTGCAGAGAGTGAGTAAATCTTCACACATATGAAGATATTTGTGAAGAAAATATGAACACTCAATCCCTGCACTCCTTTCTGGAATTTTCTGCTGGACTGCTTGGCTTTGTTATACTGGCTCTCCCAGACCTCTGAATAGCCACATAGAGACTGCATAATTTTAGAAGTTTTGAGAATTGAAATCAGAGCCCCTGTAAAAATGATCTGAGAGTTAGATCGCAGAATGGCTTGGGTTGGAAGGGACCTTAAAGCTCATCTAGTTCGCTCCCCCCTGCCATGGGCAGCTTTCCCCAGAGCCCCTGAGTGCTGCAGCAATCCAAATGGTTCCTTGCACCTACTTGTTCAGTTTCTGCTGTTGGATATTGCTGAATAACTCCATTGAACTGTGCTGTAAATATTATTGTTTTCGAGCAGTTAACCATCTTGAAAGCACATCAACATGACTTAGTGTAACACTTGATGAATTTACAAATGAATCTTGGCATAAGGCAAATGCTTTTTAACGCTGTGGTTTGTGTGCCTGCTCCCTGCATATTTATTTTCAACTTCCAGTTGATTAGCTGCTTTGTCTTGTGTGTAGAAATGGCCTGTTTAATGCAGTGGGAAGTCAAGTAGAAGCCAGCATTTGTTAATGGATGCTTTGAACAGGCACAGTCAGACATTTTAAATTATTCTAACTAAGCAGGAATTCTAATTTATTTCTAAAGATAGAAGTACAACAACCCAATTACCTAGTTTTTTCACAGAGTGTAATGAGTATAATTAGCATAAAATTGGTCTATAAATTTAATGGGCAATTTCTTGTGTGGACATTGAAAACACTAGTAAAAATGTGGCAGGCTACATTAGAGTCCATATAGTAACTTGTTCCCATTAGATGCTTCCTTGACAGAAGGCATTGCTGTAAAATACCAATCAAATCTGTTCTGCACAAGGAGTTTTTAAGGTGTTGGTTCAAACAGGCATGCCTGTAGATTTAAAAGTTCCTTCAATCAGAAAAAAATTTTTGGCTGGGTTGGCAGTAGGGTTTTTTACCTTTTAAAGATGATATTCTGACTATGAGTTCACACTTGTAGTATATGTGAGGATGTGGGCAGTCCTGTGTGTAGCCTCACAACAAAAGCTGGATCAGTTCTTCTAAGTGTAGAATGCACACACAGCTGACAATAAAGATAATAAAATGTTATTTCTTTATTCTTGAAAGTGGAAGAGGTGCTGGAGTCCCACAGCTGATGCAGAGGTTGTCAAATCATGATGCAGGCTGCTGCCAGCACTCGTGCAATTGATTAGATGTAACAACCAGCTGTGGGGCTTTTCAGAAGTTCTAGATGAGGGAATTCAAAGGAAATTTTTCCCTCCCTTCTACAGCTGACTTGTTTATGATGGGGAATTCTCTATGTACATGTATTTTCATCCAGTACAGGAAACTCAGACACAGCAAAGTTGCAGTGACCTGCTGGGATTCAAGTGGTGAAAATGAATGCTGTGAGAGAGAACACATACTCAGAAGAATATGAAGTTTATTCTGCTTTGTCTGTTCCCTAGAGGGTGAATAAACAAAAAATCCAACTCTGAGGCTTGAAGATTAGGACCAAGTTCTTCAAAGTACATTTTCATGATGGATTTTTGATTTCACCCTAGTGCAAGCTGACATTATTGCAAAGAGAGATAACTATAAAATTCTCTAAAACAAATTTACCAATCATGAAAATGCTTTAATTCCTTCAGGAGTGCATCCATTTTAAAGGTACTTTTATTGCATTTTTCTGCTAAGTACAATGAATAAAATTATAGCTGTGACTGTGAAAATAGCAAGTTATTTCTTGTGCATTAGAACAGCAACTCTCTCAGGGATTTATGCCCTACCACACCTTTCCCTGTCTGATAATTTCACAGAGTGCAGTTACCTGCATCCTTTTTTGCCTTATCCCTGAGCAAATGAAATAGTTTGCAGGTCCTGGGCTGCTTTGGAGAGCTGGTGGGTCACTGTGTGTAGTCTGTGACTAGCAGCCTGCCAAACAAGATCAATTTACTTGGTTTAGGGCCAGTAAAAGATGTATCTTTACATTTTTAGGATTTAACTCAGGGCAATGTAAATTATTTTATCAAAATATATTAACATGTATTTAACAATTCTGTTCCAGGTTAAACCCTAAGAATGTTAATCCTATGGGATTTCTAACTTGGATTTATTCAAGAAATAGTGTTTTAAAGTAGGTATTAAAAAAAGGGTTTTTAAGTTCCTGAGCTCAGTGTGAACCCCACAGCAAGAGGAGAAAAGCGTGGAGCAGTCCATTGCTGGCCTCCCTCAAACTGAGCTGTACCCTGCTAAAATAGAACTTCTTAAGGAGGAGAAGTGTTCTCAGGTCTTTTGTTCTGACAGAGTCACAGAAAAGATAGGTCAGAGTTTTAAATAAATCTCCTGGGAGAGTGTATTCATATCTTACCTGGTAAATCAGTGCATCTCTCTTCACTAGGAAGATGTGGTTCTATAATGAGAGTGTTTTGGCAGTAGAACTTGTAAGAAGTAAAATATTTTGTTGGTCTGTGCAGGAATTCAGGTGTGTTTGACTTGGAATGTGAGAACAACCCCACTTAATCCTGATTATAGGAATAAAGTTATTCACAGGCAGTGCAGGAAGGGGCTGATTTTTGTGGCTGTGCTCACAGGGGTAGCTGCTCCCAAGCCCCAGCAGTGTTTCAGGGCTGCCCTCACCTCTGCAGGCAAAAAAAATGAAAAAAAAAATTAAAGCTCCCATTTCTGGAAATATGGTCAAGCAGTGTGCAGCCTGGTCTGGTTGAAGGTACCCCTGCTCTTTGCAGGGTGGGTGGACTAGATGATCTTTAAAAGGCCTTTAAACCTAAACCATTCTATGATTCTGCAGTCTTACTAAAGGGGACATTATAATGTTTTTCTCCCATCAAATGGGAGCTTTGTGACTGACAAAATAGAACCAGATGTAAGCACAAAGCAAACCTCTGTTTCCCAAGGAGTTTCAGAAGTTAAAAATGGACATATGGGTGAGTTTGGAAGTTGGCTGCAAGGTCAGGTAAGTAGAGCAACATTATTTCCTGTAAAAATAATTGTGTTGATTTTTCTCTTCTGTGAATCTTTTTCAGCACAGCTTTTACCATCTCTTGGAAGCAGAGCACTTGTGCTCTGAAATGAATAATTAGCTGTTGAAGTAGGTCTGTGCTGTGTCAGTGCTGTCTTCCACTTGCCTTCTCTTATGTAACAGAGAAATTGAAACTGAAATGGGGAAAAGTTACCAAGTCCTAACAGAGGTTTAACTTTTAAATGAAAATGGGATTGTAATGTTAAAAAGATGCTGCTTGGGAAAGACACCTTTCCTCCCAGTGTTCTCCTAGCAATCATACTTTCATCAGTGTTCTTGCAGAACTGAATTTCTGAGCATATTTCATTTAAAAAAATAATAGTAATTGAAATTCTAACATGGTGCCACTAAATGGCTATTTTTTGCAAAATGGTGCCATGAAAAGCAAATAATTTAACAGTAATAAGGACATTGAATTCAGCATTCTATGGGTCATATATGGTTTTGTTTTAGTAAAATATGCACATTTAATTTTTTCTAATGTACTTTGCATAAAGGCTGAATGTGATTTTTTTTCCTGTAGTTGCAGTTATTGTCACTTGTATTAAGCTGTTTTGCTACTTGTCCAGTTCTGTGGAATACAGCGAACTGTATGTTGCTGTAATACACTTTTTAATTTAAAAGCCTAATTATATATAAATCAAATTATGAAAATCCCTGTTCTGGTAAAGTTTATTCAGCAACACAAAATAAAACTAACCACAGGAGAATGACATCTGTGTAATTTGGGAAGGTACAGCTCTGTTAGAGGAATGTGTGTGATAACCATGAAGAACTGTCTCTTTGACTGAGAACTGGAATAGAGAAGACAGAGGAAGGAAGGAAACTAAGGAGAGAAAGATCACTGGTAACCTAAATGTTGAAATTCACACTCAAAACTAATGAAAGACAGCTTATTACCAGCTTAAGATTTTAAAAGGTACCATATTTCTCATTAACCTTCTTTAATAATTTAGATTTCATGTCTGTTTCCCATTTCACCTTTTCGTGCCCTGCCTTCCCCTTTATATACTGCAGAAAACTCTGCTAGTTTTTAATTTCCAAGCTGTGTTACCTAGAGGTGCTCAATTATTTATCACAATGGTGTCTTTCTCTCCATTTACTGAATGACAGTGCATATCATTTCTGCATTGATTCATCTGTTAGGTTGCCACAAGTGTTTAGGCTTAAGACCTTGATATTAATTCCTTATGCACAGCTATTTATATCAGGAAAACTCAATTGTTTGAGCACTCCTGGAAAGTAAATGCAAGAAGTGCCCTGATATCATTAAATCAAATTCACTGAAAAATATGAGAAGCAAAATTTGTGCCAAAAGTTAAGATCTATGGCTGCAAATCTGGAGTTTGGTTAGACATGGAGATGAGCCTTGTAGCCTGCTTGAGCTCAGGTATTTTTATTACTGATGCAGAAATTAGTTGCATGTATAATCTGACAGCAGTTTGGCTTGAACAGGTATGGAACTTTGACCTCTGGATTGCCAACTTCCTTCATTTGGTGTTTTCCTTTACTGCAGGCACTTGTTACTGGTTTTGAAATCTGGTTATTATTATTTATGCTGTTCTGAAAGGAAACAAAGGGCATAGCTACAAACTGTGAGACTGTGGCCAACACAGAAATAATGTCATTGTTCTAAGCAGTCCCAGATAGTTGCAGGGATGGAAGTTTAGGAACTGCAAAGGAAAGGAAGAAGGCACAAAATTGAGGAACAAATCTTAATTCTACTTTGTGTTTGCTCCTTGTTGCTCAGGCCCTGAAGTGCCAAGGCTGCCAAGTGGCTTGAAAATTTCTGAAATAATTTTTCCCAAGTAGAATGAAAGCAGTACAGAGCAGCACATTTGTTATAGTTCTGTGTTTAGCTGGAGCATGGAGGGACTTCTGAGGGCAAAACCTTTATTTTGGGCCCTGACTCAAGAAAGCATTTCTGCTTCCTCTTCTTGTTACCAAAAATAAAAGCCATTATTAAGCAATGCTGTTTGCAGCTATGCCAGGGAAGCTGTATTGCTTCCATGTGATTGCACAGGGTATTGTCAGAGAGCACTATGAAAAGGACTTGGAAACATGGAGCATTGAGAGAGGACAGCTTAGAGGGCACCACAGGCTAAACTAAAGCCTGAGATATCAATTCATTTACATTTCTAGGATTTATCTCAGGGCAATGTAAATTATTTTATCAAAATACATCGACATCTTATCAAAATAGGTTCAATACAATCCCAAAATAGCATTTTATAAAATAACATTTATTAAAATATATTAACATTTTAATCAGAAATTTTATCAGAAATTTTATTAGAATATATTAACATAAGAGGCAGAGGCTTTTGAATCTGAAAATGAAAAGCCTAAATGTCAAAGGTAAAGGCATGATAAAAGAGGCTGTCAAAGGTGGGGTGGTCAGCAGCTGGATTCCCAAAACGCCCAAGAACTTAGGGTGACAAGCAGGAAAAGGGGCACTGTCAAAAGTATCTACTATGGTTTCAGGATCAGAGAGAGAGAGGAAAACAGGTTTATAGAACAACATGAAAAGAAGGCAAATGGGATTTAGAAACAGCTTTGCTAAAGGAGAAATCAATTGAGTGTTCTAATGATGGAAGGAGAAGGACAAATTCGAATGAGGGAAAAGGGATGTGACAAACTTGAAACTATCTTTTTGTTAGTTAGCTGGAGGTGACAAGGCACACCTTCAATTCTGGTGCTAAAAATGGGAGCTTGGAGTGCAGCCAGGAGATATTTAGATCACTCAAAGGCAGGAATTACTTTTGGAAAAACTGAGAATAGGTGATGTCATTCAGGCGAAAGAGAGAAATTGCACCAAAAGAGGCTGCAGGAAAAGGAAATCTGTCTTTTTATCACCTTATTCAGTCACGTTAAGTTTTAGGAGGAGAAGTAATTATTGCTTTTCCTTTCTCCTTTGACATTATATAGACTGATAGGTGCAGTCATTGAAAATATTTAAAAGTTATTATGAAGATAAAGTTTGGAGTTGGCCATCCTGGTCACTCGGATATGTCAAATTTCAGTGAAAGAAAAAATATGTTGTAGATTGAAAAGAATTAGAAGTAATAGAGCAACAGGAATTACTTTGCTATACAAAACACTGAAAAAGTTTTGGAGAGAGGTTGAGTGGAAGAGGTTCAGTGATGAAGGTGAGAGGCTGAAAATGAGAGGAGACAGTGTGGGGAGTGATGCAGGCTGACTACTACTCTTTGTGGAACGTATGGTCAGCTCAGTAGTTCCTGGCACTGTGAACAAGGTTGAGTTTTAATGCCTAAGAGGTGAGGGGAAAATAAATTTCCTCTCTCAGACAGGATGAAAACCAACTCCTGTAGCTTCCAGAGAGTGAGTAAATCTGCATGTATTGTAGAGAACAAGTCAGATGCAGTGCCATGGCAACTGCTCTGAGACCAAGCAAGTCTGCCTCTTGTTGCTTTCTTATGGATGCTTTTTCCATCCCATTAGACTAAAAGGTTATTTATCTTTTCTCTCCCTCCCCCCCAGTAATTGCTGGCTTTGATAATAGTGCGTACAAATGAGAAAAGACGTCATTCAAATTGTTAAAGAAAGATAAGAACACAGACAGGGATTAAATCACTTGAGAAGGCATCAACAATAGTGATTGTTTTTAAGGGAAAGATGAGAAGGTACGTTTCTGTTTTCTGAATAAAAACTTTTCCTCAGTACAATAGTAAAATTAAGTCTGTCACTAGGATTGATTTAATGATACAGGTGAGGAAGTACTTCAGGATATCTGTTTTATGTTGGCAGCTCCATACCATCCAGTCCTTTAGTTCCTGAAGGCTCCAGGAGGGTTGTGCTGGCGTGAAAGTTTCTCAGAGTTTTCATGTTAATTGGTAAAATTTTTGTGCCTGGGGTCATCAGGAACTCAGTATCTGTCTTTGGGGCATCACCTCCATGGGACATCCTTCAGAATACTGAAGAAGCCTTGGTGACTTCAGTAAAGGGCTCAAAAGATATTTAATCTTCATTTGAGAGCTCAAATGCAAGGGATGCTACCACAGGCCTTATTTGCAACGATTAATTATTCACTATTTTAAAAAGGTGAACCTTACTTTCAGCCTTAGGTTTGGAGCTTGCAGCTGATGCATTGATTCTGGATTGCTGTGTAAGGCTGGAGCCCTTCAGAGTAAAAACATACCTGAGAGTGGATGGTGATCAAATGATATTTTAACACACTTGGATGAAAAAGAAAGTAAGTGTCTTTAGACCTGCTTATTCTTTAAATAGCATTAATTGCACTAAGTACTGTATATTTAACAGGGAAGATCTTTTTACCCATTTCCCTCAATTTTTATGCTTAATTTCTTTCAATTTTTTGAGGGAATGTGATGACTTTTTTCTTAGAAGAGCTTCATTTAGCTAAAGATATTTTTTTCTTTTACAGTTTTACTGACTGTAGGTAGGGTACAGAGTAGATAACTTTGTGATGCAAGGAATATTTATATATGGTGATTATGTAAGTGAGAGCTATGGCTGCACAACCTCAGGATGTGAAAACCTGCTGTGCATCATTTTTAATATGCATAAAGCTTCATAGCGCGTGTTATTTTGTGACCTGATCACAGAATAAATCCTTTCATGAAGAATAACTGCATTCTCAGAACCAAATGTGGATTGATTTCACCAGTGTGAGAAAGAAAATATGCAGTACAGGAGTTCTTAGAGAGCACTTTGGTAGAACTGGACAGAAAAGTAGCAGTTGAGTGAGATTTTACACTTGTGCAGCACAGCTAAGCCATGAGCCAGACCTGAGTGTGTTAATATGCATGAAATATTCTATGCTTTAATGCTATCTTGTGCTTTGGCTCTGGAGATTGTTAGGCCCTGGTGAATGGCCCTTCAGACTTGAGGAAAACAACGAGAATTTGCTTCCTCTTTCAATTCTTCAACTTCTTGGATAGAATTTATTATTTCCCTAAATATAAGCACCTGTCAAAATTAATTTTATATTATAGTACCCCTTTTTGCTATTTTTAACCCCATCTCATTAAGTGGATTACATGGTATCTTTTTATAATTAAGTGCAGATTAAATATTATATTAGAAACATAAGAATTCACACCTTTTCAACGGCCAATACAAAATTTTTAAAGGCAAAAGAACAACTGATTTTTTTTCAATAAATGTTGGTCAATAAAACAAATATATCTTGTTCCTGTTGATGTGATTGTAGAATCAAAAATGTCATGATGAAATGTAGTCTGTTCTTTCCCACCTAAATTCCATTCAGAGATAATTCAGTTTTTGCCTATTTTATCCTTTGATTTTTTGGGAGATAATGACTACCTTCCAAGAGTTTTGTTGGATATGCATTATCTGAACACAAGGAAACCTAAATATTAGTAGAGTCAGGGAACAAAATAAAAATGGAAATCTAGCAGGTGTTTGCACATTAATTTGATAAGTATTGGCTTTATTTAATAATAAAATAGCATTTCAATTTCCACCAGCTACATAGAGTGAAACCAGTCCATGGAAATTACTTGTAAAAATTCTCCATGCTTTGAAATTTGATCAAAACAAGCATTATGGACCCAAAACTTTCTTCATATGAACTTGCAGAGTCTCAAATCCAAATTCAACCTATTTAACATCAATCAATTAACACTCTCTATAGAAATAAGAGAGGGATTAGTTCCTCCATAGGTTTTATTCCCACCTAAGACTCACATCACCTGTGAAAGCACTCTCTGCCTTCACTGCCCATCAGGCAAGGCAGCCACTCTGCTGCTCCATGTGCCCTGTTAATGCCTAAATCTGGAGAAATGAAAACTTTGTGGTCCTCAGTGAAGCCAAACTGCTCTGTGTAACTTGGTCCTCTGGCTTTGGACTTCAGCTCCACATTCACCTCCCGATTTTCTTCAAGTTCGGTTCAGGTATGGTTTAAGTATCCAGTAAGTGTGTGTTATTAATTGTGAAAAATGCATATTTTATGATTGGCTTTTCACAAGTATTAAAATGACTATTACCTGTGTTGTGTTAGAAAGTTAGGCTGTATTACTTTCCTCAAGTAGTGTGCTAAATATAGTTTTAGGTTATAACAAAATGTTAAAATAGAAACTATGCCATGTAAGATGCTTTTTTTAAGAAAGGACTCACACTGAGATAGCAGCCACAGGACACCTAAATCTTTCAGAGAAAAAGAATTTATTGCTCTCTTATCAGAAAAACAAACCTCTTCCTGCCTCACTCAGGATTGAAGGCGCTGTCAGGATTCAGAGGAAGAAGCTGACACTGACCAGACAGAATCCTGTGTTTGAATGGAATTGATGCACCATGGATGAGGTGCATGAATATGCAACAGGCTGTTGCTTTTAAGGGTTAATCCTCTGTTAATGTGGGTCCTTTTCCAGGCTTATTTTGCCCAGAAAGAGGTACCTGGACTGTCTGTAACTCTTTGTTTCTATTGTCTTATATTGTCCTAAATCTTAGTTGTCCAAATTTTATTACTTTAATTATATCACTATTTTCATAACCATTTTATTACTATTAAACTTTTAAAATTTTAAAAACAAGTGATTGGCATTTTTCACATTAATTATCTCAATCTGGATCCTAGGGAGATTTCTTTGGGTAATACTGTTGCTAATTCTAATTTATCTGATTTCAAACTAAGTCACCAACTGCATGAGAGCTAAATTCTGTTCCCCAGGCTGGGCTGTAGTGACAGTCAGCCCACTCTGTCACCAGTGCTCAAGTGAAGCTACAGCATTTTCTGGAAAAGAACAAAAAGCAGCCATCCTACTACCCTTATGCACCTGAGCAGCTGCATTAGACTTAGCCATTATCAAGTCCTTAATTATGGCACTTTATCAACTTAGCCTTAAAATAATGCATAGCTTTTTCCAAATGCTGTACCATTAGCATGCCCAATTTTGACTGTCTTTATCAAATAGTAAAAAGTTTTCTTTAAAATGAGTCTTTCCACTCACCCCCAAAAGGTGAAATGAGTTTGATATGTACTGCATTTTCATTTTGTTTTATATGAATTGAAAAATATTAAAATGCACAAAAATGTGTTACCCTGATTAGCTTTTTAATCTGATTTCTTGCTAAAAGTGATCGTTGCAGATGCAGTCTCACTCAGGAGATTTGTCATGACAAAATAGCCATAGTTTAGCCTGGGAGGTGAAAAGTGGTTGAATTTGAGGTTATATGTGAAGAGTTAGATATTTCAGCTGGAAAAAATTCTTTCTAAAAAACAAGATAAGGTTAACTCTGCTAGAACCAGACAAACCAGCAATTTGGAATTCTTGTTGCAGTGCATTGGTATGTATGGAAAATGCTACTTTTTTGTGGAAACATGAAATGGTGTTCCAAAGTATTTTCACTGAAAATACATTCCCTGCTCAGCCCATCTGACGATAGTATCTCTGAAAGTGCTCAGCAAAGTATAAAATTAATAAATATATATATATTTATGTGTGCATGGTTTATATAGATGTCTTTTGAGAAGGCAAGCCTTAGGCACAAGGAAGTACTTACATATCTGTTGTTTTGCAGACTATACTGACCTAATAAGTAAGAATTGCTCCTTCTTTGTGACAGTGGGGATAGAAATGAATGAGACTAACCTGATTCAATTGCTTTTCCTTACAGCACTGAAGTAGGAAGGAACTTTCTCCTAGTTTGATGCTGTCTGGCAGCTTCAGTTCACCTTTTCCTGGAGACCTAGAATCTACTTTGCTTCCATATTTGCAGCCTGTTATCTTTCTTTCATATTCCTAGTTTTTATAACTATTGTAGTTATAAAAACTATTGGATCTTGGGATCTAGACTGAAGTCTTCTTGTTCTGGGCACAGTGGATACAAGCACAAGAACCAGCTTCCACCCTGAGAAGCCCTAAAATACAATCTGCTCTTCCACAAGCCGTGCAGCTCCATAGGCTGCACCTTCATTTTTGTTAGCAAGGGTTGTGGAGCAGTGGATGTGGATCTGCAGGAACAAACAGGCTGCAGGTACCTGCTGTGTGGGTTTTGAGGGGGTCATGGGTGGCTTTACATGACACTAGTTAAGATCTCATTTTGTGGACTAATTGCCCATCTGTGGTTGATGTGCGCTCTCAATTTAGTTGCACCTTAAACTAATGGAGTCAGTGCACATCAAACCTGGTCCACAATGTGAACAAAATCAGGTGAATGGGGACAGTGGGATTTGTTTTGAGAAGTAGATTCTTGAGCACAACAAGCAAACCCAGGACTGTTGGTGTAAGATTTACTGTTGTAGCAGCACAAACATGGTTGATGTCCAAGACATACACAGGGAATCCATGTATCTGAATGGATCCAGTTGAAACCCCTGGCTTAATATCTTCTGCTTGGTTTCTATGATTTTCTGTGCCCAAAACACAGCCTTCATGGCTGTCACACACAACACACAAGTTTTGTGTGTGACAGTGCCTACCTTGAGCACAGCTCAAGAAACACTGTTAGAGCAGAGGGCTGAGACATCCCCATAAACACAAATCATTGTTGCTTTTTTTGTGTTGCTCTCATTTTGCCCCAGACAATTTTAACAAAACATCTGAATTTCTCCCAAACCTGTTACCAGCACACAGGTTAATGCTTATGCACTCAACTTTTGTCTTCAATATTTTTAATCCAACAACAGTTAATAAACTGTAAGACCTAAGGCTGAGATGAAAAAAAGAGCAGTATATAGTGACCCAGAGATATCAAACCAGCCAAATTATGCTGAACATAATGAAACTGCATAAACATGTTGGGTAACTAGAACAAACATGCACAAGGAAATATTTCCAATATTCATTTCTCCTCTTAGTAGTTATTGGACAGTTCAGTAAAAAAAGAACAGTAGCTGGAAGAATTCAGTGCCGGGGCTTACATTGGAAATTATCAACAATTCAACCTTCATGTGGCTGCAGATATAATGCCAACAATGAGAAATAATGGTCTTATTATTGCCAAAACTTAGGGTTTCTGTTAGCTCTGTATGTCTCTGTTAGCTCTGTACTTGCTATTGCTGCACTAAGGACACTATTTCAAGACTGTTGGTCTGCAAAATAAGATACTTTCATTTTACCATCTCTCATGTAAGCTGGATGTTCTACTGATGATGCTTTAAGGTTAAAATTATCTCCAACAAAAACAGAATAATATAAGAAAACTCAAATTGATTTTAACTTCAAATGGTAAAATATGTTTTCAGCCATTACAAATAGAATTTCTTGTGAGGCTCAGTATGCTTCAGAAACTGTTTAAAGTAAAAATTTATGACTTACAGCACAATATGGCTACTTTTTTTTAAAGTACAACATAATCTTGGGAATTAGGGAAGCTTCTAGCTGGTGCTTCAAGGCCCGAAATGCTCCTGCCCCTACCCACCTGCAGAACTGAGCTTGGCACCATTTCCCACAGGAAGCTTAGTCAGCTCTGTTAAACAAATTGCAATAGTATGGTTTTAAATTGTATGACAAAACTTAACACCTACTCTTGCAGTTAATGTAGGGTACAGTCATTTTGAAAGAATAAAGTATTTGGGGAACACACAACTGGGAGGGCTGAGCTGGTTTTGCTTGTAACATCAGGGAAGCAGCACAGCCCTCGTGAGCTCTGGCTCTGCTGGCTCAGCTTCATTTCTAAGAAGTCTTAAATGTAGATCTCTCGTGCTCTGCAAGACTGAATAGGACACACATATAATCAAATATGAAGCCATTAAAGCTGCCAAGCTGCACAGTCAGTTTCATTTCTTGGCTTAAAGCACCAGTGCACAGCTGGAATTTCAGATGTAAGGCTACAGTGGTACAAAATGTTACAGCAAGTTATGTCTGATGGAACCTCTGCATGGTGGGGTTTGTTGGTGTTTAGTTTTGTTGTTTCCTTTTTTTTTTTTTTTTTTTTTTTTGGGGTTTTTTTTGTTTTTTTTTTTTGTTTTTGGGTTGTTTTATGGAATATGTCAACTACTGAACCTAGAAATGTTTTGCAGGAATAGGTATACCTATTTGGCTTAGTAAAGTTTTCATAGGCACAGTTTGGAAATTCTGATCAAGAATGTGAGGAGATTTCATTGGCTTGTGGCTTTCATTTAAAAAAAATCAACCAAAAAAATTTTAAAAATACCCCACCCACCTTGAAACATTAAGTTTTGTATGGAATTTAGAATAAAAATGGTCTTGATCACAATATCTTTGATATTTCCAGTGTAGGCTACTGAGAACTGGACATGGTCCAGTGAACTCAATGGCTCAGAAAAGCAGATAATCACAAAATCATAAAGGCTGTGAGCCCACAAATTAAGCCAATGGAAACTGATGTAGAGTGTGGGGTGTGCCATTTTTGCAGTGTAATCCAAGATTTTTGGTAGCTACAAGCTGGAATTAAAAACATGAATGATAATTGAGATTAGAAAGATAGAAATCTACAGCAAATCCTACAGATATTCTAGTGAAGCTCCTTCCATGTACCCAAGGAAATAGCTCTGTGGTATATTCAAAATAGAGATAATAATTCTTAGAGATAATTCTAGACATAATTATTATATTGGTTTTTTTTATTTTTATTATTTTGATTGAATTAATGTCCATTTTATGCATTAATGTATTTTTGTAAAGAATATACAGTTCTTCAGAGCCTTTAAAATGAATTTATGGGAAGGGAAAGGTAAGTGCATAGTTCATGGACCATTTGCAGTTCACCATTCTGCACAAGAGGGAAAGTTCAGAGGAAAAAACCAGACAATCAATCACCTGTACAATTTAAAATAAGTTGTTGTGATGTTAAATAAGGGAGAAATAGAACTTCCACAATTTCCTCTGAAATGTGATTTAAGTCTAAAGGAAAGCCATGCTGAAACCCTGGAGAAACTTTTGACCGAGGCAATGAGGTTTCACAGTCGAGAGTGACAATTTCTAAATATAACTGCATAGTCACACACTATTTCTTGCAAAGCTGTAACAAACTGCCATCCTAACAATCTCTTATTGTACAATTGCACCTTAAATTGTCACCCAACACAGAAGTCCTTGTTGATCATGGCACTTTTTAATCTTGTCTGTAAAACTGCAGGAAATATTGCAAAGGAATATTATAGGAAAAATAAATGCTATTTTTTCAGGTTCTCTGCAGGAGACCAGAGCAGGCTGCCAGGCAGAAATTTCCAAAGCAGGCTTGCTGTCTGAGATGCTACGGGAGCATGGAGCAGCTGAGGAACAGAGAATTACTGTTACATAAGCTTTCTATTTCCTGGCTGAACAAGACAGGTCTCTTGTAGAAAAGCCACGAACTAACATGAATCCCTAATATGGGTGACAAAGCATAACAGTGAAGTGGGAAAAGGCATCCAGGTGTCACAGCTCTGCAGGATGTGCCCCAGAGAGGCAGCTGTCCCACGTGTCTGCATCTGGGGTGCATCAGATGAAATGTAGGTGAGTGAAAGTGTTTCACTGATATAAAGAACTTTGACACAAGAAGCACAATGGGCAGATCTGGTTTGTAGGGACAAAGGAAAGGGGTAAATGGTGCTGGGCCAATGTGTCCCTTCTTTCTAGCTGGTGCCTTCTGTGATGGTGTTCAAAGAGGGAAGAGACAAGATGACTCCACGTTTCAGAAGGCTTGATTTATTATTTTATCATATATATTACATTAAAACTATACTAAAAGAACAGAAGAAAGGATTTCATCAGAAGTCTAGCTAACAATAGAATAGCAAAGAATGATAACAAAGGTTTGCAGCTCAGCTCTGTGTCCGAGCCAGCTGGGCTGTGATTGGCCATTAATTACAAACAACAAACATGAGACCAATCACAGATGTGCCTGTTGCATTCCACAGCAGCAGATAATCAATGTTTACATTTTGTTCCTGAGGCCTCTCAGCTTCTCAGGAGGAAAAATCCTAAGGAAAGGATTTTTCATAAAAGATGTCTGTGACAGCCTTCCATGAAGTTTTTACCAACTCCTTTGCAGTGGGATGCAGCCACCAAACTGTGCCGTGTGTGGTATCTCACTCCTTTGAAGTTCATACTTCAAGGGGAAGAGCAAAGAGATCCTGCCAGAGTACTTGGGTGGATTCAGTTCAGCCTTCTTGGTATCTTAAGAAGGAAGGGGAAAAGGCAAAGTAAGTGGAGAGGGAAAAGACTGACTGGGTAAAGTTGATGCAAAACTTGGTTTGATTAGCATGTATAGGAGTCATTTGTAGTAATTTATCTGCTTTTTCCCTAGTGCTTTTGTCCTAAACTTATTTTGCACTGCAAAGTAAGGCAGTTATCAGCCGCTTTTCTGTTATCCTCTGAGGGGAGCATTTTCTGCAGCTGCTGAATTGCACTCAGAACAGTGGAGAATGATCACCATGATTTACAAGGAGGCTTCAGGTCAGTACCACGCTGAGGAAGTGAAGGAGCAGGGGCTGATCAGAGGAAGATAAGTGCTTCTGCCTGGAAGTTAAACGGCTGCCCTTGAGGGGAGACCACATGGGGGTCGCAGGTTCAATCGCTGCAGGGATGTGGTAATCACTGGATGGGTCATTTACCTGAGGAGTCTGGAGACAGCAATAACTATTCATTACTGCAGAGCTATCCAATTGATGACTCTCTTTTTTCCTTATTTTCTTGGGCCTAGCATAGAGAGAGCAAAATAGGAAAGCCACTATATTCAACAGCTCTTAAATAAGGTGTAACAATGAGCTTTGTTATGAGTAGTGTTTATACATGGTACTGGAGAAGAGTAAAATCCAGAAGGTGGAGCCTACTGCTATTAACACAAATTATTTCCACTCATGGGTTTGTGAAGTTCCTAGTCCAAATTAACTGAGCTCCCTAATTTGGAGAGAGTAATGTCACAAGAGATTGAGCTTCCTACTTTGGAGAGAGTCATGTTAGTCTTCCATTTTGAGCACAGGAGTAAGAGGAGAAAGATGGGCATTCAGATTGGTGTAATCTCAAGAAAGGCAGGCTCATGCCAAAGAAATCTGAAGTTCAAACTGCCTGGGGCACTATGTGGCACAAGAGTTTAAACATTTTATTCAAACTGCATGGGTTATAGAGGCCAGACAGCTGAGACCTATTAAAGGGAGAGCTGTTCCAGTGTGGATAAAACTGATCTGCTGGCACAGACAGCTAGCTGGGATGCAGAAGATGTGTATTCTATTTCAGGTTTTATAAAGACAGCCCATGCTCCCTGGACAGACACTTATCCAACTTCTTCTGTGGTTCCTGTGTGAGAAATTGGTGTAATAATTCTCTTGCTCATGGTCATGTGCTGGTAACCAAGAGAAAAGATCACTGCCATGGTGCTTTGACTCCATGCTCCTTCCAGTAAAAGTTCAGAGAAACAAGGATGAATGTGTTTTTTCTCTGGGCTTTGTTTATGAAATATGTTGTCACTGAAACCCATTAATCCAAGTGGAGGTTGATGCATGGTTATTTGCTTGATCTAATGTTTACTGAAGTCAGCTGAAATCTTTCACTGGGTGTTTAATGTCTTCCCCTCCCTGTCTTGCTGTGATGCTTTATGATCAGTGGAGCAGCTGAGGAAAAATGCTTGAGATTAAAAGCTCTTAGGGTGAGTATTGAGGCAACAGGGGTCCAATGAAAATAATCTGAAGGGTCACATAATTTATATTTTAAAAGTAATTGTAGCCCTACAGGAGCAGTGTTAGTGGAAGGACTGATGCATCCTTGGTGCTTCAAAGGTATATGGGAAATAAGGTTGTTTAACTCAAGGTCTAAATCAAATTTAAATGCATTTATTCTAACCTTTATTCCACTTATTCCCATAGTGTGAAGTGCAGAATAGAGTACCCAGTAAGCTGAACACCGACCCAATAATCTTTTTATTTTATCAGGTAAAGCAATTGAATTTTGAAGTTGCAAATGCCATTGTTTCAACCTTTGGAAGTCTTTGCTTGAGACACAACCTTCATTAGAAGATAAAACTGTATTGAATTTCCCTACTTTTCCCACAGAGGCTTAAAATAATAGCCTGGAATGCAGGCAAGGAACAGGAGCAGGAGGAGTGTGTTGTACAGGACAAGTGATCACAGAGAGGATCTCCGTGACTGAGGGGTCACACCAAGCTTGGGGACACCAGTGTCACCTCCAGACAACTCAGTGCACAAACACGTGGGCAATGCCGAAAGAAGCCAGGAAGCTCCTGAAACTGCAGGAGTTTGTTCCAACAGGAAGGAGGAGGATTTCAGGTTTTACTTCTCTTGGGAGAAATCAAATTTTAGTGTGGTCTTCTTTCTCCTTCACTCCTGTTCTGTGTTTCACAAATCCTGACTTATTTTCTCATATGTAAGAGCTACGTGATGAACTCCAGTCATAACTTTGGCATGTTCAGCCTCTTTTCACATCAAATGCTCATTTAGGAAATACCTGGAGGACTATTTGTAATTACTATGACACATTCAGTATATCCATAGAGTGTTTAAAGGGGTTTACTATTATCTACTTTCTTTATCTTTCTGTTCATAGTTTCCAGAGTGCTTTTTATATCTTTAAGACAAATTAAGGGATGAACCTGGTCTGACAAGTAGCATTTAGACCCAAGGAACAAAATTCCTAAAGAGTCTTCAAGTTCTACAGCTATGGGATTTTTATGAATGAAGTTAGAAGCAGGCACAAGAGGTCTTCAGGTAAGACACTTTCTACAATCTCAGTAGTAAGTGAAAATGTCTTGAAAATTCTGCCATCACTTGATATTTATTCTTCTGTCCTTTGTGCATTATCTTTTAGACTGTGTTTTCTGTACCATACTGTTATTCAGTGATAAGGGGTTCAACAAAATGAAAAATTATTCAAATGAAAAATGGGAATAAGACTATGACTTACCTGGTTTGTACAGATAAGAGAGTATATGAAATATAATGTTATCAGTTTAATCCATGTTACTTTGGACATTACCACACTTAGTGTATTAACAGTAGGAATTCTGCTCTGTAGGTTTTGTACCAGCTAAGTTGCTTAGCAACCTTAACTCCAAGATAACGATGTCTTGCTGCCTGTGATTAAAGAATGATATTTCCTGTATTCTGTTTATGATATATCTAACTTACATATTTTTGTTGTTTGCAAAGTCTTTCCCTCAGTTTTCATTTCAAATATAGCAAGGTATATAAGTGTTCCTTGAAGCGCTTTATCTTTGAAATTCACCACAGTCACCTACTTGAGTAATGCAAGTAGCACAATAGAATTATGAGAAAACCCACACTATACAATAATGCAAAGAACATAAAATGGAGAAGCACAGCCTATAGAGCTGCTCCTGATACTGCTGTATGAATATTTAAAATCTTTTCAGCACAAGTGCATTGCTGATAACCATGGATAATGCTCTAGTCCTGTGGTTTCATTCTCCTCTTAAATAAATAAATAGAAAGCTCTGGGACTTGCCCATATGTGATGCTGTGCTTTGGAACTGGTCCAGAAAAGTGAAGTAGTGTACTTTAAATGGTAGCAAATGCCTTTTGATAAAGCTGGGAGCTAGATCAATTACTTTAATAGCATTACAGAAGTCCACTGGACCTCAACACTAACAGTATTGTGAGCTAGCATGTGAAGGATGGCATTAATATATTTCAAAATATTCTGTTAAATTCTTGAACAGCTTATCGCCATGGTTACTGTGACAAGAAATTAAACAAACAGGAAATAATTTTAAATTAATCCACGCTGAATACGATTTTAAGGTAATCCAGACTCTCATTTAAGCACTGGGACCCACAATAAAGAGTGACAGCTCTTTGGCTAATAATATAACCCATGCCTGCTGGAAGAGGAGGAGCTCTGTTCTGGGATTTGGGGTGTCTATCATAAATTACTGTAACTCTTCATGGTGTAGAGATTTGTAACTAAAGTATTGATATTGGTATGGATGCAATGGGAATATCTGCATGTGACAGCACCAGAAGCTACAGCAAAGTGTTCTGAGACTGGGATCTGTCTTGAATTCCCAGGGCATGGTACCCAGTGGTAGCACTGAGGAGAATGCTGTTTAAATCCATGTGAGAAAGGAGCACAGAACAGGTGCTTCCTCAAGGCAAGACCCTCCATCCTAAACTCAGTGTGAAAAATGCCAATCACTTGTTTTTAAAATTTTAAAAGTTTAATAGTAATAAAATTGTTATGAAAATAGTATTAAATTTAGAGTAATAATAATTTGGAGAATTTGGATTAGGACAATATGAGACAATAAAAACAAAGAGTTATGGACAGTCCAGGTACCTCTTTCTGGGTAAAATAAGCCTGAAAAAGGACCCACGTTAACAGAGGATTAACCCTTAAAAGCAACAGCCTGTTGCACATTCATACACCTCATCCATGATGCATCAATTCCATTCAAACACAGGATTCTGTCTGGTCAGTGTCAGCTTCTTCCTCTCAATCCTGACAGCATCTTCAGGGCTGAGTGAGGAGGGAAGAAGTTTGTTTTTCTGATAAGAGGACAAGTAATTCTTTTTCTCTGAAAGATTTAGGTGTCCTGGGGCTGCTATCTCGGTGTAAGTACCTCATTCCTGTATTTAAAAAAAGTATCTTACATAGCGTAGTTTCTATTTTAACATTAAGTTGTAATGTAAAACTATATTTAACACACTACTTCATAAAATTAATACAGCATAACTTTCTAACATAACACATATGATATTCATTTTAATATTTGCTAAAAGCCAATCATAAAATACGCTTTTTTCACGCTCAGGATGCAACAAGTTGCAGTGCATCATGTGTGCCAATCCTTTCCTTTTTCCCCAACAGAAAAACTTACATTTCAATCAAACAAAAGAAAAAAAAAGGAAAAATAGACAAGCTTATGGCACTACTGGAGTCAAAAGCCAAGTACTAGCTGTCAAAATTGGTAAATGTACTTAAGTATTAACTTAATGCTACATTTAACTCTCTTCATCTAAGAGATGTGAACAAGTCCCGTAGTATGGCATTTACCTGCTGCTGTGAAGGGTTTCTAATCTATCAGTTTCTGGCTGTTTATTTGAACAATTATCATTACTTAACAATTCAGCAATTCTGCTCTGAGTATTTGGACTAAGTTTTTAGTTACTGACCTGGACTGGCTTCTGTTGCAGTGTTGGGTGTGTGAGGGTGTTACAGAAGCAGGAGGGGAAGGCATCTGTGATACACAGGGGTGTTCATGTCTGTAGTGAACATTCTGTAGACCAACAACTGAAAAATCTGAGCATTTCTGCAGTGAATTCCTGCTGTGTCAGCCTGGTGTTCCTCGAATATTTCTGTAAAGAAGAGAAGTGTTGCCTCAATGGAAATAGAATTGTCCCATGCAGGATATAGCTCCCCTACATGAAGCATTTGTTTCAAATATCTGCCTGCCAGGTGTATAAAATCTGAGATTGTGTTTGGTGCTTTCAGTTTAAAGTGGAAACTCAGTCTGTTCATTCTATTGGTGCCAAAGGCGCCATGGGATCTGAAACGGATGACAAAACTATTCTTTCCCAGGAACTTCCTGCAACCAAAATGCAAAACCTTAGCAAGAGCAATACCAAGGCATAACAGGAATACAGTAATATCAAATTTAAATAGCTCTTGAATGACAGGTTTATGTCAAACTTAACTTCACCAAACAAACATATTTGTACAAGTAAATATTTGGCATCTGGAGATCCCCCTTGATTTGAAACTATGCATTAATTAAAGCATTTTAGCTTATGCTGAACTAGTGTGTGCTACAGTGAGAAACACCTTAACAGATATGCATTTTGAGGATCTCATCCACTGATAATGATGAATGAAATAATTAGAATCTGGAGTACCTGATTTTGTAGCGACATCCCCAGGGGGGAGCTCACAGTGGTAATGCTGGCTGGCTCTGGAAATGAAGGTGCATTAAATGACAGTGAGTTGTAATGGGAACTGAATTTGGTGTGAGTCATAAGAAAAGAGCAACGAGGAAAAACATTATTTCTAAGGGAAGGCCTTTAACCCATGTACTTAGTGCATATGTAGTCACAAAGGAGTTTCACTCAGACTAACATTCTTTAAAATTACATCTGGTATTCAAGAGACTTAGGCAAATCAGAAAGTCTTCACTGTGAGAAGTTAAAGTATTTTCAATTTTTGAATTACAGTTAATGTTTTTTCACAGAAATACATTTGACCTTTTAGCATTTAAAGATGAACCTGTAACTTTGACAGCTAAATGTAGTTTTTGGTGGTGGTGTAAGAACATCTGCATTAAAATAGTCAAAACATCTCTCACATTATGCACTCATTCAAAATTCAGGTTTAAAACCTTCTTGGGGATTCATATTTAATATTTAGTTAAACATTGCCAATTATCTTTGGAGCCACAGAATAAAAGAGATCTTTAGTAATTGTCACAAAAAGTGACATGAACAGCTTATTCCAATGTGAATGAAGCTCTGAACATATGTAGTTCTTTTAAAGAATAAAAAAGTACATTGAAGGTTCAGTATCACTCATTAATATTAGTTGCTTCCAACACTGATCAGGGAATATGATCCTCTAAAACTATCTCAAAGAAGATGCTGTCATTTGGATAATTACACGTGACCCCAATTTATGCCAAGATATATGTAGAAGTAAACTAATTCTTACTGCTATTCAAATATTTATAATCTTTCCAGCTAATTAGACCTTTATACACTTACAAAGAAAATTTAAAATAGTGCTTTTAGCTTGGCTTTTATAAAATCTTTATTTCTTTCCCCAAAGATGTCATACAGCAGCACAGATGTAGTGGCATCGTGTGCAGAAGCCCAGGAGGTCTGAAGAATAAAGCAGGAGCTATTCTGTCCATTGCATTCAGATTTCCTATGGCTGTTGTTTTGCTGCCATTGATAGACTGTAATACAGAATTGAGGGGTTAAAAGTGAATTTGAATGTTTCCTGATGCCTTTAAGAGTAGTTACAGAGCAATGGCCTGAACACCAATAGCTACTATTCCACTGTCTGCCAGCTAACTACAACACGTTTTTTGGCAGTAAAGATCTTTCAAGTTCTGTTTCTCCTCCCACACTCCCAGAGTATTAGCTTCAACTTAATGTGACTGTTACTTGGCAACATTAATATTAACATGAGGTAAGGGTTAATAAGATTAAAGAGTTAGTAACATTAGGGTTAATAACATGAAATGAAAAGATGATCTGGAAGTTAACTTGCAGGAAAAAAATCTGGATCAGGTTTAAATAAAGCCTCTGGTAAGAGAGAGAGGGCTTGTAAAGCCCTTTGCATTTATTAATGGCAGGGCTGGATTTGCACCTGAAGCTGCAGAAACCTAAAGGAAGCCACCAGAGGGCCAGTAAAATACTGGTCCCTGATAGCCCAGATCAGTTTCTTCTTGTTACTTATTTTCCTGAGGGAAAAAAATGTCTTTATTGCTCAGCTTGGTTGGAGCTTATGTAAAACAGGTATTTAACTAGAATTAGCTTGTATATAATATATACTTTGCTAAATATATTTTATTTCTGAGTAATGATAAAAAAAAATATTTGGTCTAGCTGGCTTAGCGTTTTAAAAGCTCTAGGTGAGAAAATCTCTTTGCCTCACAAATCCCTCAGACATCTACCACAGCACTGAAAATCACTATTGACCACTATATGGATCTAAAGAATGCATATTCCACAGTTAAAATACACCAAACATTTCAGAAAGCTTAATGATTTTCCTCTGTGACTATTTCTCCATTTTGATATACTCACTGCATACTTCCCACCGAGTCGCTTTTTGGGATCATCAAACAATCTATAATCCACATTTTACAGAACGGTTTTCAAAAAAAACAATAGCCTGCTCCCAAATGCAAATCGAGTGAACGATGATGAATTGGGCCCATATTCAATTGCAAGTTTAGGCAACTGCTCAGACATTTTACCCCATGGGATGGACTCACACTGGAGAAGTTCATTGAGAACTGTCTCCCACGGGAGGGACCCCACAGTGTGGCAGGGGAACATCTGGGGTGGACATGATATAACATGTAGAAGTAGAAGAAAGTGTAATTTTTTTGTTAAAGATGATGCTTTAAATTTTCAAGACACATCTGCTTTAGAAAAGCTTTGTAGTTCCATTGTCTCACACTGCCAGCATGCTTTACAGAGGGCAAGCAGCATGTGGGGAAAGCAGATACTTAAAGCCAAGGCTGTTAACTTGCAGTGAGGTGATGTCTTCCATTCTTAATCTTTGAAATTCATTCAGGGTGTCCTAGATATGAGAAGAAAAGAAATCATGCACCGTTTCTTTCAAAGCAATCTTTATTTTTGAGGTATACACACAGATTTATGTGTATTTCTAGATATTGTTCATCATTCATATTAGCAATAACTGATGTAAAATGTCGCTTACTTTTCTACTTTTCTTCTTAATACATAGGATTTAAACAGTCTTGTTATGTTGCTGAGCTGTATTTGCAACATTTGTTAAGACTGGCATCCCATACATAAAAGATCTAAAAATTCAGCTTATCTGCTTTTGAGATGGCACAAATATGTTCACATATTTTATGAGCTCAATGAATCTGGGCTCCTTAGTCTGAAGAAAAGCAGGTTATAATTGGTAGCTGGAAACAGTGTGATCATTGAAAAACATACTCTGTATGTATTGACTTTTAAAAAGCAGGATTAATGGCCCATTCACTGCTTAGAAGACACTTCAATAAGTATTTAAAGATTCTGCATTATTAGCACTAGGAATTTAGTAATAACAGGTATCAGAACTCCAGTGTTATCAATGAAATCTCATATTTAATGATATTTAATATTTATCAGATTTTGCAGGAAACAAAAAGTAAAATAATATCTAGTTATGTAGTCAACATCTTCCATTTATTGCTCTTCATAATTTTGTACCTGTGCTTCTCTATTTTATTTTATTTTTTTCTTGAACTGTTCTCATTCAAGGAGGCTGCTCTTGTCCCAGATATGATGCATTTAGTCAGCATGTTTCTAGAACTCACAAACCTGGAACAAAACCTCTTGTTTCAATAAGTAAGTAAATCTGATAGACCCTTTCCAAGTATAGTATCTGACAGAATAACTGAGATAAAAATTCACTGAAAATACAAGTTCTCTGAAATTCTCAAAAAACTATTGTTTCATTGAGTGTGCCATGGGCATCACAACCACTTGACCATTTTTTTTCTGATTGTGTTTCACATTAGCCTGACCCAATTTACCCACATCTGAAAGGCAATGCCAAGTTTCATTCCCTGTGAGTCAGCGTAGCCTCCACAGACAGCCTGGGGATATACACACACACATCCAGTGGATGCAGCTATAGCCTTGTTTTATTACTGCTGGAATTTGACCTATAAGAAGGAACCTTGCTTCCATTTTTATCCTGCCAAAGCTGTTTCTTAAGCCAAGGAACCCAAATTCTGATTTTTCCTAAGGAAAGAAACAAACTCCAACAAAACACAATTTCCTACCCCTATCCATGCACCAAAATACTGACCATGGCTAATGGTATAAATTTTGTTAATGCCCCTCACTGTTACTTCCTCTTTGGAGCTATCCTTAATCTAATTTTTCTTCCTGAAGAAATCTCTTTAATCAACTTTTATGTAAGGGAGGATCTCCTAAGTCTTTGAAGAAATAAAATTTTAGCATTCCTATTATTATTTCTTCAGAATCTGGAGCAGAGTGTCGGGTGCTCAGGTAGTTCCCATTCTAGATTTCTCTGTCAGGGTGTTACTTTTTAAACTGAAACTAGACATCACTTCTGAAATGGCATTTGTGACCACAGATGGTATTCAATCCCCATTAAAGGTAATGGGCACTTTTGCCTGCAGCCTCTGCCCTTTGGGACTAAAAACCTTTTCAGTCTTCCCTCTAATCCTGCTCAGATGCAGGAATATGCCAGGAGAATCCAACAAGACTCTGACATCAGACCAGTTTTGATGGTTTTGTACATTTTACTTATATTAAACTAGCATACAAAAATTTTCAAACATTTTAAACCTCTAGTTGTCATTGCTGAATCACTGAAATATTTCATTTAGACAGCAGTGTGTGAAACTGCCTAAAGAGGGTGATGGCCAATTAAGGACTGGAAGAAAGGCAGGGGCAGACCTTGTATGAGGCTGGATAATACACTCAAAAAAGTCTGCTGGCAGAGTTATATCAGTAAATGAGTATTTTGGCAAGGATTGCTTCATCAAGCCATGTCAGCTATGCTAAAAAAAGCACTTCAATATCTTGAAGACTTGTTGTGTCTATGCTGGAGGGACAGTGGAGATCTAATAAAAATAAAATTCAGTGGTGTTTCTAATTTAGAACTTCTTTTAAACTGGGTTTAGATTGGTTTTTCACTAAATAACTACTGCTAGGATTTCTATCTTCTGGTTTTTCATTTCCCTCTATCCACGATTTGCACTGTGATGACCTCCTTAATCTAGGTTTTAAATCATCTCTATCAAACTAAGATCAAACGATCTCATCTTGGAATTATAATATTAATATGCTTTGGGTTTTTTTCAGCTTGGCAGCCTCGTTCAAAAATGCACATCATTTATATTCAGGTAAGTCCTTATTTGCATGAAGAAGTTCAAGTGCAGCAGAATTTTTATTTTCCCTGCAATATTTTTCATGTTTGAAACATGTAACCATTCTAGATCACCTTTTCCATAGCTTGTGTAAGTCTATCAAAATCACATTTGCTCTAGGCAATAAAACAGCCTACAGCTGAAATAGTGGCTGTGACCCTTTGGAAAAATGTAAGGAATTTATCAGTACAAGTGTTATGTCCCTTTGGCAGTGTCTCAATCAATTATCCTTGTGCCACTGTAGGTACGGCAGGTATATTGCCATCAAATGTCCAGGGTGAACTAAAATACATTCTGTTATTCCACCTTTTATACACAAATTATTTTAAAGCTAGGCAGATACTGCTATTACAGAAAAAGGGAAAATTGTGCAAATTTACTGCAGAGCTCTGCTAAGGCAGATGTGGCCAGACACTGTTAATCTGGTTTCTTAACCTCTCATTTGTGGTCAGTACCTTCTAACTCTATCCTAAATTGTGTGTTTAACTAGAAAAACAGAAGCTGAAACCTCAGAAAAATTGTTGCTGCTCTTGTGATAGTTTAAGGTGAATATTACCTGCTGCATCTGGATATATGGCTTGGTGTTGGGGGACTGATAGAGAGTTATTCTGTCAGCTCCACTTGAACTAACCTCATTCCTTTTGGATTCTTCCCTGAGGCTGTTTCTACCCCATTTTGTACAGCTGGAGCAACGTGATGAGGCTGAAGTTTTGCAGGCTTGAGTCTGCAACATGAAACACTAATTTATCTTTTTTTTAAAGGAGTAGTAGATTTCCCTTGTATAGGAAACTTGTTCAATTCTCCAATGATATTTCCAGAAGGGGCAATTAATTATTAAGGTCGGAGAAGGCATATTCTAGGTGGGGTTTTTGTGAATTTATATCTGTTATGATTAAATAATATTTTTTGGCAACATTTAATATTGCTTAATTTTTAAGGTGATGTTAAATAGGGGAAATTATCAGCAATTAAGATGAGTGTCAAATCCAGAAATCATCATGAAAACAGTTATGCTGCCTTACAGAGGCAGTCTAAAAGTAATATTTAAAAAAAAAATTTAAATAGCATTTTAAAAAACTGGAATACATTTTCAGTAAACAGAAAATTGTTAATATTTCACGAACCACAGAAATGCTTCCTGATGAACATAGCATTTTTCTTATTGTTAGCAGTGCTATTTACCAATCCAGAAAATTTAACCTTGTTTTCAAATGCAACTGAAGCAAGGCCCAAAGAACTAATTCAATTATTTAATATACTGGTTTCAAATGCATTGTGTATTGATAAACCTGTTTATTACCCCACGTCCAAAGCATCAACACAAAATAAACTCAGTCTAAAATATGTGCAAGTCTCCAGCAGAAAAAAATTAACAATAACAAACTTATGGAGAGCAGCCTGTGATTTTCTTGTTCACAGATGAGACTGTCTCCAGTATAGCTTATTTCCAATAAAAACATTCAAATGCAACTGGATTTAGGCAGAAACTAAGATTTTATTTCAAAAACTTACAACTAAAATAACTGCATCTGGAAGCAAATATTTGATAAGCACTTCTTACATACATCTCAACTACAGCTTAGCACTTGAAATTGAACTCATTTAATAAGCGCCCTCTTCACAAATCACGTCTATAAGGTATTGATTTGGATACTAAAAATGAGCAGAACCAAAATTAATGGCCACTTTGCAAAATGTGGTTGTATTCAAATTTTGTGGGGCAGCTCCAGCTGTATGTGGTGAATTTCCATTTCCACCTGATTCCTAGTTTAAGGACCTGGACGGATTCATCAATCTTGGAGGGACTTGTCAGGTTCCTGCTTTATCAGCAGCAAGATACAAGACATTGATGCTGCTATATATAACAGCAGCTTAGTGCTATTTCATTTTTCCAATAATAAAAATATATTTCACCACAGTAATGATAGCACATTGTAAGACTTTATTGAAAGTTGCAATTTTTAGCTAACACTTGAGAGAACACTTACTGTAAGAAACAGTCTTTAAGACTCGGGACTTAAAAAATGAGCTCTCATTAGCTCTACCCGTTTCTGTGTTCAAATGTATTTCACTTTTCACTGCCCAGTTCTGTAGTGGTGACCAGCTACCAGAGAGAGGGGCAGATAATGAGAGATTCTTGTGGCTCAGCTAATTACTACTAAGTCCATCTGCAGCAAGACGTGTGGCTGGGGGAGGGAGAACAGTTTTTGTGAGGTGGCAGCAGTTTTCTGAATTAATTTCTGGGTCCTGGGGGCAAATTCCAGGCACTGGTGATCCTGGTCCTGCTCCTCCTGAGCACAGGGCATGGCTGCTGTGTGGAGAGCAGCCCTGAGGTCTCCAGCAGTTTTGGTGATGGGTCATTTGGGAACATCTGCGGTGGCCAGGGCTGGGCAACCAAATTGCAAAGGTGGGCAGCTGCACTCTGAAGTGCATGAGCTTATTCTTCTCTGTGCAAGCTGCCCTCCAGAGAATTGTTTAGATTGTTTCCCATTATAGCCATTCATAAGAGCTGTGAGTGTCTCTGAGATGTCATCTGATCTCTCTTCTTCCTGCCTGCTGTGTCCTCAAGTGTCACCTCAGTGTCCAGGCAGAACAGCAACCCTCTGAGGGAGGGCTCGACAGAAGCACAGGTCCCTGCAGGGCTCCCTGGGAGTAACTGGAATTGTTGTCATTGCTTTGTGATCTCCCAGTCCTGGCAGGTTCTGCAAGTCATTCACAGAAATATCAGAGGTGCTGTGGTCTCACCTCCTGGAAGCTCAGGGCACACACAGTCAGTGCCTGACCCTCCCTTCCTGTTATTCCTCAGTGATGTGAATGGTTCATGCTGATTCTTGCCAGGCTTGGCCAACCTCATCAGCATGGCACCAGCAGGGTCTCAGCTCCTGCTGGCCCCCTCAGCACTGATTGGGGTCACCCCAGACACCCCCAGAGCCTGCCCTGAGACTCCTGAGTGCTGCTTCCCACGTGTGGGCACTAAATTCTCCAGTTCCAAAAGCTCCACTATGCTGCCTGCCCATGCTACCTTCAAATAACTGTGGATGCAATTTGGGTGCTACTGAAAAACACTGTACTTCAGACAATTTTTCAAATTTATTAGAAGAAGTAATGTGCAACACAGTTTGTGACTGTGTTGGAGGGACTAAACGTTCTTCCTGATAAATGATACAATTATGCTTTGAAATGGATTTACATGTTTTGAAACATTTCTCTGTGGTTTAAAAAAAAAAAAATTGTTTTCTGCTTCTGAGAATATGCAAGTTATTGGTAAGCGGGTTCATTTTGTTATGAAACTGTTTTGTTTCTATCCAAACAGAATGTACCTGAGGCAAATAGTCTTAATTTGCTAACTAATTATATATTTACTTTTTAACTTTTAAAGAAAAATTTAATTTTTTTAGATAATTCGAACAAATTAGTAACCCGGTAGGATAGTTATTAAAATATAAGAGATTAAATTCTAATGAGGCCACATCTTGAAAGGGCTTTCAGGAAGGGATTGCTAAAAGAAGAAGAGAAAAAGTAAATTCATTTTCCAGCTTATAACAAAAGGCAGCATAATAGCACTGAGCTGTAGCCACCTACATGAATAATCATAAATTGAGTGATGTTTTAGCCAGCTAGCTATCCCTTAGACTGCTATGCATGAGCAGGCAGAAGCTCTTCATTTTCTCTGGAATGGAATATTTGGAGGATTTGCTATACATCAGCCTTAACTGTGCTACTTCTTGTACGTAAGTACAGATGGATTTACAACCAGGAGGACATCAGGGCCTTTATCCAGCTTGTAGATAGCCCAGGGAAGAGGACACACAGTGCAAACTCCTCCGTGTTCCTGTGCAGTCAGGAGATGGCCTGGAAGCAAGGCATCACTGCAGAGCCTTGGGATAAAGCTGCTGGATCACAGAGCTCCTGTGAGGAGAGGGCAGTGCCCAGCACTGGATCCTGCCCAGCTCCCAGCAGGAGGGAGCAGAGTGTTCTGTACTCCCTGCTCTCGCTGACAAGGGTCAGCACGAGGATTTGGATTCGCTGTTGCAAAGATCATTTCTGTATCTGCAATAAATAATTTTCTCACAGTCAAACTCATCGTTTGACTGTGAGAAAATTAGGAGTTCGACAGGAACAGGACAGAACTCATGATACAGTTCTTGATCAACTTGAGGAGGAATGTAAGCAAACCTGCCTCCTACAGGCCATGAAATACTTGTGGACCGGTAAAAAGTTTTGCACTGATTTGGGCACATTGGGAAAAGCTATCAACATACTAGCAACAAAAACCACTGTAATAAGGCAAAAAATTTGGTAATGGTGATGAGGACTATGAAAAAAATGAAAGGATTGAAACATCTTGTAAGAACTGTGATGCAAATCTCCTACTTTTCTTGTATCTCACATAGTATATCACTGATAGAGTAACTGCTATTTACAAAGCGATAAATTCCAGTTATGAGGAGGGCATTTTAAGTAACACCATTAAGGCTCAATATTATAATATATAATAGAAATTTTTTAAAAATCTCCATTAAACCTGAACTTCCAAATTTTGAATGAATTTTTACCAAGCGATATAAGATAATTGCACTGAATACAATACACACAAACTATTATGATATCCAGGTGATTAAAGGTAAAGCAGGTTTTTTATGACATTTCTGTTCTCCCTTCACACCAAACAAATAATTTAGAACAATTTAATTGATAGGAAAGTAGTGAAGTGGATATGGTGTATATTGCATTAAGATGGGAAAAAAAAGAAAAGGAAAATGTAGATATGCTTGTGCAATGCTGGAAGCATTGCAAGAAAAGGAGCAGGAGCATGTGTTGCATTTACAGGGGATAAAAATACACTGTGCTACTAATGAAAAGATGAGCAATAAAGAACACAAAATGTTAGGCAAAGCCAACAAAATGCAAGAGAAGACAAAAGAGCAAAGTAAAATTAGAAAGAAAGATTACTTGGAAAGTAATTAATCGTGTAATTTCTTCAGCAGACACCCTCCACCCCAGCTCTTTCTTTTGTCTTGGACTCTATACAGTATAAAGATACAGTTCTTTGTCTAAAAGCCACACTGTCCAGCAGGGTCTGAGGCTACAGCAGGATCTCTTCTTGCAATGTAGTGCAAAAATTACAGGGTGTGGGGGTATGCTCACACAGCCCTAAGAGATCTTAGAATTTTTGCTTGGCAGAGTGACTCCGAGATGCGTACAAATCTCTTTTCTTAGCTTGGCAGTGAAAGAAGGAGTCAGAATTCTTCGGTTCTCGTTCTTAAGGTTGTTTATTATTTCTTATCTATAACATTCTTTCTCTGACTTGCTGTAGGTCCGTCTGGCAGGTCAGACAGAGGGACACTGGCCACCCCCGGGGTGGTGTTATCTTTTTATATTAAAACTATGTGTACATTATTTACTATAACTTCCCAATACCTATCATTTATGCTAGACAGTGAGTTTCTACCTTAAACTAATGTAAAAGTGCTACTATCACAGCAGAAGATGCAGGTCAAGAAGAAGAAGAAGGAGAAAGATTGGACATGCCCAGATTCCTCCATCTTGCCTCCTGAACCCCCATTCTAAATCCCAAAAATTCTACATTTTCACTCTGTGATAAATTCACTATTATTCTACTTAAACTTTCATGGCTTGTGAATCTTCATACAAGGTTGGTAATTTTTTCTATGGGTCAAGATCAAAAGCACAGGGGTCTTGGGCTCTGTGGCAAGGTCTGTGAGCCCCTCAGGCAGGGTCTTGAGTCCTCCAGGGCAGCCAGAGGAATTTCTTGGGTTCTGACATCGGTACCAGTCAATTGAATTGAAATTCCTTGGACCAGTCCTTTAAAGCTGGATTCTAGATGAAAATGTGAAAAGGGTGGTGGTAAACTTCAGCAAGTCCAGCCAAGGCTGGGACAGGTGGCCTGGAGAGGCTGTGAATCCACTCCCCCAGGAGGTGTTCAGCATTTAACCTGTCAAATAACCTCTATAACCTAACCTCTCTGAGCACTCTGGTGCAACCTTGCTTTGGACTAAGATCTTCTGTGGGCCTTCCAGCCACATTGCATCCATGATTCTTTCATTTTGTACATGCTGGGATTCTGTTTGTCTCACACACAGAATCTCACCAATGCTCACTAGCACCTGTACTTCCATAATCAAAATGTGCCTTGATATTTGCTTCCAGTCTGTGCAACAAAAGGTGTGTAGGAATGGATGGATTTAACAACAAAATCAATCAGAAATGGTGAGAATAGTAACATGAATACAAGATGCCATGAATAGATGGCATCATTTGGAAGGAATAAAGCTAAACCAAACAAAATAACCAAGCAAAGGAGAGAGATGGGGAAGCAGACTTGAAAATTATTTCAATTATATCTTATTATATATGAAATAAACGTATATTTGTAGTGGTATAATTCCACTGATTTTCATGATGCACATTATCTGTTGAAACAAAAATAGTAAGATGTATAACATCTATGTTCAAAACAGCCTCAGTTTTTTATCAGCTGATTTGTACCAGCTTTACCCTGTATGTAATTTAAAAATTTTGAGTTATTTTTTGAATTCTTACATCATTTATCTGTCTGCTCATTCTTTCAACTCTCAACCACCTCTCAGCTTTTTTATTCTGTCTGGTGACAACATTGCTATAAAAGACAAAACAAAAAATAGCAGAATAATGACAGCGAATGTCCCCTCTAGCGAGATCTAGATTTCCTCAGTGGAGAATGTATGACATTCTATCATTTCAGACACTTGAAAACTTTCTTTAATAATGTAATTTCAGCTTAATTTAACAATTAGCATGTTAGATGCCTTTTAAAGGTACTCCCACCTTTTATTGCTTTTAGCAACCAATTATTTTCCAGCCCAACCAGCCCCAGTTCAGTGCTACAATGGCACAGCATGTTGGAATAAATCACTTGCCTTCTGCCCTTTTCAGTCTTAAAATAAAAATCCAAGCATAGGGGTAGATGTGTGCAGTCATGAGGGAAGAACCAAAACAAGAAAATGCATGTTTGCCTCTTCTTATGGTCACCTGCCTTGATATTTCTAATGGCAGGATGTTGCTTTTCTGGAAAGAAGAGAAGCTATTTAAGCTTCATTAAGGAATTTTATAACCAGGGAATATTTTTACTACTATTGCAGATTAACATTATGCTTTCCTCTGCTGGATGTGATCTCATTTAATTATGTTCTGTCCTTGCAGAGACACTAGACTATCCTGATGTGACTCTCTTGATGATAAGAAGGTTGTACACAGCCTGCTGAGGTCAAGTTCCCAGCAGTCACAGACTACATCAGTGGTGCTGCTGAAGTCAATGGAATTGCTTTTAAGTACTTTATGTTTGAGCACATGGCTATACCCTGCTTTTTTTCTTTTTCCTTTTTCTTTTTTTTTTTTAACTCTGCTCTTCTCTATTGAGGTCACATTGACTTTCATTCTGTTTGTGCTTTCAATCTTTATTTTTTACTGAGGACATTGTAGGCTGAACAGGAATTCTGCTTTTTCAAGCAGCATACAAAAGAGTAATTTCCTACTTCTAGAAATTGCTTCTAGTAATTTCCTACTTTCTAAAGAGAAAACTCTTTGGAGTTTTCTTCTCTGTCAAGTACTTTGTGGAATACATCTTAGTTCATTCAGATACAGAATGACTGAGATTAAAAGTTACTTGTGTTTCCAGCAGCCACTGGCAGAGGCCTGAAAAGGTTTGTGCATCACAGCCACAAACACCTGAGCTGTGGCAAGCTCCCAGGGAGCCAGTGTGGCATTCCACTCTACTCTGCATTGAGTCATCTCTGAGTTGGGACACTTTCCTCTTTTCCTCTCTGAGCCAGGAATAGTTCCAGGAGCAGAAGACAGTTTCAGTCTGGATCGACTGCTGAATTTTTCAGCTCGTATTTTTATCCCTTCCATATGATGCTGATCCTGGAGAGGAGCCTAAGTTGAACATTCCTGCCTTTTTTCCCTGGCTCTTCTGCTGCACATAAAAAATCAGGTCTGTGGGGTTATCGTGGAAACTCTGAAAAGTGTTTTCTCTTTTGCCTTTCTCCCTTGCCTCCTTTGGTGTAATGAACAGCAGCACTCACTGCAGAACTCAGGTACAACATGGTAACAACATGCAGTAATTATAACATGCATCAGTCCCACATGGTGCACATGATCACACCTGGTATTTCGGAACTCTAACTAAGTCTTGGGAAAAGGCTCCACTCATTTACATCACCAGACAGAACTGTGTTAAAATACTACTGTATTGGAACAATGTCTTCCAAAATAGTTGATTTAAAATAGGTCTGACTTCAAAGGATCTACAAAATTCTCTTCTCAAAGTTTGTAATGCTGCAACAAATCAAAAATGACACGTGTATATAAAAATATTAAAAAGTTAGTCTTGTCATAAGTGTCACTTAATAATGTTAGAATATTAGATATAGATTAATATTAGATTATTAACATTAGATTATTTGACTAATTATCTCAATATATTTATGTATTTAATGTGCTATTTATTTACTATCAAAAATGAGAATATTTAGACACAACTAAATATTAGTTAGTGGTTAAACTGAAACACTGAGCATTTGATTGCTTGTGAAACAATAGAATAATGAGATATCAAAAGACATATCAAAAGTACAGAAACAATTGTCTTTCTTTGAATAGTTTGGCTATCACTAATAGTTAGCTGTAA
Source organism: Zonotrichia leucophrys gambelii (assembly GCF_028769735.1). NCBI lineage: Eukaryota > Metazoa > Chordata > Aves > Passeriformes > Passerellidae > Zonotrichia > Zonotrichia leucophrys. Next base: position 97,488,948 of record NC_088172.1, read on the forward strand.
TTATATTAGCTACATAGCTAATTATATATATACATCTGTATATATAAGTACATAATTATAATGATATAATATATATAGCTATATATAATTATATACTTATAAAATATAAAATTATATATTATATATATTATATTATATATATAATAATATATTATATATATATTTTAGATAGATAGATAGATATTATAATAGCTATATTTAGCTAATTATTTGATGGAACAAAGGATAGTTCCCTGACAAAGTGGACAAAAATCATAAAGCTGTGAGTAACACGAGTGTATTGCCTTTCTTCTTCCCCTCCACTCACCCACTTGGACAAATGGGGCTTGTAGTTACTTGTTTCCTCTTTAGCTCATTTGCCCAAGGCAACAAACCAAAGAAATCACAGGTAACAGTTTATCAAATGCTTTCAGGCAGTTAACTCCCACTCTTCTGTCACTCAGCATCATTTTATTAACAGAACCTTGACCCAGGTGTGCCATGAGCTCGAAAGTTCAGTAGGTGGGATGCAGCTGTCACATGAAAGATGGATGATGTGCATTTTATGTTTTCAATGCGTGTTAGTGTAGCTCAGAGTGGACGTGCTAATAAAAGATGACATCTTAGCAGAGATATTGCAGGAGCCTTGGGAAAAGGACTCAGAACAGTTCCAGCATGTGATAGGAATGGACAGGAGGAGAGACTTCATGGTTAATGTACAGGGGCTGTAAGTTTCTATTTGAATTTCCAGCAGTGGAAATGTGCATGGCACAGGGTTTATCAAAATCAGCAGGACCGTGCATAGTGCACAGTTTGCTACACAAGTAAGGTTTGAAAAGAGTAATGATGGCTGAAATAAATTTTTATTAAATATAAATAATTTATAAACACATTTTAGATTATTATATTGCTCTGTTATTGGTGTAATAAATCAATTTTGTTTAACAGCTACAGATTTTATATGTTTAAAAAGGTACTTTCACATACATGATGAACAAATTTTTTCTTAACATGTGAGACTGTCCACAGTGTTCTGTTGCCTTCTGCTTTAATGAGGTAGAAATTGAGGAGTAATCTGAATATAGATCTGCATTTTAAATTTTTATCAATAAAATTGGTATTTAAATTATGAAAATTTGAATTATTTAAGAACTTTTAAGACATCTTAATTTCATATTTACCTTTTTCACTGTATTCAGGGAAAAAATGAACAGTGCAAAACCCAAAGAACTGGTTTCCACTGTAAACAATAAAAAGAGCTGCTTACTGCAATTTTCATACAAATTTTCTTCTTGTTGAACTTCTCACCTTTTCTCACAAAAGTGCCCAGTTTTGCTGCCCAATGTCCACAAACACAGCCCCTGACCCTGCACCATGCTGTGGTTGTGAACGTGGCACTAATTCACCCTGCCCTCTTTGACACAGAATTTTTCAAATGCTTACAAGACTATCAAGACTTGGAACAGCCAACGTCCATTCCCATCCTGTCTATTTCTCCAGCAACTGACATTTTGACTCTTTCTTTAAAATCTGCATCTCAAACCAGCTCTCTCCTGGTGATCCACAGCTCCCATACCACAGATGTCCCCTTGGACCCAGGGCTCATCCCAAACTCTGGGGTTTCTGTGGTTGAGATGACTCCTGAGGTATCAGAAAGTCTCTTTTTTTCTCAGCCCTGCAACTGCAGAAGAAGTCGAGATTTGTTGGTTCTGCTTTTCAAGGTTGTTTGTTTTTTCTTATCCGTTACATTGTTTCTGAGATCTGTCCAGCAGGTTGGGTTGTGGCACAGTACCTGCCCTTGGGGTGGTGTTAACTTTTTATACTAAAAACTACATGTACTTTATTTACAATAATTTTCCAATACCTATCACCTATGTTAGACAGTCTGTCTCCAAACCAATCCAGAAGTGTCACCATCACAGCAGAAGATGAAGGACAAGAAGGAGAAGGAGGAGGACAGGACATGCCCAGATTCCTTCATCTTGCTTCTTCAACCCCTATTCTAAAACCCCAAAATTCTACTTTTTCACCCTGTGACAAATTAATTATCATCCTACTCAAACTATTGTGGCTTGTAGGTCTTCACTGAAAGTTGGTAATTTTTTCCATGGGCTAAAATGGAAGGCACAGGTGTCTTTGACTCTGTGCCAAGGTCTCCGAGCCCCTTGCCAGGGTCTCAAGTCACCCAGGGCAGCCAGAGCAATGTCCTGGGTCCCAACACAAACTGCCTCCTGCAGGGCCCCAGATCTGCTCAGCTTTGCTCTGCAGTGGATCTGCTGTGCCACCACCTTTATTTTGGTCAGGATGGCTCATGGCTGTGCAAATGCTGCACGTACTGGCCTTAATGCTGGTTTGGTTGGGTGATCCTGCAGTTTGGATCGAGGCTCTAGCTCTCCTTTGGTTCATTTATTCATTTCTCTAGCATAGTATTCACTCTCATATTAATTTACATTTCCTATTATATCTCTAATGGGAACTCTCAAACCAGTCATTACTTTATCCATATGTTAAATGTTCATTTTGCAGCTATTAGTATTCTATCTAGGCTATATATCTCTTAAATACTAATTGTGGACATTGCCCAGTCTTCCTCTGCAGAATGCCACCATGCTGAACCTAGCTCACTAGGATGGACTAAATACACACAGATCATCAGACCAACACCAATTTTCTGTCGGTGCCATTTTCATGGTCATTTTTTCAACAGAACTTTTTTAAGCCCTTCTGAGCATTTCTTTAGCCCTCAATGTATACAGCTCACTACAGCGCTCTCAGAAAAAAATCTCCCAGTTTGCAGCAAGATTGGTTTTCATCCAAATACTGAAATGCTACTTTTTAGGTGAGTTTTCCCACCATGTATGATAATGCTGATTGTTTCTCTGCCTTCAGGCCTCCAGAATCAACAAATGTAAGAAGACAGGCCATGCTCATATCAGTCAGTGGCACAATTTATTGCTTCTTCAGTGGGATCAGTTGTATCACCAGCACCTGAAGAAAAAAAATGTAAAATGCAGTAAGAATTTTCTTACTGGAATTGTTACATTTGTACACTTCTATTTTTAAGTTGAAGGCCATTTTTGTTCCTGTCTTTTATCTTGTCTTTGATTTTGGTGCTGGTGTAAACATCAGGCTTAATTTTCTTTCCCCTTTTATAGATGTACATACTTGCTTTAGATATTTTCCAAAATTATGGCTGTGGTAGCTGCTTTTACAAATGAAACTGCAGAATGCATGCAGATGGCCTCTACAGGAAGAGAGCTAAGTTTTCTCTTTCTCCCCTTCTGGTCCAATAAACATTGATTTATAAAATGTGGAACAGATCCCACAGGACACCAGAATATTCAGTAGCCTGGTAAATATTCAATGATCTAGGATATGCGTTCAAATATTTGCTCCACATAATAGATATAAAAAGAAGAAAAGAAAAAAAATTACCTGTTGGTTTCTCTCTCATTTTTATATTATCAAGATGAGAAAATTATGCTTGGGCTGCCAAGGCATATCACCTGGGCAAAGTGAAGAAACCAGGTAAAGATAACAACAGCCCTTCAATAGGTGATGTAATATGAATGCTCAAATATGCTTTGTAAAGAGGACTCAGTCTGATTTATTAAAAGGTAAACTGGGTTCTTCACTGCATCACCAAGTGGGATAAGATTAACGATTTCACTGCAAGGAACTGTACCAAGATTAATGGCTGAAGTAGAGATGCTAACGTTTGTGTTTAGCAGGAACTATGAGAAAGTAAGTGAAATGTTGCTACTGCAATGTTGCTCAGTTGTACTTCACCTTTCTTTGAAGCACAAGAGTGTGCCCCAAGAGAAAAGCCAGTCCTTCACCAGGGGCTGCACACAAGACATTCTTGGTATGAGTTACCTGGAATTCCATTTTCCATATGAATGTATGTAGACCCTGTGTTTGACTTCAACTAGACATCTCCGTACCCCTATGAACTGTTCTGAACAGGTGAAGCTGTGTCAGATAACAAGCACAGTGAGGCTGTGGTGTGTCCTTTGTCACACCAGCCCCTCATCACTCCTACTCCAAGTCAAGCACCTGCTGTGCTCCAGGGCTAAATCCATTCACTGCATCGGGAAGGGACTTTCCCTCCATGGGGGCACAAGTGAAGCTAAGAGCATCTCTAAGTTGTACGGAAGCTTTTGTATTTATTTATTTAGTCCATGGAAGTTGGTGTGAAGGAGAAAATTACTCTTGTTACAGAGAAGGCTGAGTGGCACGGGGGCCAAGGTGCATTCCTTGACTCTTGGACCCAGGCGGAGCTTGGTCTCGGCCACAGCCACAGTGATTTTCACAATAGGTGGGAATTTCACAGAGGGCTGGGGGAGTGGTGTGGGGATCCCAGGAGTCACAGAGTCTCAGAATCAGGTTGGAAACGACCTTTCAGATCATCGAGTTCAACCCTTTGAGTGAACACCATATTGTCAACTACAGTATGGCACTGAGTGACACCTCCAGGGATGGTAACTCCACCACTCAATGGGAAGCCCATTCCAATATCTAATCACAATTTCTGCAAAGAAATTCCTCCCTATGTCCAACCTGAACCTCCCTGGCCCAGCTAAAGACTATAGTTACATGGGACCACATGGCTGCAGCCTCATTTCAGGGAGTTCTAGAGTGATAAGGCCACCTCTGAGCCTCCTTTTCTCCAGGCTGACGCTCCCCAGCTCCCTCAGCTGCTCCTCACAGCACTCGTGCTGCACACCCTACACCCGCTCTCTTGCCCTTCTCCGCACACACCAGCTCAGCCCCGCTCCCAGAACCCTCAGCCCGGCATCTCCAGCTCCAGCCCTGTTTTGACACCGGCCGGGGCCGTTTCCTGCATCCCGGACGCTCCACGGGCGCCGCGGGCCCGCGGGAGGCGCGGGCGAGCCGGGCCAGGCTCGGGCCCGGGCCCCGGCGCCGTCGCTCGGCAACAGCCCCGCCGCCCCGGGCACAGCCCGGTACCGCCGCAACCCGGAAGCAGAGGGACGGAGGAGGCGGGCGAGGGGCGGCGGCGGGGCGGGACGGCACCGGGGTGTCCGCCCGCTCCCTCCCTCCCTGTCGCCCCGCGGGGGCTCCGAGCGCCAGCGCCGCGCAGAGCACGCAGTGTCGCACCCAAGCACCCGCCGCGCCGTGTCCCCGCACCACACAGTCCCCCAGATCCCGCCGGGCCGGCGGCACCGCGCTCAGGCTCCTCCTGGTCGGTGCGGGAGGAGGAGGAGGAGGAGGCGGCTGCTGAGCGGCGGCTGCCGGAGCCAACGGGCGGCGGGGAGCGGGGCGGGCGCTGCGGGGGTGTCGGGGTAGAGCGAGGCGTGACCCGACTGACGGGCACCGTGCAGCGAGCGCGGAGCCGGAGCCGGACCCGGCGGGATCAGCGGCACCAGCGGCGGCGCGGGGCGTCGGTATCGCTCGGCTCTGGCTCTGGCGCGGCGTCTCCTCCACCCCCTCGTGAGCCTGGGGAACCTGCAGCTCAAAGCCGCCGCCAGCCACACCACCATGTACCCCGGCAACAAGCGGAAAAAGCTGTGGCGGGAGGAGAAAGGTATTATCGCCCTTGCCGGTGGCCGGGCCCGCTTCTCCCGCCTTTAAGCCCACGTTGAGCCGGGAGGGAGCGAGGGAAGGGAGGGAGGTGGTCCCGGTGCCTCCAGAGCCGCCGCTGCACCGGGCAGCGCTTGCCGCCGGCCGCGGCTGAGGGGACGGGGTGGGGAAGGGGGAACTCCGTGTTCTCTGCCTTCGTCCTGGGCTCTCCTGGCCGAGCCAGCCTTCATGGCAGCCCGGCCGTGCGGGAACTGAGGATGTTCCCCTCACACCTCGGCGTATCGGTGAGGAGCGGAGCCCCGGGGCGGAGGGAGGGCGGTAAACAAGCCCTCTCCGGAGGGCTGCCCGCCCCTAAGTCACCTTGTGGGAGTGTTTCAGGCCGAAAAGTTGGGCACATGCTCTGGAAACGTGCTTTTTCTGCTTTCAGTGGGTTTGTTTTCTAAGGAGAAGCGGGTTTGTTTGGATCATTGGTGTAATCAGTTTGGATTCTAGCGTCGTTCAGCTGGGGTGAAATGTTTGGGGTATGGGAGTCTCCGAGCTTCCCTACGTCCCATCTTTTCCACTATTTTTTTATATTTTAAGGACCCTGACCTGTGTATTTTCAGTTTATAAAGCCTCTAAGCCAAACTCCAGAGCATGAAAACTGTGGGCCAAGCATTTGATGCATTGTTTTGTTTGAACTTTGTATCGATCTGGGGAGACCAATGTAAAAATTAAGAAAAAAATTCACCGAGTGGAAGTGTGACGTTTATATCTGTGAGGAGGAAAGCTTCTTGCCCGGTGTGTTCCAAATAATGTAGTAATAGATGAGGAGAGGAAGAAATACCTATGAGAGGGTCATGTTTTAAGTTCTCTTTTTTCCTTCCATCACCCTTTTGACTCTGTTTCAAGCTAAGAGGGCTGAAGACCAGTTCAGTGAACAGGATTCAAGTGCACGTTTCTAAGGAAAAATTGTTAAAACAGAAATAAACTTATTTTTCTGTAGTGTAGTTGCTCCTGTCAAACTCCTCTCGAATGAAGTGAGTCTTTTTCTTTCAAACCGTCTTACAATCCATGTTTCTGTAGTAAAGGCGAGGCAACAAATTTCTACCTGGCGAAAGTTTCTGTTTTCAATGAAGAAAGTACAGTTAAATTGTCTCAAGCATTGTTTATGTGTGATCAATTACAACCGGCTTTTCCCTTAATGCTGTATATTTCACCTTTGAAATATACAAGGGGCGGATGGGGGAAAGTTACTGGTGGGCTCTAGTGAATGTTATTATTACTCCCTCTTGTCTATTTCAGCTCAGTTGCTGTCTGTGTGAATTCATAACCTGGCAGGTGAACTCCAGTCATTAGTCAGGAGGGTCTGGAAACTGGAGCTGCTGTGGCACACTTTTGGTGTCTCAGTCCCTTATGAGCATGGTGGTCTCCATCAGCATGGGCATGTTGCTGAAGGCAAATCGGGTTTTCCATCCAGGATGCAGTTTTGAGTGCTAGCTGGCCACAGCTCCCTGTCTTTTTGCCCAGTAAGAATGAAGAGCATTTGCCAGTCTTCTGCTCCAGTAACTGTTCCAGCACCATGCTGATGTTGGCCCCGAGTACTTTGAGTGAGGAGGGCAGAAAAAGCTTCTCTCTTCATTGCTGGCATTGCCCTTCAGTTTATAGCCCTGTAGGACTGCTCTTATCAAGTACTTGATTTACTGGAGAGGAAAACTAGAGAAGCCCAGCTTCCTTCCTTCTTACCCAAATCAAGTCTTGTCAGGTTTGCCTTCACCTTTCCAAGCACCCCTGAACCCCTGGGTGTGCTCACTGGCTCTGTTCTTCCTATGAAGCTCTGAGTGCTCTTGCTCTCAGCCTTTTATATTCTGAAGCATTTCTTAAAATGAAAAAAGCACTGATTGCTAAATTTGAGTTCAAACCCACTGACAATACGCTTGCTTTTCTTAATTACTTTCTTGGTAATTAAGGCTTGGTCCACGTCCTCTCAGGGGAGATCTTCCATGAGGACAGCTGAAACGGAGCAGGAGCAGGAGTGGAGGTGATTTCAGAGCCTCAGACACAGGACTGGGCTGCCTGCAAACTTCCCAAGTTTCTGCCACAGGCAGAAAGCTGTGCTTGCAGTGAAGGCTGTTGGGAGCATCCTCTGGGAGGTTTGTAAGACTCAATTTAAGTTCTTGCCGCTGACTCACAACAGCAAACTTTTGTAAAACCTTCCTGTAGAGAAAAACTTGTGTTTTGAAGGCACAGGAGTGGCTCTGTCACCTCTTCAGCAAAAGGCACTTAGACTGGCTCTGTTTGTCAGTGCCTCAAAACTGACATGCTCTCTCAGGTCTGCCCACCTGCAGGGCTTCCAGTGTGCATGTCACTCACATACTTGGAGTTTCCTGTCCCTGGAGCTTGGGGTGGATACCCAGCTGTGCAGAGTGGTGACCCTCATCAGTCAGTTCTCATGGCAGGTGTAAATATCCCACAGGGGTACCAGGCTGAATAAGGAGAGAGAAATGTTTTTGTCAACTGAAGAAATTGGTAATACTGTCAAAAAATACCAAAATGAGCTTAGTTTGTTAAGGAAGGCTGTGTTCTAAACTGGCTTATTAGGCTGGGCTGACTGCAGCCTACCTACATAATGAAGAAATTTTATTTTGAAGAAACACAACCCCAAACCAGACCCCAGTGATCTTCTTTCTTGTTTTTTTAAAGATTTGATCTGAGAAGCAGTTTCCATGTTCATCTTTTGCTGCTTCTGCTTGGGATGAAAATGTTCTTTTTATGTCTGCCTAGTCCTTTATGTAAAATGCAAATAATGTTGGTCTAGCCTTTCCTCACACCCCTAAAAGTTCTCCAGTCATTGAAGAGCATTTATTACTGATTAACATATCAAGAAAACTGTCAGTGTGGTTAAAGTAGCACAGTGCTACTGGTAAAAACAGACTGAGACATTTGAGTAGAGTATGGGTGTCATGATGTTCTCTACTGGTCTTTTTCTTTTCCCTCTTCTTTTGGGAGGGAAAAAAACTCTTCATCCTGTGCTGAGCTAATACTGAACTTGATGAGGTAAGGAGGGAAAAGAGGATGTGACTGCAAAAATGAGCTCAAGTGCTGGGGTTGCTTGCAGTTTTGGGTCATTGGGATGGCTTTTTTTTTTTTCCTGTAAAAGTGTATTTATAGCAGGGTCTGAAGAAGAGCGAAGTTGGCAGTTGCTGTCATACTTATGTGGTGTTTGAGGCTTTACTTTTCACTAAACTTCTGAAAAAAGAGTTGGTGACATTCTTAGTAGAAAACAAAAACAACTGCCCATATGTATTTTAGTGAGGTAACCAGGTGCGTCCTATTAATATTAAAATGAAAATCTCTAAAGCTAAACTTGCCTTTTTTACCACCCCAGACAGTTAGCAATTAACAAAACATTTTCTGTAGCTCTGATCTCTTTTGTTGTGTAGTAGCATTTTATTAATTCCCCACCAAGCTCCCTGCCTTTACTCGAACTTTTGTTTTTTAAGTTCTGGTTTACAAATGCAAAACCTACAGAACAGACTTTCATACCTGAAAACACCCTATAAAACAACAACTCTCTACTAAAGTTGCTGTTCTCTGATACAGGAATTAAAGTGGCAGGAAGAAGCAGCACAGCAGTGCTGTGGGGAGGAAGCCTGGAGAGCCCAGAGTGTGGGGAAGAGATTTTAACTTGTCTGGGATAGCCAGAAACAGAGGTGTGCAGTGGTACAGATGCACCATGCTCAGCTCCTGTTGTAACTCACTGCCTCACTCTTGCTTGGACCCCTCAAGTGGCATTTCATTCCTCAAGGACAGTGCATTGGTCACTGTGGCTCGTCTGCAACAATGGATGAAAGCTTGCAAAACTTCTTTTTATTTTTCTTTCCCCTGAACAGAGCGTTTGCTGAAGATGACCTTGGAAGAAAGGCGCAAAGAGTACTTGGGGGATTATGTGGCGTTAAAAACTATTCCAACATGGATGGAGGACTTAAAAAGTAAGAGTGAAAGTGATGGTAAGTGAAGTGGAGGAGTCTTAAAATATAGAGCACTCTGTTTTCTCAGTCTGAAGTTACTTCTAGGAAGGCCAAGACTTAGAACCTGTGTTGTTTTGAACAGGGATAGCCTAAAACTGGGACAGGGGTGAAAAAAACCCAACAAGATTTCTTAAAGCCTCACTGGTGTCCCAGAACTCTGTTGGTATCCCCAGATGGAGTCACTAACCCTTAGGTGTGTGAAATAGATCTTCTCTGCATGAGTCTTACTTTGCAGATACTCCAGCAGTCAGGCATGCCTAAATTTACTGAGCATAATGATATTGGGAGTCTGGGCAAAACAATGCTGCAGGTGACCCAAAAGCAGAGGGTAGGTGTGCAAGCTGAGTTATTTTCTAAGAATCCAGAAATTGGAGAAGATGGGGTCTCCCTTACATTTGATCCTGGCTGCTTTCCTGGGCTGAGGAACCTCAGTCTGGCCAGGATTAACTCCACTTTCCTTAGCATAAGCAGCCTTATCATGGTTGTGATCACCAGCAGAGCTGTCTAAATACTTGCAGTGAGAACTAACCAAAAATGTGAATCCTATTTGCTTACAGGCTTCTCTGCTGTGCAAATAATTCTGTAACAGTGCCTTGTTGTTTGTCTGATTCCCTTTCATTCACACAAGGGTATGGAGGAATAGGGATGGCTTCTGAGCTAGTTTCCTTCTCCTCTTCTGTTTCTTTTTTTTTTGCTGTGTCTTGCTATCCTACTTGGCTGAAGCCTGTTTTTTTTTTTCAAGGAGTATCTAACTATGAGATCTGAAGTGCTTCCTGCCTCTGCAGATATAGGACTAATTTTCTGACCCTTTTGTTATCATTAAAGAGGTGAAGAGGTGTGTAGAGTAACCTCCTGGCTGCAGGTGAACATGGTTTTATGGTGATAGTCCAGGTGCAATGAGGCCTGGAGCTGATCAGCTGTTTTTAAACTGGCAGGCTGTAACACTTATTTTAGCACAATCTGAAGGAGCTCACAGATTTTTCAGATGTCCTTGTCAAAAGCAGCTATTACCATTGTCTATTCCTAAAAGCATCTGGAATAATTTTCGAAGTGAAAATTGTCAAGAGATTGCTGAGCTCTTCAGCCCTGCTGAGTAGCTGTGTTACATCAGTACCCATAGACCTCTTTCTCCCATCTGAGTAGGTCATTTATATCTTGCAACATCAGAAAGCCTCTCCATCTAGAAAACAAAGGCTGCATAAAAATAAAGAAGAGTACCTGACTTCTTGCAAGTTGATTTTGGAGGCCTGTGGACCTGGGAGTATACAGTACAGCATGTGATTTAACTGGGAGACTCTTTATCCCTCCTAGCCCAAACTATTTTTTTTTTCCTGCTACTCTCAGATTCTCTCTAAAGCACTGAAATTCAGGGATGTTGCATTACTTGGGCTGCTGAAAGTGACAAGGTGTGGATTTACGTTGTGATTGCTGTTACACTTCACAGAAGCAAAATGTCAGTTTCTAATATGTGGGTATTGAATCATGGCAGTGGTGAATTTATTTCCTTGTAGCTGCTCTTGCATTCTTGCTGTTAGTACCCAGTACACTGCAAAAAATGCTCCAAGGCAAAAGTTGTGCTGGAACACTTCTCTGCTAGTTGAAGGTTTTGTTACAGTGTACGTTCAGGAGAAAATATCCATAGATGCTTTTTCTTTGATGTATTTGTTGTAAGTAAGCCATGTGTAATAGTGAACTTCTGGAAGGCTGGGCTGCTGAAATGCTTTCACATTCCAACTGATTAGAACAATTAAAAGAAATATGTGTATTAGTGTGACTGTTACTGCATTTGTTTCAAACTTTATTTCTCTTAAATGTTGACCCTGTTCTGAAGATATCAAGTGTGTCTAAAAGCTGTCTTTTTGAGCTGAATTACAGAAAAACTAGAATTTAAATCTTATTTTAGCTGATGAGAACTTTTGCTCTGTTTGATGGGACATACAGAGGGCAACAGGTGCAGTTTGAATGAGATGCTGGAGAGAGCAAGTGAAGCCCCAGGTGTGATGGAATTGGTGATGATCTGTCAACACCATGGTCAAGTTCTGATATTTCCTTCAAGTGAGAGGTGGCTGCTTGCACTGACAAATGGAAGGGGTCTGAAGGAAGGTGATGGTGAAAATAAAATCTTCTGTGTATTTGTCAAGCCAAAACAAAAACTGATGGGGAATTTGGAAAAAATTCTTTACAATTTACTCCCAATACCATATAGAGTAAAAGAAATGACAGATTGATTAGTAAAGCATAGAGTGGCTGTTCAGGGAGAGTGATGAGAAGAAATCAAGAAAACAACCAAGAACAAATCAAGTGAAGCAGGCACAATCAATCAGCTGCTGGAGTAAGAAGCTGTAGGAGAAGGGCAGAGCCTCTGAGCTGGCAGCCATCCCCGTGGACACTCAGTACTCAACTGGTGTTCAGCACTGCACAAGTTTTTGTACTGGCTGTCAGGAAAAATTGTGTGTACAATGTAAAACCTTCGCAGTGCCCGTTTTTCAGTGGGAATGACTCACTAGAAGGTATTGGGGAGTTCCAGTTAGACATCCATTTTTGTTATGTGTAAGTGTAATGGCGGATTATTAAAAAGTCTGTATGCAGAATGATGCAAACTGAAATGACCTAAGGGGTTCATATTGGGAAGGAACCAATCTCACTGCCAGGGCACTTCATGGGTGCTCTTTACTGGCAAATTGGAAGAACATACCTTAGTTTGTAGAAGAAAGCTTTTCCCTACCCTTCTTCTACCCTTTGATAGAAGTTGTTTTCAGAACTGACTTCTGAAGAAAACCAGCAAAACTTGGTGGAAGTTCAGTGTTTTGGTGAGGATGGAGGTCTTTGTAATAGAGCAACATAACAGAGGGATGCACATCTATGTGAAGGCTCCTGAGGAGTAAAGTTACTGAATACTGAATGGCATCTGGCAAGGGCTTTGTCTCTTTGTAGCAGCAAAGCTATTAAAAAATATTTGGAAGTTCACAGAGGCAGTATCTTGTAAAATGCTGTAAAAAAACCCCCATCAACTATGTTTTTTGCAGGCGTTCACATAAGGACACGACTAGTCTTAAATAATTAGGTTGGTGTATGTTGGCGTGGAATCTGATCAATGTTTGTGTTAAGTTGTGGTTTTGGGAAGAGGGTGGCACAATGTGGAATACAAAGACTAAACTTGGTGCCCGCTTTTCTGCACTAAGGGAAGCAATCTGATGTGGGCATGTTCCTTTCCAGTAGGGCTGTGCTGTCAACACCCCTGATTTTTGGTGTGCTGCTTGCCTGGCTGCACAGGTGGATCTCAGAGATCAGGTGTTGCAGCAGTGGAAGGAAAAGGGACAGTTAGTGACAAATGGCCCTCTTTAATGTCAAGAGGGCATGGTAGGAAGACAAAACTTGTGTTCTTGAAGTGGTCCTGTAAATATAAGCTTTCGCTGGTTTAACTGTTTATTAAGGAAATGAGGAGTTGCCCGCTTTGGAAACAAAGAATGAGCTTGCCATAGAGGGCTGGATAGTGTGAATGTACTGTAAGGTATCATTCTCTCCACTTGTTATCCTTCAGACAGACCAAAAGCACATAAATCTCATCTGCTTTCTCATGTACTTTGATACAGAGTGTCTTCCTGACAACATGTGAATGATGAACTTGTTTTATGAAGTTCGGGAATTCATATCCTTGTGTTTCAATGCTATTTATTAAATACCACTTTGTTAGGCACTCGTACAGCAACTGGAGCTTATGCTGCCAGTGAATTAAATGCCACCATGTAGACTAACAACTGGAGTGTATTTTGAGGCTAAATACATATATTAGCTTTTTGTTGGGTACACACTAATTCCTGAAGATATCTTTACTCTGCAGTGGTGAATTTGAGAGATGACTTCAAAAGAAAACTTTTCTGGAAAGCTTTTGTAAAAATTAGGGTCTTGGGAATTTCGTTGTTATTGAGTTTTTTTGTGTCACTGGTAGAAAAATATTTTGTTGTATTGATTGGGTAATTCAGAAAATGGAATAAGGGATATTGTTTAACTCCAGGCAGCTGATAGTCCTGTTGACTCTCACAGCCCTGGAATTCATTGGTATGACAGTGATGCCAAGAAAACAGCAAATTCAGGTGGTGGTTTAAAGATCTTTGCTGGTGGTAGGAGCTGCTTTTCATAGGATGAAGTTAAAATGGAAGGACGCGATAACTGAGTTTATTTAAGGTTACATGGTACTCTGCAGTCCTTTTAAACAAGTCTAGAAATATGTTTAGATGTTTTGGCAGTCTCTGAATCTTTTTAATGTGCTATTTTTAAAGAAAATGATATGGCTCAAACTATTCAAATTAATCTAACACTGAGGGCTTTATGTATAATCATAAGTTTTGGATTTAATAAAAGCATTGTTGTACTATCAATGTGTAGCTTTCTAAATATTCACAGTGAGTTGACACAAGATTAGAGACAAAGCATGTAGATAAGCCAGTCCAAATGCTGCATGGTGAAAAGAAAATGTGTAGTAACACTGAGCTCTGGCCAGCATTTCTTGAGATGGGTAACTAACACAAGTAACTCTCCAGTATCTCTGTGCAGCCCTGCTTGATGTGATTATCTGTCCTGCAGGAACTAGGAAACAAGGTGATAAGTATTAAACAGACTTTGGAAAGTGACACCACTACTAAGCTGCAGTGAAATTCAGCCAGACATCTACAAGTAAGAAATGGCATCTCTCAAAACCCTTCAGTATTATCACTGGTTTATACAGAAAAAGAAATTATGTTCAGCTAGAACATTGAGACTGTTAGACCAGTTTGACAATCACAAGATCTGTTGGTAAGAGCTGTGTGAAACCTGCATGTTTCCAGACCATTTCCCCTCCAAAAATCCAAGTCCATCAGCTTTCATTGTGATTTTTTTTTTCTTACAATGACTGTAACAACTGTCTTTATAATAGATTCTTAGCTGAGTGGCAAGGAGGAAAGTAAATTGAGATAGCAAAAATTACATGAAGCTATCTTGCTCAAAAAAAAAACTTTTGCTACTGAAACTCTTGGTTTGAGGAAGTTCAGAGTGCAGCAGTTTTTCTGCTGAGTACACACAGAAAATAGCAATAATTTGTGTGCCACCATTCAAGGTTACCTGTGGCCCTGAATGTGAATTCCAGCTTTGCCTAAACTCGTGCTTCTATCTGGTTTTGTCCTTATTTTTCATGTATTCATGGCATACCACTGTTACTCATGCTAAACATCTTATCACAGGGTCTCTTCAAGACTGGTGTGTTTGAGGTTAGAAATCTGTGTCTCTTAGATGCACATGGAGAGCACTGCTTATTAATTGCTGTGTATAATAGCTGGGGGAGCACCATGAAAAAACGAACAACTGTGATTTCTGTCAATTGTGTGAGGATTATGGTAATTAGGTATTCTGAATTCTTGTGAAATTAACTATGCTTTTTGTGGACATGGCTGAAAATGTGTTTTCTCAGTTCTGCTCTCTGTCCATGTTATATGCATATTAAGGAAGCAGCAAAGGAATTAGAGGGGCGAGAAGGGCAAACCATGTTCTTAGTGTGTGCTGAAGGTGTGCAGGAGTCTGTGTGCCCATGGCATGATGTGGAGTAACTTGAATGCTGAGCTGGTATTTGGCTGCAGCAGGTATCCAAAGCTGCCAGGGCAGGAGGGTGTAACCAGAGCCCTGCGTGCTCTGCTTTGCTCTGGCTCTTGGCTGCCCTTTCATGTTGTGTCCTCAACAGATACAATGGTGCAGATCTGACCATGTGATCTGGTGACCCCCCCACCCTTCTGGCTTTCTCAATACATACTTTGGCTATTGATTTCCAAAGATAGACTTGCACAGTACAGAGATGGGAATAACCCTTTGTCGTGGTTTCACGTAATTTGGTTTTTAGTTAAGGAAAGGAAATCCATGAGCCATGGAAGTGATTCCCTGTAAGGACCTTGGCAGGTTCCTTTGGACCTGACAGAACCAATCAACTGGCTAGTTTTAAATATTGGCACCCTGTTAAATCACTTGAGAGCTGAATATACCTCTGTGAAATGGCATTTAAAGATGAACAAGCCCCAGGAAAAACTCTCTGGCTTCTGGCCCTTGAACAGGTAACTGGATGCTGGCCAAGCTGGGCCAGGAGGAGAATGAGGAGATGCCTTAGTCTTGGGCTGAAATTCTCTTGTAAGGCTATGCTGAAGATACAACTGATACACCAGAGTTTTTTTCATGGAATGCTTTGGGGGGATGTAGCCATAGCCATTAGCAGAATCACCAGTGTTGAAGCAAGCAGATGTTGAAGTAGCTGTGATCTAACGAGGAGCTTGAACAGAGAGAGATGAGAAACCTTGCCCCAGGGGTAGGAGAAGAAAACCTCTGTTCCCTGAGATAAAAGAAGAGAGTTTTTGTTTCTCTACTAGAGCAGCCCATCCTTAAAACTGCACCCCAGTAAGCTGAGATGGCCCATGGTGATAGTTGTGGGAAGACTACCAAACCATGGGAGGGACTTCACCATTGCAGATTTCTGGGCCGCTGCTATTTGTGACAGTTAAAACCACGAGAGAGCTGTTTCTTGTGGAAAAGTCTCCATGGCATGGCAGGAGACCCTCTTAAGTTCCTCTAAGTGAACTGAAGTAAGAGTATTTTTTAAGTGATAAACTGACTGAAAATAACAAATTTGTCTCTACGTTATCAGAAGAAAAAAAAAAATAGTTGGAGGGAGGAGAAGCAGTCTGAATGTTTATTCTGAATTCTTACTATTTCTTTTCTTTTGGTTCTGTTAATGAAATTTTCTTTATACCCTTTAAAGTATTGCGCCTTCTTTGCTCTCCTCCTAATCCGTACCTTGCAGCAGAAAATGAGTAAATAATTCCAGTGGCTGCACTGATGTTTGGCCAGCTCTAGATGCAGTGCATTAATTGGTGCATTGGCCAGGAAACTCAGGTTGGTGATCCTAAACCATTACACTCTTCAGGTGCAAGCTTACTTGAGTTTAAACTGAGCAATAAGCTCTGTGTATTTGTTTGCTGCTGGAGGTGAATCATCTCTAGTTAGTGATATCCCTGATGTGAGTAGGTAAATCAGTGTGTTTAGTCCAAGAGGTGGAGGGAAACTACAGTAAACAAAGACACTGAAGATGTATTCAGTTGACCTTGTAATTCTCTGGTGAGTTTCATGTGAGTAACCTTTATAGGATGGATTAGCTGCCAAAGAGATTATGCTTGTTTTACAGTTGGCATTGAAGTGGTTTTGGGAAAAACAAAAAAGTTTCTTGCTTTCAGCAAGTGTGAGATGATGATTATTAAAAAGTTCAGGTCTGTTTACATAGATTAAGAACACAAAATCCAGTGTAGCTAATCCTCTCTCTAAGAAAGTAAATCACTTGTCTTTGATGTAATTAAGATGATGACTTCTCTTTAAGCTGCTGCTCTGTGACTTTTTTAACGAGGTAACTTCCATACAGCCTTAAGCTTATACAAGTCCTGGATAGAATTATTATTTTTGTGGCTCTTCTGCATGCAGCTGAGAAAGCTCTCTCATCTGCAGTGTCAGACAGCTCCTTGAGGGGCAAAAGTTAACCATAGGAAAGGATGCTTCTCTCAACAACAAATTGATAAATTGGTGTCCTTACTGAGGCTCTGCAAGCTCTTGATGGATTTTAGAAAGGGATAGTAGGTGGAGATACAAAGGGAAGTTAGGCACATCTTTGCCAGAAAGAATAATTTTAATGTTTAATTACTAGTGACTGAGTCTTGACCAGATGAATAACTTTCAAGCTTCTGTCCTGTGCAAGATGAGAAACAATCCTTTTTTTTTTTTCACTGCACTGAAGTTTTGTACAGAGGTCCCTAAGGAAGTACTTAGTAGAGTTAGGAAGTCAAGATGATGCAGTGTGCTGTCAGCTGGCAGGCTCGGTCTGGGTGTGAGGGGAGGACGGCTTTAGCAGCAGTGATGCTTTAACTTGGGATGTGCTGTTCCTCAGAAACTGCTGAGAAAAATTGTAGGTTCCAGCTTGGAATATTTTGGTGGCTGACTTGAGTAAGATAATTTAACATATCTTAAAAAGTAGCAGGTTATATATTTAGGCTTCTGTCTTTTCTTAGATTATTATTTTTTTCCATTCTTCATTTTGTATATAAAGGGTGAGTTTCTTTTGACTGTGGGGGACTGCAGTATCAAACCCCCAAATTAATGTACAATTTCAGTAGGTCATCTAGCTTTTATCAGCATGGTAGCTTGGCTAGTGCCCTAATCTATAATTTTTGATGGATTGAGGCATATGTCCTCACAGGATTTGCAGACAGATGTGAGCCAGTGTGCCAGCCTGATTAGAAGCCATGTGCCTATGATTAGGTTGAGGCCAAAACCAAGCTGTTAAATTGTACCCTTGTTCATGGCTCACTTATGTGGATCCGTTGCCTCTGTGACTTCAAGATATTTTCAAATGCAGGGGGAAAAAGCTGATGTCCTTCTGCAGAAGATGGAGCCCTCTTTTGATTAGACAGATAGTGACTGGTATGCCTTGGTTTAATTTGATGTAGCTTAGATATGACAGGTATTAATGAAGGTGCTGAACTATTGCCTCAACTAGGACTTGCTGCCTGGCTCTTTGTAAGTAGTGGTGACACAGAGTAGACCACCCAGCTCTGGGTGTGGAAGGCTTGCAACAAGTTTGAAACCTAACCTCATGCTCAAAGGAAGTAATGATACTGCTTTAACTCCCTTGATGGGCTTGGGGGATCACTGGTGCAGTTTAAGCTCTGTTTGGATCATGTTTACTAACTTTGGTGTGTAGCTGTATTTGCTTCATGCACAGTTTAACACTTGATTACACATGTGTTAAAAACCCAGTCACTGGAAACAACATAAGCCTGGCTTCTCTTTTTTGATTCAGTATTCCCATTTTTATTCATATGCCGTTTTTTGATTCATTTCTACATGCCCAGCATGAAGAAATGTCTCTTAACAAGCCAGCGAGGATCTGA